>NC_138752.1:50301240-51501240 GCF_965113315.1 Podarcis vaucheri
CTCGATATCCATTTAGGACTAGAGAGCTGCTGGTAATTATATAATTTAAAATCCATTTAACACTGGCTAGCACGACAGTAAATATATGCATATTGCTAATAAGATTTGCACAATTACGTCGGTCAAACACAGGGAAATGTTTACCGCCTCTCCTTTCAAAATAATAAATAATAATAATAATAAGAGGAAACTTTCCTTAACTTCCTCCCCCCCCTTCACTTTCTTCGGGGGAGGGGCGTTGTTTATTTCACAAGCCTTAAAGGCAACACATGGGGTGTGGGGGAAGCGTGTAGGAAATTCGGAATCGTATATTTGATACCCCGTAAGATAATAAAAACCAAATATTTGCAGGAATGCCTCTTGCAGTTAATAAAATACGATTATCAGATAATCCTCAGCAGCGAAGCTGTTTGTATAGTTAACAGATGATTACAAAGAGGGGAGTGGGAGTTGGAAAGAGAGAGGGGAAAAGTCTCCGCTGTACGGGCAGGCTAAGAAGCATCTCTTCCCCACCTTTCGCAGGGTCAAGCTTGAAATATTAACAAACTGAACTGTTTAATAACTCCGCTGCAGCGCCCGGAGGCTTTTTCCTGTCTGTTGCTGCCGCCTTTTTCTAGACAGGGTTGAAACAAGCAAAGCAACGCGTGTCTGAGGCTCCCTTGTTATATAACAAGACTAGTATGGTTGAGAGGGGATGGGAGGAGATGGGGTGGCGCTGGGGGGCTGGGGGCTGGGTGGGAGAAGAGAAGAAAAAGCCATAAAAGGACTGGATGGGTCGGAGTGACGATTTTGGGTACACATGACTTGCGGAGTTGTTTAGTCTGCCTCCTGGTCGCTTTCCATGAACGCGTTTTTCTTCCCAACTCGCCGCAGACTCAACATGGTGTCAGAAGCGAAACCTTTCGCGGCCCTCTCCTCTTACGCAGGACAAGAACGGATTGTTCCTGCTGCTCTCCCCCAAGGCGTTGAGGGGAGACCATAGCCCGGCAGGCTTGAGGCTTGGCTGACTCTTCCTCCCTCCCCAGAGTTACCTGGGAGTAAAATCCCACTGACGTAATAGTTTCCGAGCACACCTGACTGGCGATTGGACGGCCCAGGCAGTTCGCTGCCTCCTAGGAAACGAGGAGGCGCGCTGGGGGTGCGGATGGGGTGACAGAGAAGCGAAGGGGCAGCTATGGGATCTGGCAGCTCCTAACTTCCCCCAGCTCTGCTGGGAAGGTTCGAAGTGGTTCTTCTTGGTCCACGAGGCCGACTCAAAGACAGGGAGAGCAAAGCGAGCCCCCTTGCCAAAATAGAAGGGTGGCGCCTTGCTCATAGCACCCTTCTCCCCATTAAGGGCCCTTTCTGGAGAGGTGCGCTTTGGCCACCCTAGAGCATCGCCTTGCGCCTTCGCTGCAAGGGGGAAAACGGGGTCGAAAAGAGCCCCCTTTTCCGATTTAGGATAGATGCCTCATCCACCCAGAAATGTTTTCTGTTGCTGGCTGCTTTCTATCCTTGTTTTTTTAAACCGCTCCCTTTCACCGACCCTTTTCTTTAAAAAAAACAATTCCCCCCTGGTGTGTTTGGGTGGAGAACTTCCCTGCGGATTCTGTCTTAAATCGGCTTGAAAAAGAGGGGTTGGGGGTGGCGGGGATGGAAAAGCTGTAGAAGGGCCGTCGAGGGGAGCCCCTGGGATTATACCACCGACTTTCAACATATATATAAATTTGGGGCTATAAAAAAGGGGCGAGGGTAAAAGGGAGGAAAGAAGCCCTTTCCAGAAATAATACTAATCCCCGAGCCTTCAAATTGGCTTCCGATTATTTGCCTTTCTGGGCTACCGAGGGCAGGGGCGAGGTTGGGCCTTAAAAAATAAAAATAAAAATCACTTTCCAGCCCCGTCGACTCTCTCCCTTTCTTTCGACGGGCGTCCCCGGATTCTATTTATATTGGAAAGTATATTTCTCTCTGGAAACGCTGAAAGAGCGCGCGGGCGCGCGCGCGGCGGGAAGGAGCCTCCGCGTCAGCTGCGTGCTTGATCCATTCCCCTTCCAAGACATCTCAGCCGTCGCCATAATGTGATGATAATTTAAAATGTTGTTTCTCCCCTACTGCTCACTAATCCTGTTCCTTTTAGTCGGGTTGATACTGACAGATCCGGAAGGGCTGCCCTTTCCCTCCTCACCTGCTGTTGCGTTTTTAAAGAGAGGAGGTATTAACCTCCGGTGGAAATAAATATTGAAACAAAAGATTTTAGCAACAAAGCCGCCAAATCCGAGCCTTTCAATCTTCCCCTCTTAATTTTCCCGCGTTCTTCAGCCGCCCGCTCTTTACTGATTTATTTTCTCCCTTCACTTCCATATTATTTCCTTTCAGCCTCTGACGCATTTTGAGATGGCTTCTCTTCCTCCCCCCATATATATATATATATATATATATATATATATATATATATATATATAAACACGTTCTGAATTTTAACCAGATCAGTTTCCTTCAAATCACTTCAAACTCCCCCGCTCCAAATTTTGATAAGGGACCTCCTTCCTCAGAAAGTAAGATAAATAATAATAATAATGATAATAATGATAATAATAATAATAATAATAATAATAATAATAATAATAATAATAATATACAAACAGCAGGATGTAGTTACAGCTGGAATGGGTGGGTGGGGGAAACCCAGAGCGGTTAAATCGTAAAATTTGGATCAAGAAGCTAGAGTTTAATACATACACCCCCCACACGTTTATTAAAGCATTAGAATAATTGAAATTTGCTGCCGGAGCAGCCCCGATCTGTTTAAATAATTCTATGGGTGTCTTGTTGTGATAAAAGATTATCTGGAATTCTATTAAAGGAGCAGGAGCGACCGATTTCAAAATCCTATTTGGGGGACTTTCAATGACTATCAGTAATCTGATCGCTTCAACAGCCTCTTTGCCTGTTCAGCTTTATCTGAAAGTTTACAGCGTTTCAGGAGAATTTCGGCATTCTTTAAAAAGGAGAGAAAGAGAGAGAGAAGATACACACAGAAACCCGTAGGAAAGCAGTACCTGTCATTCAAGTTGGGATTAGAAAATATTAATATGAAGGGAATGCACACACACAAATATATATTTATATTTTAATAATAATAATAATAATCTGAAAACACCCTATTCAACTGGGGGGGGGGTGCTGTTGAAAGTGGCAACCCTAGATACAGAGATCTAGATTTCGGATTTCCGCGTGCGTGAGTGTCTGCGGTTCAAATCTCACCTGCAGGTTATTTGAACAAACGATTCTTGTCTGTTTATGGCGTAATTACATCAACGAGCAATTCTGAATAAGGTAACGCTGGAGCCAAGTACTAATTAAAGGCTCAACATACCTCTGCCTCGCTTCTACAGGGGCTCTGCATTCATAGCCATGAATTAATGCCAGGTTTCCCCTTAATCCCCCACTTATTACAATTTTTCAGTTAATTTTAGACTGTTTAATATCATTCCAGAGCCTAATTTCCTTTGTTTATGCGCAAAGTATCATTTTTAATTGTCAGTAGATACTCTTCCCCTCTCCTGCGCGCGCAGAAGCCTTTGAAACGCCCAGACGGCACTAATTGCTGTTAATTTTCTTCATTAGTTTCATTTACTCTTCAACCTCTTAATTATTGTTATTATTGCTATTTTAAATTCCACCCTACTATTCTAGTAATCAGGATTTCTTCAAAGGGTGAGGACTAAGCGAGGTAAATGGGAAATATCCCCCCACTCCCCCGATTTATTCCTTCCCTTTAATTACATTTATTAGGGTCGGAGGGTTGAGGTCAAGGAACCTTAAAGGAACCCTTCTTCATTTTTTAAAGGTGGAATCTAAACAGAACCTGCATGTATAGGGGCAGCCTACCTTAGAATATCAGCTGCTGGAGGTAGACAGATGGGGAATGGAGGGTGGGACTTTAAGCACCCCAGAAGCAGCTGCCTGGACGCTGCTGAATGCAGGATTAAACCCACCTTTGGCCTGACCTAGCAACTCGGTTCTTCTTTTCTTTCTTTGATGTATTTTTATTAAATATTTTCTTGGTTTACAAAAGTATGTGCAATCTCTCTCTCTCTCTTCCTTTCCCCCCCAAGTAACATTTTTTTACAGATCAGTTTCATTTGCAGAGACATTAGGAAGAAGAGGGGGAAAGAGGTGGGGTGGGGTCGGGGGGCGATGTTTCTATTATACTTAATATATGTGGGGTTTTGTGACTGCGTCCCTTGTGCAGGTTCTCTGCTATTCACTTTTGTGCTCCTTTGGTGGTGAGAGAGGTTGGGGTTGGCCTAGGGTGTGGTTGTTCGTCCGGTTCTTATTTTCTGAAGAAAGAACTGCAAGGTTCCATTCTGAAGTTGCTGGCGTCAAGCCTTCTACTTTGCTTGGATAACAGGAGATTTGAAAAAGGGGCGGAATCCCGGACAAAACTGTGAGGTTTTGCAGAAGAGGGTGGATGCTGTATGACGTCACAGCCACAGGACACGTGATGCATTAAAAAAAGTCCTTTGTGGCAGGGATAGGACCCAGGTTGTGCCACTGCAGGTATTTGTTGGACTACAACTCCCATCATCCCTGGCTATTGGACATGCTGGCAAGGGCTGATGGGTGCTGAAGTCCAACAGCACTGGGAACTCTCCTTCCCCTTCTGTACACCATCTATGAAAAGAAACCCCTTCCTCTCTGGATAAATCCTACTAGCATATCAAATATTTCGTTTCCAGTTGGGTTGGAAAAGGACCAGCATCCTTTAGATGGTGAAGCTGTGGTGGATCAGTGTCTCCCAAACTTGGGTCTCCAACTGTTTTGGGACTACAATTCCCATCATCCCTGACCACCGGCTCTGCTACTTAGGGACGATGGGTGTTGTTGTCCGGCAACAGCTGGAGACTTAAGTTTGAGAAACCCTGCCCTAGATGTTGCTGGACTCCAGCTTCCATCATCCTCAGCCAGAATGGCCAACGCTCTTGGATGATGGGAGCTGTAGTCCAAAAACACCTGGAGAGCTTATGCAGGTTCTCCATTCTTGCTTTGCAACAGGTAACATTTGTAAGGTACGGTCAGCATTAAAGTTAAGAATCCTGAGAAGCAATATGATCTTCCATAACAGTCAATAATAATAATAATTTATTTATACCCCGCCCATCTGGCTGGGTTTCCCCAGCCACTTTGGGCGACTTCCAGCAGAACACCAAAATACAATAACCTATTAAACATGAAAAGCTTCCCTAAACAGGGCTGCCTTCAGATGTCTTCTAAAAGTCTGGTAGTTGTTCTTCTCTTTGACATCTGGTGGGAGGGCGTTCCACAGGGCTGGTGCCACCACCGAGAAGGCCCTCTGCCTGGTTCCCTGTAACTTGGCTTCTCGCAGCGAGGGAACCGCCAGAAGGCCCTTGGCACTGGAACTTAGTGTCTGGGCAATGGATGTGAAACCATCTTGGACCACGACCTGGGATACCAGGGCTTGAATACTCAGCTCACTGGATGACCTTGAGGCCCAGTCACCATCTATCATGCCTCACAGGGTTGTTGGGAAGGTAAAATAGGAGGTGGTAGGAGAGCCACACACACTACCTTCAGCTCCTTGGAGAAAAATGGTGTTCTATTAAGCTAACACATAAATTAAATATTACGTTCATTTAGACCAGTGTTTCCCAGACTTGGGTCTCCAGCTGATTTTGGACTACAACTCCCATCATCCCTAGTAGCAGGGCCAGTGGTCAGGGATGATGGGGATTGTAGTTCCAAAACAGCTGGACACCCAAGCTTGGCCATGCCTGGTCTAAACCTTTCCTTGGTTGCAAGCCACAACTTCTGGAGGCTGCCATTTTGCACTGACTGGCAGTGGACCTCAGGGAGCTTTCCCCAGTCTTACATGGGAATGCTGGAGCTTGAACCCTGGACTTTCTGCATGGAAATCAGATGCCCATTATGACCCTCACCCTACAGCAGATTGACTTTTTCTTTCGTACCAAGGAGTATTCAGTGAGGTGACCCCCCCCCACTACCCAAAGTGAAGTGGTACAATCCAGGAACAATCTTGCATTTGCTCTTTGACAAACTACAGAAAGAGCAGATTAGAAAGGGGTGTGCGTGTGTTTGTGTTCCTGCCTGTTTCTAGCATGTACCATATTGGATGGCAGGGGGTGCTGGTTGTGTGTGAGACACGGAACTGGCATGCTTGAAATCTCTCCCAAAGATTAAAAAAATAAATGTACCAGCAGAAAACTAGGCAGAACGAGGGGAAGGCAAAAAAAGAAAACTTCCCCTGGACTTCTACATGCATGGAGCTTTCAAGTTTGGAAAACGTTCAGTCGTATGACACACCCACCCACCCACCCCACATTGGAGTGATGCAATCCATGTGCCATTTATGTGGACTACTTGTAAATTTGACTTAGAGGTGAGATTTAAGGCAGTATAAAAGGGCACAGTGCGGGCACTTAAGCCGGCTCGTCAAGTACCTTGTCATTGATTAGTTAAATAAACAGTAAGGGTTGGCATAAATTTGGTTCAGATCCTTAAAGAGAAAAGAAAACACACTTTTCTTTTGAGGACACAGTCAGGTGATTTGTAAACTGGTCTACATAAGAAGAGCTCGGCTCGACCAGGCCAGAGGTTCGTCCTGCTTTTGGGTTTTTCTGCAGGCACGTGATTGACAGCTGTGAGAAGAGGATGCTGGCCTAGAGGGCCCATTGGCCTGATCCAGAAGAATCCTCCTTACAGGATTACAGTGAAGGTGCTTGGAGGGGTAGACTGTGTCTGCATCTGTCTCATAAAAACTAATGGCCATCATTTTTCTTCTTTTGGGCAAATGCCCATCAGAGACTCATATGTAGGGCATGGAGGTGACAGCTTTCCTCCACTGTTTATGCCCAGCTCCTGGTTTAAGAGGGGTGGAGACCTCCAGATATTGCTGGACTGCAACTCCCATCATCAGTGACTATTGGCTATGCTGGCCAGGGCTGAGGTCATTTCTGTTTAGGAAGGCTTTCTCTGTGGTGTAACCCAGCCATTTATGAAAGGTTACAGTAATTTTATATTTGATGAAATGTTTACATCATGGATCTCTTTCACAAGTGTGCATATACATATAATGTTACTCCTCCCCCCTTCCTGTTCAATCTATTCCTTTTGAACAGGTTGTACCCCTCAGTTTCTACATTTCAGTCATGACTTTCACCCCACCAGGGTTCTGTAATGCCTGTTAGACCATATTTCCCATCTTGAATTAAGAGCCCAAGTTCTTCTTGCTTGGTTCCCATACTCTGTGCATTTGTATAGAGACAACTGAAACCAGGAATCATTCCTCCACACACTTGCACTAGGTGAAAGCGTTTCTTTTTCAGTAGGGGGTGGAATGCTTTAAAAATGACGTTTTTAAAAACAGGATTGTCTTTTAGTTTTTTATCTGTTTTTTATTCTTTTAGGCTGGTTTCAATTTGTTAGTTAAGTCAGTAACTAAATATGTCTTCCTTAGCTGGGATGGGCCAGGACAGTTAAATTAGTAAAAAAAGTAACCAATAAATTTAATAAATAATATGATATTACCCCACAGGTATCTGAATAGGTAGCTGTTTCCTGCTGTATTTGTGATGAGACTTGTGTGAGATACATGCTTAAAAACTCATTTGACATAGGATAGGGCTGGCCAATGTTGTGCTATCTGGATGCTGTTGAACTCCAGATCCCATCAGGAAGCATGGCCAGTGGTCAGGCGTGATAGGCATGGTAGTCCAATGTTATCTGGTGAGCACTACATTGGTTACATGTGGTGAAGGAACTGGAGGCAATAAGTCTCTGGAAATCAGTCCTCAGGTGGGCTTAGGCATGTTGTTAGGGGACGGTCCAGGGGGGCAGGCTCTGGTCTTCTGAACTGGGTCCAGATCTCCTCCTCCTCCTCCTCCTCCTCCTCCCTTTTACAATTACCAATATGTGTTTTTGCAAACTTTGCTTAAGGAATTGCTGAGTCACTGGAAAGCGGCCACTCACCACAATGATTTGCGAGAGCCAGTGTGGTGTGATGGTTAGAGTGTCATACTATGTCCTAGGAGACAAGGGTTTGAAATCCCATTCAGCCATGAAGTTCACTGGATGGCCCAGATCCTGACTCTCAGCATAACCTGAGGAAGGGAGAGCGCCACCTCCCTGGTGGCGTAGAAACATAAGAGATAAGGTGGTATATAAAACGCAAGAGAAAGATCAAATAAACAAACTCCATGTCCTGATGGCAAACTGATTTTCTGTGTGTGGATTTTTATGAAACCAAGAGAACAGCAACTGCACACAAGGGGGTAGTATTAGCTGAGGCAGGGAAGCTCCAAGGTTTGAAGAGTTATATAAAAAAAACGTTAAGGGACCCCACCTTAGAGGGGGAACTCCCCGCAACAGCCCAATGATACCTGGGCATGGAATAATGACTGGCTGTTGAGGAAACAACTCAGAAACTGTGGGGTTACAGAATGGAGTGTACTGGAAAAGGGCGTGACTGGTTGGATATACCTGAACAGCAGCACTCTAGACCAGGGGTCGGCAAAGTTTACCTCACCTGGGCCGGTTCACTCCAATGGAGATCCCACCGTGGGCTGGATTGTGCACGTGTGTGAGAGTGAGTGCGATTTCTGGCGTCTGCGCAGATGCGATTTCCGGCACCGCAGAAGCGAGTCCCTGCACCGTGCCGCACTGGTTTAGTGCGGTGCAGGGGGACTCACTGAGTTGGCAGCTCAGTTCAGGGGTGGCTCGTGGGCCGGTTAAATGACCCCCGCTGGCCGCTTGTGGCCTTAGGTTGCCTACCCTTGCTCTGGACTGCAACATTTTGTTGCAGGCCCTACTTGCGCTGTCTAAAGTAGATTTCCTGACTCTCTCTTTCTCCTTCCTATCCTCTTGCTATTCTGTCCCCCCCTTAACTCTTAGGACCTTCCCCCTAATTCCACTCTGGTTATCACTGCCACCAATGCCTCTCTGAATCCCCGCCCCCCCTTTCCTGCTCATTATCACCTTATGAAAAGTGTTTCATTAAGAAACACTGCTTTTGATTAATTATCGACAGAATGCTGACCAGGAAAAAAAGAGAGACAGAAATGAAATTAGTCTCTGACCCCGTCTGCATAACACTGAAAATTCATCACCTACCCTTTTAATATTGAAAAGCAGCCTCGAATTTTAATAGAAAAAAATAGTCTCTCTCTCTCTCGCCCCCCCAAATCTGAACCTCTCCCAGTCTTTATTAATGCCCCTAGGCAGAAACTGATATTGCTTGCAATCTGGCAGCCTTTGTTCATTTTAAATTTATTATACAGAATGCACTTCATTTTCAAATATTTTTACTGTTTCTTTTTAATTTCGCTCACTGTTAAGTACAGATGAGGAAACCCTTTTAGAACATTTAAGTTATGGGAGAGTGGGGGGGGGACACACATAGAGGAGAAATCTACATGGAGATTGAACATAAAGGCTGTGCCCATCCAATAAATTTAAGTAGAAACAATTGTAATTGCCGCATTCACAACCATCCCCTTCAGACATCTAGACGGTATCCGGAATGATAAAAAAAAGTATGATTGGAAAGGAACGGTGGGATTTGGAAAAGGATGGGCGCACTTTCCCACTGGGCTTAGTTTGGGTCAATCCACAGAAGAGAGAAATTCAGAAGCACTCCTGCAAGGATCCCTGATAGGCCGCTTCTTTTGTGCATATAAGAGCAGGGGTAAGGCAACCTAAGTCCCGTGGGCCAGATCCGGCCCAACCGCCTTCTCAGTCCGGCCCGCGGATGGTCCAGGAATCAGCGTGTTTTCACATGAGTAGAATGTGTCCTTTTATTTAAAATGCGTCTCTGGGTTATTTGTGGGGCACAGGAATTCATTCATTTCCCCCCTCAAAATATAGTCTGGCCCCCCACATGGTCTGAGGGACAGTGGACCGGCCCACAGCTGAAAAAGGTTGCTGACCCCTGATATAAGAGGCATGCTGGACCCACAAAGCACTGCAAAACAGACCTGTGGAATTCATGAGGATATAGGAAGGGTGATGATGGATCAGTTCACCTGGTCCAGAGATGGGGAACTTCAGGTGGGGCGGTGATGGGGCAAATGTGGTCCTCCAAGCCTCTCTATTGGGACCTTGAGGCTCACCCTCTCCAGGCCAAACACTCCGGTGTTTCTCAAACTTGGGTCCCCAGCTGTTATTAGGCTACAAGTCCCATCATCCCTGGCCCCTGGCCCTGCTAGCGAGGGATGATGGGAGTTGTAGTCCAACAGCTGGGAACTCAGTGAGAAACCCTGCTCTTAGACATCCCTCCTCTGCACTGGCCTTGCGCGCCTTTGCCTCGCTTGAGCTTGCTTATCTTGGAACAGTGATAAGGTCTCTTGCTTGTCCAGGTGCAGCGATGTGGGTGGTTGGGGACTTGTAGAAACCTCTGAGTTTTGTGTGGCTGGAATGAATGTCACTGCAGAAAGGTGAGAGTCACAACTCACTGCTTCCTTCTGGCCCCGCCTGCCATTGGCAAGTGGCCCCTGGAAAGCTGCTCATTAGCTAATGTGTCCCACAGTTGGAAAAAGGTTCCCCATCACAGTCTAGCCCAGCGTTCTGTCTCTGACAGTGGCCAGCTTGATTTCTTTCATTCTTTCTTTCGTTTTTAAGTCTACAAGCAGGATGAGACAGCATGTACCCCATCTCTATAGCTCAGTCAGCAGAGCATCTTAATCTCATGGTTATGGGTTCGAGTCCCACATTGGGTAAAAAGATTTTTTGCATTGTAGGGGGTTGGACTGGATGACCCTCACATCCCCTTCCAACTCTACAGTTCTATGATTCCAATAGCCACTTCCCTACAGTTTTCCCTAAGCATCAGATAGACTATTCCTTAACACGGGGGTTCCATTTAACTATTACAGTGGTACGTCGGGTTACATACGCTTCAGGTTACATATGCTTCAGGTTACAGACTCTGCTAACCCAGAAATAGTACCTCGGATTAAGAACTTTGCTTCAGGATGAGAACAGAAATCATGCTCCAGCGGTGCGGCAGCAGTGGGAGGCCTCATTAGCTAAAGTGGTGCTTCAGGTTAAGAACAGTTTCAGGTTAAGAACAGACCTCCGGAACAAATTAACCCGAGGTACCACTGTACAGCAAATAGATTACTCACTCACATATTCCTTTTTTTTTTTAAAGGAGTCCTCTAAGCTAGTGGCCATCACTACACTTTGTGGGAGCGAACTCTGCAAGTTAAAAAAGTTGGCCTTTCGTCTGTCCTGACTGTGCTTCCAATCAGCCTCATTAAGTAACCCCGCCCCCCCAATAGTATTATAACCAAACCAGATGTTTGAACATATCATTAGTTCAGCCTGCTGCCAAGGCTCCTGTAAATAGTTAGGTCTTCATCGGAGGCTGGAAGCTGTGTGCACCTGTGGGCCTCCCTAGAAAGGTCAGTCTAGGACACTGGCACCACAACCAAAAAGGCACTGTCCTGTTTGCTGAACCACCAGACTCAGATGGTTTGGAGAACCTGAAGCAGGGCTTCAGGTGTCAAACCAAGAATATGGAAAAATACATATGGGAGAGGCAGGACTTTAGGTCTTTCCATCCGAAATTGTTTAGGGCTTATTATAGGACAGAAGCCTACTCTCAGTCCATGGTCCCTAAGTCAGTGGAATGATTCCAGATTTAGAGAAGAAGGGAATGACTTCACAGTGAAGATATAAAGTCCTCTGGTGAAAGAATTTCGTGAAGCAAAGCACAGAAACTCCTTGAAAAGACGTGGCTTTTGGATTTGTGAAGGCCCTACTGAATGGAGTCATTGAGGTCTTGTTTCCAAACTCAGGCACACACCATACCTATACATTATCCCTCTTGGAAGTAATCAGAATGCTACGTGCTTGCTTGCGTACTTTTAAAAATAGGTCTCCCAATTTAGCTTGGATTACTGTGAAGCCACTCTGAAACCGTGGGTTGAAAATCCTCACCCACCAGCAGGGACCTCTCATGAATTCATAAGACAGGGGGGATAGCTCAATCGGTAGAGCATGGGACTCTTAATCTCCGGGTTGTGGGTTTGAGCCCCACATTGGACAAAAATGATCCCTGCATTGCAAGGGGTTGGACTAAGGACCCTTGCGGTTCCTTCTAACTCTACAGTTCTGCATATCTATGATTGGTGCTGTGGGTTAAACCACAGAGCCTAGGGCTTGCCGATCAGAAGGTCGGTGGTTCAAATCCCCGCGACGGGGTGAGCTCCCATTGCTCGGTCCCAGCTCCTGCCAACCTAGCAGTTTGAAAGCACGGCAAAGTGCAAGTAGATAAATAGGTACCGCTCCGGCGGGAAGGTAAACGGCATTTCCGTGCACTGCTTTGGTTCGCCAGAAGTGGCTTAGTCATGGTGGCCACATGACTTGGAAGCTGTACGCCGGCTCCCTTGGTCAATAAAGCGAGATGAGCGCCGCAACCCCAGAGTCGGTCACAACTGGACCTAACGGTCAGGAGTACCTTTACCTTTACCTTTATGATTCTAAGAGCCTGGCTCCTAGGTTAGACCAAAAGGGACCAGTCTAATTCAGCATCCTGTTTTCACAGTAGCCAAGCAGATGTCTGTTGGAAGCCCATAACTGCAATGGAACCCTTGTCCCCACATCATCTCTTCAGCTGTATCATCACCACTGCCGCCACGATCTTTCTCAGCCAAAAGATTGCCAGAGCACTGCACGGGTTATCCCGTACTGGCCTGAATATAAGCCTCATTTCCAAATTCTGACAGTGAAAAGTTCAAGTATGGCTTAAATTCACGACCTTACCAAAATTGGCTTTTACAATATCGCTGCTGAAACAGACATACGGTAAAACAGAACGGGTGTGACTGCCTGTGGAATTTTAAAGGAGCGGCTTATATTTGGGTATTGTCTTTTTATCCCCCCCTTGAATTTTATATTATATTTGGGCCAATATGGTATATACAAACAACAAAACAACAAAAAGGTGGTCATCTCAGCTTGCCTTGTGTGGGTTGGCTTCGCTTCCAAATCCCCATTTATAGGATTGCCGAAGTATGTAAATGCCTTGGCTGAGATTTTGCCTATTTAGTTTTCTTTCAGAGATTTCGGCACCCTAAGCATATGTGGTGCTACTCCCATTGTAAAACCATAGAATCATAGAATCATAGAATCGGAAGAGACCACAAGGGCCATCGAGTCCAACCCCCTGCCAAGCAGGAAACACCATCAGAGCACTCCTGGCATATGGTTGTCAAGCCTCTGCTTAAAGACCTCCAAAGGAGGAGACTCCACCACACTCCTTGGCAGCAAATTCCACTGTCGAACAGCTCTTACTGTCAGGAAGTTCTTCCTAATGTTTAGGTGGAATCTTCTTTCTTGTAGTTTGGATCCATTGCTCCGTGTCCGCTTCTCTGGAGCAGCAACCATCTCTAGTTAGGCCTGAGATTGCAAACAGTAATTGCCGGTCAGAGCAGGCGATATCAGGCCAAAGTTTGGCCGTGAGAAATAGGGGCTTTGTACTGATTGATACGCCACTAAGCAGTTTGTGCCTAGCAGGGCAGTCAAGCGATTAAGTAATTTATGCTCAATGAAGCACCTGCTTTCAGAAACAGGCCCACCTCTCATTTCTCCTCCTCACAGAATACTAGAATTTGGGATTAACATTCCATGAAATTGGGTGGCATTCGGTTCAGGATGAAGATACTTCTCCATGCAGTGCAGGAATAACTTCTGGAATTCATGGACACAAGAAGCCCGACCATTACGGTACTTTGCAACATGTTTATAGGGAGGGTTGCTTTTCTGTAATTGAAAATACATACATAGGCTTCCTGGTAGCTTGTGGAGCAGTCACCACTAATAATGGTGGCTGCATTAGTGCAGACGTGGGCAAGCTTCCTGAATCTATTTTGTTGCCACAGAGCCTTGGGCTTGCCGATCAGAAGGTTGGCGGTTCGAATCCCTGCAACGGGATGAGCTCCCATTGCTCTGTCCCTGCAGTTCTGTCTGCTCTGTCCACCTAGCAGTTCAAAAGCACATCAAAGTGCAAGTAGATAAATAGGTACCGCTTTGTAGGGAAGGTAAACGGCGTTTCCGTGCGCTGCTCTGGTTCGCCAGAAGCGGCTTAGTCATGCTGGCCACATGACCCAGAAGCTGTACGCCGGCTCCCTCGGCCAGTAAAGTGAGATGAGTGCCACAACCCCAGAGTCGTCTGCGACTGGACCTAATGGACAGGGGTCACTTTACATACCAGAACCTCAAGACCTACCAGTCAAAGCCAGGTGACATATAGTTAGAATGAAAGACGAGAGTGCCTCTGAGTATACTGTATTTTTCTGTGTATAAGATGCCCCCATGTATAAGACGCCCCCTATTTCGGGGGACTAAATTTAAAGAAAATGAGGGGAGATGGCCCAAAGTTGTTGAGCTTTTTAAAAGGGGGAATTGCATGTGCGCCATCACCCCAGAAGGACCGTTGCTGGGGGTTGGCCCAGCTGCTCCCCCCATGCCACTGCGGGCGGGAAACACTCCCTAGAGCGTGTGCCACCAACCAGCTGGCTAGTGGGCACGCAGCTTCCCCACCACACCACTATCTGTGTACAGTGGTACCTCGGGTTACAGACGCCTCAGGTTACAGATGCTTCAGGTTACAGACTCTGCTAACCCGGAAATAGTACCTCGGGTTAAGAACTTTGCTTCAGGATGAGGACAGAAATTGCACGGCTGTGGCAGCGGGAGGCCCCATTTGCTAAAGCGGTACCTCAAGTTAAGAACAGTTTCAGGTTAAGAATGGACCTTCCAAACGAATTAAGTTCTTAACCAGAGGTACCACTGTATAGGACGACCCCAGTATTCTGACATGATTTTTGAGTCAAAAAACCTTGTCTAATACATGGAAAAATATGGTATTTTGAGCTTAGAAACTTGCTTTCATTACAGTGGTGCCCGGCAAGACGAACGCCTCGCGAGACGAAAAACTCGCAAAACGAAAGGTTTTTTCGTTTTCGAGTTGCCTCGCAAGACGAATTTCCCTATGGGCTTGCTTCGCAAAACGAAGCTTGCCCCGCAAGCTCCGGGGACAGCGGGAAGCGCAGCGCGTCTTCCCCGCTGTCCCCGGACCTCTTTTGAAGCAAGGGGCGGCGGGGAGAAGCTATCTTCTCCCCGCGGCCCCTTGCTTCAAAAGAGGGGAGAGAGCGGCGCTTCCCCTCTATCCCCGGACGGTCTCCATAGGAACGCATTGATTGATTTTCAATGCATTCCTATGGGAAACCGTGCTTCGCAAGACGAAAAACTCGCAAGAAGAAAAAACTTGCGGAACGAATTAATTTCGTCTTGCGAGGCACCACTGTATTTTAAGAACATAAGAAGAGCTGTGCTGGATCAGGCCACTTGACCCATCTAGTCCAGCATCTTGTTCTCACAGTGGCCAACTAGATTCCTCTACTCGGAAACACACGAAGGACCTGAGTGCAATTGCTCCCCTCTGGCAGTTCCCAACAACTGCTACCCTGAAGCTTTCCCAACTCCACAATATCCTTTTTGACACGAGGTACCCATAATAGTACACAGGATTCCAAATGCAGCTGTGTCATAGATTTGCATAACGGCATTATGGTATTGGCAGTTTTATCTTCAATTCCTTTCCTAATAATCCCTGGCACGGAATCTGCCTTTTTCACAGCTGCTGCCCACTGGGTCAACATCTTCACCGAGTTATCAATTCTGACCACCAAGGTCTCACTCCTGCTCAGTCACTGCTAATTAAAGCCCCATGTGAATTTAGATTTTTCTTTTTTTTTCGTTTGGCCCCAACACACATCACTTTACACTTGTTTACACTGAGTTGCATTTGCCATTTTAGCACTCATTCACTCAGTTTGGAGTGAATTCTGGGATTAATTACAATCCCTTTTTTCTTCCAAGACCTCGAATAGTTTGGTATCACTGGCAAACTTGGTCTGTTTACTGTTCACCCCAACTGTAGATGGTTTATGAACAGGTTAGAAAGCCTAGATCTCAAAACTGATCCTTTGGGGGATGACTCTTCTTTCTTTCTTTCTTTCTTTCTTTCTTTCTTTCTTTCTTTCTTTCTTTCTTTCTTTCTTTCTTTCTTTCTTTCTTTCTTTCCTTCCTTCCTTCCTTCCTTCCTTCCTTCCTTCCTTCCTTCCTTCCTTCCTTCCTTCCTTTCCAATTTCTGATCCACAAGAGGACCTCTCCTCTTATTCCATGACTGCTAAGCTTACTCCAGAGTCTTTGGTGAGGTACCTTATCAAAAGCTTTCTGAAAGTGCAAGTACACTGTGTCAACTGGATCATCTTTATCTATATAAAGAGCCAGTGTGGTGTAGTGGTTAAGAGCAGTAGTCACGTAATCTGGGTAACCGGGTTCGCGTCTTCGCTCCTCCACATGCAGCTGCTGGGTGACCTTGGGCCAGTCACACTTCTGTGAAGTCTCTCAGCCCCACTCACCTCACAGAGTGTTTGGGAAGGGAAGGGAGGAAGGGAAAGGAGAATGTTAGCCGCTTTGAGACTCCTGAAGGGGAGTGAAAGGCGGGATATCAAATCCAAACTCCTTCTCCTCCTCCTCCTCCTCCTCCTCCTTCTCTTCTTCTTCTTCTTCTTCTTCTTCTTCTTCTTCTTCTTCTATATGTTTGTTGACACTCTCAAAGCATGCTAATAGGCTAGTGAAATAGAACTTACCTTTGAAGAAGCCATGCTGCTTCTGCAAGGCTTGTTCTTCCATATGTTCAGTTATTTTATCTTTAGCAACACTTTTCACCAGTTTTCATAGGGCAGATGTTAAACTAGCTCGTCTATAATTTCCAGGAACAACCCTGGATCCCTTTATATAAAAAAAGATGTTAACATCGGCCACTTTGCAGTCTATTTATTTAGATGATTTATATACCACTCCTTACAGAAGCCATACAACAAGGCAAATGAATAAAACACAATCCTTTAAAAACATATAGCAACAAACAATTGAATAACAATCACTGACAGCAACAGCAGAAATTGGGCCTATCATTCTCCAAACACCCACTAAAAACATGTGCCTTAATTAGCTGCCTAAAACTATAGAGTAGGGAAGGTATTCCACACACAAGGAGCCCCCACTGAACATGACCTTTCCATGACCCCTTCCACCATGTATCTCACACTGAAGACGGACCACCAGGATCTTACAGCATGGGCAGGTCAATATGGAAGAAAGCACCCTTGTAGATATTTGGGTACCAGAACTAAACTGATCTCATAGTCCTTTCACACAAAAGCCTACTTCTAGTTCACTTTCTCCATTTCAGCAACTTAATTTAGGTGGAAATAGTTGCTTTGCTAGGGACGCGGGTGGCGCTGTGGGTTAAACCACAGAGCCTAGGACTTGCCGATCAGAAGGTTGGCAGTTCGAATCTCCGCAACGGGGTGAGCTCCCGTTGCTCGGTCCCTGCTCCTGCCAACCTAGCAGTTCGAAAGCATGTCAAAGTGCAAGTAGATAAATAGGTACCGCTCCGCCGGGAAGGTCAACGGCATTTCCGTGCGCTGCTCTGGTTTGCCAGAAGCGGCTTAGTCATGCTGGCCACATGACCTGGAAGCTGTACGCCGGCTCCCTCGGCCAATAAAGCAAGATGAGCGCCGCAACCCCAGAGTCGGTCACGACCGGACCTAATGGTCCCTTTACCTTTACCTTTACCTTTACCTTAGTTGCTTTGTTGTTTAAGGAAGCATGAGTCAGAAACCTTGGCTGATCTGGTCTTGTTTTATACTGAGAAAGCCTCAGTCTGAATGTTTGTTTTCAGTTAAAGGTGTGCTCCTAACAAGGATTAGTTGACTAAGGTTAACCTCTGCTGTGGCATCTAAATTCCATATGCTAACATGTTCTCCTAGAAGATCTTGACCTACCTTCTTTCCACCACTGCTGTCTATAGTCCTATAATGTTTTATTTAGTTAGAGTGATCTCCCTCTCCCCCTCTCTCCTGCTGTTTAGGTCATACTCTCTCAAAGTGAAAACAAGAAAACAATATAAAGAGTCAAGAATGGTAGCAATGTACACAGAGCCACCTGAACATCTGAGCAACTAAAGATGGTCTTCAGATAGTCATCCAGAGGACATCAGACAGTGCCAGGTGAGCCTTTCTGAGAAGGATATTTAAGAATCGAGGCACCACAACTAAAAAGGCCCTGTTGTCGGTCACTGCCTGCCTCGTTTCTGAAGGTGACAGGGAAAGGAGGAACCTAGGGGAGACTGCACTTGGGTGGAGATCCTGTGGCATTGCAGATGCTCTTGGACTCCAACTCCCATCAGCCTTCAGCCACCATGGCAGCCAAGGATGATGGGAGTTGTAGTTCAGTAACATCCGGAGGGTCACAGGTTCGCCACCCATGTCTCAAAATGATGCTCAGAAAGAGATAACGTGTTTATGACCTGTAATGTGTCTGCTTCCACGTCTTGTGAAATAGCATGCCCTGGGTGAACCGCAATGACCAGATAATGGTACAATATCTTTCTGCCTCCAAAGAAAGTGTTCGGTTCAAATGCAATGGGGATAAATGGGATCATAATATGTTTTCTCTCTTGTGAGCCTACCAGGGGCAGGCAGGGGTGAAATGCTAGCACTATTTATATCAAAGCAGAGGCAGTGATTTTGTTTTCTGGGTGTTATTTGTCAATCTTCTGTGGGAATGTTCAGGGAGGCAGGAGAGTATATATACTGTTTATTAATATCCTTCCTAACTTGCCCTAGCAAGTTCTTTTACTTAGCAGAGTTTTACATTCCCCTTTTAAACGCACAGTGGATAGCTGGTTGCAGGCTTGTGTAAGCCTCTCACTATTAGGTTCCTGGTAAGTTCCCTTATATCCCTCTTAAAGGAATAAACACGCCACAATCTTGTTTAAAGTATATAAAAGAAGTTTACTCACATCAGTTCACAGTGGGATCCCTGAAGTCAGACTTAGTTACAGATATATACATGTGGATCTATCCCTTATGGGGCTAATCCCAGTGTCCTCTGTTGGTTGAAAGTCAACAGGGCATTTCTAGCTAAAAAGCTGCTCTAATGACGGAGGAAGTCAAAGAGAGAGAATGTGGTGCGTGACTTCTCCTTTTGTTACCTGAACAGGTGAGGTCACGCCCACATTCAGTCACATGCAAAGGAAGGATGTTCCAGCCAGGAGGAAACAGGAAGTTTTCGACTGGCTGGACCAAACATTCCCCTGCATGTCCACTCTAGGAAAACAAAGAATGTTGTACTTGACTGCTTCTAACGTATCACATCCCACATATTCTGCATGCCAAAGAAATAAGAAAGAAACCCATCAAACAAGCCCTGGAGAAGTTGGGGCCAGGTTAAACTAGCATGCTTGGCTAGGGGTTAAACCAAACCTGTTATTTTGAAAACCCCAAAAGTCTCTTTACGATGACCACCCAAAATATCACACAAAAGTGAGCAAGCTTTTGAGTCCGGCAGAACCATGAATGGAATGGAATTGAAGTGAATGGAGGCTGGTGTGCTGAAGAGGTTTGGGGATTTCTCATCTCCCACCCCACACCTTAAATATTCTGGGTTTGAACCCTTTGGGTTTCAGTAGATGTGAAAGAAGATGGACAGCTGCTCATTGCCTGCTTTCCTGGAGATTTCCTACTGAACTCAGCGGGACTCCCTTCTGAAGAGCATGCAGTTCTCCTCCCACAGAAGCCAAATGACCACCCACCCACATCCATGAATGGAGCCAGGAGGGCGTTCTAAAAAATCTTAAAGGAATTTACTCAACTACACTGGCTGTATAGTCAGCATTTGTGCTTATTCTTCCACTGGTACTTTTGCCTCTGTCTTACTTCCTTCGATTACTCGCCCTGCCTTCTCCAGAGAAAGGGCCGCAGTTCAGAGGTAGGGCACCTGGCTTTGCACACTGAAATATTCCAAATTCAATTCCCAGTATCCTCCAGGTAGGAATGGGAGATGCACTTGCAGAGCTGCTACCAGTCCGTGTAGACAATACTGAGCTTGATGGCCCAAGAGTCGGACTCAGTATAAGGCAGCATCCTATGTTCAGGGCCCATGAGGCAAGGTGAGGGAACTGCCTCAGGTGGCAGAATTCACAGGGGCAGCAGACCCTGGTGTAGATATTTATTTCCTGCTTCTTCCAGGTGTAGATCTTCATTCTTCCCTTCTTCCCTGGTGGGGAAGAAGGCACCATTTTGTGGTCCACCTCGGGTACCAAAATGTCTTGGGCTGGCTAATTTAGATTGTAAGCTCCTCCAGGCAGAGACATGTTTGCCATATTTCTCTGTCAAACGCTCAGCACTGGAAAATAGTGGTGACGACCATGAACTCCAAATTGTTGCAACGTCCATGTGTTGCTTATTAAATCCATGCCGATGAAGAATCGGGAGAAACAAGGAGATCTGGTATACTTCCCACCAGTTTACAATCCGGGAGCCGCATTTCATCGGGGCCTTTGATTTATAGCTCTCCAAACCCCCATCTTCCCCAGGAGCCCATCTTTCTGGAGAGGGTCACACAGGGCTGAGAACCCGCCTCCGCCTCCCGGCCGGCTTGAAGCGCCCCCGCAGACTGGTCGTTTTATTTGGCTTTGAAAGCCCAACAGCTGCAAATCAGGCGCTTTCCCCGACCCGCGCCCAGCGCCTCTCCCCTTTCTCTCCCGCTTCTCCCTTTCCCAAGGAATCCGAGAAGACCTGCGTTTAATGAAACGTGAAGTGTGAAAACTTCCTGAGCTGCAGAGGCGACTCCTTAATGATGTTCCCAGATGTGGCGGGGCTGGAGAATGGGGTGAAGGCGCGCAGAGGCGCCTGCCGGAGAGGGAGAACCTCACCTTGCCGCGGGCACCGCTAGGGCCCGGGTAATGGGGGGAAAAGAGCTCTCCAAGCCGCGCGTAATTACGCACCGCAGAGATTCTGCCCGTGCGGTGGGCGGCTTCCACCTCGCTCTGGAAAACAACCCGTCCTTGTTATCTTCTTTTTTTAAAAAAAATATTATTTCTTTTCGCGCTGGGGACTTGTTTCATGGGGCTGAGGGGAGGGGAAGAGTCCGATCACTTGTTTAGAAAACGAAAAAAAAAAAAAAAAAGGGGGGGGAAGCAGGCTGCCAGCACCTCCGAGCTATTCCGGTGAAATTCAATTTGCACTGAATTCTAAAGATCCTCTCGCCGATTCTCTTCCAGGCTGTTACGCGCCGCAAAGACAGCTTGGAGGAACAGCCCACGAGGCAAAGCTGAAACTCCTTCCCTACCACAAAAATACTTTGTATTGGACTTTGTGGCTGGAAATAATTTCACTGGGTGCCCACCGGATACCCGAGCGGTTGCAGGGAGAATGGGGCTTTGGTAATCCTGGTCCCTAGTTAATTCTGAAAGGGTGTTTTCCGGTTTCCCATGTGAGGGACAGAAAGGATGAAATTTCCACCCTATCTGACACAGCCTCAGATTTTATATTTCCCAGCTCGATTCACTTAGAATTTCCTAAGCAAATTACCGTATCTGTAAAATCATCAGGTGTGGAAGATAAAGGAGACAAAGACTATGAGAAAGGGTGGGTTTCCTGGGGTGATTTGGGGGTACCTGCGTGTGAAGATTCAAAGCCCTGCTCTCTGATATAAGCATAATTAAAACACAAGTATTTCTTTCTTTCTTTTAAACCAGCAAAACCACTTTTGAAAAGAGTGTGGGTTGCTGTTACTTTTTATACCACACAAACAACAGCAATGTTTACAACACAGGTCAAGTAGTCATCTTTTAAATTAAATTAAATTAATGGTGGTTTTTTGTTTTGTTTTTTTGAAGCAAAGGGACTTGTGGAGTTGGCACACATACCTAGCAGACATGCCTAATTGTTTCTTGTTTTCTTTTACAGTATTTCAGTGTGTAAAAACAGCAGGTTAAGGAGGGGTACCCAAAGAAAGAAGAATACTGTATTAGAAACACTATTGATGGTGGTGTGAGATGACTTACCCCCTCCCATCTGCAAGTCATCCTGGCTACTGCACAACTCCAGACTAGATATTTACTCATGAGCAAGTCTCACTGGATTCAATGATGTTTATGTACCAAATGTAATATAAATGATTGCAGCCCATAGGAGTTTATTTTTATTTATTTTTTTAAAAATGAATGTGAAGTTTAACCGAAACCCCTCCAGATCATTGTGTGTGTGTGTGTGTGTGTGTGTGTGTGTGTGTGTGTGTTGAGTGCCAGAAGCTGTTTTCTTGTCACAGGATGTCCTTCGCTCTGCTGTTCATTTTCTGTAACTCTAACAACAACAACTTTTCGAAAGTTCTTAGAACTTGTGAAAATGACTGGGAGAATAAGAGGATACTCAAACCAGTGTGTGTGTAAAGAATAAAGGTAAAGGGACCCCTGACCATTAGGTCCAGTCGTGGCCGACTCTGGGGTTGTGGCGCTCATCTCGCTTTACTGGCTGAGGGAGCCGGCGTACAGCTTCTGGGTCATGTGGCCAGCATGACTAAGCCGCTTCTGGCGAACCAGAGCAGCGCACGGAAATGCCGTTTACCCTCCCGCTGGAGCGGTACCTATTTATCTACTTGCACTTTGACATGCTTTTGAACTGCTAAGTTGGCAGGAGCTCACCCTGTCGCAGGGATTCGAACTGCCGACCTTCTGATTGGCAAGTCCTAGGCTCTGTGGTTTAACCCACAGCGCCACCCGCGTCGTGTAAAGAATGGATAATATTTAAAGAATATCTAAAACAATATTGTGAAAATGCAAATCTCCTGACAGGTCTAGATTGAATCTTGAATATTAAGGAAAACTATAGATGCAGAAAATTTTCTGGATATTTAACAGATACTGTATAACAGGAAACACGTAAAGGTTAAGAATATGTAGAAAGCACAATGAGGGTACAGATTCTGCTAATCTGGAAGTAGTACCTCAGGTTAATAACTTTACTTCAGGATGAGAACAGAAATCGTGCTCTGGCGGCGCGGCAGCAGCGGGAAGCCCCTTAGCTAAAGTGGTACCTCAGGTTAAGAACAGTTTCAGGTTAAGAACGGACCTCCGGAATGAATTAAGTTCTTAACCAGAGGTACCACTGTAGTTGTTTATTTCCTTGACATCTGATGGGAGGACGATCCACTACTGAGAAGGCCCTCAGCCCTGGCCACACACTTTGCTAGTTGTGTCAGGCAGATGTTTGGGGTCTGTTGACATCTGGAGGGAAGGCCACAGGTCCTTCCACGCCTGGCCTGGTACACACCGACTCCAAGTTTCAGCCTGAGATACACGACACACCCTTGTGCAGGAAGGTGTCTTTTCTGTGGGACTCAAAGCAGCTCTATCAACGCCACAGGCAGAAATAACCACCAGGAACTGAGAAGGACGAAAGGAATCCTCTGTGGATATGTTTTTGAAGGTTACGCCTTCCCCTCCCTCACCTCCCTCCTTGAAAAAGAAGCTCCCCTGTTAGTTCATATCTTCAATGACCCTCAGCCCTCCGTGGTCCTTCAACAACATATATATATATATATAAAATACTTGCTTTCCCTTTCCCACCTCCTCTATGGGACCCCACCCTCCCCAAATCTGTGGACAATTTTAAGCAATGCCAATTGTTTCCACCTTCTCCAGTCTGCAGCATGCAGAATGTCCTATGACAGTGGAGTGGGGGGTGTGTGTGTGTGTGTGTGGAGTAAATAAATGGTCCTGTTTCAATACACATGAATATATAATATATATTTCATTGCATACATACATAGGGAGAGAAAGGCGGGGTGGGAAAGCGAGCCATTTAACTCCCAAATAGACCTCCGGTATCTCCCCGACTGACGGTGGATTCCCATATACAGCCAGTCACTCAGCCCTCCTTATCTTCATGTATGACTGCCTTGTGTTTAACACACAATTACATTTTCTCCCTCCAATTCCATTACAAATGGAATAAGGGAAGCATTGTTTGAAGAAATGTACTGCTTCAGCTCTGCTTATGTCAAGCAATTCGCCGAGCAGGTGAGCAGGAAAGAGAGAGAGGAGAGGAGGAGGAGGAAGAGAAGAACAACATTCCCCCCCCCAATACAAAAAGAACCTGGTAGATTCAAAAGAGTAAATAATACACAATATTACACTGAAAGGGCCTTCGTATCATCCTTTCGGTTTTATTTACTGTAAACAATGTGCTGTTTCCCCCCCTTTTTTTAGGGGTGTGGGGAGAAGGAGGAAAGGAGCTCTCTGGGAAAGAGAATTTATTTTTTCTAAGCATTCGTTATCATGATTACATTGACAGAATCCTTTTGACTTCTGTGTTGCATAGATATGATGTCATGAAGTGACGCTTGCTGTTATGTTGCAAGCTGCTCTGTGGTCTTCCGATGAAAGGGGGTATGCAAGTCCCCCCCCCAAATTGCTACCACTACTATTACCACTAATAATAACAGGATGAGAAGAAGGCCCTGCAAAAAAAGAAGATAATAAATAATGAAAAATTAATGAATTGCATCAAACTATTGACTAACTACCTCGCTCCGCTGTAATTCATTTAGAGGATATTAAAACCAGAAGAACAATAATAAAAGCCTGCCAGCCCACCCCCCCACCCCCCGCAGAAGGCGATGGCCAGCAAATTGGATAGTTCCCTTAATCTGGCGTAAATAATATCAGGCTTCCTCCTCTCTCTGGCTAATTCTCCCTATCATTTAGAGAAGGCTCAGAAGCCAGGCTTCATAATTGATATCGGTTACTCTGTGAGGACTCCCTCCCTCACCTGCTCACGTCCTTTGAAACAATTTCAAAGTTTCCCTTTGGATTTGGGTACAGGGATTTTTTGGGGGGTTGGGGGGGGGGAGGAAGGCAGATAGTTCGGCCATTGTTTTGCTGTCTCCGTTAGCAAAACCATTCTAAATAAAATGCAAGGCCAAGCA
Source organism: Podarcis vaucheri (assembly GCF_965113315.1). Lineage (NCBI taxonomy): Eukaryota > Metazoa > Chordata > Lepidosauria > Squamata > Lacertidae > Podarcis > Podarcis vaucheri. The sequence goes on from NC_138752.1 coordinate 50,326,108, forward strand.
AGCAGGTACAGTGGTACCTTGGGTTAAGAACTTAATTCATTCTGGAGGTCCGTTCTTAACCTGAAACTGTTCTTAACCTGAAGCACCACTTTAGCTAATGGGGCCTCCCGCTGCCACCACACCCCACCATGCAATTTCTGTTCCTGAAGCAAAGTTTTTTACCCGAGGTGTTATTTCTGGGTTAGCGGAGTCTGTAACCTGAAGTGTCTGTAACAACAACAACAACAACTTATTATTTATACCCCGCCCATCTGGCTGGGCTTCCCTAGCCACCTTTCAACAGAATATTAAAATATAATAATCTATTTAACATTAAAAGCTTTCCTAAACAGGGCTGCCTTCAGATGTCTTCTTAAAGTCTGGTAGTTGTTTTTCTCTTTGACATCTGGTGGGAGGGCGTTCCACAGGGCGGGTGCCACTACCGAGAAGGCCCTCTGCCTTGTTCCCTGTAACTTGGCTTCTCGCAGGGAGGGAACTGCCAGAAGGCCCTCAGCGCTAGACCTCAGTGTCCGGGCAGAACGATGGGGGTGGGGACGCTCCTTCAGGTATACTGGACCATTTAGGGCTTTCAAGGTTAGCACCAACACTTTGAATTGTGCTCGGAAACGTACTGGGCGTCAGTGTAGGTCTTTCAAGACTGGTGTTATGTGGTCTCGACGACCGCTCTCAGTCAGCAGTCTAGCTGCTGCATTCTGGATTAGTTGTAGTTTCCAGGTCACCTTCAAAGGTAGCCCCACGTAGAGCGCATTGGGATAACGTGTAACCTGAAGCGTCTGTAACCCGAGGTACCACTGTATTGACTGGTGCTTAAACAAGGTGGGCTACATTGGCATGAAATCAGCACACAATAATCCAGGGTTTTTGGACTACAACTCCCATCTCCCTTAGCTAGCAGGGCCAGTGGCCAGGGATGATGAGACTTGTAGTCCAAGGCTGCTGGAGTCCCTGCATAGTCTATATGTATTAAGCAGCCAGTCACACATTTGGATGGCCAAACACCTGCGTGGTCTTCTGCTAGTTTTCTGGAAGTGAATGAATGAATGAATGAATAATAATAAATCCTAGGACGCCATGCTTCTTTCTTTTTTATACATTTTTTATTTATGCTGCTCAGGTTTATACAATTCACTAATTTTACAATGACTTTAACATTCCAAAATCTGACTTCCTTCCCCCTCTTTCTGTCGTTCCATAAGTTTATTTTTAATATATTCTGCATATCCAGATTCACTTAATTTGCTTATTTATTCATCTGCTTTAAATATATACTTTTAGCAAACTGCAGGCTATTACAATAATCCTGCCAATGTTCTTATCTGTTTACAATTTGTCTGTAAATATTCAATAAACCATTTCCATTCTTTTATAAAAAGAAGTTTGTTATCTTGATCTCTTATTCTTCCAGTAAGTTTCACCATTTCTGCATATTCCATAAGTTTTTATATCCATTTTTCCTTTGCTGGGACTTCTGCTTCTTTCCATTTAGGCCATGAGATGCTTCTAATCTTGACCGTGTCAAAAAATCTCTAGATGTCCTTGAGGCAAGCTACTCCCTCTCAGCCTTCCGATCTGCAGTATGGAGGTAATAGTAGTAGTGATTCATCTTAGAGGATTACTGCAAGGATTTAGCTTATTCAGTGGCATTACATTTTGCATATTTATTTTCCATTTCTGCCCACCAGGACCCCGAAGATTACTCTCTGTGTGCTTTGTTAAGTTATACTACTGTTTTGAACACTCAAAAAGCACAGTATCAGGAGAAACTTCCCAAGGGGGTTGTTGACCTTGCAGGGTCCCCCAGTGGAAGTTGTGTAACTTGCAAATTCAGTATATTAGGAGAAGCTGTAAAGGTAAAGGGACCCCTGATCATTAGGTCCAGTCGTGGCCGACTCTGGGGTTGCAGCGCTCATCTCACTTTATTGGCCGAGGGAGCTGGCATACAGCTTCCAGGTCATGTGGCCAGCATGACTAAGCCGCTTCTGGAGAACCAGAGCAGCACACGGAAACGCCGTTGACCTTCCCGCCAGAGCGGTACCTATTTATCTACTTGCACTTTGACATGCTTTCGAACTGCTAGGTTGGCAGGAGCAGGGACCGAGCAACGGGAGCTCACCCCGTTGCGGGGATTCGAACTGCCGACCTTCTGATCGGCAAGCCCTAGGCTCTGTGGTTTAACCCACAGTGCCACCCACATCCCATAGGAGAAGCTGTACTTAGGCCTATTCTTACAAAAGTTACTGCGTGCCCTGAAGTCTGGTGGGTTCAGGTGTGTTATAGTTGTCAATCAATTAATCAAAAGGACATAAGAAGACCCGCCCTTCACTAGCTGGTCCCAGGGAGTGTTACAGCATTTTAAAATCCAGAATTAAAAATGGTGAAAACATACTGCACTCACAAGAATTGGGTGGCTCCTGAAACACGTGAATCAGAGGTACCTAAGAGGTTTAGGATTGCCCAAAATGAGCGCCACAACCCCAGAGTCGGTCACAACTGGACCTAATGATCAGGGGTCCCTTTACCTTTAGATTCTCCTGGTATTTCCCCCTTTCCTCACCCTTAGGACACAAACAGTGTTGTGAAAATAACATTTACTCCTTCAGAGCTTGTGTTGCAGAAGAACAGGTACAACAGCTTATTTCAGGCAGGCTTAAAATTGAAATTGAGTAGCCTTATGCCCAATCTGGGAAGGAGGGCTATAGCTCAGTGGTAGAGAATCTGTTTTGGATGCAGAAGGTTGCAGGTTCAGTCCCCAGCATCTACAGGCAGGGCTTGGAAAGAATCGCTATTTGAAATCCTAGAGAGCTGCTGTCAGTCAGAGCAGACAGCACTGAGTTAGATGGACCGTTGGCCTGACTCGATGTAAAGCAGACTCTTGCAGGCCATCTCTTAGATCTGAAAATTGGGAGAGGCGTGGTTGTACTTGGCTGAAGGAAGACAGACGGGGGGGGGGGGAGAGGGAGAGGGAGAGAGAGAGAGAGGGAGAAAGAAGAGTTCAAAGGAGTTTTACATGACAGAAACCTCTCCCACCGCACCCAGGAGTGGCATCGTGTCTCCATCCCACAGAAATATTCAGTTTGCAAATCCGGTTTAAGGAGACGATCCGAAAATCCGTTTTGGCTCTGAAAGTGGCGGATGGGAGACGAGCCCCAAAAACATCACCGGCGGAAATCATTCCAAGGAGTCAAACAGATAATTTGGGAGGAAATTTTAAAAAGGGGGGAAAAAAAAAAGGCCGGATGAAATGAGACACTTGAATTGTGAACTGTCAGGAGCAAAGCATCTGAAGTTTAAAGAACGGCACCACAATGACAGAGAGCTTGGCCTGCCACACTTTTCATGTAGCTGAATTTAATCACTCTTCCTTAATAACACCATCACCGCCGCCTGATATTTTATTAAGAACATAAGAAGAAGAGGCTGCAGCTGGATCAGACCAGTGGCCCATCGCGTCCAGCATCCTGCTCTCACAGTGGCCAACCAGCAGTGGCGTAGCAAGGTCAGGTGGTACCCGGGGCAGAAAATTTCTTCTCACCCCCCCATTGAAATCTAGTTGGACTCCCAAGAGACTGTGATCTACTCACAGTATAAAGACACTGGCTGTGATCTACCCATTGTCATTCCCAGGCGTCCCTATGGGCCAGAAACGTGACCACACACACACTTCTTTCTTTGGTGATCACTCGTAGCCGAGTAAGATTGTCTTCCATGAACACGGTCTTAACAGTGAGTCCGTAAGTGACTGTGGAGGCCAGTTCTGGATCCTCACGTCCTTCCACAGTGGGGACATAGGTTTCCGGGCAGGAGTTGATCATGGTGAGGGTTTGCCAAGCGTGCCTTCCTCTTAGCACGTTTCTCCCTTGCGTCCTGAGTTTGAGTGTCTTCAAAGCCCATGACACCTTTGGTAAAGGCTGTTCTCCAGTTGGAGCGCTCGCAGGCCAGTGTTTCCCAGTTGTCGGTGTTTATACTACATTTTTTTAGATTTGCCTTGAGAGAGTCTTTAAACCTCTTTTGTTGACCACCAGCATTACGCTTTCCATTTTAAAGGTTGGAATAGCGTAGTTGCTTTGAATCATAGAATCATAGAATCATAGAGTTGGAAGAGACCACAAGGGCCATCGAGTCCAACCCCCTGCCAAGCAGGAAACACCATCAGAGCACTCCTGACATATGGTTGTCAAGCCTCTGCTTAAAGACCTCCAAAGTAGGAGACTCCACCACACTCCTTGGCAGCAAATTCCACTGCCGAACAGCTCTTACTGTCAGGAAGTTCTTCCTAATGTTTAGGAGGAATCTTCTTTCTTGTAGTTTGGATCCATTGCTCCGTGTCCGCTTCTCTGGAGCAGCAGAAAACCACCTTTCTCCCTCCTCTATGTGACATCCTTTTATATATTTGAACATGGCTATCATATCACCCCTTAACCTCCTCTTCTCCAGGCTAAACATGCCCAGCTCCCTTAGCCGTTCCTCATAAGGCATCGTTTCCAGGCCTTTGACCATTTTGGTTGCCCTCCTCTGGACACGTTCCAGTTTGTCAGTGTCCTTCTTGAACTGTGGTGCCCAGAACTGGACACAGTACTCCAGGTGAGGTCTGACCAGAGCAGAATACAGTGGCACTATTACTTCCCTTGATCTAGATGCTATACTCCTATAGATGCTATACTCCTATTGATCGTCTCCTTTGGAAGACGATCATCAGGCATCCACACAACATGACCAGTCCAATGAAGTTGATGTTGAAGAATCAGTGCTTCAACACTGGTGATCTTTGCTTCTTCTAGTACACTGGTATTAGTTCGCCCCTTTCTTCCCAAATACACAGTCGTATTTTGGATTCCAATCACCTTGCAAGTTGAACGTTTTGGCTCCCAAGCGCCGCGAGCCAGGAAGTGAGTGTTCCGTTTTGCATACGTTCTTTGGAACCCCAATGTCTGACAGAAGGCACGCCTTGGTTTCCAAACGTTTTGGAAGTCGAATGGACTTCCAGAATGGATTCTGTTCGACTTCCAAGGTACGACTGTAATGTTAGTTGGGCTGTTTGTGAGCTGAACCTTTTGGCCCATTCTGCGGTTTGGCTGTGCTTCTCTGGAATGACATCCTACACAGCGCCAACCGCACCCAGGACATAACAGTGTGTCTTGCACATGTGTGTGTGCTGAGCCCAGCAGTCCTCTCTCTACCACAACTAAGCTTCAGGTGAGGCAGGACGGCTTTCCAGTCTGTTCCATCTCCAAAGGCTTTGCCTACTGTTTACAGAGAAGGGGTAGGGGAATGGCAGGCCGGTTGGCAAGGCTCCCTTGTGCTCCCGGCTTCCCCCGGCTGCATCCCTTCAGACTGGTACTGATGGGAGGCGGCTGTTTCTTGTTTAAACTAGGAGGTGGTTGCTTAGCAACCCATAGGAGGCTCATTATTCGGAGCCCGAGTGATTAACAACAACAAAAAGGAAAAAAAAAAAAAAGAGAGGAGGGGAAAGAGGGAGGGGTGCCTGAAAGTAAAACGGATCCATTATTTAATTAACTAATTGATGATCAACTTCTTTTTAATTATTCACTTAATTAAAGAAGTGTGAGTACAACATTGGCCTTATCAGCTTGCGCTGAAATGCTGACAAGATTTCAAAGACAAAAGATTCCTCCCTGTGACTGATTCAGGCAGAAACCCACCGCTTCCTGCTTCCTTCTTAGCTAACTTCTGGACCCCCACCCCCAAAAAACTCCATCCCTCCCACCAAGATTTCCCCCACCAGATATTCTCCCCCATTTCCCCCCACCTCTCTGATTACACATGTAGAGCAGATAATTTTATTTCAGAGGAATGGGTACAGAAAAGGGGCAAGATATAGTTCTAGGTGGGAGAGTTACCGTATTTTTTGCTCTATAAGACTCACTTTTTCCCTCCTAAAAAGTAAGGGGAAATGTGTGTGTGTCTTATGGAGCGAATGCAGGCTGCACAGCTATCCCAGAAGCCAGAACAGCAAGAGGGATTGCTGCTTTCACTGCACAGTGATCCCTCTTGCTGTTCTGGCTTCTGAGATTCAGAATTCCCCCCCCCCTTGTTTTCCTCCTCCAAAAACTAGGTGCGTCTTGTGGTCTGGTGCATCTTATAGAGCGAAAAATACGGTATGTCCTGCATGTTAAGATCTCGGAAAGAAAAATAAGAGTGTCTGTTAATGGCAGCAATTGGGGGTGGGTGGGCAAGTTCCTTTTTTTGGGTTGGGGTGCTCGTCCTCCTGCCCCCACAGTATAGAGAATATTGATGATGATGATGATGATGATGATGATGATGATGATAACAACAACAACAACAATAATTTTATTACTTATATGCCGCCCATCTGACTTGGGTGTCCCAGCCATTCTGGGTGGTTTCCAGCAAAATATACACACTTATAATATAAAAACATGAATATAAATCTAAGGGAAGAAAAAGTGAGCTGGATTTCAGTAACAGGCCCAATGCAACCAAGATGCAGGATCTCCTCAAACGCAAAGTTGCAAATCATAAAGAGAAGTGAATTGAGAGGGCAGAAGCAGCTCAGCTCCAAGGAAGAATTATGAGAACAGCTCTTCAAGCCCATCTGACTTTCTTTATTTTTCTTTCTTCAAAACTACATATGTGTACAGGACGACGGTTCAACTGCGCTTCATCAGATCTGAAAAGGTGTTAATACTGGACCCTGCTAGATTCCTCCAAGCAACCTAAGATCCCATGATGTAAAACAGGGCAGTCCAAATTTCCATACCAGGTGGGCCACAAGACATAACAACAACAACAACAACTTATTTATACCCCTCCCAGCTGGTCTGGGCTGCTCCCAACAGAATATTAAAAACACAATAAAACATCAAACATTAATACTTCCCTAAACAGGGCTGCCTTCAGATGTCTTCTAAAAGTCAGATAGTTGTTTATTTCCTTGACATCTAATGGGAGGGCGTTCCACAGGGCGGGTGCCACCCCCGAGAAGGCCCTCTGCCTGGTTCCCTGTAACCTCACTTCTTGCAGTGAGGGAACTGCCAGAAGGCCCTTGGTGCTAGACCTCATTGTCCAGGTAGAATGATGAGGGTGGAGAGGCTCCTTCAGGTATACTGGGCGGAGACCGTTTAGGGCTTTGAAGGTCAGCGCCGACACTTTGAATTGTGTTCCGAAACATACTGGGAGCCAATGTAGGTCTCTCCTGAACCTGTGGCCCACATACTGCCTTGTCGTATGTGCGTAGTGGTGGTGGGGTGTGTGTGAGAACAAATTTGACCCCAGCCCTTACACTGCCTTCTCTCAAAGCCAGGTAAGCAAGGTGCCAGGCTGTGGGAAGGAGGTTCGAGGCTATGACAGGGTCCTAGAGCCTGTGTAGTGTATGTGAGGAAGAGGGAATCAGGCTGGAAGCTGGAGACACAGAGACCTGCATGCTCTGTGGTGGATCCAAAGTTCTGACTCATGGAAAAGCCAGATCTTATGCTCAGGTTAGGTAAAGGGACCCCTGACCATTAGGTCCAGTCGTGGCCGACTCTGGGGTTGTGGCGCTCATCTCGCTCTACTGGCCAAGGGAGCCGGCGTACAGCTTCCAGGTCATGTGGCCAGCATGACTAAGCCACTTCTGGCGAACCAGAGCAGCGCATGGAAACGCTGTTTACCTTCCCGCTGGAGCAGTACCTATTGATCTACTTGCACTTTGACGTGCTTTCGAACTGCTAGGTTGGCAGGAGCAGGGACCAAGCAACGGGAGCTCACCCCATCGCAGGGATTCGAACTGCCGGCCTTCTGATCAGCAAGCCCTAGCCTCTGTGGTTTAACCCACAGTGCCACCTGCGTCCCATGCTCAGGTTACATATATAAAAAAAACCTTTATTCCAAATTTTATTGTAATTTTCAGTATGTCTTCATAGATATTGTACACTGTTCTAACTCTACTAATGTTTAATGGTCTTTTAATTACCCCCGCCCCCAGTGTTTTTGCTGTTCTTATTTCATCTGTAAGCGGTCGAGTCCCTGCCAGGGAAAAAGGAGGGATATAAATAAATACAACAACAACAACAAGAACATGCCCTCCAATTCTGGGACACTGTCCCAAATCCCGCACAAGTCACATGACCTGCATGATATTGTGGACCCAGAAAAAGTGGGGTTTTTTTGGGTACAGTGCCCTTAAATGCATGCTTCTGGGGTGCCACATGAGACTGCAGACCTGAGGGGGAAAATAGCTTTTTGGAGGGCGAGATCTTGGCCCGAAATAACACAAGAGCAAGGTGCCCCAAATGGCCACTGTGCTCTTGTGGGGAAAAAACAGGATGTTCCTGTTTTTCTGGGGCAGTTGACAGGTATTGTCAGGGAACTGACATCAGAGCGAGAGGCGAAGGGAAGGCTCCCAGATTCTGTGGGTGAAGGACCCAGCACCAGGGGGAGAAGCAGCTCGGTAGAGGAGGAAGGAAATCAGCGCAACACCAGGGATAAAGGGGGGCAAATGGGGGAAGCGGAGGGAGAGCTCCGGGATTCTTCTCTGGAGATTAGTGAGGAGAGCACAGGCCCTCCACTACCCACGCCCTCCCTGCGCAGAAGACTCCCGCGCAGTGAGAGATGGCGGCGACTGGGAGTCAGACAGCTTTTATGCTGAAAAAGGTTTAAGAAACGCCCACAGACAGATTCTGCCAGCGACTGAGACAGCCACACGGAGATGGGCTGTGCAGTCAAAACGGTTTAACCAAGGCAATTAAGCCTAAAGAGGCAGCAGTTTACGCACGAGTAACTCATACCCATTACAGGTATGTAACAAGAGTGGTCAAGAAGTCAAAACAGGAGATGTTGACCGTGCAGGGAAAAAAGGCCCGTGCCCAGTTGGCCAGAGGCAGGACAAATCCTCTGGAAGCATTAGGGCATTTTTTGGGCATGCCTAGTCCACTACCCCTCTGTCTTTTGCTGTGCTTCAACCAGATCTTTAAAAGTTTTCACAGACTCACTCAGAAACCAGGGAGCGATTCTGGTCCTCAAGTTTACCATATTTTTCGCTCTATAAGACACACCAGACCATAAGATGCACCTAGTTTTTGGAGGAGGAAAACAAGAAAAAAAATATTCTGAATCTCAGAAGCCAGAATAGCAAGTGGGACCGCTGCGCAGCGAAAGCAGCAATCCCTCTTGCTGTTCTGGCTTCTGGGATAGCTGCGCAGCCTGCATTCGCTCCATAAGACGCACACACACTTCCCTTTACTTTTTAGGAGGGAAAAAGTGAGTCTTATAGAGCAAGAAATACGGTATTTCTCCTTCTCCTCCTGTCTGCTCTCTGCCCAGCGATCTCTCTTGCTCCCCGCCCCAACCATTCAACTAATTTGGATCTGGGCTGTGCGTTCGTGTCAACACCACTCTCCCTCTCTAGTCTCTCCCCCCCACCTTTGATTAATTTACCTCTAATGACAAAACTGTCTCCGCAATTGGCAAATTAAAAGCAAAAGCGGTAATCAGGCCAGGTTCTTGGAAAGAGGATTTTTGTGGTGCCTGGTGAACGGCGGGGAGAGGTGGCAGCGGGGACCCTGATCAATTCTATTTACCCATCTGGAGTGTGATTGGATCTATTGTCAGTGGGAAAGGAAGACAAACACATCACTTGGGTGCTGTATGGTATTGGCAGTTCCGAGGGCTGCTGAAGAAATGGAAATGAGGTGAAATCTCAGATCTTCGCAACCTCTTTTCCCCCTCCCTTCTTTTTTTTTTTTTGCTTTCCTGTAAAACTCAAGGCTTGATTGATGCAATGGGGGCGGGGGGACAACCCTGTGGCCTCCCTCAGAAGGCTGTCGTGAGGGCAAAGTCTAAGAACAGAAATATGTTGGGAGTAGGGAGAAACTCTCTGACAGTTGTTGAGTTTTGCCCAAAGTTGTTGCAAAATCTAAAAAAGCAAGCAAGCAAGCTAGCAAGCAAACAAACAATGAAGTTTTTGAGCTATTTTAAAGGAAATTCGCCAAAGTCTACACTTCCGACATGGGCTGCCATAGGTCCGGATTTTCACAGACATTTAAATGATTTCCGCCCAGGTGTTGTTACAGGCAGCCGTATCCCTGTATATACGGGAAATTCCGGACATATGGCAACTGTATCCTAATCAGAATTTGGGGTTGGGAGGGACCATGGTGGAACATAAGAACATAATCTGAAGGCAGCCCTGTTTAAAGGTAAAGTTAAAGGTACCCCTGACCATTAGGTCCAGTCACAGATGACTCTGGGGTTGCTGCGCTCATCTCGCTCTATAGGTTGAGGGAGCCGGCGTTTGTCCACAGACAGCTTCTGGGTCATGTGGCCAGCATGACTAAGCCGCTTCTGGCGAACAAGAGGAGCACACGGAAACACCGTTTACCTTCCTGCCTTTCAATCAATATTTTCCCACCTCTCTCTCCTCCCCCCACTTCCCCCCTCTATCCGCCTGGATTTACGTATAAGCTAAACAAGCTATATAGCTTAGGGCCCCACTCTCCCCCCCCCCAAGAAAAAGGGGAAAAAAACCTGGATGTACATTTCCACAATATAAGATAAAAAATAATCTAAAATAAACCCTACATACAGCAACAGTGTTTTGTGCTGTGAAGGCTCCTACGATGTAAGTCATGGGCCCCGCCTGCTAGCCCACTCCCTAAAATATCACTGGTTTGCTTATTTCTATATATAGGGTGCCTACATTCTACATGGACTGGTTGCAGGGCAACATGGGCAAATGGCTTTAGATACTTATTAGGTCCATAAATTACCATAGGGCAAATATTCAACACATAAAACAGCGACCATTTGTTGTTGACGAAGACAGCTGGACATAGAAAGGGCCCCATTACATTCAGTAGCTTAGGGCCTCATCCATAGGTGCCGACTCCATGGGGCCTGAGGGGGCCCGAGCCCCCTCAAAAATTCATTTGGGGGGCTCCGCCCCCCCAATAATCTCGGGCGCCCCTCCAGCAGAGCGCCACCGCCGCCCCTCCCCCAGCCCAAAATGCACAGGGTCGGGCTACATGCCTCCTGCCCTCCCTCCCGAGCAAAAGCTCCACCCAATTTCCTTCGGAGCTGATTAATAGGCGCAGCACGCTCTCCCCTATTCGCTCACGAGGAGGCGGCGCCACTTTATCTGCATATTCATGAGCTTATTTATTATTCATGAGCTTTTGCGGGCTCCCCCAATATTTTTTATAAGTCGGCGCCCCTGGCCTCATCATTGCTAAATCCAGCCCTGCATAATTCTAAAAGCTTCTATCATGTTGCCTCTTACTCGTCTGTTCTTTAAACTTTGTTGGCATTTGTCTGTCTCAAGAGTCAATGCAGTGCGCCTCCGGGGGTGAAGTCAAACCGCTGCATTAGCGGCACCAAAGTGACCCCTCTGGGACTTAAGCCTGGGAAATGGGCATGGAAGTTTTGGGCTGCCCAGACAACAAGACCCCTCTCTCAGCCTCTCTAATGCGGTCCAAAGAAAGCAGAGCGAGATTTCTGGAAGGAGGCGTACAAGACACCATCCAACCGTCTAAACTGAAAAGTCCCAAAATGTTGTTTTGCAGGCAGAAGGGTCCCAATTTCAGTACAGTGGTGCCTTGGTTCTCAAACTTAATCCGTTCTGGAAGTCCGTTCCAAAACCAAAGCGTTCCAAAACCAAGGCGCGCTTTCCCATAGAAAGTAATGCAAAATGGATCCATCTGCTCCAGACTTTTAAAAACAACCCCTAATACAGGAATTTAACATGAATTTTACAATCTAACAAGACCATTGATCCATAAAATGAAAGCAAGAAACAATTTACTGCAGTCACACAATCAATCAGTAGCTGAACTGGGTTCCACACAGTCACAAAAAACAGAACAAAAAGAGCCGCAAAAAGGCAAAATAAATAGCAAAAACAGAAAGACCTCAGCGTAACACTCAAAACTGAACACATTTGGCTTCCAAAAGAAAAGTTCGCAAACCGGAACACTTTCTTCCGGGTTTGCAGTGTTTGGGTTCCAAGTTGTCTGAGTACCAAAGCGTTTGAGAACGAAGGTAACACTGTACCAGGCAGAGCTGTGAATGTTTCCTGCCTGAGACCATGGACAGTCGCTGCCAGTTAGTGCAAGCATTACTGAGCTCCAAGAACCAATGCCTGACTTGGCATGATGCCATTTCCTAGGTTCCTACACCCTCCAAGTCCCATTTTCCTACCTTTGACCTTTCCGCTTGGCCCTCGTTGCTTCCCCGGCTTCTCCTAGTTCTGAGCTTTAAAAACTCTCCAGAGGGATAAAATTAGTTCTCGCACAGCATAACTTTGAGTCCCCTTTCCTCCTCTTGCATCTTAAATCTGAAATCTAATCCTCTGACTTCCTTTAATTAAGCAGAGGGTAGTTTAAATTAGTCTAACTATCTTTGGGGGGGATTATATATTTCAATCATCATTATGGTCTAGCTATTTGTGATCCGGGTAGATAGATAGATATATTAGTTGTATAATCAGGAACACAATTATAATCCTTCCCAAAAAGATATTTAATAATCGTTTAAAATGATGGAATATTTGACTCAGGACCTTAGAGAATTAGCCGGAGTGATTCCAGAGGTGGAGAAGGGCGAGCCTGAAGGACTTTTGATAATGTCTTTCAAACAACCCAGCTTGATCCCCACTCCCTGCATTGACTCAGAAGTTCGTCCCATGGCCTTGAGTGGGGCTCGTTGCCAAAGATTGCAGCCAAAGGAGGACAACCAAGAAACGTTCCTGGTTCGGCGTGCCCTCTGGCTGCACTCTGGGAGACACAAAGGGCCATAGCTCAGGGGTAGAACAGCTGTTTGGCATGTAGAATGTCTCAGGGTCAATTCCTGGCATCTGATGCCCTACAGAACTGTTGCTGGGGAACTTCTGCCTCTGTCGGGGACTGGGCAGAGGAGGAGTGGTGGAGACTGCTGTGGCGATCACACAGGATCCCTGGACGTTTCACCGTCTATTGATCCCTGTGCCACCACTTTATTTCTCGCTGCCACCACCCAGGCCCTACCTGGGACAACACTGAGTCCAATCAGGGTTAAATTGGAACATAAACTTCTGTTTATTTATTGCAGCTTAACAAGTGTGTGGTTTCATAAACGGTATCGGTCAATTACAGTCATGGGGTGCCTATCCAGACCTATAACTTCCGCTCTCAGTCACTAAATCACCTCTCAGATAGCTCCTAACTGTCACTAAACCACCTCTTCCTAGCTCCTAACTGTTCCTGACGCAGCTAATTTCTCTACACTGACTCAACCTACCCCTGGACTTTATCCCAATTCACTCCCACTCCAACCAACCACCCAACTCCCAATGAACTCCTCCTTCGCCCCTCCCAGAGCTGGTTTTATAGTCCCTCTGACTCCACCCCCTGGGTTCTGATTGGGTAACTTGTTTAACTATTTCACCTCCAGCACTCTCATATGTTAACGTCACAACTGCCTCCCCAGCCTAACCTTCCCAGAGGAGAAGACAGTATAGATTTACAACAGTGGTTTGAGGGAGGTCACAGCTCAGAGGAAGATGAGGGGGAAAGTTGGGAAATAATGGGAGAGGAGGAGGAGGCAGCTGGCTGACACGTTATCACTAGAAAGCATTCCAGACCCTCCATCTCCCAGAACCCGGCGAGTCTTAAAAGTAGGAGAGCAAAGAGCTCAAAGACAGATGGCTTTAAGCAGCAACAGTAAGGGGTGGTGGGTGCTGTTGAGGAATGGGGAAATGGGAGAGAAGGTGGGGTAGATATTTACTTGGGACAATGCCATTATTCAAAGAGGCTCCATTCCCAAGCCTCCCTCTGTAAATATTGACTAAAAATCAGATGGTAAGGACTTTTCCTTGTCTTATCTGTTCCCCCGCCATGGGGGCTGGTTCCTCTTCCACCTGACAACCTTCCTCAGATGTTGTTGGATTAGGGCAGTGTATGCCCCATACATTCAAAGCACATCATTTCCCCCAAGGAATCCTGGGAATTGTAGCTCATAGAGTTGGAAGGGACCCCAAGGATCATCGAGTCCAACCAACACAGGAATCTCAAGTAAAGCATCCATGACAGATGACTATCCAAGCTCCGCTTAAAAACCTCCAAGGAAGGAGAGTCTGCCACCTTCCGAAGAAGTCCGTTTCACCGTTGAACAGCTCTGACTAGCAGAAAGTTCTTCCTGATGTTTAGTCAGAATCTCCTTTCTTGTAATTTGAATCCACTGGTTCAGGTCCGACCCTTCAGACCAGGAGAAAAGAAGCTTACTCCATCTTCGTCCTGCAGCCAATCGGAAGCCACGCCAGATGTTCAGCTTCCAAAAATCGTTGGAAAACTGGAATACTCACTTCTGGGTTTCGATTGTTTGGGAGCTGATTTGTTTGGGAGCCAAGGCGTTTGAGATCCAAGGTATGACTGTACATGAACCTTGAAAGGTTTTGGGGGGTATACTCTAATTAAACTTGAAGGCAATTTGGGAGATGGTGGAATCAAAGTTGTAGAAAGTGGTGTCTGTATTGCTTCTGAAGCAGCAGGGTCAGTGCAAGACATTTTGAAGGACAGCTTCAAAACTGATGATGGGACAGGCTATGTGCCATTCTGAGCCATAGCCTCTAGCCCCTTGGTGCTGCTACCCTCCACTCAGCATCTGCCACCTGAGGTTGCTGCCTCACTCTGCCCAATGATAGGGCCAGCCTTGTCACAAGGTTGTTGTTTTTCCCTAAATGGAGATGCTAGGAAACGTTGAACTTCTGTTTTACAACTAGATGTGTTGGAGCAAGTTAAGGAGGGGACAATGTTAACAATCTTATTTACTCTGATTGATTGCTTCGTCAATGCAATTATTAGTCTATGCCGTTATTAAACCATGAATTAGCTCGTGCAATTTATGTCCTATTGCTTTACGTTGCTTTATTTCCATTTAATTTCATCCTATGCAATTTGTTTTATTTTTCATAATTTGTTTTATTTTCTTTACATTTCATAATACCATTAAGCTTTGTATGCTAATAAACAGACTGCTTCGTTCCAGTTGCAATCTTCAGTCTGTGGTTATCACTGGTGAGGCTTTCCTTCCTGTTTTACTGGGCTGCTCTGAAGCAAATGCAAACCTTGATGAAGGACCCAATTAGCAATCCAGAGATTGACATGCTTTGCGCCCCCTTTGATTGGATCTCTGAAGTGAGTGGGCTAAAACCAGCACTTCTTAGAAACAGTCAGTGGGCTTGGTGGGTTCACAAATGGTCCTTTGGGCCATCCTAGAACTTGCCACACATGGGTGGAGGCCTCCAGTTCATCATGAAGGTGTTGTTGTTGTTTAGTCATTTAGTCGTATCCGACTCTTCGTGACCACATGGACCAGAGCACGCCAGGCACTCCTGTCTTCCACTGCCTCCCGCAGTTTGGTGAAACTCATGTTGATAGCTTCGAGAACACTGTCCAACCATCTCATCCTCTGTCGTCCCCTTTCCCAACATCAGGGTCATTTCCAGGGAGTCTTCTCTTCTCATGAGGTGGCCAAAGTATTGGAGTCTCAGCTTCACGATCTGTCTTTCCAGTGAGCACTCAGGCCTGACTTCCAGAAGAAGAAGAAGAAGAAGAAGAAGAAGAAGAAGAAGAAGAAGAAGAAGAAGAAGAATAGTAGTAGTAGTAGTAGTAGTAGTAGTAGTAGTAGTTTGGATTTGATATCCCGCCTTTCACTCCCCTTCAGGAGTCTCAAAGCGGCTAACATTCTCCTTTCCCTTCCTCCCCCACAACAAACACTCTGTGAGGTGAGTGGGGCTGAGAGACTTCAAAGAAGTGTGACTGGCCCAAGGTCACCCAGCAGCTGCAGGTGGAGGAGCGGAGACGCGAACCCGCTTCACCAGATTATGAGACTACCGCGCTTAACCACTACACCACACTGGCTCTAAGAATGGATAGGTTTGATCTTCTTGCAGTCCATGGGACTCTCAAGAGTCTCCTCCAGCACCATAATTCAAAAGCATCCATTCTTTGGCGATCAGCCTTCTTTATGGTCCAGCTCCCACTTCCATACATCACTACTAGGAAAACCATAGCTTTAACTATATGGACCTATCATGAAGGTATGCGATGACAATATCTTCTACTGCTGTCATGTTGTGTGGATGCCTGATTATCGTTTTGCAAAGCATCTACAGTGGTACTTCGGGTTACAGATGTTTCAGGTTACAGACGCTTCAGATTACAGACTCTGCTAACCCAGAAATAGTACCTCAGGTTAAGAACTTTGCTTCAGGATGAGAACAGAAATCGTGCTCCGGCGGCAGCAGGAGGCCCCATTAGCTAAAGTGGTACCTTAGGTTAAGAACAGTTTCAGGTTAAGAACAGACCTCCGGAACGAATTACCGTATTTTTCGCTCTATAACACGCACCCGACCATAACACACACGTAATTTTTAGAGGAGGAAAATCCGTAGGCATGCCACCCTAGGCATTCCCTCCATAACACACACAGACATTTCCCCTTACTTTTTAGGAGGAAAAAAGTGAGTGTTATGGTACAAAAAATACGGTAAGTTTTTAACCTGAGGTACCACTGTACTCTATTTTGAACTTAAAATGGAGAGCATAATGCTGGTCTACAAAAGAGGTTTAAAGACTGTCTCAAGGCAAATCTAAAAAAATGTAGTATATACACCGACAAATGGGGAACACTGGCCTGCGAGCGCTCCAATTGGAGAACAGCCTTCACCAAAGGTGTCAGGGGCTTTGAAGACGCTCAAACTAAGGTCAAAAGGGAGAAACATGCTGCGAAGAAGAAGAAGAAGAAGAAGAAGAAGAAGAGGAGGAGGAGGAGGAGGAGGAGGAGGAGGAGTTTGGATTTGATATCCCGCTTTATCACTACCCTAGGGAGTCTCAAAGCGGCTAACATTCTCCTTTCCCTCCCTCCCCCACAACAAACACTCTGTGAGGTGAGTGGGGCTGAGAGACTTCAGAGAAGTGTGACTGGCCCAAGGTCACCCAGCAGCTGCATGTGGAGGAGTGGGGACACGAACCCGGTTCACCAGATTACGAGTCTACCACTCTTAACCACTACACCACACTGGCTCTCAGAGGAAGGCACGCTTGGCAAACCCTCACTGTGATCAACTCCTTCCTGGAAACTTATGACCCCACTGTGGAAGGACGTGTGGCTCCAGAATTGGCCTCCACAGTCATTTATGGACTCACTGTTAAGACTGTGTTCATGGAAGACAATCTTACTCGGCTACAAGTGATCGCCAAAGAAGAAGACTGCTGTAGGACATCCAGGTCTGTTCCAGAATCCAATCCAATGTTTGGTAGCATCCAGACACAAAGAGGGCATAGTGGTGTTGGAGGATATTCAGTGGAGGGCAACCAAGATGGTCAAAGGGGTGGTGGTGGTGGAGCAACACAGTCCATGAGAGAATCTTGCAGCATTTGGGAAGATAATAAAATTCTGCGTGGCATGGAGAAAGCAGATAGAGAAAGCTTCTCTCTTTCTTTCTCCTAACACTAGAACTCATGGTCATACAAAGAAGCTGAATATTGGAAGAGTCGGAGCAGATATAAGAAAGGACTTCTTCTCGCAGTGCATAGTTAATCCACAGAACTCCCTTCCACCAGCTTTAAAAGTGATGGCCACCAGCTTTAAAAGAGGATTGGACAATTCATGGAGGCGGTCTATTAATGGCCACTGGCCATGATGGTTATGTTCTACCCAGTGGCGTAGCGTGGGTTCTCAGCACCCGGGGCAAAACAAGTAATTTGCGCCCCCTAACCCGTGGATTTTAGCACTCGAGTCTCTTCCGCGCCCCCCCAGATGTTGCGCCAGGTGCGGCAGGCCCCCCTGCACTCCCCACGCTACGCCACTGCTCCCACCACAAGTCTTCAGGACAGCCATCCGAAGGCTGGCGCGGGGAGAAGGTCTCTCCGCCCCACTGCCAGGCTTCGGAGCAGCCTTCCGAAGGCTGGCAGTGGGGCGGAGAGAAGCCTGGCGGCGGGAGGAGGTCTTTCCGCCCCACCGCCAGGCTTCGGAGCAGCCTTCCGCTTAATTCCCAGCAAGCAATTTGCAGGCTCGCTCCACCTCCTCCTCCTCCCGGCTTTGCTGCTGCTGCTGCGCGGCTCTTTTCCTCCACCGACGGCGCGCTGCACCTTGGAGAGGTTCCCGCTTCCTCAAGGGGGGCCGGCCAAACACGCCCCCCCAAATGTTGCACCCGGTGCGGCCGGCACCCCTGGCACCCCCCACGCTACGCCACTGGTTCTACCTACACCATGCTTTTGAATACCACTTGCTGGAAACCATAAGAGGGGAGAGAATTGCTCTTGTGCTCAAATCCTGCTTGCTGGTTTCCCCCAGGCGTCTGGTTGGTCACTGTGGGAACAGAATGCGGGACTAGGTGGGCCATTGGCCTGATCCAGCTGTAGTCTCCTATGTTCTTAAAATATCCAGGTATACCTGAAGGAGCGTCTCCACCCCCATCGTTGTGCCTGGACACTGAGGTCCAGCGCCGAGGGCCTTCTGGCGGTTCCCTCACAGCGAGAGTTACAGGGAACCAGGCAGAGGGCCTTCTCGGTAGTGGCACCTGCCCTGTGGAACGCCCTCCCAGCTGATGTCAAAGAGAAGAACAACTACCAGACTTTTAGAAGACATCTGAAGGCAGCCCTGTTCAGGGAAGCTTTTAATGTTTAATAGGTTATTGTATTTTAATATTCTGTTGGAAGCCACCCAGAGTGGCTGGAGAAACCTAGCCAGCCAGATGGGTGGGGTATAAATAAATAAATTGTTGTTGTTGTTGTTGTTGTTGTTGTTGTTGTTGTTATCATCATCATGATCATCCAGGTGCAAGAAAACCTCTTTGGAGAGGAATCAAGTTGGCCCTGGCTTCCTCTGTATACTATGGAAACCTAATCTGTCATGCTATTTATTATAAATCTCTCCCCTGCCTCCCCCCTCACTAATATTCCTTTGAGGTTCTTTGCTGTTTTGTTGCTAACAGCCTGTGAAACCTCTCTTCCAGGCGAAAACAGTGATACGGTATCTTTTCTTAATAAAATGATCATAAAGATTATGATTAGAAAACCTCGTAACTGTTTTATAAAGCTACAGAAGATCTTGAAAGATCTTCAGGGAGTTGGTCTCAGAGGGAACTTTAATTTTCTTATTTCCCCCCGATTTTTTCGTGATCAGTTGGTTGTTAACACTGCCGTAGTTTCAAAACCAAACTCTTGATGGATGTGAGGTTCTTGCCCGAGCCGTAAATGTAAATTGTTTTTCTGTTTTCGGAGGGGGCAGGGAAACCTCCTTTGGCCACTTGTGTTTTATTTGAAATTTGCAAAACCCGAACGCGTTGCTCCTAGAAGCTGCCCCAAAAAGTATCGGCGTTTTCCGAGTAGTTAGTCTCCCATCAAACGGCATTAATAATTTAGCCTCTAATTAAAAGTGAGGTCAAACAATGAAAAATGAGTGAGCTAAGTGGTTGCATGGTGATGTATGAAACTGACTCTTTCCTTTCCCTTTGCAACCAAACGCAAAAAACCTAACACAGATGGATGCGAAAGGTTTGAGGTGGCCTGTCCCCAAAATGGATTTGCAGTCAAAGAAAGGCAGGCAGCTGAAAAGAGAAGGGTCTGAGGAAATGTATTTCGCTAAAAGAACCTTTTTGCAGGTTACAGAGCTGCGGCCTCTTGATGAGACGGTTTGCCATGCAGCACCTCTTCTCTGCAAAATAGTCCCGCCGTCTGCAGAACAGTTTTTCGTAATGACAGGCAGAGACAGAAGGAGTAGAAAAAGCTCATTGATGCCCTGCAGGGTCACCCAGAGGAGGCTGGCGAGGATTCAGAGGAGCGCCGAAGAAAAAGATGATGGAGATCGCATTGACTTTACATTCCCGAAGGAAGTTTTCAGTTCGTAACGGAGACTTTTTGCATGCTCCTGCCCTAAATCTCTGTAGCAAGCCATGCTGCCTACTCCGAAGTCATTTATATCAGGAAGACAGCACCTCTGGGCTCCAGAACAGATCACCGCCAGTGCAGAATCTGATAGTAATTGAGTGATCCAGTCTGCAAGAGTTAAATACCAGGGATAAGGTTCTTGCCGTTGTCATTGTTATTATTATTTATTAGATTTGTTGCCCATTTATTTTAATGTCACAAGATTTATATGCCGGAGTTGGATAACACCTCAAAGTGGGTTTACAAAAAGAATTTATTTATTTATTTGATAGCAGCAGAAACAACACCAACAGCAATTTTATTATTTAATAAATAAATGGGCGGGGTCTGAGGTGGGTAGGGGGGGTGACACTTGAAAGGGATAACCGGGAGATTCAGGTGAGCTCTTGATGGTTCCTTTGCAGGAGCAAGGAGGGAGAAGCAGTTTCTGTTCAATGGAAGCCACCTCTCCCTCCCACACCTCAGGAGCAGCGTGGGGCTGCTTGCAAAAGGGCTTTTAAACAGCCCCACACCATGCCTCAAAGTCCCTACAAGTGGGGCTTTGAAGCACAGCAGCACCGGAAAATCGTGGCTATGCCCACCTGTCAAATTTGGCCACCCAAGGACAGAAATCTTAAGATCTGAACCACTGGCCAGAAAAGGTTTCCTGCCCCAGACATGGATGGATGTCCATTAGAGACACAGGAAGCAACTATACCTGTGTGTCTACTTTGACTGGCCCAAGGACTTAGGTAGAGAGAGTTCTTTTCTATCACCTGCTACCTGAGATCCCTTTAGCTGGAAATAGCAGCAGTTGAGCATGGGGCCTTTGACACTCAGAGCATGTGCTCTACCATTGAGCTACAAGGTCTCAGTAAAAGCTCTTTTCCAGCTTAGCTATGAGAGACTCTTTTAAATGGAGATAGTGAGGAGGGGCAGGGCCGGATTTAGGTTTGATGAGGCCCCAAGCTACTGAAAAGGGATGCGGGTGGCACTGTGGGTTAAACCACAGAGCCTAGGACTTGCCGATCAGAAGGTCGGCAGTTTGAATCCCTGCAACGGGGTGAGCTTCGTTGCTCGGTCCCTGCTCCTGCCAACCTAGCAGTTCGAAAGCACGTCAAAGTGCAAGTAGATAAATAGGTACCGCTTCGGTGGGAAGGTAAACGGCGTTTCCGTGCGCTGCTCTGGTTCGCCAGAAGCGGCTTAGTCATGCTGGCCACATGACCCAGAAGCTGTACGCCGGCTCCCTCGGCCAATAAAGCGAGATGAGCGCCGCAACCCCAGAGTCGGTCATGACTGGAACTAATGGTCAGGGGTCCCTTTGCCTTTACCTAAGCTACCGAAGGTAATGGGGCCCTTTATATGTCCAGCCGTCCTTTGTCAACAACTTTTTGTCGCTGTTTTTTGTGTTAAATATATGCTATATGGTAATTTATAGACCTAATACAGGGGTCAGCAAGGTTTGTGTTGCCTGGGCGGGATCGGTCCTGCAGAGATCCCTCCATGGGCCGGATTGCGCGTGCGCATGAGTGCGCAGGCCCGTGATTTTCAGCGTCTGCAAGTGCACAGATGCGATACCCGGCATCTGAGCGTGTGCAGACGCAATTTCCGGTGCCGCGGAAGCGAGTCCCTGCATCGTGCTGCGCCAGTTTAGCACAGCCCAGCACACGAGTAGGCAGCTCAGTTCAGGGGCGGCTCGTGGGCCAGTCAAATGACCTCTGCAGGCCACTTCCAGCCCATGGGGCTTAGGTTGCTGATCCCTGACCTATCTAAAGCCATTTGCCCATGTTGCCCTGCAACCCGTCCATGCAGAATGTAGGCACCCTATATATAAAAAGGAGCAAACCAGTGATATTTGAGGGAGCAAGCTAGCAGGCGGGGCCCATTACTTACATCACAGGAGCCTACACAAGCTGGATGTAGGTTTTATTTTATTTTTTAATCTTATATTTTGGAAATGTACATCCAGTTTTCCCCCCTTTAAATTTTTTTGGGGCCCCCAAGAGAGTGGGGCCCTAAGCTATAGCTTGTTTAGCTTTACGTAAATCCGGCACTGGGGATGGGTCCTGGAATCTTTCACACCAGGGAAGCTTTTGCCCTCGCCAGGTGTTGTTGAACTACAACTCCCATCAGCCTCAGCAAGAATGTTCAGAGTTTTAGTTCAGCAACACCTGGCGAGGGCGAAAGCTTCCCCGAACTTGTTTTACATCAGCATGCAAAGCCCATGCTGTGCTTCTGAGTGATGGTGACCCTTTTCTAACAAGTCACAAATCGCTGTATTTTGTATGAGAAAATTCTTGATTGTTTCCCCTTAAAGAACTTTTAGTTTACTTTCAGAAATAACAGCGTCCATTTGTCAAATGTTAATATTCCCTCGATGTCCAGAGGACATACCTTGAAAGTTATTTATTTAATGGTTATATATATATATATATATATATATATATATATATATATATATATGAAACAATGTTCTCATTTCCTATTTTCCACTCAGCTACAGAATTACCGATCAACTGCAATTTGAAACACAATTATACAGGCTGTGAATACGGCGAATACCAACGAAGTTAAACACAATCCGGCCCCCTGTGGAACCTGCTGGCTTACAGTTTAGTATCATTTAAGGGGTTTGTACCAAACCTTTTGTAGTAGATTAAAGACAGATATCTTGTTTGTTACAATCAGACCTGCCGTTTCAGTTTTATAAATTTTTAAAATATTAATTATCGCTGGAAAAGTACACGGAGGTGAATGCATTAAAGGCTTTCCTGCTTAGATGGCAACTATTTGGTGTTTGGTGTTAGATTAGCAAAAGGACAGGTTGGGAATTTTAATCCAGCTTGTTAAGTTATTAAATTTTCTTTATTTACAGACAGATCTTACTTTCATTAACATTGTAACAGGTGCTCATTAAGAATTTATCACGGACAAGGCAGAGGGAGAGAGAGAGCGAGAAGAGGAAGAGAAAGTTTCCTTCCCCAGTGCCTCTTTATTTTCACTAAGCGGGCATCGGGAAGGTTAAAAAGAAATAACAATTAGGGGAGAAAGAAATGAAATTAAACCACGGAAATTCCACATCACGGCAACTTAAATTCTGCATTTCTTTTTTTAAAAAAAGTTTAATTCTTAGATGGATAAACAGATTAAAGTAGGGGTACTTAGCATGGAATCATCCAAATGTTTTTGGACTACATTACCCACCAGCCTCTGCCTGTGTGGCCAGCGATCAGTTGTGGAATTTCTGGTGCCAAATTGGCTACTACTGGATTAATGAATGAACAACAACTTTGTCCTGATTTTAACTTTTGGGAATATGGCAACCCTACTGATGTCTCCAGATTTGCCCGACTCCTTCCAGGTGGCAGGGGGAGGGCTGGAATTTCCAGGTGGGGATGAGTGCCTTTAATAATAATAATAATAACAACAACAAAAAACATTTTATTAAGAAGACTGTGTATGCAGCTTGCTGGCTTAAGCCCAGCAGGAGCTGTCTGCAAATTATAGCACCTGTTCTCTTCTCCCAATTAACCTCCATCTCCAGGGCCTTCCCTGTGACATCACTGGGGAATGCCCCATGACATCACCAGGGGGGCCGCCCCTAGGTCTCAGGTTTGGGCCCTGGAATCTCAGGGTCTGGCGTGCTCCTGACCTGGCGACCCTAGTCAGGACTCCTGCTTTGGAGAATACCAAACAATTCCAGGGAAGATTAGCCTTTTTTTGTGCCTCCTATCAGTTTTCTGGTCTCCGGTGTCACCAGTTCTCCAGGGACCGCACAGATAACTTTCAACATCGTTGTCGTCAAGCAAAACCCTTTCCCCACTATTTTACAAAGGTGTTATTCCACCCTCTGCACCCCCTCAAATCTACCTGTGCCGAAAGGGTAGATTTCTCAAAGTACAAACCCGTTATCCCCTTCTGCTTTTTTATTTTATTTTTTTACATTTTTAAGTGAAGACTAATAGAATTTTAATATCATCGGTAATCACACTAAAAACTCCAGTTCAAAATTCCTGAGCATCGCTTCGGCGCTCTGCCTCTAATTAGCATAATCATTTACTGAGCCCCTCAGAGCCCCATTTTACAAGCCTTTTATTTTCTGTAAACAGTTTCCTTTCCTTTGTGTTCGGGAACGAAGGACAAGGGGTTACACTTCCAAGGCAGTCATAAGAACGTAAGAGGAGCCTGCGGCTGGATCAGGCCAATGGCCCATTTAGCCCAACATCCTGTTTCCACAACCAGATGCCCCCAGGAAGCTCACAAGAACATCCTGGGTCCACAGTCCTCTCCCCCTTTGCGCTCTGGCATTTAGAGACAGGCGGCTTCTGAATATTCTCTGGAACACTCTGCCAATAGAGATTCTGCAGGCTCCTTCTGTGCCAGCTTTTAAATGCCCGCCGGGAACTTTTCTATTCCGCCCAAACCTATGCAGGCCATTAAAAAACACGGGTGGTGCTGAGGTCTAAACCACTGAGCCTCTTGGGCTTGCAGATTGGAAGGTCGGCAGTTCAAATCCCCGCGACGGGGTGAGCTCCCGTTGCTCGGTCCCTGCTCCTGCCAACCTAGCAGTTCGAAAACACGTCGAAGTGCAAGTAGATAAATAGGTACCACTCCGGTGGGAAGGTGAATGGCGTTTCCGTGCACTGCTCTGGTTTTGCCAGAAGTGGCTTAGTCATGCTGGCCACATGACCTGGAAAAACTGTCTGCGGACAAACGCTGGCTCCCTCGGCCAGTAAAGTGAGAAGAGCGCCGCAACCCCAGAGTTGTTTGCGACTGGACTTTACTGTCAGGGGTCCTTTACTTTACCTTTAAGAGTACATCCATCCACAATGGTTATTTCATGCCTGTGATATATATGATTTTACAATTTGGTTTTACATTCACAGAAATATAAAATAAAATCAAAATATATAGAATTCTTCAAATTCTCAGACTTCCACCCTCCCTTTCGTGGAGTCTACTAGTAACCATTTTCACAACATATCATATTATCTTCCATATGTCCATAAAACACTATTTTCTCCTACAATTCTTTTCTCATTGCAAGTGTTTTTAACTGTTTACAGTGTTTTGTCAAATATATTACAAATTTTTCCCAGTCCTCGTTAATGTATTTGATGCCTGTTCTAGGCCATTTTAAACATGGTTTTCCCAGTAAGGTTTTAGGTTTCCATTGCTGTAAACTGCTTTGAGATATATATATATTTTAACGGCTCAACGGTATACAAATATTTGTTATAAAGAAATAACCCTCTTTATTATTTCAATTCGGCTAAGCCAATGTGGCGATACTTCAGCACAGTTTCATCTTTTAAGCTGTCTGCTGAGAAATCTGGCATGTTCCTTTGGCCAGCAGCTGTAAGCGATAGTCACTTTAGCTCAGATAACTTGCGGATTTCAATATTCAAATGCAGCCCAACTGGATAAGATAACCTCCTGCATTTATCCAATGAAAATAGGGACGTCCTACTCAATGATGAGGGTGGCACTGTGGTCTAAACCACAGAGCCTAGGACTTGCCGATCAGAAGGTCGGCAGTTCAAATCCCCGTGACGGGGTGAGCTCCCATTGTTCGGTCCCAGCTCCTGCCCAACTAGCAGTTCGAAAGCACGTCAAAGTGCAAGTAGATAAACAGGTACCACTCCAGTGGGAAGGTAAATGGCATTTCCATGCACTGCTCTGGTTCGCCAGAAGCAGCTTAGTCATGCTGGCCACATGACCCGGAAGCTGTACGCCGGCTCCCTCGGCCAATAAAGTGAGATGAGCGCCGCAACCCCAGAGTCGGCCACTACTGGACCTAATGGTCAGGGGTCCCTCTACCTTTACCCTCAAAGGAAACTTTGGGTTCCAACTTTTGGATGGATTTTCTTGGTTTTGGACCTTGATGGGCTGGGTATGCTCCTGACCCACTAAAAGCCTCTGTACTCAACCATCTCTTAGGAGAGATCTGTCAGCCAGAGCCGAGAGCTTTTGGAATAATAAATGAACTGAAGCTTTTAATCACAGATTGAAAACAAGCGTATCTGTTAATCAGGTGAGTCACTGGCTGTGTAGTGAAAGACTTGCACTCTCTCTCTCTTTCTTGTCTCTCATGCTCCAAAGGTATCTTTGCTTGAAATAAGGGGACAAGAAGACTAAAGCTAAACACACAAACAAAAACCCACATCTGCTTGTGTTGACACTGTGAGAAGTTTTAAACTGCAGCTGAAAAATGGAGCTCAGATCCAGAGCCTCCAAATCATAGAATTGTAGCTTTGGAAGGGACCCTGAGGGTCATTTAGTCCAACCCTCTGCAAAGCAGGAGTCTCAGCTAGAGCATCCATGACAGACGGCCATCCAACCTCTGCTTAAAAACTTCCAAGGAAGGAGAGTCCACAACCTCCCGAGGGAGACCATTCCCCTGTCGCAAAGCTCCAACAGTGCATTCACAGAACATCCCTTCTCTCTAGAGCAAGCCTGAGAGACTTCTACCCCATGGGCCAAATCTGGACCAGAAGGCTGTTTCCCCCCAGTCTCACCTACTTTCCCCACCACTGAAACCACGCATGACATCAGGTGTGGGGTTGGTAGAGATTGGCTGCATGAGAAACTCTGTCAGGCAGCTGGTTCCTGCAGATAGCTTGGACTTGGGGAGTGCTGGGTATCGAACTGGCCATCCTGGGTGGCTTCCAACATAGATAATAACATAATAAAACAGTGCCTGGACACGGAGGTCCAGTGCTGAGGGCCTTCTGGTGGTTCCCTCACTGCAAGAAGTCAAGTTACAGGGAACCAGGCAGATGGCCTTCTTGGTGGTGGCACCCACCCTGTGGAACGCCCTCCCACCAGATGTCAAAGAGAACAACAACTACAGTGGTACCTCGGGTTAAGTACTTAATTCGTTCCGGAGGTCCGTTCTTAACCTGAAACTGTTCTTAACCTGAAGCACCACTTTAGCCAATGGGGCCTCCTGCTCCTGCTGTGCCGCCGGAGCACGATTTCTGTTCTCATCCTGAAGCAAAGTTCTTAACCTGAGGTACTATTTCTGGGTTAGCAGAGTCTGTAACCTGAAGCGTATGTAACCTGAAGCGTATGTAACCCGAGGTACCACTGTATTGTATTTTTATATTTTGTTGAAGCCGCCCAGAGTGGCTGGGGAAACCCATCCAGATGGGTGGGGTATAAATAATAAATTATTATTATTATTATTATTATTATTATTATTATTATTATTATGGCAAAAGCTATTATCCCGCAGTTCCTAAGTGCTGCACAAGGGACTATGGCAGGTGGGTGGGGCAATATCCCTGATAATCACCTGATGATGTAATGCTCTCAGGTGATTGGCAGGTAGGTTGCCTTGCCTGCCAAAAGTTGGCTTGTAGGGGAGGGGACCAGTAAGAACAAAAGCAATGAAAATAGGGACGTCTGGAGGAAAAGTGGGACATTCTGGGATCAAATCACAAACCTGAAGAAGGAGGACCCTTGGAGGGCCTGATCCTGCTGCGACAAGCTTCCCTCTCCCCTGGTCTCCTAGAACCAGAAGAGGCATGAAAAGGGCAGAGGAGAGGTTCGTGACTTGCAGACATAGTCTCCAGTTCCTCGGATCTTCAGCCTCAGCAACTGCTTCATGGGGCCAAGGCCTGACACTGCTGTGTCGACCCTGTTTTTGCTAATTAAGAGTTAACTCTGGTATGGTGTGATTTACTGCTGGGAGTGGCACAGAGGAAGTGTGCTGGGCCCATGACCCAGAGGTCGATGGATCGAAACCATCCTCTGCTAAAAGTATTTAAGGGATGTGGGTGGTGCTGTGGGTTAAACCACAGAACCTAGGACTTGCCGATCAGAAGGTCGGTGGTTCGAATCCCTGCGACGGGGTGAGCTCCCATTGCTTGGTCCCTGCTCCTGCCAACCTAGCAGTTTGAAAGCAGGTCAAAGTGCAAGTAGATAAATAGGTACCGCTCCGGCGGGAAGGTAAACAGCGTTTCCATG
The DNA here is from genome assembly GCF_965113315.1 of Podarcis vaucheri. Taxonomy (NCBI): domain Eukaryota; kingdom Metazoa; phylum Chordata; class Lepidosauria; order Squamata; family Lacertidae; genus Podarcis; species Podarcis vaucheri. The sequence goes on from NC_138752.1 coordinate 50,353,938, forward strand.
CGCTGCTCTGGTTCGCCAGAAGCAGCTTAGTCATGCTGGCCACATGACCCGGAAGCTGTACGCCGGCCAATAAAGCGAGATGAGCGCCGCAACCCCAGAGTCGGCCACGACTGGACCTAATCATCAGGGGTCCCTTTACCTTTACCTTTACACCTTGGGCAATTCTGCATTTTAGATCTTGCACTGAGCAAAGAGGTTGGATGAGATCAGGAGAGGGGAACCTCAGACTCAGGGGCTGATCGCTCTATCAGGCCCCTAGAATTCTCCCCAGCCCATGCCCCTCATTGGCCCTGAGTGCATTTGCCTGGCTGGAATATGCCCCTTCCCTGTGATCATGCCCCTTCCTTGCCCAGAGAGAGGTGTGTTTGTGTGTTTGTGTGTGTGTGTCCACAGGAAGGGGCAGAAGCTTCTGATGTTTCCTGGCTGGAACGCAGCTCTACGCAACTTTGAGCAGGACCACTTACTTTTGGTCTCTGCCCATCCCATGCTGGCACTCGGCCCCTGGATGATTGCTACGAGGGGATATGGCCCTCGGGCTCTAAAAAAGGACCCCTGCCCTTTGACTAGATGATCCCCCAAGATCCCTTACAGTGCTTAGGATTCTCAAATTGCTTTAGATTAGGTCAGGAAGCTCCTTGCATGTCAATATATTGTACATCATTTTGTACATTTCAAAGGGCTTAAAATAAATAAATATATACGAAATGAAGATGATCCTTCTTGATAAAATGAAGGCTCAGAAGTCAGCGTGCCAGCTTGTAAGCAAGTCATGGGCATCATCCTTCCTGTTCCTTTTTTTTTTTTTAAAGAAAAGAATAGAAAATCTTTTTAGAGCGTGGCTTTTAATATTCATGGCGCTGCCGACAATTTGTCTCCCCCTTGTTACTGAGCTCTCCGGCGTCTGTGTTTTCTCATTGTGTCTCTGGACAGACAGTTTATTCAGCGCCGCTAAGGCTCAAAAGTGATTGTGCTCCGTAATTTGAGGAGTTCCACGGATGGAACATCAAAGATATCTCCAAACCCTGCTCTGTCTCTCAAGGCGGATTCCCACAAAGGGCCCTTTCCTAAATTAAAAGGGATTTTTCTCGGCTTTTCGTAAATCCACGCCGCGAAATGTACAGAGGGCAGGGCAGGGAGAACGACGTTCCTTGACGCTGCTCTGCCAGTGCGGTGTTTGTGTTGTGAACCTGCGCGTGGCGGATGCAGGGAAAAGGTGCAGAATTCTGTATCTTGAGAATCGTCTCTTGGAAACAAACGACAAGTTGCTAGCCCTCGTGTTGTGCGTGGAAGGGTGCAAGCTCTCCAGGGTGGCGGAACAGGAGTTTCGGGGGTTGGTGGGAGGGCTTTGTTGCCCTCCATACAGAGGCACAGCTAGCTGCTCCAGCACCCGGGGGTGGGGCCAGCTGCAGAGGGGGCGGGGCAAGCATCTCAGGGGGACACTGCCCACGGCAAGCAGCAAGCGTCCCAGGAGTTTGGCGTGGCAATTTCAACCCCTCCCCCTGGGATGACACCCTGGGTAGCAGTGGCGTAGCGTGGGTTGTCAGCACCCGGGGCAAGGCAAGTAATTTGCGCCCCCTAACCTGTGGATTTGTGCCCCCTAACCCTAACCCCCAGATGTTGCGCCCGGTGCGGCCGGCCCCCCCTGCACCCCCCACGCTACGCCACTGCTGGGTAGACCGCATTCACCGCACCCTCTTTCCTCCGCCAGTGCCTACATAGCTCCTCCCCATTTCTTCTACCTGCATAATTTTTCCAGGTTGCAGAACCCCAGCTTTTCTTGATACTTGGACACTGAATTTAAGTGATTATCATAGGATGTTGGTGGTGGGACAATGGTACCTCGGGTTAAGAACTTAATTTTTTCTGGAGGTCCGTTCTTAACCTGAAACTCTTCTTAACCTGAGGTACCACTTTAGCTAATGGGGCCTCCCGCTGCCGCTGCGCAATTTCTGTTCTCATCCTGAAGCAAAGTTCTTAACCCGAGGTACTGTTTCTGGGTTAGTGGAGTCTGTAACCTGAAGCGTATGTAACCCGAGGTACCACTGTATTGTTCTATGTTTGGGGTGGGGTCAGTATGAATGATACCCTAAGTGATTCCATCCCTGCAGAGATTTTAGTAGCAGAGGCTGCAGAACCAGCCAAGCAGGCTGCTTTGCTAAGGGAATGGCCTTGGCTGGCTAGTTAAGTACTGCATTTTCCCATATACAAAGAGGTTGCTCTGCATAGGCGCCAACTCCATGGGGCCTGAGGGGGCCCGAGCCCCCTCAAAAATTCATTTGGGGGGGCTCTGCCCCCCCAACAATTTAAGAAAATTATTAGGCACCTTGCCAAAAACCGCGCAGGGGACTCCGGTGCGCGCCTCCCAAAGTGACCAGGAGCAGGTCGGTCAGTCAGAGGAAGACCCCCAGCGGCGGGACTTTAGAAAGGAATGGAGCCACGGGGCCGAGGAACGGCGTATTCGTCGCCGGCGAGGGACCGGGGTGAGGGGAGAATGGAGGGGACGGGAGTTCCCGCCGCCGGAGCGGGGCTTTTTTTCTGGGTTCGGCTAAGGTGACGTTGGTAGGAGGGGGTGGCCGCCTCCCGGCGCGAAGCCTGGGGAGGGCAGGCCGGTTCTTGCATGCAAAAGCACCACTGCCATCCTGCCGCCAGGGAGCGCGCGACGGAAGGGCAGCGTGCGGGGGGCGACCCGGCGTGGGATAGGTTTTCCTTTTTTGCTGGCGGAGGGCCAGAAAGTGCCGTTGAGTGAGGGGCGCCTCCTCCGGGAGGGGGCGGGAAGGTGTGCGGAGGGAACTGCCTGTGTGCTGCTGAAGCAAAGCTGCCTGTTCCTGTCGTTGCAGACCGTTGCAATCCCGATGCCCTTTGCGGATGAAAGATGTATCATGGAATGAACCCGAGCAGCGGGGATCCGTTCCTAGAGAAGAGGCGGCGGCAGGAGCAGCAGCCACCGCCGCTGCCCCCACCACCTCCACCGCCCCCGCTGCTTCAGCGCTCGCAGTCCAGACTCTCCCTGGTGGTCCTGTGGTTCCAGCTGGCTCTGTGCTTGGCCCCGCGCAGATCACAGGCGGTGAGTGAGCGGCGAATTCATGTGACAGGCAGAACCGGGACCCCGGTATGGGCCCACCAATATTTTTTATAAGTCGGCGCCCCTGTTGCTCTGTTGCCATAGAGACAGACGGGTGGGTCATTCCCCACCTCACCTGGCCGGGTCATCCTAGGTACTTGAATTTTTCAGCTTTCCATTTCCAGAAATGCTGGGTGCTAAAAAGTTGTGCCATGGCTTGGGAAATCAAAATATATTTTTGTTATGGTCTAAGACAGGCATCCCCTTCATGGATCACTGCCTTGCCGTGGCGAAGGGGCTTGAATAACTCAGAAAAGCTATGAGCTATGCCATGCAGGGCCACCCAAGATGGACAGGTCATAGTGGAGAGTTTTGACCAAACGTGATCCACCTGGAGCAGGAACCGGCAAGCCACTCCAGTATCCCTGCCAAGAAAACTCCATGGACAAAGACAACAAGCATATAAAATTGACCAATTCTATGAAGACTTACAACACCTTATAGAAATGACACCAAAGAAGGATGTTCTTCTCATTATAGGGGATTGGAATGCTAAAGTAGGGAATCAAGAGAGAAAAGGAACAACTGGCAAGTTTGGCCTTGGAGCTCAAAACGAAGCAGGGCAAAGGCTAATAGAGTTCTGCCAAGAGAACAAGCTGGTCATCACAAACACTCTTTTCCAACAACACAAGAGACGACTCTACACATGGACATCACCAGATGGGCAGCATTGAAATCAGATTGATTATATTCTCTGCAGCCAAAGATGGAGAAGCTCTATACAGTCAGCAAAAACATGACCTGGAGCTGACTGTGGCTCAGATCATCAGCTTCTTATAGCAAAATTCAAGCTTAAACTGAAGAAAGTAGGAAAAACCACTGGGCCAGTAAGATACAGTCTAAGTCAAATCCCTTATGAATACACAGTGGAAGTGAGGAACAGGTTTAAGGATTTAGATTTGGTGGACAGAGTGCCTGGAGAACTATGGATGGAGGCTCGTAACATTATACAAGAGGCAGCAACTAAAACCATCCCAATGAAAAGGAAATGCAAGAAAGCAAAGTGGCTGTCCAACAAGGCCTTACAAATAGCGGGGGAGAGAAGGCAAGCAAAATGCGAGGGAGATAGAGAAAGATACAGGAAATTGAATGCAGATTTCCAAAAAATAGCAAGGAGAGACAAGAAGGCCTTCTTAAGCGAGCAATGCAAAGAAATAGAGGAAAACAATAGAATGGGAAAAACCAGAGATCTGTTCAAGAAAATTGGAGATATGAAAGGAACATTTCGTACAAAGATTTCCATAATAAAAGACAAAAGAGGAAAGGACCTAACAGAAGCAGAAGACATCAAGAAGAGGTGGCAAGAATACACAGAGGAACTATACCAGAAAGAAATATATGTCTCGTATACCCCAGGTAGTGTGGTTGCTGACCTTGAGCCAGACATCCTGGAGAGTGAAGTCAAATGGGCCTTAGAAAGCATTGCTAATAACAAGGCCAGTGGAAGTGATTGGTAGAGCATGAGATTCTTAACCTCAAGGCCGTGGGTTCGAACCCCACATTGGGCAGAAAGGTTCCTGCACTGAAAGGGTTTGGACTAGATGACCCTCGTGGTCCCTTCCATATCTACAATTCTAGGATTTGATTCTTTCAGTCAATCAATCAGTCAGTCAATCAATCAATCAATCAATCAATCAATCAATCAATGTCACCAGATGTCAAAGAGAAAAACAACTACCAGACTTTTAGAAGACATCTGAAGGCAGCCCTCCTTAGGGAAGCTTTTAATGTTTAACAGGTTATTGTATTTTGGTGTTCTGTTGGAAGCCGCCCAGAGTGGCCGGGGAAACCCAGCCAGATGGGTGGGGTATAAATAAGAAATTATTATTATTATTATTATTATTATTATTATTATTATTATTATCATCATCATCATCATCATCATCATCATTAGTATGGCCTTGCTAGCTCAGTGCAAAGGCCGCCAGACCACAAGAGGACTCTGATGGCAAAGGATGGAGCTGAGTAGACAGCAGATAAATAAACAAAAACAAACCTCTGGGGGGCGACTAAAGAAGGGGCTATTGCACCCATTTCCTACTTGAGAGGAAGGGGCATCTGACTGGCCATTGTGGGTGCTGTGCCTTTGGTCTGATCCAGCAGGAATCTTCTAGTAGAAGCCAGGTAAAGGGCATCCCACAGCATCCTGCTACTCAAACTTCCTTAAGTTCCAATATTTCCTCCACAATGAGGTCTGGAATCTGTTTTTTCTTTTTCATAAGCATTCCTAATTCTAATACTAGATTGCTAGATTTTCCCTTTGTATGCCAGGCTGAAGATGTGTGGCATAGTCAGGCAGCCAGGATCAGACCCTCCAAGTGTCTCTATTTTCCAGGGACTGTCCCAGATTTACAGAAGCTGTCCCGGTTCCTGATTTGATCCCGGAATGTCCCACTTTCCCTTAGGATATCCCTGTTTTCATGAGAGAAATGTTGGAAGGTGTGGCGTTATGTGACCCTATACAAGTCATCCCTGTTTAGGGAAGTTTCTTGATGTTTCATGTTAGGGTTTTATATATGTTGGAAACTGCCCACAGTGCCTGGGCAAGCCAGTCAGATGGGTAGGGAATAATAATATAATAGTAAACATCCCAATTTCATCAGGGAAATGTTGCAGGTTATGTAACGACATGAAGACTGGGAGATAGTGTTAGTGCTGGGAGATCACTAAATTTGCTGGGGATTAATATAAGCTCAGGGACGCGGGTGGCGCTGTGGGCTAAAGCCTCAGCGCCTAGGGCTTGCCGATCGAAAGGTCGGCGGTTCGAATCCCCGCGGCGGGGTGCGCTCCCGCTGCTCGGTCCCAGCGCCTGCCCACCTAGCAGTTCGAAAGCACCCCCGGGGGCAAGTAGATAAATAGGTACCGCTTACCAGCGGGAAGGTAAACGGCGTTCCGTGTGCGGCTCTGGCTCGCCAGATGCAGCTTTGTCACGCTGGCCACGTGACCCGGAAGTGTCTTCGGACAGTGCTGGCTCCCGGCCAATAGATGTGAGATGGGCGCACAAACCCCAGAGTCTGTCAAGACTGGCCCGTTCGGGCAGGGGTACCTTTACCTTTACCTTTAATATAAGCTCATATCCTTGCTTTCTATTTGTGGTACATTAGAGTTTGTACAGATAGGGACTGGGTTGTTGTTGTTTTTTGTAAAAGAGGTACAGTCATACCCCGGGTTACAGATGCTTCAGGTCGCGTTTTTTTTGGGTTGCAAACCGGCGAAACCCAGAAGCACTGGAACGGGTTACTTCCAGGATTCGGCTGTCGCGCATGTGCAGAAGTGCTAAATCAAGCTTTGCGGATGCGCAGAAGCACCGAACCGCAACCCGCGCTTGCGCAGATGCGCCACTGCGGGTTGCGAATGCTGTGGGTTGCGAACGTGCATCCCGCATGGATCACGTTCGCAACCCGAGCGTCCACTATAATTGCCAAGTTTGATTTTTCTACCTGCAGCTTAAAGTGGTGCAGTCCTCTCTGCCAAGGCAGGACTCTGCCACTTTCTTCCGCTGCAGGCGTAAGCCTCGGCACTCTCTGCCTGCTCTCTTATATGTTTCCCGCGAGGTCAAGTGTCAGAGAATCTCTACGATGGGGGGATTAATAAATGTCAGGGGCTAAAAGCCTGCAAAGTTATTCCTTGAGATATTAAGTTGATCGAAAGATTAAAATGTGCCGGGCCTGGAGTCTATAGTTTCATTTGATTATATGCTAAAAGGCATGTATTATAGAGTATCAGCCTCAGGTGAATTCGCAGGAAAGATCTTTGCGAGAGATTGGGCACTCTGCCGGATGGATGAGCAAATGAAGAAAGACAGAGGAATAACAGGGCTCTTATGAAATTTATAAAATCTGATCTGATCTGGATCATGCTAGGCAAAGTAGAAGCCTTCCTGTACGGAGGCGGGGCAGGCTCATCGCCTGGCAACCAAAGCAGTGAATGCAAGACACTTCAGCGAGCCAATGGCATTCCTGCCTTGCTTTCCTCTCCTCCCTCTTTGTGGCTTTTGAATCTGATAAATGACTAGCAAATTACCGTATTTTTCTGTATAAGACTAGTTATTTGGGGTCGTCTTATACACGGATAGTGGTGAGGTTGGATGGGCGATTGGTGGTTGCCATGAGCCAGAGATTTCCAGTGGCGTTTTGGCAGTTGATTGGCTGTTTTGGCAAGTTCCGCAGGCTATTGACTGCTGCGGCAATTAGGCGGGCTATTGGCATTTGCTGTTGGCGAGCACTCAGATGATTGATCGCTTCGTTGATGTGCGTGCGATCGGCTGTGTTGGTCCCATGGGTGAGCGATTTTTGGCACCCCCCCCAAAAAAAACCTCAACAACTCTGGGCAATTTCCCCCCAATTTCTCAATTTGGAGTCCTCAAAAAGAGAGGGTGTCTTATACATGGGGGCGTGTTATACCCGGAAAAGTATGGTATATGAAGACTAGAGGCCCGTGGCTAAAGGTTTGAACCAGTCTTTGCTAACCAGGATTTGGACTACAACTCCCATGAGCCAGAGCAATGTTGGGTGTTGATTTCCTTGATTCAGGCTTAGAGCTTAAAAGGGACCTGTTGCTTCATGGGGACATAGAAGGATGCTTTATACTGGTCCATCCAGCTCAATATTGTCTGCAGTGGCAGTGGCTCTCCAGGGTTACTGATGAGGGACATTCCTAGCCCTACCTGGAGATTGCAAGGGTTGAAATTGGGACCTTCTACATGAAAGGACTATGGGACGCGGGTGGCGCTGTGGGCTAAAGCCTCAGAGCCTAGGGCTTGCCGATCGAAAGGTCGGCGGTTCGAATCCCCGCGGCGGGGTGCGCTCCCGCTGCTCGGTCCCAGCGCCTGCCAACCTAGCAGTTCGAAAGCACCCCCGGGGGCAAGTAGATAAATAGGTACCGCTTACCAGCGGGAAGGTAAACGGCGTTCCGTGTGCGGCTCTGGCTCGCCAGATGCAGCTTTGTCACGCTGGCCACGTGACCCGGAAGTGTCTCCGGACAGCGCTGGCCCCCGGCCAATAGATGTGAGATGGGCGCACAAACCCCAGAGTCTGTCAAGACTGGCCCGTTCGGGCAGGGGTACCTTTACCTTTACCTTTACATGAAAGGACTATGGGACGTGGGTGGCGCTGTGGGTAAAACCTCAGCGCCTAGGACTTGCAGATCGTATGGTCGGCGGTTCGAATCCCCGCGGCGGGGTGAGCTCCCGTCTTTCGGTCCCAGCTCCTGCCCACCTAGCAGTTTGAAAGCACCCTTAAGTGCAAGTAGATAAATAGGTACCGCTTTATAGCGGGAAGGTAAACGGCGTTTCCGTGTGCTGCGCTGGTGCCGGCTCGCCAGAGCAGCTTCGTCATGCTGGCCACATGAGCCGGAAGTGTCTGTGGACAGCGCTGGCTCCCAACCTCTTAGAATCATAGAATCATAGAATCATAGAGTTGAAAGAGACCACAAGGTCCATCGAGTCCAACCCCCTGCCAAGCAGGGGGTTGGACTCATCTTAAGTGAGATGAGCGCACAACCCTAGAGTCGGACACGACTGGCCCGTACGGGCAGGGGTACCTTTACCTTTACATGAAAGGAAGATGGTCTACAGGCCTTCCCAAGGGAAGCAGCTCAAACTGAGATCTTTATCCCTTCCTGACTCTCAGCGAACCCCTTCATGCACTTCCCTGGAGGTGGCTGGATGGTGGCTAATAGATTGAGGTTGAATCCTGACAAGACAGAAGTACTGTTTTGGGGGGACAGGGTGCAGGCGGGTATGGAGGACTCCCTGGTCCTGAATGGGGTAACTGTGCCCCTGAAGGACCAGGTGTGCAGCCTGGGAGTCATTCTGGACTCACAGCTGTCCATGGGGGTGCAGGTCAATTCTGTCTCCAGGGCAATTGTCTACCAGCTTCATCTGGTACGCCGGCTGAGACCCTCCCTGCCCGCACACTGTCTTGCCAGAGTGGTGCATGCTCTAGTTATCTCTCACTTGGACTACTGCAACACACTCTACATGGGGGTACCTTTGAAGGTGACCCAGAAACTGCAACTAATCCAGAATGTGGCAGCTAGACTGGTGACTGGGAGCAGCCGCCAAGACCACATAACCTACATTGAAAGACCTACATTGGCTCCCAGGACATTTCTGAGCACAATTCAAAGTCTTGGGGCTGACCTTTAAAGCCCTAAACGGCCTTGGCCCAGTGTACCCGAAGGAGAAGAAGAGGAGACTGAGAAGTGATTTTATAGCCATCTTCAAAAATCTAAAGAGCTGTCACATGGAAGATGGAGCAAGCTTGTTTTCTCCTGTTCCAGAGAGTAAGACCTGAACCAACAGATTCAAGTTACAAGAAAGGAGATTCTGGATAAACATTAGGAAGAACTTTCTGGTGGTAAGAGCTGTCTGGCAGTAGAATGGACTCCCTTGGAGGTGTTTAGGCAGAGGTTGGGTGACCATCTGTCAGGGATGCTATAGTTCAGATTCCTGCATTGCAGGGGGTTGGACTAGATGTTCCTTGAGGTCCCTTTCAGCTCTACAGCTTTAAGATTCTCTGATTCTATAAGCTTCCCCAGGAGTTAAACCCTGTGGCCTCAGTTATAGGCTGGAAAATCCATCACCCAAAAAAGGACGAAGGATTCAGGTTGAGAATGAGTCATTAGTTGGGAACAGCTCAGATGTGGCTGAGTTAACAGAAGGGAACGGCACTTCTCTCACTCTATCTGAGCCAGGGAGGTGTTATGATTGGCTACCAGGATGCCGAAATCACTTTTTATATGCTGACCCACCCAGTGAGGAAGATGAGAACTGCATAAACATTTTTCTAGCGCTGAATGGTCCATTTGCACTCCAAAAGTGCTTGTGTTCCAAGAACCAGATTTTCAAAGCGGTGTGTGTGTGTGTGTGTGTGTGTGTGTGTGTGTGTGAGAGAGAGAGAGAGAGAGAGAGAGAGATATTTAAGAAGTGGTCGTGAGACCTGGCAGAGCTGAAGTCCTTTTCACGGGGCTGGGAGCTGTATAATGAGAAACGAATTTCTCTCTTTAACGCATGGTTGGGAAGTTTGTAAAAGAAAATAGGACTTGCGACTGCTGTGTGTCAAAGCCAAGCAAACTGGCAGCTATTTTGGGCACAAAGAAAACTGCCCCCTTGCCAAGACTCAGCAACGGTGGAAGAAAACTGACCATGAAATGAGAGAGGGAGGGAGGGAGAGAGAGAGAGCAAGGGGGAGAGAGAAAGAGAGAGGTTGTAGGCAAACTAGGACATGACTTTATGATCAGCGTCGAACCATTGTTTGGTCCTAAGCTCTTGGAAGCGTTCCTGCTTGTTGCCAATGCCCTCAGAGGTAAGGATCCTTGCAGCCTTGTCGAAGGATGTTTCTAATTAACTGTCCTAGAGTATCTGCTTACATTTTGGCAGAGAGGTCTGGCTGCGAGAGGTGAAACTGCACCAACTTGAAACAGACCACAGTGGCAGCCATTGGCTCGAACACAGAGAGCTGCGGTGGCACTGCAGAGAGTCAAGGGCCAGGGTCCAAATCGCCGTACGACTGGCTTCGTGTGCTCAAGGGGGGATTTGGAATCAAGCTCCTCAAAGAGGCCGCATCCCTCCATGCTGTTTGATGCAATGGCTTTTGAAACTGACCAGTGCTTTGGGGAGGGTCCGAAGGTGTGGAGTCAGGCACCTGCTTTGCATACAGAAAGTCACAAGTTTGATCCCTGGCACCACCAGTGACAACGATCAGGTAGCAGGTGGCTATCACCAAAGGATATTTGGGTTAAATTAATATAATTTAGTTTCACTTGGTAAGTAAAATGTGTGTAAAAACAGCACATAAATAATGAAAAACGATTGCCAAGTACTTGCAATTATATTATTTAGCATCGCCTGAGATTTTCAGAAGGCAAAATGAAAATCCTTTGGTTTTCCGAAAGCAGATTATGTGCTTCTTCATTAAATGTAGAATTATCTGGCCAAATGTTGTCCAGTTGCAAAAAATAACAGCAGGTTTGAATTCCTCACACCTAAAAACGTATTTAAAAGACCCCCTCGCTGAAGAAATTTGCAAAAATTAAGTCTCGCCTCCTAAAATGACACACCCTATGTATTCCATGTTGTCTCTGGCTTCACTTACCACAGGCAGGTGGCCCCTGGAATCTTGTTCAGGAGGTGACGTGGCCCTCAGCCCCACCCTCCCTGCAGGCGCTGCGACTTCCAGGCAGGACTTCCATGGCTGGCTTAAAGGACAGTCAATCCCAGAATCCTCCAGGCTCCAAGGCACGTCATCAGAGAGTCACTGCTTTAACGAACCATCCCCATCCCCGCCAACGAACAGCCACATTAGGCTTAGAAGTCAAGGAGAGAGTTGATTATACAGGATAAGATCCCTAGCAGTGAAGAGTAATACCCTCCCCTCTTTGAAGATAATGTGCGGCCCTCAACTCTCTGAAGATCGCGTGGCTTCCTTGTTCCTCGGAGAGGGTATTGAAACGCGCCAGGCCTTTTGAACAAGAAGTGATATTCCCATTTAGAAATGGCGAGCGATAAGCTCCAAAATGCCACTTTTGAAATTGAACCCAAAGAAGTGTGAACTGTCAGCAAAGGGAGAGAAAGAGAAGTGATTTACCTTGGTCATTTGATAAGTGAGGGAGAAAATTCCAACGATAAGAAGAAAATTGAGGCGGTGGGGTTGGTGGGTGGGTGGCTGGCAAGGGGGGGGGGAGAGGGGGGAGATGCACAAGTCAGCTGACACGGCAGATTCTCAAGAGACTTCCAGCGGTGTGGATTCTCTGGCACACTGCGGGTTATTCAGCCTGGAAGACCCCCACAATTCTGCTTTGTTTTGTATGGAAGGAAAAGAGACGATTCTTCTCACACAACAACAGCGCTTTAAACCGAGTCCGATGAGCTGTTCCTCAGGGGCAATCTTGAAGATCTGTGACAGTTGTAAAGAGACCAGGGCCACATCTATACTGCACATTTTAAGCACTATGATACCACTTTGAACTGTCATGGCTTCCCCCAGACCAGACAGATGCTGGAGATGCGGATTGAGGAAAGTGAATTATGTACACACCCTTTGGAATTGCTCTCAGATACAGTTATTTTGGAAATCTGTCCAGGCTAATATTTCTGACAGGATACTGAAGTGTAAGTGGGTCCCCACAAGGCAAGACGCAGCGATAACAGCAAGAACCTTTATTGAACTACATAACTGGGAAACAGGGGCAAAGCAACTGCTTATATACATGCCTGAAAGCCTGGGCCACTCCCACTCCCAACGCGATTGGCTGTCTAAACTTTCCAAGCTGCGAATCACGACTCAGAGTTCAAGGGCCAATGACAGAGGCCCAAATCCTGAAATGTTTTGTGACTGGACAATATGTATCGAATCAGAACACAGGAGCTCAGAATCCTTAGTCCAGACTCCAGCTCAGGCAGACACAGACCACTGAATACATAACATCACATTCCTTTAGAACTGGAAATATCTCTACTGTACTTGGTTAACTGAAAGATGCTATTCCAGAACAGGATCAAGAAATAGTAATAAATTTTAAGGCAGCTGTAAAGATTATGATAGTTAAAAATGGGGTGGGGGATTATACCTCTCACTGTATATGAATGGTTTTAAAAAATCTGGTCTCTAGTAACTGTGATTATACACAGTCCTTTTTTTCCCCTGGGGGTACGCATGCCCCTAAACATTTTGTGAATCTAAGTTTGGCTTCATTGAGGGGCAGTATTTCAATATGGGTAGGAAAATGAGAGTACCCCTAAACATTTTTTTTAGAAAAAAAACCACACTGATTAATCTGCCTAGCAGGTTTCCGAAAAAAATGTGGTGGGTTTTTTTAGTATTTTTTTGGAACAAGATGTTTAAGGAGAAGGTTCAACCTTATGCAGTTTTCAACCTGCTATAATTATGTTTATTTCTTTATGGATATTTAATGGCAAATTTAAAATGCCACAGCTTCCTCCAAAGAATTCTGGGAGCTGTAGTTTTTTTTAAAGGTGCTTAGAGTTGTTAGGAGACCCCCTCCATTTCCCTCACTGAGCTACAATTCCCAGAGTTCCCTATGAAGAGGGATTGACTGATAAATCATGCCAGGAATTAATCAGCTCCCAGCACCCTTAACAAATGACAGCTCCCAGAATCCTTTGGGGGGGAGCCATGATTGTTGACAGTAGTATCATAGTGCTTTCAGTGTGCAGCACAAATGCTGCCTGAACAAACTTGCTGGTTGACACGGTGCAATTCCACGAAGGCCATGCCATTCTGTAATTTGGAAAGCATGTTCAAATTGGCTGCTGCCGAACAGGAGTTGAAAGGTTTTTTTTTGCCAAAATGTCCTGCACATGGGGTAACTGAAAGAAATCAGAATCGCCTACTTCTAAAGTTGAGAGGTGGGCGAAGACAAAACAGCCCTCTTCCCCCCCCCCATAATTACACCCACAGGAGCATTGGGTTGTATAATCACGGAGACACGAGTTGACAGGAAGGAGGCAGGTCCTTGAGCACTTGTGACATTTATTTTTCCTCTGCTATCGATCCCATCAAGTCCGTACCACTGCTGGGGTCATCCTTACACCATAGACTATTTGCTTATTGTACTGGAAAGCAGGTGCTAAGTGCTTTGTATACAAACTGTCACCGACACACAGATGCGATGCACACACACACACACACACACACACACACACACACGAAGTTGGCAAACCATCTGGAGGTCCCCTCCTCACTCAGTTGATCAGGAATGCTGTGTATAAAACTGTCCCCCCACTAAGAACTAAGGTTTTAATACACTCCAGATATGGAGGAAAGTACTTTTGCAAGCTCTCTCCTTTTTCTGAAAAAACACACGTCCAGCCAAACAGCTCTTCCAAAAGACGCTTGCCAATTGTTGTTGGGAAGTGACTAGATGCTAGGAGAGGTTATATTTGTTAGATATTATCCTTCCTTCCCCACGTTTGTGAGTTCAGCAGAATGCCATCCCTTTGCAGATTAAAGGGGAAGCTTCTAAGCTTCTAGGCCAGTTTTAGTCTAGTTTAAGTAATCCAGGATGTTTTAAAGGCAGACTGGATTCTCCTGCTGTTTCCCCCCTCTTAAAACAATGATCACACAACCGGTCTTGTAAAAGATGAAAATAACATTTACTCAGAATACTTGTTGAAGAATACATTGGTACCTCGTTCCGGAGGTCCGTTCTTAACCTGAAACTGTTCTTAACCTGAGGTACCACTTTAGCTAATGGGGCCTCCTGCTGCCGCCGCACAATTTCTGTTCTCATCCTGAAGCAAAGTTCTTAACCCGAGGTGCTATTTCTGGGTTAGCGGAGTCTGTAACCTGAAGCGTCTGTAACCTGAAGCGCCTGTAACCCGAGGTACCACTGTAACAGAAACAGCAGCTTTGTTCAGGCAGGCTCAAAATGGTAATTCAGTTACAAAGACATACTTAAATCTAGCCTAAAATGGTGCCTGAGCTTGCAGATGTTGTCACATTGCTGGCAGAGCAGAAAGAGATGGAAAAGAGTAGGAATATCTATAGCTATAGGAATATCCCCCTGTCAGGGCACAGTGGGTGTGCCTCTCACAGAGTTCACTCTACAGGGCCGTCTTAAGCATATCCGGCGCCGTGGTGCAAAGCTTCCTCTGGTGCCCCCCTCCCCCGTTTCCCAGAGTTGTCCGCCTTTTTTTAGGGAGGACGGTGCTGCCAGCGGGGCTGGAGGAGGCGGGCAGCGGCTGGAGGGCGGCTCCTCTGACAAGGAAGAGGCGGAGGCTGGACGTGGGGCTTCTCAATTCAGCTGGCCGCTTTGTGCCACGGTGGCCACGGCAGATGGAGGCTCCAGGTGCGGTGCTGCTTCGACGTGGCATGGCGGAGGTGAGCGAGGGCGACGAGCTGATGCTGGGAGGCACCGTGTCCAGCCTCCGCCTCTTCCCTGGCACCTTCCAGAACGTGGTGCCCTGGCGCCCCACGCCACTAGCCTCTATGGGTAAGACGCCCCTGTCTCTCTAGTAAGTTTACAGGAAAACTCTGTGAGCTCCGGCTTCTCTCTTGTGCCCATCTAGCAAAACATGAATTGTTGGTTTGACTGCACTTTAATATCCCACAGTCACGTCACAACAAACCCTATTAGCGGGAAACAAGCCAGAGGCTTTTGTCACGTGAGGAAGCCTCTGATCAGGACCACATGTGTGAGAAGATGCCGTTCATCTCCACAAAGCTCCGTAGAGGCACTTATTACACCAAGGCTCCTTGGTAAATAATGCAGTCTAGAAAGAGCTGAAACTTGGGGAAAGCATCCAAGAGGATCAGAGACATGCTCGAAATCCAGATGAATGGATTCCATTTCCCAGTGTGGGGTAATGGTTACTGGGCTGGAGTGTGAGCCTGTTAATGGTGCAAGTAGTGTCAGTAAAAGCACAGATTTGACACTCTTCATCTTTCTCTCCTGTTCTGACCAGGCCGCAGTCACAGGTGAGCCTGCTTCCCTAGGATATTCCAGCCAGGATTGGTGTCAGAGGACAGCAGTGTCAGGCTTGGGTTGATGCCCACTCCCCAGCAGAGGATAAACTACCCTGCAGAACAGCTCTTGCTCTTGGCCTTTGCCAGATGTTCCCTTGCCCTCTCCAAGTGTGTGAGCAGCAGTGAGAAAAGTGAGGAGATAGATCTCTCCTTAGCATGTCACAGAAAAAGGTAAAGGGACCCCTGACCATTAGGTCCAGTCGTGACCGACTCTGGGGTTGCGGCACTCATCTCGCTTTATTGGCCGAGGGAGCCGGTGTACAGTTTCCGGGTCATGTGGCCACCATGACTAAGCCGCTTCTGGTGAACCAGAGCAGCGTACGGAAATGCCATTTACCTTCCCGCCAGAGAGGTACCTATTTATCTACTTGCACTTTGACGTGCTTTCGACACCAGCTCACCCGAAAAGGACCATCTTCTCCACGACACCTCTATGGGATTCATGACAGGATGAAGAGCACACAGGCCAGCCTGAAAATGAAAAGCCAACTTTAGACTCCAACCCAAAGGCCAGCAACTCATACCTCTTCGGTGTGGAACCATGGAAGCTCCATCACTCTCCTTAGGATGTCAGAGAGCACACCTAAAAGGTCTGATGTGGTGTGTAAGAACCCGGCAGCTCTTAACCAGAGTAGGATCATACCTTTAGGAGGTTTGAAAGGGCTTGACCTGAGATTTGATTTTTGCTGGAGCAACATTTGTTCTACCTCAGAGCTGTCCAAGGTACTGAAGATCCCTCTCTGAATCTGCTATCTGAAACTTTGCCTCACGTGAGCTGCTTCCTTGTGGCTAGTTGTGATCCTAGCTACTCACCCGCATCTGGGTAGCTGACCTAGAGGCCACGTTGCTTTCATGCAATTTGCTTGGCACCCTTCAGCTGCACCACACAACTACAACGGGACACCTTTCTGTTCTAATATGCATGGCATGCCAGTTTTACGCCATTTCTGGGAATCTAGCAACCATAGCAGCAGCATTGACCCACGCCGCTACTGTATTAGCATGCTAGTCCAAGTCATTTTGTGACAGTGGTATTGACATTGTCTTGGCACGGAAACTGTTGCGCTCTCATCCAGATCACTTGCTTGCTGGCTCATAGGATTTGGCTGCACATTTTGCCCCACTCCCCACCGAAATAGCACAAGATGTCCTCAGATCAAGAAGGCAACCTGCCTACCCA
The DNA here is from genome assembly GCF_965113315.1 of Podarcis vaucheri. NCBI lineage: Eukaryota > Metazoa > Chordata > Lepidosauria > Squamata > Lacertidae > Podarcis > Podarcis vaucheri. The sequence goes on from NC_138752.1 coordinate 50,370,727, forward strand.
CTGTATTCTGGTTTCCACCAGATTTAAATGCAAATTATGGTAATAGCATAGGGCTTCTGTGTGCACTAAAATATGCAAATTGGCTCCAGCCTTTCGGCTCATTATTAATACTGATGTGAATATGTTCACAAGCTGAATATTCTTTTTTGCTTCCTCTTATTCAGCATCCAGGCACTCCTGAGCAAATACACTCAGCAGAATAGGCAAGGAGATTTCTTACTAAACAGCAGCACCAGACTGGCCCTTTGCTGTCACCTGACTTCCCGGGGTTAAGAGAATTCTGGGAAGTCATGCAAATGCCCCATAACTGGATCTGCCTGAAGTTCATTTCAGGGGCACAGGGAGCCAGGGAACTCTGATCCCCAGGGCTCCCAACTGGAGTCCTGTGGCACCCAGAATTCAGAAACATCGAAAATAAATTCTTCAGGGCTGCTGAGACCTTCATTTGCTCAAACCTAGCAACATCACCTCCTGGAAAATAGAAGGGGAAGAAATGGAGGCAGTGAGAGATTTTACGTTCTTGGGCTCCATGATCACTGCAGATGGTGACAGCAGTCACAAAATTAAAAGACGCCTGCTTCTTGGGAGAAAAGCAATGATAAACCTAGACAGCATCTCAAAAAGCAGAGACATCACCTTGCCAACAAAGGTCCGTATAGTTAAAGCCATGGTTTTCCCAGTAGTGATGTATGGAAGTGAGAGCTGGACCATAAAGAAGGCTGGTCGCCAAAGAATTGATGCTTTTGAATTATGGTGCTGGAGGAGACTCTTGAGAGTCCCATGGACAACAAGAAGATCAAACCTCTCCATTCTGAAGGAAATCAGCCCTGAGTGCTCACTGGAAGGACAGATCCTGAAGCTGAGGCTCCAATACTTTGGCCACCTCATGAGAAGAGAAGACTCCCTGGAAAAGACCCTGATGTTGGGAAAGATGGAGGGCACAAGGAGAAGGGGACGACAGAGGACGAGATGGTTGGACAGTGTTCTCGAAGCTACCAGCATGAGTTTGACCAAATTGCGGGAGGCAGTGGAAGACAGGAGTGCCTGGCGTGCTCTGGTCCATGGGGTCACGAAGAGTCAGCCACGACTCAACAACAACAACAACAACAAGCAACAAAATCCAGGGCTCGGGTGGCAAAACATGGGTTTTCTCGTCCAAAAGCTATCAAGTAAACTTTAATTTGAGGATGATTGTCCGATGTGTGTGCCAGAACTTTGTGAAGGGAGCAGAACACCCGTGTAGTGTTTTCTATGGCACCCAAATTTACAAATGCAAATGAAATGGGGCATGTGCTTGTTTCATCCCCACACGTGAAATATGGCAACCCTAGTTTTTACAGGCAAATTCATGGAAGATTGCTCTGTCCATGGCTATTGCTCATGAAAGCTAAATGGCAAATTCCCTCTATCTCTGATGTTCAGGCTGATGTTTAGGTGTACCATAGCTTGTGCAGCCAACAGCATCAGCCACTCACAACAAGGAGGTATTGGTGGACTCGAGGGAACCCCAAGTTTTGCAGAAGTACACATTTTGGGGGGGTTGGTGGTGGAGGAAGATACCCAGAGGGGGAGGTCCTTCTCCCAGAAAACAGCTTATTGAAGACTGAGCATGCTCAGTAGCCATGGAATGCTGACTTAATGGTGGCAGAAGGGGAACTGAAAAGCAGGGCAGGAAGATGGAATGGAATACCGTGGAGGAGGGCCCAGCTGGGTGGCCGGCATCCTGAACAGGAAAATTCTGCACTGCAGCATTTGGTTGCAGTGCCCTGCTTGTATTCTTCTAAACATCAGGTGCCAGGGGACAGCAAATGGCAACATAACCACCAGCATCAGCTTCTGCTTGTGAACTTCCAGAGGCAACTGGCTAGCTGCTGCTGGAAGCAGGATCCTGGGATGTGTTGAGCCTTTCTGCATCGCTGCAAAGGATGCTTAGGGGTGAGGGCACTTCTCAGCCGTGTAAAGGGTAAAGGGGCCCCTGACCATTAGGTCCAGTCGTGACCGACTCTGGGGTTGTGGCGCTCATCTCGCTTTATTGGCCGAGGGAGCCGGCGTACAGCTTCCAGGTCATGTGGCCAGCATGACTAAGCTGCTTCTGGCAAACCAGAGCAGCACACGGAAACACCGTTTACCTTCCCGCCGGAGCGGTACCTATTTATCTACTTGCACTTTGACGTGCTTTCGAACTGCTAGGTTGGCAGGAGCAGGGACCAAGCAATGGGAGCTCACTCCGTCGTGGGGATTCGAACCGCCAACCTTCTGATTGGCAAGTCCTAGGCTCTGTGGTTTAACCCACAGCACCACCCGTGTCCCAGTCTCAACCGTGTACCCTGTGCCAAAATGCCTTGGGCCGTCCCTGCTCTGCTCTAGCTGCAACATTTCCCTAGCACACCTGGACCTTTCCCTCCATCCCATCTCACCAACCCCTTCCAAGCATACTTTAAAAGATGTTTTTATCGCCCCTTTTAGCCAAATCCCAGGACCCGACAGCCAGCAGTCCTGCTGCCAACCAACCCACCAACCCCCTCCCCACTGCCTCTCTCTGCCACCCTCCACTTTCCCCAACAGCCTAAGGAAAAGAGATGGCGAGCGGCTTCTCTCTCTTGATTGTGTCGATGGGAGATGATTTTCAAGGTGAAATTTCCCCGTTCAGGAGAGTCACTTTCATTCAAGGCAATGAGCAAAATGTCACCCCCACGTTGAACCGCATTCAGCGGCTCTCCGTTCTCCGGCTGCATTTAAATTTACTCCACTTTTCCTTTCTGACACCTGTTTAAATCAATATCTTCCTCTCCAGGTCGTGGCTAGAATGTGCCTGGTCTCTCCGCACAGCGCTTCTCAAATCCACTAAAATCAACACAATAATTGAAATATTTTCAAGCTGATTACACTGCTGCCTGGGGCTAGGCTGGTTGCTAAGGGTAAGCTCCCCGGTTGCTAGGGGGAGTAAATCATCTTGCATTATTTGATTTTTGTTATAGATATGAAACCGCTACTCCCTCGATTAAATGTCTCTCAGTCTAACACCTATGGGACCTGGGGAAAGAGAAAAGGAAGCCAGCAACCTTGACCCTGTCAAATAAATATCTCTAACTTTTCCTGTCCTCAGGCTCCCAAACCAAACCTGTCTACTGATTTCTCTCCCCCCCCCACCGCCAACCTTTTCCCTCTCTTCCTTCCCCCCTTCTTTTTCTGAAACCCGACTTTAAATAACACCGCTGTGGGGACAAGCGGCTGACGAGGGGAAAGAGCTGTCTTTTCCATTAAAGGCACTCTCGACTTGGCGAAACGCTCTCTATTTACTCCAAACACAGTTTGATGGGGAGGCTACACGGACCTAATATCTTTGAAGACGTGCAATTGGAACAATTACGCCTTTCCATCCAGCCGGCCGGCCGGGCCGCTCGGTTGCCCCTCTCTTCCTCCAGCAGCAAAATAGGAGCGGGCCCAAATGGCGCAGGAGAGCTGGGGGGGGGGGCGGGGGCACGGTTCTCTCTCCACTGGAGACCCCCCAGTGTATTATTTTGTCAGTGGATAGGTTTCAACCGTTTCAACCTTCAAACACCTGCCGAAAACTTTTCTGTGCCGGCAGGCTTATTATGCAGGCAATGGAGGAAAATTCATTCATTCATTCAGTTATTTAGTTACAGTGGAACCTTGGTTCTCGAATGCCTTAGTTGACGAACAAATCGCTGAAAACTTTTCTGCGCCGGCAGGCTTATTATGCAGGCAATGGAGGAAAATTCATTCATTCATTCAGTTATTTAGTTACAGTAGAACCTTGGTTCTCGAATGCCTTAGTTGACGAACAAATCGCTGAAAACTTTTCTGCGCCGGCAGGCTTATTATGCAGGCAATGGAGGAAAATTCATTCATTCATTCAGTTATTTAGTTACAGTGGAACCTTGGTTCTCAAATGCCTTAGTTGATGAACAAATTGGTTCGCGAGTGCCAAAAACCTGGAAGTAAGTGTTCCGGTTTACGAACATTTTTCGGAAGCCGAACGTCCGATGCGGCCGTCGGCTATTGTTTCCGGGCCACCTGTGCCAATCAGAAACTGCGCCTTGGTTTCCAAATGTTTTGGGAGTTGAACGGACTTCTGGAACGGATTAAGTTTGAGAACCAAGGTTCCGCTGTATTTCGTTTATATCCCACGATATAGTTTATATCTTCACGGAGCTCAGAGTGATGTATATGGTTCTCCCCCTGCCTGCTCCTCATTTATTCCCCACAACAGCCCTCTGAGGTAGGTTAGGTTGAGAGGCAGCGACTGGACCCCCGCCTCAAGGTCACCCCAAGAACTCCATGAGTAACCACTATTATTGTTTCATTGAATGTATTTGTACCCCAAATTGGGACTCAAGGTGACAACCAGGGATACTTTTCTAGGAAAAAAAGAGGTATCAACATGGATTTACTGGGGAGGAAGGCTTCATGTTAGGCAGGGCAGAACCTCAGTTAGTTAAGTATTTTTATTGATTTACATGATTTAGGGGGGCAGCTGCCCCTTGCCCTCCCCTTGGCTATGCCCATGGGTACCGGAACTCACCACGAACACCTCCCTTATTCCCTTATAATGCTAATACTGTCCACCTGAGAGGTATTGGAACTGAGTTCCAGCTGGAAAAAAAGCTTATGACATTTGAAAATCTCATGATAAATGACAAAGCTATGTGGTGGCCTATTCTCACAAGCAATTTAGCACTTGAGGTTGAAGTCATCGGTTAGTGAAGAAGCTGAGCTATTGAGCAAGGCTGTATGGCCCAGCCCACTCTGTGCTTTTAAAGCAGTATTAAACCACTTTAACCATTGTGGAGAATCCCGGGAACGGTAGTTTTCTAAGGGTGTTGAGAATTGTAGCTCTGCGGAGGTCAACTCTTAGTGAACTACAGTTTCCAGGGTTCTCCATGATGCTAAAAGTAAAGAGACCCCTGACCATTAGGTCCAGTTGTGACCGACTCTGGGGTTGCGGCGCTCATCTCGCTTTATTGGCCGAGGGAGCCGGCGTACAGCTTCCAGGTCATGTGGCCAGCATGACTAAGCCGCTTCTGGTGAACCAGAGCAGTGCATGAAAATGCCATTTATCTTTCCGCTGGAGCGGTACCTATTTATCTACTTGCACTTTGATGTGCTTTTGAACTGCTAGGTTGGCAGGAGCTGGGACCGAGCAACAGGAGCTCACCCCGTCACGGGGATTCGAACCGCCAACCTTCTGATCAGCAAGTCCTAGGCTCTGTGGTTTAACCCACAGCACCACCCACATCCCTCCATGATGGTATAACATTGCTTTAAATGTTTGGCATGAATGTGACTTCTGGGTGAGGAAGGCCAAAGTCTCGAGTCATCAAGCGCAGAACGATCAAGGGATGTTGTGAACTGGACCAAAGTGCTGAGTCGCAAAATATGGAACAATCAGATGATGTTCAGACATTTGTTACATGAGTTTGATTTCTTCCCAGCTCCTACTGATTTCAGACCTCTTTTGAACATCTTTAAATACTGCTTTTAACTGCTTTTTAATTGATAACGTTGATGTTTTGTTTTGTATATTTGTAAACTGCTTATATATAGGTGCGGTATGTAGGTGTGGCTAAAGAGGATAAACAAGAAAGGAGCGAGCTGAGTCAAAGTGCTGAGTCATCAAGCATGGACCAATCAAATGACGTTGCGAACAGGGCTGAAACGCTGAGTCATCAAGCGCTGACCAATCCAGTGGCGTTTCAACTGGGAGCAGGATGTTGCTAGGGGGACATGGTGTAGGGTTGCCATATTTCAAAAAAATGAAATTTTTAAGCTATGTTTTAGGAAGATCACTGCCATATGCCTGGGTTTTCCAGACATTTTAATGGATTTTCGAAAATCCACCCGGACACCATTTTTGATGGATGAATCCCGGCTATGTCTGGGAAATTTTGGACATATGGCAGTCCTACATAAGGTGCCCATCAAACCTTCTTTCCCTCCTCCCACGTCTGGCAAAATGGTTTGTAGAAGCCCAAGGCCTGGGTGAGTTTTGCATCAGGAGAACCACCTTCTAGAACTGGTAGCAGAGGGGTCCCAGGACCAGTTCACATTGCTTAAAAATTTTGGTTCTCGTATGACTCACATTTATTAATTTTTTTGTTGTATATATTTCAACAATCCCAAAGTTTGAGAGTCAGTAGCACAGATGTTGCAAAGGAGGAGTGTTGTGGTAAGCTGGCTGCTCTGCTGTGGCTAATGCAGTTCTTTCCCCTTTGCAACAGAGGTCGAGACCCTGGAGGAATAACAATGAGTTCATGGACGTAAGGCGAGTCCTAAAAATACACGCCTCAAGTGTCAAAAGCCGGGGCAAAGAGCTGCATCTTCAGCATTCAGGAGCACAATACCTAAAGGACCACCAAACTACTGGTTTGTTTTTGTTTTTATTATTCATTTTGCGCTTTCTATATTATAATTTTATGTCATGGACCGCACTGAGATCTAGGGATGGAGGGTGGTATACAAATTCAAATGATTTGCAAAAAGCTGTATAACAAAGGTGGCAGGTACACTTCTGTGTGGAGCTCCATAATTTAGGGACTGCCACCAAGAAGGCCCTGCTTTGGGCTGCCACCCTGCTGTTAAAAGATTTTTAAGGTCTCAAATATAGAATAAATATTCATAAATGCACACATATCTAAATATATGAATCATGTGTCTGAAACAGTATGGGAGAGCAATCCTGAAGCCATTTTGACTCTCCCAATGACCTCAAATATTCTTCTGCAGTAATGAGGAAAGCCTTCCTTCCCATTGTCTTTTTGCTAGTAAATCCTGTTTTAAGGGCGTATTTGTGTATGAATAGGGTGAGCCTGTGACCTGGATTCGGGAACTAAAGTATTAACCATCACAGAAGAATAGCGAGGCTGCCCAGGTAAAGCAATCAGTGATCATTATCAGGTATCCTGGCATACAGGATTTCTGCTGTAGACCACCTCCTTCTGTGATGTATGTATGAGGTTTTTTTTTTTTTGGGGGGGGTGTCTCTGGCTACAGGGTGGGCAGTTTCAAAAGTCTATATCATGGCTTGTGCACCATTGTTCAGGGTTCTCCTCCCTCCTGCGTGTGGCGAGTGAGGACCCTGTTGCAACAGTTTAATAAAGATCAGGCTTACTAGCTGCTTTGCTTCTCAATATACTCTGGCTGGCCTGTTTTCTTCTACTAATAGGGAACCCACTTAAGGACTCTATATGGGCTCCGGAAGACCCCATAAGGGAAAGGGAGCAGTTTTTCTTATAACACTGCCAAACTTCTGAGGTAATACCAAGAGGGCCCTCTTCACCAATCTCAGCACCCATGGGGGCCTGTGAAGGAGGAGGCATTTTTTCAGGTATTTGGAGAGCCAAACACTAATGGAAAACGGCCTTGGTCCAGTATATCTGAAGGAGCGTCTCCACCCCCTTCGTTCTGCCCGGACACTGAGGTCCAGCTCCGAGGGCCTTCTGGTGGTTCCCTCACTGCAAGAAGTTACAGGGAACCAGGCAGAGGGCCTTCTCAGTAGTGGCACCTGCCCTGTGGAACGCCCTCCCACCAGATGTCAAAGAGAAAAACAACTACCAGACATCTGAAGGCAGCCCTGTTTAGGGAAGCTTTTAATGTTTAATAGACTATTAATTCTTAAGGAAATCAGCCCTGAGTGCTCACTGGAAGGACAGATCGTGAAGCTGAGGCTCCAATACTTTGGCCACCTCATGAGAAGAGAAGACTCCCTGGAAAAGACCGTGATGTTGGGAAAGATGGAGGGCACAAGGAGAAGGGGATGACAGAGGACAAGATGGTTGGACAGTGTTCTCAAAGCTACCAACATGAGTGTGACCAAGAGGCAGTGGAAGACAGGAGTGCCTGGCGTGCTCTGGTCCAGGGGGTCACGAAGAATCGGACACGACTAAACGACTAAACAACAAAAGACTATTGTATTTTAATATTTTGTTGGAAGCCGCCCAGAGTGGCTGGGGAAACCCAGCCAGATGGGCAGGGTATAAATAATAAATTATTATTATTATAAATTATTATTGGGCATAGAAAGAAACAGACAACCAGGGCAGCTGTTTTGAAACCCGGGTTTTGCCTGTGGTCTTCGCAGAGACATCTGGTTGACCACTATGGGGAACAGACTGGTTGAATTAGATTGGCCTTTGTTCTGACCCTGTCCGGGCATTGGAAGGGTGATTGCCGTAGGAGAAAGGGAGCCAGTTTGGGGCTTGAGGTGTGTGTGTGTGTGTGTGTGTGTGTGTGTGTGTGTGAAATCAAAGCTGAACCTTGGAAAGAAGTGAGGCGTGGGGAGTCTTTCCAATCTCCCTTCCTCTGCTGTGCCACCTTAAGCAAAGAAGAACTCGGTGCCGGCAAAATGAATGAGCACCCGCATGCAGTGCCCACTGGAGCAGACACAAACAATCTGAAGGTTATTGCTGCTCTTATTATTCATGGGTCTCCACTGGTGTGTGCAGACTGTACAAACAGAGAAGGGGATGCAGGGCCCGGCTGGCCCATGGAGCTGGAAAGGGGATGTCGGAGGCTGACAAAAGGAAGATCAGATCAGGCACTGGAGAGAGGTGACAGGCCAAGGCAGCCACTGGATTTGGTGCTTTTTTGTGGGGGGCGCAGACAGACATATTTATCTGTGGAACAGCAGAGCTCATTTGGAAGCAAGTTCCTTCCCCATATTCATTTCAAAAGATCTCCTGGGCCGAGCTCTGAACCGTCGCCCGCAAAGAAACTAACAGTTCTACACATTGATAAGCGCAGGCTGGCTGTGCACAGGGGTGATTGGCTAGCGCCTGCAAAGTCACTCATACCCCTCTGCCCAATTCCTGGATTACGAAAAATCATACTCAGGTCCAGCCCAAGATGTTTTGCTCTCTGAGGCGAACAACAAAATGGCAAACACCCCATTTCCAAGAGTGCCGTGCTATTTCTATTGTAATTACTGGTATGTTTCGAACAAGTTTTATATATGTATATAGTTTTAATTCTATCAAGAGTTGATTGTATTTTAATGATTGTCTTTCCTGTGTTTTTAGTGGTTCTTGTTTTTATCTGTAAGAAGCTTCGAGTCCTTTGAGGGGAAAAGGTGGGGTTTAAATAGATTAATAATAATAATAATAATAATAATAATAATAATAATAATAATAAGTATTATACTTATAATAATAAGTATAATAATAATAATAAGGTCAGAAGCTGAGCAGATTAGCTGCTACTTCAGCACTGGCAAAGGGATAGCGTTCTCAGCTGCAATGACATTGGAGATGGCTGACTTACTTTGCCATTCTAGGCTTTCAAAAAAGGAAGAAAAATAAATGCAAAAACAGATTAACATGCATATAGTACTCAATTTTTATTTTTTAAGAAGGCAGGGAGCCTACATGGAGCATCTGGGGAGGGATAAGACTGACAGGGGAGCTATTATTTGATTCACAAATTTTCAATCTTGTGAGTTGTGAAACCCAGAGAGGCCTGGCCTCCTATCATGGATAAAGAACCTGCCCCTGCAAGAGTCTCTACCCTTCATAAATCAATCCACCTTGGGTTTTTATCTTGATCTGGGCTCCTGTAACAACCCAGCAACCACTGAAAAACTTCTATAAAATGTTAGGCCTCGGACGTGGGTTTTCATGGTGGTGAGGAATTGCTCCATAGCCCTCTGACTCACCTTGGAAGACAAGGCTGGTGGAGAGAAACCATAGAGGTGATAAGGTTCTAGGGGCAACCAGCCTTCTTCACTTCCTGTTCTCATTCAAAAGCTGCCATTCTGGGGGCCAGGAGGACCTCTCTATGGCACAATCCCTAGCGTTTGCCACCCATTCTGGAAACCAGGAGTGCAGATCAAGCACCTCCTCCTGGTATGTGTTTGCCATCCAAATTGAAACAGAAAGTATTGATCCATCTCCTTGGAAGCCAAGTGCTCCCCTGCTGTCTTCAGCTCCATCCTCGCAGCAGCCCCTATAAAAGGAACCAGGAGGAACTTCAGAGCAGGTTCGCAAGTGCAACATGCGAAGGACAAGATGGCGGCTCTCCACCACCACCTTCCAGCCAGACTGGCAGCTGAAATCTACTTAGGTGCTGGAAATAGGACAGGGCCTTTCGCTGCTCCTCAGGCCTGTGCTCCAGTTTAAGAGCTGCAAGGAAGGCCATGGGGCACTCACAGCTGGTTCACTCCCTACACCTACCTGAGGAGACAGCCTCATTATGCCTACTGCCAGGGCTGGCCTTGCAGAGTGCTAAGAAAGTCGAGGTGAGGCACACAGTCCTGAAGGCCTGGGAACAAACTAGAAGCCTGCCAGCTTCCTAGCAGCATGAGAAGAGCTCTGTTGGATCAGGCCAATGCCCCATCTAGTCCAGCATCCTGTTCTCACAGTGGCCCACCAGATGTTTGCAGGAAACCAGAGAGCCAGTGTGGTGTAGTGGTTAAGAGCGGTAGACTCGTAATCTGGGGAAGCGGGTTCGCGTCTCCGCTCCTCCACATGCAGCTGCTGGGTGACCTTGGGCCAGTCACACTTCTGTGAAGTCTCTCAGCCCCACTCACCTCACAGAGTGTTTGTTGTGAGGGAGGAAGGGAAAGGAGAATGTAGTATAAACACCAACAATTGGGGAACACTGGCCTGTGAGCTCTCCAATTGGAGAAGAGCCTTTACCAAAGGTGTTACGGGCTTTGAAGACACTTGAACTCAGGACGCAAGGGAGAAATGTGCTAAGAGGAAGGCATGCTTCGCAAACCCTCACCATGATCAACTCCTGCCCGGAAACCTATGTCCCCACTGTGGAAGGATGTGTGGATCCAGAATTGGCCTCCACAGTCATTTATGGACTCACTGTTAAGATCGTGTTTATGGAAGACAATCTTGAGAGCCAGTGTGGTGTAGTGGTTAAGAGCAGTAGCCTCGTAATCTGGTGAACCGGGTTCGCGTCTCCGCTCCTCCACATGCAGCTGCTGGGTGACCTTGGGCCAGTCACACTTCTCTGAAGACTCTCAGCCTCACTCACCTCACAGAGTGTTTGTTGTGGGGGAGGAAGGGAAAGGAGATGGTTAGCTGCTTTGAGACTCCTTCGGGTAGTGATAAAGTGGGTTATCAAATCCAAACTCCTCCTCCTCCTCCTCCTCTTCTTCTTCTTCTTCTTCTTCTTCTTCTTCTTCTTCTTCAGCAACCAGGACCCAAGCACAAGAGGACTTTCCCCTTCCATGCCTTCCAGCAACCAATGTTCAGAAGAATTGCAGGTGGAGGGGCAGCCTAGCCATCATGGCTCCTACCCATCAATAGTCTAATCCTCTTTTAAAAAAAAATATCAACAATTTAAACAAAATATTAAAACATATCATATTCATTATTCCCCCTTCCCCCCACCTCCCCATCAAACCGCGCCCCCCCGAGATTTCCCTCAGCTCCTCTCTCTGATTTCTCAATACATATTATTCTCTGCATATTGTTAAATTGTATAAATCCTTATATTATCTGTCTACTATGTTAACAATCACGAAATTTGTCTGTGTTTATTCAAAACCTGCCAAGGAGGCCAATTCATTTTGTTGTCTTTTTAAGTAATTTGTGAAAAAGTTCCCATTCTTCTTTTAATAATAATAATAATAATAATAATAATAATAATAATAATAATAAATTTTATTTATATCCCGCCCTCCCCAGCCGAAGTTGGGCTCAGGGCGGCTAGCTTTAAAGTCACAGTTGTCCTTATCTGGCGGTTTGTATGTCAGTTTATCCAGTTCTGCATAGTTCATCCATTTCTCTTGCCACTGATTTTTGTTGGGGTTTCCTCATTCTTCCATCCTTGCGCTATCAAGACTCTTGCTGCTGTTGTAGCATACATGAATAAGTTCTTTGTTTTCCTTGGCAGGTCTTGTCCTACAATCCCTAACAAAAATGCTTCTGGGTTGTTGTTTTTTGGAAATGTCATTTTAAACATTTTCTCCAATTCATTATAAATCATAGCCTAATCCTCTTTTAAAGCCATCCAAGTTGGTGGCTAAGCGCCATGGATTAGCTATGCGCCTCATCAAGGTGGACTTTCTTTTATCTGTCTGGAACCTTCCATTATTCAGCTTCGTGGGATGTCCCCAACCTCTAGTGTTATGAGAGAGTGAGAAAACCGTTTCTCCATCCCTTTCTCCATGCCATGCACTGCACCACCTTTATAAACTTCTATCATGTTTGCCTCTCACTTTTTCTCTAAACTAAAAAGTTCTGAATACTGCAACATTTACGATAAATTAACAGGAAGGATTCGAAACCTGCAGGACCAGAGATTCTTAGAAGACTGGAGTAAATACAGGGACGCGGGTGGCGCTGTGGGTAAAACCTCAGTACCTAGGACTTGCCGATTGTATGGTCAGCTGTTCGAATCCCCACGGCGGGGTGAGCTCCCGTCGCTCAGTCCCAGCTTCTGCCCACCTAGCAGTTCGAAAGCACCCCTAAGTGTAAGTAGATAAATAGGTACCGCTTTATAGCGGGAAGGTAAACGGCGTTTCCGTGTGCTGCGCTGGTGCCGGCTCGCCAGAGCAGCTTCGTCACGCTGGCCACGTGACCTGGAAGTGTCTCCAGACAGAGCTGGCCCCCGGCCTCTTAAGCGAGATGGGCGCGCAACCCCAGAGTCGGTCACGACTGGCCCGTACGGGCAGGAATACCTTTACCTTTACCTTACCTCGGGTTACAGACGCTTCAGGTTACATACGCTTCAGGTTAGAGACTCTGCTAACCCAGAAATAGTACCTCGGGTTAAGAACTTTGCTTCAGGATGAGAACAGAAATCGCACGGCGGCAGCAGGAGGCCCCATTAGCTAAAGTGGTGCTTCAGGTTAAGAACAGTTTCAGGTTAAGAACGGACCTCTGGAACGCATTAAGTACTTAACCTGAGGTATCACTGTATATGAATTATTTGAAAAGTAACTGTGATGAACAGATCACACTTGTAGGACGGCAAGAAGTTTTGTAAAGTAGATTATTTGAAATATTACATGAAAGACTATGAAAAGAATTATTAGTTAAGGATAATTAAAAGTAATAGGAAATTAAGAAATGCAGAAGTATGTTAAAAAACGGGAAATCATCCGAGGTGTTGATGGAAGTCAAAATATTGTATGGGATGTGAAGATATGTTGTATGACTGTTGGAACTGATATGTTAAAAAATCACTTAAAATGTGTTCCAGTAACAAGAAGCCGAAAGCACCAGCCTGAAGATGACGAGTGAGACCTCGTCGAAACGTCGCACAGACACCCCGACTCTTACACGGAAAGACACCCGAAGACACCAAAACCTGCATATATATATATATATATATATATATATATATATATATATATATGTATGTGAATACTGCAACATTTCCTGATAGGAGAATTGTTCCATGCCATTGATTTTGGTTGCTCTGTTCCAAACCTTTTCCAGATCTATAACTGGGTATTTTGTCCCCCAGCCAGGACATGCTGGCAGTGGCATAGCGTGGGGGGGCGGAGGGGGGGCGGCTGCACCGGGCGCAACATCTGGGGGTTAGGGTTAGGGGGCGCAAATCCACGGGTTAGGGGGCGCAAATTACTTGCCTTGCCCCGGGTGGTGACAACCCACGCTACGCCACTACATGCTGGAACTCAGTTCCGACACCTCTCAGATGGGCGCAATTGCCATTACAAGAGAACAAGGGAGGAGTTCAAGGTGGCACCTCTTTTCTAGAGAAAATAGCACATCCTTTTTGAGGTGAGGCAACAAGAGCAGGACACAGTATTCCAAATTCGGTTGCATTTCTTAAACCCTTAGCAGCAGAACAATATGCTTGAAGCTGCACAGTTGATGTCCTCAGGAACAAGAGCAGCCGCAAAAAGCATGCAATTCTTCTCCAATTGATTCCACTCACAGAATGAACATTTCGTGATGCAGAATTTGGTGCGGAGCGTTGGCCCCTTTAATGCGTGCAGCCCTCGGTTTAAGCATGGTCTGGCTTAATTGGATTAACTCTGCCACCAGACTGGCTTTGCTCAAAGGGACACAAACCCCTTAATTTTCAAGAGAGCCACAGAGAGGGAGGCACTCGACCCCCTACTCAGTTCTGCGGCGTCCGTGTAATTATCTCCCCCTGCACCCGCGATTTAATTGGCCCGTGGCCATTCCAGCACGTGCATCTCCTTAAAAGCGCCTCCCTCCTGTTGCAAAACTGACGACAGTTTTGGGGAAGATGTGGAAGCGTCGAGCAAGGTGCGTTTCCTTGCAGGTGAGTCTTCCCCGGGAAGTTTGCGAGGTTTTCAGTGGGCAAGGATACTGAGCCTCCTGAACTTTAAGTACAGCTGTACCCGAGGCCCGTCTGCCTGGCAGCAGGGGGGCGTGTGCAAACGCCATTCCTGCTGGGATACAGCCAGCTGTTCCTAGAAATGAATCTCGAGTAAATTAGCAAACACCACACAAACCTGTCATTTGAATCATTCTTGATTACTTTAAATGCTGGGCTGCCTCCTAAAACCCCAGTTCCCCAGTGCCCAGCTCCTGTCTGTCTGCATTTCCGTTTAAGCCCAGGCTCCCTTATTTAGACCTCAGGGCCTAGTTTCTTCGGTGGAAAATGAGCTCGACAGTCGTGATTGGTTCACAGTCATACCTCGTGTTGCGTTTGCTTCATGATACGTTTTTTCAGGTTGTGTCCTGCGGCGACCTGGAAGTACCGGAAAGGGTTACTTTCGGGTTGTGCTTCTCGCGCATGCGCAGATGCACAAAATGACATCACGCGCATGCGCAGTGAATCGCGACCCGTGCATGCACAGACATGCAGACGCGGGTTGCGTTCTGCTCATGTTGTGAACAGTACTCCGGAACGGATCCCGTTCACAACCAGAGGTACCACTGTAGTGGTATATTTATCTCCCACCTTTCCTCTAAGAAGCATCCCCCCCTCACCTCATTTAGTCCTCACAATAACCCTGTGAAGTAGTTTAGGCTGAGGGACAGCGACTAGCCCAAAATCATCCGGTGAGTTTTGTTCGGTCTTCCAGGTCTTGATCTGACAATACAGGAAGCAGCAGTTACAGGTTACGGGTCTTCAGCAATGATGGGCACTGTGATTCTACGCTAGTTTGGCTTATTATTATTTTATTTATTGACTTTATATACTGCCCTATACCTGGAGGTCACAGGGTGGTTCACAGATCAACATAAAAACCACTATATATATATTCATAATAAAAACAACAACCCAATAACCCCCCCCCCAAAAAAAACCAGCCACATTTTAAAAGGGCATAGGATGTCAATCAAATCAACCAAAGGCCTGGTTTAAAAGGAACGTTTTTGCCAGGCACCTAAAGGTGTACAGTCAAACCTTGGTTCTCGAATGGCTCCATTTTTGAACATTTCGGTTCCTGAATGCTGAAAACCCGAAAGTAAATGCTCCGGTTTTCGAACATTCCTCAGAAGCCAAACGCAGCTTCCGCTTGAGTGGTGGCTGGCCCCGCCCCCGCAGGTGGCTGGCTCCGCCCCTGGGTGCAGGGCATGCGAGCTGCCGCAGGCGCCCGATCGGCTTGCTCCGCCGCTGCTTGGACTTAGCCTGCTCTAAACACTGCAGCCGCTGCCAGCCAGAGCTGGGGAAAGAGGCATGTGAGTGTGGCAACCCCGGACACCTCTTTCCTTGGCTCAGGCTGCCCTCTTGTTTGCTCTTCAAGATATGGCAACCCTATTTATACCAAGTCAGAGATTGGTCCATCTTGACCTGTACCATCTACACCAGGCATAGGCAACCATGGCCCTCCAGATGTTTTGGGACTACAATTCCCATCATCCCTGACCATTGGTCCTGTTAGCTAGGGATGATGGGAGTTGTAGTCCCAAAGCATCAGGAGGGCCAAGTTTGCCTATGCCTGGTCTACAACTGACTAGTAGTGGCTCTCTATGGTTTCAAGCTGAGATTGAGCCTGGGAGATTCTGCTTGATCTTCTACAATGATCTGCGGCCAATGGAAGGTTAGATATCCTATCAGGTTGGTGCTATTGAAATGACTCTGGATAATAATGGTCTTGGCTTTTAATCACAGCGATGGGCAGGACATAGTAGGCTTAAAAACGGCAAGCGTAATGTCGGTGGTCAACAAAAGAGGTTCAAAGACTCTCTCAAGGCAAATCTAAAAAAAAGGTAGTATAAACACCGACAACTGAGAAACACTGGTCTGCGAGTGCTCCAGTTGGAGAACAGCCTTTCCCAAAAGTGTCATGGGCTTTGAAGACACTCAAACTCAGGATGAAAGGGAGAAATGTGCTAAGCAGAAGGCACGCTTGGCAAACCCTCACTGTGGTCAACTCCCACCCGGAAACCAATGTCCCCACTGTGGAAGGACGTGTGGATCCAGAATTGGCCTCCACAGTCACTTTTAAAACTGTGTTTATGGAAAAATAAAAAAATTCCTTCCAGTAGCACCTTAAAGACCAACTAAGTTAGTTCTTGGTATGAGCTTTCGTGTGCAAGCACACTTCTTCAGATACTCTTCAGATGTGTTTATGGAAGACAATCTTACTCGGCTACAAGTATCGCCAAAGAATAAAAGAAGAAGAAGAAGAAGCTGGACATAGTTAGTCTCAGATGGACATCTGTCCAATTACTGCTTTCTTAACTGTATTTTTGCCTAAATGAGCGTACAGAAAGGGTTTTTGTCAAATTCATGGAGGAAAGTTTTTTTCTTTTTAAAAAATGGCTATTAATATTTGATAGCTAAGTGAAACCTCCCTATAAGGGGCAGCCTACCTTAAAGTGCAAGATGCTGGGGAAGAGCAATAGAGGATGGCCCCAGAGAGACACCCAATTTGTCGCTTTTGGAATCAGAACAATAATCAGAATAATTTTATTATTTGTACCCTGCCCATGTGACTGGGCCATGTGACTTAGATGGGCCAATCGAGCAAAGTGCTTCTCACGTTGTCCATTTATTTTGTAGGCATTCCTATCGCGAAATGAAGCTTGAAGTCAGGTTTCCAGCAACGCCATAATAAAATTCAATTAGGATTGTTTCTGAGGATGCAGCGAGAAGACATATAGGGAGGCCTGGAATGGTGCTTTTGTATAATAAGAGGAGTCAAAATAAGGAAGTTTGTACAGAAAGGCAGGCAGGCAAGAATTACACTTGATTAAAAGCTGAATTACTGCAGCAATTCGTCAAACGAATACAGGAATGTGATGCGGGGGTTATAAATGCAAAAAGAAAAGAAGAACAGAGGCTAAGAGGAGAATGAAGAGGAAGAGAGATCAGGGCAGAAAAGACAGGGTGGCTGGTAGATGCAGGGAAGAGTCTATTAAATTAAACATTAGGAGGCACAATATTAATAATAATGCTATAAATATGTATACTGCAAAGTCAACACCTTCCAAAAGGTCTGAGCCACCAGTTTCCCAGAGCCATAAACATGATTATTAACTTAAATATTGTGCAGAATGACACAGATTTCCATTTGGGAAGGGACAATCCCTGCTAAAAATAAATAAATGTGATTATTATTATTTTTACATGGACTTTATTTTCAGTTGGAAGACTCATTGGGAGAGAACTTTCCATGATGTAAAGTAAATACCTACCCATCGTTTTCCGGTTGCATCTTGAGCAGAAGAGAGTTTCAGGACAGAGTGACTTGCAATTGATGGATTGGTCGAGTCCCAGTATTTACAACTTGCTTTCCAGCCAATTAACTTTTAGACAGCCCGATAGGTCTGAACCGTGGGGTTGCCTTCATAAGCTTACTTCATATTATGTAAAATATTATTAATAACAGGCACCTCATGGTGAGGCTCAGATTTAATGGCGGTGTCAACCGATAAACCCTCAAACAACTTAGGAACAGGTTGTCCGAAGGAGCGTCTCTCTCCCTGTTGCTCTCCAGTGTGAGGTCTGCACCAGAGTTCTTCAGCCTTGGCTCTCCAGATGTTTCTAGACTATAACTCCCATCATCCCCACTTGGTTAGGCAATTGTCAGGGATGATGGAAGTTGGAGTCCAACAACATCAGGGCACCCAAGACTGAAGGAGCTCTGGTTCAGAATAGCTGATGAAACCCTCCTCATCATACCGCAGCTTTTGAAATTACAACTAGCCATCTCTAGAGGGACGGTCTGTTTGGTGGTGGCCCCCGTACTATGAAACCAGTTTCCTTCTGAGCTGAGGTGAGCACCCACATTCATAGCATGGAGACATCATTAAAAACACACCTGGATCTCAGGTTATTATGATTTTAACTCCCCCCCCCATTTTTCAGTTGCATTCCCCGCCCCCGTATTAGATATTTTTCAATAGTGGGGTGTGTGTATGGTTGTAAACGACATAAAGACTTGCTATGGGAGTTGGTACAGAAATGTTTTAAATAAAACAAATACAGTGGTACCTCTGGTTACGTACTTAATTTGTTCCGGAGGTCCGTTCTTAACCTGAAATTGTTCTTAACCTGAAGCACCACTTTAGCTAATGGGGCCTCCTTCTGCTGCCGCTGTGCCGCTGCTGCACGATTTCTGTTCTCATCCTGAAGCAAAGTTCTTAATCCGAGGTACTGTTTCTGGGTTAGCGGAGTCTGTAACCTGAAGCGTATGTAACCCGAGGTACCACTGTACATCAATGCACCACATTGATGCGGTTGTGTTCTTTGTGGTTTTGCAGGTTGCTAGTCTCCTCCTTGGTTGGGAAGTATTGACTGGATCACACTTGGCTATGATTCCTACAGGAACTGGACCAATCTATGGAAGGAAGCAAAGGTACCCAGCTCCTCCCCACCTGGCTGGTGTACAGATCCTGACTTGGACTTTCACCTATACGAGAAGCATGCATGTGCTCTGCTACATTATAGTAGTGAAAACCTGGCTCTACCATTAGGCAAACTGAGGCAGCCACCTGGGGCAGCAGATGCTGGGGGGCAGGGAATGCTGGGAAACTATGTGAACCATGGTTCCAGAAATAGTGACCCTCCTCCTCCATTGCAGGGGGTTGGCCTAGACCAGGGGTCAGCAAACTTTTTCAGCAGGGGGCATGTCCACTGTCCCTCAGACCTAGTGGGGGGCTGGACTATATTTTGAAAAAAAATAATGAACAAATTCCTATGCCCCACAAATAACCCAGATATGCATTTTAAATAAAAGCACACATTCTACCCATGTAAAATCACGCTGATTCCCGGACCATCTGCGGGCTGGATTGAGAAGGCGATTGGGCTGGATCCGGCCCCCGGGCCTTAGTTGCCTACCCATGGCTTAGATGACCCTTAGGGTCCCTTCCGTCTCTATGGTTCTGTGTGACTATTTGGTCTCTTTGAAGCCACTTTTCTTTTGAGTATGGTTAATAATACCAGCAAAACTGTTTTCACCACTTCTTGTGCATTTATTTGTTCAAACGTTTAGCACCTGGCCCTTTAGTTCCACATTTCCCAAAGCGGCTTACAACGAAGCTTTTTATTAAAATTGACCTTTTCAAAAAGGGATGCGGGGAGGGAATCTGTGGCCACAATAACACCATACGTTTAAATTGCTGTGAGGCAACAGCCATGGCTCCCCCCAAAGAATTATGGGAAGTGTAGCTTATTATGGGTGCTGAATTGTTAAGAGACAACCTATCTCCCCCCTAAAGCTACAGTCTCCAGAGTGGTTTAACAACCAATCCCTTTTCCCAGGGAACTCTGGGAACCGTAGCTCTGTGAGGGGAATAGGGGTCTCTTAACAACTCTCAGCACCTTTAACAAATGACAGCTCCTAGGATTCTTCAGCGGTGAACCCACGACTATCTAAAGTGGTGCTATAGGACTTCGAAGGCATGATGTGACTGTAGCCTGCGTCCTTGAAAAATACAGCTGAAAGTGGGCCTTGGCTAGCCCTTGCTGTGGGCTTGGGGACAATCCATGACACAACTTACATACCTTCCAACATTTCTCTGATGAAAATAGGGATGCCCAGTGCTATTTTTCTAGAAAAAGAGGTGCTGGAACTCACTGCGACGCCTCCCTTGTTCTCTTATAATGGCAATGGCACCCACCTGAGAGGTGCCAGAACTGAGTTCTAGCTGGGGAAAAAAGCCCTGTTGATGTCCTATTCCACACCCTTCACCACTTCTCTGATGATGGGCAGATGGGGCTCATCCACCTGGGAAGGTAGAAGAGTTTGGAATTGATATCCCACTTTATCACTACCCTAAGGAGTCTCAAGGGACGCGGGTGGCACTGTGGGTTAAACCACAGAGCCTAGGACTTGCCAATCAAAAGGTCGGCGGTTTGAATCCCCGTGACGGGGTGAGCTCCCGTTGCTCGGTCCCTGCTCTTGCCAACCTAGCAGTTCGAAAGCCATCAAAGTACAAGTAGATAAATAGGTACCACTCCGGCGGGAAGGTAAACGGCGTTTCTGTGCGCTGCTGTGGTTCGCCAGAAACGGCTTAGTCATGCTGGCCACATGACCCGGAAGCTGTACCCCGGCTCCCTCGACCAGTAAAACGAGATGAGCGCCACAACCCCAGAGTCGGTCACGACTGGACCTAATGGTCAGGGGTCCCTTTACCTTTAAGGAAAAGTGGGACATTCTGAGATCAAATCAGAAACAGGGATGGTTTCTGTAAATCCGGGAGTGTCCCTGTAATAGGGACACTTAGAGGGTCTGAACTCTACCCACTGGGTCTGGCTAATTCCCTCTGGGGAGACACCCTCGCCTGGTGGCAAAGACCTGCGCCCCGCGGCTCGGGGCCTGCCTTCTCCGCCTTTCATTCCGCGGCGCTGATGGGCAGCGAGCAGGGATCAATAAGACACCTCCGACTTTGTCTGTTTACAAACTAGCTGCCTTCAGCAGTCAGGCTGGTTAAGCACTTCATTCCCATTCCAGGAGGCCATCTGCTGCCTTTTGCTGTAAGTCTCTCTGAAAACCCCGGCCTTGACAAGCCGGAGATACGTCAGTGCCGTTATCAGCAGAACACAACATCTGCCATGCCTGACACCCACCATTGTAGGCCATTTAATCTGTCCCCCTCCTCCCTTTAACTGGAGACAACAGCTCCCTATATTATATTTTCCCACTCAATTAGCACTATCATCCTGCTGAAATAGAGGCCAATTTACCTTTAATGACATCATTGTTAGGAGAGTGGCAAGCGGCGGGTCCGGAGCTGTCACCCGATTGCGGGAGGCTTGAGCCGCCTCTTTCCTCTGCTAACCCTGGCGGAGGAAGGGAGGGACAGGCAGCCTATCCGAGGCAGCCTTCACCCCCGACCACAGACATTGTTTCCGACAGTTCACAGAAGCAGTGTGGCGGAAAATTGAGTCCAGATTCATTAGGTTTTTCAGTGTGCTGCTCAAGTCAGTTAAATTGATACATTTCCTAACAAAATTGAAGTGCTTTGTGCTGCCAGCGGAAAGCCTGGTGACCCTGCTCGGCCCACTGAGCAGCCAAAACGAGTTGATGGATCCATTAGGCCGCTCCGAATGCTTCCCCCCCCATCTCCCTCCGTTTCTGAGTGACACAGTAAATCTGAGCCAATTTCAGTCCCTAATCATCATTACAAACCCCCTCCACTGTTCATTTATTACTTCTACAATTCTAATACGGCACACAAATGGGTCAGCACCCGGGGAGGCAAATGTAACGGCACCAACAGGCTTAAAGAGCCCATAATCCTTTCCCTCGGCTTTATCGGCGATGCCAAACGCTGCCTGGTTTTCGCCTTTCCGCCCCTTCCGCCCTCTCCCCAAGAGGCCGGCGGCCAGGTGATCTGTTGATATTGGCTTGGCCGCAAGATCAGGCCAAGATATAGATCTTGGCTATAAGATCAGGGGCGAAAGCTATCCAGAGGGTAGGAGTGCTCTCAGCAAAACCAAACACCAAGGGGGTGATGGGAACTCGAATGGCAGGTGGCGGAGATGGAATGGAAGACCTGCACCCAGGAAATCAAAAGAACGCTGTAATGGATAAGGGCCATTAAGGGGCCACAATATGGCGATGCCTTTGGGCCGGCTCAGGGTAACAGCAAGGTTTGTTTGTCAAGTGCATGGCTCTCTCTCCCTCTGTGTGTGTGTGTGTGTCTACGCATGCGTGTAATTTCAGACAGAGAGATCGGCAGGAGCGCTGGCCAGCTCCTGGGGCCTGAAGTGCCAAGCCGTTTGGCACATGCATTGGATTGACAGCTGCCTGGCGCGGGGTTTTGGGTGGCAGAGCTGCCACGGCACGGCCGGGGCTTGATGAGCGCGCGGAATGGCAAGCATGTGTCAGGGATCTGGTATGGCGATTAGAGTTTTGGTTTTGCATCTGGTGGGCTTTGTCTGAGCTGTTCCGGTGCGGCGGGGGGAACGGCAAGTTCCCTCTCTCCGCCACAACGCCTCCATCGTGGAGGGGAAATGTCACCGCAAGCCCCTCGCTCTCATTCTGGCCAATAGCTTGCTGAGATGCACTGTGTGTGTGTGTGTGTGTAAGATCCAAGATTTTGAGATCCACATGATTCACTTTAGAGGTAGATTCTGCTCCTGAAACACCTTCTTTCAGCAAGTAACAAGAGTATAATAGCACAATTACATAATACCCTACTGGATCAGACCCATGGCCCACTAGTCCAGCATCGTGTTCTCACAGTGGCCAACCAGATGCCTGGGAGAAATCAGGGAGCAGGATTCAAGGACAAGATCCTTCTCCCCTCCTGCGTCTTCCAGGACCTGGTCTTCAGAAGCATTGCCAGGCATCCTGGCTAGTGGTCATTGCTAACCTTCTCCTGCATGAACTTCTCCAATCTTCTTTTACAGCCATTCAGGTTGGGAGTTCCACAGTTTAACTATACGTTGCACAAAGAAGTCCTTCCTCTTAGCTGCTATTTATCTTCCAACGTTCACCTCGGAATGGAAGATCATGCCTGGCTTGCAAATATCTATGGTATAAAAAATGTACAGAAAGAACCCACAGTATAAAGTTTCCAAAGGCTTAGAACAGGCATGTCCAAAGTCTGTCTCGGGGGCCTAATCCTGGGGTAAAATTTCCTGGGGTAAAATTGTAAAAAAAAGCTCAACAACTTCAATCCTAAGGTTGGCCCTTCGGTCAGCCCTCACGGCCCTCACTTCATCAAACCTGGCCCTCTTTGAAAAAAGTTTGGACACCACTGGCTTAGAAGATTCAAATATTTTGTTTTGTTTTGTGAGGTGGACTTTTGTCATTTATTTATACCAATGCAACTAACCTCCAGCACTCTTTGGCAACGCCAATGAGGGAAATACGGACCTCTTAATGTTTCTGCTAAACTTCTGCCCAACTTCTGATTTTGCTGTCAAATCGAGAGAACGGATGCGTTTCAAGTTTGTTGTTGTTTTTATTGTGTTTCTATCTTATTATACGTTGGAGTGAAATGGACTTTATTTAAATAGAAATAAATAAAAAATCTCTTCCGAGAGAACTGAGTGCCTTTGTTTGCCTCTAGGAGCTAAGCAAGCTCAAATGATGTTTCCTTGTTTAAGCAATCTTTTACACCCTTCAAGAGTTAAACATAATTTGGCATCTCCTTGGCAAATTATGGCATCCCCCCCTCCCCTCTTACTATATAGCAGCTTTCCTCTGGAAATTCTTTATATATATATTATTTTAACTGTTGGAAGCCATCCTGGTTTGTTGAAGAGGGTATAAAAGTTTCAGATGAATTTCGTTTTGCTGGGAAGGGAGAGCTGTTATTAGACCAGAATAACTTTAATAAATAAACCCTGGAAGAACCTGGAGTTTCGGCTGCTTTATGAATGGTCAAGGCTGCCTAATTTCAAATGAGCCAAAGTTCTCGTTTTCACGTGGCAGGGTTCCAGGAGAGTCATTTCACATGCTTCTTCATGGACTTGCAGACCAGTTCTTGGACCAAATGCTGCGCAAATAGGAAGAGCTGTTCTCGTCGTTGTCAACAAAGTGGAACCTGTAACAATTCTGTCCTGATACTGCATTAGTCTGCGATTCCCCCCCCCAAAAAAAAGTTGGTACACACAATTTGCATTTAAATACTGCTTAAATATGGGCCTTAACACAAAGGAAACACTTAAATGTCTCAACGTATGCATTTTATAAACACATTTCATCCTAAAATACAGGTATTGATGGATCTTTGGTATGTTTTCTGAGCCGAGGACTAGCTTCACAAAATTCGGAGATGTGCCAAATCCGGGGGATACATGGATGTTCCAATCCATGTATCAGGTCAATTTTCTTTAAAAGTGGACACAACAAAATTCTCCTTCATCTCAAGTCACAACAGAGAATACTACGCTAGGCAGACAAGTTGCCTGATCTGCTACAAAGGTCCTTCTTGTGTTCGTTGGCTAAGTAGAATATTGACTGGCCCAGGTAGTGTACAATCACTGAAGTTTGTTCTGGAAAATAAAAAGCACTTCCAGAAAATTCTGCACAGCCATCTGCCACCTGATAGCTATTTTGCTGTCAACTACATATCACAGATCTGCCCCAGGTGTTGTGGGACTGACAAATTTTTATTGCTGGGCTTCTATAGTGATTTGGAAACCACTGAGCTGGGTGGCCCCAGGCAAGTAGCTCTTCTAACAGCTCTAGATAGGCAGGCATCTATCGTAGGATAGATCATATGATGATACGATGATTTTGATCTTAAGTTGAGCTATGACTTCAGCAGGGAACCCTTGGATTCAACCTTTCAGGACCTTCTGTGGTGGAGGAACATCTTGGCAAGGTCAATTAAAAGTCTTCCTATCGTGGGGTTATTTGACCTCTTTGGAAGTTCAATAGATGTGCCTATCTAATAATGCTTTTGCCGAAATACCATCTGAATGCAGCATTCACACATTATGCAGCATCCTGGAACCCTTCCCTACGTGGCCCCAGCACGTGACTCACCATTTGGATCACTTGGGAGTAACTGCAGAAGATGAGATTTCCGAACCTTGTTCTGGTGTCCCACCAAAATCCATCTTCATCGGAAGTCTATGAAGTCTAGTGTTAGGAGAGAGGGAGGAAAACTATTCACTTTCTCCAAGCATGATTTTATAGACTTCTTTTGAAGACGGTCTAAGAAGCCATCGCATGTGTGCACCACATTTTAAAAAAGATAATGTTATTTATTTACTGCACAAAATCCACATGATCCTCTCAGTGGTCCACAGTGCGCCTCAGGCAGCCTACTAATTCATGCGTTGGCGCATTGGGCTTGCGGAAACTGAACAGAACCTTCTGCTGTCCTCTGAGCCAAGTTCTTAGTGCAGGTCGTGAGCATCTGTCTTGGCATATGTTCAGAGCATACATCTTCTTTTCCTTACACCAGAGTAACTTGAGGAGCAGCATGAAGAAGTATCTTAGGCCTTGGAATCCTACCTAAGACAAGAGCTGGAGTTCTGTTTGTGAGTTGGACTGATGCTAGAATCCAGCGCGTTGACGCAGGAGAGGACATTCCCTCTGGCGGCCCCTAAATTGTGGAAATCCTTTGCAGTAGAAGAGTATCTGGCACCTTCATTGCACATCTTTTGGTGAATACTTCTTGTTGTTTAGTCATTTAGTCGTGTCCGACTCTTCATGACCCCATGGATCAGAGCATGCCAGGCACTCCTGTCTTCCACTGCCTCCCGCAGTTTGGTCAAACTCATGCTGGTAGCTTCAAGAACACTATCCAACCATCTCGTCCTCTGTCATCCCCTTCTCCTTGTGCCCTCCATCTTTCCCAACATCAGGGTCTTTTCCAGGGAGTCTTCTCTTCTCATGAGGTGGCCAGAGTATTGGAGCCTCAGCTTCACGATCTGTCCTTCCAGTGAGCACTCAGGGCTGATTTCCTTTAGAATGAAGAGGTTTGACACCAGTCAAGCTTGCGAAAATTTATCACTTGCCCGATAATAAATGCTGGAAATGTAAAGAGACAGAAGGTACATTCTTTGACCTTTGGTGGACATGCCCAAGGATTAAGGCTTTCTGGGAGATGATCTATAACGAAATGAAAAAGGTATTTAAATATACCTTTCTGAAGAAACCAGAGGCCTTTCTCCTGGGCATGATCGGCCAATTGGTGCCAAAGAAGGACAGAACTTTCTTTATGTATGCCACAACAGCAGCAAGAATACTAATTGCAAAGTATTGGAAGACACAAGATCTACCCACTCTGGAAGAATGGCAGATGAAGGTGATAGACTATATGGAACTGGCGGAAATGACTGGCAGAATCCGAGACCAGGGAGAAGAGTCGTTGGAGGAAGATTGGAAGAAATTTAAAGACTATTTACAGAAACATTGTAAAATTAATGAATGTTAGAATGATGTTGGTATGAATCTATGTGACTTTAGCAAAAATGTATCAAAGATTTAAGAAAAATAGACTGTTAATTGGTGAAAAGAGGGAAAGTAAACTTATATTAAGATCAAGATAAATTTTCAGGATAAAAAATTTGAAGAGAGGGAAAGGATTTGCTGAAATGGATAATTGACTTAGAATACAAAAAAGGGAGGTGTGAGGAGGTCAGGGAAACAAGCAAATGAAAGATAAGTTATGGGAAGGCTTGATTTGGTTTTTCTTTTGTTTTTAATTGTTTCTATTTTTCTGTTTTTTTATTGTGATGTGTTGTTTTGTCATTGTTTAATCTGGTGTTTTTTCTTTTGCCTTTTTGTAAACTTAAAACCTTAATAAATACTATTTTAAAAAAAAACCAGAATGAAGAGGTTTGATCTTCTTGCAGTCCATGGGACTCTCAAGAATACTAGACACACCTTTTCACCCTGGCTTTTGACTCTCGAGGTGCATATTTTAGGACCTGCCTGTTTTTGTAATTCGAAGTTGTCTAAAACTGTTTTCAAAAGGTGTAATATCATGTGTTCATATGCATGTTGTTTTTTGTTGAAACCTGCCCTGGGACCCTAGAGTGAAGGATGGGTTATAAATTGTAGTAGTAATAATAATGCTAATAATTTGACAAATAACTTGTGTGTGGCTTACTTGTAAATAAATGTGGATAGGATCAAACTTCAAAACATGCTGAAAGTATTTTATTTCCAGTGATTGCTTAGGGTAACTGACTGGTACTTCTGTATCTGATAAACCACTTGTTTTAAAGTTTCATTAAAATGCAACTTTAAAAGGATTAAGCAAGTTTAATAAAAGAGACCCAAGTCACTGTGTTCTGACTCATCGAAGGCAAGCGGAGTTCACTGTCCTAAGAAATTCCCTGCCAAAAAAAGGAAATATCTGGCTTCATCAATGCAGCATTTTAAGAAAGTTTTAATAGCTCATCTATTTTCCCTGACTTGTAATTGAAGGTGTTATTGTATAGACTGCTGCAGGAGTTGTTTCTTAAATGGCACTCAAAAATGCTCACTCTTGTTTAATTGTATTTATTGTCTGACTTACTGCCTATATTTGACTTGATGTTCTGTGATATGATTTTTCACATTCAGTACACTGCCCTGGTATCTCACGGATGAAGGGGACACATAGACACACCACACACACACGCACACACACACACACACACACACACACATGTGCATTGGTTCAAGGCAGGGCTGGATTTAGGTTTGATGAGGCCCTAAGCTACTGAAGGCAATGGGGCCCTTTATATGTCCAGCTGCCCTTTGTCAACAACAAATTGCCGCTGTTTCTTGTGTTGAATAAATGCTATATGGTAATTTATGGACCTAATAGGTATCTAAAGCCATTTGCACATGCAGAATGTAGGCACCCTATATATAGAAAGGAGCAAACCAGTGATATTTTAGGGAGCGGGCTAGCAGGCGGGGCCCATGACTTACATCATAGGAGCCAACACAACACAAAACACTGTTGCTGGATGTAGGTTTTATTTTATCTGTTTTTTATCTCATGTTTTGGAAATGTACACCCAGTTTTTTCCCTTTAATTTTTTTGGGGGCCCCCAAGAGAGTGGGGCCCTAAGCTATAGCTTGTTTAGCTTATATGTAAATCTGGCACTGGTTCAAGGTCCCAGGAGATTGAAGACCCATCATTTCTGCAGCAGGGTCTCAGCAGGGACTCTGTCCCCAGCATCTTAGAGCTGCCCAACCAGCGTGAAAGGAGAGTTTTTTTAGCCACAGAGGCCTTCTCCTCTCACTCATTGTGCTGGTTGGAGCCAATCAGAACAACAGAGGTGAGCCAGTCACTGAGGATCGGCTCCTAGGATCACTATGGAGAAGGCACACGGGAAGAACACTGGGGGAGAGTTGTCCTGTATGCTCCAAAGCCAAGCATTTAGGAACACTGAAAACCCAAAGTCCTTCCATTTCAAGAGAACGGTGTGCAAGTTCTGTTACGTGCAACGGAACTTCAAGGAAAACGCAACTTGAGTCATGCCAAAAGAAGATATTGCAGCACTCCAAATCATTTGCCCATGTACGTGCACAGATAATAGTAGACGTAGCTTCAAGGGAACATACACTGAACATTGCAACACATCCCTAATCATTATAACGGCATAATTAGAAAATTATTGTGTGATCTTAGAGGGTTGTATAATCTCAGAAGGGGGCATGGCTGTGACTGTCACAAAGGGATCCTGCACACATGCTATGAAGTGAGGCAGCCAGAGACATACCTTTTGCGAGGGGTTAACCTGTTGAGTCAAATTGTGAAGGTTGGCATGTGAAGTCCCTGTCCTACTGGAGCTGTGGAGCAACTCTGACCAAGAACTGGATTCAACTCTGTGGGTGCTGATGGATGGATGGATGGAGCTCAGACTCAGGGGAGCCACTCCCTGCTTGTGACCTCTTGGAGGGATGGGTGGAGCTATGACATCCAATATAAAGGCTGTTCAGCTGGTGGAGAGCAAGCTCCAGCTAAAGGTCCCGTGGGTGGTAGGTGACATTTCTGAGGAGGCTGGGCAAAGCCATCTTGATGGTCTTGGGGGTTAAGTTAGGCAAGGAGGTGTTGAATAATGTTGAGAAGGGGTTGCTCAGGAAACTGGGGAGACATGGCTGGGTGGGATCATTCGTACAAACATGAGTCGCAAGTTCCACCCATAGCCTAATAAGACTTGCAATTAGTGCTTAGTGGCCGAACCTACTGAAGCTCGATATGGGCTTGCCGTTCAGCCGTAGAAGAGATTAACGGGGACCGGTTTTTAATCTCATCTGGCATCCCCAGCAGATTAAGAACGGTTTGTTTCACTGTTGGGCTTGTGGATTTCTTGCTCAGCGTAATCTTAAGGAAGCAGCGGATTTATCCCAGGAAAGAACCTAGTAGGAGTCATAAGCCATGAATTGCGGATATACATTTGAATTAGCGAAACGGGTGGGGGAGGAGGAGGGAGAGCAAAGGCGGAATGGCTTCTCATTTCCAAGGTACACTTATCAAGCACTAAACAAGGGGGAGGTTTGGGTGGATGCGTTCCTCATGGAGGCGCATGGGGGCGCAGAGCTGTGCTCACCACATCAGGGAAGCCGGTTGGAAAACTAAAGCCCGCTCTGAAATCTATGTTCACACATGTATATCAACCGCCCAAAGAGAGAGGGTCGGAGGAGAATTTTGCTCCTTTGAATTTTCAAGTGATCTGACCTAACACACAGTTCCCAGGCTTATTCGCAGGTGACAATTACACCACACACTTCTCCAGATTTTGCAGAGCAGTTTGGCTTGACTGCAGAATGTGTTCAAAATGTGCATATTAGGGGAAAGTACATTAAAACATGTATGATTCAAATGCAATGTTTTGAGGCAGTTAAAAGCAACAACAACAACAAAAAAACTCCACAGAAATTTGACCAGAATGGACATGATCAAACACTTGTGAAACTGACAAGGAAGGGGAATAAGCTAATCCGATGTTCACCCCTTCCTGAGAACCAGCACAGTGAATGGATGGCATTCACAGGTGAATGAGGTTTAGTCTATGCAAGCACCAGACATGGTGGAATCACTGTTGGGTTCTTAGACTATACCACCTTCAACTGCAAGTGGGGGAAATTTAGCCTGACTAAATGCTTCTTCCCCTCTGTGAACTTCTCAAATGGCAACAAAAATCCTGCATGCAGATAGAGGAGGGGTGCAATCCAGTATTCTGATCAGCAATCTCTCTAAAGAGATATAGCCCAGGAATAGTTTTGCTGCATGACTCGTTGCTTGCAAGGATGGCTAAGGATGGGCAAAAAACATGCCAATTTCAGTTTCTCATTTTTCCAGTCTTAAACTCAGTTCTCCACATTTCCACATCAGTTTGTGAATAATTTTTAAAGAAGTCTTGTGAAAATTCGTCAGCATTCTAGTGCTTTTTTTATCCTGCCATGCACTTTTAAATGTGCAATTTTGCCTGAAATACACATTTTTGCAAGGATGCTTCCCCTAATACAATGCAATTTTGCACGTTGTTTTTACTAATATATGCATTCCTATGCAAACATTAGGGACGCGGGTGGCGCTGTGGGCTAAAGCCTCAATGCCTAGGGCTTGCCGATCGAAAGGTCGGCGGTTCGAATCCCCGCGGCGGGGTGCGCTCCCGCTGCTCGGTCCCAGCGCCTGCCCACCTAGCAGTTCGAAAGCACCCCCGGGGGCAAGTAGATAAATAGGTACCGCTTACCAGCGGGAAGGTAAACGGCGTTCCGTGTGCGGCTCTGGCTCGCCAGAGCAGCGTTGTCACGCTGGCCACGTGACCCGGAAGTGTCCCCGGACAGCGCTGGCCCCCGGCCAATAGATGTGAGATGGGCGCACAAACCCCAGAGTCTGTCAAGACTGGCCCGTTCGGGCAGGGGTACCTTTACCTTTACCTTTATGCAAACATTACCCCAATATATGCATTTTTGGGCCCATTACTTGGCTGGAGAATGGTATTGCAAAATTCAGAGATGTGCAAATTTCACAGGGTGGCTGTGTTTCAGGTCACCTGTGGTTCTCAAAACATACCTATGGTCACACATCTCCAAAAACATCTCCATTTATTTTGGATTCAGCTGCCAATTCTCAAGGGTTGGTTCACGTTAGCAAGGGAGTCCTTCAACATTTGATCTCTGGCAGCTGAATATGTGAATGGGATCCTTTGAAGAGCACGGTGCCTATGAGAGATCAGAAACCTCCTCTTAGCTGATTCTGTCTGTGATAGGCCATCCAGACATGGAAGCATCATACAAGGTGGCAATCATCAAGTGATGAGCTCATCAAATGATAGACCACCACCACCTTCTCAAACAACTGGTCCCCAAAGGGGATATTAGCCACCCACAGATAGTTGTATGACAAATCTGGGACAAGAGAGGTCCTCTTAAGGTTGCAATACGCCACCATCTCTTTCAGGGCAGATAGCATCTTCCCTTCCTCCAACAAGGGAGAAATCAGACCCTAGACCCACCCAGTCAACCCCCTTCAGCTAGCCCTAAGAGGCCAAGATAAGCAAGGGGCAAGGGGGCAGCTGGTCTACACACTTCTCTAGACAGCTTGGACGCATTCTCAGGCTGCAATAACTGAAAATGATGCAGTACAGATGGAAAGGGATGCGGGTGGCGCTGTGGTCTAAACCACTGAGCCTCTTGGGCTTGCCGATCAGAAGGTCGGTGGTTCGAATCCCCACGACGGGGTGAGCTCCCGTTGCTCTGTCCCAGCTCCTGCCAACCTAGCAGTTCAAAAGCACGTCAAAGTGCAAGTAGATAAATAGGCACCACTCCGGCGGGAAGGTAAATGGGGTTTCCGTGCGCTGCTCTGGTACTATGTTTTTATTTGTAAGCTGCCATTAGTCCCATCAGGGAAAATGCAGGGTATAAACAAACAAACAAACAAAACAAAACAAAACAAACAAACAAACAAACAAACAAACAAACAAACAAACAGTATTTGCACCACCTGTGTGCGTGCACACACACAGTTAGTTAGTTAGTTAGTTAGTTAGTTAGTTAGTTAGTTAATATACCACCCTTCATCTGTCGATCTCAGGGCAGTTCACAACATAAAAATACAATAAAGGTGCCGACTGTCCTGTTTCATTGCTCACAGGTCAGCCAAGTGCGCAGGTGACTTCCATGCTCCATGGAGACAGCCAGCCCATTTAGGAACATAGAACTGCAGAGTTGGAAAGGCCCATGGGGTTGGGTCATCTAGTCCAACCCCCTGCAATGCAGGAACCTTTTGCCCAACGTGGGGCTTGAACCCACAACCCAGAGGTTAAGAGCCTCGTGCTCTACCGACTGAGCTATCCCATTGTCATTGTGACAAATGGCCCCATGTACCTCACATTTCACAGGGAGCAAGAGCCTCAACAGAACTGCCTGCCGTGTCAGTCAGCGAATCCCCACAGATCAGGGGAAACCCCTGCAGATCAGGGAGGTCCAAGCGGGCCACAAGCATTGCTGTTTTTCTAGAAAAAGAGGGGCTGGGACGCACCATGAACACCTCCCTTGTTCTCTTATAATGGCAATGGCATCCACCTGAGAGGTGCCAGAACTGAGTTTTAGTGAATTCCGGCTGAAAAAAAGCCCTGGCCGCAAGAGGACTTTGACATGGAACTGCCCATTGGACTGTCCTACCCTAGAGAATTCAGAAATCCATCCGATTCTAGAAGTCTATGAGGATGGGCTCCATCAATGGGTCCTCCAATATGAGGTTGCTGTGTTCAGACCAAGCCTTACCACAAGCGCTTAAACCCCATCCTGCCTTCCAGTACAGTGGTACCTCAGGTTAAGTACTTAATTCGTTCTGGAGGTCCGTACTTAACCTGAAACTGTTCTTAACCTGAAGCACCACTTTAGCTAATGGGGCCTCCTGCTGCTGACGCGCCGCTAGAGCACGATTTCTGTTCTCATCCTGAAGCAAAGTACTTAACCCGAGATAATATTTCTGGGTTAGCGGAGTCTGTAACCTGAAGCGTATGTAACCTGAAGTGTATGTAACCTGAGGTACCACTGTACTGATGTTCTCCCTTCCCATTTCTTCTTCCCTGTGAACATTCTGATTGGAAGCTCCCTGGGGCAGAGACTTGCATTTTATTTATTTATTCCTTTGCAATTTGTTATTCTCGCCTCACCCCCTCCATGCATATTGACGGTGCAGCATAACAGCAGCAAGAACAGTAATTAGAATAGCAACAACAACAACAACAATATTCTGTCTGTTTCCAGAAACAACAAACATATGAATTTGGTGTTCGTGCCACCAATAAGGAATTAAACATTGGATCTGGCAAGGAAACTACATACACCTTAAGAGTTTCTGCGCTTCCTATCAGACCCTGATCACTCTAAAATTTTGTGTGTGTGTGCGTGCCTCACTTGCACACTCTCCTTGAAGTACACACACACACACACACACACACACGACATATTTAAGGCAAGTGTCATGTCTGCTTGTTTGGTAGCAGTGAATTTTCTCTGTGTTTATCCCCCAGAGGGGTTGTTTTGTGGCTTTATTGACTAAATAACGGTATTGATTTCTTAAGAGCTTTCCCACTTCCTTTCAATGGGAGATATCGTTTTGTCTCTCCCTCCTCATCTCTGGACACTGGGTGAGAAGTTCTTTTTAGTGACACCATAAATTTCCATCTCGGCTTTGTAAACAAGCGTTGTGCTGTCCACAGGGGTTAATTTGGTCATGTTAAATGTTCTCATGATTCCTCCTGGGCTTCGGGAGAGTAGATCATGGCTCCCAAGAAAAAGCAGCTTGAAGAGAAGGCATCCTCCTCCTTTCACACTTTCTCTATGGTTACACCATCCACCCTGACATCATTTGTGCAACCTGCTGGTAATTAGCCAGGGAACCAGTTCC
The DNA here is from genome assembly GCF_965113315.1 of Podarcis vaucheri. Lineage (NCBI taxonomy): Eukaryota > Metazoa > Chordata > Lepidosauria > Squamata > Lacertidae > Podarcis > Podarcis vaucheri. The sequence goes on from NC_138752.1 coordinate 50,404,377, forward strand.
CCACCCTTTAGAGAGGAGGAAATTGATTCCCCACCTCCTGTTCCATTATTATTATTTTTGTCCTGGTGGTCCAGTCAGCACTGGGTTCCCCTTCTCCTGGATTCTACATCCACATTAGTTTGTTTATTTAGGGACTGAATTTCCCTTTCCTCCATTCCTCCCAAAGGAGCTGAGAGGGAGGCAAACAATCAAGCAATTAAAAAGAAAATTAAAACAATTAAGAACCGAATGTCGGAAGATTCAGAACAGATCAAAGAAAACCCTTCTTCGCACGGTTGAACTATGGAACTCTCTGCCACAGGAGGCAGTTACGGCCACCAACCTCAATGGCTCTAAAGGCAGATGAGTCAAATTCATGGAGTGGTAGGCTATTGACGGCTGGTAGCCATGATGGCTGTGCTCTACCTCCACAGCAAATTGGGACGCGGGTGGCTCTGTGGTCTAAACCACTGAGCCGCTTGGGCTTGCCGATCAGAAGGTTGCCAGTTCAAATCCCAATGACGGGGTGAGCTCCTGTTGCTCTGTCCCAGCTTCTGCCAACCTACCAGTTTGAAAGCACACCAGTGGAAGTAGATAAATAGGTACCGCTGCGGCGGGAAGGTAAATGGCGTTTCCGTGCGCTCTGGTTTCTGTCTGGAGCCAGTGTGGTGTAGTGGTTAAGAGCAGTGGACTTGTAATCTGGTGAACTGGGTTCGCTTCCCCGCTCCTCCACATGCAGCTGCTGGGTGACCTTGGGCCAGTCACACTTCTCTGAAGTCTCTCAGCCTCACTCACCTCACAGAGTGTTTGCTGTAGGGGAGGAAGGGAAAGGAGATGGTTGGCCACTTTGAGACTCCTTAAGGGAAGTGAAAGGCGGGATATAACAACAACAACAACAACAACAACAAAAATAACAGTAACAATAAATTTTATTTCTACTCTGCCCTCCCCGGCCAGAGCCGGGCTCAGGGTGGCTAACACCAGTAAAATTACAGTAAAATCATAATAGGAAAAAAACCCAATTTAAAATACGGGTTAAAATGCAATTTAAAATGCAGCCTCATTTTAAAAGTAGCTCACAGATCAAAACCATAAGGGGAGGGAAAACATAAGGGTCAGACTGAATCCAAACCAAAGGCCAGACGGAACAGCTCTGTCTTGCAGGCCCTGTGGAAAGATGTCAAGTCCCGCAGGGCCCTGGTCTCTTGGGACAGAGCGTTCAACCAAGTTGGGGCCAGTACTGAAAAGGCCCTGGCCCTAGTTGAGACCAATCTAACCACCTTGCGACTTGGGACCTCCAAAATGGTGTCATTTGTAAACCTTAAGGTCCTCCGCGGGGCTTACCAGGAGAGGCGGTCCTGTAGGTACATAGCTCAGACCACCCATTCACAAGAATGGGGGGCTGACTGAGTGCATTTTCACACACACACACACACACACACACTCTCCCCAAACCAAAACAGCCTGTTTTCCCTTTTAAAAAAATCAAATCAAACAATCCCCATCTCCCTTTGAAGGGGCCAATAAAAAACAAAACAAAAAACCACAACCCAGTACATTTTTTTCTCCTTTTTTTCTATTAACTGGCAATTGAACCAAAAAAGAGAAGAAAAATCTTTCGCTTTCCCCACTTTAGCCGCAGTAAATAGAGACTGACAGTTTATTTCCGACCTCCTGGTTTCAGAGTGCGGGGACAGGCGCGCGCAAACACACACACAGAACGCCGAGCGTAAACAAGCCCCCAACGTTTGAAATAAATACTTATGGGCCCAATGACAGACACGGCAGAACACAGCCAGCTCTCCGTAGCAATCTTTCTGAGCTGTCACACTCTCTGATCGGTCTTTCCCCCTTTTTTTTAAACACAAACACAGCTGATTTCTTATCAAATGTAAAAAACCTAGGCGGCACTTTCTTAAATGGTTACCGCGAGCATGAAATTGACATTGTGAATCATATATGACACTGCCTTGTCTACTTTGTAATTGATCTGTGCTTAGGAAAAGCAGACAGAGCTTGTACATCTTCAGTTCCAATCACCTGCCTCCTCTTCTCTCTCTCTCTCTCTCTCTCTCTCTCTCCTTCTTCCTTCCCTGTAGCGCATACCAAATTTCCAAAGAATTTACTCAGGACCTCAAGTGACAGCAAATTGTTATAAACTGTAAGGGCAATGTTTTTTTAATATATATTTTTTGGTTCTTTTTTTTTTAAAAAAAAGGAAGATTAAAAGGGTTTCATTTGTTTGAAGAAAAGGTTTTTAAAAGGCTCTAATCCTCCGAGGTGTCACTTTTAATGTTGATGAATTCATTATTATGCATTTCAGACGGTTGTAATTGGTTAATCCAGAAATTTTCTCCCTTAGGGAAGAAAGAGGGGGGGGGGCGGAGAGTTGGAATTAAGAAAGGAAAAGGATGGGATGCAAGGCGAATCAAAGAGGTTTCTTCTTCTTTTTCTGTCTTTTTTTGCTGCTGCTGACGGCACCTGTGCCACCCTGAGCTTGGCAGTCCAATAAAACAAAAGGAAAGGGAGATTGGCATCTTAACAGGATCCCATTTGGTTCGGTTAACTGAGTGCCATTTGGAAACCAAAGTTGTCCATCATGGCATGAAAGAAGGACCCTGCAGACAGGGGGAAGGAACCTCCCTGGGAAATCAGGAACCATTCATTTGTTTCCTCATCATATCAGAATGAGTCTGTCCATCTGATTATTCATCGGAGGGGGGTGGCAACCATTTAAGCCATGGGTAGGCAAACTAAGGCCCGGGGGGCTGGATCCGGCCCAATTGCCTTCTCAATCCGGCCCGCAGATGGTCCAGGAATCAGCGTGTTTTTATATGAGTAGAATGTGCCCTTTTATTTAAAATGCATCTCTGGGTTATTTGTGGGGCCTGCCTGGTGTTTTTACATGAATAGAATGTGTGCTTTTATTTAAAATGCATCTCTGGGTTATTTGTGGGGCACAGGAATTTGTTAACCCCCCCCCCCCGCAAATATAGTCCAGCCCCCCACAAGGTCTGAGGGACAGTGACTGGCCCCCTGTTGAAAAAGTTTGCTGACCCCTGACATTTTAAGCAGACCTTGCAACTGTCTCGTTTTGACCATGACATCTGCCTCCCTGGCTTTTTCTATGGGAAAGTGCGCCTTGGTTTTGGAACGCTTTGGTTTTGGAATGGACTTCCGGAACAGATTAAGTTTGAGAACCAAGGTACCGCCGTACTTGCCAATCTCTCTTCCCATGGAATTCTGGGAATTGTAGATCTGGGGAGGGTGGAATAGGGACCTCCTAGCAACTCCCAGCAACCTCAGCAAGCTATATAGCTCCTTGAACTACACTCCCCAGAATTCTTTGCAGTGCAAAACATATAGAGGGGAGGCACCAGTCTGACGAAAACTGGGTGTGTGTCCCAGGCTAGAACCGAGGAAATAGAGACGCAAACCCTCCCTCAGACGCAAAGCTCACACGATGGTCTTGGATCAATCCCACACACCTGGTCTTTAATGTACCTCACAGGGCAGTTGTGAAGATCAAACGGATTGGGGATGGTACGATATGTGCTACGGTGGAGAATGCAGGGATAAACCTATAGCTGGCAAGAATCAGCTAGCTGGGCTCGTGTTTTTATTTTTCTTCGAGAGGAGAGCACAAACCCTGCAGGGGCACCTCGCTTGAGCTCGCGGGCTGCCGATGACGGAAGTTTGAATGTAAATGTTACATCACGTGCAATTTACATAACGGCCCAGTTGCCATGACACCACGCGCATAAAAACCAATCAATAAATAAGTGGAATTGGTGTCAATGGAAATTTTGCGCAAACGTGAGTGCTAAAGCACGACCCATTCATTTGGCAAGGCCAATTTCCATTTGCTCTTGTGTGATATTTCTCCCTCCTCTTTTTTTAAAAAAAGCTTTGCCGGGGGGCGGGGGGGGAATGCATTTTGAATGCGAGCTTGTAATACGCCCCTGTTGATTTCATTCAGGGATCAGAACGGTAATAAGGAATGTTTATTCTTTTATCAGATTGATGGAGATCTTCCGCCTCTTGGAGGAAGGCCCTTTTCTCAGGTGCGCCTGCCGCAAACACCCAAAGGAGGAGCGGATTTTGTAATCCAGTGGGAGAAATCCGTTGGGGTGGAGAGATCTCAGAAGCACCATGTCCATTATCTCGAGAGGCAGGAGGTCAGTTTCATGAGTGAATCCTAATTTGTCTAGGGTATTTCATATCTGTGGATAATAAGAGGGACGTGATCTAATGTTCAGTGCGGCTTTTGCATGCCGGGAGGCAGTCAGATGCAGCTATGGTGCAGTTGGGGGCAGAAGGGAGGCAAAGGGAGACCTCCCAGGCAGCTGGTTGATCAAAGCCATAGTCAGGCGTGACCGGGAAGCCTTAAAATATCTTACGAAGTGTCAGATTGGTGCAAGGTAGACTTCTCCAGTGGGAGACACCATCCCATCACCTGTGTTGCAGTAAGATGCTAGTCCTATTTGCTATTGTATGTGGAGCAGGGAGGGACGCCATCTTGACTTTTGCCTCAGGCAGCAAAATGACTTGGGCCAGTCCTGTTTGTAACCATGCAGCTCGCAGAATCATAGAATTTGTGATGGCCTGGGACTCAGGCTTGGACTCGGAACCAGAGGAGACTCAGTCTGCACCGGATCCTTTGCCCCAGGCATCATTTGAACCAAGTCTGGGGCCTGATCCTGAAGAGTCCCAGTCTGCACAGGTTCCCCTGCAACAAGCACCAGCTGGGCCGAGTCAGGGGCCTGAGCCTGCCCTGGCTCCAGATGCAGGGATTACCTCGTGACCTTCAGCTGGGCCATCACTAACAGCTGCTCCACTACCAGTTGGGTCAGGGGAGGCTGAGGTGGCCCCTGGGTCTAGTAACCCATTGACATCTCTGAGCTGCAGAGACTGAGGTCTGAGAGAAGGAGAGACCTGAGTATTCGCAGGAGGAGTGCTTGCCTTCGGGCGAAACTGGGAGGTGAGTTGCCGGGGGATCAGGACTGGACGCTAGCCTGACAAAGATAAAAACCTGTCGGACTCTGCCCCAGGTTGTGGGAGCAAAATTGCTGTTTGCTAGATCCTGTACCTGTCCTTGCCTGGTTTCCTGCCTCGTGTCCTGCCTTGGCCCTGTCGGACTGACTCCCAGCGGAACCTTCAGATTCTGGACCGGTCCTGGACCGCGTTTCATGGGTTACCCCCGGGCCCACCACAGAATTGTAGAGTTGGAAGGGACCCCAAGGGTCATCTATTCCAACCCCCTGCAATGCAGCAATCTCAGCTAAAGCATCCATGGATAGATGGCCACTCAAGCTCTGCTTAAAAACTTCCAAGGAAGGAGAGCCCACCACCTCCCGAGGGAGATTGTTCCACTGTCAAACGGCTCTTACCTTCAGAAAGTTCCTCTTGATGTTTATTCATAATCTCCTTTCTTGTTACTTGAAGCCATTGGTTCTGATCCTATCCTCCAGAGCAGGAGAAAAACTTGCTCCATCTTCCATGTGGTAGCCCTTGAGATATTTGAAGATGGCCATCATAGCTCCTCTCTGTCTCCTCTTATCCAGGCTAAACATACCCAGCTCCCTCAACTGTTCCTCACAAGGCTTGGTGTCCAGAGTCCAGACCCTTCATCGTCTTGGTCTCCCTCGTCTCCACACCTTCCAGCTTGTCAATGTCCTTCTTAAATTGTGGTGCCCAGAACTGGTGCCCAGCTGTGGCCTTAAGGACCCCCTGCTTCCACATCGGCCTCCCTCTATGCTTCGATTGGGATGCTGGACTAGAAATGCCATTGGCTTGATCAAGCAGGTACTTCTTATGTTCCTTTTTTGATAAAACGATTAATAAATTGCTTTTCTTCCCTTGCTTTGGCAATATTAGTCCATGCGATCCTTTGAACCTCATTTGTATTATTATTATTTTCAGGTGAAAATGGCTTGGGGACCTTTGGTTTGGCAAAAAGTGGCCTAGAAATCTTTTAAATAAACCAACAAACTCAAGGCCTATGGCCGGTGGGCCAAATTCCTGGAGGATCTGTTGCATTTCTCTGTTTTTCCAGCAGCCAGTGGAAGGTTAGACTCAATGTAGGAGACTCATTGTCAGACTTAGGTGCCCCTGGCCAGCATTCTGCCTCTCTCGGAATGAGTAGGGGGAAGAAGGGGTGGGTTGGAAATCAAAACTTTAAGGTATATGAACTGTGAAATTAAATCGAAATACTCAAATAAGGAATCACATAACAACATAAGCAAAGATGTTTACCAGGGCTTGAAGTTAAATACAGATTTTTTCATAAAACCCAAACACGGAATGCAATAAAGTTCTGTGGAATGTTAAATATAATTTACAATTGGGGGGCAGTGAGATGGGGGCCGGCAGGGAGGGGGGGGGGAAATATATGTTCCCAGCTGTCATAAACCATCTTTTGTGGTGTCATTTACCCTGGGAAAAAAAAAAGCAAGCAAGCAAGCAAGCTGTCCTATAGCAAATTGGTATTTTGTCATTTTTCTCACCCTGAGCAACCTTGGTCAAATCTGTCCCGAGCATTTAAAAGTGTGCCTCGTGCCTGCCAAGTGAGAGCTAATTAACAGAGTGGTTAGAAATATGAGGGACTCCAGCAGAGACCTGTCTCCTTAGGGTGGGGGAAATCACTGGGTTGGACCACCTGCATCAGATTGTCCATGTTCAGGGGCAGAACAAGAGAAGAGGACTCTTGTACTGCTTCCATAGCTGTCAACTTACAGATTTAAAAATAAGGGACCAGCAGCCTCGAAAATAAGGGATCAGCAGCCAAAATAAGGGATTTTCCGAACACCGGTATGTTCAACTTCTGAGCCCCTCCGAGCCACAGGCAGAAAGCCCAGCCAGCAGCCAAACGAAGCCTCAATCGGTGGTTCCCACAGCGCAGCAACCCGGCAAAGGGGATGTAGCAAGGAAAACCACCGTCACCTCTCCGCTGGGAAGCGCTGAGCAAAGGTGAGTCCCCAGGCAACGCGGCCGATTTGATCAGCACAAGGCATGCAAGCTCCACCCCCAGTCGTTCTTAGACTCCTTATTGGGTGAGCAACGCAGCCAAGCAACACAGTTGGAGCCTCCCTCCTCCCTGGCCGACAGGGAGGGAGGGAGAGGAGCTGCTTCCTTTGAAACCCAGGAAATTTAAGGGACATCATCAATAAGGAATAGCAGCGGGACACAGTGCTGAGGTAAGGGAGTTTCCCGCCAAATAAGGGATGGTTGACAGCTATCACTACTTCCCTGCTTTTGGCCTTCTCAGAGACATCTGGTTGGCCGCTGTCAGAACAGGAAGCTGGACTAGATGCCCCCCCCTTTGGACTGGTCCACCTTTAGGGCTCTTTCCATGTTCTTAGTTGCTGGAGGAGAGACAGCAAGAGACAGGTTGGCCTTCACACCTTGCTTGTGGGCCTCCTTGAGACATCTGCTTGAGCCCTGAGAGGCTTCATCCAGCAGGAGTCTTCTTCATATTACAAAAGTTGGGTGTCTCCCTCCCTCTCTGTCAAGTGGGGACAAGAATCCATGGGGTTCCAGGCACTGTGGTTCTATGGAGAATTGAGACGTGACAGAGACTTTAAGAATTATTAAGAATTTATTCACCTATTAGCACCTTCAGTCTGCAAGGAGCGAGTTCAGATCTTACAGCACGGTCCTTTCTAGAGGGCCTTGTCCCTCACAGCAGAGCAGTCCTGGAGTCCAAGGCATCCCTCCCAGCCAGCCTTCAGCCAGCCTGCCCAAGATGGATCCCAGTCTTTCTTCTTCCTTCTCTTCCTCCCAGAATACCTTGCCAAAAGCCTCTTTTTTTCCTGTCACCTCACACCCAGTTACCCTAGCAGCCTTCCAACCCCCCAGTCTCTGTTCACACCTCAGGAAAAGCAGAAGTTCTCTTCCACTGCCAATGGCTCTCAATGGCCCTGTATTGTTTCTTAAAGGCCCTAGCTTGGCCAGGTCATTTTGTATAGACTAGCCCAGAGATTCCTGTGTAATTGTAGTTCTCCCTTAACATCCCAAATTATCAAAATCTTACCATTTATTAATTTCTAGGGTTGGGGGGGGGTCTCTCCAAATCTATAACAGTATGTTCTAACCCAGAGATGGGGAACCTGGTGCCCTATCATTGGACTCCAGCTCCCATCAGCCCCAGGCAGCATGGCTGGTGGTCAAGGGATGATGGGAGTTGTAGTCCAACAACACTCACAGGTTCCCTAGTCCTTTCACAGGATGTGGGGGTTACATCCAAGTATCAAGAGAAGGGAAGGCATGCTCATTCTTTGGAGTTGTTGTTTGTTGTTTAGTCGTGTCCGACTCTTCGTGACCCCATGGACCAGAGCACGCCAGGCATTCCTGTCTTCAGTCTTTGGAGTGCTCTCCAATTATTCTTGAGAGTTATTCCTTCGTGTGTGTGTGTCTGTGTGTGTTTTTGTATGTCTGTGTGTGAGGGCCTAAGGAAGGGGTGCAGAACCTTTGGCTCTCCAAATATTGTCGGACTCCATTGCCCACTGTCTCTGAGCATTGGCCATGCTGCCTGGGGATGATGGGAGTTGGAGTCCAACCATATTTGGAGGGACACCACTTCCCCATCCCTGGCTGGAGGAGAGGTTCCTTCCTGCAGCCCTGATGCCTTATCACATAGGTGTGCTGGGCCTGGGGGTAACCCGTGAAACACAGTCCAGGACCGGTCCAGAATCTGAAGGGTCCGCTAGGAGTCGGTCCGACAGGGCCAAGGCAGGAAACCAGGCAAGGACAGGTACAGGATCTAGCACACAGCAATGTTGCTCCCACAACCTGGGGTGGGGTCCGCCAGCCTTTTATCTTTGTCGGGGTAGTGGCTGGTCCTGATCCCCTGGCGACTCACCTCCCTGTTTCGCCCAAAGGCGAGCACTCCTCCTGCAAGTACTCAGGTCTCTCCTTCTCTCAGACCTTAGTCTCTGCAGCTCAGGAGAGGTTGGTGGGTTACTAGACCCAGGGGCCGCCTCAGCCTCCCCTGACCCAACTGGTAGAGGAGCAGCTGTAAGTGATGGCCCAGCTGAAGACAACGAGGTAATCCCTGCATCTTGAGCCAGGGCAGGCTCCGGTCTCTGACTCGGCCCAGCTGGTGCTTGTTGCAGGGGAACCTGTGCAGACTGGGGCTCTTCCGAATCAGGCCCCAGACTTGGTTCAGATGATGTCTGAGGCAAAGGATCCAGTGCAGACTGAGTCTCCTCTGGTTCCAAGTCTGAGCCTGAGTCCCAGGTCATCACAATAGGGTACCAGTACACATAGCTGGCAGGGGACTGTCAGTTCTAGCTCCAGGAGCCAGCCCCCAGCCTCTTCCTACAACTTTGGGAAAGTCCTAGGATGCCCATGGATCCATGAGCCACACATAGGAATTCGGATCTGCAGAGGTTCCCATACTGGAGTTGTGAGATGTAGATCCCTGCCTGAGAGCCATCACCTGCCTAGGAAAAATGGAGGGAATTTTGGGCCAATTGCAACCAGCCAAGGAAACACATTGACACCAATAGGCTAGAGAGAACATCCCTGCAGAAAGGCTTCTGGGCATTATTATTAATAATGATAAAATTTACATGCTGCTTTTGTCAGAAAACCAAAAGGCAGTTTACAGAGTACAATACAAACGTCACTATATAACATGACATCTATGCCATAAAGAAATCAAAACAATTACAGCGCAACCTCGGTTGATGAACGTAATCCGTTCCGGATGACCGTTCGACTTCTGAAACGTTTGACAACCGAGGTGTGGTGGGCGGTTGGCAAACGCCATTGAGAAAATGGAGAAACGCATCTCGGAAGCCATTTGACGGAAGCATTCACTCCCGGGTTCTTGGTGTTCGGCTTCCGAATCGTTCGGCTTCTGAGATGCTCAAAAAGCAAGATTCCGCCGTATATGCATATAATTATAATGCTAAGAATACAGATTCTTGTAGCAGCAACAGCATTAAAAAATAAGGGCAATGAAAATCAGGGCATCTAAAATACAAAAATAGTGCACCAATATAAGCTCTTCTCTCAAAGGTAGCTCTTCATTCTGGACCACCCACAGAAAATGACAGACCTTCCCAGCTCTCACCTGAGAGCTTTCCCCTCCTCTATCTCCTCCTTCGCTGCCCTGCCTCTCTGTCAGGGTCTTTCTGTCCTCTGTCTGGGTGTGGCCCCCGGCCCCCAGTAGCAGCCCAGAAGGAGCGACACCAAAGGGCTGATTTCCTGGGCTGCCTCTCCTTTGTGGAGGCCTCCCACTCCCACCAGCTTCTCTGCTGTGGGGATTTAGATGTTCCTAATCGCTTGCCTTCCAGGCACTTCCCTGCCACTAAGAATCACCTTAAGTAGCTCCTTACGACTTCCACCGAGCCCCATCTTTCCATCAGCGAGGAAAGCGTTCAAATAGCTCTAATTGTCCTTCTGGACGTTTCCGGTCCCTGAACTGTACAATTTCATCCGAGGCGATTGCAGGGAGATTATTCCTTGACAACTCCCTTGCTTTCTCTCTCTCTCTTTCTCCTGCCTCGCCCGCGATCCAGGCACCCCTGACACGCGCACCCTGGGATGACAAGCTCGGAGGAAGGCAATCTGAATGTCACAGCCTCTGGCTTCGGAGTCACGGCTGGTGTCCTTGTGGTAGCTGCAGAGATATTCATTAAGAAACACTCATCAAGCCCGAGCTCATTTGCGGAATTGCCTTTGGATGGTGGAAGTCAAGGCGGTGGACGCTTCCGACATTTCCTGCTCACTAAAAGGCGTTTGATGGACAAGCAGCCAGCCTGGTGAATGCCATCTTCACTTTGTGGCTGGTTTCTGTGAGCTGGATTCACATGCTACATTTATCTGGATTTTATTAATTAAAAATAACGTTGACCCCACTGTCCTCCCTCCAGTTGAGATGCCCACAGAGGCTAAGGAAGAAACAACGGCACCTGCCGCAAAATGACAACAATCCAATCCAAAATAATTAACAGAAACGGGTGTTCGAAATGACCAAGAGGATGCAGCGATTGCCCTACAAGCAAAGGCTGCAGCTTTTGAGGTCGTTTAGAGAAGAGGCTGTGGGACGCGGGTGGTGCTGCGGGTTAAACCACAGAGCCAAGGACTTGCCGATCAGAAGGTCGGCGGTTCGAATCCCCGCGATGGGGTGACCTCCCGTTGCTCAGTCCCTGCTCCTGCCAACCTAGCAGTTCGAAAGCACGTCAAAGTGCAAGTAGATAAATAGGTACCACTCCGGCGGGAAGGTAAACGGCGTTTCCATGCGCTGCTCTGGTTCTCCAGAAGCGGCTTAGTCCTGCTGGCCACATGACCCAGAAGCTGTATGCCAGCTCCCTTGGCCAGTAAAGTAAGATGAGTGCCGCAACCCCAGAGTCGTCCGCGACTGGACCTAATGGTCAGGGGTCCCTTTACCTTTACTTAGAAAAGAGGCGACATAACTGAAGTCTACAAAATCCTGCTTGGCATGGAGAAAGTGGATGGATAAAAGTTTCCTTCCCTCTCTCATAACATTAGGACTGGTGGATGTCCAGCGAAGCCAAAGCCTGAAAGATATAATAATAATTTTAATAATAATAATTTATTATTTATACCCCGCTTATCTGGCTGGGTTTCCCCAGCCACTCTGGGCGGCCTGCAACAAAAGATTTAAAATACATTAAAACACCAGTCATTAAAAACAGTCATTATCATATGCGCTGGGATTGCAAGATTATAAAAAGGCGGGAAATGATATACAACAAACTGAAAAGAATGTTTAAAATAACATTTATTAAAAAACCGGAAGCCTTTTCGTTAGGTATTTTAGGACAAGAGCTGCCGAAAGAAAAATGGACATTGTTTATGTATGCTACAACAGCAGCAAGAATTCTAATAACATAAAATTGGAAGACTGGAGAAACACCATCTAAAGAACAATGGCAAGAAAAATTGACGAACTACGCAGAGTTAGCAAAGTTAACATATAAACTGTAAGAAAATGACAACAGGGACTTGAAAAAGAATGGGAACCTTTACAATATATTTGCAGAAACACCCAAAAAACATGGACACGTTGGTAGGATTTAAATAAACATTTACAATTTTATTTACATAAAACAAGGAATATAACACTGTGATAACATAGTATTGTATATAGACAGAAGAACGTATCATTTGATGTAATAAACCAGAAATGGAAGCTGAGGGAAGTCAATGGGGGGTATGTGTGTAAAAAACTAATGTTTAGTATTAATATTGGATATTTGTTTTGAAAATGGAAAATCAATAAAATCTTTAGCAACAACAACAAAAACAGTCAGTCATTGAAAACTTCCCTGTATAAGGCTGCCTTCAGATGTCTTCTAAAAGTCAGATAGTTGTTTATTTCCTTGACATCTGGCAGGAGGCCATTCCACAGGGCGGGCGCCACCACCGAGAAGGCCCTCCGCCTGGTTCCATGTAACCTCGCTTCTCACAGGGAGGGAACTGCCAGAAGGCCCTCGGAGCTGGACCTCAGTGTCCGGACTGAATGCTGGAGATTAATATATTAATATATTATTAATCATACTATTAATATTATTCACGATCTGTTCTTGCTATAATTGCAATTTCAGCTGTATGATGAAAATGCATCTATTTACACCTGAGAAATGGAAAACGAGCGAGGTCCCAACCAAAGAAGAGTGGCAACTTAAGTTGACACAATATGAACAATTTGCAGACTTAACATATAAAGTAAGAGAATAAGAAGAACATATGTTTAAAGAAGATTGGAAAACGTTTATTGAATATATGGGAAATAGTTGTGTACAGCTGAAAACGCTGGCGGCATTCAGATAAATTCAACAGTGTAAATAAGTTTTGATGGCTGAAATGATGGAATACTGAATGGTATAGTTTTTGTAAAATATGCAGGGATTTGTGATATGTAAAATGAACCATGGAAAGAGAAGAGAAGCCACTCATATCTTAAGGATGTAAAATGAGTATTTTAAATTGTAAAACAGAATATATATATATATATATATATATATATATATATATATATATGCAGGTTTTGGTGTCTTCGGGTGTCTTCCCGTGTAAGAGTCGGGGTGTCTGTGCGACGTTTCGACGAGGTCTCACTCGTCATCTTCAGGCTGGTGCTTTCGGCTTCTTGTTACTGGAACAGAGCAGAGTCTGGTGTTTGAGTTCCTATAAATACTGTTGAGGGGTGTGGTGTATAGCCTCCAACGTTCTGGGCAGAGAGGAAGTTCCTAGATTAGTGTGCCTTTTCTTCTTTTGTTCCTTAATTACTTGAGGGATATCTTGGGTGATTTCATGAGTGATATTCTGAATATCACTGGGTGGGTCATTAAGTGTAGATTAGTTGCTAAAGCTTTCGTGTCTTGACCTCTTGAGCTTGTGAAGAGTTTTTCTGAGAAGATGGCTGTGCTGCATTTAGTTGTGCTCTGGCTTGGCTTCGTGTATAGGGGCGAGCTGTGGTTTTGTGCCTTGTGCCAGCCAGATCTGTGTAGGGATTGCAGGGGGGTGCAGCATCCAAAAAGAAACACCCCCCAAAAACCAAGACACAGAAGAAAACAATGGCATGGCCCTCCTTCCTTATATCAAGGGCACTACAGACAAAATCAGCAAAATCCTCCATAAACACAATATCAAAACAGCCTTCTGCACCAACCAAAAAATAGCCAATATCCTCAGAAACCCAAAAGACAAAATCCAGCTGGAAAACCAAGGGGTCTATGAAATACCCTGCAAAGTCTGCCCAGCCACGTACATTGGACAAACAAACAGACGAATAAATGCACGTATCGCAGAACACAAGAATGCCGTCAAAAAAGAAGAAAAAACTTCCTCTCTTTTCCAACACATGAAAGAAACAGGACACGAAATTAATTTTGCAGATTCCAAATTGCTCTTTAACATGGAACATCACCACAAGAGAATAATCATGGAAGCCATCGAGATAGAGAAACACCCTCACAACATGAACAAGCGTGACGACACGTCCCGCCTGCCAGACATCTGGAAATTAGCCCTCCCCACAAAAACCGACACCAGAACCAGAGGCACACAGAACGCCGTCACCAATCAACCACACCAGACCCAAACCCAGACCCTCTCCACAGACATATTACAGACTCCATCCAGTAGCCAAACTATAGTGGCACCTCCGGATGCTGCACCCCCCTGCAATCCCTACACAGATCTGGCTGGCACAAGGCACAAAACCACAGCTCGCCCCTATACACGAAGCCAAGCCAGAGCACAACTAAATGCAGCACAGCCATCTTCTCAGAAAAACTCTTCACAAGCTCAAGAGGTCAAGACACGAAAGCTTTAGCAACTAATCTACACTTAATGACCCACCCAGTGATATTCAGAATATCACTCATGAAATCACCCAAGATATCCCTCAAGTAATTAAGGAACAAAAGAAGAAAAGGCACACTAATCTAGGAACTTCCTCTCTGCCCAGAACGTTGGAGGCTATACACCACACCCCTCAACAGTATTTATAGGAACTCAAACACCAGACTCTGCTCTGTTCCAGTAACAAGAAGCCGAAAGCACCAGCCTGAAGATGACGAGTGAGACCTCGTCGAAACGTCGCACAGACACCCCGACTCTTACACGGGAAGACACCCGAAGACACCAAAACCTGCATTCCTGTACCCGTGAAAATCTACGAAAGCATATATATATGCGTGAAAATCTACGAAAGCATATATATATATATATATATATATAGAGCTAGCCAGTGTGGTGTAGTGGTTTAGAGCGCCAGAGTTAAGAGTGGTTAAGAGAGCCAGTGTGGTGTAGTGGTTAAGAGCGGTAGTCTCGTAATCTGGTGAACCAGGTTCAATTCCCCTCTCCTCCACATGCAGCTGTTGGGTGACCTTGGGCCAGTCACACTTCTTTGAAGTCTCTCAGCCCCACTCACCTCACAGAGTGTTTGTTGTGGGGGAGGAAGGGAAAGGAGAATGTTAGCCGCTTTGAGACTCCTTAAAGGGAGTGAAAGGCGGGATATATATATATATTCTCACATATATATAAAGAGCTGGCAAAAAGGACCTGAGGGTCTAGGGAGGCGAGGATAATCTGAGGGTGTGGGGGAAATGGAAATTCTCCACCTATCCTGGCCCCAAGCTCTGAAGGGCTTTAGAGACCAAAATTCAGCACTTTGAATTGGGCCCCCAAATGGTCTGGAAGCCAATGCAGCACTCTATAGTTAAAGCTATGGTTTTCCCAGTAGTGATGTATGGAAGTGAGAGCTGGACCATAAAGAAGGTTGATCGCCTAAGAATTGATGATTTTGAATTTCTGGTGCTGGAGGAGACTCTTGAGAGTCCCATAGACTGCAAGAAGATCAAACCTATCCATTCTTTAGGAAATCAGCCCTGAGTGCTCACTGGAAGGACAGATCCTGAAGCTGAGGCTCCAAGACTTTGGCCACCTCATGAGAAGAGAAGACACCCTGGAAAAGACCCTGATGCTGGGAAAGATGGAGGGCACAGGGAGAAGGGGATGACAGAGGACGAGATGGTTGGACAGTGTTCTGGAAGCTACCAGCATGAGTTTGACCAAACTGCGGGAGGCAGTGGAAGACAAGAGTGCCTGGCGTGCTCTGGTCCAGGGGGTCACGAAGAGTCGGACACGACTAAACGACTAAACAACAACAATACAGCTCTCAAACAATGAAGCTGAAAAACTACATTACCAAATAAGATTGCCTTATTCCATATATGCCCTCTCAGCTGTTTCAGTCTGAGGAACTGGCCCCGTTTCAGGGGCCACATAATAGGTTCTGCATTTGTAAGAACTCGGTTTTCTAATGTGGCAACACTTACACTTTGGAACTCTCTGCTGACTGATACCAGTCAAGTGCCTTCAAAATACCCTTTTTAACACCTGCTAATTTTTCTTCAGACAAGCCTATCCAGATATCTAGAAAGCTGATGAGAGTTTTCATCTGTTTTCCATTTATTTTAACCCTTCCCAAAACGTTAAATGATTGTTGCTAATTGTGTTGTTTTATCTTCTTTTTCATAAACTGCTTTGAGGTTTTGCTTTGTCTTTCACATCGGCTTTATAAAATTATCATTAATCAATAACTAAAAATCATGATTGATCAGCGGCTTTACTCACATTCAGGCCAAATGTGGCAAACAATATTGTAACGCGTCAAGCATCGCACTCAGATTCCGCCTTCCGCCTGCTCCCGTCGAATTTCCCTACGACATCAAGACAAATCATGCAGCCCTGTCAAAAGGCCTGTTATCTCTCGCCGCTGCTCACCTCAGCTCAGAAAACAAGGACACCCGGAAGCAGGCCTCTCGCAAAGACCTTAGAAAAGTGGCAGGATTGTGTGTGTCGAAATAAATGATCGTCATTGCATCACGGAGCGCACAGTATGTTACGGAATTACATAACAAGCAAAGGCAGTTCGCTGGCCCAAAGAACCCTCAATTTATTTATATATCTCTTTTAAAAAAAATTATTAAAGATTTTCATATGTTACAAAAGAAACAAATAAACAAGTATAAAAAAATACAGAGCCTGCCGTTTAGATGATCACACAGGTTTGTGTGTGTGTGTGTTGTTATAAGCTGTGCAGGATGTGCATTATTCTGCAAAATAATATAACCTGAGTAAATACAGGTCCCTGCCCTGAGGAGGCTACAATTGAAAGTTAGATGGCCACAGGAGGAGGCGGGGTAGCAAGACAGGAATGTGAGGAGGAAAAGAAGAAGAAGACGATGAAGAAGGGGGTTTCTTCCAGGACTGGGCAGGTGTGGGCAGGCACACGTACAAATATGCTGAAACTAAATTCATTTTTTTCCAGCCTTTGCAAGAGGAATGGGGGGAAGAGAAAGGGGGGAAGGAGGGGGGAACTGTTTTGATCACGGTCTGGTTGGAAAGCCCAGGTCACTGGGGGAATGGAAGAGAATCCTTTGTGCCATCAAGTCCCAGGTGCATCATGTACTGGGCCGAATTTGAGCTTACAATTTGGGATTAAAGTAAATCCTAGTATTTTTCTGCATGCGTGCTCTGCTCCCCATCTCCCGGAGACTGCTGGGTAACTGCCTATTATCCCGCGGTTCCACTCCAGCGCCCTCCCCAATAAAACTTTTCATATCCTTATAAACGAACTCGATTGCCGTGTTATAAACATTTACACTGTGCTAACAGATCATCTCCGCACATCGTTATTGGCTAAATTCCCTTTTCCAGATGAATATATTGAAGGAGATTAGAGATATGATAGCTTTTCAGATTGCTGAACCCAGAGAAATTAGTTTAGTGAGCATTTACAGAGGCTAAATTGGAACCATTAAATAGTGGATTAAATTGATGGTAGTTTCATTGTCTGTCCTTCGGTACTGCTGTAAAATCAATTAGCCGTCACTATTCCATTCTCCATATAGTGAGATTGTCAGCCTGCTAGGAGCTGCGGAACCTCGCCGGAGCGGCGGGTGGTGTGAAAATACACCTATTAGGTGATGTGGCATGAAATAATATCACAGGGCAGAAGGCCCAGTGAGATTTATCCCAGCCTTATCTTGACTTTAACAGAGAGGGAACAGACAATAGTCTCGAGGTGACACTCATCTCCTAAGAACATCGACGGGGCAGGATGCGCTCTCAACTGACAATTATTATGACATCCCCGACTCCATCAACCTCAATTTTTATTTTTTTCTTCGCATTAAAAAAAATCTGCCTGGGCCATCCACTGCCCTCCTCCCTCAAATTTGCAGTGTCTGACATGAAAAGCTCTCTCTCTCTGTGTGTGTGTAGGTATATATATTTGTGTGTGTTTGTGTGTGTTTAGTTATTAGTCTTGGGGTGTGTGTGTTAGTCTGCATGATGCCCAGAGTTCTTAAAAACCTGCATGGGCCATTCATTCTCCCACTCCTCAAATTTGCTGTGTCCTACTTAAAAAGCTGCCTGTCTTGTCTGTCTGTCTCTCTCTTTCTGTGTAGGTATATATATTTCTCTGTGTTTGTGTAAACAGTTATTAGTATTGGATGTGTGTGTGTTAGTCTGCATGATGCCCAGAGTACTTAAAAAATCTGCATGCGCCGGACATTCTCTCCCTCCTCAAATTAGCAGTTTCTACATAAAAAGCTGTGTACATGTCTCTCAGTGCAGTGGTACCTCGGTTTAAGAACAGCCCTGTTTACGAACTATTCGGTTTACGAACTCCGCAAAACCGGAAGTAGTGTCTTGATTTGAGAACTTTACCTTGGTCTAAGAACGGAATCTGAACAGTGGAAGGGCACCGGCAGCAGGAGGCCTCATTAGGGAAAGTGCGCCTCGGTTTAAGAACGGTTTTGGTTTAAGAACGGACTTCTGGAATGGATAAAGTTTGTAAATCGAGGTACCACTGTGTGTGTGTGTGTGTGTAGTTATTAGTGATTTTTTTGGGGGGGGTGTTAGTCTGCATGACACCACGAGCCCCTAAAAGCCTGCATGGGCCATCCATTTCCACCCTCCTCAAATTTGCAGGGTCCAATATAAAAAGCAGAATATTACTGTTACAAGTTACTTAGTATTATATAAAGCAGGCCAGCTAGGCTGCAGTGAGCCTGACTCCGGGAGCAGTTCTAACTGCTGTAATAAAGAGCTGTGAATCTAAAAAAAAAAAAGGCAGAATATCTATCCTGCTATATGTGAATTTGTGTGTGTTGTGTGTATAGCTATCAGGTTTTTTTTGGGGGGGGGTTAGTCTGCATGACACCGCGAGTCCCCAAAAGCCTGCATGGGTCGTCCATTCTCCCCCTCCTCAATTTTGCAGTGCCCTACATAAAAAGCAGAATATCTATCCTGGTATATGTGAGTTTGTGTGTGCCAATTTGCATTCTGCCCCGAGTCCCTTCCAGATCCTTGGGTCTTTGTATCTGTAGGGATAAAAGATATGAGGGCAGACTTGCCCAACCGGTCCCTTTGTGTAGGACATGGGTAGGCAGCCTAATGCCCGGGGGCCGGATCCGGCCCAATTGTCTTCTAAATCCGGCCCACCCACGGTCTGGGACTCAGCGTGTTTTTACGTAAGTAGAATGTGTACTTTTATTTAAAATGCATCTCTGGGTTATTTGTGGGGCACAGGAATTTGTTCATTATTCCCCCTTCAAAATATAGTCCGGCCCCCCACAAGGTCTGAGGGACAGTGGACCGGCCCCCGGCTGAAAATGTTTGCTGACCCCTGGTGTAGGGCAATGTCTATGGTTGGCATAGCATGCCCCACAAGTGTCCTGGTTTTCCAGGGACAGTCACAGAATTACAAAAGCCATCCCAGTTTCAGATTTCATCCTGGAAAGTCTCGTTTTTCCTTTTTCCTCCCCTCCTCATCTCGCAGAACAGTTAAAAGTGGTGTGTGTAGGTGCAAAAAAACCAGAGCCCTGTTTATATTGAAAATAAAATTATTGCGGGAGTTTTGCGGGAGGTGCCGCCCCTCCCAGGAGCCGTAGAATTGTAGCCCGAGGCACCTGAAATGGTTTGTATGTTTTCAGTTGGCACCCGTTAATTTATTCCTTAATTCGGAATATTTATAGCCTACCTGTGAGATCGCTTTACCCAAAATAGGCCCACTCAACAGCTTTGATCTGCAGAACATGCGCTGTTACAGATGCCACACAATACAGCGGTACCTCGGGTTAAGTACTTAATTTGTTCCGGAGGTCCGTACTTAACCTGAAACTGTTCTTAACCTGAAGCACCACTTTAGCTAATGGGGCCTCCTGCTGCTGCCACGCCGCCGGAGCACAATTTCTGTTCTCATCCTGAAGCAAAGTTCTTAACCTGAAGCACTATTTCTGGGTTACCACAGTCTGTAATCTGAGGCGTCTGTAACCCGAGGTACCACTGTACTGATTCCACATTTGTAAGGAATCATTTTTGTTTAGGAATGTCTGTCCAGACACGTCGAATGTGTTGTTTTAATCTGGTTTTGTTTAAGGCTTATTCTTGGCTTTATTTATTTCCTGAATGTTTTAAAGAGCTGTTTTTCACTTTTTCCCCATTGATAATTTTAACATTTTATTCTTTTCGCAAACCACTCGGAGGCTTTATTCTTACAATCAAGAGCCATATAAATTGCATGAAATAATAATAATATGTAATGACGAATATTAGTATGTAATGCAAAAAAGCCACAGGGCAGTTTACCACGACATCAAATAGTAGGAGAGAAGAATGCATAAATTAATGTGGTCCCTAAAAATGACAACCACTCGTAAGGTTTGATGTTTTATTTTGCTTTTATATTTGTTGGAAGCTGCCCAGAATGGCTGGGGAAACCCAGTTCAGTTCAGATGGGCAGCTACAAATAATAATGATAATGATGATGATAATAATAATAATAATAATAATAATAATAATAATAATAATAATAGCAGCAAATCACAAAATAGTAGTTACGAATAACAGCAGCAATTAATCCATTGGTCTAGTTGGATCCTTGGAAGGCTCAGTATATTTGGTGATGCAGAAATTTGCCCTATTCTGAGTCAGACCATTACTCTAGCTGGCTCAGTACTGCCCCCACTGACAGACAGCAGTTCTCCAGGTTATCAGACAGGATACGGCCCCAGCCCTACCCAGAGCTGCCAGGGCTTGAACCTGGGGCTTTCTGAATGCACAGCAGACGCCCTATCCCTGAGCTACAGCTCATCCCTTAAAAACAAAGCAAGTTTCTAGTCCTCATCAAGGGCTGATTTCAATAGGAACATCGGAAGACGGGTGCCTCCTGCCTTCACAGTTCAAGGACTTTCTATCACCTGCCCTGAATCTTCAGGACAGCCCCACTGGATGCCCACAAGTTCACGAGGGAGGAAGAGAAAACCTTTTCTCTATCTGTTCTCTATTTCCCCCATGCCAGGCATCGCTTTATAAACTTGCCCGTAGCGAGGGCATCACAATGCACACGCTCCCGACACGGCCAGAGCCCACAGCTTTGGAGACTTTGTAATTGTCCTCGAATTGGGATTCTCGGAAGGAGAAGCGACTTTGGCGCTTTATGAATTATGACAACGTTGCGCCCGCTCCCCTTCTGCCCGCTTCCTCATTAACGGAGGGCGTTGCTCTTTCAATCAATAGAGAACGCCGGCAATCAGCTTCTGCCATCCATCTCACGCCTTCCTGGGTTCCTTCCATCTATCATCATTACCAGCGTCGCGTTGATGAGCAGAAAGCCATCCCTGCCATGGAAGGACACCCGGCTGGCACTCGCGTAATTATTGAATCTCGCGTAGCAGTCCCCTCTCAAACCTTTTGTGACATGGCGTCGCAGCTTCCTCACCACTGCCAGGCCTGGCAGGTCCACACTGCGCACCCCATAGTGATTGGACCACCTGTGAGGGCAAGCATGCGCGTGCAAATGTACCTTGGGCGTTAGGGTTGCCATATGTTCGGGAACTGGGATTTAACCGGCGAAAATGGCCTCACTGTTCTGAACATTGCGTTTCGTTTCCTAAAACTTCAACAACTTTTGCGTCCTGAAATGTGACATGGATGGCTTCTTGAAGGAAGCTTGACCCTTGATTCCTTTCACCCCAAAGTCATTCTCTTTATTGTGTGCAGGCCTCAGTTGGGTACGGAACGTAGAATCATAGAATTGTTGCATCGGAAGAGACCTCGAGTGTCAGGGGGTGGACTGAGGAGGAATGTGATGACCTGGGACTCGGGCTTGAACTTGGAACCAGAGGAGACTCAGTCTGCACTGATCTTTGCTTCAGGCATCATCTGAACCACGTCTGGGGCCTGATCCTGAAGCGTCCCAGTCTGCACAGGTTCCCCTGCAACGAACACCAGCTGGGCTGAGTCAGGGGCCTGAGCCTGCCCTGGCTCCAGATGCGGGGGTGACCTCATTGCCTTCAGGTGGGCCATCACTTACAGCTGCTCCACTACCGGTTGGGACAGGGGAGGCTGAGGCAGCCCCTGGGTCTAGTAACCCACTGACATCTCCCGAGCTGCAGAGACTAAGGTCTGAGAGAAGGAGAGACTTGAGTACTTGCAGGAGGAGTGCTCGCCTTCGGGCGAGACAGGGAGGTGAGTCACCGGAGGATCAGGACCGGCTGTTACCCTGAGAAAGATAAAAGGCTGTTGGACCCTGCCCCAGGTTGTGGGAGCAACATTGCTGTTTGCTAGAACCCACCTAAGACCCTGTGCCTGACCTTGCCTGGTTTCCTGCCTCGTGTCCTGCCTTGGCCCTGTTGGACTGACTCTTTGTGGAACCCTTGGATTCGGGACCGGACCTGGACCGCGTTGCTCGGATTAACCCCTGGGTCCAGCACAAGGAATGGTGGGGACCACCACCCCTTCTCCTGAACCTTCCCGAGAACAGGAGGACAGTGTAGATTTAGAGCAGTGGTTTGCAGAAGGCCATAGTTCAGAAGCTGCAGAGGGGAGAAGCTGGGAAATATTGGGAGAGGAACAGCAGGAAGCAGCAGCATCAGGGGAGAGAAAGCTGATAGACTCCGTGTCCTTGGAAAGCATTCCTGATCCCCCTCTCCCAGGACCAGGTGAGCATTGAGAGTGTCAGGAATGAGCCAGCTCCCAGCAAAGGTTTGCAGCCAACTGCAGAAAACAGCCAGGAACAGAGAGGCTTAGATGTTAGTCAGGCAGGGAGAGAGCCGGCAGCTGCAGACTGTGGCTTTTCCTGACCTTGACAAGTTGGCTGATAAAGCAGTAGCTGAGAGCAGGCTAGAACACGGTCAAAGCTCTCCGGAAGCTCAAATAGGTGGGAATAGACACTGCGAGAGTCTCTCAGAAAAGGAAGAGGAGGGAGATGATCCAATAAGTCTGCGGAGTCGGTGAATGGGAGGGCTGCTAGACAGGAAGCAAAACAAGAGACATAAGATGCGAAAGTTCCATATATTCTGTAGACACAGGAAGCAGTCTTCAGAAGGGTCATCTTGAGTGATAATGCCGGCGGCTGCGTTAGACCTGTCCGGAGCTATCTGTGTGTTTTTGCAATAAATCCTCCTTTTTAATTACCTACGCTTACTGTGTTATCAGGCTGGGGACCTGGACTCCTGGCAGAGAGTAGGAGAACAGAAAGCTTAGAGGCAGAAGGCTCAGATCAGCTGACACAGGGGTGACGTAGAATAGGAAAGACAGAGGAGGTGGGATTTTGCGTGGGCTCTGCTTGGACTCTGCATTCCTTTGTCTCTCTCTCTGTGCATTTTGAATAAAATACTTGGTAAGAACTCTCCTTGCTGATCTGTGTCTGGGCTGCCACCGTGGGAGGGATAGGATTCCCAGAAGCCTGACACCAAGCTTCATCTGGTTCAACTCCCTGTAATTTAGGAATCACAATGGAGGAATCCCTGGCAGGTGGCTACTAAAAACCTCCAATGAAGAAGAGCCTAATAATAATAATAATAATAATAATAATAATAATAATAATAATAATATTTATACCCCACCCATCTGGCTGGGCTTCCCCAGTCAGTCTGGGTGGCTTTCAACAAAATATTAAAATACAGTGATGCATCAAACATTAAAAGCTTTCCTAAACAGGGCTGCCTTCAGATGTCTTCTAAAAGGAAACCACGTGATGATGAAGAATTGTAGCCTGCTCTTCAGCTAAAAAGGTTCCCAGGGTGGTTTTGTGGGTGCATCCAGACAACCAGATTAACAAAGGACCATCATTTACAATTATTTTTTTGTTACATGAACTGCCCACGTGCCTCCCAGAACCGCAGGGCAATGGACGCGGCCCCGCCTGCCGTACTTATCCATGCGACAGCCCTGGGAGCTAGGTTGGGCTTAGGGGTAAAAGGTAAAAGGTCATGGGGTCAGGAGACGAGGCCAAAGCTCAACCAGAAGGTTCAAGGGGATGGACGGACTCTCCTATGCGGAAAGGTTGCAGCATTTCAGACTTTTTAGTCTAGAGGACTGGTGAGTAAGTGGTGACCTGACAGAGGTTTAGAAAATGGAGTGAGCAAATGGAGAAAAGTTTTCCTTTTTTAAAATAAAATATTTATTAAATTTTCACAAATTATTTAAACAAACACAACAATTCAAACAAACACACATACAAGAAAAAAAAACAAGCATAATTTCAAATCCTTATTTTCTTAAAACTTACTTCCCCGACCCCCTCATACCTTCCCTTTCTGCATTCCAGTTTCAAATATTCAGTTCAGCAAATCCTCACCCTTACTTCTATGTAATTATTAACCTTTCTTTTCTTTTAACTTAATCTTTACAGCTGTGATCCATTTAATTTCTAAAGCCGCATCATTCTAACACTCATTAATTTTACAATGTTTCTTAAGATAGTTCTTAAATTTCTTCCAATCTTCTTCCGCCGTCTCCTTTCCCTGGTCCAAATGGAGAAAAGTTTTCCTTCCCCTCTTGGAACACTTGAATTTGTGGACGTCCAATGAAGTTGAAGGTCGGAAGAAGAAGAAGAAGAGGAGGAGGAGGAGTTTGGATTTGATATCTCGCTTTATCACTACCCAAAGGAGTCTCAAAGCGGCTAACATTCTCCTTTCCCTTCCTCCCCCACAACAAACACTCTGTGAGGTGAGTGGGGCTGAAAGACTTCAGAGACGTGTGACAAGCCCAAGGCATAGCTGTCAACTTTTCTTGTGAGGAATCCTATTCGGAATAAGGGAATTCCCCTTAAAAAAAGGGAAACGTTGACAGCCATGGCCCAAGGTCACCCAGCAGCTGCATGTGGAGGAGTGGGGAAGCGAACCCGGTTCACCAGATTACGAGTCCATCGCTCTGAACCACTACACCACGTTGGCTCACCACACGGAAGACTCAGGACACTCAAAAGTTAAACTGTGGAACTCACTGTGATGTCCACCAACTTGGATGGCTTTAAAAGAGGATTAGGCAAATTCGTGGAGAATAAGGCTACCAAGGACTATTAGCTGTGATGGCTACGCTGTGCCTCCACAGTTGGAGAAAATAATGTTTCTGAATCCTAGTTGCTGGAATCCACGGGGGGGCGGGAGTTGTTTTTGTGCACAAAAATTCCTGCTTTCTGGTTTCCCATAGACATCTGATTGGCTGCTGAGAGAGCAGGATGCTGAACTAATGCGCCATTGGCCTGATCCAGAAAGGCTTTCCCTATGTTCTTATGACCACCACACAAGCATTTTTTATACTTTGTGCAGTGGTACCTTGGTTCTCAAACGCCTTGGTACTCAAACAACCTGGAACCCAAACACTGCAAACCCGGAAGTAAGTGTATGAACTTTTTACGGAAGCCAAACGTGCTCCATTTTGAGTGTTACGCTTCCGATTTGAGTGTTACGCTGAGGTCTGTCTGCTTTTGCTATTTATTTTGCATTTCTGTTTTTGCGGCTTTTCTGTTTTGTTTTTGTGACTGTGTGGAACCCAGTTCAGCTACTGATTGATTGTGTGACTGCAGTACATTGTTTATTGCTTTCATTTTATGGGTCAGTGGTCTCGTTGGATAGTAAAATTCATGTGAAATTGCTGTTTCAGGGGTTGTTTTTAAAAGTCTGGAATTAATCAGTTTTGCATTACTTTCTACGGGAAAGCCTACTTCTTGGTTTGGGAACGCTTTGGTTTTGGAACGGATTAAGTTTGAGAACCAAGGCACCACTGTATTGCTTTTGAAATGAAAGATGGGGTGTGTGTGTGTGTTCTGCCTTCAATCACTGTGGCATTTCCTAGAGAGTCAATCCAAGACTCCCTCTCCCTCTTTAATAAATGTCACCTTCTCCAAAAGCCTGAATCTATTAGCCGAATTAATTATACAAGCATGCAAATGAGTGGTGCTGGCCTGTTTTTCCCTGAGTTTTGACATTTGGTTTTCCTCTAGCGCAGGATTTGGCACAGAATGCAACACACTTGTTCTCATCACTTCCCCAACCCCCACCCCCGTTAAGTAAATCTCGGGTTCATTCAAAAGAAGCTTCATTCATGACTTCCTGCTATCCTGGTTCTTGTTTTCCTTTTCTGGAAATGATGTAACTTCAAAAAACACCCCCCCTTTCCTCGGTTCAAAGCCCGGCTACTGAACTTTGATTGTCCGGAGAAATTATTCACTGGTTGTAGGAGCCACACCAGGGGGTGGAAAAATGAGCCGGGATCTCCATAGCAATGCCCCTTCTTTTGCTGTTATTCGTGGAGACATCAAGACGCATGAACAATTAATCCTTGATTTCCAGACCCAGGCGACTCCGCCAATAAAACAGCTGTCAGCTGCCGGTCCTGTTGAGGTGCAGTTTAATATCCCAAGAGAGGATAATTATTCTTATCTGATTTGGCTCAGGAATGAACTGGTAAGAAGCCTCATCCCGTTTGTTACCAAAAAATAAAATAAAATAAAATAAAATTTAAATTTTTTTAAAATCAAATAAAAAGATTCCAGGTCTTGTGAGAGGGCTAAATGGCTAACATTCATGCCAGTCTTTACTCCGTCTAACAGCTGATGTGTGACAAAATGTAACCAGTAGAAGCACAGAAAATATTGTTTTTAAGGGAAGGCATGGAACACCTGCATGCAAATGGTCCATGGCATCTCCAAGAAATACAGGGAAACCCTGGACAAAAGCTGCCAGCCAGTGTAGACACTACTCAGCTGAATGGAACAATGATCTGATTTAGTATAAGGAAACTCCCTAACGTTTTGGAAGGGACAGTTGCTTAGCCATAGGGCACATGAATTGCACACATAAGGTCCCAGGTTCAAGTCCTGGCATCTCCAGGCAGGGATTAAAAACAAACCTTCCCTATACAGATGTCTTCTAAAGGTTTTCTTGGCTCTGTGGTTGCACAGCTCCACACCCTCCAACTTTTCTCCAATGAAAATAGGGATGTCCTAAGGAAACGCGGGACATTCTGGGATCAAATCAGAATCTGGGACAGCTTCTCTAAATCCAGGACTGTCCCTGGAAAAAAAGGAACACTTGGGGAGTCTGGGTAAATGCACTTACCTGGGATTAACTCTCATTGAACACGCATAGGATAGGTGCATCGTTAAGTTAATTAATCCATTAAATAACTCTACATACTTTTGTATGTGGGTTAAAACAGTGCCTCTGAAGCGAGAAGCGTCTGAAATTTTAGGACGCGCAGGGTTTCATCAGTTCATACATGTAAGAAAACACAGACAAAGCCACTGATGCCCATAAACAGTCTAAGATGTAAGCAATGTAATTAATATAATATAATTAATATAATATAATATAATATAATATAATATAATATAATATAATATAATATAATATAATATAATATAATATAATATAATATAATATAATATAATATAATATAATATAATATAATATAATATAATATAATATAATATAATATAATATAATATAATATAATATAATATAATATAATATAATGATTTCAAGGTCCCCCACTTTCAGATCACCCTCTCCCTGCCCAGTTGAGAAAACAAGATCCAGCTGCCACAAGCATTGGCCAATAACATGTTGGGACAGCCCTATTATTATTATTATTATTATTATTATTATTATTGCCATAAAGTCCTAAGCCACCCAAAAGACAGCTGCCTTGGCTTGGATGTTGAAGTCCCCTAAAATCTGCAGTCTGGGAGTCCTCAACACTGCCTCCGAGACCAGCTCTGTCTTCTCGGGCACAGAGACTGCTGGGCAGAATCCCTAATCTGTTCCAATTGCCCAGGAACACATGCTAGACGCAGTGCTGGATTTAGGTATAAGCTAAACAAGCTATAGCTTAGGGCCCCACTCTCTTGGGTCCCCCAAAAAATTTAAAGAAAAAAAGTTTTGTGTTGTATAGGCTCCTATGATGTAAGTAATGGGCCCCGTCTGCTAGCCTGCTTCCTAAAATATCAGTGGTTTGCTCCTTTCTATATATAGGGTGCCTACATTCTGCATGGACTGGTTGCATGGCAACATGGGCAAATGGCTTTAGATACCTATTAGGTCCATAAATTACCATATAGCATATATTCAACACAAAAAACAGTGACCATTTGTTGTTGACAAAGGACAGCTGGACATAGAAAGGGCCCCGTTACCTTCAGTAGCCTAGGGCCTCATCAAACCTCAATCAGGCCCTGGCTAGATCCCACCACAACCGGTCAGGGAACCTGGAGAGAGAGATGGAATCTCTATAGACTACAGCAGCTCTCTCTTCTTGACCCTCAAGCCTGCTCTGATGCTGCACTGAGTACCCAGGTGGGCACAGCTGGGTGAGACCCTCCTCACCCACCCAGATCTCAGTGATACACACCAGATAGGCCTCCTCATTATGGATGAGTGAGCTCTTACTCCAGGCTGACCTGGCATTCAGCAACAGCAGCCACCGACCCAAGGGCTAGCTGAGGGCTGCCTGAGTTGAAGTCCTACAGCATTTAGAGGAGTTGACAATGCCTGGCCAGATGGATCAATGGCTTGATGGACCAAGGCCATCATTTGTCCTTGAACCTCACGAGGAGGAAACTTAATCCAGATTCTTTCTTTCTTTTTAATTTATTTATTTGGTTTTTCAGATTAAAAGTTTACAGTCACATATCCAACAAACAACACAAAAACAAGATTCCAGTGAATCTCTTGGACTTCCATCCTCCCCTTTGTGGGTCCTATTTTTAATAATTTCCTCCTGCATCTTTTATAATCATCCAAATCTTTTACTTCTCCATTGTGTCCAAAATCCACCATTAAACTACAAATGATATTCCAATCCTGCTAACGATTTTTAACTGTTTACAATGGTCTTTAAGGTATGTTATAAATTTCCCCCGTTCCTTATTAAAGTCTTGGTCTTCCTGATTTCTGATTCTTCCGGTCATCTTAAGCCATTTTGGCATAATCCATCAATTTGACCTGCCATTCTTCTCTGGTCGGGACTTTATCTTCTTTCCATCTCTGGGCCAGAGAACTTAATACAGATTCAAGCCAGTCAAACACTGATATTTCTAGCACTGATATGGCCATGACATGACTTTGTGGAGGAGAAGGACTCAGACAACGCTTGACCCAAACCGAAAGAGGGACACCGATAAGAGGTTTGGAATCAACGCCAAAATTCTAGAACCAATCCAGAGTTTGTAACATCTTAGCTCTATTATCTGACCTAATGAAATAGATGGAAGGTGCTTCTTTATCCGATGAAAACCTCTTTCCCCCTCTACGCCCACCTGCCTGGCCTCATTGATGATGATCAGAGTTATGATGATGTTTCGAGGAGCTGATGATTTGGCAGGGGGATACAGAACTGATTTCTTGTTTAAAGTTATGAATGACCTTTATCATTATCTTCCTTACCTCCCATCTCGAGAGGCTCCTAGAAGTAATGACCATGGAACTCAATTTAACATCCTCCGAACTCTTGTTTACTGAAGCCTTCAATTGAGATGGCGTGCCGGATTAGCGGATCGGCCCTGCGTCTGAAGTGCGGCTTAACGGGATCTGTGCGCGATGCGAGGACAGCCTTTGAGAGACCTTGGCAGGCCGGAGGGAGCTCTTGAATTTGAGAAGCTGTTGAAAACCCTGGGCGGGGAGGGTCACGGCGGAAGATTGATGGTGGGGCTTGGGTATCACAGCTCGCTAAGTACTGGGTAGGACATTAAGGGGCTTCCGGGGTCATCCTATTCGGTTCTGGTAATCAGTTCATCTGAGAGCTGACCCATCCTCCAAACTCAGCTGGGGATGGCAGTGGTATTTCAAGTATTACGGCTGCCCTAATAACTTTGTAGTATAGTCTGGGCAGATGATTTCCTCTTACTCTGCAGACATTTGCCAGATCCCCCCAGAAATGTCAAAGCAATAAGGGTAGGGCAATGGCGAGAACTGAGGCACAGTGCATTGAGAATGCAGGAAGTGGAGCAGGCCACATGCCTTTCTAAGTACAGCATTTTTTAAAAAAAAAATTCCAGTAGCAGCCAGTCTGATGCCTCTGGGAATCCTGCAAGTTGCTTGGGAGCCTGATCCTTTCCCCCTATTCTCAGCATAGTGAAGATAGACTGCTCTTGTACATGAAGATTCAATTAGTGATCATGCCTAGTAGCCGCTGATGCACCTTCTTCTCCTTCCTTCCCAGAGCCATCCAAGCTTGTAGCCACCACTCAAGCGTGCACAATTAATGGCACTAATCTCACCCTGTGCCATTATTTCATTTTTTTCCTGCCTGCCAGTAAGAATAATTTCCCAGTCCCAAGTCTGAGTGATGGGAAGAAGAATGTTCTACGGTGTTTATAATTTTACATAATTTCGCCCAGACTCAACCTTTCTGCCCCCCTCCAATGCCCCAATGGCATTTCCTCTTTGGAAAGAAACATGCTAAAATGGTATTTGAAAGGTAAGTCAGATAGTCTTTAAACCAGGGGGAGGCAACCTAAGGCCTGGGGGCCAGGTGCGGCCCAATAGCCTTCTCAATCCAGCCGGCGGAAGGTCCGGGAATCGGCGTGTTTTTACATGAGTAGAATGTATCCTTTTTAAAAAAAATGCATCTCTAGGTTATTTGTGGGGTATAGGAATTCGTTCATTTCCCCCCCTTCAAAATATAGTCTGGCCCACCACATGGTCTGAGGGACAGTGGATTGGCCCATGGCTGAAAAAGGTTGCTGACCCCTGCTTTAAACTGTAATTTTTGCCTCCTCTTCTTTAGTGCATGCCATGGCATCATGGCTGGGCTTCCTGCAATAGTCTCAGTGAACCCCTGAATTTGGGAGGAAATGCCATGACTTCCACTGGAGCCCCAGACAGGAGCCACGCAAGAATCAGGGATTTGCTGCCAATTTGCTATCGGGCCAAATTCAAGATTTTACTATCAGTTCAGTTTGGCAGCGCCTGCACTGTGCAACTCCCTGCCTTTTGACATCACTGTACTCTTTTTAAGGTAAAGGTAAAGGTACCCCTGCCCGTACGGGCCAGTCGTGACCGACTCTAGGGTTGCGCGCTCATCTCGCTCAAGAGGCCGGGAGCCGGCGCCGTCCGAAGACACTTCCGGGTCACGTGGCCAGCGTGACAAGCTGCATCTGGCGAGCCAGCACCAGCGCTGCACATGGAAACGCCGTTTACCTTCCCGCTATAAAGCCGTACCTATTTATCTACTTACACTTAGGGGTGCTTTCGAACTGCTAGGTGGGCAGGAGCAGGGACCGAGCAACGGGAGCTCACCCCACCGCGGGGATTCGAACCGCCAACCTTACGATCAGCAAGTCCTAGGCACTGAGGTTTTACCCACAGCGTCACCCGCGTCCCTGTACTCTTTTTGGTACCTTCTAAAATTATTTCTTTTTAGACAATCCTACCCAGATATTTAGAAAACTGATGCGAGTCTTTTAATCTGTTTCTAACGTATCGTCATTCTAACTTTTAGAAAGTTTTAAATTATCATTGTTACTTTTTCTCATGGATAATTTTATTGCTTTATCTTTTTTGTAAAAGGCTTTGAGGATTTTCTTTTGTACAGTCAAGCGGTGGACATTTTTTAAATGAAATCGATCCATCAATAAAAATAACTATATCAAACCCCTAATGTCTGGGGAACCAGCTGAGTTGAAGGATCGCCTTTCCCAATCTATGGTCTCTTGACAGCTTCGATCTGCAGAAATGGCCCTGTTACGGGTGTCACATAATACCCATTGCCCAGTTGTAATAATTCCATCTTTTAGTATGGTGGCACCTATCCTTTGGAACTCCTTGCCTATTGATGTCAGGCAGGTGCTTTTGCTGGGCTCTTTCTGGCATCTGCTTAAAAGATTTTGTTTTGTTTTGCTTGTACACATGCCATATAAAGTTCATTTGACATCTGCTAGGAGTCGATCTTGTGGAATGCAGAAAATACTCAGGCTTTGGGACTCTCTGCCTATTGATATTAAGCAAGCACCCTCACTATTTTTTCTCTTCCATTTTTATTTCAGCAAGCTTATCTGGATACGCCATTTACAGTGGTGCCTCGGGTGACATACGCTTCAGGTTACATACGCTTCAGGTTACAGACTCCACTAACCCAGAAATAGTGTTTCAGTTTAAGAACTTTGCTTCAGGATGAGAACAGAAATCGCGTGGCGGCAGCGGGAGGCCCCATTAGCTAAAGTGGTGCTTCAGGTTAAGAACAGTTTCAGGTTAAGAACGGACCTCTGGAACGAATTAAGTACTTAACCCTAGGTACCACTGTACTTACGGCTTTTTAAGTTTATCAGTGTGTCACCAATAATTGCTCCCTTGCTCTACGTACGGCGCTTCGAGGTGCCTGTTTATGTGTGTGTTTAATTAAACGGATTATAATCCCCCCCCAATATAAATAAATAAGGCTGCGATCCACGGACTGAGCCGATGAGAGATGGTGCCGTTTGGAAAGGTCACCGTAAGCCCAGAAGGTGAGAAGTGCTGTAACAACAGGTTCTCATGAACCTGGATGACCCGAGCCAATCTCAATTGTGACGGTCCGTTTTGGCGAGGAGAGGGGCTGGAGCATCCGGGAGCCCAGCCGCTCCGACTGACAGCCCCGATTATTTAGAGCCTTCTTGGACAAGGAACACAGGTGCTGCCCAGATGTTTGGGAGCCTGACATTTCTCTGGCGCAGAGTAATAGGCCCTTCTGCCACCCCTCTCTATGGGAACCACCATTGACTCCTCTACGAGGAGCCAGGGGCCTATGAAAAGACAGTGTAAACACATCACAGAGCCTCGTGCATCTGTTACTAGGGGTAGTAAAAGGAAACGCACAGGGACCCGGACGGGAACGGGGCAGAGAGAGAGAGAGAGAGAACAAAACAGAAAATGCCAGAGAATAACCCTCGGCAAAAATGTTTGCTTATTCCTTGTTCAGGGTCAGGGAGAAGCCCGAATTTGGTTGAAAGGAGAAGGGCAGGGGGCAGCCTGTTTTATTGCTGCTCTCGCATTACAGAGAGAAGTTAGAAGCATGGGATTGCAGGGTTGGAAGGGACCATATGGATCATCTAGTCTGACCCCCTGAGATGCAGGAATGGTTTTAAAATTAATTTTGATGTAAAAATGTGTGAGATTACGATATTGTATTCATTTGCATTACCTAGAGCCTGTTCTACTGATGAAGCCTAGGATGGCGAAACAAGGCTAATATTCCAGAAATCCTTGTCTTAGACTCTGAAAGGATTCTGTGGAACTGTAACAACCTTTTGTGTGGATTATTGGACTCTATGAACAGACAGGTGGACCTTATGCATGAACTGACTAGAGAATGAACTGATCTTTCTTTGGACTTTATGAGACTTCCGTTGAAATCTACAATAGGACTTACTGATCAGAAGTTGGCGGTTCAAATCCCTGCGATGGGGTGAGCTCCCGTTGCTCGGTCCCTGCTCCTGCCAACCTAGCAGTTCGAAAGCACCTCAAAGTGCAAGTAGATAAATAGGTGGGAAGGTAAACGGCGTTTCCGTGTGCTGCTCTGGTTTGCCAGAAGCGGCTTAGTCATGCTGGCCACATGACCCGGAAGCTGTATGCCGGCTCCCTCGGCCAACAAAGCGAGATGAGCGCCGCAACCCCAGAGTCGGCCACGACTGGACCTAATGGTCAGGGGTCCCTTTACCTTTTACCTTTACAGTCGGTTGCGTCTTGTGTGTTTATTGAGTATGTTTCACGTAACCATAGGTTTGTTGTTGTTTAGGTATGCAACTACGGCAGCAAGAACTTTATTAGTGCAAAAAATGGAAGCAACAGGATATGCCAACGATTCAGAAGTGGCAGGCGAAGACGATCGAATACACATCCCGATTGGCAAAATTGACTGGGAAAATCTGAAACCAGTGTGATCAAACGTTCCAAAAAGACTGAAGTAAATTCATACAGTCTTTAAAGGACAATTGCAAGCAATTAACAACACCAGCAGGACTGACTTAAGCAGACTTGTAATGTTGATACATTTTTATTTAGAATTTGACAATGGAATTGAATATAATGTTGAAAGGGAAAGTACAAATTTCTATGATATAGAAAAGAATTAAGGTAACCAGGAGGTGGGAGGGAGGGAGGTTGACAGCTCAAATGAGCAATTATTAATGTGAAAAATATGAATGTGTTTTGACAATACAAAATGGAAACTCAATAAAAATTATATATATATATATTAAAAATGAAATGTGCAGACTTAGATGCAGCCCATTCTCAGAGATTAGATGCTGTCTGCTGTCATTGCTTTGAATCGGGGCTGAGTTCAATAGGCTCCGCCCATGCTCCAAAACCCCTCCCCTGAAACGCAGGGTCTAAGCCTCAGGAGACCCACTGACCCCACTGAGTGGTGTCTGGTGGCAAATGGAAGCAGGGACTTCTTTGTGGTGGCACCTCCTCTCTGGGATGCCCTCCCCTCTATTATTTGGGAGCAGTTTCCAATTTTCAGTGGAAACTGCTTTTTTCCGCTGTCCCTGACCACTAGCACGACACCCCTCTGCCCTATGCTCTGCAATATCAATCCCACTATTTTAATTTGTTTTAATGCTGTTTTGCTTTTGTAAAAACAACAAAAACAAAGCTTTGGGAATTCTTCTAGTGTCAGCAGAAAATACTGCCTCAGATCAGGAAGTGGACCTGATCCCTTCACTGTTCCACCTCTTTTTGGAATCGTATGTTTACTGGAGATAATGTTAAGGACTGAATCAACCTGGCTGTGCTCTAAATCTGCACTTTTCTCTTAACTGCCTGCTGTTATCCTTTACAGTAAGCTTTAAGTTTCCCCTCATTTTCTCTGAGTATTTAACATATCTTTTTGTACCTTGTAAGTTCATCTAATTTTTGATACACTCAAAATAAAAAACCCTATATATTCAAAATAATGCATAAAATGGGTCAAGCTTAAACTCAACAAGCCCATTAAATGAGTTTGTCACATCCATTAATTTCAATGGATTCTGAGGAGGAATCACACCGAATAATTTTAATCTGTTTTAATATTTTAACTTTTGCATCTTTTAAAGTATGGTTGTGATTCCCCCCCCCTTAATTTTATTGATTTATCTTTTTGTGAACCACTTTGAGGTTGCTGTTTTTACGATCAAGCAATGCATAGATTATAAAATAAATAATACAATGCAATCGTTCCCGAGCACTTTGATTTGGTATTTATACTTTTCAAGTTTAAACATTTCACTAATTTTATACATTTCACTAATTTCACAATCATTTTGACATTTCAAAACTTGACTTCCTTCCCCCTCTTTCTGCAGTTCTTTAAATTTGTTTTTTATATCTTCTGCATATCCAAATTAACTTAATTTGCTCATTTATTCATCTTCTTTAAATATATACTCTTATGAAACTGCTGGTTATTACAGTAATCCTGCCAATGTTTCCATCTGTTTATAATTTATCTGTAAATATTCAATAGACCATTTCCATTCTTTTATTTAAAAAGATTGTTACCTTGATTTCTTGTTCTTCTGGTAAGTTTCACCATTTCTTCATATTCCACAAGTTTTTATATCCATTCTTCCTTTGCTGGGACTTCTTACTTCTTTCCATTTTGGGGCGAGTGACATTCTTGCCACTGTATGAATAAGTTTCTATACATTTTAGGTAGTTCTGTCCCTATAATTCCCAAAAGAAAAGCTTCTGTTCTTTTCTTCTTTTTTCTTTAACAAAGGTTATTTTAAACATCCTTTTCATTTCATTATATATCATTTCCCAGTAAGCTTTAACCTTACTACAAGACCACAACATATGATAAAAAGAAGAAACATCAACACTTTAAACTGGAGATGGCCTGGCAGTCAGTGGCGTTATTTAAGCTCAGGCATGCTCTTAAATGACCTGTCCAATTCAGAACCTATTCTGGACTAACTGGATTTCAGAGCAGTCTTCAAGGCCAGCCCCACATACAACACTTTGCAGTAGTCTAGCCAGCACTATTCTAACCAGGGCAAACCCACATATATGCCATTGACTTTAAATTGTGAGCACATGGGTGGGGCTTGTTTCATCATGACTGTCTGCAGAGCAGCTCATGATTTTCCATGATGAAGATGGTTAATATTAGAAGCAGTAGCTGTAGCCATTGGATCTTGCAACATGCTGGGACAGAAATCCAAATACAGTGGTACCTTGGTTCTCAAACACCTTGGTTCTCAAACACCAAAAACTCAGAAGTAAGTGTTCTGGTTTTCAAACTTTTTTGGAAGCTGAACGTCTGATGCAGCTGTCAGCTATTGTTTCCGGGGCGCCTGCACTAATCAGAAGTTGCACCTTGGTTTTCAAACATTTCGGAAGTCAAAAGGACTTCCAGAACGGATTAAGTTTGCTGTTTTTGTTTTTGCTATTTATTTTTTGTTTTTGTTTTGAGGCTATTTCGGTTAATTTGTTTTTGTGACTGTGTGGAACCCAATTCAGATATTGATTGATTGATTGATTGATTGATTGTGTGACTGCAGAAATGGATAAAAGCCCCCCATCCAAACAATGACTATCATCAGTGAAGGTAAGGGGGGAAATTTATTTTAATTTTTAACATCTACAATACTGTCTTATTTATTTTATAGTACAGTACATTGATTATTGCTTTTATTTTATGGCTCAATGGTCTCGTTAGATAGTAAAATTCATGTTAAATTGCTGTTTTAGGGGTTGTTTTTAAAAGTCTGGAATGGATTAATCCATTTTGCATTACTTTCTATGGGAAAGCACGCCTTGGTTTTGGAATGCTTTGGTTTTGGAACGGACTTCCGGAACGGATTAAGTTTGCGAACCAAAGTACTGCCGTAAAGAAACGCCAAATGTATAAAAGCAGCAGCATTTCCTCTCTTCCTCTCTCTCTCTCTCTCTCTCTCTCTCTCTCTTTTTTTGCCGGAAATAAACAGCACAGGGAAGCTAACAGCCACAGAAGCAGACTGGCGATCAGTCACCGATATTGAGGGATCTGTCACGAGAGTATAACGGGAGGTTGAACAAAGAGACTTCAGAACCCGTCAAACATTTTCAACATCCCTTTTCTAATTGGCAATTTTGTAATATTAATTCACAACAGATCTGATTGCTGGATTCCCACTGGCTCCCCTCAGGAGGTTTTGCGTGAAATCTATTTGAAATGGTGTGTCAGGGTTTCCAACACCCCCCTCCTCCCTTCCTTCCTTCTTCCTTGAAGTCACCATCTGGCTGATAGACTTGAGTCTGTTCTAATACAGTGACCCAGCGAATCACTGTTAAACAATTCCCCTGGGCTCACGGTCCTCTCGCAGGCAATCCATCGAGGGAAATGCTGTGCGGAGAGACACAGGGAGATGCGCAGAGTGATAGGGGCGTATTTTGAACGAATTAAGCTGACGGATTGTAAAATAATTTGATTTATGGGGAAGGAGAAATCTGTGGGGGCGATCTTGTCTGGCTCCCTCGCACTTTGGTTGGCCCGGTTTGGTTTCCAAGGATGCGGGTGATCCCCTGGCTTTTAATTAATGTCAGGGCCACTCTCTCTGGAACGGTGCCAGGTTCAAACCCTAGTCCAAAGCAATATAAGAAAAAAATCTCACAGTGCAACCAAAGCAGGTTGTGGCAGAATGCCAATTCTGTGGAGGAGACATGGAGACCAGGCAGAAGGTTATGAAAAGCTTGGCCTATCACTCAACATCCCAAAA
The DNA here is from genome assembly GCF_965113315.1 of Podarcis vaucheri. Classification (NCBI taxonomy): domain Eukaryota; kingdom Metazoa; phylum Chordata; class Lepidosauria; order Squamata; family Lacertidae; genus Podarcis; species Podarcis vaucheri. The sequence continues at coordinate 50,441,851 of NC_138752.1, forward strand.
ACCCAAAGTGCTCCACCAACAAGCACAAAACAACAGCTCTTCAGCGCCACAAATCCAACTCAATGGCGTAACGTTGGAAAGTGTTGATCACTTCTCCTACCGGGGCAGTTATCTTTCCACAAGGGCCAACATTGATGTCGAAATCCAGCATCGCCTGAGCTCTGCGACTGCGGCTTTCTCCCAATTGAAGCACAGAGTGTTTGCGGACAGGGACATTCTCAGGGAAACCAAAATGCTTGTTTACAAAGCTATTGTACTACCAACCTTACTCAGGGACGCGGACTTATAAAAAATATGGGGGGGGGCCCCAGGAAAGCTCATGAATAATAAATAAGCTCATGAATATGCAAATAAAGTGGCGGCGCCTCCTCGTGAGCGAATAGGGGAGAGCGTGCTGCGCCTATTAATCAGCTCCGAAGGAAATTGGGTGGAGCTTTTGCTCGGGAGGGAGGGCAGGAGGCATGCAGCCCGACCCTGTGCATTTTGGGCTGGGGGAGGAGCGGCGGCGATGGCGCTCTGCTGGAGGGGCACCGGAGATTATTGGGGGGGCGGAGCCCCCCCAAACGAATTTTTGAGGGGGTTCGGGCCCCCTCAAGCCCCATGGAGTTGGCGCCTATGACCTTACTGTATGCTTGTGAAACATGGACCACTTATAACCGCTATCTCCAACTCCTCGAAAGATTCCATCAACAGTGTCTCTGAAAATTTTTACGCATCACTTAGGAAGGCAGGCGAACTAATGCCAGTGTACTGGAAGAAGCAAAGATCACCAGTGTTGAAGCAATGATTCTTCAACATCAACTTCATTGGACTGGTCATGTTGTGCGGATCACTCATAGCCAAGTCATCCATAAACACGGTTTTAACAATGAGTCCGTAAGTGTCTGTGGAGGCCAGTTCTGGATCCACACGTCCTTCCACAGTGGGGACATAGGTTTCTGGGCGGATGTTGATCATGGTGAGGGTTCGCCAAATATGCCTTCCTCTTAGCACGTTTCTCCCTTGTGTCCTGAGTTCGAGTGTCTTCAAAGCCCATGACACCTTTGGTGAAGGCTGTTCTCCAACTGGAGTTCTCGCAGGCCAGTGTTTCCCAGTTGTTGGTGCTGGCAGATGGCGCTGACCTACAGACTTATTTCAAGGCAAACTGGGTTTTAATTGCTGGTTTTAAATGCATTATGTTGCCTTTTTCATTATTGTTTTTCACTGGTTTGATTTTATTACAGTGGTACCTTGGGTTACAGACGCTTCAGGTTACAGACGCTTCAGGTTACAGAGTCTGCTAACCCAGAAATAGTACCTTGGGTTGAGAACTTTGCTTCAGGATGAGAACAGAAATCGCATGGTGGTGGCGCTGCGGCAGCAGGAAGCCCATTTGCTAAAGTGGTGCTTCAGGTTAAGAACAGTTTCAGGTTAAGAATGAATTAAGTTCTTAACCCGAGGTACCACTGTACGTTGCAGTTTAGAATGATGTTTTTGAAATGTTGTAAGCCGCCTTGAATCCCAGCTTGGGAGAAAGGTGAGATATAAATACACAAATAAGAATCACACACACACACACACACACACACAGAGAGAGAGAGAGAGAGAGAGAGAGAGATCCGATTCTGATCCTTTTACAAGCTCAAGCAGCTCTCTCTAAGCCGCTGTTTCCTCAAGCCTGAATTGTGCCTTCCAATATTTTGCAAATATTATTCTTGCGCCCCTAAATCGTCGCAACTTGCCTATTGAGCAACCCCCTGCCATTCAAAGCGAATAGCCGAAGGAACAGATGGCGCCTTTGGGCTGTCCTCTCCTGAGTTCTTCTGCTCCGAGCGCAAGCCTGATCGGCTGCTTTCCCATCCTTGGTGCTGGGAAGAGGAGAAGCAGCCTTTGCTTGGCTTCTGCGAGAGGTGGACGCCAGCCAGCCCCCGGCTTCTGTTTGTAAATACAGCTGAAGATCTCCTCTGATGGACTCACCCTGCTGAAAACCCACCTCAATGGTGGGAAAGTGAAAAGGTAAACAAAGGCTGCCCGTTCCCACCAGCCACCGGACTCCACCAGACTTTTAAATCTTCCACCTCTAGAACAAATTGATTTCTTGCCAGTCGGCAGACTTTTTACTGATGTTGTGGCTGTTCTGGTTGAAGACAACCAGGTGCAGAGAGCTGGGATAATCTTCTCCCCCCCCCTTTCTCCTTTCCCTGTGTCCTCTTCATCACCCCCTTCCTCAGTGCACAGACACAGAGATCTGAAAGGGGGAACTAAGCCTATCCCAGGGGGAGCGACTCACCGGTGCGGTGGGGAGGGGGTAGGGAGAAGGGAAACCCAATATGGGGAAAGAATGAGCCTTACCAGGATCTGTAGACTTATACAGGTTTGTGGCGCATTCAACAGCAAGGTCACACCACTCATTTTGGATTCAAAACAAACTTGGGCCAGACCAGTTCAAGCCTTGAATGTGAAACACCAAAATTGCCTGAAAAGGGGCCTGAGAAACTCTGGGAATCTCTGACCAGAGATTCTCAAAAGACTGGAGTAAATTTATGGACAATTTGAAAAGTAATTGTGATGAACAGATTATGCTAGTTTTCTAAGTTTTTGAAATATTGCAAAAAAGAGAATGAGGAGAATTATTAGTTAAAGATAATATGAAATTAAGAAATGCATAGTAAGTGATAAGAATGGAAAATCATCAGAGGTGTTGACGGAAGTCCAAAAATTATTGTATAAGATGAATTGTATGAATGATAATTAATGTTAAAAACTAATAAAAAACGTATATAAAAAAAGAAAAGGGGGCTCAGAAATTGAAGCTCAGATATGCTTCAAAAATGGCTGTTCCTCCTTTCAGTATCTCTGCTGTTATGTCTTTACTCTGTATATATAATAAAATTAAATATTTTTTTCCTCTGTATATAATTTTTTAATTACATTTTCCAAATATTGCTGTTGCATTTGGCATGGTTTAGCGGGAAGACACCCCAGTGAAAATTTCTGTTACTATATATCTTATACGGCTGTTTCTTTCTACAGTCGTACCTTGGAATCTGAACGGAATCTGTTCTGGAAGTATGTTTGACTTCCAAAACATTCAGAAACCAAAGCGTGGCTTCTGATTGGCTGAAGCCAATCGCATGCACATCAACGAAGCCACCGATCGTCTACACACTCGCTGAAAGAAAGTGCTGATCTTCCGCCCAATTGCTGCAGCAGCCAATAGCCAGAAGACCTTTAGGCACCCACCAATCACCAAAAAACACACTGCTGACAATCTCCTGCTCGTGGCAGCCAACTATCGCCTGTCCCACCTCACAACTATCCATATATAAGACAACCCCCAATTTTCAGCATTTTTAAAAAATAAAATAACCTCATCTTATACACAGAAGAATATGGTAAATATGGTGTTAGTATTTCAAAAGATACCTCAGCAACTGCAGTGGGTGCATGATGGCAGACATAGTGCCTTTATGTTTGTGCACAGATATTTTACATGCCTTTGTACCAGTAAAACGATTGACCAGGCAGATTTAACTTCTAGAGACGCTGGAGAGGGAGCTGAACACTGACCGGGCAACTTTATCAACTCATACCAACAGCATTTTAATAAGTCATTTCCAAAGCACAAAAACAGGAACAAGGTCAAGTTGGTGGTTCCATTAAAATCAGTGTCCATGACTTATCCATGACTTAACTCCCATTGATTTTGTCAGAACTGAGTTTAACTGGCTTACTCGGGATCCAGTGATCTCTGAAGCACTGGAAGACACGGGCTGCCCCCTGGATAGTGTAACCATTTGAAGGTAGGTCTTTGCACAATCCATACGTCACCTCCAAGGAGTTTTCTGGTTTATTGACAGAGGGAATGCATTACAAAGATGTTATTGGTTTTATCAATAGCCAGGAATCTGGAAGATCAGTTCCAAGTATATATAAAATGGTTTGGTCTTTTTAAAGAAAAATGGGATCAATTGAAGAAAGGTTAGACAAAAAGAAAAATGAAAGATGGATCTCATTAATGGAGTCATTGTAGGTTGGAAGCAACAAATGCTATAGAGAAAAAATGTGGTATTATAATTGGAAATTGACAATTATGTTAAAGAGAAGATTCTTAGTCCTTGTAGAAACTATTGTGCTTAAAGAAATGCAATCTGAATCCTGAAATACTGCTCAGAAGGGGCGGGGAGTCATTTATATTTACTCTTCAATCAATGTTCCCTTTGTAATGCAGTCACGGTATGGAAAACAAATAAATATATTTATGATTAAGGAGAAGGGGGGGAGGAAACGATGGGAAAAGCTGTGACTGCTCAACACTTTCAAGACTCTCAAAACAATCTCGGTTTTCTTCCCGCAAATCAGTGAAACAGGGATCCGGGATCCTGCAGAGACAGCTCCAGCGCTTCCTTTGATTGCGGACATCTATCTCTTCCTTGACAACTTTGCCTGTTAGCAGAGGGAGTCGGCTGTTTAATTCACCTGACTTGTTAAGGGCTCCCTGGTTCCCCCCCCTTCTATTCTTGTTTGCTTTTTTTGAAGTTCTGGGAAGTCAACGATCTCGCATTTGCAGGCTAAGCGCGGAGTTCCCGTCGGGTGACTAAAATTCACAAATAATCTGGCAATTTGTCCACTGTCTCGGGAGTCTGCGGGGAAGCTGATCACTGCAAGAGTTTTTGGTATAAAAGAGGGAGATTGATGAGCTGCCTGGAATGCGGGGCTGGCTGGCAGCTTCCCAAAGCTGAAGATGAAACGCTACAAGCAAAGGGAACTCAATTGGCAACGCTGTCCGTGATTGTTCCTGCATCCTGGGCGGACTCTTGATTTGGCAATCCTTGCTTTAAAAGGCACCACTGCTGAAACCACAAGTCCCCGCTGCTCAGATAGACTGCTCCAGGCTCATACACTCCTCTGCAACAAAACAGAACCTGATTAGCTGCCGCTGTCCAGAACCTCATTTTTAAAAATTGCATTTATACTCCACTTTTATCTCCAAAGGGGACGTGGGTGGCGCTGTGGGTTAAGCCACAGAGCCTAGGGCTTGCCGATCAGAAGGTCGGTTGTTCGAATCTCCGCGGCGGGGTGAGCTCCCGTTGCTCAGTCCCTGCTCCTGCCAACCTAGCAGTTCGAAAGCACATCAAGTGCAAGTAGATAAATAGGTACCACTCTGGCGGGAAGGTAAACGGCATTTCCTTGCACTGCTCTGGTTCGCCAGAAGCGGCTTAGTCATGCTGGCCGCATGACCTGGAAGCTGTATGCCGGCTCCCTCGGCCAATAAAGCGAGATGAGCGCGGCCACGACTGGACCTACTGTTCAGGGGTCCTTTTACCTTTACCTTTTTATCCCCAAGGAACTCAGGGTGGTGGGCATGGCCCTCCCCACCCCTCATTTAAGTAGGTTAGTCTGAGAAGCAGTGAACAGCCCAAGGAACTTCATAGCCAAGTTCGGGCATTTGAACCCTGGTCTTCCACGTCTCAGTCCGCAACTCTAATCATTGAGACACACTGGCTCTCCCGTCATGCCCTTGATTATCTTCTCCCGGCCCCATTGGCATGCTGAATGTACTTTACTGCGTTAGGCTGAGAAGCAGGAGCCTCTGTGCCACAGTTCCTGACCTGCTGCCGACACTAAGCCTCAAAGCAATCTTTTCACAAAGCATCTTGGAGACAGGGTTAATTATTCTGTGCTGGGAAAGGAAAATCCTGGGCCAAAGGTCAAAGGTGGGGAAAGTGGTACACTTTGAGTGTTGTTGAACTCCGACTCCCATCATCGCTAACCATTGGTCATGCTGGCCACGGCTGGCAGAACTGAAACTGAGCGATGCTTGGAGGGCACCACATTCCCCATCCCTGTTTGAGGCCTAGGATTTTGCTTCCAGTAACAACGATGGGTCCATGGGCAGGACTGCCATCAGCACCTGGCATCACTGGGCAGCTGCTCAGGCTGTGCCAGTCCTTGTCCTGGGCAACCAGGCAGCCTCACTTCACTCCCACTTAAATTTCCCACAATATCCTCAATACAGCATCATTCTGGGGCATCGTGGGAAAGGAAAATGGAGCTGGAGCCAGCATATTGGTCCTCACCAACTGTAGGCAAGGATGGAAGCCTGTCAGCTTTGGTTCCCTCAATTTTTCCAATCTTAAATTTGGTCCTCCACATTTCTGCAGAAATTTCTGGATTTCCTTTTTTTATTTTTAATCCTCCCGAAAATTCTTTAGCATTTTAGCGTGAGATTTCCCCAAGAAGCACAGTTTTGACCAAAGTACACGTTTTGGCAAGCCATTTCTCCTAATACAGTGCAATTTGTATGCTACTTGCAGAAACACATTCATTTGTAGGCACATTTTCTCTCGATAAATACATCTTTGTAAGCACTGTTTTGGAGAACTGAATTGCAAAATTCAGGTGAGTGCAAATTTCAAAGGATGGCTGCATTTTGGTTCTCAGAAAGTGCAAAGATGATAGATTTGGCAAATAGGATTAAAGTTCTCTGCACATCACTATCTCCAGATACGTCCACTGGGACAAACATAAGAAGGGGAATTCCCAAAGTGAAACTTGAACCCAGGACCCCATCAGACCTGGAGTCGGTCCTATCAGTTCACCTTCTCATCTGTTCTCACCTGAGAGATGCCACCCACACCATACATTTAAAGCACTATGATACCACTTTAAGCAGCTGCAGCTCCCCGCAAAGAATCCTGGGAGCTGTAGTTCATTAAGGGCGTTGAAAGTTGTTATGAGGCCCCTATTCCCCCTTCAGAACTACATTTCCCAGACTGGCTTAACCATCAATCCCAGGGACCTTTGGGAATGGCAGCTCTGTGAGGGGGACAGGGAGTATCCTAATGCTTCTCAGTGCCCTTAATAAACTACAACTCCCAGAATTCTTTGGGCTAAGCCACAACTCCTTAAAGTGTATGGTATGAATCTGGCCTCTCCCTTTTTGGCAGAGAGGAGACACCCTGGACAGCATGTCCTGTCTTTTCTTATTTATTTATTTATTTATTTATTTATTTATTGTTTATAGTGTGCTATTATATTTATATTATTATATAGTATTGTTATCATTAATTCATTAATGCATTGACCCTTAATGTAACAGAAAAGCTATCATTCCTTTGTTAACGGAACAAATTCATATATACCACAGACTCGATAGAAAACCTTATAGTCATGGTGTTTTATTTATCCGTTTATAAAAAAATATCTATACAGTGGTGCCCCGCAAGACGAACGCCTCGCGAGACGAAAAACTCGCAAGACGAAAGGTTTTTTCGTTTTCGAGTTGCTTCGCAAGACGAATTTCCCTATGGGCTTGCTTCGCAAAACGAAGCTTGCCCCGCAATCTCCGGGGACAGAGGGGAAGGCGCACGGCCATTCCCCTCTGTCCCCGGACCCCGTTTGAACCAAGGGGCGGCAACGGGGAGAAGCGATCTTCTCCCCTCCGCCCCTTGCTTCAAAAGAGGGGACAGAGGGGAAGGCGCGTGGTCATTCCCCTCTGTCCCCGGACGGTCTCCATAGGAACGCATTGATTGATTTTCAATGCATTCCTATGGGAAACCGTGCTTCGCAAGACGAAAAACTCGCAAGAAGAAAAAACTTGCGGAACGAATTAATTTCGTCTTGCGAGGCACCACTGTATATTCTGCCATGCCATAAAAATTCATCAAAGCGGTTCCAGCACTAAAACATAAAACCATGGGTAGGCAAACTAAGGCCCGGGGGCCGGATCACTGGAATGTGCCCCCAAATAGGAACATGTACCTTGTTAGCCTGTACAGAGGATGGAACATGGTCCATGCATATGTGTGCAAAACCTCTGACTTACGTGAGGCTGGAATGCAACCTGATTATTTTTTAAACAAATGTATACAGCCCTTGTCAGTCGTAAAAAGCTTGATGTGGTTTAAAGCGAACCAAACACAGAAATATATATATATATGTGTGTGTGTGTGTGTGTGTGTGTGTGTGAGAGAGAGAGAGAGAGAGAGAGAGAGAGATACTTGTGATACAAAAGTTCATGCCCAGTACAAAGTATCTTTTTATAATACACCGCAGACATGAGAATTATTAACAAACAACAGATATTTTAAAAACATACACAGCTAATTACAATCAACAGCAAGCGAAAAACAGATTAAAACAGTGCTTTTTTCTTTTAAAAAATAATGTTTAGGGGTACTCTCATTTTCCTACTCATATTGCCCCTTAATAAGGCTAGACTTAGATTCACAAAATGTTTAGGGGTATGTGAATCCCTGCGTCCAGCTCCCCAGAAAAATGCACTGGATTAAAACATGTCTAACTTCTTCGTGTCTGCAAAAGTGTTATAAGCAGGTGCTGGAAAGAGGACAGTGATGGTGCCTGTCTGGTGTCCAGTGGCAGGGAGTTCCAGAGGGCCATTTCTGCAGGTGGAAGTGGTTGAGTGGGCATATATGGAACTGGCAACCCTGCAAGCAAACTGGTCCCAAGCTGTTAAGGGCTTTATATACTATATGGCAAATTTGGGGGGAAACTCCACAAGCTCTTCAGAAGTACACTCTCTGGTAATCGAGGGGAAAGAAGGGTGTGACTTGTCAATTGGTAACCTCAAGGCTGTACTGCTGTAATGTCCTCTACGTGGGGCTGCCCTTGAGGCTGTTCCAGAAGCTGTAAAGGGTAAGGGGATCCCTGACCATTGGGTCCAGTTGTGACCGACTCTGGGGTTGTGGCGCTCATCTCACTTTATTGGCCGAGGGAGCCGGTGTTTGTCTGCAGACAGCTTCCGGGTCATGTGGCCAGCATGACTAAGCCGCTTCTGGCGAACCAGAGCAGCGCACGGAAACGCGGTTTACCTCCCCACTGGAGCGGTACCTATTTATCTACTTGCACGTGCTTTCGAACTGCTAGGTTGGCAGGAGCAGGGACCGAGCAACGGGAGCTCACCCCGTTGCAGGGATTCGAACCGCCAACCTTCTGATCGGCAAGTCCTAGGCTCTGTAGCTGGTGCCAAATTTGGCAGGGGGGCTACTTGGAATTACATGGGCTTCCAATCAAGTACAGAGCCAGGTGTGAGGTTTTGACTTTGACCTAGGGGCTTTGGTCTTTATCCCTTCCGCCCTAATAAATCGTTGCCTTCCTCTGGTAATGCCTTCCTGGTGGTGGCTCCCCTTTTGTGGAAGCATCTTCCCTCGGAACGCAGGCAGGCACAATCCTTGAGGACCTTTCAGCTCCTCCTAAAAACGGATTTGTGTATGCAGGGCTTTCCTGCAGTTCGATTCCAGTTTGCTAGTGCCCAATTTCAGGTGCATTTATTCTATACAGTGGAACCTCCCACTGCGACCGTAATCCATTCTGGAGGTCCATCCAGAGTTCAAAGAGGGTCTCTGGGAGAGGCACCATTGTGTGCAGGTGCTTCTGCGCATGCACGAACAGTGATCACCGCTCCTGCGCATGCGCGACTGGCGGCAAACCCGCCAGTTATTTCCGGGTTTGCCACAGATGTTGGGAGAAATGGACACAAGCGGAGGAAGACATAAAAAGAGTTTTGACTGCATATGGACTTATTCTTATATAAGTTTCTTTTGGGGAGAGAGGGGGGGAAAGGAGGCTACCTCACGCCTGATTTGGGAGGCGGTATAAAAGCATTTCAACGAGAAATAACGAAAAGAAAGAGAGGAAAGTGAAAGAAGAGATTGGGTGAGATTCCAGCATTTAATTAGACAGAGAACGTTCTAGGAACAGCAGGCAAATTGCATTGAATTTCTCTGATTTATCCTTCCGGTAGATGGACAGGTCTAAAAAAATCTAAACCTGCAAAATCTATTTACAGGTTGGGGATGAATAATATGAGTCTACACTTCAGTGCTTTGACAATGTCAGTTCCATACAGAGCGGAAATGAACATTTGCAGGCGTTTGAAATTCATTTCCCAAATGTGCCTTCTGGATTGCTGGATTCTACCTGGATGTGGAGTTTGTATTTGTTTTGGGGTTTTTTTGGTGCAAAATATCGGCTGCCTTGCCTGCCATTTGTCCCTATTCCCCTAATTAAGAACATAAGAAGGGACTACTGGATCAGGCCAGTGACTCTTTTGGTCCATCATCCTATTCTCACAGTGGCCAACCAGGTGTCTCTTCTACGGTGCTCCCTTTGCAACCCATCCTATAGTCCATTTCAGGAAGGAAGGAGTTAATTATGGCTCCTGTTAAGATGTGGGCGAACATATCAGACGACCCAGCGATTCTTCAAATAGCTCTTGTTTATTCAAAGGCCAGAACAGAACTGACTGAAGGGCTCAGCCAGCCTGCTTATATAGAGCTCCAGTACAACGTTACTGTAGCAACTTTCTAAAACTATCCAATCACTGAACGTCACTTTCGATCCTTCATTTGCATAACTATCTACAGTATCCCCCTGCTGGCCCAGGGTGAGCTTCAGTACATAACAGCTCCCCTGAAACCCTACCCCCTTATGCTTCCACTTTCACAGTTGGGGTGCTTAGATGCTGGGTCAATTTTTCAAGGCAGGGGTCTGAACATGCCACCCACTACTGGAGCCCCTATACATACACATGCCAAAAAGCCTCAAAATTTATCAGCCGGTTTCAGCTCTCTGTTTACACAGACAGCCAAGGCAAAGTTTCTCTCCCGGAAACTTTTGACTCAGCATTCGTTTTAATTCTTGCATCATCCACTCGTACACACGCAGGGCCAGATTTAGGCTTGGTGAGGCCCTCAGCTACTGAAGGTAATGGGGCCATTTCTATGTCCAGCTGTCCTTGGTCAACCACAAATTGTCTCTGTTTTTTGTGTTGAATATATGCTATATGGGAATTAATGGACCTAATAGGTATCTAAAGCCATTTGCACATGCAGAATGTAGGCACACTATATATAGAAAGGAGCAAAGCAGTGATATTTGAGGGAGCAGGCTAGCAGGCAGGGCCCATTATTTACATCATAGGAGCCTACACAAGACAAAACACTGCTGCTGTATGTAGGTTTTATTTTATTAGTTTTTTATCTTATATTTTGGAAATGTACATACGGGTTTCCCCCCCCCTATAATTTTTTTTTTGGGGGGCCAAGAGAGCGGGGCCCTAAGCCAGGGGTCTGCAACCTGCGGCTCCGGAGCTGCATGTGGCTCTTTTACACCTTTGCCGCGGCTCCGGGATGGATACTAGCGAGGGGAGGAGGCGCATTGTGCGCCCCGAGACTCCTCTCTGTGGCGGGCGCTGTACTGGCTGTGACGTCGCATGGGGGCGGTGTGTGTGCGTTAGTCACGCACCGTCCCGACGTCACCTTCCCGCCTGCCCGCTACATTGTAAGGGGCATGTACGCTGGTCACTGCATTGAAAGGGGGCATGTACGCTGGTCACTGTTTTGAAGGGGAGTGAAGAACACACACACACAAAAAGGTAACTTGTTAATTTAACGCTTATTTCTATGAGGAGGAGTAATTCTGAGGGGTCAAACAAAGAAATAATTTTTAAAAAGTGACAAAAAAGTTATTTTTATAAGGACGAGTTTTGCGGCTCCCAGTTTTTTTTCTTCGGAAACGGGTCCAAGTGGCTCTTTTTGTCTTAAAGGTTGCAGACCCCTGATCTAAGCTATAGCTTGTTTAGCTTAAACGTAAATCCAGCACTGGACTGGCTTCAGCCAAGGCTGAGGCTTCCTTTGTGTGGCAGAGGCTCTCACTTTGCCGAATCGCTCTCCCTCTTCCCTTTGATGCTTGCTCCACATAATGCGTTGACAGCCTGTGTTTTGTCAGTTGTTTTACAATGTTGACAAGGAAGTGTGTGTTTTCTTGTGCGCGAAGCCCAGCCCGTTCCTTCGAGGGAGGCAGCTTCGGAGGACTCAGAGCATGGAAGAAACTCGTGAAATTTAGCCACACCATGTGATGTCCAGGCGTGGGAAAGGGAGGGGGGCACAAGGTGACCGGGGTCATAATGAAGAGCAATGCAGGGACCTTGAGGTGGCTGTCTCTGCCTTTTGCCTTCATATTATAAGCAGCTCAAGGGGGTGGGGACCAGAAACCTGATTTTCAAAATTCTTTTCAACACCTGCTGAAAACTTTTCTCTTCTGCCAGGCCTAGGCAGGCAGTTAAAAATACTCCTTACACGATGGCTAATTGATTCTTGTTTGCAAGTTTTGGTGGGGGGTTTTTTACTGCATGGTTTTATGCAGGGGTTAGCAAACTTTTTCAGCAGGGGGCCGGTCCACTGTCCCTCAGACCTTATGGGGGGCCGGACTAGATTTTGATGAGGGAAAAATGAACGAATTCCTATGCCCCACAAATAACCCAGAGATGCATTTTAAATAAAAGCACACATTCTATTCATGTAAAAGCTTGCTGATTCCCGGACCATCCGCAGGCCAGACTGAGAAGGTGATTGGGCTGGATCCAGCCCCCATGTAGTAGATCTTTCTCCAATTCATGATCCCATCCTATTGGACCTGACATAGGATTGAACTTGGGGGGGGGGGCGTGTTTGGCAGGCAGACAATTCTACCTGCTCTTCAAGACGAGACAAGTCATTCCAGCAGCCTGCCTTCATTAGAAACACTGAACATAATCACCATATTTAATGCTTTTATCATGACTCAATGGATCACTGAACAGAGGAGCTACAGAAAGACAATTAGAAGCGTTCGTCTTTACTCAAAATTTTCCCCATCTCTCCAGCTTTTGTCTGAAGACTTATTTGTTCGCTAATTGCAAATATATAATTTGGTAGGGAGACTCTAGCTGCATTCGCTGCGTGGTTAATGCGCTGACCGGGCAACTTTAGTGCATGGATCCTTCCATTGAAAGGCTAAATCCATATCTTGCCATCTGGATTTGCATGCTGAAATGCAGTTATTTATTACTATTATTACTATTATCATCAGTGCTGGTTTTTTTTTCTAGAAAAAGAGGTACTGGAACTCTGACTGGGGGAAAAGAACCCTGATTATTATTAAATGTACAGCGGTGCCTCTGGATACGAACGGGATCTGTTCCGGAGCCCCATTCGCATCCCGTGTCTGCGCATCTGCACGTACATGGGTTGCGATTCGCTGCTTCTGCGCATGCAGGTGACGTCATTTTGACTGTCTGCGCATGTGTGAGTGGTGAAACCCAGAAGTAACGCGTTCCGTTACTTCCAGGTCACCACGGAGCGCAACCCGAAAATGCTCAACATGAAGCAACTGACTCTATTTCTATCTCACCTTTCTCCCAAATTGGGGATTCAGGGCTTAGAAACACCATCACTCCTTCAGACAGAGGCCTCTAGACCAGCATTCCTTGGGGCCTGTGGTTTACAGAGAATTTTGCAAATTTATGGCAAACCCACCATATACCGTACATTTTAAGCAGATGTGAAGCATATTTGAAGAATCGTGGGAACTCTAGTTTACTGGAAATGGTAGCTTTGCGAGGAGGAAAACTACAGCTCCCAGAATTCTTCCTGGGGTGGGATGAGGGAATCACGTACTTTAAGCATGTGTTGAATATATTTTAAATGTATAGGATTGATTTGACCTCCCGTCACAACCTGCATCCAGAGAAAAGAGGAGCCTTGTTTGGCTTCCTCAAGTAGAACTGAAGACTTCGGCTCACTAAGTAGGAGGGTAAAGGGAGGGGAGGCGATTGATTCAAGGTTTGGGGTATTTGCATGAGGGCCCCCCGTAAGTATTAGTGATTGGTTTGGAATCAATGCCCCCCCCCGGCTCTGGATTACACAGGGGTTCCTGGAACGAGGAAGACAGACCTCCTAGGAGAACGTGCTAAGAGACCTGATTACTCCCTTCGTCCCATCCGAGCTCAGTGGGGGATTGGAACAGCAGGCGGACTCTTAGCTAAACACTCAGAGTGAGAAAAACAACTTTCAGGTGTGGTTTACGATGTAGCCCAAACAGTTCCCACGAGCCGACTCCATGCGGGAAGCCTCTCTGGATAGACCATCGCAAAGAGGAACCCAGGCAAACTCCAACAACGATCCAAACTCACACTTTCGCCTGGTTCCCGTTAACACCCCCCCCTCCTGCAAACTTATAGGTTTCCCTATAACAGGGATAGGCAACCTAAGGCCCGGGGGCCGGTTGCGGCCCAATCGCCTTCTCAATCCGGCCTTTGGACACTCCGGGAATCAGCGTGTTTTTACATGAGTAGAATGTGTCCTTTTACAGTCATACCTTGGGTTGAAGTAGCTACAGGATAAGTATTTTCGGGTGGCGCTGCGGCACACCGGAAGTAACGGAGTGCGTTACTTCCAGATTTTGCCGCTCCCGAATGTGCAGACGGTCAAAATGACGTCATGCGCAGAAGTGGCGAATCGCGACCTGGCACATACAGACACGAGGACGTGGGTTGTGTTCACTTCTGGATGCGATCAGGTCTCCGGAACAGATCCCGTTCGCATCCAGAGGTACCGCTGTATTTAAATGCATCTCTGGGTTATTTGTTGGAGCGGCCTGGTGTTTTTACATGAGTAGAATGTGTGCTTTGATTTAAAATGCATCTCTGGGTTATTTGTGGGGCATAGGAATTCGTTTATTCCCCACCCCCAAATATAGTCCAGCCCACCACATAGTCTGAGGGACGGTGGACTGGCCCACGGCTGAAAAAGGTTGCTGACCCCTGGCCTAGAAGCTGGCCGACGAATTATAAATTCAGTTCCAAAACATGCAGCAGTAGCAAAAACGGATTAAGAGTAGGGCTTTTGATTTGCTGGGGCCTAGGATTGGCGCTGTGGGTAAAACCTCAGTGCTTGGACTTGCCGATCGCATGGTCGGCGGTTCAAATCCCCGCGGCGGGGTGCGCTCCCGTCGTTTGGTCCCAGCGACTGCCAACCTAGCAGTTCAAAAGCACCCCCGGGTGCAAGTAGATAAATAGGTACCGCTTACCAGCGGGAAGGTAAACGGCGTTCCGTGTGCTGCGCTGGCTCACCAGATGCAGCTTGTCACGCTGGCCACGTGACCCGGAAGTGTCTGCAGACGGCGCTGGCTCCCGGCCTATAGAGTGAGATGAGCGAACAACCCTAGAGTCTGTCAAGACTGGCCCGTACGGGCAGGGGTACCTTTACCTTTACCTTAGGATTGACCCAACTCCCCCCTGCAACCTCTAAGCAGGAAATGAAATTTGCATCATCTGCTAATTCCGTTTCCCCCAGGCTGGCAACACCATTGATCACTTGGACTACAATTCCCATCATGAGAACATCGGAAGAGCCTGTTGGATCCAGTTGATGGCCAATCTAGTGCAGCATCCTCTTCACTGGAATCATCTCCTTCCTTGGAGGTTTATAAGCAGGGGTTGGAAAGCCATCTTTCTTGGATGCTTTAGTTGTGATTCCTGCATTCCAGGGGGTTGGACTAGATGACCCACGGGTCCCTCCCAACTTCATGATTCTACGATTCTTTGATTCGACGTTGTTCTCATAGGGGCCAACCAGACGCATGTTCGAGCAGGACCTGAGCACGAGGGCGCTCTTCTCCATGTCCATGGTTTGTAAGAAGTCACACCAAGAAGCACTTACTGCCTCCAGCCATCGTGGCTAGTCTCCACCATGAATTTGTCCAATGCTTCTTTGAAACCCTTCGCCCTTTTCTCCCACCTACCAAAACTCAAATGGGACACGGGTGGCGCTGTGGGTTAAACCACTGAGCCGAGTACTTGCCGATCAGAAGGTCGGCGGTTCAAATCCCTGCGACGGGGTGAGCTCCCGTTGCTCGGTCCCTGCTCCTGTCCACCTAGCAGTTTGAAAGCACATCAAAGTGCAAGTAGATAAGTAGGTACCGCTCTGGCGGGAAGGTAAACGGCATTTCCGTGCACTGCTCTGGTTCACCAGAAGCGGCTTAGTCATGCTGGCCACATGGCCGGGAAGCTGTCTGTTGACAAACGCTCTCTCCCTCGGCCTATAGAGCGAGATGAGCGCCATAACCCCAGAGTTGGCCATGACTGGACCTAATGGTGAGGGGTACCTTTACCTTTACCAAATCTCATTTGTGGATAGTGATTAACAAAGCTTTGCAATGGTTCCCCCAACTTTTGAGAGTTTTCTCAGCTATGTTTTTTTTTTGTTTTGCTTGAAAAACGGTTTGTTTATTTACCGCATTTATATCCTGCCTTATTCCCCAAGGAGCTCAATGTGGCAGACATGGTTCGCCCCCTCAAACGACCTGACATGGCAGGTCAGGCTGAGAGGCAGTGACTGGCTTCCAAGGCCACCTAGTGAGCTTCGTTGCTGAGTGGGGATTCGAACCCGGGTCTCACAGGTGCTAGCCCGACACGGCAACAACCGCAGCACCCTGGTTTGATTGAATGCAATGGTTTTAACTGAGGAGAATGTGCTGTGAAACATAGGAGTGACATTGGGGCTTTAGAATGTTGACATGATATCGATCACAGCTCGCGATTGGCGAATATGGCATTCTGAAAAGTTTCACATGCTATATGCTCTCGACATTATGTTAGTGTGGTTTTACTTAAGTTAGTGTGGTTTTACATAAATAATAATAATAATAATAATCTGGGCAGCTTCCAACCGAATATTAAAAACAATACAGCATCAGACATTAAAAACTTCCCTAAACAGGGCCACCTTCAGTTGTCTTTTAAAAGTAAAATATTTGTTTATTTCCTTGACATCTGGTGGGAGGGCGTTCCATAGGGCAGGCACCACCACCGAGCAGGCCCTCTGCCTGGTTCCCTGTAATCTCACTTCTCACAGGGAGGGAACCGCCAGAAGGCCCTCGGAGCTGGACCTCAGTGTCCGGGCAGAATGATGGAGGTGGAGACTCTCCTTCAGGTATACTGGACCAAGGCCGTACTATTACGATGGTGACTGGGGAAATCTTTATGAGGGGCGGGCAGTTGCTGCATGTTCCTACAGTATGTATCTTGGGGTATCTTACCTTGTAAATAAACTGTTCTGTTATCCTCGCATGACGTGGGGTATAGAAATTAAACAACCAACCAACCAACCAACCAACAAACAAACAAGGTAAAAAGGTAAAGGAGCCCTGGACAGTTAAGTCCAGTCAAAGGTGACAATGGGGTTGCGGCGCTCATCTCCGATTTCAGGCCGAGGAAGCTGGCATTTGTCCACAGACAGCTTTCCGGTTCATGTGGCCAGCAGGACTAAACCACTTCTGGCGCAACGGAATAGCGTGATGGAAACCAGAGTGCACAGAAACGCCGTTTACCTTCCCGCCACAGCGGTACCTATTTATCTACTTGTACTGGCGTGCTTTTGAACTGCTAGGTTGGCAGGAATTGGGACAAAGCAACGGGACAAACAAACAAACAAACAAACAAACAAACAAACAAACAGTCTTCTTCAAAATGAAGATGGGAAGAAGAAGGTGAACGTCTTGCAGGTGTGTGGGGAGGGAGGGAGGAAGAAATGGATAATAATGAATGGGGGTGATGTGGGAGGGGAGAGAGATTTGCCCTACCAGGCCCTGCAACTTTTGAAAATGGATTTCCCTAGCAAAGGATGCCGTGGTCAGGGGGGACCTGCTATAACTCCCTTCCACAGAGGGGCACCTGTTAAGATGAAGAGCATTAACTCTTAAGTAGCTGGAGTTGGGAAACTCGTGACAAAACCAGTGGCATTTTGAGGCCACTTTCTTGAAACTAAGGGGAAAGGTTTATGCATCTGGGGCATTAAAATACAGCAATAAGAATAAAAGTAAATTATTACAAATTAGTTTGGAGGTGGTATTTAGCACCTGTCAGATTAAATCAAATAAACAAGGAATATTCGGTGTTATGTTGGAGGGGATGCCAGGAAACCGGGAATTATGTTCACATGTGGTGGGGGGTGTAAATATGTACAATTTTTTTCTGGAAAAGGGTGTTTAAGGAGATAAAAGAAATCACTGGGTTAAAGCTGACCGAAAGTCCAGAGGTAGCTTTATTATCAATTTACAATGGGGTGGAAGGTTCGCGGGCTAGGAAGGACTCGCTCACAAATTTATTGACAGCTGCACGAATTATGATAGCTAGGAAGTGGAAGGGGCAAGCAGAATATAAAATGAAAGAATGGTATAAAGAGGTGTGGGATATAGCTATTAATGATAATTTAACATGTGCCATTAAGGTAAGACAGGAAATATGCAGGAGAAATGATTCTGAGGAGATACAGAAGGTGTTTGTAGAATTTGTACTCTACAAATGGAAAGGGGTCAAACCATCACAAGAGGTGCTGAAATTTGGGGAGGCTGGATAGTTACAACGGAATGGTCTTGGTGGCGGGGAGCACATTTTTATCCTTATTTATGTATGATTATTACTTTGTCAAAATATACTACTACTACTACTACTAATAATAATAATACTACAGTGGAACCTCTATTTGCGACCATAATCCGTTCTGGAGGTCTGTCTGGAGGTTGAAACAGGTTGCTGGGAGAGGCGCAGTCGTGCACAGGTGCAGGCGGCGATTGCCCGCTCCTGTGCATGTGCGTAAGGCGATTGCCACTCCTGCACATGCGTGAATGGTGGCAAACCTGCCAGTTACTTCCGGGTTTGCCGTGATCGCGACTTGGAAGGACTGTAAGGAGAGGCAGTGGTAAGTAGAGGTTCGACTGTAACAATATAGCAAGAGGTGGCATGGCCAAAGTTCATACAATTATGCCTGGCATAGATAAAGTCTAGTTACAGGTAGGTAGCCGTGTTGGTCTGCCGTAGTTGAAACTGACGTGAAGGCACGAGTCAGGTGTTGATCATCAGGTGAGCTGTGTACAAGCAAGCTGCCAGCTAGCTCTGCGGAAGCTCCTTTTATTGGCACAATATGCAAAACCAGGCAGATACATTTTGGACTGTGACCTTTACACATCTTCCAATCCCGAGATCAAGGGATGGTACAGGTTATTTTGGCACCTGTTTCCACTGTGTCACTTTCCCCTTGCACAAAGTGTATTCGATAGAGAAGAGACAAAAGTCACAGACAGGGCACGGCAGACTACTAAGAGAGCAAAAGGTTAGATAGAGGGCAAGATGTTCAGACGTCTGTGGCTTTATCTGTGGGGGAGAGTGTGCTCTGCACCACAAGGTCACGCATGCAGACAGCTGAGGCTGCCCGCGGGTGGAAGTGTGCTTCACACCCAGCGATCATTCCTACAGAAACAAAATAAATTTTTGTAAAGAAAAAGAAGGAACATTTTATCATATGTGGTGGGAATGTAAAAAGGTGAAAAACATCTGGGCAATGACATATAATGGAATGAAAAAAATGTTGAAATATACATTTATTAAGAAACCAGAAGCATTTTTACTGGGCATTGTAGGAGATGATATAAATAGAAAGGATTGTGTTGTTTTTTATATGCAATGATGGCAGCAAGAATATTATTGGCACAAAAATGGAAGCAAGAAGAATTACCGACGAAAGAAGAATGGAGGATGAATTTGATGGACTATGCAGAATTAGACAAACTAACAGGAAGAATTCAAAACCGGCGGGACCAGAGATTCACAGAAGACTGGGGTAAATTTACAGACCATTTGAAAAGTAATTGTGACGATCAGATTACGTTTGTAGGTTTGCAAGAAGTTTTGTGAGGTGAATAATTTGAATCATTGCAAAAGTGGATATTAATAAAAATCATTATAAAAAAAGAAACAAAATAAAAAAAATCCCCTTCCAGTAGCACCTTAGAGACCAACTAAGTTTGTTATTGGTATGAGCTTTCGTGTGCATGCACATGTGTATCTGAAGAAGTGTGATTTTTTTTCATCCCCCTCTCAAAACACCAGAGCTTGTGGATTTCCAATGAAGCTGAATGTCAGAGGATTCAAGACAGGTGAAAGAAAGGACTTCAGTGAAAACCACGGAAGTCTCTCCCAGGAGGCAGCAATGGCCACCATCTTGGACAGCTTTAAAAGAAGATTGGACCAATTCATGGAGGAGAAAGCGACTGATGCCTACGAGCCATGGTGGCTAGGCTTTGCCTGCACTGTCAGAGGCAGTAATACTTATGAATGCCTGTTGCTGGAGACCACAGGAGGGAAGACTTGCTCATGTGCATCTGGTCCTGCTTGCATCTGGTTGGCCACTGTGAGAGTAGGATGCAGGAATGGATGGACCACTGGCCTGACCTAGCAGGCTTGTCTTTATGTTCTTGAGAGTTTGGCGAAGACCAATGGAAGCTGGAGGGTGATGGTGCTATCAGCCTAGGAGTGGGGAAACATGTCTCTGCATTCTCAAAAGCTGTGTCATTTGAGTTTGTGTGTGTGTAAGTGGTGTCCAAACTTTTTTCAAAAAGGGCCAGATTTGATGAAGCAAAGGGCCATGAGGGACGACTAAAGGGCCGACCAAAGTTGTTTACCTTTTTTTTTTAGGATTTTACCCATGTGGGAGGGAGTTCCACCGTCTAACCATGTACTATGTACTTCCTTTAATGCAGTGGTGTCCAAACTTTTTTCAATGAGGGCCAGATTTGATGAACTGAAGGGCCATGAGGGCCAGCCAAAGGGCCAACCAAAGTTGTTGACCTTATTTAAGGATTGAAGATGTTGAGCTTTTTTTTAGGATTTCCCAGAGAATAAACTGCCACAGGGGCCGGATTAAGCTGACCGGGGGGCTGGATTAGGCCCCCGAAATGGACTTTGGTCATGCCTGGAAGATACCTTCACACTTCAGCTCTTCAGAACTGAGAGAGAAAAGGGGAGGGGGAGAGAAAGAGAGAGAGACCCCCCCCCCGGCGGATCAAAATCACTTACCAGGTCCAGCCCAGCCAGGAACAGGTGTGTGAAAATCAGCACCCAGACACCAGATAGAACAACATTCCCCCCTCCTCTCTCCTCGACTTCCATAAATCAACTCTCTAATCTTTCACTGTCCAGCCAGATTGCTTGCTGGGAGGGTGATGAATTGCCCTCCAGCCCCTGACAGCTGCAGGAATATCACTCATGGCCAAAGACAGACCTCTAAATCTGCCATTATAGAGTGTTGAAAGGAAGAATGTCTGTTTTTGTAACCTACCTCAGTTATAATAAATATTTAAAATCCACATTAACATCCTCTTATAGTTACAATCTGCCCTCTGTGGAACAGCGTCCAACTTAGATTTAATTAGCGACTGAATCTTTCCAGTTCGGGCTCCTGGTTAAGCTGAAGATTCTTGGGCCTCTCACGGAATGCCTCTGTTTTCATAAACTACCTGCACCGGCATAAATATCAGCCATGTCGCCCGGTTGCCCTGCTGGAGACAGAGACCCTTTTGTCTTCCTGAATGCTTACATTTAATTTAAATGATTGGATCTTTCCAGACTCCCGAGTGGGGGGGAGAGGGCGAATGATTTCCCTCCTTGCCAAGAACTCCTGGCATGCCTCACTTCGAAAAAGCTGGCACAATATCTTTGGCATCAAGGGGGGAAATGGAGCGATCGGGAGCAGGTAAGAAGGAGTCAGAGGCTCCCAGGCCAACATTCTTGGGTCATTACAGATGGGGCTGTTCAAAGGTGAGTTTCGTCAAGTTTCAAGGGTTGAGATCCAAGCTCCTCCCACCTTGAGAAAGTCTGTTCCATAGCTGAGTCACCGTGGAATTGCACCGCAAAGTGAAATTCAAGATGAATTGGGAGCTTCCTATAATCAACCTTGATGGCAGAAAGTGAGGAGGAATTAAGAAACCTTTTAATGAGGGTGAAAGAGGAGAGCGCAAAATATGGTCTGAAGCTCAACATCAAAAAAACGAAGATCATGGCCACTGGTCCCATCACCTCCTGGCAAATAGAAGGGGACGAAATGGAGGCAGAGAGAGATTTTACTTTCTTGGGCTCCATGATCACTGCAGATGGTGACAGCAGTCACGAAATTAAAAGACACCTGGTTCTTGGGAGAAAAGCAATGACAAACCTAGACAGCATCTTAAAAAGCAGAGACATCACCTTGCCAACAAAGGTCCTTATTGTTAAAGCTATGGTTTTCCCAGTAGTGATGTATGGAAGTGAGAGCTGGACCATAAAGCAGGCCGATTGCCGAAGAATTGATGCTTTTGAATTCTGGTGCTGGAGGAGAACCACGAGAGTCCCATGGACTGCAAGAAGATCAAACCTTTCCATTCTGAAGGAAATCAGCCCTGAGTGCTCACTGGAAGGACAGATCCTGAAGCTGAGGCTCCAATACTTTGGCCACCTCATGAGAAGAGAAGACTCCCTGGAAAAGACCCTGATGTTGGGAAAGATGGAGGGCACAAGGAGAAGGGGATGACAGAGGACGAGATGGTTGGACAGTGCTCTCGAAGCTACCAGCATGAGTCTGACCAAATTGCGGGAGGCAGTGGAAAACAGGAGGGCCTGGCATGCTCTGGTCCAGGGGGTCACAAACAGTAGGACACGACTAAACGACTAAACAACAACAACAACATAATCAGGTCAAACCCCTGTTAGGGGTTTGGAGGGAAGTTTTCCATTTGTCACACAGCCGTTAAAGGCAGAAGATCACACCAAGGAAGCAGTTGGCAACCTCCGTTCCTTTTCTATTGTTCTGAATCAAGTACTCAGGCTTCATCCTACTGTCAGTATTGTTATGTCTCATTCTCACATTTCATAATGTTGCGGGTTGCCTTTAATTACAGTCATACCTCAGGTTACAGATGCTTCAGGTTGTGTGTTTTTGGGTTGCGCACCGCACTGAACCCGGAAGTACCGGAACGGGTTACTTCTGGGTTTCGGCACTTTCACATGCGCAGAAACACTAAATCGCGCTTTGTGCATGTGCAGACGCGCCAAATCGGAACCCGCGCATGCGCAGACTATTCCAACCACAGTTGCTTCTGCTGCAAAGGACTGAGTTTACTATCTGCAAACGGGCATTTAATGCTCACAGCTATATCTAAGTCTTCCTGTACTATTGGAATGGCATTATATGCAAATGTGGTCACTGGGGAAGGAATTTTATTTTGTTCCCGTTCAAAGGCGAATCTGTCCCTTTCAGCGAGTTCCAAATATAGAGCGAGTTGCGTAGCTTGCCTATGTGGACATAAAGTACTTTTTCACGCAGTGCATCGTTCAACTATGAAACTTCTTCTCGCAGGAGGCTGGGATGGCCACCCAACTTGGATGGCTTTAAAAGAGGATTGGATAAATGTGGTGTACAGTGTGGTGTAGTGGTTAAGAGCGGTGGACTCGTAATCTGGGGAACCGGGTTCGCTTCCCTGCTCCCTCCACATGCAGCTGCTGGGTGACCTTGGGCCAGTCACACTTCTCTGAAGTCTCTCAGCCCCACTCACCTCACAGAGTGTTTGTTGTGGGGGAGGAAGGGAAAGGAGAATGTTAGCCACTTTGAGACTCCTTAGGGTGGTGATAAAGCGGGATATCAAATCCAAACTCCTCTTCTTCTTCCTCTTCTTCTTCTTCCTCTTCATGAAAGAGAAGGCTATAGATGGATACTGTAGTTATGACTTACTCGTGCGTAAACTGGTGCCTCTCTAGGCTAATTTGCCTTGTTGAACCTTTCTGACTGCACAGCCCCTTCTCATCGTGGCTGCCTCAGTCGCTGGCAGAATCCGTCAGTGGGCGTTTCTTGAACCTCTTCCAACATAAAAGTTGTTTGATACCCAGTCTCCTCCTCCTCTCACTGCGCGGGAGTCTTCTGCGCAGGGAAGGCGTGGGTAGCGGAGGACCTGGGCTCTCCTCACTGATATCCAGTGAAGAGTCCTGGAGCCCTCTCTCCGCTTCCCCCATCTGCCCCCCTTTCTCCCTGGTGTTGCGCTGATTAGCTTCCCCCTCCACTGAGCTGTTTCTCCCCCTGCTGCTGGGTCCTTCGCCAGCATCATCTGTGAGGCTCCCCTTCGCCTCTCGCTCTGATGTCAGTTCCCTGACAGATACTAGCCATCATAATGGCTGTGTTGTGGTTCCACAGTCAGATGCAGCAGTGTTTCCTAATATCTGTTACTGGAAACCACAGGAGAGTGCTCTCATGCTCAGATCCTGCTAAGGCATCTGGCTGGCCACTGTGAGAACAGGATGCTGGACTAGACAGGCCATTGGCCTGATCCAGGAGGCACTTCTTAGGTTCTTATGTTCTCTCTCCTCTGTTGGTGCTGACCTTTAAAGCCCTAAATGGCCTCGGTCCTGTATACCTGAAGGAGCCTCTCCACCCCCATCATTCTGCCCGGACACTGAGGTCCAGCTTTGAGAGCCTTCTGGTGGTTCCCTCACTGCGAGAAGCCAAGTTACAGGGAACCAGGCAGAGGGCCTTCTCGGTGGTGGCACCTGCCCTGTGGAATGCCCTCCCACCAGATGTCAAAGAGAACAATAACTACCAGACATCTGAAGGCAGCCCTGTTTAGGGAAGCTTTTAATGTTTGATGCATTACTGTATTTTAATATTGTGTTGGAAGCTGCCCAGAGTGGCTGGGGAAACCCAGCCAGATGGGCGGGGTATAAACAAATAATAACAACAACAACAACTACTACTACTACTACTACTACTATTACTATTATTAGAATTCTAAGGTCTCAAATATAGAATAAATGTTCATAAAGGCACGAGGTAAACACAGGTACATAAGTATATAAGCCACATCAGTGGCGTAGCGTGGGGGGTGCAGGGGGGCCGGCCGCACCGGGCGCAACATCTGGGGGTTAGGGTTAGGGGGTGCAAATCCACGGGTTAGGGGGCGCAAATTACTTGCCTTGCCCCGGGTGCTGACAACCCACGCTACACCACTGAGCCACATGTCTGAAATAGCACAGCACAGCAATCCTGAATCCGTCTTAACTCTTAGTAACCCCAAATATTTCCTCTGCGGGAGGAAATATCTTGGAGAAACCTTTCCCGATAGTTCTTTTCACTTACAAATCCTGTCTTAAGGGCATATTTTGTTTATGAATAGGGTAGGCCTGGATTCAAGAACTAAAGTATTTCAAAAAGAATGGCCAGCCTGCCCAGGTAATGTAACCAGTAAACCATTATCAGATATTTTAGCAGAAAGGAGAGAAGCCACACTTTCAAATTTCTGTTGTAGACCGCCTCTTTCTGTGATGTATGCATGATGCTTTCTTAAGGTCTTTGGGTATGGGGTTGGGCAATTTCAGAAGTCTTTAAAGGTTCCTGCACACTTTGTTCTTGGACCTCTCCTCCTTACAAGCTAGGGGGGGGGGAGACTCTGTTCAGAAAGATCTGCCTTGCTTTCACTGCCTCCTGCCTCCATCCATTCTCCTCTGACCAATCATGGACTTTAGGGGACTCAGAGTCCCTTGAGGAACTCGGCAGCAAAAGCCAACCTCATTTTTTCTATGCACCTCACCGAGCTCCTTCTGTGATATGTTTCCCCCCACCACCACATCATTAAAACCCTAAAGGGTTTTTTGTGTGTGTGCTTCTACAAGTTTTGGAGTTTCCTAAGCCTGCTGATAGGGACGCGGGTGGCGCTGTGGGTTAAACCACAGAGCCTAGGACTTGCTGATCAGAAGGTCGGCGGTTCGGATCCCCGCAACAGGGTGAGCTCCCCTTGCTTGGTCCCTGCTCCTGCCCATCTAGCAGTTCGAAAGCAGCTCAAAATGCAAGTAGATAAATAGGTACCGCTCCGGCGGGAAGGTAAACGGTGTTTCCGTGCGCTGCTCTGGTTCGCCAGAAGCGGCTTAGTCATGCTGGCCACATGACCCGGAAGCTGTACGCCGGCTCCCTCGGCCAGTAAATCGAGATGAGCGCCGCAACCCCAGAGTCGTTTGTGACTGGACCTAACGGTCAGGGGTCCCTTTACCTTTACCTTTAAGCCTGCTGATAACCTTCTCCTGGTGATAGCTGGCACTGTTTTGGCTACATAAGCAAGGAATCTCACCTCTGAGCACTTGGGAATAGAAGGAGTGATTGAGATAGAACCTTGCTTGGCTCTCTCCCTCCTGCCACAGCATCCCATCATATGCATGTTTTCCCTCTGCTTAGCAGAGAAAACGCTATCCCCCCCCCCTTGGGGTCAGCCTCTCTCTGTATATTATAGATCCCGCTCTGTCTTAGAAAGGAGGTTAAAAGTAGCTCAATCCACTTAAGGGAGAAGTTAAAGTCTTGAGCGTTTAAAGTTTGCTGTTGCTTCTGGAAAGAAGCTAGCCTGAATCTGGGGGGGGGGGGAGGAGCACATCGTCCCTCGAGTCCAGCAGTAACCTGAGCTCTTGCTAGCTTTTTTTTTTTTAACCTTTGCTCTTCCAGATGGCTTTTCATTTCCACAATGAAGCAGGCAAGCAGATCCTTCGATCCGCCAAGGAAAGAGGCAGAGAGAAAGTAGAAGCCAAGCATTGGCCTGTGGAGTTTGGAGAAATCTTGGCTGTCACCTACCGTATTTTTCACCCCATAAGACGCACCTTATGGTGGCGGGTGGCGCTGTGGGTAAAACCTCAGCGCCTAGGACTTGCCGATCGCATGGTCGGCGGTTCGAATCCCCGTGGCGGGGTGAGCTCCCGTCGTTCGGTCCCAGCTCCTGCCCACCTAGCAGTTCGAAAGCACAATTAAGTGCAAGTAGATAAATAGGTACCGCTTTCTAGCGGGAAGGTAAACGGCGTTCCGTGTGCTGCTCTGGTGCCGGTTCGCCGGAGCAGCTTCGTTACGCTGGCCACGTGACCCGGAAGTGTCTGTGGACAGCGCTGGCTCCCGGCCTCTAGAGTGAGATGAGCGCACAACCCTAGAGTCTGTCAAGACTGGCCCGTACGGGCAGGGTACCTTTAAGACGCACCTGACCATAAGACACACCTAGTTTTTAGAAGAGGAAAACAAAAATAAAATATTCTGAACAAAACAGTGGATGTATGATTTTTGTAATTCATGCTGTGGCCACAGACATGTGATTTGATGGTGAGTTTGGGGTAGCCCAATGCAAAAATCCTGAGAATCCATGTGGATCCGTGCTTTGTAACCACGTTTTTGCACCATTGCGGTCCCACAAAACAGTGGGTGCGTGGTTTCTTTGGTGCAGGCTGTAGCCATGGACATGCTATGTGATCTGATGGTGAATTTGGGGTGACCCAATGCAAAAATCCTGAGGATCCATGGGCTTCTACCTCCCCCCTCCCAGGCAGCCTCCTTTATCTCTAGAGTCCCTTATCTCCCTCCTGATCCCTTACCGATCAGCTGCTTCCTTTCAACATTCCCTTCCCTCTTGTTTGCCTTCGTGTCTTTTTCTTAGCTGGAGCAGATTTTTGCTCCTTCTTTTCTTCTAATTTCTCTCCTCACTGCTTTAGTATTCCTGTCTCCTCTCCATGCAAGTTTGCTGTCTTTACCTCCCCCCTCCCAGGCAGCCTCCTTTATTGCTAGTGTCCCTTATCTCACTCCTGATCATTTGCTGATCAGTGGCTTTGTTTCAATACCCACTTCCCTCTTGAAAAACAAACAAAAACAAAAAAACATGATCTGCTTTTTGCCCCTGGGCAATTCGGCTCCAGGGACTACACATTTGCTCCATAAGACTCACAGACATTTCCCCTTACTTTTTAGGAAGAAAAAAGTGTCTCTTCAGATGTGAAGGAAATAAGCAACTATTTTACTTTTAAAAGTCAACTGAAGGCGGCCCTGTTTAGGGAAGTTTTTAATGTTTGATGCTGTATTGTTTGTAATTTTTGGTTGGAAGCCGCCCAGAGTGGCTGGGGAAACACAGCCAGATGGGCGGGGTATAAATAATACATTATTATTATTATTATTATTATTATTCTTATTATTCTTATTATTATTATTACCTTCAAAGATCTCAAGGGCTGTCACACGGACGAGGGAGCAAGCTTGTTTTCTCCTGCTCCAGAGGGTAGGACTCAATCCAATGGATTCAAGTTAAGAAAGGGGATTCCGACTAAATGTCAGGAAGAACTTTCTGCCAGTAAGAGTCCTTCCACAGTGGAACAGACTCCATCAAGAGGTTGTGGACTCTCCTTCCTTGTCGGTTTTTAAGCAGAGGTTGGACGGCCATCTGTCATAGATGCTCTAGCTGAGATTCCGGCATTGCAGGGGGTTAGACTAGATGACTCGGGGTCCCTCCCGATTTTATGATTGAGCCATGGAGACATTAGCAAAATGCAAAAATGCAAATCTGAGTAGCATTTGTGGCTTTGTGTTCACAAAGAGCAGATTTCTGGACTGTACCACTTTGGACTCAAACTGGGAACCCATCTGAATAAATAATAATAATAATAATAATAATAATAATAATAATAATAATAATAATAATAATAATAATTTTATTTATATCCCACCCTCCCCAGCCGAAGCCCCAGCGGCTAACGACAGTAAAAATAACACAGTTTACATAAAATCACAATCAATTAATTGAAATACATTCTAAAATCAATTCAAAATCAAATTAATGGCAACCATTGGGCTAGAGTTCTATGGGGATTACAGAAGGAGAGAGGGGGTCAGACTGCGCCTGGTGGAACAGCTCTGTCTTGCAGGCCCTGCGGAAAGATGTCAAGTCCTGCAGGGCCCTAGTCTCTTGTGACAGAGCGTTCCACAACAATCCCAAAAATTGTTCACACATGGTGTAGGATTAACTAAGTCTCCTGGGGGACCTCTTACAAGTTTAACTAATCGCCACAAAGAGCACAGCACCTATACATAGTATATATATACCTATAATGCATATATATCACACGTGGAAAGCTAGACACCCAAAAAATGGGTTCTAACCTTCCTGCTACAAGAAGTTCCTGCAAGGAATTTTGTGATTGTTCTATGGAGGGTTCATGCAGCCATGTGAGCCCCCGCCTGCAGTTTGAAGTGGTACAGTCCAGAAACAGCCTGACGACCTCATCTGCTTTCTTTTCGTGAGGAGAAGACCCAGAAGCCTTTGCGGCTGCGTTCGCTGTAATGCGGAGGGTCTCTTCCAACATGCGGACATGCTTTCCCCACTGGATAAATCAAGCTGCTCCATCAATCAAATGCTGAAATGCTGAGTTCATTCTCACGTGCCTTTCCATTGCCCCCGAGACCCGGAGCTGTTTCTCTGGCTGGGGCTGGTGGTGATCACCTGGAACCATTTCCCAGTCCTCGGGAGCAGCAGGAGTGTCCATTAGCTGCCACGGATCAGCAGGAATGGTGTGTAAATTCCGGATATCGATGGTGGGGCCTGGCCTCTTATTGGCCGACGTTTTCCGCTCTCAGAAATGGGTCATTTAAAGAGAAAACTGTAAAGTGTTCAGTGCGGAGAAGGTATCATAACAAGTCTTCTGTCTCCGCCGTGGCGCACACAGAGTAGGCATTCAAAGAGGAAACTTGGGGGAGCTCGTTTTATAGAATGAACCCAAGGACCCCCAACAGACCTCTCTACCTTGCCCCTTTGCTACCGTTTCCCACACAGACACAACAAACGCTTCCCTTCTCTGGCATCATCCATCGACACAGACGCCATCCACCCGTTGCTGCCTCCACCCCCCAAAAAATTAGTGGGCCAGCTTATTTTGCTTGTAGGGCATGGTGGTAACAGGATCGGTGATAGCTTGTTGTTGTTGTTTAGTCGTTTAGTCATGTCCGACTCGTCGTGACCTGATGGACCAGAGCACACCAGGCACTCCTGTTTTCCACTGCCTCCCGCAGTTTGGTCAAACTCATGCTGGTAGCTTTAAGAACATTATCCAACCATCTCGTCCTCTGTCGTCCCCTTCTCCTTGTGCCCTCCATCTTTCCCAACAGCAGGGTCTTTTCCAGGGAGTCTTCTCTTCTCATGAGGTGGCCAAAGTTTTGGAGTCTCAGCTTCAGGATCTGTCCTTCCAGTGAGCACTCAGGGCTGATTTCCTTAAGAATGGTTAGGTTTGATCTTCTTGCAGTCCATGGGACTCTCAAGAGTCTCCTCCAGCACCATAATTCAAAAGCATCAATTCTTCGGCAATCAGCCTTCTTTATGGTCCAGCTCTCACTTCCATACATCACTACTGGGAAAACCATAGCTTTAACCATACGGATCTTTGTTGGCAAGGTGATGTCTTAGAAGTCACTAAGAAGAGCTCTGTTGACTTCAACAAGATTTGTGCCAATGAGGCCGGCAGGGATCTCGAAGGAACAACAACTGGTTTTTATTAGGCCAGAGAATCCATCAGCTATGGAGAAGTCAGAGGCATTCCCTAAGGAAGACCACACCAGTTTAGACAGGTCAAAGACCTCCAAAAATATGGTTGAGCAATGGAGCACCCAGCTGGAGAAATTCGGAGTGGGCATGGGAACTGGTTATGTTTAGCACGGAAAAGAGGAGACCGAGAGGAGATATTACAGCCATTTCCACATATCTAAAGGGCTGTCACATGGAAAGTGATGTCCTCCAGATATTGTTGGACTACAACACCCATCTGCCCTGAGTGTTGGCCAGGCTGGCTGGAGCTGATGGGAGTTGGAGTCCAGCAGCCACTGGAGAGCAGCTTTGTCCAGGCTGCTTGCCAAATTACCACCAATCTGCTCCTGTGTGCCCGGCTAACATACAGTGGCCACTCAACTCCCATCTTATAATTTCCTCCTTAGATGCACCTGTCAAATAAGATTTCACTTCATGCATCTGATGAAGTGAGCCTGAATCCACAAACGTTTATGCCATCATAAATTTGTTTCAAGGTGCCAAAAGACTCATTGCACAGGAGCCGACTCCCAGGAGCCAAGGCCCTTCATCCCCCTTTATAAAATATTTGAGGGGGCAGGGCTCCCCAAAATTAATGGGCATTGCCATTCAAATGGTATGCATGCAGTGTATCATGTGACTGATTATGCAGAACAGAGCTTACCTGCCCCCCATATTTTATTCAAGTTGGCACCCCTGGGTGCAAGAGACTAGCAAGTTTACAGTCCATGGAATTTTAACCAAATTTTAGCTTTTTGAACCACATGGTATTGTTTTTTTGACCCCAACAATTTTGATAACACCTCTCAGGTGGAAACAGCCAGAATGTTCCACTTGTCTCTATGTATTTGCTGTCTCCACTTGAGCTGCGTATTTTGAAGCACCCCTGGTTTCCTGGTCTTTGATTTGTCCATTGCTATTTGTGCTTTTATGGGACGCGGGTGGTGCTGTGGGTAAAAGCCTCAGCGCCTAGGGCTTGTCGATTGAAAGGTCGGCGGTTCGAATCCCCGCGGCGGGGTGCGCTCCCGCTGCTCGGTCCCAGCGCCTGCCAACCTAGCAGTTCGAAAGCACCCCCGGGTGCAAGTAGATAAATAGGTACCGCTTACCAGCGGGAAGGTAAACGGCGTTCCGTGTGCGGCTCTGGCTCGCCAGAGCAGCGTTGTCACGCTGGCCACGTGACCCGGAAGTGTCTCTGGACAGCGCTGGCCCCTGGCCTATAGATGTGAGATGGGCGCACAAACCCCAGAGTCTGTCAAGACTGGCCCGTTCGGGCAGGGGTACCTTTACCTTTACCTTTACCTTTATTTGTGCTTTTAAAAAATGGGATGTGGTGGGCAACATTATAGCATGAAGAAATACAATATCCAGACCTGGACATTTGCAAGTTTGAAAATCACGTGGAATCATGGAGCATGTGTATGCGTCAATCATGACAACCAGTCTTGGGAGATAATGATAATTGACATAATATCCTGCACCTTGTTGTTGTTGTTTAGTTTAGTTGTGTCCGAGTCTTCGTGACCCCCTGGACCAGAGTGCGCCAGGCACCTCTGTCTTTCACTGCCTCCCGCAGTTTGGTCAGACTCATGTTCGTAGCTTCGAAAACACTGTCCAACCATCTCGTCCTCTGTCATCCCCTTCTCCTTGTGCCCTCCATCTTTCCCAGCATCAGGGTCTTTTCCAGGGAGTCTTCTCTTCTCATGAGGTGGTCAATGTATTGGAGCCTCAGCCTCATGATCTGTCCTTCCAGTGAGCACTCAGGGCTGATTTCCTTAAGAATGGATCGGTTTGATCTTTTTGCAGTCCATGGGACTCTCAAGAGTCTCCTCCAGCACCATAATTCAAAAGCATCAATTCTTCGGTGATCAGCCTTCTTTATGGTCCAGCTCTCACTTCCATACATCACTACTGGGAAAACCATAGCTTTAACTATACGGACTTCGGTAATTTTGTTACTTCTTTTCCAGTCATACTACATTGTTTCGCAGCTCAGCTCGGACAGATCAGATCAGAAACCAGAGCAGGTACATTTAGCCAAAGGTCTCTTGGCAGAACCTCGTTGAGCACCCTTCACTGAGAGGCGATTGCCCAGTAGCACACGGGAGGGACTAGGTGGAGAACTTTGATTGTGCACATGGTACCAAACCATACTACAACTCCCAGGGGGCTGGTGCAATAATAGACGTGTGAGTGGCCCTATCAGCACCCACATGAAGAGCCGGGATCAAATTCTTAAAAGAATAGGCCAGCTTTTTCTGAAGGCTCATAAAGACTGAGCCAATTCTGAGTTGCACTGTTCCTCGTTTCAGTTAGTGGTGCTGTATCAAAAGGTGACATTTGGTGCTACAGAACTTTGCTATCATTCCTTGGCTGTTGCATGCTGCAAAACAAAGGGGGACAATATCGGCTGGCTCTTGGAGAAAGAGAGAGGACAAATGACTCAGATGCATCTGGAACGGAACTGCCTGTCCAGAGAAAAAGGTCTTTCCAGCTACCAGAAGGCCGATGCCTTGCCCTCGGTGCCTGAAGATCGCCAAATCCTAATCAGGAGGGATGCACTTTGCAGAACAAGTTGCCTGCCTGTCCATCCTTTCCATTTGCTGTGCAAACAGCAATTCCTGACAGCTAATATTTCACCGAAAACAGAGCCAGCATTCTCTCTCCCCCTGTCTCCCTCTCCCTCTCCCCTGTTTATGAAGCTGAGGGTAAGTGTTTAATTAGTTGCCTAATTGCCTGGGTAATTGGTAGACATACTCAGCTCTCCAAGTAATCAGTCTGAACAGGCCTTGAAAATAACTGGCCCAATATTCATTAGTGCAGTTAAATCGTTAAACAGTTACTGTGTTTGGTTCCCGACAAAGCCCAGCTAACAGCTGCGCTGGGCGCATCTCAATGGCGCTTTCCGTCCTCAGCGGATGGGAAGAGACAGGGCCAGCCGACCAGCGGACTTTCTCGCCATCGTGGCTGGCAGGGAAGGAGAGGGGAGGAGAGGACGGGACAGATGGAGGCGCCGAGCTGGGCGCGAGAAGCGCCTCCCTTCGTACGGGGCGAGGTGCTAAGCCGATTCCCCTCGCCGTTGCCTGGCTCCTCTTTTTCCTGAGGATCTGCCAATATTGGGAAAGCTCTGCTCAGGAGAGAGGGGAGACGGGCGTCTGCTGCTGAAATCCGTGGCACCGAGGGAGATGCGCTGAGGGGTTGTGTGCGGTTGTGTTGCAGATACATGGCCTCAGCACCCTCTCCCAAAGCCACCTGGCGTGCGTGGAATATGTTTGCCACATTGTCCTCTTCTCTGGTCATTTCAGTTACTGCATCTCACCAGGCCTGGGAGCAGGAGACCTGCTAGTCACAGGAACAAGGGGTGGGGTGGGGAATAAAGATCCGCATTGTGATCTGATGCCCCTGTGGATCTTGCCACCTGAGGCGGTTGCCTCCTCTTGCCACATATGTGAGCCGGCCCTGCTCACACAATACAATATTGAATTGAAATTGAAATACTTTATTGTCACTTGTACAACTTGTATACAGTGAGATTACACAAGCACCCCCCACTCAGCTCTCTTAGTCTTAATTCCCCTCGTTTACTGACGCACACACACCAAACCCAAAAGTCAGTTGCCCTGTTGTTATCTTGGAGTACAGGATCAGGTTTAAGGTGCTGGTTTTAACCTTTATTTTTTTTTTAAATAATTTTTTTATTTGCTTTTTTTTCCAGGGTAAAATACATCATCAATAACACAACAAAAGCAGTTTTACAGAAAGAAAAAAGAGTTATAAAAAGAAAAGAAAGAAAAATTCACTTTTTCAAATCAATTTTCATAATCAACTGGACTTCCCCACGTCCTCCATCCCCTGCTTTCTTTACAATAAAAATAAACAGCAAATTACTGTAATACCTTATTTTGTATGCTTTTGTGTTTTCATTTGGTTATAAATTCCGCAATTTATACTTTTCAAAACCATAACTTAATTTCCGTCATTCACCAATCTCAATACTGAAGCGTGTTTTTCCCGAAGGCTTAGCAAATTCTTAACATTCATATAACTTAAAATGTTTTTGTAAATAGTGAGGTGCTGGTTTTAACCTTTAAAGCCCTATACGGCCTAAGACCTTTGTACCTACGGGACCGCCTCTCCTGGTATGTCCCACAGAGGACCTTACGGTCCTCAAACAAAAACATCTTGGAGGTCCCGGGCCACAGAGAGGTTAGGCTGGCCTCAACCAAAGCCAGGGCTTTTTCAGCTGTGGCCCTGATCTGGTGGAACACTCTGTCACAAGAGAACAGGGCCCTGTGGGACTTGACATCTTTCTGCAGGGCCTGCAAGACAGAGCTGTTCCACCAGGTCTTTGGCCAGGGCACAGTCTGACCCCCTCCTTTGGTAATCCTCACAGAACTCTAGCTCAATGGTTGCCATTAATTTGATTTGAACTGATTTTATAATGAACTGATTTTAGAATGTTGTATTATTTTACTATTGTTAGCCGCTCTGAGCCCGGCTTCGGCTGGGGAGGGCGGGATATAAATAAATTATTATTATTATTATTATTATTATCTTTTCATTCAGCAGCCTAACAGCCTATGGGTAGAAGCTGTTTTTTACCCTGTTGGTGCGACTTAGCATGCTTCTATATCTTCTGCCTGAGAGCAGGAGATCAAGAAAGTGCCGGCCAGGGTGTGAATCATCCCTGAGAATTTTCCTCACTCTCCTGAGGCCACGTTCTTCCGCTATTTCATCCAGCGGATTCACGGGACAGCCCATAATATCTTGTGCTGTATTCACCACCCTCTGTAGGCACTTCCTATCAGATTATGTCAAACCAGCGTACCACACCGTGACGCAGTATGAAAGGACACTTTCTATTGTGGACCGGTAGAAGGAGATCATCAAATGTTGATTGACATCGTTCTTAGGAACTGGGCCTTTGTACAACACTGTGGCCAGGCAGAGGCCTCTAGGAAGCCCACAAGCAGGACACTGAGGCAACAGCCGTCCTTCCTGCAGCTTCTCACCAGCTTTGATTATTCATAGGTACGCTGGTCCTAAATATGGAAGTTCTATTTAGCTCCATGGACCACCCTCTCTCAGGTGAGTCTACCTCTTCACTACAGCAAGCCCAGGGGACTGTTGTCAGTGGGCCCCTTGACCAGGCATGGGCCCACCAGATGTTTGGACAGGCCAAGACTTGGCGCTAGGTCCATGCAGGCCACTCTGTCCCCAGGCCCTGCTCTTTCCATCTTCTCCAGTTGGACTTCTAACCCAATTTGCCCCATCAGTCCCATTCTCTGGTCTTGCCAACTATTGGGGGAAGCTGCTTTTGTGGTCAGCAAAGCCCCAAATGCAAATATTGGCAAACCTGAAGTCTGTGGATTTGCATGGCCCCCTCCAGCTAGCAGGTGGAGGGCTTAGACCCCCAGGTTGGTGAGAATGCCAATAATAAAAATACCATGAGGAAGTTGGAGGGTGGATGGCGGCTAACAGATTGAGGTTGGATCCTGACAAGACAGAAGTACTGTTTTTGGGGGACAGGGGGCGGGCGGGTGTGGGGGAGTCCCTGGTCCTGAATGGCGTAACTGTGCCCCTGAAGGACTAGGTGTGCAGCCTGGGAGTCATTTTGGACTCACAGCTGTCCATGGAGGAGCAGGTCAATTCTGTGTCCAGGGCAGCTGTCCACCAGCTCTACCTGGTACGCAGGCTGAGACCCTACCTGCCCATAGACTGACAGTGGTGCACGCTCTAGTTATCCCCTGCAATGCGCTCTATGTGGGGCTACATTTGAAGGTGACCCAGAAACCACAACTAATCCAGAATGAGTCAGCTAGACTGGTGACTGGGAGCGGCCGCCGGGACCACATAACACCGGTCTTGAAAGACCTACATTGGCTCCCAGTACGTTTCTGAGCACAATTCAATGTGTTGGTGCTGACCTTGAAAGCCCTAAACGGCCTCAGCCCAGTATATCTGAAGAAGCGTCTCCACCCGCATCGTTCAGCCCAGACACTCTCATTCTGCTTCAAATGTAAGGTGTGAATGTGAGCTGGATCTCAGCCTCCAACCCTGCTGGCCTCCAATGGTTTTAGACTACAATTCCCATCAGCCCAACCAGCACAGTTCTGAGGTTCCTCGATGGAGTTAGCAGCATGCGCTAAGCAAATTTTACGGCCTTCAAACGGCGCCACAAGAATTTCTTCCCTTCGGCTGGAGAGCACGCATCAGGGGCAGGTGCTGGCCACAGAGTGCTATTGGCCTCTTGCTATTTTCCTTGACAGTTCTGTGGCTTTGTTCCACCTAACATCTGCAAGACATTACGTTTGGGCTCCTAGGACGGGCGAATGCTCCCCGTTCCCTCCCTGCAAAATCCCAAAGGCCATGGCTATGAAAGGGAAAGTTCCACTTGGGTGGCCC
The DNA here is from genome assembly GCF_965113315.1 of Podarcis vaucheri. Lineage (NCBI taxonomy): Eukaryota > Metazoa > Chordata > Lepidosauria > Squamata > Lacertidae > Podarcis > Podarcis vaucheri. The sequence continues at coordinate 50,478,232 of NC_138752.1, forward strand.
AAGTGCTGGGTTTACTCCTTCTCCTCCTTCTGATAATGATGATAATGACGAATAACTTTTGGGAGGGCAGCCCTTCCAGCGGGTGATGAAAGGGCGGCTGCCCTTCGACAAGTGAGGTCACGGCGAGAAGGGATAAGCAGCTTTTTACAAGCCGGGTCACATGGTGCTATCTGATGTCAAAGGGTTACAGATCTCAGGTCTGTGTGCAGATAGTAGTAGTACTGCAATTAATTTGTAAATGGCCTTCTAAACCACCCCCTCAAAGCAATTCACGTGTATGGTGGTTAAAAACAGTTAGAAACACAAATACAACAAATGCATATATTTAATTTTTTAATTAAATGTCTGTACTGCCACAGGGCGGTTTACAATAGAAGAACACCAAAATACATAAATAGCAACATACAAAATCAATAAATAATGCTCCCTCCCATATTTTATTTAAAAGAAGTCTAAAACTCTAACAAGTGGACACTTGTGGTATAGACCGATTTACGCAGCTGGGAGATCCTGCTGGAAGAAAAATGTTTCCAGCTGTTTCTGGAAAGTACAGACAGGGATGCTATTCCACAGAACAGGGATTGCCACACTAAAAACCCTGCTCTGAGTTACAACGGAGTGGGCTTCTGAGATCTTAGGAACTTGCAGGAGAGACTCAAATCTAGGGAGGGGCAAATCTTTCAGTTTTGCTTTCTCTAGCTTTCGCATTTTCCCAGGCATAAGTTCATTTCTCCATGTCCGTTTGCAATTTATTTTTCCAGAATAAACGACCGTGAAAATTCATCAGCATTTTAGTATGAATTTTGCGAATATAAAGCATTTTCATCTATAATTTTCACCAATATACACATTTTTACGAACGCTTTACGCCAGGTGTGTGCCTTTCTGTACACATTGCATATTCAGTTCACCTATTGCTTCGGAAAGGGTGGATTAAACAGATTCCCCTTTCAATGCAAGCTGAATCAGATTTCTCCCCCATTCCTAATTAATCAGCGAGACTGAGGGGTGGCCCCTGGAGATGTCACAGGGGGCGGGCCTTGATGATGTCATCCTCCATGACCGAGGCCTGGAGATGGAGGTTAATTGGGAGAAAAGAGGAGGGAGCAGAAGAGGGCAGACCCCCCCTCCCCTGGAGAGTCGATGCAATAATTTGCAGCCGGCTCCTGCCGGGTTGACGTTTGCAAGCTGAATGCATAGTTTTCTGAATTAAATAATAATAATTAAAGGCACTCTCGCCCACCCAGTGGTTGAACCCCTGTCGCCGCCACCTGGAGGGGGCCAGGAAAACCTGGAGACCAGTCAACCCTACTTGGGAGCTTCCCAACATTACTTGTCCTGCCCTAGCTTCCCCAGACGTCGCTCCCAAACCTGCTTCTGTCTGACCTTGTTCCGGCATCTCTCTCGACTCCTGCATTCATTACAGGCCCGGCGTTTGGAGGGAGCCAGCGTCCGGTGCGCGAGCAATGCCCCGATGACTTGCTGCCTCAGCTTGTCTTTGTTGGTTCAGCGCTTGCTCGGTTTTAAGAAGCTGTTAGAAGCCTAAAGATCCGGCGCTGTGTTAACATGTTAGCAGCAATTATCCCCTCCCTAGTGAAGGCTTTCCCTGATTGGAGCTTTTGCATATTCATCTGAGGAAGACTTACTGCCATGCAGAAGCTTCTTCAAGGTCAGGGATTTTGCTTCTTTGGATTCAATACCCATCATAGACAAAGATTATGAGAGAAGGAAGGAGCGGGGAGGGATGGTGGAAGGAAGCTTTTGGAGGCAAGCAAATCCCACTGGGCTCAGATTTCCCATTACTAGCAGGCGGGGGGGGGGGAGCAGGCACTGGTGTAACTTCTACCTAATTTCATAGTGCGGCCATGGGCTTCGTTGTTATAGCTCAGGGAATTGCAAACCGCCTTCCTTCAAGGAACCATTTCCCCCTTAAATGCCCCCTTTTGTGTGGATTTGCCAAGACTCCCAGCTGTAGAACCCCTCCATGCTGCTGAGGATTCTGGGTATATTCTAAAACGGTCCACATGGGAAGATAGGGAAGCCTGTTGTGCCTAGCGCTGAGGATTCTGGGTATTTTCCAGTACAGTAGGGGCACCATTGACCATCGTGCGCACATTGTTCTGTGAACTGCCCTGAGACCCCTGGGTATATAAATTCTAATAATAATAATAATAATAATAATAATAATAATAATACAGTCCATATGGGAAAGCAGCTAAGCCCATCAGAATCTATTTCCCTCACACAGCTATAAATCCCAGAATTCCCTGGGAAGAAGGATTGACTATTAAACCACTCTGGAAATTGTAGTTCTGTGAGGAGACTGAGGGGAGTCTCCTAACACATCCCACAACCCTTAACAAACTACAGCTCCCAGAATTCTGGGGGGGGGGAGCAAAGACTCCATAAAGTGATATCTTAGTGGTTTAAATGCATGGTGGGAATGTGGTCCTACTGAAATAACTGTTTGCCTAAGGCAGTGGTGGCCAAAGTTGGCCCTTCAGCTGTTTTTTGGACTACAACTCCCATCATCCCTAGCTGACAGGACCGATGGTCAGGGATGATGGGAATTGTAGTCCAAAAATAGCTGGAGGGCCACGTTTGGCCACCACTGGCCTAAGACAACCCTGAGGTGTTGAAATTTGCGATGGATACATTTGATGGAGGGCAACAAGCTGTTAGGTACAGTGGTGGAGGAAGTTGCTCAGGCAGTTGGGGTGGCGTGCCCAGGCATGGCGCGAGCTGCCCACAGGGGTGGGGTGCACCATGGGGCCTCTGGGGTCTGCCTGCCTCCTCCCACTCAGCCGCCCTACAGCTGGGGGCGGGGAGGCAGCAGGCAGACTGTTTGGGCAGTGTGGAGCCTGTGTGCGCCTAAGCGACTGTGTTTCTCCCAGGAGAGACATGTGGCTTGGGTGCACTGCAGGCCCCGCGATGAGTGCCACCCAGCATTTTGTCACCCCCCCCTCAGTGGTGACACCCGGGGCGATCCGCACCCCCTTCCTCTGCCCCTGGTTAGGTACACCTCCTATTGGATGGCGGCTAAGAGATTGAGGTTGAATCCTGACAAGACAGAAGTACTGTTCTTGGGGAACGGGGGCAGGCTGGTGTGGAGGACTCCCTGACCCTGAATGGGGTGACTGTGCCCCTGAAGGACCAGGTGTGCAGCCTGGGAGTCATTCTGGACTCACAGCTGTCCATGGAGGTGCAGGTTAATTCTGTGTCCAGGGCAGCTGTCTACCAGCTCCATCTGGTACGCAGGATGAGACCCTACCTGCCAGCGGACTGTCTCGCCAGAGTGGTGCATGCTCTGGTTATCTCCCGCTTGGACTACTGCAATGCGCTCTACGTGGGGCTACTTCAGCTACCTGTGAAGGTGACTCAGAAACTGCAATTAATCCAGAATGCGGCAGCTAGACTGGTGACTGGGAGTGGCTGCCGAGCCCATATAACACCAGTCCTGAAAGATCTTCATTGGCTCCCAGTATGTTTCTGAGAACAATTCAATGTGTTGGTGCTGACCTTGAAAGCCCTAAACGGTCTCAGTCCAGTATATCTGAAGGAGCATCTCCATCCCCATCATCCAGCCTGGACAATGAGATCCAGCTCTGAGGGCCTTTTGGATAGTTCTCTCGCTGCGAGAAGTGAGGTTACAGGGAACCAGACAGAGGCTTTCTCGGTAGTGGTGCCTGCCCTGTGGAATGCCCTCCCAGCAGATGTTGAGGCAATAAACAACTATTTTAGGGAAGTTAACTTCCTGTTTAGGGAAGTTTTTTAATGTCTGACGCTGTATTGTTTTTGATATTTGGTTGGAAGACGCCCAGAGTGGCTGGGGAGACCCAGTCAGATGGGTGGAGTATTATTAATAAATTATTATTATTATTATTATTATTATTATTATTATTATTATTAATGAGTGAGGTCTGAGAGAAAGGGTTTTTTTCCGGGGGTGCAATTTATCCGGTAGAGCAGAGAGACATTTGAAGTTGTGCAACTTACAGTGTAGCAGGAATAACGTCAGAGGTGCCAACTTATGCCAGAGATTGAGGGGACCCGGTGGCGTGTGTGTGGCGTCGCATGTGCGTCCCATGCACATGACATCATGCGCACAACATCACATCGTCAGGAGGAGGCCAAGTGTGGGACCGAGCATGGTATGGCTTCAGCGGCCAATGGCTTCTCCTGTCTCATGCTCAGCTTCCTTTCACAGTAAGAGTCGCTGAATCTGCACCATATTTGGCCTCCCCCTCAACATTGGTGGGGGGGACAGCCCTCTAGCATAGGATATTGCCACCCACCCACCCACCCACCCACCCACCCACCCCAGACAGCTCAGCCCCTATGAACTGGCATCCCTTAGGAGCCTTTTGGGGTGTGGCTCATGTCTTGATATGGATGAAGCAAGCGGTTTTGGTTTCTCTCAGATTCTCAGTCCTAAATTCAGCTTGCCAGATACAGTCATACCTCGGTTTACAGATGGTTCAGGTTGCGCGTTTACGGGTTTTGCACCGTGCCGAACCTGGAAGTACTGGAACGGGTTACTTCTGGGTTTCGGCACTCGTGGAGAAGCACTAAATCGCGCTTTGCGCATGCGCAGAAGCACCAAATCGCGACCCGCGTGTGCACAGACACGGCGCTGCGGGTTGCGAACGTGCCTCCCGCACGGATCATGTTCGGAACCCGAGCGTCCACTGTATCTGTATCAGTCTGTAATTATGTTTTGAAGTCCTCACACAAAAAAATTAGCAGCATTTCCCAGCAATTCTCCCCAATATACACATTTTTTTGATCATAAATTGTGCCTAACACATGATAAGAATGTGCAGTGGTTCTGTGTAGGGGCTGACTAGCGAGGGGGAAATCAATGATCTTTTGTGTTGAAGCACACACTGTCAATATCTCTTCCATCCCCCAGTAGGATGAGAGCCCCCCACAAAAGCTCTGTATTTTCCTCCTGTTTGTAGCTCTGTTTTTCCCTATTTTTTTCTACGTTTTTGCAGGACTATGAGTTTTCGAAAAGCGAAACAGACCCAAATATTCCCTACAGAGTACTGAAGAGGTCGAGATTCTTTTTTGTGAATGTAGAACAGTAGATTTCTTTTTTAAGAAGTTAAAAGCTTCATTTAAGGGTTTTTTTAAAAAAATATAAAAAATAATATATTGCTGTGGTTTTACAAAAAATAAATAAATCCCAAGCTCTTCAGAACTCTGCAGGCAGTGCTCTAGACAACCTTGTGTTGAAAGGTCTGTCAGAGGCTTGTAAGGCACTAGAAAGGCCAGTATGAAGCTGCAAAGTTATATAAAAAAACCAGTGAAAGCAGGAATTTGCTTGGCTCAGCCACATATTAACTATTTTAAGGTAAGAAAGATAAAGAGGCCAACCCTGCTGTACCTCGAAATTAGGAAATCAGTGTGGGTTATGGAGGAAAGTGAATCCTTCTCACTGCCTTTAAATTCCACCTCAGAAAGTTGCTGAATTTGTTTGTCTGCAATCTGGCAGGCTTAATTCACGCTGAAGGGGCTCCCACGCCTGCAAATTTTACCCACTTTGGCTCAAAAAGGGAAAGTAATGGCTGCTTTCAGATTCTCCGATATGGTGAATGGAGAGTCCAGAGCTTTATTTTACAGGGCCTGTAAGACAGAGTTGTTCCGCCTGGCCTTTGGCTTGGAGCCAACTTGATTCCCTCCCTCTCTTTCTTTTTTCCTTTCCTTCTCCTCCTGCGATGAGGCTACATTTTAATATTTTAATGTTTCAATATTTTAATGTTGTATTTTAATTTTGTTTTTAAGTTGTAATCATTCAATTTGTTTTTATTATTGCTTGTAAGCCGCTCTGAGCCCGGCCTTGGCTGGGGAGGGCGGGGTATAAATAAAAATTATTATTAGTATTATTATTATTTTACAGACCGACTTGGGAGCAGAAATACAGATCAGAGAAGAGAAAGCACAAAGCAGCTCAGAAACAGATTTGATTTATTTATTTTTAATTGGACCCAGTTGTGGGACCTGTAGTCACCCCTAATAAATACATATTTTTGCAAGCAATTCCCCCCAATGTGCATTTTTGCAAGCAACTTCCCCTAACGTTGTGCATTTTTGCAAGCCCTTTCCCCGTATGTTGTGCATTTTTGTATTTTGTTTTCAGTAACAAAATTCATGCTAATGCACACTTTCCCAAACATCATGTGTACTTTTGCAGATGTCTTTTCAACAAAGAGCACAAAATCTGGAGGTGTGTGAATTTTGAAGGGGAGCTGTTGCTCCAGTTTGTGCATCTATTTCTGAGCATCTGAATGGGCACATTAGAATGAGAATTTCTATTTAATAATATAATAATTTATTATTTATACCCCACCCATCTACCTGAGTTAACCCAGCCACTCTGGGCGGTTCAAGTGTTAAAAACAATACAGCATTAAATATTAAAAACATCCCTAAACAGGGCTGCCTTCAGAAGTCTTTTAAAGATAGGATAGCGGCTTATTTCCTTCACATCTGAAGGGAGGGCGTTCCACAGGGTGGGCCACCACCGAGAAGGTCCTCTGCCTGCTTCCCTGTAACCTCACTTCTCACAGTGAGGGAACCTCCACAAGGCCCTCTGCGCTGGATCTCAGTGTCCGGGCTGAACGATGAGCTATACACTCCTTCAGGTATACAGGACCGAGGCCGTTTAGGGCTTTAAAGGTCAGCACCAACACTTTGAATTGTGCTCAGAAACGTACTGAGAGCCAATGCGTTATGTGGTCCCGGCGGTCACTCCCAGTCACCAGTCTAGCTGCCGCATTCTTGATTAATTGCAGTTTCGGGGTCACCTTAAAAGGTAGCCCCATGTAGAGTGCATTGCAGTAGTCCAAGCGGGAGATAACCACAGCATGCACCACTCTGGCAAGACAGTCTGCGGGCAGGTAGGGTCTTAGCCTGCCTATCAGATGGAGCTGGTAAACAGCTGCCCTGGACACAGAATGGACCTGCGCCTCCATGGACAGCTGTGAGTCCAAAATGACACCCATGCTGCACACCTGATCCTTCAGGGGCACAGTTACCCCATTCAGCACCAGGGATTCCCCCACACCCGCCTGCCCCCTGTCCCCCAAAAACAGTACTTCTGTCTTGTCAGGATTCAACCTCAATCTGTTAGCCGCCATCCATCCTCCAACCGCCTCCAGGCACTCACACAGTGATTCCCTTCCTTAATGATGACATGTTTGTTTTGTGAGAAAGGGCGCTTTTCAGACTAGCGCTGCGCTGGCTGGCTGGGTGCCTGCTCGCCTCCATACCCACTCGACAATATGGATCTGTCTAAATCTCTTTCGGATTGGATGTAAGGGGCTGGATGGCAGTCGCATTAAGAAGGATGGATGATTCTCCAAATGATCATGGGTGCTGGGTGTTCCCTTTTGAAAAGAAGTCCTCTGAATCCACATTTGACTTAATTCCACCCCCCCCAACCCCCAGCCCCATTCTCTAAAGGGTGCTTTCTCCTTAAGGAGCAACACTGTTGGGCATGCATGTGTATGCATGATTCTGTGAAAAGAAGTTAAACCGGAGGGGGATTTTCCACGGAGGCACTTTAGCGCCTCTCCCCTGCTGATTTCTTCACTTAAAAAAAAAAAGGAAAAAGGAAAAGGAAAAAATAATTACTTCTCAGCCTCTAACCTTTCCAGCAAGTGACTTTGTAATAAATAATCCACATGTCCCTTCAGTGCAATCCATCAGCAGGAACGCCTAATTACTTTAGACTCACTTTGAAAACCCTTCCAGTGCCAGTTTCAAATAAATAAAAAATTAACACGGAAGCTCTCCGGCGCCGAGCCAGGAAGAAAGTTTCCTCCAATCTCTTCTTCTGGGCTGGAGGGTTTGATTTCGAGATTGCTTGCAAGCTGATAGCAGCAACCCGGCAGTGAGTGATCGCAGATATTTAGTGGGCGGCGTTGCTTAGGTAGCCAAAACTGCGCCACCCAGGCGCAAGGGGGCGATATCGGCAGGCTTCGGGGGAACTCCAAAGTTTGCAGAAGTGTAAGAAGTGTTTTACTTAAAAGAACCCAGTGAGGACTGAGTATGCTCAGTGGCCAAAGAATGTTAAGCAAACATTGATTGCAAGTCCAACTAGGAGTGTGTATGGAATGGAGTAATGAAGAGGAGGGCGTGGCTGGCTGAACAGTCAGCAGGTGCGCTTTCCCCTCGCCACAATTCGTGGCAAATTCCAGTTGTTGCTCCTTTGTTTTGCACCACTCTATGCTCCAATTAGTGATGTATGTAAGTGAGAGCTGGACCATAAAGAAGGCTGATTGCCCAAGAATTGATGCTTTTGAATTCTGGTGCTGGAGGAGACTCTTCAGAGTCCCATGGACTGCAAAAAGATCAAACCGATCCATTCTTAAGGAAATCAGCCCTGAGTGCTCACTGGAAGGACAGATCCTGAAGCTGAGGTTCCAATACTTTGGCCACCTCATGGGAAGAGAAGACTCCCTGAAAAAGACCCTGATGTTAGGAAAGAGGGAGGGCACAAGGAGAAGGGGACGACAGAGGACGAGATGGCTGGACAGTGTTCTCAAAGCTACAAACATGAGTTTGACCAAACTGCGGGAGGCAGTGGAAGACACGAGTGGCTGGCGTGTTCTGGTCCATGGGGTCACGAAGAGTCGGACAAGACTAAACGACTAAACAACAACAAATGCTCCACTTCTCTTAGTTTAAAAAGTAAAAATAACAAGGAGTGAAAACACGAAGGAACTCAGAACAGGACCACAATATGCATGCATAAGATTTAGAAGTACAAAACAAAAGAAGAACACTAGAAAAATTGCTAAGGCACCAGTCGCTTCCAAAACAGGGCCAGATACAGTGGTACTTCGGGTTGCATACGCTACAGGTTACATACGCTTCAGGTTACAGACTCCACTAACCCAGAAATAGTACCTCGGGTTAAGAACTTTGCTTCAGGAGGAGAACAGAAATCGTGCTCCGGCGGCACGGCAGCAGCAGGAGGCCCCATTAGCTAGTGGTGCTTCAGGTTAAGAACAGTTTCAGGTTAAGAATGGACCTCTGGGACGAATTAAGTATTTAACCCAAGGTACCACTGTAATTCGGAATGCTGAAATCCAGGTAGAGATTCAGAGCAGGGTGGTTTTAGAGCCTAGGAAGCTGCCCATCTAGCTCTGTTCAGTCTACACTGACTGGCAGAGGCTTTCTCGGGTGTCAGACAGGCAGTCCTTCCTAGTCCTGCTCAGTGCCATAGCATCCTTTGTTATCAATATATTTTCATTCCAAGTTTAAACCCTGGCCATCTAAAGAGGCAGCGTATGCCAATCTGCCCACCCCACATGCTACCACCAGGCCTGAAATTATTGCATTGACACTGCAACTACACCCAGGATAGATTTATATCAGCCTGGTTGTGAATAGCGCTAGAGGAAGGGGACGAGCAGTTTAATGGGGAACGAGAGACCCACACTATTGCCTGGTAGGGCAAATGTGCCATGTGTTATGGATTTGCTGCGACGCTCTCACATGGGAGCAATGTTTTCTTTCGCTCTTATAATCCCGTAATGAAGACACGGCGAGGGCAGCGGCAGTTGAGACTCTTCTCCCAGCTCAGATTGTTCTGGCAGGTCTCCTGGGTTCCTGGGATGGGGAAAATAACAACAGTGCCCACAATATTCCTTTGTGTGCATTATTTGGGCTCGAATGATAGCAGTAGCAACCTCGTTCTCCAAATGTGTGGAACCTTGGGTCACCATAAGAACGTGAGAGGCTGATGGAGCAGGTCCATGGTCCATGAAGTCCAGCAATGTGTCCTCACAGTGGCCAGCCAGATGCCTCTTCTGGGAAACCTGTGGGAATGTTCTGGGGTGCAGGAGAGGATATATTGTGGGATTATATCCTTATCCAACTTGTGCTAACAAGTTCCCAAAATATCAGCAGAGTTTATAGACATTCCCCTTTAAGTTCGCAATGGTAACGTGTGCACAGGTTCGCTAGAACCTCTATAATAATTACCGTATTTTTTTGCACCATAACACTCACTTTTTTCCTCCTAAAAAGTAAGGGGAAATGTCTATGTGTGTTATGGAGGAAATGCCTACGGGTGGCATGCCTACGGATTTTCCTCCTCTAAAAACTACGTGCGGGTGCGTGTTATAGAGCGAAAAATACGGTACTCTGGTAATTTCCCCTTTTGTTCCCTCTTAAAATACAAGACACGACACAGTCTTTATAAAAGTATAAAAGAGTTTACTCACATTCTGTTCACAATATGATCCCAGAAGGCAGACAGCTTAAAAAGGTTACATACATTCAGAATCTATCTTGTAGCAAGATAGTCCTTATCTCCTCTCTTGGCTGGGAGCCAAGAAGGCATCCTTAGATGTTTCCTCATTGTTTCCTCATTGAAAGAAGATGGCAGAGAGAGAGAGTGGCTGCCTGCCCTGTGCTTTTGTCATTACCTGCACAGGTGAGGCCACACCCACCTCTGGTCACATGCGGAGGAAGTCCGTCCCCAGGAAGTTTACCTGCTTGCTGGACAGACATCCCTCCCCATGTTCTAACATGTACACTCTAGGAATGTTGTCATTGACTGCTCCTGTGTTTACATCCCACAAAACCACCAAACAGGATCCAAGTACAAGAGCTCTCTAACTCCTGTGGCTTCCAGAAATTGACATTCAGAGGCATTATGCCTCCAACTTTGCAGGGAAACCGTAGCCTTCATGGCTAGTAGCCATTGATAGCCCTTCCATAACTATGTCCAATTCTCTTTTGAAGCCATCTAGGTTGGTGGCCGATTCTGCCTGCTGTGGGAGGGAGTTCCATAGTAATAATAATAATTATAATTATTATAATATTTATTTATTTATTTACACCCCACAGATCTGGCTGGCTTTCCCCAGCCACCCTGGGAGGCTCCCAACAGAATACAGTGGTACCTCGGGTTACAGATGCTTCAGGTTACAGACTCCGCTAACCCAGAAATAGTACCTTGGGTTAAGAACTTTGCTTCAGGATGAGCACAGAAATCGCGCGGCGGCGGCCCCGTTAGCTAAAGTGGTGCCTCAGGTTAAGAACAGTTTTGGGTTAAGAACGGACCTCTGGAATGAATTAAGTTCTTAACCAGAGGTACCACTATATTAAAAACACGAGAAAACATCAAACATTAAAAACTTCCCTAAACAGGGCTGCCTTCAGATGTCTTCTAAAAGTCAGATAGTCATTTATTTCCTTGACATCTGATGGGAGGGCGTTCCACAGGACAGGTGCTACTACCGAGAAGGCCCTCTGCCTGGTCCCCCGGAGCTTCACTTCTCACAGGGAGGGAACTGCCAGAAGACCCTCGGCACTGGACCTCAGTGTCCGGGATGAACAATGGGGGTGGAGACACTCCTTCAGGTATACTGGGCCGAGGCCGGTTAGGGCTTTCAAGGTCAGCACCAACACTTTGAATTGGGCTCGGAAACGTACTGGGAGGCAATGTAGGTCTTTCAGGACCAGTGTTTTATGGTCTCGGCAGCCGCTCCCAGCCAACAGTCTAGCTGTCGTATTCTTTTGCCGCATGGTTTGACTATGTGCTGTGTGAAGAAGTACCAGTGTGGTGTAGGGGTTAAGAGCGGTAGACTCGTAATCTGGTGAACTGGGTTCGCGTCTCCGCTCCTCCACCTGCAGCTGCTGGGTGACCTTGGGCCAGTCTCTGAAGTCTCTCAGCCCCACTCACCTCACAGAGTGTTTGTTGTGGGGGAGGAAGGGAAAGGAGATTGGTAGCCGCTTTAAGACTCCTTAGGGTAGTGATAAAGCGGGATATCAAATCCAAACTCTTCTTCTATCTTTTATCCATCCTGAGTCTTCCAACATTTATCTTCTTTGGATGTCCACAAGTTAGGAGAGCAAACTTGTTTTCATTCCTGCTATGGACGGTCAAACCCGAACCAATGTATTCAAGAAAGGAGATTCCGACTAAACACAGGGAAGACCTTTGTGAAAGTAATGGCTGCTCAGCAGCCGAATGGACTCCCTTAGAAGGTGGTAGACTCTCCTTCCATGGAAGTTCTTAAGCAGAGGTTAGATGGCCCTCTGCCAGGGATTCTTTAGCTGCGATTCCTGCATCCCAGGGGGTTGGATGCAGCCATGATGACTAGCAGCTCTCTATTGCCATATCTGCTACAAATTTGCCCAAAGGCCCTTTCGAGCCATCCAAGATGGCAGCCACCACTACCTTCTTAAAAGGTAAAGGTACCCCTGACCATCAGGTCCAGTGGTGACCGACTCTGGGGTTGCGTGCTCATCTCGCTCTATAGGCCAGGAGCCGGCGCTTGTCCGCAGACAGCTTCCGGGTCATGTGGCCAGCGTGACGAAGCCGCTTCTGGCGAACCAGAGCAGCACACGGAAACGCCGTTTACCTTCCCGCCAGAGAGCGGTCCCTATTTATCTACTTGCACTTTGAGGTGCTTTCGAACTGCTAGGTTGACAGGAGCAGGGACCAAGCAACGGGAGCTCACCCCGTCAAGGGGATTCGAACCACCGACCTTCCGATCGGCAAGTCCTAGGCTCCGTGGTTTAACCCACAGCGCCACCCGCGTCCCTTCTTGGGGGTAGTCAATTCTTGGAGGGGTGATGTTGGGTTCTTATTGGCTTGCCTTGTTTCCCTTGGCTGTCTGGCACCCTCTTCTCTCTCCCTTCCCCTTCTCATCTTCTTCCCTCTCGAAAGCATCCTGGAAAAGAGAGAACAATAAGCTCTCGAATAGCTGGGGAAAGGGAGAGAGAGAAAGAGAGAGAGAGAGAGAGAGAGAGAGAGAGAGAGAGAGAGATTTTTGAAGGGTTGGGGTTGCGGTCTCTCAAGTCCCAGCAACAATAAGGTCTGATTTCCCCGTGTGTCGGGGGACAAAGACACTTTCAAACCCTCCACAGGAGAATTAATTAAACGAATTTTGCTCTGCCAATTGTTTGTTATTTTTGCTGACCTCACCACGTGGATTAATATTTAATTAGCCTTTAGGAGAAGTGGAAGGGCACTTATTAACCTGCTATGTCAACCTGTCAGGCCCGGGGGGTCTCTGGACAGAAGGTGTGTTACTGTGGAACAATGCGAGGGGGAGTCTCACGAGCTCAGAGACCCCCCTGGATCCGGGACTCAGCTACACAGGACACCGGTATCCTCGTGAGCCTGTATTCTCGCCTGCGCTCCCTCCCGCTCTCCCTCCCCAAGATGGTTTGTTGTTTCTTTCCATTGAACGACGGCCTCCAGAGGCCACAGTCAGGAGCAGAGAAGCAGCGGCGGGGAGGGGCGGCTTAACCCTTTGCTTCGCCAATGTCCGTCCAGAACCAGACCACCCATGAGGCAAGGGGAAGCGACTGCCTCGGGTGGCAGGATCCACAGGGACAGCAGATTTGGCCTCCAATAAATGCATTGGCTGCTACTGCAGTTGCAGTCACAGTTATGTTAGCCCCCCAGTGCTACTACTATGGCAGCCTCTTGGCGAATAGAAGGCGTTGCTGGTCTCCCAGTCCTAGGGAGGAAATATAGGGGGCTGCCCTCTGGGGTCTCCTGGGGTCTGTGATTCAGAGCTGGGGGGGGTCCGTCCTGCTTTTGATTCCCACTTCAACTGTTGGGTAATAATACAGTGGTACCTCAGGTTACAGATGCTTCAGGTTACAGACGCTTCAGGTTACAGACTCCGCTAACCCAGAAATAGTACCTTGGGTTAAGAACTCTGCTTCAGGATGAGAACAGAAATCGCGCACCAGCGGCACAGCAACAGCGGGAGACCCCATTAGCTAAAGTGGTACCTCAGGTTAAGAACAGTTTCAGGTTAAGAACAGACCTCCAGAACGAATTAAGTTCTTAACCTGAGGTACCACTTTAATAATTTATTATTTATCCCTCGCCCATCTGGCTGAGTTTCCCCAGCCACTCTGGGCGGCTCCCAATTGAGTCTTAAAAACAATACAGCATTAAATATCAAAAACCTCCCTAAACAGGGCTGCCTTCAGATGTTTTTTAAAAATAGGATAGCTGCTTATTTCCTTCACATCTAATGGGAGGGCGTTCCACAGGGCGAGCGCCACTACTGAGAAGGCCCTCTGCCTGGTTCCCTGTAACTTCTCGCAGTGAGGGAACCGCCAGAAGGCCCTCAGAGCTGGACCTCAGTGTCCAGGCAGAACAATGGGGGTGGAGACGCTCCTTCAGGTATACTGGACCAAGACTGTTTAGGGCTTTAAAGGTCAGCACCAACACTTTGAATTGGGCTTGGGAATGTACTGGGAGCCAATGTAGATCTCTCAGTGATATATGGTCCTGGCAGCCACTCCCAGTCACCAGTCTAGCTGCCGCATTCTGGATTAGTTGCAGTTTCCAGGTCACTTTCAAAGGTAGCCCCATGTAGAGTGCATTGCAGTAGTCCAAGTGGGAGATAACCAGAGTGTGCACAACTTTGGTGAGAAAGTCTGCCGGCAGGTAGGGTCTCAGCCTGCGTACCAGATGGAACTGGCAGACAGCCGTCCCGGACACAGAATTAATCTGCACCTCCATGGACATCTGTGAGTCCAAAATGACTCCCAGGTCGCACAGGTAAGGTTGTTTCCCCTTGCTTTCAATGGTGGCTGGTGCCCATTGAAAGTGGTAGGGCAGGAGGACGGGAGTCCAACAGTAGGTGGTGCCAGAACCAATGACAGGCAGAGGCTACTCATTCTAGTTTTGTCTCTATCCTGCTGAGTTCCACAAGGGGGCGAGACGGAGGAGGAGGAGGAAGCTAACAGCTAGGGCCACCCTGTGGGCTGGTAGAAAGTTAGCTGGGAGCAGTGTGAGGCTGTTGGGGCAGTGTCGTGGACTGGTTGGATGCAGAGGAATAGTGGGTGGGATCAGCTGGGGAACGCCCAGGGGAAGAAGGCTCAGAGCCATGGGAGTGGTGGTGGGATGACAATGAGTGGTCAGAGGGAGACGACTGGGAAGAGGAGGTGTCGGAAGTCAAAGAGGGAACAGGGTTTAGTGAGCAGGGGGAGTCTGTGGCAGAGAGAAGTGCAGAATTAGAGACAGAAGCTGAAGCAGGAGAACAAGGAGGCCAAGAGGCAGAGAGGCGTCTGGCTGGTGAAGAGTTCCTAGTGTCTTTTCCTCCTGATGTGGAAAGCTCCCCGTCTTTCTGGTCTCCCAGAACCAGAAGAGGCATAAAAGGGTGGAGGAGAGGTCAGCTTTATTCAGGCGCAGTCTCTGAAAACTCTGGGGAGGAGGGGATTTTCAATCTTGGCGACTGATCCCTGGGACAAGACTTACCTTGGATGAGCTGCGGTGCTCATTAGGCCGATACTCTGCCAAGTCTGTGCAGATCGTGTTGTTGCTAATAACGAGTTAACTCCAACTTGAATGCTGTGTTTTACTGCCGGCCTGCTCCTGCCCCATTTTGCCCCAGCGGACCACCAACTGCCCCTTGCTGACCTGGATGGAAGACAGACGCATCTTTGCGTACACCTTCCAACTTTTGCATGTCTGGAGTGTCACCCCCTTTCTGTGGGTAAGAATCCCCCTTGTCACCCCGCCCACTTTTGCCTCCAGCCCCGCCCACCTCTGGGGTGCGGCCCCTGGAAGGTTGCCAATGAGGAAATGCGGCCCCTTGGCTGATTCCCTACTTCTGATTTTTTTTTTTTTATAAAATTTTTATTGGGTTTTCACATTTTATATAGACAAAGACAAAAACATAAAAAACAAGCAAACACATAAGCAAAGAAAACAAAGAAAAAACAACAACAAACATATATACTTTCCCGAAAATGTCATTTCCTAACCCTGGTCATTGACTTCCCCCTACCCCCTCCCTTGCATCCCCATTTCCAAATTTATGTCAGCAAATTAGCATTTCCCTGTCTTAATATTAGTCCTTTTATGAAAACAAAACAAATTTAATTTTTTCTAAGTTGGACCTCAATTCCCTTCCATCGATTTCCCATCTTGTCTTGAATAATAATCTTTTTATCTAAATCCCATAATCATGAGTGTTGTTAAAACTTAATTTTTTCCCTCCCTCCCATCCCCGGTTTGCGTCCCTTCCCAAAGCATGTCCAAAATGACAGTTCCTAGCCCGGGTTCCTCACGTCCGAGGCCCTCCAGTCTCTTTCAGTCCCTCTCCGCCGGTCTTGTTGGTAATCCTTTATGCCAGTCGTCGCATCTCGAAAGAGTTCTTTCACCATCAATCCAAAGTCTCTTCCCATATTTGCAAACAGCTGCTGAAGAGTTTCCATAAGGCATGAATCTTGAAGGTAATCAAAGTCAGAGTCTATGTGAAGGCCCCAATTATATTTCTTTATTTTAAATTCCTTAATTTCATAGACTCCCAGGGCCTCCACTTTCGTCTTCTGCATCTTTTGTAGATTTATAATAGATTTGCTCCAATAATCTCCTTGTTTGTATTCCACAGGCGTCAGCTTCTGCTCTGTATTTTCCCACGTCACTTCTCCTCTTTCTTGTTTTGTCTTCTCCTCTTCTTTGATTATCATTTCCGGCTCAGCTGTGGATTCTTTCTCAGCCAGGTTCTCATTACATTGAACAGAACTACTTGTTTCAGGATTCAAGGTCATCAATTGTTCACTCATAGCCGTAGTCTGTTCCTGTAAGATTCCTACCAAATAAAACATCCTTTCGATTTCTCTCAGTATCTTTCCATCCACAGCCATTGTAGTTCCACAGAATTCCCTCTAGAGGGAATCTGGTTACTTAGTATTCTTTTCCCCAACAATCCTTTATCTTGTTATTGTTTCTTTATTTCCAACAATTTTAGATCAATTGTAGCTCTTTTTAATCCAGAGGTAACTTAGGTAGCAATTTTCCACTATTAACAGTCCGTTTGACAGCTTTGACAGCTGTCAAACTCTGCACTTCTTAAACCAGCTCCAAAGCAGGACGCTCTCGGGCCCGGGAGGGGGGGTTGTTTACAACAGAACACAAAACATCCAACACTCCTCTCTCCTGCTCAAAATTTCCAAATCTTGGAAGTTACTATCTTTTTTTAAAACTCACCCTTTACAGGGTAGGCACTCCAGCTTAGTTCTTTTTTCGTTGCTCTAGATCGTCTGCGAGGTGGGGGGTGCGGACTTCCTTTTAGCACATCCCCCGATCGTCTCAAATTCAGTGGATAAATTTCTTAAAAGCCAAGTCCAAATTACTCACGGGTTGTTTTTTCAGCCGAATTTCAAGGAAGGAAGTCAGCGCTCTCCGGTCATGGCTCGCGGCTTCGCTCAGCAGAGGTAGCAATGGACTCTCAGTGCCACGCCACCCCCCGTATCCCCTCCGCAGCCTTTAAAAAGGCTCTTTGCGAATCAGGGGGGGCGCTTAAGGCACCCGCCGAGTCTTCAGTCCGCAGGCACCGCGCCTGCGGTTTTAAGGGTCCCCGTGTCGCCGGCACGGCAAAGACCCGTCTCCTGCTGAGCCGATTCCCTCCGGAGCTCGGAGGGAATCCGCCATTCCCAGATCGCGTCAACCCCGGAAGTCCTGATTCCCTACTTCTGATTTAAGGCCGTAGACTCTGGAGTCAAAAGGAAACAAATACTTTGCCTCCTTGTGAGCCTCGGCAGCCGCCCCCGTGTTTCTCATCCAGCTCCTTTTGTTATTGTGCTGTGTTTTTTTATTTTCCTATCATTTAGCCGCAGCGATTCTTTTATCGCCGTTCTCCTGGGGACACCAGGAGGCCGCCCCCCCCCCGGGACACAATCATGTCTCCGCATCAATTAGGGAGAAGTTGACGCTGGGTTTAATGCACTCTGTAATGATGAGGAAGGTAAACACTTCATTAAAGGAAGGTGCGCCTTCAGAGGGCATCCCAGAGAACATGTTCCAGGAGAGCACAAAGGAAGGAGGAAGGGGAGTCTTCTGTGGCAGAGAAATGAGGACCCCCAACCCCATAGTCCATGCCACCAGGAGGGCGGAGAAGAGATTTGCTCAGGAACTTCTGGGTTGTATTATGGGAAAATTCTTTTGGTTCAAGGTTATTTGGTGCCAATCCGCCCCTTGAAATTCTTCCAAATTCACAATAAAAAAATTCCTTCCAGTAGCACCTTAAAGACCAACTAAGTTAGTTCTTGGTATGAGCTTTCGTGTGCATGCACACTTCTTCAGATACACTGAAACAGAAGTTGCCAGACCCTTCTATATAGTGAGAAGGTGGGGAGGGGTATTACTCAGAAGGGTGGTGGGAATGGGAGATTGGCAGATAGCTGAGATGAGCCTGTTGACGACTCTTAATGACTGTAATAGGTCTTACAGGAAAAGGCAAGGGGTATAGAAGGGTCTGGCAACTTCTGTTTCAGTGTATCTGAAGAAGTGTGCATGCACACGAAAGCTCATACCAAGTTCCAAATTCACGCTTGTGATGCAGTTCTAGAATCGTAGAATCATACCGGACCATTTAGTCCAACCTTCCTGCATTGTAGGAATCTTTTGCCCAACGTGGGGCTTGAACCCACAAGCCTAAGATTAAGAGTCACAGAGCAGCGCTAAAGTTGGGCTTGCAAGAAGGGCTGTAGACTGGGTCAACCTATTCAAGTGGGGAAGGTTAAACAGAAGGCATGCTATATACCAAGATGGAGATGTTGCCAGGGATCGAATCTGGGTAGGGTTGCCATATTTCAAACAGTGAAAATCCGGACAGATAGGTTGTTGAGGTTTTCTTGTGTTGTTTTTGAGCTATTTTTATGGGAAATTGGCAAAAAAAGGCACTGCCGAAATGGGCTGCCATATGTCTGGATTTTCCTGAAACTTTTTTCCCGATTTCCACCTGGACACTGCTAGAGACAGCAGTATTCTGTATATGTCCAAGAAAATCTGGATGTATGGCAATCCTAAATCTGGGACCTTCTGCATGCAGACCAGATCCTCTGCCACTGAAGCTGCAGCCGTTCCAAAAAGTGTATATGTACACAAAAATACAAATGCAAAACTGTGCATTAGGGATAAGTGCTTGCAAAAAAAGTGCAGGTAAAGGTAAAGGGACCCCTGACCATTAGGTCCAGTCGCAGACGACTCTGGGGCTGCGGCGCTCACCTCGCTTTACTGGCCGAGGGAGCCGGCGTACAGCTTCCGGGTCATGTGGCCAGTATGACTGAGCCACTTCTGGCGAACCAGAGCAGTGCACAGAAACGCCGCCTACCTTCCCGACAGAGTGGTACCTATCAGTGGCGTAGCGTGGGTTGTCAGCACCCGGGGCAAGGCAAGTAATTTGCGCCCCCTAACCCAGTAGGGGCAGAGAGCTGCGAGTGTGAGCGCCCCCCAGATGTTGCGCCCGGTGCTGCCGCCCCCCCTGCACCCCCACGCTATACCACTGGTACCTATTTATCTACTTGCACTTTGCCGTGCTTTCAAACCTCTAGGTTGGCAGGAGCAGGGACTGAGCAACGGGAGCTCACCCCATTGTGGGGATTCGAACCGCCGACCTTCTGATTGGCAAGTCCTAGGCTCTGTGGTTTAACCCACAGCGCTACCCACGTCCCTAAAAAAAGTGTATTTTTAGGCAAAAATTGGAGTTCCAGAGATGCTTATATTTAGAGAGATGAGCAAAGATTCTTTTCTGAACTTTCCTAAAATAAATGAATGAAAGGAACTGTAGCAAGCCGAGCGGATGGTTGGAAAAAATGAGACAGCAGGAGAGTCAATTAGGAAGGTTTGTCCATCCCTGTTTGTGGCAACACTCAAGTTCTACAAACAGCAGAATCAAATAGCACAACTCCAGGTGCTTGGAAATCTCATAAGGACCTAAGAGAAGCCTCTATGTCCAATCCTCTTTTAAAGCTACCCTAGCTGGTGGCCATTACTTCCTCTTGTGGGAGGGAGTTCCATAGGTTAACTCTGCTTTGCATGAAACAGTACTTTATGCAGCCATTGTGGCTTGAAGGCACCGATAGATTTCTCGTGTTTGAAAGCAGCAAGAAGGGGAAACATTCCAATATACAAGATTGCTGGGTCAGGAAACGGCTGGTCTCTTACATATGTAGGCCGCAAGCCACCACTGGCTCCACGGGTCAAAAGCTGCGCCTTCCCTTTCGTCGCTTGGACTTGCTGGCATTATTAGTCCTGTTTGGAGACAGGCCTCCTCATTAATTTTTGTTTTAAGAAAGGAAAAGAAAGAAATTAAAATCCTCCCGAGTTTTATTAAAGAAGGATGCTGGTAGATAATTAAATTGCAGTTTAATTAAATCTGCCTGCTAAATCCAGGCAAGCTCGCCACCTCTTCTCTTGCTTTCCCTTCCAAAAAATGTTGCAGTGCAAAGATGGAGACCCCCCCCACCTTGCCTTGGCGCTTCCTCTGAGATCCCTTCCTATTGCTGCACTTAAGAGTCCTGATCCAGGTAGGGTTGGCAGGTGAGAAGCATGGAGAGGAGGGCCCTGGTGATGTCACAGGGCACCCCACAGTGATGTCATGGCAGTGAGCCCTGGAGACGGAGGTTAATTGGGAAAGGGGAGTGGAAGGGGGAAGCCAGGCTCGAACTTGCAAGCTGCATGCACACACAGCCTTCTTAATGTTGTTTTTGTTTAGTCGTTTAGTCATGTCCGACTCTTCATGACCCCATGAACCAAAGCACGCCAGGCACTTCTGTCTTCCACTGCCTCCTGCAGTTTGGTCAAACTCATGCTGGTAGCTTCGAGAACACTGTCCAACCATCTCGTCTTCTGTCGTCCCCTTCTCCTTGTGCCCTCCATCTTTCCCAACATCAGGCCTTTTCCAGGGAGTCTTCTCTTCTCATGAGGTGGCCAAATTATTGGAGCCTCAGCTTCAGGATCTGTCCTTCCAGTGAGCACTCGGGGTTGATTTCCTTAATAATGGACAGGTTTGATCTTCTTGCAGTCCATGGGACTCTCTAGAGTCTCCTCCAGTACCATAATTCAAAAGAATAATAATTTTTATTATTATTATCATCATCACCATCACCATCACCATCATCATCATCATCATCAAAGGTGCTGTTGCTCACCTGGAGACTCAAGTCCTCCACCTGCCACCTAGAGGGAACCAGGCAAACCTGGAGATTTCAGGTTTGATGATGATGATGATGATGAGAATAATAATAATAATAATAATAATAATAATAATAATAATACCTGGAGATTTCAGGTCAGACCTGGAGGTCTGGCAATCCAGACCACCAAAATTGCAAGACTTCAAGAAAGAACAAATTCCTCACGTGCCCCTAAGACAGCCCACCTGCGATGGTAGGAACTGAAGGAAACAGTTTGATGGCCTGAAACTCTGCAGCCCGTGAAGAAATATGAGGGGTTTTTTTTCCAGCTAGCTGTCCGAGGCTGGTGGTGTTTGCTTTTGGGGGGACTGTTGATGCTTTAAAAGACTAGCACTGTCTGTCTTTGGTGCCTCCCCGATGATCCGCGGGCAACGCTGCAAATAAACAGATATCACGCAAATATCCAGCCGTCTCCAGAACTCTTTCCCCACAAGGAAGCAGACCCTGTCTTGCCACTGTCCCTGGAACTGGGAACGCAAAGGGCAGAGAACTGTATTTTGGGTGGCAGAAATGGCTTGAAAAGAGGGGTTTTTGTTCCAGCCAGAATGTCTCCCCCCTCCTTGTTCCCTTTGAGGTGATACAGAGGGATCTCATCTCTCATCGTAGGTCTCGGGCTCCTCTCCAAGCAGGAGAGCAGAGGGAGGGATGGCGCTCTCTTGAGTGGAACTAAACATGGACGCCGGCGCACGATGAAGCCTGGGAAACCGCAGCAAGAGGAACTCCTGTCGAAATAGAGGTGAGGAGCAAATTCTTTCGCCAGGTCTGTTTTCCTGGGGAGAATCAAACCCCAGTTAGCAAAACGGCCGAGGTTATTCCACACACCCCCAACCACCTTGACTGCCTGGGCTTCTTTGTCCGGCGTAACTGAGCCAGAAACACAGGAACCCAGAGAAGGCCTGGCTCCGACGAAGGAGAGACGGTCCTAAATCCGTCACCAGAAGCAGGCTGTAGAGGAAGCTAGCGGATTTATGTCGACGAGGCAGGCTGGAAAGATTTGGGGATGGATGGAGGCAGGTTCTTTTTTTCTGGGGGTGGGGGGCTCTCCTCCCAGCAGCAAGACCCCCATCCCAGAGTGCACTCACTGCTGTCGGCGTTGCTCTGTGACTTGCCTTTTCCTCTGGTCTCAGTCCACAGCATCTCCCAGAGAGAAAGGACAAAGTGTGCCAAAGTTGCTGTAGCTCAGTGGTACAATATCTGCCCTTGGATGCTGACGGTCTCAACCCCCGGTATCCCCAGGAAGCGAGGAGCACTGGTGCTGCTGGGGTAGGACTTTTGCAGCAGTGGCCCATGGCCCCCACTCAGGAGGAGGGTCCCAAACGCCATGGGGCTGGCTCATGAGATGTTGAAGCTACTGAAGCTATGAGGTGGTGGCTTCCATAGGACCACGGAGCCGAAAAATTGTCTAGCTGTGCCTCTGATTCGCAGCAGCAGGACCAGGATGCTCCAGTGATGGTCAACTAGGACATGGGCCTCAGCAGGCGGCCAAGAATGGTGACTCCTTATGCCAGACCTGCGTTGAGGTCTACCAGGCTTCCCTCCACCTTTGTAGCGTTCCAGGAAAAGATAGCCCACAGAATTATCATAATGGTGAGGTGGGGTTGGCAGTGGTTTTGTACGTCCCAGTGTGAAGACAGCACAACATGTCTCTGTGTGCCTTGCGCACTGAGACACATCAAGACAACCTTCTCTTTCAGTGGAGGTCAGGCGACGCAACTGCAGGGATGGCGGCAGAATTTCTGGCACTCCTCAGAACTAAGGCCTGGCTGCTGGACTGGACAAAAGGCTCACCTAGTCTAGCATCTCACAGTGACCAACCAGATGGGAATCAGGACCTCATGCCCTCCAATATTTCTCCAGTGAAAATAGAGAAGTCTACCCTCCAACATTTCTGAAAATAGGGACGTCCTAAGGAAAAGCAGGACATTCGGGGATCAAATCAGAAGCCAGGGTGGCTTCTGTAAATCCAGGACGGCCCCTGGAAAATAGGGATACTTGGAGGGTCTGGGACATGAGTGCAACAACCCCCTTTCTACTGAATATCTAGGTGGGTGAGGGTACCTTCAGTTAAAGATAAATAAATATTAAGAAGATTGTGCATGCAGCTTGCAGGTGGTCTCTCCACCTCCGCTCTCCTCTCCCAATTAACCTCCATTTCCAGGGCCTACCCTGTGACATCCCAAGGGGCTTCCTCCCTGTTATATCACCAGGGGCTGCCTGTGGGCTTTTGCACCCTGAAATCTCAGGGTCTGGGATACTCCTGACCTGGCCACCCTCCTGGAGACAGGAACCGTACGCAAGTAGCATTGTTTGGAGCGGGAGGCTGGCTAATGGGCAGTGAATCAAGTGTCCACATCAGACGGAACGCGTCACATAGGAAAGAAGGACGGCATTAGACAGACTTGTGAAATTCTTCTTCTCCTTTGAATGCATTCTGGGGCCTTGCTGTCCATGGGAGCTAAACCGCCCGATCTGTCGTGATTTGAGTTACCTTTTCTTCCCGTCTCGTTCCCTTAAAACCGGGGATCAATCTTTCGTTTTATAAGCACAGGATGACGGAACAGCGATTGCAGTTCTACAGACATTGCTTGGAGCAGGAGAAACCCTGAATGATTTCCCATTATATATTTGGCTAAGGTGCAGGTGGGGGAAAGAAAAATGAACCAATCATATAATGAATTCCCTTCCCGGGTCCCAGGACATCATGATGATTGATATTTATGGATTTTTCTTTTCTTTAAGAAAAAGAGAGAGAGAGAAGAATAAGAAAAGCGTACTCTGCGCTGTGAGCCGATGGATGTGAAATGTATTGCCTAACTCTTGGTTCGTGCCTGAGTTTCGTTGAACGGTAGACTCCAGCTACAGGCCTAAATAGCTCAAATCTTGAGTTGAGTGGCCTAGTTATTTGCTTTGCAAATACCCACCTGAAATTCAGCTGCTTCTCACACGCTGTGAGAACTATCAAACCGCGTGTAAGAGATACAAAGTGGGTTTTCTATTTAATTCCTTTGCCCATCAAGAGAAGACAAAATGGTGGTGTCCGTAGCTCACCCCTGTGATATCAAAATGTGCCCTGCCCAAAGAAAACTGGCCCCCGCAATTTGTTTTAATCCAATTGTTAAAAGTTTTGGTTGTAAGGCCCTCGTAATAATAATAATAATAATAATTTTTTTTATACCCCGCCCTCCCCAGCCAAGACAGGGCTCAGGGCGGCTAACACCCAATATAAAACAATTGATGGAAATACAACTTAAAAACAAGATTAAAATACAACATTGAAATGCAGCCTCATTTCAGTAGGAACTCAAATCAAAAACTTTTGGGGGGATGAAAAGGTCAAGTCTTCACCAAGGCCAACTATCCAGAATGGTCCTACGTGGGCCAGAAAAAAGCCAAGGAAGTCCCCAAATAGGAGGCACTGGAGGAAGAAGGGTGTGCGGTGGATGCGGGCCGCCCCGGGTGTCATCCCTGAGGGAGGGTGACAACACTGCCCCACCCCCTGGGATGCTCGTCCCGCACCCGCAGGCAGTTAGCCCTGCCCACGCAGATGGCTAGCCCCGCCTCCGGGTGTCCAGCACATGCGCTGCTCCAGGTGGTGGAGCAGGTAGCTCAGCCTCTGCTTGTAGGCAGGGAATCGCAAGGTAATTGTACTTTGCTGTGCACATTGATTGCACTTATAAATATATCAATGGCTCTTAGCCATGGTGGCTATGCTCTGCCTCCATGCCCAGAGGAAGCAAGGCTTCTGAATACCAGATTGCTAGAAACCAGAGATGGGGGGAGAGTGACTCTTGGGCTCACATCCTGCTCCCTGGTTTCCTACAGGCATCTGTTGGCCATTGTGAGAACAAGCCTGGAGAAGAGGAGGTTAAGGGGTGATATGATAGCCATGTTCAAATATATAAAAGGATGTCACATAGAGGAGGGAGAAAGGTTGTTTTCTGCTGCTCCAGAGAAGCGGACACGGAGCAATGGATCCAAACTACAAGAAAGAAGATTCCACCTAAACATTAGGAAGAACTTCCTGACAGTAAGAGCTGTTGGACAGTGGAATTTGCTGCCAAGGAGTGTGGTGGAGTCTCCTACTTTGGAGGTCTTTAAGCAGAGGCTTGACAACCATATGTCAGGAGTGCTCTGATGGTGTTTCCTGCTTGGCAGGGGGTTGGACTCGATGGCCCTTGGGGTCTCTTCCAACTCTATGATTCTATGATTCTAAGATGTAGGGCTAGGTGGGCCATTGGCCTGATTTATTATTATTATTATTATTATTATTATTATTATTATTATTTATACCCTGCCCATCTGGCTGGGCTTCCCCAGCCACTCCGGGTTGCTTCCAACAAAATATTAAAATACAGTAATGCATTGAACATGAAAAGCTTCCCTAAACAGGGCTGCCTTCAGATGTCTGGTAGTTGTTGTTCTCTTTGACATCTGATGGGAGGGCATTCCACAAGGTGCGTGCCACCACCGAGAAGGCCCTCTGCCTGGTTCCCTGTAGCCTCACTTCTCGCAGGGAGGGAACCGCCAGAAGGCCCTCAGAGCTGGACCTCAGTGTCTGGGCTGAACGATGGGGGTGGAGACGCTCCTTCAGATATACTGGACCAAGGCCGTTTAGGGCTTTCCGGGTCAGCACCAACACTTTGAATTGTGCTCAGAAACGTACTGGGAGCCAATGTAGGTCTTTCAAGACCAGTGTTCTGTGGTCTCGGTGGCTGCTCCCAGTCACCAGTCTAGCTGTCACATTCTGAATTAGTTGTAGTTTCCAGGTCACCTTCAAAGATAGCTCATCTTATGTTGTTATAAAGAACAGGAGGGTCGGGAACAGCAACAAATTGTCATAGTGTGGCATGTTCCTGTTGTTCAGATTTGTTAACTTTACGTGTGTGTGTGTGTGTGTGTGTGTGTGTGATGCCTATTGCTTTTCAAGGTCTCACCATCTTCCTATGCATTTGGGCATGATTTTCTTGGACACGCTTTCTAAATGAAGAACTGCAGTTTATTTATTTAAAAGCCCAGTAAATTAAATAATGAATTTGCAGGCAAGGGAGAAACTTTCCACTGGTGGCTAAGCATGCTCAGAGGCTGGGGGTGATTTGGCCCATGTTTATTCACACTCCTAAGCATCCTCGAAAGTCAACAACCGCGCCCCACCCCCACCCCCAGCAGCCCCTCCTCAGGTCACTCATCTGGTAAATCTATCACATATTCAAAGCACAGTTGGGGGTCTTCCTCCACTTTCCCCTTTCCCCCCAGAACTTTCTGTGTACAAACTGAACCTTGAATATTTGCGGGCAGGTGTGGGTGTGCATCACAATTCTCGCGAGAATCTCTGCTCAGTTGCTAAAAGGTGTGCAAGTGGAACCCTTTAAAATTGAAAATTCACTTGGGACTTTCCTTTTAGCTGACCCACACAGAACAATAAACATTGGGCGATGACAGATTGTGCTCTGGGAAGAACTTATGTATCAACTCGGTGACAGTGCTTTGGAGGAATGTATGTGTCTCTGTGTGTGATAGGATCGGAACCACAATGTATAGGGGGTGGGATGTTATTTCTTCCCCCACCAGGCTGCCCCCCCCCCAAGACTGCAACATAACAACTTTGCAGCGAGTTCATGTGTTAAACTCTCGCCCTGTGCCCCACAGAGCCCAAATCCCGATTCACCCCAGTCAGCAACTACAGTCGTACCTTGGAAGTCGAATGGAATCCATTCTGGAAGTCCGTTCCACTTCCAAAATGTTCGGAAACCAAAGCATGGCTTCTGATTGGCTGCAGGAACCTCCTGCAGCCAACTGGAAGCCACGCCGGACGTTCAGCTTCCGAAAATCGTTTGAAAACCCAAACACTCACTTCCGGGTTTCGATCGTTCGGGAGCCAAGGCGTTTGAGATCCAAGGTACAACTGTACTTTTAAAGAACAGCAGGGACATTCAATGTATTCATTCACTTAATATATCAACTTCTTTCGTCCCCCATAAGACTAGAATTCGGAGTAGTCCAATGAAACCAGTAAAAGATTTGGAATGGATACAAGAAAAGATTCCACCCCCACAAAAAAATCAACAAGAAGTCATCAAATTTAGCACACCAGGATGTGCCAAAATAACTTGTCACACCTTGCGGGTACTGGGAGAAATCTGCACCAAAACGCTGCTGAATTTTCATGAGGACTAACAACAACAACAAATGCTGCAAAGTTGATGTTGAACTGTGGAGACCTGGACATAAGATTGGAACAACAAGAAATGGAAAGAAACTGAATCTGACCCGTTTGCCCAGCCCTACAGCCTAAGCATGGGGAGAAAAGTGATTCGGTTGAACGTTTGCAAGTTCACGTTGACTTTCCGAAACAATTTGCAAATTGAAAGCCACCCATCCTTTGAAATTTGCATTTCTCCGGATTATGCAATGCCATTCTGCAGCCTAGCAATGTGTGCCGAAACATCTTATATCCAGGGAAATTGCATTGCAATTATTTATTCGTTTAACAAAATCTGCACACTGCTTAAGTGAAAAAAACAAACCTACCTCTAAGCAATTTACAAAAAGAAGAATTATATATATATTGGGAGGATTTTGCACTAAAACGCTGGTGAATTTTCGTGGGGATGTATTTCTCTCTTAATCGCAAAGGGATGTGGAAATGGGAAAGCTGAACTGAAGAAACAAGAAGCCGAGGGAATTAAAAAATGGACAGATCCGCTCATCATTCACTAGTTCATTGCATAAATGTGCAGCTCCAGGCCTGAGACTGGTCCGCTGCAACCTTAAGGTGGATCATGCTAACAGGGCTGGGGAACCTGGGTGTTGGTGGACTTCTGCCATGTTTTTAAAAACCTGGTGTCTGCGCACCTCACCCTCATCCCTCTTGAGTCACAGGGCCCACCTTTCGGAGGGAGCTCCGGAAAAAACAATAATTTCTTTCGGGGGCGGGGAACAACTAGGTAACGGTGGAATAGGGAGCGAGAAGGGAGCCATTGACACCTCCTGCCCCCTTTGGCATGGAATTTCCCTGGCCATTAATGGGACGGGGGCTCTGGTGCCTCGTAAATTGGACAACTTATGCCGTGGTGCCGACAGGTGCCTTTGATCTGGACACGCTGCCCTGCCACAAACAGGAAAAGGAAGAGGTGATTTTTCATGGGTTACTTGCTCCCTCCAGCCTCCCAGGTTTTCCACTCGGCTGGAACTTTGACAGCGCCTGATCATCCATCAGGGGGCTTTCCCCCTCTCCTCTTGCCTCCCGCGCCGACCACCTCTAGGAACCCAGCCTCTGTCCGTTGGCTGCCCTTAATGGTCCGGACTTCCTCTTTTCACACGGACCCCGGAAAAGTTTCTCACCCCTCGGTTCCCTTGGGTGAGCCCCGTCAGGGGAGGTTGCCTCTGGAGCCCGCCTGGAAGGAGAAGGGAGTCAAAAGGTGAGGAGGAGGGACAGGAAGGGATGGAGGAGTCGAGGCAACTGATGCAAAGCTGGGAAGAAAGATCCAGGGAACAAAGTTCAGAGCCCAGGAGGAGAAAAGACTTTGCTGAACAGCAGGAACAGGGGGAGGGAAAAGCCAACAGTAGCCTTGCCCCCCAAATGCATGTCTCTTTCTTAGGTATATTATTTTTATTGGTTTTACATATACAGTGTTAAGAACTTTATTAGTTCCAGAGGTCCGTTCTTAACCTGAAACTGTTCTTAACCTGAAGCACCACTTTAGCTAATGGGGCCTCCCACTGCCACCGCGCCACTGGAGCACAATTTCTGTTCTCATACTGAAGCAAATTCCTTAACCTGAAGCAATATTTCTGGGTTAACAGAGTCTGTAACCTGAAGCATATGTAACCTGAAGCGTATGTAACCTGAAGCGTATGTAACCCGAGTTACCACTGTAATCACATTATGTAACATCATACCCTCTTATTTTATCTCTTTGGCTCGACTGAGCCTAACGCCTTCCCTGCCTCCCATCTGATGGTTTACAAAATTAAACTTTGCATCTTTACATCTTGCTTCGTTTCCTATCCTTGTTAAAGTGATACCTCTGGTTGCAAACTGGATCCATTCCGGAGGCCCATTTGCAACATGAAAAGAGCGCAACCCGCAGCGGCGCATCTGCACACGCGTGGGTTGCGATTCACTGCTTCTGCGCATGCGCATGACGTCATTTTGCGCTTCTGCGCATGAGCGAGCGGATAACCCGGAAGTAACCCTTTCCATTACTTCTGGGTAGCCGTGGGACGTAACCTGAAAGAACGTAACATGAAGCAAACGTAACATGAGGTAGGACTGTGTATCATTACCCAAAATATGATATTACGCAACCTGAATAGGTAGCAACTGCATCTCACAAATCTTCAGATAACCCTGCTAATGATGTTAATTGCTTACAGTTGTCTTTCAAATATAATATAAATTTGTTCCAGTCCTTTTGGAATGCTTGGTCTCTTCCTGTCAGTTTTGCCAGTTCTGCAAAGTCTATCAACTTCATCTTCCACTCTTTTGTTGGTAACCCCTAAATGCATGTTTCAGCATTCACACCCTACATCTGAAGTACCATGATAACATTTTAAACGCTTGTGGCTCCCCCCCCCAGAGGGGAGCTGTAGTTTGTTAAGGGAACTACTGGGAGCTGTAGTTTGTTAAGGGTGCCAAGACTTGCTGGGAGACCCCCCCCTATTCCCCTCCCAGAGCTACGATTTCTGGAGCAAAAATTAAATACATAATATCAAAATCGCCTTTTTTTAAAGTGGATGAGAAGCAAAGCACAAATCTTAGTGGAAGTAGCCTTCAGAAACATTTTGTTATTAGGGATAATATTGTATTGTTATTGTTAAATTTATTTATATCCCACCTTTTCCCCAAGAAAGGGACTCAAGGCGGATTGAACAAATGAAAACAACGGAGTTAAAATACAAACAGCTAAAAACATATAAAAGGTCATTTTAAAAAATCTAATTAAACTCTAATTTTACACACACACCCTAGTAAAATGCAACTAATAAAATCAGCGCAGCACGTAAGGCAAAGTTGCATTAAAACAATCTGTGCAGTTGGCGAAATTTGCACCGAGAAGCTGACAATATTTTGCGCAGACTTTTTCTAAAATTGCAAACCGTTGTGTAAAGGTTGGAAACCAAATACAGTGGTACCTCGGGTTAAGAACTTAATTCGTTCTGGAGGTCCGTTCGTAACCTGAAACTGTTCTTAACCTGAAGCACCACTTTAGCTAATGGAGCCTCCTGCTGCTGCCGCGCCGCCAGAGCACGATTTCTGTTCTCATCCTGAAGCAAAGTTCTTAATCTGAGGTACTACTTCTGGGTTAGCGGAGCCTGTAACCTGAAGCGTCTGTAAACCGAGGTACCACTGTACTGGGGAAATAAAGAAAACAGAGAGAAATTGAAGGATTCCTCCATCTCAATCTCACTGCTGAGGGCAGTGTTATCAAACCACACCAGTTATCTTCCAAATGCGTTCTTTCAATTTTGGGTCCTTGTGTGGGAACCCAGGAGAGCCCCAGCTGGAACTAAAATGACTCCAGGTAGGATGTTTGGATGCCAGAGCCCAGCCAGAGACCCATGATAGCTCTTTCCCCACCAAGCCAGGCAAAGCAGCACAGGCAAAGCAACACAGCAAGCCAGTGATCTGATCTGGTATGTGTCACCTTCATATGTATATGCAATTATTTTCTGGGATTCTCGCCCCTCCCCCCCGTTTCCTCCTAATAAACATGCTTCCAGAATCTCGCCAGCAAATCTTGAATAGGCCTAGTGTGTCTCCCCACTCCCCCCCCCTCTTTCTCCACCGTTCCCTTCCCTCCCGGATGAAATTAGCCCTTTCCTAACACAGAGCACAGACAGCGTTGCTTAGCGCTATCAGGTCGAATCCATTCTATTGACAATATCAATTTGTGCAATTCCTGCATTAGGATTTTTGTTGCCAACCGGCGTTTGAAACGAGCGGGCGACCCCCATTAGCGCCTTAATTGTGGTTAAAGCACTGAGCAATTCAGATACCAGCTCTGTCCGTGCCACGGAGGGGCCTCGCCATGTGACAGAGAAATCAATACTCATTGAGGTCCCCAAGTATGGAGGGGCGGCGGTGTGCGGGGCGGGGGGGGGGAGTGAGAGAGAGAGCCTTCCCTTATTTTTTCTTATGTGGCTTTCGGCTGGTTCGTGTATCTGCCAGACTCCTCTCTCCCTGCCTCAGCAATGTTGAACAGGGAAGAAAGTTTGCCAGGATGAACAACATTACAGTCATACCTCGGGATGAATATGCTTCAGGGTGAGCATTTTTGGATTGCGCTCTGTGGTAACCTGGAAGTAACGGAACGCGTTACTTTTGGGTTTCGCCACTCGTGCATGCACAGACGCTCAAAATGACATCATGCACATGTGCAGAAGCGGCGAAACGCGACCTGCACATGCGCAGACACACAGTCGTGCGTTACGTTCACTTCAGGATGCAAACGGGGCTCTGGAACGGATCTTGTTCGCATCCAGAGGTACCACTGTACACACAAACAGAATCTCTCAGAAAAAGTTGGGATATATTAAAGAAGAAGAAGAAGAAGAAGAAGAAGAAGAAGAAGAAGAAGAAGAAGAAGAGGAGGAGGAGGAGCCAGTGTGGTGTAGTGGTTAAGAGCGGTAGTCTCGTAATCTGGGGAACCGGGTTCGCTTCCCCGCTCCTCCACATGCAGCTGCTGGGTGACCTTGGGTCAGTCACACTTCTCTGAAGTCTCTCAGCCCCACTCACCTCACAGAGTGTTTGTTGTGGGGGAGGAAGGGAAAGGAGATTGTGAGCCGCTTTGAGACTCCTTAAAGGGAGTGAAAGGCGGGATATCAAATCCAAACTCTAATAATAATAATAATAATAATAATAATAATAATAATAATAATAATTTATTATTTATACCCTGGCCACCTGGCTGGGTTGCCTCAGCTACTTTGCATGGCTTCCAACACAAATATAGTCTCCCAAAGGAAGAAGTGCTGTTCTGTGTTTCCTAGACTCAAGGAAGGGAACTTAAAAGTCATCTAGTCCTCTCTAAGCAGCTGAATGCAATAAATTAGAATCATAGAATTACAGAGTTGGAAGGTACATGAAGGGTCATTCAGTCCAACGCAGGAATCTCAGCTAAAGCATCCATGACAGAAGGCCGCCCAACCTCTGTTTGAAAACCTCCAAGGAAGGAGAGTCCAACACCCCTTGTGGGAGTCTGTTCCACAGTCAAACAGCTCTAACTGTCAGAAAATTCAGAAAACATGCATGTAACAGATCACGGTGAGAATCAAAGCTTAGTCAGCAATGCTTATTGCGCACGTGCATTAAACATGAAATGAGGTGATGATGTACATGACTGGTGAAAATTGAAATCCTTTGTTTGAAATGTTATAAATACCACCACCCTGACCCTTGGGCAGGGTTGCAGTTTTGCGAAACAATCCGACTGTAACCTATTGCCTAGCAATAAACAACAGTGGACTCCTAACTCCTCCTGTCTCTGAGTTTTATTGGCGTAAACTCAGAAGATAAGCCATTTTTGGCTTACAACAGTTTGGCAGTCAAGCCTTCTTCACAGGGAATTCTGGGAATTGTAGTTCTGGGAGGGAAATGAGGGAGTCTCCTAAAAACTCTCAGCACCTTTAACAAACTACAGCTCCCAGGATTCTTTGGGAGAAACCCAAAGGGGCATCATAGCAATGTGTGGTGTCCCTGTTCTGTGAAATGCCCTTCCCTCTGCCATACACGACACAGCAATCATTAGAGGCATCAGACGTCTTGTAAAGATGTATATTTTTGCCCAGATTTTTTCTGCTTTACGCATGCGAATCCTTCAAATGCCTGTCTTATTTGTTTTTTTATATATCCTTTCATGCTGCTGCTTTATTGGTTTCAGGTTGCATTTCTGTTTTAGTGCTATCGATTGCTGTTATATTGTACACCGCTGAGAGGTTTTTAAAACATTAAGTGCTTTATAAATGCCTTAACGTGAATGAATAAATAAACTTCCCATAGTGCCCTGGGGCACCTGATGTGGCATGCCTCCAAGGCATTGTGGGAGATGTAAAATGGCAGCCCGCAGGAGCAAGGGCCGCCATGTTGATTTCCCACTTTGCCCCAGACCACTTTGCCTCAGCACTCTGAGGCACTATGGGAAATTTGTAACTGTCGCTTGTAGTTGGTTACTGTCTGCCCCTCATGTCAGATGTTAGCGCCAGAGGGTCCTAGTGGGGCAAGAGCAGGCCATCTGCTAGTGAAGGATGCAGGATATTACATGGAGACAGACATCATGTTAATAATACAGTGGTGCCTCGCAAGACGAACGCCTCGCAAAACGAAAAACTCGCAAGACAAAAGAGTTTTCCGTTTTTGAGTCGTTCCGCAAGACGAATTTCCCTATGGGCTTGCTTCGCAAGAAGAAAGCCCATAGGGAAATCTCCGGGGACCTCTTTTAAAATGCTGGCGGTCGGGAGCAAAGACTTTCGCCCACTGCCGGCCTTCAGAAGAGGTCCTGGACCTCTTCTGAAGGCCGGCGGGGGGCAAAAGTCTTTGCTCCCCCCCGCCTGCCTTCCCGGGACAGCGGAGACTTCTCCACTGTCCTGGGCGATCTTAAAATGCTGGCGGGCGGCAGCGAAGCCTTCACTGCCACCCGCCAGCATTTTAAAATCACCCCGGGACAGCGGAGGCTTCGCTGCCGCCCGCCAGCATTTTAAAATCACCCCGGGACAGCGGGGGCTTTTAAAATGCTGGCGATCGGCAGCAAAGCGCTCCTGTCCCTGGAGCTTGCGGGGCGGGAGGTGGGGAGAAGGGCTTTTCTTCCCACCGCCAGCCTTCAGAACAGCCTTCTGAAGGCTGGCGGTGGGAAGAAAAGCCCTTGTCCCCCCCCCCCGCCTTCAGAAGAGGTCGGGGGACAGACTGTCCCCGGACCTGGTCTGAAGGCGGTTTCCATAGGAACGCATTGATTGATTTTCAATGCATTCCTATGGGAAACCGTGCTTCGCAAGACGAAAAACTCGCAAGAAGAAAAAACTTGCGGAACGAATTAATTTCGTCTTGTGAGGCACCACTGTATTTATTTATTTATATATTTATTTATTTATTTATACCCCGCCCATCTGGCTGGGTTTCCCTAGCCACTCTGTGTGGCTTCCAACAGAATATTAAAAACACGATAAAACATCAAACATTTAAAACTTCCCTAAAGGCTGTCTTCAGATGTCTTCAGAAAGTCAGATACAGTGGTACCTTGGGTTACATACGCCTCAGGTTCCAGACTCTGCTAACCCAGAAATAGCAGCTCGGGTTAAGAACTTTGCTTCAGGATGAGAACAGAAATTGTGTGGTAGCAGCAGGAGGCCCCATTAGCTAAAGTGGTGCTTCACGTTAAGAACGGACCTCCAGAACGAATTAAGTACGTAACCAGAGGTACCACTGTAGTTGTTTATTTCCTTGACATCTGATGGGAGGGCGTTCCACAGGGCGGGTGCCACTACTGAAAAGGCCCTCTGTCTGGTTCGCTGTAACCTCACTTCTCACAGGGAGGGAACCAACAGAAGACCCTCTTGGCTGGACCTCAGTGTCCAGGCTGAACAATAGGGGTGGAGACGCTCCTTCATGTCTACTGGGCTGAAGCCATTTAGGGCTTTCAAGGTCAGCACCAACAGTCTGAATTCTGCTTGGAAACATACTGGGAGCCAATGTAGGTCTTTCAGGACCGGTGTTATGTGGTCTCGGTGACCACTCCCAGTCACCAGTCTAGCTGCCACATTCTGGATTAGTTGCAGTTTCCGGGTCACCTTCAAAGGTAGCCCCACGTAGAGCACATTGCAGTAGTCCAAGCGGGAGATAACCAAAGCGTGATAACAGATAACAAAAGCTCTGGAAACCAAGGCCCATGAGGAACGGTGGAAGGAGCTGGGTATGTTTAACCTGGAGAAGAGGAGACAGAGGTGATATGTTCACCATCTTCAAATATCAAATTAGTTGTAGTTTCCGGGTCACCTTCAAAGGTAGCCCCACGTAGAGCACATTGCAGTAGTCCAAGCAGTAGATAACCAGAGCATGCACCACTCTGGCGAGACGGTCCACGGGCAGGTAGGGTCTCAGCCTGCACACGAGATATTAAATTATATTATATTCACGGCAACCCACTCACACATGAAAGTCATCACTTGACGCTGCGGTCCTCAAGTGAGGAACGCCGCCGTGTGTGAACCAGCCCTCCATGGCAACATAATGTAGGGAAACAGGCCCTTTTAGAGATAACGGGAAATTTGCCCGCACTCGCTCTCTCCCGCACACACATTATCTGGCAAGAGGTGTAGCGAGGAAGATAAAGCATCTTTGAAACCAGATCTTTCAATTAGAAATGACGGCGTCGCATCCCTTCAAGAGCAGCAGGCTTTAATGAATTTTGTATGAATAGAAGCTGTTTGTATTCTGAAGTACCGGCAGACTGTGTTCTCTTCAGGGACCCCCTGCGCTCTCGGATCTATATCCTATTGATATCAAATGGGAGTGGTGTTCGTGGATCAAGGGGGGGGGGTCCAACACTAACGGGGCCTGGGAGGGTACACAGACTCCCAACATATCGGAGGTGGGGTGCTTAGTATAACAATTTAATTACAAGCGAAATTGCCGCATCTCTGATAATGTCACATACATTGCAGGGAGGAGGGAAGCTAATTGGGGCATGGGGGTGGAGGACGGAAGGGGAGAAAGAGACGGAGGGAGGGAGGAAGGAAGGAAGAATCCCACTAAAACGGAATGGTACTAAGGTAGACCTGTTCATACCCAAGCTACAACCTACAAGGGATATATATATATATATATATATTGGTTTTGGTGTCTTTGGGTGTCTTCCCGTGTAAGAGTCGGGGTGTCTGTGCGACGTTTCGACGAGGTCTCACTCGTCATCTTCAGGCTGGTGCTTTCGGCTTCTTGTTACAAGAGACCCCGTGTGCCATCCGAGGTGTCTGGAGACAATGGAAGAGAATGCAGCTGTGGCACTGCCACCTTAAAGAGTCTTTTTGCCCAGGGTTACGAAAGCAAATATATATATATATATATATATATATATATATATATATATATATGGAATTTCAACATAACAATTTATCAAAGATAGGTCATCCTCATCCTCCCCCATTTTTCCCCTCCCCCTCCCCCCAAAAGACCCCCCCCCGACTTCCCTCAGCTCCTCTCTCTGGTTTTTTCAACATTTGTTATTCTCTGCATATTATAAAATTGTAAAGATCCTTACTTTTCAGCTGATGGAAATAATTTTTCTTAGCAACCCATTTTGAGTGGGCTGACCACTTCTGCACTTCTAATAATAATAATAATAATAATAATAATAATAATAATAATAATATTTATACCCTGCCCTTCCCGGTTTAAAAACTGGGCTCAGGGCGGCTCACAGTAAATCTAAAACATTGATTAAAATGCGACTTAAAAACGGCATAAAACAGTATAAAATACAACATAAAATGCAGCATCAATATCAATAAAATTAGGGGTTATTTGCGGGCGGGAGCGACTCCAGTCAGTAGACATCAAATGATCACCAGGGCTAACTGGCTAAGTTGGTCCTGCTAGGCCAGCCAGGAGACCAGGGAATAATTTAAATGTGGGGTCCTAGAAAGGCTTTCTTCATAGAAGAGGAAGGGGGAAAGGGAATAGAGGATCAGGCTAATTCAGTGGAAGGCCAGGTGGAATAGCTCAGTCTTACAGGCCCCATAGAAAAAGATCAAGTCCTGTAGGGCCCTAGTCTCGTAGGACAGAGCAGTCCACCAGGTCGGAGCCATCACTTAGAAGGCCCTGGTGCTGGTGGAGGATAGTCTGACTTCCTTAGGGCCCGGGACCTTTAAGCTATTCTTATTCATGGACCTTAAGGTCCTCTGCAGGACATACCAGGAGAGGCGGTCCCATAAGTACAAGGGTCCTAGGAAGGTTCATTATCTTTGAACTGCGATGCATAAACAATGGGACTTGGGGAGGGCTATCAACTTCTATAGCTTCAGAAGAGGATTGGACCAGTGGCAGAGGTGGGGCTCTCAATTTTCAGCAGGGCCCTGTGCGGTGCTAAAACTTGGCCCCGCACCTCTCAGACTCCACTCTTCAGCATTGTTATGGACTGCCCCCCCCCCCCGCAGTGTGTCATCCAGTGTAGCTGCACTGGTTGGCTACCCTAAAACTGTTGTGTACTGAAGTTCTCACCCTGGGCCAGCATGGGGATACTGTAGATAGTTTTCACTCAGGTCCACATATGCAAATAAGGAATTGATAGTGGCGTTCAGTGATTGGATAGTTACAGAAAGTTGTTACTGTTGCTTTGTAGTTGAGCTCTATATAAGCAGGTTGGCTGAACCCTTCAGCCCAGTTCTGGGCCTGTGAATAAACAAGAGCTGTGTCATCTGACATACTCACCCACAACTCAACAAAAAACCTCTGATTGAATACACCATATTGCCCCAAATATCAGCCACACTCCCTCCCCCCAAAAAAAATTCTGACAATTAAAGTGCAGCTTATATTCGCACCCTACCCCACCCCCAGGAAGCAGCCCGGGTATTGTCTCCCCCCCTTCAATTTTAAAGGTGTGGCTTATTTGGGGTGCGGCTTATATTCAGGCCAATATGGTATTCCTGGAGAAGAGGACTATTGACTGTTGCTAAAATGATGGGACGCGGGTGACGCTGTGGGTTAAACCACAGAGCCTAGGACTTGCTGATTAGAAGGTTGGCAGTTCGGATCCCCACAACGGGGTGAGCTCCCGTTGCTCGGTCCCTGCTCCTGCCAACCTAGCAGTTCAAAAGCATGTCAAAGTGCAAGTAGATAAATAGGTACTGCTCTGGCGGGAAGGTAAATGGTGTTTCCATGCGCTGCTCTGGTTCTCCAGAAGCGGCTTAGTCATGCTGGCCACATGACCCGGAAGCTGTGAGCCGGCTCCCTCGGCCAATAAAGCGAGATGAGTGCCGCAACCCCAGAGTCTGTCACAACTGGACCTAATGGTCAGGGGTCCCTTTGCCTTTACCTTTAAAGATGATGGTTGGGCCATGCTTGCAAAGATAGAGGCACTGCTGCTTGTGAATACCAGTTGCTGGAAATCACAGGAGGAGAAAGGGCTCTTGTGTTCGAATCCTGCTTGCTGGTTTTCTATAGGCCTCTGGTCAGCCATGATAAGAACCAGGATACTGAACTCGATTGCCCTTGGCCTGATCCAGCTGCGGGCTCTCCTTAAGTTCTTGTGTTCTTACTCAAACTTGGACATGACAGCTCTTTAAATGGAGAATGCTTTCAAATCGTAGGCTGCTCAGCCCCCTCTGCATCCGTTTTCAAAGGTGCGCACAAATGTTTAGCAGTGCAATTTTTGTTAAAAGACTTCATGGACATAAGAACATAAAAAGAGCCTGCGGATCAGGCCCATAGCCCTTCTAGTCAAGCATCTCACAGGGGCCAACAAGTTGCCCGAGGGGAACCCACAAGAAGGACCCAATAACAAGATCACTCACCCCTCACTATGAAGTTAGTGCAACGCTTTTAACATTTGGGTACTAGTACAGTGAAGGTCCGTATAGTTCAAGCTATGGTTTTCCCAATAGAATCATAGAATCATAGAGTTGGAAGAGACCACAAGGGCCATCGAGTCCAACCCCCTGCCAAGCAGGAAACACCATCAGAGCACTCCTGACATATGGTTGTCAAGCCTCTGCTTAAAGACCTCCAAAGTAGGAGACTCCACCACACTCCTTGGCAGCAAATTCCACTGTCGAACAGCTCTTACTGTCAGGAAGTTCTTCCTAATGTTTAGGTGGAATCTTCTTTCTTGTAGTTTGGATCCATTGCTCCGTGTCCGCTTCTCCGGAGCAGCAGAAAACAACCTTTCTCCCTCCTCTATGTGACATCCTTTTATATATTTGAACATGGCTATCATATCACCCCTTAACCTCCTCTTCTCCAGGCTAAACATGCCCAGCTCCCTTAACCGTTCCTCATAAGGCATCATTTCCAGGCCTTTGACCATTTTGGTTGCCCTCCTCTGGACACGTTCCAGTTTGTCAGTGTCCTTCTTGAATTGTGGTGCCCAGAACTGGACACAGTACTCCAGATGTGGTCTGACCAGAGCAGAATACAGTGGCACTATTACTTCCCTTGATCTAGATGCTATACTCCTATTGATGCAGCCCAGAATTGCATTGGCTTTTTTAGCTGCCGCATCACACTGTTGGCTCATGTCAAGTTTGTGGTCAACCAAGACTCCTAGATCCTTTTCACATGTACTGCTCTCAAGCCAGGTGTCACCCATCTTGTATTTGTGCCTCTCATTTTTTTTGCCCAAGTGCAATACTTTACATTTCTCCCTGTTAAAATTCATCTTGTTTGTTTTTGCCCAGTTCTCTAATCTGTCAAGGTCGTTTTGAAGTGTGATCCTGTCCTCTGGGGTGTTAGCCACCCCTCCCAGTTTGGTGTCATCTGCAAATTTGATCAGGATGCCCTTGAGTCCATCATCCAAGTCGTTGATAAAGATGTTGAATAAGACCGGGCCCAAGACAGAACCCTGTGGCACCCCACTAGTCACTCTTCTCCAGGATGAAGAGGAACCATTGATGAGCACCCTTTGGGTTCGGTCAGTCAGCCAGTTACAAATCCACTGAGTGGTAGCATAGTCAAGACCACATTTTACCAGCTTCTTTACAAGAATATCATGGGGCACCTTGTCAAATGCCTTGCTGAAATCAAGGTAGGCTACATCCACTGCGTTCCCTTCATCTACCAGGCTTGTAATTCTGTCAAAAAACGAGATCAGGTTAGTCTGACATGACTTATTTTTCAGAAATCCATGCTGACTATTGGTGATCACAGCATTCCTTTCTAGGTGCTCACAGACTGTTTGCTTAATGATCTGCTCCAGAATCTTCCCTGGTATTGATGTCAGACTGACTGGGCGGTAATTGTGATGTATGGAAGTGAGAGCTGGACCATAAAGAGGGCTGATTGCCGAAGAATTGATGCTTTTGAATTCTGGTGCTGGAGGAGACTCTTGAGAGTCCCATGGACTGCAAGAAGATCAAACCTCTCCATTCTGAAGGAAATCAGCCCTGAGTGCTCACTGGAAGGACAGATCCTGAAGCTGAGGCACCAATACTTTGGCCACCTCATGAGAAGAGAAGACTCCCTGGAAAAGACCCTGATGTTGGGAAAGATGGAGGGCAGAAGGAGAAGGGGACGACAGAGGACGAGATGGTTGGACAGTGTTCTCGAAGCTACAAACATGAGTTTGATCAAACTGCGGGAGGCAGTGGAAGACAGGAGCGCCTGGCGTGCTCTGGTCCAGAGGGTCACGAAGAGTCGGACACGACTAAATGACTAAACAACAACAACAACAACTGGTACAGTGTAGCTTTGAGTACCCCCAGAAAAAACACCACTGATTATTATTATTATTATTAATACTTCAGGTGGC
This sequence comes from Podarcis vaucheri, assembly GCF_965113315.1. Lineage (NCBI taxonomy): Eukaryota > Metazoa > Chordata > Lepidosauria > Squamata > Lacertidae > Podarcis > Podarcis vaucheri. The sequence goes on from NC_138752.1 coordinate 50,518,665, forward strand.
TAACACCAAATTAAAACAGCACAGGTAAGATACAGAAGGCCACAAACAGATAATAGTTAAAAAGCAGTTTTAACAGAATCAAAACAATATAAAAACACAAATCTGTTAAAATACATTATTATTATTATTATTATTATTATTATTATTATTATTATTATTATTATTTGAATTTATATACCACCCTATACCCGGGGTGTCTCAGGACAGTTCACAGAAAAAAAATCAAGATATAAAACCACAAAATACCTAATAAAATAAAAACAACCCAATAACATATACACACACCCGATAATATAAACAGCACAGTTCTATTTAAAAGCCCATCCCTTAGAAAAAGAGTCAGAATAAGACAGCCAATGAAAGGACAGCAAAGAGGGAGCTAGTCTGGCTTCTCTAGGGAGGGAGTTCCAGAGTCTGGGAGCAGCCACCAAGAAGGCCCTGTCCTTTGTCACCACCACGCATGCCTGGGAGGGTGGGGGGATGGAGAGAAGGGCCTCCCCCCAAGATCTCAGAGCCTGGGCAGGCTCGTATGGGACAATACGGTCCTTGAGACAGCCTGGACCTAAGTTGTACAGGCTGCTGGGTCCAACAAAGCCTGATGGACCAGATTCCACCATCTCTGACCACTGGCCATGCTGGCTGGGACTGGGGGAAGCTGGAGTCCAAGAACATCTGGAAAACCATTATTTCCTCACCCCTGTCCAGCCGGCTATTCATCAGGCCTGGATCTAAGGGAAGGGATGTAACTGGATCTAGGAACGAGGGGTTTCCAGCAGGCATAGGAGGAGGCGGAAATGCCTTTCTCCTTAGCCAACCCAGGGCCACGGATTCAAGTCTTACGGGTCACCCGTGGCCTCTAAAGGCGATTCCGAAGGAGAGAGACGCGGAGACCGGAAAGTGTATTATTTGCGCTTGAGTTAAAAAGGCAATAAAAAGCCCGCAGACCCCTGTCACGCAGGACAAAGCTGGCGTATTTATTGTTTGCTCATTTAACCTGGTTAATTTTTAATAATGTTGAAATTTTCATTTTAATAATTTAGGTAAATTATTTATTAAAGCGGAGGATAATAAGGGATCAGCACAATTATGAATTGACAGTGTTACCTGCGGCTCCTGGAAAGGTAAGGCTTTTTTCTTTTTCTTTCCCCAAGAAGTCCTTGTTATTGGGTAAACATTAAATTAGTTACAAGTTGGCTTCTCATAAAATTACTTTCCCTCTCTTCTCCCTCTCTCCCTCTCTCTCTGAAAGCTTAAGGTGGTTCTTTTATTCCCTCTCCTGGTAAAAGAAAGCAGCGATTTCGAGGTCTATGAGAATGTAATTACTAAGAGGGTATTGGCTTGCAAATTCCTGCTCTAGACCAGGGATGAGGGATCTCCTTCAATCCGAAGTCCGCATATGCTTCTTGAGGGCCACATGGCAGAGTTGGGAAGGGCCAGAAGCAAATGTGGGTGGGACAAGAAATGCAAATTCCGCCTCGGCTGGTTTATTGCACAGACACGGACAGCCTTCCAGGCAAGGAAGAGGGGTCACCAGAGTTCAAGTTCAAGGGCACACAGGCACATATGCTGAGAGAGGCTTCCAAAAAGATCCAGCAACAAGTTGGGTGTGGTGATAGTCCCAAGGATTAGCAAGAGAGGCATGGAAGGAGGCGCAATCTTCATCCCAGAGTACCCTGAACCTGGTGATGCCATGGGAGGAAGCTTTGGAGACAGAGGTTAATTGGGAGAGTGGAGCGGAGGAGTGCAGCCTGCCCCCAGTGTGTCTATGTTATAATTTGCAGCCGTCTGTTGCCCGCCTGAAGCTTGCAAGCTGCATGCGTGGCCTTCTTAATGTTGTCCCCCATCTGTTTTGAGTGCACCTCCAAGGGTGAAGCCAAATTGCTGAGTCTGCAGCACCGAAGTGACCTCCCTGGGCCATAAGCCTGGGCAGCGTGTCTGGAGGTCCTGGGCTGCCCAGACGACACAACTTCCCTCTCGGCCTTGCTAGTGCGGTTCAAAGGAAAGCAGAGCAAGATGTTTGGCACCAGCTGGGCTTCAGGAGTTGCCAGAAGGAGGTGTACAAGGCGCCATCCAACCGCCTTAGGGACTCTGCTCCAGATTTGCCTTAGCCTTTTCTTCTCCTGAAGATGTCCTGCAAGGCAGCAGAGGTTTCGGATCAGAGTTTTCCTTCTCCAAGATGGCCAGTGTGGTGTAGTGGTTAAGAGCGGTAGACTCGTAATCTGGGGAACCGGGTTCGCTTCCCCGCTCTTCCACATGCAGCTGCTGGGTGACCTTGGGCTAGTCACACTTCTCTGAAGTCTCTCAGCCTCACTCACCTCACAGAGTGTTTGTTGTGGGGGAGGAAGGGAAAGGAGATTGTTAGCTGCTTTGAGACTCCTTAAAGGTAAAGGTAAAAGGACCCCTGACCATTAGGTCCAGTCGTGGCCAACTCTGGGGCTGCGGCGCTCATCTCGCTTTATTGGCCAAGGGAGCCGACATACAGCTTCTGGGTCATGTGGCCGGCATGACTAAGCCGCTTCTGGCGAACCAGAGCAGCGCACAGAAACGCCATTTACCTTCCCGTCGGAGCGGTACCTATTTATCTACTTGCACTTTGACGTGCTTTCGAACTGCTAGGTTGGCAGGAGCAGGGACCGAGGAATGGGAGCTCACCCCATCCATCGTGGGGATTCGAACCGCCGACCTTCTGATCAGCAAGTCCTAGGCTCTGTGGTTTAACCCACAGCGCCACCTGCGTCCCTTGAGACTCCTTAGGGTAGTGATAAAGTGGGGTATCAAATCCAAACTCTTCTATCTTCCCAGGTAGATGAGCCCCATCTGCCCCTCAGTTCTCTCTACAGCAAGTGTAGAAACCACCTTCTTTGCCGTTGGCCCCATTATTGATCTCGTCCTCTCGATCCAGCAGAGCCTGTCTTCGCACACAGGCTAATGGCATGCCACCTTCAATAATAATAATAATAATAATAATAATAATAATAATAATTAGTGCTGTCTCTTGCCTGAAGGTCCAAGCCCCACCTCTGCCACCTGAAGGGGGCAATGACAACCTTGGAGACTTCCGGCCAGACCTGGAGGTTTGGTAACCCTAGACCAGGCATAGGCAAACTGAGACGTAGGGGCTGCCTTTTGTGATGTCATGAGACAGCCCCTGGAGATGGAGGTTAATTGGGGGAGAGGAACAGAGGAGGGCACCCCCAAACTCAGCCCCCCAGATGTTTTGGGACTACAATTCCCATCATCCCTGACAACTGGTCCTGCTAGCTAGGGATCATGGGAGTTGTAGTCCCAAAACATCCAGAGGGCCGAGTTTGCCAATGCCTGCCCTGGACAGCAGCTCTCTGGGATCTCACCCCGGTCCTACCTGGATTGAACCTGGAAACTTCTGCATGCCAAGCACGCGCTCTGCCACAGGGCAGCCCTCAGGTTTGCCCCTCCTTTGAGCAGCCAGCCCCACAGGCCAATCCGAGGACGTTGCTTTGACATTTCCAACCAGGGTGGGGGCAGAAAAAGCTTCTCTCTGCCATCACCACCACCACCTCCCCCCACCCACATTCCAGGGGGAAAGGGGGTGTGGGGGATGGCCCACTCCCCTGTCCCTCTCCTGCCATGTTCCCAAGGTGCAAACTAATCTCAGATACCCGGCTTCGCGGCAGCCACCTCTAATTGGCCGTACATTTTCGTCTGGTGTAAGTTCAGCCGTCGTGGTGGCAGCTGCCCCTCCTCCCTCCGGGAATTCTCACCTTCATTATCGCTCTTTACTGCGGAGTGGGGCCAGAGGCTTGGCGGCTTCCAACAAGAGTGCCAAAAGACAGAATATATATATATATATATATATATATATATATATATATATATACATATATATATATGCATGCAGGGTGGAGTTTTTCTCTCTCCTACCCACCCCCTTCCTTTCCTCCCCTCTTCCCACCAGTAGTTTCAATTTTAATTACCAGCATCACGACAACTCACATCCTCACCAGGTTGCTTCGCACTAATTAAAGGAAGGAGTGGTTTATGGAAGGGACATGAGCTCCCCTCCACACCGCTGCTTGGCTCTCATCTATTATTTACTGTCGGTATTGCAAATAATTTCCAATTTAAACAGGCAGAGCTGGACGGCGAGAGGGAGAGGCGAGGAGAAAGCGCAAATGAAGAGCAGGTCGTTGGCGGCGTCAGAAGGGGGCCCAAGCATTCGTGGTGGTGGTGGTGGCAGCCTTCTTTCTGGAGGCAAATTCCTCAAGGCGGGGTCAGGGGCCCGCCAAACTGCGAGGATGAAGTGGGCTGAATCACACCCGCACCGTAGGTTCGATGTGCCGTGGTGCCACTTTGAACCGTCGCGGCCGGGGCTAGCTCAAGACGTTTTGCTGCCCGAGGCGAAGGACGAGATGGTACCCTCGCCCAAGGAACGTACATAAGTCAATTTGGTTGGTAGTTCGTGGAATTGTAGAAGTGTAGAGTTGGAAGGGATCTTGACTAGATGACCCTCAAAATCAGGCATGGCCAAACTTGGCCCTTCATATGTTTGGGGACTACAACTCCCATCACCCCTAGCTAACAGGGCCAGTGGTCAGGGATGATGGGAATTGTAGTTCCAAAACATCTGGAGGGCCAAGTTTGGCCATGCCTGGTCTTGAGGGTCATCTAGTCCCCAAAAATGAAGGAATCTCAAGCATCTGTGACAGATGGCCACCCAGCCTCTGCTTAAAAACTTCCAACCTCCCACAACCTCCCAAGGGAAACTGTTCCGTGGTCGAACAGCTCTTACTGCCAGAAAGTTCTTGCTGGTGTTCATCATCACCATCATTTTTAATTTGTATACCGTTTTTCTATCTTACAATACTCAAGGCCGTTCACAAGCTGAAGAAACAAAAAAAGTACATCTTATAACAATCTAATGCAATACAAATATGTGATAATAAAACAAAACTTTACAATAAGCAACCTACATCAAAAAAGCAACATTCAACAATCATTAGAATAGTATAAAATAATAATAGAAGAAGAAGAGGAGTCTGGATTTGATATCCCGCTTTATCACTACCCGAAGGAGTCTCAAAGCGGCTAACCATCTCCTTTCCCTTCTTTCCCCACAACAAACACTCTGTGAGGTGAGTGAGGCTGAGAGACTTCAGAGAAGTGTGACTAGCCCAAGGTCACCCAGCAGCTGCATGTGGAGGAGCGGGGAAGCGAACCCAGTTCACCAGATTACGAGTCCACCGCTCTTAAGCACTAGACCACACTGGCTCAATATAAAAGTGAAACAGAAATCCACTCAACAGTTACAATAAATAATTTCTAAGCTATAATCAATAAAACAATGGCAAGCCACAGTACATAAAATAATACAACACAAATTGAGAAGCAGGGACTAGAGAGTGGGGCAAGGCAGGTGGAAGGAGGCCTTGACTGATGGAGTCTCTCCCCTCACAGTGTTGAGTCAGAATCTCCTGTCTTGCAACTTGAAGCCGTTGGTTCAAGTCCTACGCTCTGGAGCAGGAGAAAACAAGCTTGGTCCATCCTCCATGTGACAGGTCTGGACATTTGAAGATGGCTATTATATTGCTTCTCAGCCTCCTCTTTTCCAGGCTAAACATACAGTGGTGCCCCGCAAGACGAATGCCTCGCAAGACGAAAAGCTCGCTAGACGAAAGGGTTTTGCAGTTTTTGAGCTGCTTCGCAAGACGAATTTCCCTATGGGCTTGCTTCGCAAGACGAAAACATCTTGCAAGTTTGTTTCCTTTTTCGTAAAACCGTTAATACCCAGGGTGCATTGCTTGAAGAGGTGCAGTTGCGACTTGACTTCGAGGAGCAACTCGTAGCACGCGGTGTGGTAGCCTTTTTTGAGGTTTTTGAAGACTTTGGTGATTTTTGAAGCTTTTCCAAAACTTTTCCAACACCGTGCTTCGCAAGACGAAAAATTCGCTAGACGAAAAAACTCACGGAATGAATTAATTTCGTCTTGCGAGGCACCACTGTACCCAGCTCCTTCAACCATTGCTCACAAGGCTTGATTTCCAGAACCTTGATCATCTTGGTTGCCCTCCTCCGCACACTTTAAATCTGACTTCAATAGCGGTGGAAAGACACTTGAGGGCAGCAGGCTGACGTAGGGGATACCCTTCCTGCACCTCAGCATCTGCCGCCTGAGGCAACTGCCTTACTCTGCCCCATCGTAGGGCTGGCCATGGTTATGGCTTCCCCCAAAGGACTCTGGGATCTGTGAAAGGAGTTGTCGGGAGGCCCCTGTTTCCCTCACACAGCAATAATTCCCAGAGTTCCCTGGGAAGGGGGAATGGTTGGTAAACCACTCATAGCTCTGGGAAGTGTAAACAGACACTTGTGTTTCGGTAGGGACGCCGTATTTCAAAAACTGTAAATCTAGACACAAAAGTGCTTGGGGGGGAGAGCTGTTAAGCTTTTTTGTGTGAAATCTCCAAAAAAATATTGAAGTTTTGGAGCTGTTTCTTAGGAAATTCACCCCACAATTAACATGTTTTTTGGAAATTCCATCCGGACACTATTTCTGACGAAATTCCAGGCGTATGGTAGCCCTAGTTTGGGTTTGTGTCCTGTTTCAGAAAGTGCGAATTGAGTAAAGGTAAAGGGGACCCCTGACCATTAGGTCCAGTCGTGGCCGACTCTGGGGTTGCGGTGCTCATCTCGCTTTACTGGCCGAGGGAGCTGGCGTACAGCTTCCAGGTCATATGGCCAGCATGACTAAGCCGCTTCTGGCGAACCAGAGCAGCGCATGGAAATGCCGTTTACCTGCCCCTGCTTGCACTGGTGTGCTTTCAATCTGCTAGGTTGGCAGGAGAAGGGACCGAGCAACGGGAGCTCACCCCATCGCGGGGATTCGAACCGCCAACCTTCTGATCGGCAAGCCCTAGGCTCTGTGGTTTAACTCATAGCGCCACCCGCGTCCCTGTGAATTGAGTAGATTCGCCTTTAAATGCAAATGGAATTGCATTTCTCGCCACACCCCCTGTTCTTCTGTCAAGGAACCCAGGGCTTCCAGGCAATCTCCCAACCAGGCATTGATCTGCCCAGTGCAGAAGCCTTCAGACCACAAGGAGTGTGTTTGCGTTCTTCTTTGGGTCAGGTGTGGAGCAAACAGTGGAGATTGTTCTCTGCACTTGCCATATAAATTGATAAGGTTTTCACCTCCCTGACTACGAGAATCACCCAGAGTAAATCCATATTCTGATAACTAGAAACACTTTAGTTTCACGGCAGTCCTGGGGCCCTTACGAGTCGCCAGCAGATTTACGGTTTCATATTACGCCCTGCAACAAGACAGCAGGACTTTAAAACTTTTTCCCCCGTTTCACTAGCCACAAAGGAGCTAGCTCTCTGTGTGTTGCATCGTCAGTTTCTCTCGCACGCAGGGGCCTGTGTCAGGCAGCCTAAAAGATTCTCTGCATTATCCGTATTCTGCCACTGCCTTTTGGTACACAGAAAGTTCCTGGAATTCTGCTATCAAACATCGAACAGACTGGTTCTAGCTGTGCTCAGAACACACAGCAGGGATGTTCCATCTGCTGGTATGGATTTTGGCAGGTTCTAATAATGATCTGTTGATATTATAAATTCTTCACTTTAACTGGATGTTTCCATGTGAGTGTGGGGAGTTCTTTCTCTCTCTCAGTTTTTCTGCATCATGGTTTTTGTAGTACAGTCATACCTCGGAAGCCGAACACTTTGGCACTCATATGTTTTGTCTTCCAAACACTGCAAATCCGGAAATGAGTGTTCCGGTTTGCGAACGTTCTTTGGAAGCCAAATGTCCAGCGCGGTTTCTGCGGCTTCTGATTGGCTGCAGGAGCTTCCTGCAGCCAATCAGAAGCTGTGCCTTGGTTTCTGAACGTTTTGGAAGTCGAATGGGCTTCCAGAACAGATCTGTTCGGCTTCCAAGGTACGGCTGTATATTTGCAGGGACCCTGGGACTCAGCTACCTAGATACTGTGGGACTACAGCTACCATAAGACCAAACAAATATATCCAATTGTCAAGGATGATGGGACTCATAGTTCAACAACTTCTGGAGGGTACCACATCTGCTATCCCAGCAAAGGCTTTCCAGATACTGGAGAAATTCCACCCACCCAGGCAACCATTGATGCTGGACATCCACTCAACTTCTGTTGGTGCACAGGCCTGGCAATTTCCTATGTGTGTGTTTCACATTGAGTAAGCATCGCCAGGAAGAAGGGTGGTCTGGTGTGTTAGGCTTAAAATCCTGCAAGAGCACTTATTATTTTTGTTCATGTGACAGAAGATAAGGTCAATGTGAATGCACACAAGATCTTGAGTAAGCATGGAGCGATGCTATCAAATAGTATGGGAAACAGCCCTATTAGAAAAACTAACCAATAAACTGAAACTGACACGGGACAAATGGAAAGAAGACGTCTTCACCCTGGTATGGTTCCCCTTTATCACATACACAGCGCAACAAGACAACAACAAGAATCTGCCAACAGCATACAAATCAATATGGCTAACTTGTACTGGAAGAAGCAAAGATCATCAGATGATTCTTCAACATCAACTTCGTTGGACTGGTCATGTTGTGTGGATGCCTGATTATCCTCTTCCAAAGCAACCACTCTATTCCGAGCTTAAAAATGGAAAGTGTAACGCTGGTGGTCAACAAAAGAGGTTTAAAGACTTGATCAAGGCACATCTAAAAAAATGTAGTATAAATACTGACAACTGGGAAACACTGGCCTGCGAGTGCTCCAATTGGAGAACAGCCTTTACCAAAGGTGTCATGGACTTTGAAGACGCTCAAACTCAGGATGAAAGGGAGAAACACGCTAACAGGAAGGTAAACCCTCACCATGATCAACTCCTGCCCGGAAACCTATGTCCCTACTGTGGAAGGACGTGTGGATCAGAATTGGCCTCTACAGTCTCTTATGGCTAACAGATTGAGGTTGAATCCTGACAAGACAGAAGTACTGTTTTGGGGGGGCAGGGGGCGGGCGTGGAGGACTTCCTGGTCCTGAATGGGGCAACTGTGCCCCTGAAGGAACAGGTGCGCAGCCTGGGAGTCATTTTGGACTCACAGCTGTCCATGGAGGCACAGGTCAATTCTGTGTCCAGGGCAGCTGCCTACCAGCTCCATCTGGTACGCAGGCTGAGACCCTACCTGCCTGCAGACTGTCTCACCAGAGTGGTGCATGCTCTGGTTATCTCCCGCTTGGACTACTGCAATTTGCTGTACGGGGGGCTGCCTTTGAAGGTGACCCAGAAACTACAACTAATCCAGAATGTGGCAGCTAGATTAGTGACTGGGATTGGCTGCCGAGACCATAAAACACAGATCCTGAAAGACCTACATTGGCTCCCGGTACCTTACCTAGCACAATTCAAAGTCTTGGTGCTGACTTTGAAAGCCCTAAATGGCCTCAGCCCAGTATACCTGAAGGTGCGTCTCCATTCCCATCATTCAGCCCAGATACTGAGGTCCAGCTCCAATGGCCTTCTGGTGGTTCCCTCCCTGCGAGAAGTGAAGCTCCAGGGAACCAGGCAGAGGGCCTTCTTGGTAGTAGCGCCTGTCCTGTGGAACTCCCTCCCAACGGATGTCAAGAAAATAAACAAGTATCTGACTTTTAGAAGACATCTGAAGGCAGCCCTGTTTAGGGAAGTTTTTAATGTTTGATTCTATTTTTAATATTCTGTTGTGAGCTGCCCAGAGTGGCTGGGGAAACCCAGCTATATGGGCAGGGTATAAATTATTATTATTATTATAGACCCACTGTTAAAACTGTGTTTATGGAAGACAATCTTACTCAGCTACGAGTGATCGCCAAAGAGAAAGGAAGCCCAACAAGACAACAAGAAGAATCCACCAACAGGAAACGAATCAATCTGGCTAACCTGATTCAAAAATACACACTCACACCCAAAAGCAATTCTCACTACAGCCAACCAAAGACAACCAACCACACCCTACGCTACACCCAACCTCTCTCACCACCAAGGAAATACAACAAGTGAATAGTAAGAGAACTCATACAAGTGACGCTGACACAAACCCCCACACATACGCTAAGTAGAAGAATAGAAGCATTTCCACCCTACCCCACTCACCATTCCCTCTCCCCCTCTTTCCCTCTCTTTTCTTCCTAACCTACCAATGCATGTAACACCAAGTCTCACAACAAATGAAACTGATCTGTAGTAAACACAACTTGAAAAAAGAGACAACACATGTAAACTAAGAAATCATATAGATATAGATAGATAGATGATAGATGATAGATAGATAGATAGATAGATAGATAGATAGATAGATGATAGATAGATAGATGATAGATAGATAGATAGATAGATAGATAGATAGATAGATAGATAGATGATAGATAGATAGATAGATAGATAGATAGATGATAGATAGACAGACAGACAGACAGACAGACAGACAGACAGACAGATAGATGATAGTATGGTGGGTTCCAGCACAGCTCTTAGCATCAAGGTTTGAAATGGAGGGAATGTCAGTGTCCTTCAAATCCCGTTTTCCACCCAAATTGCAGAATTAAGACTCTCTGATCCAGTATTTGGTGAAAGTACTGTTTCAAGATTTTGTATTTCCTCTTTGATTGATGGGAGCGAGGTGCAGATATTCCTGACATCTCGGTTTAATTGAGTTGTGGATTGAACCATTCCGCGGGGCATTGCTGCAGCACTGATGGGACCTGGAGCACAGGCCAATGGCACACATTTGCATAAATTAATTTGCATAAAACCAGGGTGGACCTGGGTGTGTGTGTCTTACAGCATTGAGCCTTGCAGTGTGCCTATAAACCGATAGATAGGCCCACAGAAGGATAATTTGGGGGTTTTTTTCAGGAGGGAGGGGAAAGAGGCATGCAATCTGGTCCTCAGAAAAAAAGATCTGGGGCTCAGACTCCCAGCAACTCACCTCAATGAAATGGGGAAGCTGGGATAGCTCTGTTGGTAGAGCACGAGACTCCTAATCTCAGAGTTGTGGGTTCGAGCCTCACGTTGGGCAAAAGATTCCTGCATTGCAGGGGGTTGGACTAGATGACCCTAATGGTCCCTTCCACTTCTATGATTCTTTGAGTTGTATATCTTTCCCCTAATAATATGCTCTATGTGTACATTTTTTGGGTTGGAGAGCTGGATTGCATCATTGCAGCCACCGAGACCACATAACACCGGTCTTGAAAGACCTACACTGGCTCCCAGTACGTTTCCGAGCACAATTCAAAGTGTTGGTGCTGACCCGGAAAGCCCTAAACGGCCTCAAAGGCTCAGAAGACCTGAAGGAGCGTCTCCACCCCCATCGTTCTGCCCGGACGCTGAGGTCCAGCACCGAGGGCCTTCTGGTGGTTCCCTCCCTGCAAGAAGTAAGGTTACAGGGAACCAGGCAGAGGGCCTTCTCGGTGGTGGTGCCCGCCCTGTGGAACGCCCTCCCATCAGATGTCAAAGAGATAAACAACTACCTGACATTCCGAAGACATCTTAAGGCAGCCCTGTTCAGGGAAGTTTTTAATGTATGACATATTAGTGTATTTTTGGTCTTTGTGGAAGCCGCCCAGAGTGGCTGGGGTACAAATAATAAATTGTTATTATAAATTATTATTATTATTCAGAGCAGTTCAAGGAACAGCTGCAGTTGACTAAGTGTCTTGTTTCAGGAGGAGGGAAGTAGGTAGAACGACATGAAAATACAAAGCAAGCCAAACTTCTCCCCATCCCACAGATTCCCCCTTCCTCCCTAGCCTACACTGACTGGCAGCAGCTCTCCAGTCTTTGACAGCCACCCCCAAAGATGCTAAGAACTGAAGTTATACGTCTGGTGCACTGCTGTTCGCCCTACACATGAGGAACACTTCTTGAACACCTACACATGAGGAACACATGAGGAACACTGAGAGCCAGTGTGGTGTAGTGGTTAAGAGCGGTAGACTCGTAATCTGGGGAACCGGGTTCGCTTCCCCACTCTTCCACATGCAGCTGCTGGGTGACCTTGGGCCAGTCACACTTCTCTGAAGTCTCTCAGCCTCACTCACCTCACAGAGTGTTTGTTGTGGGGGAGGAAGGAAAAGGAGATTGTGAGCCACTTTGAGACTCCTTCGGGTAGTGATAAAGCGGGATATCAAATCCAAACTCTTCTTCTTCTTCTTCTTTCTAAGAGCCTGCATTCTACAAGAAACAGAGGCCATCAAAACGCATAGGAAACGTGATTCTTGCCTTCAGAAGATGGCTTTTGCGCACATGCACACTTAATCGGCGGATCAATCAATTAATTGACTAACACTCCTGCTTAGTTTATTACAATTTATAACTGGGTTGCAGCCCTAGCAGCAGCGACAACAGGAGGAACACCGAGATTATTTTATTTACTTGTTTAAAAACTTATATTCTGCTATTTTATAAAAACACATCAAAGCGGCTTACAAGGAAAGCACATAAAAACATGCCAAAAAGGGTAGAAAAATTAGGCATTGTGGAAAGATGCATTCTTAATTGCCTGCATAGACTTGGTGGAATAATTTTCAGAAGGTGTTTAAAAAGTCGAAAAGGAAGGCAGCCTACTGGATCGCTCTAGGCAGACTATTCCACAAGACTAGCCTCTGCTTCTTGCTGTTGTCAAAGGAGCCTCGCCAACTCCGGGAATGCACATCAATAGTCCTGCAGATGATTTCAGCGACTTAGCCGGGATATAAGGGTTCGTCCTCTGTCGTCCCCTTCTCCTTGTGCCCTCCATCTTTCCCAGCATCAGGGTCTTTCCAGGGAGTCTTCTCTTCTCATGAGGTGGCCAAAGTATTGGAGCCTCAGCTTCAGGATCTGTCCTTCCAGTGAGCACTCAGGGCTGATTTCCTTCAGAATGGATAGGTTTGATCTTCTTGCTGTCCATGGGACTCTCAAGAGTCTCCTCCAGCACCAGAATTCAAAAGCATCAATTCTTTGGTGATCAGCCTTCTTTATGGTCCAGCTCTCACTTCCATACATCACTGCTGGGTAGACGGACCTTTGTCGGCAAGGTGATGTCTCTGTTTTTTAAGATGCTGTGGTTTGGTTTCGAAGGCAATTAATACCTTAATTGCAATAATAAATAAATGAAGCTAGTTTGTGCGCTTCTATGGGTGTGTGTTGGTCACTGTGAGAACAGGATGCCATACTGAATCGGACGTTGGAGGGATCCAGAAGGTTTTTCTCATACAGTGGTACCCCGCAAGACGAACGCCTCGCAAGACAGAAATCCCGCTAGACGAAAGGGTTTTCCGTTTTGGAGGCGCTTCGCAAAACGAATTTCCCTATGGGCTTGCTTTGCAAGACGACAGCCCATAGGGAAATCTCCGGGACAGCGGGGAAGCGCAGCGCGTCTTCCCCACTGTCCTCGGACCTCCTCCGAAGCCTGGCGGCGGGGCGGGGACACCTCCTCCCGCCGCCGCCGGGCTTCGGAAGGCTCCTCCGAAGCCGGGCGGTGGGGCGGGAACACCTCCCGCCGCCGCCCGGCTTCGGAACGATGCTCCGAAGCCGGGCGGTGGGGCCGCGAAGCCTGGGCGCGCTGATCTCAGCGCGCACAGGCTTCGGCATGCTGGCAACTCTCCGCAAGCAGCGGGAGAGGTCCGCGAAGCCTGTCCAGGACAGCTTTTGAAGGCAGGGGGGGGAGCAAAGACTTTCGCCCCCCGCCTGCCTTCAGAAGAGGTCCTGGACCTCTTCTGAAGGCTGGCGGGGGGCAAAAGTCTTTGTCCCCCCTGCCTGCCTTCCCAGGGGCTTTTAAATCGCCCCGGACAGCGGAGAAGTCCTCCGCTGTCCCGGGGCGATTTTAAAATGCCGCCCGCCAGCATTTTAAGATCGCCCCGGACAGCAGAGAAGTCCTCCGCTGTCCCGGGGTTTTTTAAAATGCTGGGGGTGGGAAGAAAAGCCCTTGTCCCCCCCCCAGCCTTCAGAAGAGGTTGGGGACAGACTGTCCCCGGACCTGGACTGAAGGCGGTTTCCATAGGAACGCATTAATTGATTTTCAATGCATTCCTATGGGAAACTGTGCATCGCAAGACGAAAAACTTGCAAGACGAAGAGACTTGCAGAACGAATTAATTTCGTCTTGCGAGGCACCACTGTACTCTTAACTGCTGCACAGTAATGATAGTACCAAGGTCCCACCGCTCTGCTCAAAGGAGCCCCATACCCTTTCCCCAATCAAGCCCCATCATAGTGCAGAAGCACCCCAGCAATATGAAGCTTTGGAAGGGGGCAGGGTTATACCCAGAGGGGGCGGAGCTTTCGCCCATTTGTGTCTGTGGACGACTTACATAGCAAGTTGAAATGGAATATCTGTCAGACAGAGTTCAGCAAGAGGGAGGGGACTCCTCCGAGAGCTTGGAACAAGGTCTCCCGGAGAAAGGAAGAAGGCTCTCCCCCCACTCCCCCCCCCGTCCATCTCTCTATCTCTCTAATGAGAAAAAGGGTTTTCTAATTTATTGCTTTTACAGGATTGTTCCTCCACAGAGGCACAAATAGCAGCATATCAATAAAGCCAGCCATTTGAAGTTGGATATTTCCACCTCTGTCACAGCAAAAAATAATTAAAAACGGATTCGCCAGATCATAAATTGCATGCCACGGAGGACGGGTCCGCTTTAACCCTGTCCATGCCAGGCTGTGCCTGCAAGAAAAGGGGGTGTTATGGGAAAGGTTGGAGACGGGGGCACCTACCGCGAAGGGGGGGGGATGCGCGGTGCCCACTCCCAACTCCTGCCCATCAAACTGCACCACAAAGTGGATTTCTTCCATGATTGATGGAAGTGATTGATGTGGCCATTGCACCAGAGTTCAGCTCTCTGCAGCCCTCGTTTCTAGGGTCTCTTTGGAGGAGGAGCAGGGTGGGCAGGATCCTCACCCCCAGCATCTCCACACTGCCACCAATCTTAATGAAATATACTCGGAGTCAAGTGTGGATTTCATGCTCTTTATTCAGCTCAGAGTAGTGAGGAATAGAAGTTCCCCCGAAATGTCTGCTTTATCTACATTATTTATACAATGGGCCCCACATGATTGGCTAATTCTGGGATTCTCCTATAGGCCAATCAGGTTGCGGATTCACTTCCACCCGGAGTTGGAATGGGTGGCTCCTGAGGACCAATCAGACTGCTGCATTCTTGATCCTATTGTTCTAGGACCAATCAGACTGCTGCATCCTGAATCCTATTGTTCTAGGACCAATCAGACTGCTGCATTCCGGATCCTATTGTTCTAGGACCAATCAGACTGCCGCGTTTTGGATCCTATTCAACTCAGTACACAGCATAGAGTTGCCAGACCTTCAGGTCTGACCAGATGTTTCACGGTTTGCCTGGTTCCCTCTAGGTCAGGCATGGCCAAACTTGGCCCTCCACCTACATTATCCCTAGCTAACAAGACCGGTGGTCAGGGATGATGGGAATTGTAGTCCCAAAATTGTAGGGCCAAGTTTGGCCATGCCTGCTCTAGGTAGAAGGTGGAAGGTTTGAATCTCCCAGGGGATGGGGGAGTCCCTTTAATATATATAATTAAGAAGACTGTGCGTGCAGCTTGTGAGCTTCAGCCCAGTAGGAACTGGATGCAAATTATGGCACAGGCCAGGCAGCCCGAAACTTGGCCCTCCAGATGTTTTGGGACTACAACTCCCATCATCCCTAGCTAACAGGACCAGGGGTTAGGGCTGATGGGAATTGTAGTCCCAAAACATCTGGGGGGCTGAGTTTGGGGATGCCTGGCATAGGCGGTCTGCCCTCCTCTGTTCCTCTCTCCCAATTAACCTCCGTCTCCAGGGGCTGTCTCATGACATCACAAAAGGTCTCCGTTTTGGGCCCTGAAATCTCCAAGTCTGGGATGCTCTGGACCTGGCATCCATAATCTTGGTGAAGCTGGAGGTCACTACTAAGGCAGAGCTCAGCACCCACATCAGGCTCAGAGTTGCTGAAGCAGTATCGCATGTAGCAGTCAGTCTGATCTCTTCCCTTGCACACCCCTCCAACATTTCTCCAAGGATAATAGGGACATCCTAGACTACATCAGGAAGCTCCTCCCGTATTCAATCTCACCACAGACATATGTGTCATATCCACATCTACATCGGTCACCTTGAGCCAATTACAATCTCTCTACTGAACTTACCTCATAGGATTGTTGTAAAGAAAAAAATGTATGAGGGGTTCATGTACTACTCCTTCCACAGGTAAATGGAATTAAATAAAATTTTAGCTGTAAGCTGCGTAGAGTCCCTGTCAGGGGAAAAGGTGGGTAGTAGTGGTAGTAGTAAATAATAATAATAATAATAATAATAATAATAATAATAATAATAATAATAATATCAGTGCTTTTATCTGGAAAAATAAGTGCCAGTACTGAATTTGTTACAGTAAATGACAAACTTTTTAACAACAGCAAAAAGGCATTCTGGTATTGCATACTCTTGAGTACCACCTGAAAAAACACTAATAATAATAATAATAATAATAATAATAATAATAATAATAGAAACTGTGAGCACTTCTGTCTTCCACTGCCTCCCCCAGTTTGGTCAAACTCACGTTGGTAGCTTTGAGAACATTGTCCAACCATCTTGTCCTCTGTCGTCCCCTTCTCCTTGTGCCCTCCATCTTTCCCAACATCAGGGTCTTTTCTAGGGAGTCTTCTCTTCTCATGAGGTGGCCAAAGTATTGGAGCCTCAGCTTCAGGATCTGTCCTTCCAGTGAGCACTCAGGGCTGATTTCCTTCAGAATGGAGAGGTTTGATCTTCTTGCAGTCCATGGGGCTCTCAAGAGTCTCCTCCAGCACCATAATTCAAAAGCGTCAATTCTTCGGCGATCAGCCTTCTTTATGGTCCAGCTCTCACTTCCATGCATCCCTACTGGGAAAACCATAGCTTTAACTAGATGGACATTTGTCGGCAAGGTGATGCTTTTTAAGATGCTGTCTAGCTTTGTCATTGCCCTAGTGAGGACTCACTTTCAGCTCCCGCCTTTGTGTGCTTGCAGAACATTTGTTACAGTAAATGACAAACTTTTTAACAACAGCAAAAAGACATGCTGGTATTGCATACTCTTGAGTACCACCTGAAAAAACACTAATAATAATAATAATAATAATAATAATAATAATAATAATAATAATAGAAACTGTGAGAATGATCAGGAACATACGGGAGAGTAAATCCTATTGAACTCAGTGGGACTTTGTTCTGAGTAAAATGCTTAGGAGTGCAGTGTATGGTTGCACAGTCTTTACCCAGTTACCTGGGAGTAAGCTCCATTGAACACAGTGGGACTTCCTTCTGAGTATACAGTCCCAGGCTCCATTTATAATAGAGGAATCAACACTCCCCACATTTCCTAAAAAGTGGCTTGCTGTTGAAGCATTGCAGTTAAAGAATTTAAAGTAGATTGGTGACCTTTTCCTTCAATATTACAGGGAAGGGCTTCGTATGCCAGATCCACCGTTTCCTTCATTTGGTACAGGAATTTTATTTTTAATATAAACAGGGCTCTGATTTTGCACCTAAAAATACACCGCTTTTAATTGAAGACAAGGAGGAGAGAGAAAAGGGCAAAACCGGGGCATTCCAAGACCAAATCAGAAACTGGGATGGCTTCTGTAATTCTGGGACTGTCCCTGAAAATCAGGGCACATCGAGGGTCAGCCTTTGCTGAGGTCAGTGCTTGCATCAGAACACTGCAGGCTAACCCTCTCCCATCTAGACTCTGCCAGTGCCGGATTTATGTATAAACTAAACAAGCTATACTGGGACGTGGGTTAAACCACAGAGCCTAGGGCTTCCCGATCAGAAGGTCAGCGGTTCGAATCCCCGCGACAGGGTGAATTCCCGTTGCTCGGTCCCAGCTCCTGCCAACCTAGCCATTCGAAAGCACGTCAAAGAGCAAGTAGATAAATAGGCACCGCTCCGGCAGGAAGGTAAACAGCGTTTCCGTGCGCTGCTCTGGTTCGCCAGAAGTGGTTTAGTCATGCTGGTCACATGACCCGGAAGCTGTACGCTGGCTCCTTCGGCCAATAAAGCAAGATGAGCGCCACAACCACAGAGTTGGCCACGACTGGACCTAATGATCAGGGGTCCCTTTACCTTTTTTAAACAAGCTATAGCTTAGGGCCACACTCTCTTGGGGGACCCAAAAAAAATTGAAGGAAAAAGAACCTGGATGTACATTTCCAAAATATAAGATAAAAAACAAATAAAATGAAACCTACATACAGCAACAGTGTTTTGTGTTGTGTAGGCTCCTATGATGTAAATAATGGGCCCCGCCTGCTAGCGCTAGCCTGCTCCCTCAAATATCACTGGTTTGCAGTTGTACGCCGGCTCCCTCAGCCAATAAAGCGAGATGAGCGCCGCAACCCCAGAGCTGTCCACGACTGGACCTAACGGTCGGGGGTTCCTTTACCTTTATATTTAGGGTGCATACATTCTGCATGTGCAAATGGCTTTAGATACTTATTAGATCCATAAATTACCATATATTCAACACAAAAAAACAGCGACAATTTGTTGTTGACAAAGGACAGCTGGACATATAAAGGGCCCCATTACCTTCAGTAGCTTAGGGCCTCATCAAACCTCAATCCGGCCCTCCCTATATTGCTGGTGTTGGCCCTTTGTTGTTGTTGCTGTTTAGTCGTTTAGTCGTGTCCCCCTGAACCAGAGCACACCAGGCACTCCTGTCTTCCACTGCCTCCCGCAGTTTGGTCAGACTCATGCTGGTAGCTTTGAGAACATTGTCCAACCATTTTGTCCTCTGTCGTCCCCTTCTCCTTGTGCCCTCCATCTTTCCCAACATCAGGGTCTTTTCCAGGGAGTCTTCTCTTCTCATGAGGTAGCCAAAGTATGGGAGCCTCAGCTTCAGGATCTGTCCTTCCAGTGAGCACTCAGGGCTGATTTCCTGCAGAATGGATAGGTTTGATCTTCTTGCAGTCCATGGGACTCTCAAGAGTCTCCTCCAGCACCATAATTCAAAAGCATCAATTCTTTGGCGATCAGCCTTCTTTATGGTCCAGCTCTCACTTCCATGCATCACTACTGGGAAAACCATAGCTTTAACTAGACGGACCTTTGTCGGCAAGGTGATGCTTTTTAAGATGCTGTCTAGCATTGTCATCGCCCTAGTGAGGACTCACTTTCAGCTCCCACCTTTGTGTGCTTGCAGGAACATTGTGTAAGAGCCTAAGAAGTGCCTGTTGGATTGGGCGGGCCAAATGGCCCGTCTAGGCCGGTATCCTGTTCTCATAGTGGCCAACCAGAACCCCAAAAGGGAACCCTGCGAGCAGGATCTGGGCGCAGGGACAGCACTCTCCCCTCCTGCATTTTCTAGGAAGCATTTCTCCCTCCAACTGTGGAGCATCGGCATTGTGGCTAGCAGCCATTGATAGCCCTCTCCCCCATGAATTGGTCCAATCTCCCCCCAAACGTCACACAGATGCACCAACTAGGTTTCTCCGCACTAGGTCAGCTGACACCTTTCCCCTCCTTCTCTCGCAATGCCACCTCTTTGTAGGATGGGGGGGGGGAGGGGGCATGCCCAGCCTTGGGCTGTTGTGAAATTTCCCCAGAGAACCGTGAGGAGAGCACCTCTGGAGTGAGTCTCGGGAGGTAGTCGATGCAATAATACTGAACAGAAGATGACACTTTATATTGGAAAATCCCAAAGCCGACAACCATCCCTGGAGAATGCTGGAAGTTAGGAGAGAGGGGAAGAGGGAGGCAAGGGTGAATCAATCTTTATGTCGCTCCATTCTCCGGACCTGCTTCTGCTCAAAATCCCTTCTGCCTTTCCGAACTCCTCTTCGCTTTCTTCATTCTGTCGGCGCTTGCGATCTTCGTATAAAAACTCATCTCCTCCCGGCTCTTTCGCAGAACGGGGAGGGGAGTGGGCACACAAAAAGGCAAAGGTTGGGAGAGGATGGTAGATTTTGGGAGGCACTTCAAAGGACATCTAGCTCAACCCCCTTCCCCCCGGGCAGGAAGTGGGCTGCTACAGCGTCCCTGCTGGGTGGTCTTCCAGTAGCTGATCAAAAAGATTGTTCCTTCAATCTGCAGTCTGGAATAGCCTGGTCTTCTTTGAACACCCCATTCCATCGAATGTGTAGACCATGGGTAGGCAAACTAAGGCCCGGGGGCTGGATCCGGCCCAATTGCCTTCTAAATCTGGCCCGTGGACGGTCTGGGAATCGGCGTGTTTTTACATGAGTAGAATGTGTCCTTTTATTTAAAATGCATCTCTGGGTTATTTGTGGGACACAGGAATTCGTTCATTTTTTCCCCTTCAAAATATAGTCCGGCCCCCCACAAGGTCTGAGGGACAGTGGACCGGCCCCCTGCTGACCCCTGGTGTAAACCATATATGCCCACTTGATCGCTTAGATCTCTGAAACTGACACAGTTACAGAAGTCACATGATACTCATTCCATAAGAAATCAACGTTTTAATGTGGCAATTCCCACACTTTGGAACTCCCCAAGTTCCAAAGTAAGCAACCACCTTCGCTGTGCTGTTCTGAGCACCTGCTAAAAGCATTCTTCTTTCACCAAGCCTACCCTGATATGTAAAAAGTTGGTATGTGGTTTTTTTAATAATATTTATTGAAGTTTAACAAACATTTAAAGAATTTCAAAATTTAAACTTAAAAAAAATAAAAACAAAGAATACAGAAACAAGACACATAGCAAAAACAAAATAGAAAACAGTTTAAACAGAAAAAAAGAAAAGAAAAAGAATCAATACTTTCATATCTTATACTTCATTTACTAGTTTCTTGACCTCCTCACACCTCCCTTTTTGTATTCCAGTTCAGATATTTAATTCAGCAAGTCCTTACCCTCTATCACTTATCCATTACTCAGCATCTTAACCTATTATAAATATATATATTTTCCTCCATTATCAGTCCATATTTGCATATTGTTGTTAATCTTTTTACCAACACCACTTATTTTCAATCCAACATCCCTTTAACATTCATTAATTTTACAGTATTTCTGCAAGTAGTCTTTAATTTTTTTCCAATCTTCTTCCACCGCCTCTTCTCCCTGATCTCGGACTCTGCCAGTCATTTCTGCCAGTTCCATGTACTCTATCACCTTCATCTGCCATTCTTCCAAGGTGGGTAGGTCTTGTGTCTAAAAGTTGGTATGTGTTTTAATCTGTTTTTAGAAAGAGAACTGACCTGCTCATTATTCAGAATAAGGTGGAAGAATCCTGAGGAGGAGGGGAGGTCATCATTATTAATGTTCCTTTTTATAAAAACAAAAACACAAAAACACAAAATCTTTGTAGGAAAGGTCTGGCATAGCTCTGTCCCTGATATACATGCAAAAAGCTGCTTACACGAGTGAGCATTGGAAAAATTGACGCCTCCCCCTGCAACCCGAAATGGTACAGTCCAGAAGGGCCTCATCCTGCCCCCATTACTCTGTGCAATGCATAGAACAGCCCTGAGCTAAGAGCGAAAACACAGAGGCAGAAGACTGAAAATCCTATTCCTGGCACTTGAGAGCCACGGTTTGGAGTAGGTACACATGGTAATAACTTTTTAATAATAACTTAATTGATAATTTGCCCCCCCTGCCAAGACACTCAAGGCGCTTACACAAACAATTAAAATATGATTACAATAAATAAACAGCAATAATTAAAACATCATAAAACAGACAGCAGCCGCGCCAAGGCAAATATGAGAAAACAAAAACAGGATTGTTGAGGAAGATGTTTTGGTGAGAAGAAGATTCTCCTACGAATTCATCTTCCAAAAGCCCCGTCGCCGTTACATCCAAATTCTCCCGTGAAGCTGTTTCTGCAGTTGCAAAGATTTTGGCAGCCTTGCAGCCATTAGGAAAAGGATGCATTTTAAAACCACCGTAAATTAGCCAGAGTTTTGCAAAATATAATAATAATGCAGCTTCTGCTTTAATTGGAATAAATCCCAGATGCGGAAAAGGAAGGCTATGAGGCTGCATATTGTGTTACTCCCTCTCTGACAAAGCAGAATTTGCAATATTTACCCACTCAACCTGCCCATTCCTTCCCTAGAAACCTTGACTACTGTTTGCAGGTAGGGAGGCAGAATGACAATAGAGAATCTCACTTGAAGTGATGCCACGGAATGTGCACTAATATTCCAACTTCTGGAGGGAAAAGTTCAGTGATGGAAAGTCGTCTGGTCTCTCTCCACACAATTTCTAAAAGAATCTCACAAGCCACTTGGTGGTTGTACAGACCTTTCACACTGCTTATTCCATGTTTATCCCATCTTCCCTACCTCCAAGATGCTCAGATCAGCATTTGTTGTTGTTGTTTAGTCGTATGGCCTCCACTTTCATCCTCGCAAGAACCCTGTGAGGCAGGTTAGGCTGAGAGGAAGCGACTGACACAAAGTCCCCTAGCAAGCTTCCTGGGGGACCATGCTTCCTGACTAAGGAGGGACTTGAACCTGGTTATAGGCCGATGCACTAGCCACTGTACAACATAGCCTCTCTCCTCTCAATCTTCAGATTTAAGTTGATCTGATTTCTAGAGTTCATTTACTCTCCAATAAGGTCCTAGAAAAGGGTGCGGGTGGCGCTGTGGTCTAAACCACAGAGCCTAGGGCTTGCCGATTGGAAGGTTGGCGGTTCGAATCCCCACGGCGGGGTGAGCTCCTGTTGCTCAGTCCCAGCCCCTGCCAACCTAGCAGTTCGAAAGCACGTCAAAGTGCAAGTAGATAAATAGGTACCACTCTGGCGGGAAGGTAAACGGCGTTTCCGTGTGCTGTTCTGGTTTGCCAGAAGCAACTTAGTCATGCTGGCCACATGACCCAGAAGCTGTAACACCGGCTCCCTCAACCTATAGAGCGAGATGAGCGCGCAACCCCAGAGTCGTCCGTGACTGGACCTAATGGTCAGGGGTAAAGGTAAAGGTCCATTAGGTCCAGTCGTCGCTGACTCTGGGGTTGCGGCGCTCATCTCGCTTTAATGGCTGAGGGAGCTGGCGTACAGCTTCCGGGTCATGTGGCCAGCATGACTAAGCCGCTTCTGGTGAACCAGAGCAGCGCACGGAAATGTCGTTTACCTTCCTGCCAGAGTGGTACCTATTTATCTACTTGCACTTTGACCTGCTTTCAAACTGCTAGGCTGGCAGGAGCAGGGACCGAGCAACGGGAGCTCACCCTGTCGCGGGGATTCGAACCACTGACCTTCTCATTGGCAAGTCCTTGGCTCTGTGGTTTAACCCACAGCGCCACCTGGGTCCCAACAGTCAGGGGTACCTTTACCTTTTTTAAGGTCCTAGAAATGGTGGTTGGGTGGTTGTTGTTTTCTCTGTCCTCCCCGGTCTCTGGGTTTCTTTCCTTTTTTAAAAAGAGTCATCGCCCTACCTCACACAGAGAAGGCAAAGCAGCCCCGAGGGACCGCTTTGAAAATGTAGAAACTTCAGTCAACATTTATCGACTCTGAACAACAATTTGCAGCTTTACTGCCATCTCCCTGAGTTTTCCGAGGGGACGCATTTTGTTGCATAGAACCAGTTCCCATCTTTTAAAGACCCGAAACCCCAAGGAGCTTTCTTTGGGGGGGGAGTTAGGGGGGGGAAGGAGGGGGTGGGCAAATCATTGCCGCTTCAGGAACGCTCCATTTCCAAACATATATGCACACGCAACTCTCGTGGGATCAAGATCGTTTCCCCAGACGCGGCACCAAGTTCCAAGGGAGACTCGTGGAGATGAGATGAGCAATTCCTTTTGAGAAAACGTTATTGTTCTCCTTTCTATCCCCGCTCCCTGGGAAACCACACCAGAATGACTACAGAGTGCCAAAAGATGTCGGTTTTAAGGACCATAACTTTCTCTTTAGCAAGAGGCGATCTGATAGAAGCTGATAACATTTTGTATGGCGTGGAGATGGCAGATAAGGTTTCTCTCTCTCGTAACACCGAAACTCGAGGCTGAATGGCAGAAGCTTCAGGACACATTAAAGCAGGAATGTCCAAAGTGCATTTCAGAGGCCTACTCAGGCCTACTGGTCAGTTTAATCCAGCCCCTGTGGCAGTTTATTTCCTGGAGTAAAAAACCTCCACAACTTTAATCCTAAAAAAAGGTCAGCAACTTTATTTGGACCTTCGGTTGGCCTTCACGGCCCTTCAGTTCACCAAATCTGGCTCTCTTTGAAAAAGAGTTTGGACACCACTGCATTAAAGGAAGTACATAGTCCATGGTTAGGCGGTGGAACTCCATGCCACAAGTGACAGTGTTGGCCACCAATTAAGATGGCTTTAAAAGAAGATTGGACAATGGAGGAGAGGGCTATGGATAATAATAATAATAATAATAATAATAATAATAATAATAATAATACTTTATTATTTATACCCCGCCCATCTGGCTGAATTTCCCTAACCCTGTAGTGTTAAAACAATACAGCATTAAATATTGAAAACTTCCCTATATAGGGCTGCCTTCAGATGTCGTCTAAACATTAGATAGTTGTTTATTTCCTTGACATCTGATGGGAGGGCGTTCTACAGGGCAGGAGCCACTACCAAGAAGGCCCTCTACCTGGTTCCCTGTAACCTCACTTCTCACAGGGAGGGAACCACCAGAAGGCCCTCAGAGCTGGACCTCAGCGTCCGGGCAGAACAATGGGGGTGGAGATGCTCCTTCAGGCATACTGGGCCGAGGCCATTTAGGGCTTTCAAGGTCAGCACCAACACTTTGAATTGTGCTTGGAAACATACTGGGAGCCAGTGTAGATCTTTCAAGACTGGTGTTATGTGGTCTCAATGGCCACTCCCAGTCACCAGTCTAGTGGCCTTATTCTGGATTAGTTGTAGTGTCACCTTCAAAGGTAGCCCCACATAAGAAAAGGATGCTTTTAGCGTTGCCATATGTCCTTGTTTTCCTGAGCATGTTCTCTTTTGGGGAGCAAGCATGCCTATCCGGGCAGATTTTTGCATTTTACACAAAATGGCCAAGTTTGGGGTGTGTTATATATGCCCCAGAAGTTCCACAGCAGGGTCTGCAGCTCGTTGAGGACAGATGCCTCCAGGCCCGCATACCTCCTCTGTCTCCGGCTCCAGATGAGTGGGTTGGTGAGAGTTGGGAGGGTGTCATTTATTAATGTTCTTGTTCTTGTTGTTCATTGTGTTTTTAGTTGAACATAGAAGGTTATCAGTTCAGCCCGGACACTGTGGTCCACCTCCGAGGACCTTCTGGCAGTTCCCTCCCTGCGAGAAGTGAGGTTACAGGGAACCAGGCAGAGGGCCTTTTCGGTGGTGGCACCTGCCCTGTAGAATGCCCTCCCATCAGATGTCAAGGAAATAAACAACTATCTGACTTTTAGATGACATCTGAAGACATGCTTGATGTTTTATTGTGTTTTTAATACTCTGTTGCGAGCCACTCAGAGTGGCTGGGGAAACCCAGCCAGATGGGAGGGGTATAGCTAATTAATAATAATAATAATAATAATAATAATAATAATGTGTAGGCCGCATGCCAATGGTGTGTCTGGTGCGAGGACGTGTGCTCCTGCAACACACCACCTGCCTGCCAGCAAAAGGTGTCCTCTTTTTTGCAATAATAATAATAATAATAATAATAATAATAATAATAATAATAATAATAATTTTATTTTCAGAATATGGCAACCCTGTGACCATTGGCCTAATCCAGCTAGCTCTTGTTTATTTACCTAAAGGACCTGCATGAGAAGCTAACAATTTCCCTTGGTTTCAGACCCCTGCCTGGCTCTTCCTATGTTTCTGATGATGCTCCAGGTCTTTCTTCATCTGCTCATCTTAAAATGAGCTGAGAGGGCCCTCTTAACCTGACCTCACCCTTGTTGGCCAATGTGCATTAAGAAGGTGTGGTTCATGGCAGAATCCGGGAGCAGGGAGAAGAGTCGGTGGAAGAAGATTGGAAGAAATTTAAAGACTATCTACAGAAATATTGTAAAATGAATGAATGATAGAATGATGTTGGATAGCAATTAAGGGGTTTCCAGCTGTAATGATTTAAGAGAATATAAAAAAGGGTTATAAATGGGTTAAAATTTAATGGTGAAAGCTGATTGATAATGGGCTAAAATGGAAAAATTTAAGGTTAGACCGTTAAGATAAATTATAGAAAAAATTTGCTGAAATAGTTAATTGAATTAGAATACAAAAAAGGGAGGTGTGAGGAGGTCGATGAAACAAGGAAATGAAAGGTAAAGATATGGAATATTGGATGTGTGTTTTAGTGTTTTTGTTTCCTTTTGCTGTATTGTTGTATTGTTTTTTATGTTTTTCTTTTCATGTATTGTAATGTATGTTCTGTTAAACTTTTTATTGTTTTCCTTTTTTCTTTCTTTTGTAATCTTTAAACTTCTAATAAATATCATTTAAAAAAATA
This sequence comes from Podarcis vaucheri, assembly GCF_965113315.1. Classification (NCBI taxonomy): domain Eukaryota; kingdom Metazoa; phylum Chordata; class Lepidosauria; order Squamata; family Lacertidae; genus Podarcis; species Podarcis vaucheri. The sequence continues at coordinate 50,545,059 of NC_138752.1, forward strand.
ATAAGAAGGTGTGGTTCAGTCCCATGCTGCCAAACCCAGCTTGTGCAGTTGAGCTGGCTGGGACATCTTGCCCAACCAACCATCTTCCCCCAACATTTGTGATAAGGGATGGGAAATACGCTGGGATGATAACGCCTTCTGAGCTATCACATTGTCTGACATCCCCACTAACATATCAGAACGAATACTCATTAAATAGCCAATGTCATCTGATCTGCCTGTGGGGGGGAGGAACGAATATTCATTAAATAGGGCTGTGCTTAGAAAACCCCCATCAAAGTTGTGGCCCCAGTTTGTAAATCCAGATGGGACCCCATCGGAACTCATTCTGACCCACCCTGCATCCAAATCTGGTTCAGGATCTGGCAATTACTAATTTCCAGAAATCCCACCTTGCCAGCATCGTTTGGGAAGACAGGCGAACTCATGCCAGTGTACTGGAAGAAGCAAAGATCACCGGGGTCAAAGCAATGATTCTTCAACATCAACTTTGTTGGACTGGTCATGTTGTGTGGATGCCTGATGATCGTCTTCCAAAGCTACTACTCTATTCTGAACTTAAAAATGGAAAGCGTAATGCTGGTGGTCAACAAAAGAGGTTTAAAAACTGTCTCAAGGAAAATCTAAAAAGATGTAGTATAAACACCAACAATTGGGAAACACTGGCCTGCGAGCACTCCAATTGGAGAATAGCCTTCACCAAAGGTGTCATGGGCTTTGAAAACACTCAAACTCAAGACGCAAGGGAGAAACGTGCTAAGAGGAAGGCACGCTTGGCAAATCCACACCATGATCAACTCCCACCTGGAAACCTATGTCCCCACTGTGGAAGGGCGTGTGGATCCAGAACTGACCTCCACTGTCACTTACAGACTCACTGTGAAAACCGTGTTTATAGAAGACAATTTTACTCAGCTACGAGTGATCGCTGAAGAAGAAGAACAAGAAGAACAAGAAGTGGAAATAAAAATATTATGTAAAATAAGAATAAAATGCACTGTGGTTTGCAATTGGAAATATTAGGATTTGTCTCACCTGTGCCCCCACCGTCTTTTGACTGTGGACTCACCTGCCAGTGTCATACTGGCATGTGGTTTGCCAGAGGACCCGTAAGGTTTGCAACTGTAGTGCTGAAAAAGTTTTCCCATTTCTGTTCTGGATGGAAAAAAGGGCCACAGAGCAGAGCTGTATTCAACCCTCCATGAGTTTCATAATTCCACGCAAATTCAGAATTTCTCTTGGTCTTTTTTAAAAAAAGTTTCGAGTCCTCGTGATTGCAAAAAAACACACACACAAAATAAAAATAAAAAATTCCTTCCAGTAGCACCTTAAAGACCAACTAAGTTAGTTCTTGGTATGAGCTTTCGTGTGCATGCACACTTCTTCAGATACCTGCATGCACACGAAAGCTCATACCAAGAACTAACTTAGTTTGTCTTTAAGGTGCTACTGGAAGGAATTTTTTATTTTGACTATGGCAGACCAACACGGCTACCTATCTGTAACTGAAACACACACAAAATGTTTGTTGTGCAATCTCCATGGTTGGAGGGATGGCTAAGCAGGATTTCTGTGGTCTGGGGAAATTCAATCTCCCTGGCAGAAAGGTAAAGGCAAATGATTCAAATTTATGCAGATTTAATTAATTTATGCAGCTCACTCACGCCAACTTTTCTCAGCCCAGAGTGTCGAGATGCCAAAGTTTATTTTAAAGTGCAGAGTACACACAGCCCTGTTCCATTTTGGGATTTTAGAAATGCGAAGACAAAAAGGTGCAGAATTTATTTTATGACAAATCCTAGAGGGAAATTATTCAGAGTAATAAAATAAAGAGGAATTATAAATGATGAAGAGGAACGGATGAAATATGGAATAAATTACGAGAAAGGAGGAAGGCTCCCATTTGTAAAAGAAACCAAAGACCTGCCTTAAGAAAATTACAGTCACAGCAGCCTCTGCTTGTTAAATATTGGAAGGAGGGAGAGTTTATCGCAAAATAAGAACTAAATCATCAATAGAAAAAAATGGATTAAGCTAGAATGTAGTGCTAGGATGGGGGTGTTTTGAATTTTCTAGACATTTTCTTGAACATCTAGGCCAGGTATACTGTGAGTCCTTCCAAGCAGCGAAAAAGGACAAGATGCAATAACCGAGTTCAGCTTCTCTCTCTCTCTCTCTCTCTCTCTCTCTCTCTCTCTCTCTCTCTCTCTCAAAACTATTACTATTATGGTTCTTGTTATTTGGATATGGTGCTGTTACAGGTGCAACATAATATCCGTTCCCCATTTGTAAGAACTCAATCTTTTAGTGGGGCAGCATCTACCCTATGGAACTCCCTGCCTATTGACACCAAGCCGGCTCCTTCAACTGTACTCTTTTTGGCACCTACTATAAAAACATTTTTATTTAGGCAAGCTCATCCAGATATTTAGAAAGTTGATGTGAGGTTTTGTCTATTGCTATTTTAACTTTTCGAAAGTCTTAAATGTTTGTTACCAACTTTTCCTAGTAGCAATTTTATCGTTTCGTCTTCTTTCTTCTTTTTTTTGTAACCTGCTTTGAGGTTCTTTACAACCAAGTGGTGCATAAATTCTATGAAAGAACAAATAAATAAACAGATTGTTGCTGTTTTCCTGTAAATTAGAAAAGGGAAAGGGGGGAAAACAGCACACAGTGGATCATCGGTACAGAGTCTTCCCACTATGGTGCAATGTATTCTACTTCTATTTAAATGCTACTCGTCATTTCTAAATTTGCATCTGTATGGAGCTGCCATGTTTCAAAAAGAGAAAGTCCAGACACTAAAGTTGTTGAGCATTTTTTGACAGAGTTGCTCAGCTTTTTGCTTTTTTTTTGCGAAATCTACCAAAAAAAAAAAAAAAGCCATGAAGAAATTCAGCAAAATCTATTCTTCTAAAATTGGTTGCCTTACATCCGCTGGAGACTTCAGCAGTTTCCACTGAAACAGTTCTGAAACGAACTGTGAGACATAGCCAGCCTTCAGAATTCGCAGCTCTCTGAATTTTGCAACGTGCTTCTCCAGATAAGCAGTGTGTACAAAATTGTATCAATGGTAGTAGTGCGTGCATTAAAAATGCATATATTAGTGAAAATAATGTTTGAAAATGCAATATATTGGGGAAAATGGGTTTGCAAAAATGTATATATTATAGGGGTCAGCAAACTTTTTCAGCAGGGGGGCGGTCCACTGTCCCTCAGACCTTGTGGGGGTCCGCACTATATTTTGAAAAAAATAATAATAATGAACGAATTCCTGTGCCCTACAAATAACCCAGAGATGCATTTTAAACAAAAGCACACATTCTACTCATGTAAAAACACGCTAATTCCCAGACTGTCCATGGGGCGGATTGAGAAGGCGATTGGGCCGGATCCGGCCCCCGGGCCTTAGTTTGCCTACCCATGTGCTAGAATAACATACAAAAATGTGTCAATTATGAGAAAAGTGCATCGAAATCGGTGCATTTCCATGAGGACTTTTTTTTTAATGCAAACTGGTGTGGAAATCTGGGAATCAGAAGGCTGTAAAAATGAGAAAAACTCTGAGAAGCTGAAATGTTCAGATCCACCCATCATTAAAGACCAGGATTATGCCCCCGTCTAAATACACACACACACACACACACACACACACCCTCTCTACTCCTCACCATCCCAGTTTTTGTACAATTCTCATTTGCGTCTCTGACAAAACGCCTCCACGATGCCATTCTCTCCTCCCATATTGACCGTCCTAAATGTTTCTGATTTTGACTTTAGGGAGATGCTTCCGTGGAAATAAATAAAAGTGGATTCCTCTTGACTTCAGGAGAAGCGTTTCAAGTCTACTAATAAAGTTTACCCAGAGGGAGAGAGGGAGAGCGAGAGAGAGAGATAACTGTTTTGTTCCAGGAGAATCCTTTAGAGAGGCTCTTTTAGCCGCAGGTGCAAGAGGAGAAGAGGAGCGAGGGAAGCCCTTTATTTAGACCGGTCACCGTCTCCGGGCATCGCCAGTGGCAGGGGGAAGCTGGTCCCGAGCCCACAGCCCCAGCTGTCACTCTGAGCGATGAATTACATGCTATAAGAAGGTGTTGACAGGAGCAGCTGGACTTCAGAGAGTGATGAAAAGGGAGCAAAATTCATTCTGAGTTCAGGCAGACCGGCTTGTTAGGAAAGAGGGGAGGCCGCGGCAGCAGCAGCAGAAGTGCTCCACCTCCTGGTCAAGAGAGGGACGGACGCCCTTCGTCTCCACACAGGAGCGCAGGAAGAGCTTGCAGCTGGATCAAGGCAATGTCTCATCTAGTCCAGCGTCCTGTTGCATGGCAAGTTCCTGCCCCCCCCCAGGGGGAAGTAAAGACACATGACCCAAATATTAAGGGTAATGGGCTAAATAAGGCCACAACTTTATTGGTTACAGGTGATGAGCGGTATTGGCTTAGGCATTGGTCCTCACCCACTATATCTGACTTCAGCCCATCCGCTTCAAGTCAAGGAAGGGTTAATCACTGTGACGTTAACATATGAGAGCGCTGGAGGTGAAATAGTTAAACAGGTTACCCAATCAGGACCCAGGGGGGTGGAGTCAGAGGGACTATAAAACCAGCTCTGGGGGAGAGTTCATTGGGAGTTGGGTGGTTGGTTGGAGTGGGAGTGAATTTGGCTAGAGTTGTGGGTAAGTTGAGTTAGTGTAACGAAATACAGTGGTACCTCAGGTTAAGTACTTAATCCGTTCCGGAGGTCTGTACTTAACCTGAAACTGTTCTTAACCTGAAGCACCACTTCAGCTAAAGGGGCCTCCTGCTGCCACGACGACGCCAGAGAACGATTTCTGTTCTCATCCTGAAGCAAAGTTCTTAACCTGAAGCACTATTTCTGGGTTAGCGAAGTCTGTAACCTGAAGTGTATGTAACCTGAAGCGTATGTAACCTGAGGTACCACTGTAGGCTGAGTCAGGAACAGTTAGGGGCTAGGCAGACAAGTAAATATCTGAGAGGTGGTTTAGTGAATGAGAGCAGGTAGCAAAAGTTATAGGTCTGGATAGGCACCCCATGAATGTAATTGACCGATACTGTTTATGAAACCACAAGCATGTTAAACTGCAATAAATAAAAGTTTACATTTCAATTTAACCCTCACTGGACTCAGTATTGTCCCAGGTAGGGCCCGGATGGTGGCAGCGAGAAAGAAAGTGGTGGTACAGGGATCAATAGATGGTGAAACATCCAGGGACCCTGTGTGATAGCCACAACCACCAGTAGGGGGAGTCCTGCTGATGCACATCAACTAGGAATTCCCCTGGGGTCACCGATAGGGGGCGTGCCTTTGGCTTCGAACAGGGCCACGCCCCCCGGAATCCTTTACCGGACTACCCTTCAATATGTGGGGCAGGTGATGCCACTTCCTCCCCTCTTCCATCTACAGAGCAATACCAATGCCTAACCGCCAATACCCAGAAAGTTGTGACAATTTGCTACGAGGTAGGCGACATAGCTGTCAACTTTTCCCTTTTCTTGCGAGGAATCCTATTCGGAATTTCCCTTAAAAAAAGGGAAACATTGACAGCTATGGTAGGCGAAAACCAAGTGGCTGGAGCCAATTTACCAAGTGGGAAAATTCCTACCAGGCCCCTCAGCAGCGACCAACCAAGGTCCATAGCAAGGTCAAGGAACAAAAACCTTATAGGGCGGGAGGGTGGGAAAAGCAGGAACAGCTGGCAGGCGGCAAAGAGGGAGATCCCCCACCGCGTCCTGCTTTAAATAAGGCAGGCCACACCCCCAGAGCCAGCCGATTGGCTGGCCGGGAGGTGATGCGGCCGGGAATCCCCCCAGCCGCACGTGTGGTGGGGCCGTGAAGCCTGCAACTCCACCTCCTCCAAAGAGCAGAAGTGGCTTTCTTACAGTCGCAAACCAGATACCTGGAAATTGGCAAGCAAGACCCCAGCACAGAAGCCTTCTCCTCTCCTGGGATTTCCAGCAGCTGGTATTCAGAAGCATTATAGCCTCTAACCGTGGAGTCTGCAGAACATGGCCATCATTGGTAGCCCCATCCTCGTAGTGCTGCAGGAATAAAACTGTGGGCATGTTTGCAAAAGCTAAGCAGGGTCCGCTATGGTTTCAGATTGGATGGGGGACTGTGTATTGAGATTCCTGCCTTGCAGGCAGTTGGACTAGATGAGTGTATCTTTGGTGTATCTTCCAACAATTATAGGATTTCTCTATGAATTTGTCCAATCTTCTTTTGAAGCCATCCAAGTTGGTGATGATGATGATGATGGTGGTGGTGGTGGTGATGATGATGATGATGATGATAATAATAATAATAATAATAATAATAATAATAATAATAATAATTTATTACTTATACCCCACCCATCTGACTGGGTTTCCCCAGCCACTCTGGGCGGCTCCCAACAGGAGATTAAAAATACATTAAAACATCAGTAATTAAAAACTTCCCTAAACAGGGCTGCTTTCAGATGTTTTCTAAACATCAAATAGTTGTTTATTTCTTTGACATCTGGTGGGAGGGAGTTCCACAGGGTGGGCGCCACCACCGAGAAGGCCCTCTGCCCGGTTCCCTGTAACCATTACCTCCTCTTGTGGGAACAAATTCCATAGCTCAACTTTCTGCCGTGTGGAGAAGTTTCTTTTATCTGTTCTGAATCTTCCAACACTCAGCCTCTTGGGGCATGCGCAAATTCTAGTTTTAAAAGAGAAAGAGACCCTTTGTGTGAACTGTGATTCTCAGGTCCAGACTCTGGAGTCACTACTAGGAGGAACATTTTAACAAACTGGACTGGTTTAAAAATCTATTCTCTTCTCAGGAAATTCCGGAAGTTGTAGCTGTGTGAGGGGAACAGGAGCTTTCCAACACGTCTCTCTCAGCACCCTTAAAATACAGCTCCCATAATTCTTTGGGGGAAGCCATGACTGTTGAAAGTAGAATATGGCTGCTTTAAATGTATGGTGGAATGTGGCCTTACTCCTGTATCATATCGCAGTGAATTCCATCACAGGGAGAGTGCCAAGGGCCAGATAAAGATATCTGAAGGGCCACTTTAGGAGCTGAGGGGAGAAGTTCTCAGCCCCTTTTGTAGAGGGTGGAGTGAGCTGCTATTCATACCTGAATTACAGGACATGTATTATAATTGAACATGCATACTTCATTTCAGTCCAAGATCTCCGTGCTGAAGGGAGATACCATGTTTCAAACAGATAAGCAAAAAAATCCCAAATGAGCAGGTTAAATCAAAGGTCTCACTTTGCTGGTCAGCGCTCACACCAATCCTAGATTATCCCGTGCGTTTTTATGATGATGATTCACCTCGTCCATTTTTTCCTTTTCTCTTGTTTTTAATAAATGGTTTTTAAATAATGTGGTTCACCATCTGGAGAATGTTAGTTAATAAACAAACAGCATGAATTATAACAGCTAAAAACAAGGATCACGTGGGCTTCCAGGTTCACCATTTGCTGAAGGACTGCGTTGAATCGCTGCACATTTCAATTTTTCAGGGCATGCGGTCAAGATGTATGCCTTCCCCCAGTTCCTTAGATGTGCCAGTTTCCACCTTTTTCAAAAGCCTCTGCTGCTACTTTAGGAAGATTTTCTGCTTCTGATTAGCATAGTACAGTGGTACCTCGGGCTAAGAACTTAATTCGTTCTGGAGGCCCGTTCTTAACCTGAAACTGTTCTTAACCTGAAGCACCACTTTAGCTAATGGGGCCTCCTGCTGCTGCCGTGCCACCAGAGCACGATTTCTATTCTCACCCTGAAGCAAAGTTCTTAACCCGAGGTACTATTTCTGGGTTAGCGGAGTCTGTAACCTGAAGCGTATGTAACCTGAAGCGTGTGTAACCCGAGGTACCACTGTAATACCTCCGCGAACGTCTGCCTCATCTAGCGCCCATTCCGGCAAATGTCCGTGGCAAACCCGGAAGTACCAGAATGTGTTACTTCTAGGTTTGGCACTCCTGCATGCGCAGAAGCGCTAAAACACACTTCGCACATACACAGAAGCACAAACTGCTCCGCGTGTGTGCGCAGACGCGGCACTTTGCCCTGTGTCCTTTTTGGCTAGCGGCCAGGGCTCCGGAACAGATCCCAGTCACAAATCAAGGTATGACTACATCTTTTTCCTTTCCAAAGAGATCCCTGCCTATCAGGGAGCCCATACTGAACACAAGGATGTCACGATGTCATGTAACTAGTTCTGTGTGGTTTTGTCCCAGTGTCACTTAGAACAAATGAATTTGAGTTTTTATAATTGGGACAATGTTTCCTCTGTCATTCTAGCCAACTGGAGATCAAGTTATAGTCAGCAAGGCCTATCCAGAGCAATACTTTCTGAGCAGGGGAATATTGTTGTTGTTGTTGTTATTATTTTGCAAGGTAAAGGGACCCCGACCATTAGGTCCAGTCGTGACCGACTCTGGGGTTGCGGCGCTCATCTCGCTTTATTGGCAGAGGGAGCCGTTGTACAGCTTCCGGGTCATGTGGCCAGCATGACTAACCCGCTTCTGGCGAACCAGAGCAGCGCACGGAAACCCTGTTTACCTTCCCGCCGGAGCTGTACCTATTTATCTACTTGCACTTTGATGTGCTTTTGAACTGCTAGGTTGCCAGGAGCTGGGACAGAGCAACGGGAGCTCACCCCGTTGCGGGGATTCGAACCGCCGACCTTCTGATCAGCAAGTCTTAGGCTCTGTGGTTTAACCCACAGCGCTACCCGCATTCCTATTATTTTGCAAACTCCTCCTTAAACTCAGCTCTACATGGGAGTCAGATCATTACATACATGGACTAATGGTTCCTATTCCATGCCAAAAAGCTAGTGGTAAATTAAAAGCTGTGTTTCCCCCGACGTCAGCAATACCCATATCCTGCAAGAAAACATTGACAGTTGTGTGGCTAATAGTAATTAGCTAACATGGTCCTTGGCCCTGCAATTACAAAAGAAGAAAGTAAAAACAAAAAAACCCTGTGAATTTAATATGTGGAGATGTTTGAGGACAAAGAGCATCCATTTCGGATTGTTCCAAAAGCCCGAACATAACAAGAAGGGTTTGTTTGGGTGGGATGGGGAGAAAGAGGAAAACAATCTTGGCACATCTCAAAAGTTGGCAGGAAGAAAAGAATGTAAATACTTTGCCTTGCTGCATCCTTGATCTGCTCTGCTCTCCCTCCTCTCAGCCTTTTCTCTAGTCTTTGGGAACGGGGAATGGGCGCATAATATTTTGTAACATGGCAGTGGTTCAAAGAATTGTGATTGTTGTAAGTCCCTCGCACAAGAGTTTGTCAACATTTGGGTGAACATCCATTCTGAACCCTTTTTAAAAAACAAAAACAAAGGCTGAAAAGTAATTGGTCCACAAAGAGGCAAAGGGGGGAGGGACCAACATAGGCCCCCTTTCAGTGCAAAGCAGAAGTATAATGCAGTATAAACACCAACAACTGGGAAACACTAGCCTGTGAATGCTCCAATTGGAGAACAGCCTTTACCAAAGGTGTCGTGGACTTTGAAGATGCTCGAACTCGGGACCAAGGAAGAAACACACTAAGAGGAAGGCACGCTTGGCAAACCCTCACCAGGATCAACTCACCACTCTGGCGAGTCAGTCTGCGGGCAGGTAGGGTCTCAGCCTGCGTACCAGATGGAGCTGGTAGACAACTGCCCTGGACATAGAATTGACCTGCACCTCCATGGACAGCTGTGAGCCCAAAATGACTCCCAGGTTGCGCACCTGGTCCTTCAGGGGCACAGTTACCCCATTCAGGACCAGGGAGTCCTCCACACCAGCCTGCCCCCTGTCCCCCAAGAACAGTACTTCTGTCTTGTCAGGATTCAACCTCAGTCTGTTAGCCGCCATCCATCCTCCAACTGCCTCCAGGCACTCACACAGGACCTTCACCGCCTTCACTGGTTCTGATTTAAAAGAGAGGTAGAGCTCTCAGAGCATTATATGCGCAGAGCATCTTGCCCTGGCGAGCAATTCTGCACCAGCAGAAGATTCTGAACCGTCTTCAAAGATAGCCCCACATGCAACACATTGCTGTAATCTAACCTAGCCGTTAACCAGAACGTAGACAACAAAAAGTTCAGCTAACCCTGAATTCTCATTGTATTCAGAGGCAGGAATGATTAAAAAACACACCAACCCATTTCCAAAGACATGAGACCTTCAAAGGAGATTGTGGTACGTGAGATGTTATGCTGAGCTGCTGTTAGAATTACATTTGGTATTTAGTTCATCTGCAGCTTGTGTTTATTTTTTATTTATTTGATTTGATTTGCCACTTACCTTTGCAATTTAAAATCCCTGGGATTTGGCACACTCTCGCTGAATGCCTATAAGAAGGTCCTATTAAAAAAAAAACACAAAAAAACTTTGCATTTTTCATTCCGCCTAAGAAAAAATAACAACAAACTATGCTTAGTATTTAAAACAAACTCCCAATTCTGCGCAAGCGACTTAAAAATAAACACGTCTATAATGAGAAAACAATAACTGAATAGCGAATGATGAGATTTTAATATTCTTGCAAGCGGAAGATTGCCCCCCTCCCCCCTTTTAGTACGGAAGGTGAATTCCAAGCAGGATGGAAAGAATAATTCAATGAAGAGCCGTTTGCTTAGTGCTTTGCCGTGGATAAAAAAATTAGAGAGAGTAATAGAACAATAGAGTTGCAGGAGGGCTTGTTTAGCTGTAACAGACACCCTTGCTTGGGATGGAGTTATAGAATTGCTGGGATCGGATCCTCAAGGATTATCTAGTCTAACTCCCTGCAATGCAGGAATCACAGCCAAAAAATTCTTGACAGATGGCCATCCAACCTCTGCTTAAAACCCTCTGATGAAGAAGAGTCCACCATGTTCTGAGGGAGCCTGTCCACTGTCAAACAACTCTTACTGTCAGAAAGTTATTCCTGATGTTGGAATCCCCTTCCTTGTAACTTGAATCCATTGGGTCAGGCCCTACCCTCTGGAGCAGCAGAAAAGAAGTTTGCCCCACCTTCCATGTGACAGCCCTGGAGATATTTGAAGATGGTGAACATATCACCTCTGTCTTCTCTTCTCCAGGCTAAACATACCCAGCTCCTTCCACCGTTCCTCATGGGCCTTGGTTTCCAGAGCTTTTGTCATCTTTTATCATGCTCTGGTTATCTCCCGCTTGGACTACTGCAAGGCGCTCTACGTGAGGCTACCTTTGAAGGTGACACGGAAACTACAACTAATCCAGAATGTGGCAGCTAGACTGGTGACTGGGAGTGGCCACCGAGACCACATAACACCGGTCCTGAGAGACCTGCATTGGCTCCCAGTATGTTTCCGAGCACCATTCAATGTGTTGGTGCTGACTTCGAAAGCCCTAAATGGCCTTGGCCCAGGATACCTGAAGGAGCGTCTCCACCCCCACCATTCAGACCAGACACTGAGGTCCAGCTCCAAGGGCCTTCTGGTGGTTCCCTCCCTGTGAGAAGTGAGGTTACAGGGAACCAAGCAGAGGGCCTTCTCGGTAGTGGCGCCCACCCTGGGGAACACCCTTCCATCAGATGTCAAGGAAATAAGCAACTATCTGACTTTTAGAAGACACCTGAAGGCAGTCCTGTTTGGGGAAGTTTTTAATGTTTGATGTTTTATTGTGTTTTTAATATTTTGTTGGAAGCTGCCCAGAGTGGGCAGATGGGCAGGGTATAAATTTATTATTATTATTATTATTATTATTATTATTATTATTATTATTATTATTATTATTATTCCAATCCTGCTCCCAGTTGGTTTCCAGGCCCAATTCAAAGTTCTGGTCTTAAATTATGTTTCTCCAGAGTTCTGAGGGGGTGCATGACAGGCTCTCTCTCTCTGAGGCCACACACCCCCAGTCACTAGATGCTGTCACTATGCTTAAAGCCTATAGGCTTAAGGACTATAAACTCACTTTTTTATGGGAGTTCTAAGGGCAATGGCCTCTGCATCTGCTATCTATGTGGTGCAACTGCAGAATCGTGGTAAGCAAAATAAGGTCATACGAACCCATTTCCTCTAATTATGTGGGTTACTTCATTGGCGCTTTTTTATATGCAGAATTTGAGCTGAATTATACAGATTTGGGAGCCACGGGTACTTCTAGGCAAGTAATCAAAGCCATCTTTGGATCAGCTTGTGATGGTACATAAGAGCAGCTGGTTGGTTATGATCACACAAATAGGACTAAACCAAGAAGTTAAGTTGAATTATTCTGATTTGGGAGCTGTCGGTAAAGGTAAAAGTAAAGGGACCCCTGACCATTAGGTCCAGTCATGGCCGACTCTGGGGTTGCGGCGCTCATCTCGCTTTATTGGCCGAGGGAGCCGGTGTACAGTTTCCAGGTCATGTGGCCAGCATGACTAAGCCGCTTCTGGCGAACCAGAGCAGCGCACGGAAACGCCGTTTACCTTCCCGCCAGAGCGGTACCTATTTATCTACTTGCACTTTGAGGTGCTTTCGAACTGCTAGGTTGGCGGGAGCAGGGACCAAACAATGGGAGCTCACCCCGTCGCGGGGATTCAAACCGCCGACCTTCTGATCAGCAAGTCCTAACTTTGGGGCAAATAATCAGAACCATCTTTGGGGCAGCTGGTAACAGTGTATAACAGCAGCTGACTGGTTGTGATCACACGGATCTGACTAATCCAAGACACATAATTTTCTTCTTTGCTCCCACCAGTTTCTCTAATGCAGGCATGCCCTGTCATGGCTAAAAATTGGCCGCTGTTTTTTTAATGCTAAAAGAACTAAGTCAGCATGAGGCAGTGGCCTACAATGACTCATGCAACCTTTCACCAAATTGTACCTGTATATATAGAGTGGTCAATGTTAGTGTTGGGTGTGGGTTGGTTGGATGGTAGAAAGCTGGTTGCATTTGGTGTGCGTAAAAAGCTGTCAGTCGTGGTTGGATAAGAAGAAGACTTTTTAAGAATAAAAGCAGCAATGTTCTGCAAGAATACTCTTTCTCAAAGACTCTTTTGTGCCAGCTAAGGTCTGAGGACTAGGTAAAGGAGTAGAAAAGGTCAGAACCTTTTCTTTTTCAAACACTGACATGTCCAACTGGTCGATTGCGATCTACTGGTCGATGGCGGGATGTCCCTGGTCGATCCTGGTCGAAAGCTTAAGAACTTTGGGTCAAGCCTCCCTCCAAAAATACTCAACAACTTTGGTCAACCCAGTAAGTAGATCACTTCCAGTTTTTTTAATATAGTGGGAGTAGATCGCAGTCTCTTGGGAGTTGGACGTGCCTTCTCTAATGCATTAGCCATCATACTCAACCTGGGGAGAGACGGGAAAAGAGAGCAGCATTGCAACGCCATCCCATTCATACTGTGATTCCTGATTGGCTGGCTTCACCCATGTGATTCATCCAGGAAGGAGGAAGTTTCAGACAGGGGATGCAAACTGGATTAGAGCCGAACAGGACTAAAGAGCGTACTGGCATAATAAGAAATGGTTTGAGGGAAATATTTCTGTCCCATTTGGGGACTTAATTTTGAAACAGAAACTTGAGGGGGGATATTTTGGCTGGACCAAGAGATTAGTAGATAAAGGGTTTTTAAAAAACCAAAAAACCAGGGGTGCAATATTTAACGGCCAAAAGTGGATCTCGACTTGCAGATTGGAGGTGAAAGTGGTCCTCCGTTTTGCAAAATGGTAACGACCCTGCCTCTAATCACCATTTACAAAGCACAGCTGCCAACGCAGAGCCAGGAGGAATCTTCATTAATCAGGAATTCAATTAAGTTGAATAGTCATTATTAATTTTATAGGCATTACGTCTAAGGGAAGCCGGAGCAAAGGATGGGATCCGGCAGCCGTTTCTTCAGTCGACGCCCCGGGTCAGAGTCGGGGAGGCAGCGCTGTCTGGCCAGTTGAGATATTAATGAGATGCCTTTAGGTGCAAATGATAGTTTAAGAGGTGTTACTTAACGGCAGCGCACCTCGTGCAAACACCCACACGCCGCCGTGTGCCTCTCCTGGAGAGCTGTCCTCCTTGTTAGAAGAAGTAATTAGAATGTAGGAACACTCACTTTGACACTTTAATAAAGTGCCTGGCGTCATCAATTTGGTATTTAATAAAAATAACATGGAACATCCATTGCATTTTGTACAGCGTTATATTTTTTAAAAAAATAAAACAAACCTCAATTTTTAAGGAATCCGGGTACCTCTTATTCTGCGGTGTCTCAGGGAGCCCAAAATCAGTGGTGGGTTTGCTTTGAACTGCAAGACGTGGGAAACAGGTGGTGGTTGGGAGCTGCTGGGTCAAAGGAACACAGAAGGCTACTTACACCAAGTCAGGCACAACACTCACAACCCCATGTTTGAAGAAAAAACACCAATGATGTGATATTTGTAGAGGAGACCAAGATGAGCAAGGATCTGGAAGCCAAGGCTTATAAGGAATGGTTGAGGGAGTTGGGTATGGTTAGCCTGGAAAGAGGAAACTGAGAAGAGAAAGGATTTGTTGTTGTTGTTGTTTAGTCATTTAGTTGTGTCCGACTCTTCGTGACCCCCTGGACCAGAGCATGCCAGGCACTCCTGTCTTCCACTGCCTCCCCCAGTTTGGTCAGACTCATGCTGGTAGCTTCGAGAACACTGTCCAACCATCTCGTCCTCTGTCGTCCCCTTCTCCTTGTGCCCTCCATCTTTCCCAACATCAGGGTCTTTTCCAGGGAGTCTTCTCATGAGGTGGCCAAAGTTTTGGAGCCTCAGCTTCAGGATCTGTCCTTCCAGTGAGCACTCAGGGCTGATTTCCTTCAGCATGAAGAGGTTTGATCTTCTTGCAGTCCATGAGACTCTCAAGAGTCTCCTCCAGCACCAGAATTCAAAAAGAGAAAGGATAGTCATCTTCAAATATCTCAAGGGCTGTCCCATGGAAGATGTAGCAAGCTTGTTTTCTCCTGCTCTGGAGAGTAGGACTCGAACCCGTGGCTTTAAGTTACAAGAAAGGAGGGTCCAGCTCATGGGTAGGCAAACTAAGGCCCGGGGGGCCGGATGCAGACCAATCGCCTTCTTAATCCGGCCTGTAGAAGGTCCGGGAATCAGCATGTTTTTACATGAGTAGAATGTGCCCTTTTATTTAAAATGCATCTCTGGGGTATTTGTGGGGCATAGGAATTCGTTCATATTTTTTTCCAAAATATAGTCCGGCCCCCCACAAGGTCTGAGGGACAGTGGACCAGGCCCCTGCTGGAAAAGTTTGCTGACCCCTGTTCCAGCTAAACATCAGGAAGAACTTTCTGACGGTAAGAGCTGTTCAATGGTGGAACGGTCTCCCTCGAGAGGTTGTGGACTCTCTTTCATTGGGGGGGGGGCCTTTCAGCAGAGGTTGGGTGGCCATCTGTCATAGATGCTTTAGTTGAGATTCCTGCATTGCTGAGGGCTGGGCTAAATGACTCTACAATCAACTCTGCAATTCTGTGATTCTACGAGACTTGGGACAAGAGGTTTTGACGTTGTCCTCCCCTGGTAGCACCTCTCTTGTGGTAAGGTAAAGGTAAAGGTAAAGGTAAAGGTCCGCTGGATAGTTAAGTCCAGTCAAAGGCGACTATGGGGTTGTGGCGCTCATCTCGCTTTCAGGCCAAGGGAGTCGCCGTTTCTCTACAGAAAGTTTTCCGGGTCCTGTGGCCAGCAGGACTAAACTGCTTCCGGCACAACGTGACACCGTGGCAGAAACCAAAGTGCAAATAAATGCCATTTACCTTCCCGCTGCAGTGATACCTATTTATGTACTCGCACTGGTGTGCTTTCAACTGGTCATGCTGGCTAGGAATGATGGGAGTTGTAGTCCAACAACACCTGGGGACCCACAGGTTGAGAAACACTGGTAGCTGGTTCAGTATCCTCTACACCAGGCATGGCCAAACTTGGACCTCCAGCTGTTTTGGGACTACAACTCCCATCATCCCTAGCTAACAGGACCAGTGGTCAGGGGTGGTAGGAATTGTAGTCCCCAAACAGCTGGAGGGCCAAGTTTGGCCATGCCTGCTCTACATCGGCTGACAGCCATGGCTCTCCAGGTTTGCAAGCAGGTATATCTCCCAACCTTCCCTGGAGATGTCATTGGGGACCAAACCTTCTGGGCACCTTCTGTCATATGTGGTGGACATGTAAGGTAGTAAAAGAATTTTAGGTAATGATATATAATGAATTGAAAAAAATGTTTAAAATAACTTTTTCTAAAAGAAAACCAAAGCCTCTCTTTTAGGAATTTTAGTTGCGGTAATCCCAAGGGAGCAGAAAAGAGTATTTATGTATGTGACCACAGCTGCACATATGTTATTGGCCCAGAGATGGAAAGAAGACAAAGTCCTGACCAAAGAAGAATGACAGTTTAAACTGATGGATTATGCCAAAATGGCAAAAATGACCGGAAGGATCAGAAATCAGGAAGACCAAAATTTTAATAAGGAATGGTGAAAATTGATAATTTATCTTCAAGACCATTGTAAACAGTTAAAATCATTATTAGGATTGGAATGACACTTGTAGTAAGACGGGAGTTTGAAGGAGAGACGGGTCGAAAAAGAGTCCGTGTGCGAGAAATGGAAATCTTTTCAGATGGCAAACCCAAAATCCTATGAGGGAGACTGGTCACAAACCACCAATGCTCCCAGTGACGTTAACTGAATGGAAACTCCCAAGCCTTTGAGTCCCACCAGACTCTGTTTCTACAGCAACTGGCACCCATGGCAATGCTATTACGGGATGGATGAGCAAGTAGATCTCTCTGGCTGGAGCCAGGAAGGAACAGGGATGCTCCCTCTGTGAAGACCAACAGAATCCCTTCTAAGCCTTTCTACAATTCGTAAATAGTTCAGGAACAACTAGGGCAGCCTTTCTCAACCTGTGGGTCCCCAGATGTTGTTGAACTACAACTCCCATCACCCCAGCTAGCAAGGCCAGAGCTCAGGGATGATGGGAGTTGCAGTCCAACAACATCTGGGGACCCACAGGTTGAGAACCGCTGAACTAGGGTTTCTCATTCCTGCATGGACATGACTATTCCCTCCTCCTAAGGCCAATTTCACCCCATAAAATTAAAGAACTATGATACTAGGTAAAAGGTAAAGGACCCCTGGACGGTTAGGTCCAGTCAAAGGCGACTATGGGGCTGTGGCGCTCATCTCGCTTTCAGGCCAAGTGAGCCGGCGTTTGTCCACAGACAGCTTTCCAGGTGTGTGGCCAGCAGGACTAAATCGTTTCTGATGTAACAGGACACCGTGATTGAAACCAGAGCTCATGGAAACGTTTACCTTCCTGCCACAGCAGTACCTATTTATCTATTTGCACTGGTGTGCTTTCGAACTGCTAGGTTGGCAGCAGCTGGGACAGAGCAACAGGAGCTCACTCCATTGCGGGGATTCGAACCGCTAACCTTTTGATCGGCAAGCCCAAGGCTCAGTGGTTTAGACCACAACACCACCCATGTCCCTCTACTATAATACTATCATGCAGAGGGTAGTGTGACCAGTGCAGTCATACTGGGCACTACAGGGGGCATCAAAACAATGATGTAGAACGGATCGTGAGAGACGGGGATGCAGGATTGTAGCATCGCACAGGGCACCATTGAAATTTGAGATCCCAAAGTCTGCTGCTGCAATCATGGCTTGCTCAGAAGAATTCTGGGAGCTGTGGTCTGTTGATGGTGCCAGGAGGCCCCTGTTCCCCTCCCAGAACTACAGTTCACAGAGTGGTTTAACAGTCTTTCCTCTTCACAACTCTGGGCATTGCAGCTGTGAAAGGAAGAATAGGGACCTCCTAACAATTCGCCACACCCCCAACCAACTACAGCCCCCATGTTTCTTTGGGGGAAGCCATGACTATTTCAAGTGGTATCATACCACTTTAAATGTATGGCGTGAGCAGTCTCCAGTACAGCATAGGACTGAGAGGCAAGGTGGTATAGTGGTTAGAGTGTTGGACTAGGACCTGGGAGTCCAGGGTTCAAATCCTCACTCAGCCATGAAGCTCACATGGGCCAGATGCTGCCTCATAGGCTAACCCACATCAATGGGCTGTTGCGAAGATTAAGTGGGGAGGAGGAAAATTATGTATGCCATCTTTATTATTATTAATTCGATTTATATACTGCCCTTTATCTTGAACTCCAAGGAGTTCAAGATGAAAGGGCAGTATAGGATTAAAATAAGATAAAATAAAAATAAAAGGGCAGTAAAATAAAATAAAAATAAAAGGGCAGTAAAGGATTAAAACAAAATAAAATATCAAATTATCTCATATAAGGAAGGCAGGGGGGAACTGTGGGGTCATAAGAGATCTGCTATTGACCTGGTAACAACTGATCAATCAAATCATGGCATGCCTTCCCACCCCACCTCACCCCTTGCACCCAAAGGACCCCCACCCGCAGATCTTCGCATCAAGGCACCCTTGTGCTTCACTGCTCTGCCATTGGCTCCTTCCTATCGGAGCAGGAATACCTGCTGCTGTACTGCAGCAGGTGGGATTGAATCAACAGCATTTCCTTAAAGGAGGCTCCCTGTTGCACCTCTGTATGTCATGACACTTCCCATCGGACAACGCATCCAGATCAGGGGCTCATGCAGAAGCTGCGTCAGGTGGAGTCTGCCAGGAGCAGGGGTAGGCAACCTAAGGCCCATGGACCACAAGCGGCCCATGGGGGTTGTTTAACCAGCCCATGAGCCACCCCCGAACCGAGTTGCCCGCTCAGCGAGTCCCCGCACACTGCGCTGAACCAGCACGGCGCGGTGACTTGCTTCCACGGCACCGAAAATCGCGTCTGCGCAGATGCAGATGCTGGAAATTGTGGACGCACACCTGAGCGCGTGCGCACAATCTGGCCCACGGAGGAATCTCCTCTGGAGTGAATCGGCCCAGGCGAGGTAAACCTTGCCAACCCCTGGCCAGGAGGATTGGGAGGGCAGAGCAAGAAATTGGTTCAGGAAGCAGAACCACGGACAGATCCAAGTTGGGTGGTCAGGTGTCAAGGGGAGCAGGAGAGACAGTTACCTATAGGCTGAAACTCTCTTTGGCTGTTAAGGTGTGTAGTATTCTTCCTTCCAGGGAAGTAATCCCAATTGAACTGAGAAGGATTTGCTCCTGAGTAAACACGCATAAGTTTGCACTGTCAGCTGCTATCTACTATTACAGGTGAAACTCAGAAAATTAGAATATCGTGGAAAAATTCATTTCAGTAATTCAACTTAAAAGGTGAAACTAATACGGTATATGAGATAGACTCATAACATGCAAAGCGAGATATATCAGGCTTTTATTTGTTATAATTGTGATGATTGTGGTGTACTTGGAGATCATTTGTATAAACACTGTATTAGGAAAAGTTTAGGGTAAGTATAAAAACAATCTTGTAAGTTTATAAATGTTCTTTTCTTCCTCTTTCTTCTTTTGTCTTATAATTCTTTTTATTTTTAAAATAAAGAATACACACACACACACACGTCTACAGAGGTTTTAAGGGGATAATAGTGCCCCCCTGCCAAAGAAAATTTTGGGGTGACACGTGGATAGGAAAAAACAGTGGAAACCTGCTCTTTGTGTGCTGGAAGACGAGGCGGGGAACGCCAATCTAATAAGGCAAAGCCGCAATAACCGTTATAATTAATTTAAGCAAGAGGCCCTATGATGAAACGACACCCAGTGCATTCCACTCCCATCCAGGAGCCAGGCTCATTTTTCCAGTTAAGCTATGGGCTGTGCTAAAGAGAGTCGGAAATTGTGGGGGAGATGAGGTATTTCAATATTTCATATAATTTCATATACCTTCTAATATCTCTCCTGCTAATTTCATTATGCAACATAGTCAGCACAAGTGATATAATTATTGAAAAGTAATTTCGCAATAAATGGATTTAAATGTGTTCGAGCCCACGGTAAATTCAATCTCTCCGCAAGAGGTGGATGGTGGAGGCAGCCAGGATAGTGCAGGGTGAAATTCGAGGCTTTATCCATGTCCCATGTCGGGTATCTAATTACACCAACTAATAACATCCACTTTAGATGGCGACTGATCACCAGATAAGTTTCTTCCTCCCCCACCATCACCCTCCTGCAATGAAATTTCCTCCTCCGCAGTCTCTTCTACACTCTTGAATTAAGTCTCATTTGCCGACCAGTTCTGAGAATATCTCTTGGGTTAGTGGTTGCTGGTTGGCCTTGACCTTTTGGCCAACTCCCTGCCAGCCATCGCAACACAGAGTTGGAACGCCATTGATGGGGAAAACGTTGGCCCTGCAGATACTGCTGGACTCCAACTCCCAGCATTCCTGGTCACGTCGTCAGGGGCTGATGGGAGTTGGAGTCCAGCAACGTCTGCAGGGTTGCATATTATCTGTCACTGGTGTAGCCCAGCCCTGTGTCACTACAGGACCCAGCGGCAGAAAAGAAAAGGAAAAGCATGTAAACTTTCCATGCATTCACAGGAAACCGGCTTTCCTGGAGTCAGACCGTCAAGCTCAGTTCTTGTTTGGGCAATCTATCTGGAAGATATTTATATTTTGAGGAGTTAGTGACCTGACATGGTTATCCTTCCTGCCCTCTCTTCCTTCCTTTTGCTTATCTGTGGTTAAGTTCTTTGATGGTGGAGATCAGCCTTTAATGTCCTAATCTGTTGTGAGGAAGTGATGGTGATGTCAGACATTGTTTTGAGAAAGTGAGGCATTGGGAGAGGGTGTCTAATGAATGATCTGCACTAGCCCAGTAATGTATGACTGCATATAGCTAGTCAGGCAAGCTACACGGGCTAGCTATCTTTTGTTGTTTAGTCGTTTAGTCGTGTCTGACTCTTTGTGACCCCATGGACCAGAGCACACCGGGCACTCCTGTCTTCCACTGCCTCCCCCAGTTTGGTCAAACTCATGCTGGTAGCTTCGAGAACACTGTCCAACCATCTCGTCCTCTGTCATCCCCTTCTCCTTGTGCCCTCCATCTTTCCCAACATCAGGGTCTTTTCTAGGGAGTCTTCTCTTCTCATGAGGTGGCCAAAGTCTTGGAGCCTCAGCTTCACGATCTGTCCTTCCAGTGAGCACTCAGGGCTGATTTCCTGCAGAATGGATAGGTTTGATCTTCTTGCAGTCCATGGGACTCTCCAGAGTCTCCTCCAGCACCAGAATTCAAAAGCATCCATTCTTCGGCGATCAGCCTTCTTTATGGTCGAGCTCTCACTTCCATACATCACTACTGGGAAAACCATAGCTTTAACTAGACGGACATTTGTCGGCAAGGTGATGTCTCTGCTTTTTAAGATGCTGTCTAGGTTTGTCATTGCTTTTCTCCCAAGAAGCAGGCGTCTAAATCGGACGGTGTTGGGCATAGTTTGGGAGACGCTTGTGCACGGACTGATGGCCATGGGGCCATGCAAACTGAGGCTACCTGGGGGAGTCACTTCGCCGCATCTTGAGGGCTTCCAAGTGGCAGATTGCTGTGCTTGCTTGGTAATGTATTTATTGCTTGCTGTTTGGAATAAAATCTCAAATCTTCTCACTCACTTGTTTTTGTGTGTGGGATGTAATCCATTGAGAGCAGTCAAGTACAACATTCCTTGTTTTCCTAGAGTGGACATGCGGTGGAATGGAAGGATGGTCCAGCCAGGAGGAAACAGGAAGTTTTCGACAGGAAAAAACAGGAAATGTGGGACATTCTGGACTCAAATTAGAATCCAGGACAGCTTCTGTAAATCTGGGACTGTCCTCAGAAAATAGGGACATTTGGAGAGTCTGGGTAAATGCAGTTACCTGGGAGTAACTTTCATTGAACATACATAGGTTAGGTGCATCACTAAGTTGATTAATGCATTAACTAAATCTAATTACTTTTGTATGTGGGTGAAAACAGTGCCTCTGAAGTGAGAAGCATCCGTTCTTTGTAAGACGATGGATGCATGTCAAAGCAAGTATTGTATCGGAAAAGACTTGCCCTCCCGCATGAGAGAGAAGTCAAAGTGTCCCTTCTTAAAATGGCGCTTGCCATCTGGAGTTTTTAAAAATACTGTTAATAAAAATAATGTTTGGGTTGTTGATGTTGTTTTTTTAAAAATCTGCTGCACATTTTTAATTGATTTAAAACACATGCCATTGATTCCTCTAACAGTTAGATTCTAACTAGGGATGGAGGAGAAAGGCTATCCAGTTCCCATTTAAAGGCAACTTCCCTGTGAAGAAAAGTTGGAGTGTTGGACATTTTAGTTCAGGAAGAGGTTTAGTGAGAGGCATAGCTGTCAACTTACAGATTTGAAAATAAGGGACCAGCAGCCTCAAAAATAAGGGACCAGCAGCCAAAATAAGAGATTTTAGTCAACCAGCAGCCAAACGAAGCCTCAAGTGGTGGTTCCCACAGCGCAGCAACCCGGCAAAGGGGTGCAGCAAGGAAAACCACCGTCACCTCTCCGCTGCGAAGCGCTGAGCAAAAGCGAGTCCCCAGGCAACGCGGCCGATTTGATTGGCACAAGGCATGCAAGCTCCACCCCCCGTCGTTCTTAGACTCCTTATTGGGTGAGCAATGCAGCCAAGCAACACAGTTGGAGCCTCCCTTCTCCCTGGCCGGCAGGGAGGGAGGGAGAGGAGCTGCTTCCTTTGAAACCCGGGAAATTTAAGGGTCATCATCAATAAGGGACAGCAGCGGGACACGGCGCTGGGGTAAGGGAGTTTCCCGCCAAATAAGGGACGGTTGACAGCTATGGTGAGAGGTGACACGATAGACGTTCATAAAATTTGGCATGCCTTGGAGAATGTGGATACAGAAAAGAACTCATGGACAGCCAATGAAGCTGAATGTTGGAGGATTCAGGGCAGATAAAAGAAAATACTTCTTCACACAGCAATGAATTAAACCGTGGAACTCCCTGCCACAGGAAACAGTGATAGCCACCAACCAGGATGGCTTTAAAAGATGATTGGACAAATTCATAGAGAAGGCTGTGAATTGTTACTGTCTCCCTGCTTATTTAACTTATATGCAGAATTCATCATGCGAAAGACTGGGCTGGATGAATCGAATCCCTAGCCGGAATTAAGATTGCCAGAAGAAATATCAACAACCTCAGATATGCAGATGACACAACCTTGATGGCAGAAAGTGAGGAGGAATTAAAGAACCTCTTAAAGAGGGTGAAAGAGGAGAGTGCAAAATATGGTCTGAAGCTCAACATCAAAAAAACGAAGCTCATGGCCACTGGTCCCATCACCTCCTGGCAAACAGAAGGGGAGGAAATGGAGGCAGTGAGAGATTTTACTTTCTCGGGCTCCATGATCACTGCAGATGGTGACAGCAGTCACGAAATTCAAAGACACCTGGTTCTTGGGAGAAAAGTGATGACAAACCTAGACAGCATCTTAAAAAGTAGAGACATCACCTTGCCAACAAAGGTCCGTATAGTTAAAGCCATGGTTTTCCCAATAGTGATGTATGGAAGTGAGAGCTGGACCATAAAGAAGGCTGATCGCTGAAGAATTGATGCTTTTGAATTATGGTGCTGGAGGAGACTCTTGAGAGTCCCATGGACTGCAAAAAGATCAATTTATTTTATGTCTGTTTTTAATTTTTTATGGTTTTATTGTACGGTGTTCTTATCCCTGTGAACCGTTTTGACATATGTTTATTTGTGACAAAACGAATTTTCGTTTTATAAATAAATAAATCCTGGGCGCTGAGAGTTGTTAAGAGCCCCCACCCCCAGCTGCAATTCAAGCATCTTTGAGAAACTAGTTCCCAGAATACTTTGAGGGAAGCCATGATTGTTAAAATGACATTGTAGCACTTTCAATATGTGGTGTGGGTGTGCCCTTCCCACACCCATTAACTTCAATGGACGTGAATAGCTCAGCTGGTTAGAGTGTGCGCTGATAACGCCAAGGTTGCAGGTTTGATCCCCGCAAGGGGCAGCTGCATATTCCTGCATTGAAGGGGGTTGGACTAGAATTCAAGGATCAGCAAACCTTTTCAGCAGGGGGCCGGTCCACTGTCCCTCAGACCTTGTTGGGGGCAGGACTATATTTTGGGAGGGGGAAATGAACAAATTCCTATGCCCCACCAATAACCCAGAGATGCATTTTAAATAAAAGGACCCATTCTGTTGTTGTTTAGTCGTTTAGTCGTATCCGACTCTTCGTGACCTCCTGGACCAGAGCACACCAGGCACTCCTGTCTTCCACTGCCTCCCACAGTTTGGTCAGACTTATGTTAGTAGCTTCGAGAACACTGTCCAACCATCTCGTCCTCTGCCGTCCCCTTCTCCTTGTGCCCTCCATCTTTACCAACATCAGGGTCTTTTCCAGGGAGTCTTCTCTTCTCATGAGGTGGCCAAAGTATAACCCAGAGACGCATTTTAAATAAAAAGGACCCATTCTACTCATGTAAAAACACGCTGATTCCCGGACCGTCTGTGGGCTGGATTTAGAAGGCAATTGGGCTGGATCCAGCCCCCAGGCCTTAGTTTGCCTACCCATAGACTTGATGATCCTCCCTTCCAACGCTACAATTCTATCATTTCTATGATTCTACTCAGAGTAGTACGAACACTGGACACTCCTCCTGTTATGTTCTTTTAATGTTTGTACATTTTAAACCGAAGTAAGGGTTCTTGTTTACTTATTAGAAACAGGCTTTTAGAAAATGTAATAAACTAATGAAACTGAACAAGCCAGCTGGTACCCAAAGTGAAATGAGGATGGCCTGTTTCACAAGTCACCAGATCCAAACTGTTTATTATCGGGGAAAGAATTTGTCACGAAGCCTGACGACAGAACTTTGTGCTGGAAAAAAGTTATAACCTCGCCTCGGCAGTGAAAACCCCTTCCATTGCAGCAGCCCCCAATTAACTTTTGTTTGGGGATCCTGTTAATTTCCAAACCAACCCATCAAAGCTGTATCTGAAACAGTCATTAAAAAGAAAGGGGTTTGTGTGGTTGTTTCATATTATGCTAAAAGGTAAAGGTAAAGGTACCCCTGTCCGAACGGGCCAGTCTTGACAGACTCTGGGGTTTGTGCGCCCATCTCACATCTATATGCCGGGGGCCAGCGCTGTCCGGAGACACTTCCGGGTCACGTGGCCAGCGTGACAAGCTGCATCTGGCGAGCCAGCGCAGCACACGGAACGCCGTTTACCTTCCCGCTGGTAAGCGGTCCCTATTTATCTACTTGCACCCGGGGGTGCTTTCGAACTGCTAGGTTGGCAGGCGCTGGGACCGAGCAGCGGGAGCGCACCCCGCTGCGGGGATTCGAACCGCCGACCTTTCGATCGGCAAGCCCTAGGCGCTGAGGCTTTTACCCACAGCGCCACCCGCGTCCCTTCATATTATGCTACTAATTGCTAAACACGGAGGTGTCTCCTTCCTTTCTCCCCACCTCAACCCCACATCTCTTATAAGATGCTTTTCTTATTTTGCAACCTTAACCGCCAAGGTATCCCTAACCGTGTAGTTTTTGGGTGTGGGTTTTTTTGTTTTGTTTTAAAGAAAACCTGTAAATGGCAAGATTGTGCAAATAGCACTCGGATCATTTGCATAAAAATTGGTTGCAAAGAGCAATTAGCACTTCATTAATAATCAATGAAGTGCCAATTTACACATTGCCCAAAAGCAAATTGTAAATTCAATTTGGTTGAGGATGGAGAAATCCAGACTTAAACCGAAGTGGGAGGCTGCTGCAGAGGTCTGCTCAGGCAAGGTTTCGATACGACCTCCAGTGCGAGTCTGCTCCCTCCTCGCTTGAGACACCTTCCTCCTGTTACCGGAAAAATCCGAGGGCTCCCTTGGACAAAAACAAAGACACCAACCAGGATAACTTGGAGCAAAACAGCAGCCTGTAGGCTTGGCCTTTATTGAACTGTTGCAACAGGGTGTTCCCCTCACTTGCAGGAGAGAGGAAAGACCCAGAAAGATGGTGTGCAAGGCCTTATAAAAACTTTTGAAATTCCCCTCCTCTAGGTCAAGCCCAACCCCAGAAACATCATGCATACATTACAGAAAGGAGGGGTTGACATCATGCATACATTACAGAAGGGGTTGACATCATGCATACATTACAGAAAGGAGGGGTTGAGGGAGGAGTTGTGGTGGTAACCTGAGTGTGCTGTCACCTGGCTGGTTCCTCCTTTCCCCCTGCCCATGAGTCACTTCCAGGAGACAAAGGGGAGTTGGCAGTTTCCTGCCCCCAGAGGGAAGATCTGATCATTGTCCTTTGTTTCAGTCCATGCTGAATCCACTCCCACATGCAAGTTCTTTGTGATCTTGATTGTCTTCTGTCTGGGATCATCAGGGTTGGCATAGCAACTGGGCAGGGCTCCTGTGGATATGCTGGGATGGTGAAGGGATTATGGCTGACCAGAACCAAGCCACCCCCCTTTGATAGTCCTTGTCATATGGAGTAAAATAAAAATGGAACAGTGCAAATCCGATGTATGGTTGATTTTCTATGAATTTATAACAGAAATGTGGCGTATGTAGTGTGTGAGTGTGAGTGTGTGTGAAGTTTGTACAAACAGAATGATTGGGGTGGGGGGGTTCCTGCTACACTCCGCAAGTCACAAACTTGGTGTCCCCTGGTCGTCTGTTCTTTCTGCAGCCAGGCACCAGGATTGCCAGGAGCCCTGCATTCGGATCCAGAAATATGACTTCACCAAGTTGGGGTGGGGAGGGCAGTTCTTTCCTTTTGTATACAGTTATACCTCGAGTTGGGATGTTGGTGGCGCTGTGGGTTAAACCACAGAGCCTAGGACTTGCCGATCAGAAGGTCGGCGGTTCGAATCCCCGCGATGGGGTGAGCTCCTGTTGCTCAGTCCCAGCTCCTGCCCACCTAGCAGTTCAAAAGCACGTCAAAGTGCAAATAGATAAATAGGTACCGCTCCGGTGGTAAGGTAAACGGCGTTTCCATGCACTGCTCTGGTTCGCCAGAAGCGGCTTAGTCATGCTGGCCACATGACCCGGAAGTACGCCGGCTCCCTCGGCCAATAAAGCGAGATGAGTGCCGCAACCCCAGAGTCAATCATGACTGGACCTAATGGTCAGGGGTCCCTTTACCTTTACTCTATACCTCGAGTTGAATGTGCTTCGGGTTGAGCGCGTTCGAGTTGCACTCCGCAGCAACCTGGAAGTAACGGAGAGTGTTACTTCCGGGTTTCGCCGCTCGCGCATGCGCAGACACTAAAAATGACATCACACGTATGCGCGGAAGTGGCGAAACACGACCCGCACACGCACAGTCGCGCCGTCGCATCTTGCGTTCCATTCGGGATGCGAATGGGGCTCCAGAACAGATCCCATTTGCATCCCGAGGTACCACTATATATACATTTTTATTGATTTTTTAACATATCAGTTCCAACAGTCATACAACATATCTTCTCATCATATACAATATTTTAGACTTCTGTCAACACCTCTGATGATTTTCCGTTCTTTATCACTTATTCTGCATATCTTAATTTCTATATTACATTTAATTGTCCTTAACTAATAGTTCTTTTCATAGTCTTTCTTGCCGTATTTCAAATAATCCACTTTACAAAACTTCTTGCAGTCCTACTAGCGTAATCTGTTTAGTACAATTACTTTTCAAATAGTTCATATATTTACTCCAGTCTTCTAAGAATCTCTGATCCCGCAGGTTTCAAATCCTTCCTGTTAATTTATCTAATTCTGCATAGTCCATCAACTTCATCCTCCATTCTTCTTTCGTCGGTAGTTCTTCTTTCTTCCATTTTTGTGGGGGAGGGCAGTTCTTTCCCAAAGGGAATCTAAACCAAGAAATCAGGAATGGATGCCAAGCACAAACTCGGTGTTCCCTGATTGTCTCTCAGGGTTTATTTCTGGAACGGAAGCAGAATTAAGATGATCAAGGGTCTGGAAACCAAGCCTGATGAGGAACAGTTGAAGGAGTTGGGTATGGTTAGCCTGGAAATGAGGCGTCTGAGATGTGATAGCCTTCTTTGAATATTTAAAGGGCTGTCACACAGAAGATGGAGCAAGATTGTTCATGGCTCAGTCAGTAGAGCATGAGACTCTTAATCTCAGGGTCCTGAGTCTGAGTCCCACTTTGGGCAAAAGATTCCTACACTGGAGAGCGTTGGACTACATGACTCTCATTGTCCCTTCCCATTGTATTATGAGATTCTCCAGCTCTCAAGGCTAGGACCCGAATCAAGTTACAAGAAAGGAGAGTCCAACTCAACATCAGAAAGACCTTTCTGAGAGTAGGAGCTGCTCAGCAGTGGAACAGTCTCCCTTGGGAGATGGTGGACTCTCCTTCATGGGAGATATTTAAGCAGAGATTCCTGCATTGCAGGGGGTTGGGCTAGATCAGGCATAGGCAAACTCCGGCCCTCCAGATGGTTGGGACTACAATTCCCATCAACCCTAGCTAACAGGACCGGTGGTCAGGGATGATGGGAATTGTAGTCCCAAACATCTGGAGGGCTGGAGTTTGCCTATGCCTGGACTAGATGGGCCTTGGTGTCTCTTGCAACTCTACAGTTCTATGATTTGATGATTCTAGGTTCCTAGGCAATCTATCTCTGAAGACCAGATCCAAAGGACTTACGGGACCGCCTCTCCTGGTCTGCCCCACAGAGCACCTTAAGGTCCATGAACAATCATAGTTAAGAGGTCCCGGCCCTAAGGAAGTCAGATTATCATCCACCAGGGCCAGGGCCTTCTCAGTGATGGCTCCAACCTGGTGGAATGCTCTGTCCCATGAGACCAGGGCCCTGCAGGATTTAACTTCCTTCCGCAGGTCCTGTTAGACAGGGCTATTCCGACTGGCTTTCAATGTGAACTTAGCCTGATATTTTATTCCCCTTCCTTCCCTCTCCCTCCCCTTTTTATGAAGATTACCCGCTCTGGGATCCCACAGCTAATTCTTCCCTGGTCTCCTCGCTGGCCCAAATAGGACTAATTTAGCCAGCTAGCCCTGGTGATCATCTAATGTTTATTGGATGGATTTCCCCCCTAAATTGATTTTTGAATTCTGAATTTATTGTTATTCACGTTTTATACTGTATTTTATGCTGCTTTTGTTGCATCAATTAAGTGTTTTAAATTTGTTGTTAGCCGCCCTGAGCCCGGTTTCCTGAACCGGGAGGGGCAGGGTATAAATAAAAAAATATTATTATTTATTAATAAATATTTTTGAGAAGGAGAGGGCTCTTGCCTTCATGTTCTGCTTCTTGTAGACTTCCTTGGAGGCAACCCACTGCCCCACAGTTTCAAACCGGGTCTTGTCTAGATGGGCATAGATTTCTTTTTTTAATTCAAAATTATAACAAGACATATTATCAGAAAACATATCATCCTTGTTTCCCCCCCTTTTCCCCTCCCTCCCCCCTCCCACACAAAACCCACCCACCCCCACCCCACCCCCCGACTTCCCTCAGTTCCAGTCTTTGGTTTCTCTAATAATGCTGTTTTCTGCACATTACAAAGTTGTATAGATCCTCAAACTATTTAGCTGATTATTATCAATAAAAAGTTTGTGAATGTTTATTCAAAACCTGCCAAGGAGTCCAGTTCACTTTGTTGCGTCTTCAGATACTTTGTAAAGGGTTCCCATTCATCCTTAAAGTCACAGTTATCCTTGTCCCGTAGCTTATATGTCAGTTTTGCCAGTTCTGTATAGTCCGTCAAATTTTGTTGCCATGATTCTTTAGTTGGGGTTTCTTCAGTCTTCCATCCTTGTGCTACCAGAACTCTCACGGCCCTTGTTGCATACATGAAGATGTTTTTCAACTTTTTTGGCAGGTCTTTCCCTACAATCCCCAACAAAAATGCCTCGGGTTTCTTAACAAATGTTAAATGGAACATTTTCTTCAATTCATTGTATATCATTTCCCAAATTTTTAAAATTACCTTACAATCCCACCACATATGATAAAATGTCCCCTCCTTTTCCTTACACTTCCAACATATATTTGAACTAGTTTTGTACATTTTCCCTAACTGCACTGGTGTTGTGTACCATCTGTACATCATCTTCATGTAATTCTCCTTCAGTAGGGAACAATCTGTAAATTTTAAGTCAGTTTTCCATAATTTAACCCAATCTTCCATCATAATGTTGTGACCTACATCTTGTGCCCATTTAATCATAACTGATTTTACCTCTTCATCTTTCGTCTCCCATTCTAATAGTATGATGTATGCGGCCTTCAGATGGGCATAGATTTCAGGACCTCAGAAGTCATGAGTGCTTATTCAGATCCCTGCGTTGCTGGAGGCTGGACTAGATGCCCTTCAGGGTTTCCTTCTGACTAGCATTCGATGATTCTGAGAGGCCCAAGAATGGGAGGAAATGTGGAAGGTTTTTAGGCGACGTAATAATAAAATAGTTAATAAATCTAAGCGGCCATTTAGTTATTGATGAAGTAAGAGGAGCTGTTTAATGTGGAAAACATAAGCAAGATCGATAGGAGAGAACACAAATAACTGAAAACTATTGACACGTAAGTATTTTAAGCCTAACTGCAGTCATATGCATTTTCCGGGCGTATCTCACCTTCTAATAGCACCCTAGAGATGATGGGGTTAATTGATGCAGCTGTTTACTCGCAGCTCACGTGAGGAATCTCCCGGGGGGACCTGTTATTAAACTAAAGTGTTTAATGAAGCACTAAGGAGCGAAGTTCCTAATATCGAAGGAAATTAAATAAAAAGGACGAACAAACTTCTTTCCTTTTTCTCTCTCCTTCCGACGATGGGTGTTCCAGGGCCATCTTAAGGGTTGCACCCCACAAGTTCCCCTGGGGGAAGTTGGGGAGATGGATAGAGGAACCTTGCTTTCACTGCCTGGGGAGGGTTTTCCTGTCAAACAAAGAAGGCTGGAACAGATCATACAGAGCGAAGAGTGGTATTCAGGTGCAGAAGATGGATGCCAATTGCAGAACTGGGTGCAGGATACAGTTTCCTTTTTTTAAAAAAAAAAATCTAGTTTCGAGTCCTTATGGATGCAAACATAAGCTTGAAAGTTTCTGTT
Organism: Podarcis vaucheri; assembly: GCF_965113315.1. Lineage (NCBI taxonomy): Eukaryota > Metazoa > Chordata > Lepidosauria > Squamata > Lacertidae > Podarcis > Podarcis vaucheri. Next base: position 50,576,053 of record NC_138752.1, read on the forward strand.
GAAATATCAGGCACTAGATTGCATCTTAAAAAGCAGAGACATCACCTTGCCGACAAAGGTCCGTATAGTTAAAGCTATGGTTTTTCCAGTGGTGATGTATGGAAGTGAGAGCTGGACCATAAAGAAGGCTGATCACCGAAAAATTGATGCTTTTGAATTATGGTGCTGGAGGAGACTCTGGAGAGTCCCATGGACTGCAAGAAGATCAAACCTCTCCATTCTTAAGGAAATCAGCCCTGAGTGCTCACTGGCAGGACAGATCCTGAAGCTGAGGCTCCAAGACTTTGGCCACCTCATGAGAAGAGAAGACTCCTTGGAAAAGACCCTGATGTTGGGAAAGACGGAGGGCACAAGGAGAAGGGGACGACAGAGGACAAGATGGTTGGACAGTGTTCTCAAAGCTACGAACATGAGTTTGACCAAGCTGCAGGAGGCAGTGGAAGACAGGAGTGCCTGGCATGCTCTGGTCTATGGGGTCAAGAAGAGTCGGACACGACTAAAAGACTAAACAACAACAAGATTGCTGAACTTAAGAGTCAGATCATGTCTTCATGTGACTCGCTATTGCTTTCCCCAGCCTGGTTCCCTCTGGATGTTTTGCACTAACCTCTCTTCAGTCTCAGAGAAGACAGAGGGCACCAGATTGGATAAGGCTGTTTTGCCCTGATGGAAGTGGCTTTCTAGAGCTGCAGAGGATAGTTTCCTGGACCATACCTGGAGATGTCAGAGGCTGAACCTGTGACCTCCGATACTCTGCAGTTGAGCTGCAGTCATAAGCGTAGCCAGGTGGGTGCGGGGGGGGGGGGCAGCTGCCCCCCTAAATCAAGTAAACAAATAAAAATACTTAACTAACTGACCAATTGCATGACAGATAACTAGGTTCTGCGCCCCCAACATAAAGCCTGCCCTCCCCATAAAATAAATCTTGGCTACGCCCATGGCTTCAGCCCTTCTCTTAAAAGTGGAGGAATAAAACTGCCATTGGGTGAGGTCAGTGCCGGATTTACATGTAAGCTAAACAAGGTATAGCTTAGGGCCCCACTCTTTGGGGGCCCCCCCAAAAAATTAATATAGGCAGCCTATATATAGAAATGAGCAAACCAGTGATACTTGAGGGAGCAGGCTAGCAGGCTGGGCCCATTACTTACATCATAGGAGCCTACACAACACAAAACACTGTTGCTGTATGTAGGTTTTATTTTATTTGTTTTTGAAATATACTCGGAGTTGAGAGTGGATTTCATGCTCTTTATTCAGCTCACAGTGGTGAGGAGGAATGGAAGTTCCCCCAGAATGTCTGCCTTATATACATTATTTACACAACGGGCCCCATGTGATTGGCTAATTCCGGGATTCTCCTGTAGGACAATCAGATTGCGGATTCCCTTCCACCTGGAGCTGGATTGGGTGGCTCCTGTGGACCAATCAGACTGCTGCATTCTGAATCCTGTTGTTCTAGGACCAATCAGACTGCTGCATTCTGGATCCTATTGTTCTATGACCAATCAGACTGTTGCCTTTCAGATCCTAGTCAACTCAATACATAACAGTTTTTTTATCTTATATATTGGAAATGTACATCCAGGTTGTTTTTTTTCCTTTAAAGAGAGTGGGGCCCTAAGTATAGCTTGTTTAGCTTATACATAACCCAGCACTGCTCATAGCTATTGATAGCCCTCCATGAATCTGACCAATCCTCTTTTAAAACCATCCAGGCTATTGGCCCTCCCTGCCTCCTAGGGGACCATCACACTATGTGCCGTGTGATGAAGGCGTTTCTTTTAATCTGTCATGAAACTTCCAACATTTGGGCTCTGTTGCCTGAGTCCCTGGATCAAGGCTCCCAGGGCCTTACGTTGTCTTGCTCCTCCAGAATCTGGCTGGTACCAACCTGTCTTTAATTTTGTCCTCCCTTTGTCCTCCCTTGATGGTCACTTTCCTTTGGGGCAGGGAAGAAGCTGAACACCAGCCTGGCTTTTGTCCTACATGGTTCTTTCCATCCTTCTGACGCAGATGGACCACATTTGCTTGTTCCTCACCTCCCAAAATGGCCAAATCCCCTGCTGTTGAGCAAAGGAAGGAAATTTTGGCGTGTAAGTCTCCAGAAGACCAGCCCGTGTTCACCCTTAATCGCACAACACAAAACCACACACCACAAAGGTGGTCTTTGCCATCCACATTCAGAGACTTCCTTGCACTCTGAGAAATTGATTCACACTGCTGAAAATGATACTACATATTAAATAGAATGGTAAAGGGGAAAAAATTAAAAATCAGGAAAGCAAAGTATGAATTCTGGGCTATGGAGTGGTCATGATGGCCGTTCACTGGAGAATATTTATCACTCCCTTGCAAGTCTGCCTCCTTTTATAATAAATATATTTTAAATAACTAAAGACCCCCTCTGCGCTTCAGTCTCCATTGCACTCCTAGCCTCTTGCTTTGCAAATTCCCTCTCTCCCTTCCCCGTGCTGCCTCTGACAAACCGTGCAATTCTGATGGAAAATTCATTAGCTGGCATCTTCCTCTCCTTTTAATTTTTCTTTTTTTAAAAAAAAATAAAATTAAAAAAAATCCTTCCCCCATTTTCCCAGTCAGCTTCGCGCCTGATCTGTCAGCCTCTTCCATCCTGATTATCTGGAGACGCCAATTTCAAAGAGACATCTTAATAGTGATGTCAACGAATTAATTAGATGTGTTAATGAGCTAAAAGCAACCCAAATTAAATTAATGCAGTAATAAGCACAGACAGCAAAATTAGCTCCAATTTCTGTAAATGATTCTGAACTGTACACAACATCTCATCCTGCCTGAACATTACCATCCCCCAAAGCTAATCAAGAACTCCAGTGCAATTAACTGCTTAATTACAAAACACACACACACAGCTCGTAAGATCCAACAGCAGGAGGGGGTGGGCTGTGGCAGCGCGGTGGAGGCAGAAGATTCTCCGAAAGAAATATGAAGGTCTCCCTCTCTCTTTCCAGCCTTGTGGGGTGGCCTGCTCCCCAAAAACAGAATGTAAAGAAGAGGGGGGAACTGGGTGGGATGGGGGGAGAAGGTCACCAGGCTCCTTCAGCACAAAGATCTGGACTAAATTCTGATGGGTGTCTAATCCTGCCAGGAGCTTCTCATTGCACGGTTCCCAGGCTCAAGAAAATGGTGGACAGTGAAGCAATCCCTTTGGAGATCTTTCGAATCTTCTCAAAACTCCTCAGGTACTTCGTTTTGGGAGGTCAACTGCTCCCCACAGACGTTTGCTTCAGGCGGAATTTCCATGGTGACTAAAAAAAATTATGGAGCTGGTGGATGCAAAGCCTACAGGTTGGTTGGGCCTTGTGCACATATCAAGGTCTTCTGCTTTGGCCAGGTCAATAGGGCAGGATTTTCTTCTTATGGCATTTGAGCTGCCAGCCTCCATTTCAGGCTCTTTGCTCAAGCTATGCACCTCAGGGTATCTGAGGTGGACAATTCACCCTCCAGGTCTAGACTTTGGCCTGGTGGGCGGAGCCTGAGTAGATGACGGGAGGGACCAGAAACACACTTTCTTTCATGATGTAGGGGAAAGTAGGTTTCTTAATGCACACTGAACAGCCATGACACTGGTCACAGCCTCAAGAATCCATGGCAACTACTGATGGGTTCCTCCTGATAGCTATTGATGGGTGTTTGTGCAATGTTCAGACACATGCTGCCCCTTCTGCTCTCTTTGTATTCAGTCGAGACAAAGCAGGGCAGAGGAGTCTTTTCCCTGTGAAGGAAGAGTGATCCAATGAAGGAAAAGTCAACCAATCATGGATGGAGCCAGAGCAGATGGTGGGAGGGGCCAGAGACAAAAGCGGGTGGGGTTTTCAGCACTGGAGGGCTGTACAGCTTGGGGTGATGAATGGGGTGCCTGTCTAGATGTTGTTGGACTACATTTCCCATCAGCCCTAGCTAGCACGGCCAATAGTCATGGAGGATGGGAGTGGGAGTCCAACCATTTCTGAACCTTCTTGGCTACCTACAACATACCGTATTTTTCGCTCTATAGGACGCACCGGACAATAGGACGCACCTTGTTTTAGAGGGGGGGGAACAAGAAAAAAAATTCTCCCCCTCTCTGCCCAGCGCCCCTTCAGCGAAGCGGCAGGAGGTGCTGCGCAGAGAGGGGGAGAATTTTCCCCTTCTTGTTTTCCCCCTCTAAAACAAGGTGCCGTTTAAGGTGCGTTCAGTCGCCTTCAGGCGGCTACCTTGGAAGCCTGGAGAGTGAGAGGGGTCGGTGCGCACCAACCCTTCTCGCTCTCCAGGCTTCAGGTTCCTTTCGACCTGCTCTTTGGGGCTGGCAGGGGGAAGCCCACCACCAGCCCCAAAGAGCAGGTCGGGGAGCAGGGAAAGGAGTGCAGCGGAGAGGCTCCTGCCATAGCCCCCCGTGCACTCTCCCGGCTGGAGAGGTGACGCGCGGCTATAGAGGCTCCTGCCAAAACCGCCCGTCACCTCTCCAGCCGGGAGAGGGTCTCGGGGGGCTTGTTTAGCAAAAGAAGCCCCCCGCGACCCTCTCCCGGCTGGAGAAGTGGTGTGCGGCTAAAGAGGCTCCTGCCATAGCCGCGCACCACCTCTCCAGCCAGGAGAGGGTCACGGGGCTATGGCTTCTTCGCTCCATAGGAGGCACACACATTTCCCCTTCATTTTTGAAGGGGGGAAAGTGCGTCCTATAGAGCGAAAAATACGGTAGCTTTTCCCCTCTGTGTGCCAGAGCTCAGTGGAAGAGTCCGCCATGCGAGCAGAAGGTCCCAGGTTCAGGGCAGACAATACTGAGCTATATGGACCAGTCTCTCAGTATGAGGCAGCTTCCTTTGTTCCATCCTTCCTCAGCTTCTCTCTCACGCATAAGCACACTCGGGGAATGGAAGATTCCCAGGGGGGCAGCCCAGGCAACAAGAGTGGGCTCACAATATGTGGGCACCGAGGGTCACACGAAATGAGTCCAAGAGCTGGCGGTCCCCCAGTGCAGCTATTAAGCCTACTCACATGCAACCATCTACAGAGAAAGCAACAAGCAACGTTCCCCAACCTGATGTCTTCTTTGTTTTCATTTTATATACTGTATTTTTCGCTCTATAAGACGCACCAGACCACAAGACGCACCTAGTTTTTGGAGGAGGAAAACAAGAAAAAAAATATTCTGAATCACAGAAGCCAGAACAGCAAGAGGGATCGCTGCGCAGCGAAAGCAGCAATCCCTCTTGCTGTTCTGGCTTCTGGGATAGCTGCGTAGCCTGCATTCGCTCCATAAGATGCACACACATTTCCCCTTACTTTTTAGGAGGGAAAAAGTGAATCTTATGGAGCAAAAAATACGGTATACATACAGTGGAACCTCGGGTTGCAGACACTTCACGTTACAGACTCCGCTAACCCAGAAATAATACCTTGAGTTAAGAACTTTGCTTCAGGATGAGAACAGAAATCGCACGTCGGCAGCAGGAGGCCCCATTAGCTAAAGTGGTACCTCAGGTTAAGAACAGTTTCAGGTTAAGAACGGACCTCCAGAACAAATTAAGTTCTTAACCTGAGGTACCACTGTATATTTCAAATTTACACATTTCATTAGTTTTACAATCAATTTAACATTTCCAAATTCCGACTTTCTTCCCTCTCTTTCTGTGGTTCCTTAATTTTTTCAAATATCTTCTTCATGCCTAAGTTCATTTAACTTGCTCGTTTATTTATCTACTGTAAATATATACTCTTGTAAAACTGCAGGTTATTACATCAATCCTGCCAATGATCTTATCTGTTTACAATTTATCTGTAAATATTCAACAAACCATTTCCATTCTTTTCTAGAAAGTTTGCTTTCTTATTCTTCTGGTAAGTTCCGCCACTTCTGCATATTCCATGTTTTGGTATCCATGCTTCTTTTCCTATGACTTCTCCTTCTTTCCACTTTTGGGCAAGTAACATTCTTGCTCCTGTAATAGCTGATGTTTCCCAGATGTTTTGGACTACAATTCCCATCAGCGCCAGTCACCATGCCCGATGATCAGCAAGGATGGCAGTTGTAGTACAGCCAGAGACATTCAGGTTGAGAAAAACTGTCATAGACTATCCCCCACAAGATCAACAACTTGTCTGTGAGGAAAAGTGGCAGAGTGCTTAGGACCTTTCGGAGAAAATGTATAATTAAGCTTATTATGATAACTTTATAACAATGTAGCAATGGTCAAAGTTATATTATAACTTTGAATTTTGTTTGAAGTTTGTTATTATGACTTGTTTTAATATTAAGTACAGTGGTACCTCTGGATGTGAACGGGATCCGTTCTGGAGCCCCGTTCGCATCCTGAAGCGAACGCAACCCGCGTCTGTGCATGCGTGGGTCACGATTCACCTCTTCCGCGCATGAGCATGACGTCATTTTGACCGTCTGCGCGAGCAGTGAAACCCGGAAGTAATGCATTCCGTTACTTCCGGGTCGCCGCGGAGCGCAATCCAAAAACACTCAACCTGAAGCTACTTCAACCCGAGGTATGACTGTATAATAATAATAATAATAATAATAATAATAATAATGAGGAGGAGGAGGAGGAGGAGGAGGAGGAGGAGGAGGAGGAGGAGGATGATTAATTACTTATACCCTGCCCTTCTGGGCACTCTGGGCAGCTCCCAAAAGAATATTAAAATCACAATAAAACATCAAACATTAAAAACCTCCCTGAATAGGGCTGCCTTCAGATAGTTGTTTATTTCCTTGACATCTGATGGCAGGGTATTCCTTCAGCCCACGATACCTGAAGGAACGTCTCCACCCCCATCATTCTGCCCAGACACTGAGGTCCAGCGCCGAGGGCCTTCTGGCGGTTCCCTCCCTGCAAAAAGTGAAGTTACAGGGAACCAGGCAGGGCCTTCTTAGTGGTGGTGGAATGCCCTGTGGAATGCCCTCCCATCAGATGTCAAGGAAATAAACAACTATCTGACTTTTAGAAGACATCTGAAGGTAGCCCTGTTTAGGGAAGTTTTTAATGTCTGATGTTTTATTGCTTTATTAATAATAATAATAATAATAATAATAATAATAATAATAATAATGATATTCTGTTGGGAGCCGCTCAGAGTGGCTGGGGAAACCCAGCCAGAGAGGTGGGGTAGAAATAATAAATAAATGATGATGATGATGATGATGATGAAGAAGAAGAAGAAGAAGAAGAAGCCATGGAGACAATATGTCAATCAGTGTCAACAATGCTCATCTAGGGCATATCCAGACTGCCTTTTGTCCTGTGTTTCTAGCCACAGGTCCGAGATTTAAAACTCCTTATCCGAGTGTGTGTGTATTTGTGTGCAGCGTTTTGTCCCTTAGCTTTGCCTGGGAAAACCCGTGTTTTACCACTGAATTGGGGCGGTGCAACGGGAAGTCTGCATGGCCCAGTGCCCAACCGTTGTCGGACTACAACTCCCATCATCCGTAGCTAGCAGGACCAGTGCTCAGGGATGATGGGAGTTGTAGTCTGACAACAGCTGAGGACCCGAGTTTGAGAAACCCTGCAAGGTGGTCTGACTTAAGGGCAGCTTCCCCTCTTCCTTAGTTATTGTGATCCTGCCTTAGCTACTGTTTCCAGAAAGGCAGAGCAACAAGACTTATTTGGCAAAAATTGGATGTGGTTTGTGGGTGTCATTATAGGACCCCATATTCTTTCTCCCATTGTTGGGGAACTGAATTCACCCTACAACCCATAGATCAGTTCATGGCCGAGGAGCAACCTTGTCACAAGGACCCAAATGTAGCTTTGTGCAAGGGGGTGAGCCCCCACATTTATGGGCCAGTGAGTCACTGATGGGATCGATCCAACAGGCCACCAACCCCCCAGCACCATAATGATTTGATGCTCGTAGAGTTATTAGTTTGTTTAGCAAGTGAGGAATATTTGAGATAATGATACGGGTCGAGATTGGCTGCGATAAATAAAATCTCCCCATTTCGCTCTCTTTCCTCCCTTCCCTCCCACCCCACCCCGTCCCCCCACCTTTTTTATTGCAATTAGTTCAGTCTGTTAATAAGCAAAGGATATTTTTAGTTAATTTCAGTTCCAGTTAATTGATTCAGAAGCGAAACCCGGCAACTGAGTTAATTGATCCATGCATCTTACACAGTAACGGCAAGTCACTCCCTTGGCAACTGTCACTGCCGGGACCCATAAAGAGAAGATGAAAACATTGGATAGGGAGCCCATAAAAACACTAGCGGGTATTGCAGGAGGTGGGGGGGTGGAGAGGAGCATTGGAAAACCAGGACGTGGAGCCTTCTAGCACACGGTGGGGAACGAGCTGGGAGGACTGGAACGCCGTTGTTTCAAGAGCTCGTGAAAACCACCATTCCCTTCTACTGCGGTTCCTGTGTGTGCGGGCCTCACGATTTCCGATGAGCTGCGAATGTAGCATCTCTGAGTCAAGTGTGGATTTCATGCTCTTTATTCAGCTCAGAGTAGTGAGGAATGGAAGTTCCCCCAGAATGTCTGCTTTATATACATTATTTACACAATGGGCGCCATGTGATTGGCTAATTCTGGGATTCTCCTGTAGGCCAATCAGGTTGCGGATTCACTTCCACCCGGAGTTCAATTGGGTGGCTCCTGCAGACCAATCAGACTGCTGCATTCTGGGTCCTAGTGTTCTAGGACCAATCAGACTGCTGCATTCTGGATCCTATTGTTCTAGGACCAATCAGACTGCTGCATTCTGAATCCTGTTGTTCTAGGACCAATCAGACTGCTGCATTTTGGATCCTATTCAACTCAATACATAACAATCTCAATGCCATTACAAATCACGGGCATCCAGACCTCCTCATCCATGCAGTAAAGGTAAAGGACCCCTGACAGTAAAGTCCAGTTGCAGACAACTCTGGGGTTGCGGCGCTCATCTCACTTTATTGGCCGAGGGAGCCGGCGTACAGCTTCCGGGTCATGTGGCCAGCATGACTAAGCCACTTCTGGCGAAACCAGACCAGCGCCGGAAATGCCGTTTACCTTCCCGCTGGAGTGGTACCTATTGATCTACTTGCACTCTGATGTCCTTTTGAACTGCTAAGTTGGCAGGAGCTGGGACCGAGCAACGGGAGCTCACCCCGTCGCGGGGATTTGAACCGCCGGCCTTCTGATCGGCAAGCCCTAGGCTCTGTGGTTTAACCCACAGCGCCACCCACGTCCCCATCCATGCAGTATATGCCTCTGAATAGCAGCTGCTAGGGATGGCAACTGGGAAGAGCTTTGCCCTGCTCACGCCCTCTTTGTGGGCATCCTAAAAGGGGCATCTAGTTGGCCACCACAGAAGCCAACTACTCGGGGCTGAGGTCCCTTCGCGCCCCTCCCCAATAAAATATTTGAGGGGGTCGGGTCCCTGCAAAGTTGATGGGCACTGGGTGCGCATGTGCCGCGTCTTGCGATTGACCCGCCCTCCCAATATTTTATTCAGTGTTGCCCACTGTGAGATCTAGATGCTGGGCTAAATGGTTGTTTGGCCTGATTCATCAGGGTTGTTCTTCTTTATTTATGGTTTTTTATGGGGGGGGAAGTATTTCTACGGCTGATGAGCAGGGTATAAATTACTACTACTACTACTACTACTACTATTTCATAAAACGTATCAAATGGGTTTGCAACAAATGCACCTATGCGGTAAAAACCATGCCAAAAAGAGAGAGAGAGAGAGAGAGATTAAAATCAGACACCAGTCATTGTGGAAGGATGTCTCCTTGATTGCCCGCATTGGCCTGCCGGAAGAGAAAAGTTTTCAGCCGGCCTTTAAAAGTTGGAATGGAAGCCGCCCGTGGAATCTCCAGTGGCAGAGAGTTCCCCAGGACACGACCAACGACACTGAAGGTTCTGCTTCTTGTTGCTGTCAAATGAGCCTCGCCAACTTGGGGAAAGACCAGGGATCCCCCCTGCCAGTAATTCACAGAATCATAGAATGGTGGAGTTGGAAGGGATCCCATGGGTCATCTAGTCCAACTTCCCCGCAATGCAGGAATCCTGCCGACAGCCATGTCGGGGTGGGCTCGAACCACCAGCCTTCTGGCTAACAGCCGGGCACGCTGCCACAGAGCTGGGATTGAAGGGTTCAGGCAATCCCTGAGGCACCCTGGCCCTAAGTTGTTCTCGGCTTCATAAATTAAAACAAGAGCCTTGAATCTGGCTCAGCAGCAGATGTTCAGCCAATGAAGATGTTTTAAAAATGGGGTCACATGTTCTTGCCAAGGGCAGCCCCACAAAGAGTGCATTACAGTAACCTAGACTTGGGGTTATCCCTGTCCATGAATAGTCTGAGCTGCTGGGTTTGCACAGTGCTTTTTTCTGGGGAGGACGCAGGGGTACGCATACCCCTAAACATATTGTGAATCTTCGTACTTTTGTCCATTTACTGCAAGCATGGCCAAACTTGGCCCTCCAACTGTTTTGGGACTACAACTCCCATCATCCCTAGCTAACAGGACCAGTGGTCAGGGATGATGGGAATTGTAGTCCCAAAACAGCTGGAGGGCCACGTTTGGCCATGCTTGATTTACTGTATTTATTTTCCCGGATTTGAACTATAAAATGGTGATTTTCTCGAGTCAAAATGAGAGTAACCCTAAACATTTTTATTTTTTTTTAAGGAAAAAAGCACTGGGTTTGCAAACTGTCCTCCAATATCTTCTCTTGCTTGATGTGAAAGAGGACGTTGGTGCCTTCCTGCCCATTGCATGTGCAAGACTGTTTCCTGAATCTGACCTCAATGCTCTTGACACAACTTTGCTACAGGATCAGGCCTTCTGGTCATCAAACTAGGTTGGCAGTGTGGAAGAAGGCATGGTCTTGTTGGACATTCCCCGGTGAAGGAGCCTGGCTGAGTCATCTAAGAGGGATGCAGAGCTTGGGAACTAAGCCAAGGTATCTTCTAAGAAGCTAGGATGGTGGAGAGGGGACCTGGAGGTCAGGCAACGCAAGCAGAAAGGAATAATCTGGCATTCTTACATCCTGCTCGCAGGCTTCCCAGAGGCATCTGGCTGGCCAATATGTGAGCACAGGATGCCGGACTCTGAGCAATCCTAATGTGTCTTCAGGAAAAACCATTATTCTACATTCTCCAAACTTTCTCCAAATTGAGCAGAACAGGAAAAACAATCAGTTTTCACCTAAGTATCTAGCAGGCAAGGAAATGGGGGACTCGCCTAGTGCACAAGAACCTAATGCCTAGCTTTACTGATTCCCTTCAAACAGCTAGGGTTGCCATATTTTTGTTTTTTAGTGCCCAGTGCTCCTGTGTTCATAACAACGTGGGCAGACATCAGCAGGAGTTCTTAAGCTCCTCTCTCGACTCTTAAAAGCATCAGCTGCTGATTTCTTCTAATCAAGCTGCTGTCAGTGGCCCCACAGCAGGCCAGGGTTGCATTTTCTGGTCAGTTGGCAACCCCAAAACCACCATTCCAGGTCAGTTTCCTTGGTGAAATGCAGATGTGCCCAGGTTTGAGGCAACAGCAGAAGCTTTTGCAACAGACCATGAGGCTGAGCTGAGAAAGAAGGGGAAGATAAATTTGGATTGGGTGGTGTGGGAAATGAGGAAGAGTTGGACCACCTTGGCAGCATTGGAATAACCCATCAGAGTCACTATGTGACCTTGGGGAAAATTCACCTTTCCAGTGACTGTTCCATCATCTGTTAAACTGGGATTAGTTCCTGCTTCGTGCAGGATAAAGGCAAGGCAGTTGTTTTTTAGTCATTTAGTCGTGTCCGACTCTTCGTGACCCCATGGACCAGAGCAAGCCAGGCACTCCTGTCTTCCACTGCCTCCCACAGTTTGGTAGCTTCGAGAACACTGTCCAACCATCTCGTCCTCTGTCATCCCCTTCTCCTTGTGCCCTCCATCTTTCCCAACATCAGGGTCTTTTGCAGGGAGTCTTCTCTTCTCATAAGGTGGCCAAAGTATTGGAGCCTCAGCTTCAGGATCTGTCCTTCCAGTGAGCATTCAGGGCTGATTTCCTTCAGAATGGAGAGGTTTGATCTCCTTGCAGTCCATGGGACTCTCAAGAGCCTCCTCCAGCACCATAATTCAAAAGCATCAATTCTTCAGCGATCAGCCTTCTTTATGGTCCAGCTCTCACTTCCCTACATCACTACTGGGAAAACCATAGCTTTAACTATACGGACCTTGGTCGGCAAGGTGATGTCTCTGCTTTTTAAAAAAGCAAGGCTAAATCTCCTCTAATGGTTGCAAGATGATTTTGAGATATTTCCACTAGAGGAGATTTCGGATCACAGAAACATACTGTCTTACAGCAAAGCGTGTGAATGTGTGGGAGGGGGGAATGTCTAACATTCCAAAAATAATTTTTCATCATCGTTTCAGAGAACTGAAGCAGATGGTCACTCTCTTCACGCGCACCAAAATAATATTTTTTTCTCTCTCGTGACTTTGGGGGAATGCGTCCGAAACTTTGCTAGATGGTCAGCCCACAGATGTGGGGTCTGCAGTTCTGCAATTGCCCTGAGCAAGCAAGGGACTGGTGCTGGGGACAGCACTCAGCATCTTTGCAATATGGCTTTTTAAAAGAGCAAGCAAACCAAAATTCAAGGGCTTAAGGTGTTAAGGATAGCTTTGAAAATGTAAGGAGGCAAAGTCTGGCAAAACCCTGCCCTGTTTCAATTCTACGATTCTATGAGCAGTTTGAAAGCTCCAGACCTGAGGTCTACTTGGAATTCTATCAAAAGATGCATTCACAATGCTAGTGATCATTCCATCAGCCTCCATCTGCATAAGGTTTCTACTAGGGCTAAGCCAATCAGCTCTCATTGGCTGTGTCCAAAAAAGAAAGAAAAAGAAATTGGCAACGCCTCGTTTGCATTGCCCTCTCTTATGGCACACTTTCTCTCTCTGGACTTAGTGGCATCATTGCAAAGCTCAATATGAATGATTACAAGACATTGTGATACCAACCTTTACCTCTGATTGGCTAGTTGTTGTTTAGTCGTGTCCGACTCTTCGTGACCCCATGGACCAGAGCACGCCAGGCACTCTTGTCTTCCACTGCCTCCCGCAGTTTGGTCAAACTCATGCTGGTAGCTTCGAGAACACTGTCCAACCATCTCGTCCTCTGTCATCCCCTTCTCCTTGTGCCCTCCATCTTTCCCAACATCAGGGTCTTTTCCAGGGAGTCTTCTCTTCTCATGCAGTGGCCAAAGTATTGGAGCCTCAGCTTCAGGATCTGTCCTTCCAGTGAGCACTCAGGGCTGATTTCCTTAAGGATGGATCGGTTTGATCTTCTTGCAGCCCATGGGACTCTCAAGAGTCTCCTCCAGCACCAGATTTCAAAAGCATCAGCCTTCTTTATGATCCTGCTCTCACTTCCATACATCACTACAGGGCAAACCTAGGATATCTGATTGGCTGGGATTGCCCATGTGACCACTTCAGGAAAGCGCTGCCCTTGCTCCTAGTGGACGTTGTTTGCTTACAAGTGATGCAATCACAGCCCCAAATCCAAGCAGCCACTTAGCATAGGGGTGCCATTGCATTTTCTACGGGGTTCCTGATTGGCTGGGATGAGCCACATGTCTCATTTGGAAAGGGGTAACTAAGGACAGAAATTATGTCAGGCATCAGAAGAAGAAAGCAGCAGCAAACGAGAGAGAGAGAAAGAGTGAATAATCTCGCAACTGAAACTTTTTGGGGTGGAACTTCATTACCCTTCTCCAGTCCCGGTTTCCTGCTCCCAAATCCAAGCGGGGGTCCTGGTTTAGCACTTGGGGGGAAAAACTGCTATTGTAGCAGTTTGCCCCTAATGCCTAAGGGAGCTGGGAAGGAAGGAGAGGAGAAAGGCCCTGCTTAAATAATACCACAAATTAGCTGCATTTTCAGACGCGTCCCTTCCATTTGTCTGCATATCGGTGAATTATTTACGGCGCTTTGGCAGGCCCCTATGATCTACAGCGTAATATAGACAAAGCACTTTCTGAAACAGTGGCTAATACATCCCAGTAATATAAGGGGATAATTGTGCGGAGGCAAGACTCGCCTTGGCACGCAGCACACCTTCCTCCCTGAGATGGAGGGATTCGCAAAAAACGCTGCTCCCAGGGAGCACACATATAAATCTTCCGATGTGGAGATAAGCAAGGAAAGAAAGGAGCCCTCGAACCATGTTAGCTGAGGCCAAACAATCAACCAGCTTTACTTATTTACTCTTCCAGTCTAGAACTGCAATGTTGACATCGGATATGGGTGGAGAGAGGGTGCTTAAAATAAATTTCTTATTTTTATTTTCTTAAATCTTTAGACTAGGGGATAACTGGTGGACAAGAGAGGGCCCCAGAACCACGTTAGCCGAGGCCAAACAATTAACCAGATTTCTTTATTTGCTGTTGCTAGTTCTACAATATTGATATCAAATGTGGGTGGGGAGAGGGTGGCTAAAATAAATTTCTCAGGCTTAAATTTGCTTTTACTCAAGTTTATTGGCAACCCATCGCCCGACTCATACAGTTTGCTGTCTCATTTTGGACTGTATCTCAACCTAAGTGGGTCTACCTTGCCTGTTCCCGAACTTCAAACTCACGGATCACGTTCTAAACAAAAAGAATGGGAACCCAAAGGCATCCTGACCCCCCAAGAAAAGTGGACTTTGATTTGGATCCTACGGCATTGAAAACGGGTTGAAGTTAAATCGTTGCCATGGTTTAAACAAACAGGACCCCCCACAAATGTCACTGGTTGGTGTGCTTAGGGTTCTAGCCATTTCTAGGAAATTCCATTCCATCTTCCCTTTCCCCAGTTTTCCATCTCCACTTCTGCCACCACTACACAGCAGTCCGTCAGAAGGCCAGTGGTGGTGTAGTGGTTAGAGTATCAGTCTAGGACCTGGAAGACCTGGAAGACCAGAGTTAGGATATTTCCGTTCCACCTTAAAAGGGAGCAGGCTTTGTGAGTCAGAGTCTGTGCATGTCCTGTTCACAGGATGTTTATGTTTGCTATTGCTTTCGTTTCTCTCTGCTGGAGACACTGACGCAGGCAGTCATGTCTTTCTCTGTTCTGATCAACGCTGAATAAAGCTTGTAAATAATGCTCTCCTGAGTGCGACTTCTGCTGTCAATTATCTGCTGATAAGAGTGTGAATGAGCTCTAGATGTTGGGCTATTTTCTAGAAACTCATGTCGCTACGGGAGATCGTGCCTAAGGGAGATCGATGGATCGTCCGGCAGACGGCTTGGGGCCATGATGGACTTTGTCTCCCTGGCAGTATCCCAACAGTTAGAGTATCATTCTAGGACCTGGAAGACCAGAGTTCAAATCACTCACCATGAAGCTCTCTGGTTGACCTTGGGCCAGTCATTGCCTCACAAGGTTCTTGTGGGGATTAAATGAGGAGGAAAGGAGAACCATTTATTCTAGCCTGAGCTCCTTGGAGAAACCTGTGGGATATGAATTCAATAGCTAAAAATAAAGAAACTGAACAGGCGGAGATCTCATTGGGCTGTTTGGGGAGCTCATACTGCTTAGGATTTGCTCCTCTAAATCAGTGGTCAGCAAACGTTTTCAGCAGGGGGCCGGTCCACTGTCCCTCAGACCTTGTGTGGGGCTGGACTATATTTGTTGGGGGGGATGAACGAATCCCTATGCCCCACAAATAACCCAGGGATGCATTTTAAATAAAAGGACACACTCTACTCATGTAAAAACACGCTGATTCCCAGACCATCAGCGGGCCATTTTGAGAAGGCGATTGGGCCAGATCCAGCCCCCGGGCCTTAGTTTGCCTACCTATGTTCTAAATGTTTTAGGTCCCCTACTGTACCTGAATGGTTCTGTTTCACACTTACATAGGATTCACACTTACATAGCACTATTAGTAAATAAAGTATATGGAGTACTATAGGGTATGGATTCTATAGGGTAAGCGTGTGTGTGTTTAGCTAGACAGATACATATGAATGGTTGGGGTGGAGCATGTAATCAGCTGGATACAGGGAACTGTTCCCCTTGGGTGGTGATATAGGTAACACTAATCACAAATTGTGATGGCCAGCGACTCAGATGGCTTTACAAGGGAATCAGATTGAATCATGGAGGAAGGGCTCTTGTCTATGTCTTTTCCAGAAAATATTGGTTTTCCTGTTCCAGAAAAAAACCCCAGCTTTTTAAAATTGAAACAAGGGGATATTTGGACACAGCTCTTGGTCTTCCATTGAAAAATAACAACTCCCCAAATAACGGCAAGGCATGATTAACAACTGCTTTAAGGCCTTGGAAAAACCTAGTTGCCCACTTGCTATTCTGGCATAGCTGTCAACTTTTCCCTTTTTTTAAGGGAAATTCCCTTATTCCAAATAGGATTCCTCACGAGAAAAGGGAAAAGTTGACAGCTATGATTCTGGGAGCCACTTGCTGTTATTGACATGGCTGCCCCTTCAATGCTGTGTCACTGAAGACTCTTCCATAAAACCTAAGTGCAAAATCAAATAATGCCGTGAAATGTTTAGGAGATGCAGCAGTCAGGAAGAGCATCATTGCTGCTCTCCAATATCAGAACAGACACAGGAAACTCCAGACTTCCCAGGAATAAGTCCAGTGCCACCTAGTGACTAAACTACAGAATGACACTACCCACACAGCCAACTCCTGACACTTTCCAGCAATACCCAAGTCCAGTGCCACCTAGTGACTAAACTATAGAACGACACGATCCGGCGCTACTGGGGTTGCTTTGCCTCATCTTTCTCATGGGATTGTACCTCCACATATCTTGTCCAGTTAGATCTGAGCAAGACCACTGAGAGGGCATCATGCCCCAGAGAAGTGGCATAGCATGGACTGCCAGTACTCAGGACAAGGCAAGTATCCTTGGCACTGCCCACCGATAGGCTGGAACGAAGGGACAATAGGTTGGGGACCTACCCGGGTGGCAGCTCGGATGCCCCTTGAGCATCAAGCACAGTAGAGAGCAGGATGAGGGACTGGTCGGGAGCAGGTATCCCTGGCAACCATCCGTCACCTAAATCCCCTCCACAGTCCGCCCATGTGGACATTGGGAGATTTTATGTGTGAGGGGGCAGGCACACTATTCTTCAATTTATTATTACCATATTTTTCACTCCATAAGGTGCACCTGACCATAAGGCGCACCTACTTTTTTGGGAGGAGAATTCAAGGAAAAAAATATGTGGCTCATGGGGGCTTTGCGGGAGGTGGGGGAAGTGAGAGAGCCTCGCTCTGTCCCTTCCCCCGCCTCCCCACGAAGCCTCCCCAGGGCAGCGGGATGAAGGCTTCCCACTGCCCTGCAGATGCTTTGTGGGCTACCCCAGAGCTGCTCAGGAGCTTGTTGGGGGGGGGGCTTTCCCCAGCCCGGCTTTCCCTCACTGCCAGCCCCTAACAGCAGGTCGGGGCTGGCGGGGGAAGCCCAGGTCCCCCCCCCCAGCCTCAGGGACCACACATTCGCTCCATAAGACGCACAGACATTTCCCCTTAGATTTTAAGAGGGGGAAAGTGCGTCTTATGGAGCGAACAATATGGTACTTTCTCTTTTTTGCAATGTTGCGCCCCTATGAATTTTGCGCCCAGGCAACTGCCTCCTGTGCCCCTGTCCACGCTACACCCTGCGCCAGCGCTGTGTTTTGCTGCAGGCTGGCTGGTTTTTTTCTCCTTGCCAGGAAGGGTACATAAGCTGGCTTGGGTGGGTGACAACGTGGAGCCAGACAACATCTGGTTTGCAACATTGCGAGTTATCACCAGCCGTGTATCGCAATATACCGATATATCACGATGTCTGAAATAAGGATGGAGCTATGTAGAGGCGGAAATCTGACATACATTCCAGCTCAGTCTTTGCCAGATTTGGCCCCTCAAGTGGAATTTGTTGTTGTTTAGTCGTGTCCGACTCTTCGTGACCCCCTGGACCAGAGCACGCCAGGCACTCCTGTCTTCCACTGCCTCCCACAGGTGGTCAAACTCATGCTGGTAGCTTCGAGAACACTGTCCAACCATCTCATCCTCTGTCGTCCCCTTCTCCTTGTGCCCTCCATCTTGCCCAACATCAGGGCCTTTTCCAGGGAGTCTTCTCATGAGGTGGCCAAAGTATTGGAGCCTCAGCTTCAGGACCTGTCCTTCCAGTGAGCACTCAGGGCTGATTTCCTTCAGAATGGATAGGTTTGATCTTTTTGCAGTCCATGGGACTCTCAAGAGTCTCCTCCAGCACCATAATTCAAAAGCATCAATTCTTCGGCCACCAGCCTTCTTTATGGTCCAGCTCTCACTTCCATAGATCACTACTGGGAAAACCATAGCTTTAACTATACGGACCTTTGTTGGCAAGGTGATGTCTCTTTCCTCAAGTGGAGCAGCAAAAAAGGGCAATAGCTATAGCTACTGGGTCCCACTGGGGCAAGCAGGGCACTGCTGCATCAAGCTCAGCCTACCCATAGCCAGTCATCACCTCCCTATCTTCTTACAACCAAAGCTAGATCTGCATAGCTATAATAAAAACACTCTGAAAAAAAACCCTGTTGTAAAGCTCACAATTGAAAATATAATTGAGTTGTTATTTCAGCTCTACACCACCATCTGGTGTCAGAGTGTTATAACACATTTATAACGCTCTATTTTGACTAGTGTAGCTGAGGGCATGGTACTGCCTGTCAACTTCCTCCGCCTTAGTCTCATTGTTGCCCCTTGCAGAACTCCGCAGGGAGGATGGCAAGGTTGGTTCTGCCTATCTTCCGCTCTGACGCCACCTACTGTTGGCCTCCTGATTTCCATCCTACTGGTTTCAAATGGGCCACAAGACTTCATTGGTGCCAGTAAACTCAGGATCGCCATAGCACTAGTGGTGTTCATTGCAATGCTTATTTTGTTTCCGTTTCCATTGATAAATGTTATTTTTTATGTTCTGCAAATCTCTCTCGCACATTTCCCTAACCTCCTGTACAATATCCCTTCCTTTTCACGCCCAATCTCCTTACTGCTCCTTCATGTCATGTCGTTTAAATCACATCCTTAACTTGTAGATTAACAAACCTGTCGTGCTCATAACCTCTTTGCAGCAAAAGAGAAAACCCCAGCACCCTCTGATCTATGTAAACTGCCGTTAGATGCTGGAATCCTTGATATTAATATCTCTCCTCTCCCTTTTTTTTTTGTTTGTGTGTCAATGTTCTCCAGAATTTAATTAAGCAATGTTTTGAGAGCATATTATATATGTTTGAACAATTTCACAGAGCTGACAATATGAGCTATTGACCTGCAGGAGAGGAAGTTAATGCGAGTAAATTCCACAAATGCAGATGCCTGGCTAAGGCCGTTTCCGTCTGGAAATACAAAGCCTCTCTCTCTCTCTCTCCGTCTCTGGGTGTGTTGTTGTGTCATCAGCTGACGGGCTTTAATTGGGCAGGTCCTCTTAATTTTGTCATTGTACTTTTAGACGTTGCTAAGGAGCCGCTCGCAATGCAAACGCTGACACCAGCGAAAATAAAAACCGTCCTAGGAAACAATGAGATGCCAATGGCAGCAACTAATCAGTTGGAGGGGCGCTCCCTGAGCATGGATGAGATGTTCCTAGCAGTGCCTAATTGTCAGGAGCTGCAAGGATCTGTGCGCCGGCTGCCTCGTGTGGTGAGCCAAAGAACAACCAACTTCAGCCTTTGCAGTGACGTACCTTCAGGCCCTGGGCTGACCCACACAGGCTGGCCATTGGGTCCTCCTGGACAGGAAGTAGCAAAAGAGAGCTTCCTGTTTCATCTGGCCCTTTGCTTGAGTTCCATGGTCTTTCCTGGATCCTTGGTTAACCTTGGTGGAATGGTCTAGGGTTGCCGTATCTCTGGTTTTTCTGGGATTCCAAGGGTGAAATCACAGTTTCCGTGTCTGGATTTTTACTCCTTGAAATATGGCAACCCTAAGTTTCCCAAAATGCATTTTTTCAAGGAGATTTCTTGAGATTATTTTGCCGCTCCATCGTCATCATAATCCTTAGAGAAAGGAGGCTTTTTTTGCAGGATTCTTTCTGGGCAGGTGGGATAGCTCAGTCAGTAGAGCATGAGGCTCTTAATCTCAGGGCCATGGGTTCAAGCCTGTTATGTACTGAGTTGAATAGGATCCAAAATACATCAGTCTGATTGGTCCTAGAACAATAGGATTCAGAATGCAGCAGTCTGATTGGTCCTAGAACAATAGGATCAAGAAGGCAGCAGTCTGATTGGTCCGCAGGAGCCACCCAATCCAGCTCCAGGTGGATGTGAATCCGCAACCTGATTGGTCTACAGGAGAATCCCGGAATTAGCCAATCACGTGGGGCCCATTGTGTAAATAATGTATATAAAGCAGACACTTTGGGGGAATTTGCATTCCTCACTACTATGAGCTGAATAAAGAGCATGAAATCCACACTCAACTCCGAGTCTATTTCAAAGCCCTACCTGAGGCAAAAGATTCCTGTGTTGCAGGGGGTAGTTCACCCTAGCAGTCCCTTCCAACTTTACGATTCTATTCCCCACCATTATTATTATTTAAATGCTTTTGGGTGCTGGCTGCCATTTTTCTCTCCGCAGTGCCCTGGAACGCCACTAGTTGGGTCGAGGCAAAAGATGCGAAATAGGCGAAAAAGGCTGTCGAGCCTTTGCAAAAGCAGCAGTGGCGGCAACAGCAAAATAAAACCCAAGATTCTGAAGAGAAAAGAGAAAAGAATTTAGATTGCTTTAAAAGAGCTCTGGACAAATTAATGGAGGAGAAGGCTCTCAGTGCATAGCTGTCAACTTACAGATTTGAAAATAAGGGACCAGCAGCCTCAAAAATAAGGGATCAGCAGCCAAAATAAGGGATTTTCCGAACACAGGTATGTTCAGCTTCTGAGCCCCTCCGAGCCAAAGGCAGAAAGCCCAGCCAGCAGCCAAATGAAGCCTCAAGTGGTGGTTCCCACAACACAACAACCCCGCAAAGGGGATGCAGCAAGGAAAACCACCGTCACCTCTCCGCTGGGAAGCACTGAGCAAAGGCGAGTCCCCAGGCAACGCGGCTGATTTGATCGGCACAAGGCATGCAAGCTCCACCCCCCAGTCGTTCTTAGACTCCTTATTGGGTCAGCAACGCAGCCAGGCAACACAGTTGGAGCCTCCCTCCTCCCTGGCCGGCAGGGAGGGAGGGAGAGGAGCTGCTTCCTTTGAAACCTGGGAAATTTAAGGGCCATCAACAATAAGGGACAGCAGCAGGACACGGCGCTGGGATAAGGGACTTTCCCGCCAAATAAGGGACAGTTGACAGCTATGTCTCAGTGGCTATCCTCTCAGAGGCAGTCATGATTCTGAACGCCACTTGCTGGAAACTGCAACAGGTGATACTACTCTTGTGTTCGAATTACGGTTCCTGAGATCCAGGAGCAGGTTTTCCTCTGTGTTAGGATACAATCAGATGCCATTTTGCATCAAGACAGTGGACCGAATCTTTAAAAAGCGCACTGATCTTCAGTTTCTTCAAAGCAACGCCAGGGGCAAGGCTGCTAGTATATTATAAAAATATTAGTTTGTTGAGTTTTGTTATATTTTTAGCCACCGGGGTTTTCTGCCCTAGGCACCAAAACAGCATTGCCGTCTCTTTCAGAAGCGCATAGAACTATTTAACCTCACTTGTACCTGTTTAAACGGAGCTGTTTAATCTTGTTCGTTGCCAATTCTGAGATAAAAAGGGAAGAGAACAAAACAGCTTAAAATGGAAGGTTAAGAAAGATATTCAGAGTGGATCTTCTTGTCATAGAGGCTAGCAGAAACTGAACCCTAGATTACTATATCCGTCACCACCCCCACAGCAAATGGAACCTGGAAGGAAAAAAATTACAGTGCTCCAGCCAGCCAGGCCCCCTTCTAAACTACCCCATTTCCTTTCCCCTTTGGGGTTTTCCATTCCCTCCATCTGCCCACATAAGGGTCACTCACTATTCGGTGACCACTGAGCATGCTCAGTCCTGATCGATTTTAAATTGCATTTTAACCTGTATTTTAAATTGGTTCCCCCCCTTCCCCCCTCTTTTTCTCCTATTAAGTTTTAACTGTGATTTTATTGGTGTTAGCTGCCCTGAGTTCGGCTCTGGCCGGGGAGGGAGGGGTATAAACAAAATTTATTGTTGTTATTGTTGTGGTGGTGGTGTTTAGGGTCTGCCTTTAAGGTTTTCTTCCACCAGATATAGTGTGAAGTGGTGTTTAGGGCAGGGGTCTAAACTTTTTTCAAAGAGGGCCAGATTTGATGAAGTGAGGGCCGTCCAGAGTTGTTGAGCTTTTGGGGGGATTTCCCCCCAGTGAATAAACTCCCACAGCAGGGGGCAGATTAAATCAACCAGAGGGCCGGATTTGGCCCCCGGACCGGACTTTGGACATTCCTGGTTTAGGGAGTTGGACTAAGACCTGGGAGACCAGGGTTCGAATCCTGTTGTCAAATGAGTAGCGTAGTGTTTTGAGTACTGGACTAAGACCCAACTGACTGAGGTTCCAGTCCCCACTGAGCCATAAAGTTCACCTTGGACCACTCACTGTCTCTCTGCCTAACCTACCTCTCAGAGTTGTTGTATGGATAAAAAAGGGAGAGGGAGAAATCCTTGAGTTCCCTGGAGGGAAAAACGAATGTGATACAGACATAATTAATATGTCCAGCCTCCTTCCAGGCTTCTGAGATTGCAGTAGGCTTTCCCCACCCCATTACAAGAGAGCCAGTGTGGTGTAGTGGTTAAGAGCGGTGGACTTGTAATCTGGGGAACCGGGTTCGCTTCCCCGCTCCTCCACATGCAGCTGCTGGGTGACCTTGGGCCAGTCACACTTCTCTGAAGTCTCTCAGCCCCACTCACCCCACAGAGTGTTTGTTGTGGGGGAGGAAGGGAAAGGAGAATGTTAGCCGCTTTGAGACTCCTTAAAGGGAGTGAAAGGCGGGATATCAAATCCAAACTCTTCTTCTTCTTCTTCTTCTACAAACACGTCCGCTGCAGGAATGAGGCCTAGCAACTTGCTTTCAAAATAAAACACAATGGAACGCTAAGATTATCTAGAAGTTGAATTCTGCACTTTGCACCACATCAAGGACTGAAGCCCTGAGGTGTTGCTTTGTGCAATTGGTCCTTTCCAAAGCAGGAGAGAGACAGACAGACAGAGAGAGAGAGACTCACAGCTCGGGATTTGCACAGCAACAATTCCCCAGAGCTAAAGGGCAGCGATGGCTTGACGGCCAGCGGCTCATCGGACTGTCTTCCAGGAAGGATTGGTGAGCGATTTCTGCCAAACTGGATCAATTACGGGGTGATTGATTGCAGCTGTTTTCTTGACCAAACCGGAGATGCAATTGCAGGCATTTTCTTGAGGCATTAAATCAACTTTTTTTCCTTTTTCTAAAAAAAAAAAAAAAGAAAGTAAAGGGGGGGGGAAGCTAATGTGGATTCAAGGCAGCAAAAAAACCCAAAATCCACACACTTTTAGCTTGTGGGTGTTTCATTGACACATCCTAAATTTATTCGTTTTAAAATGGTCGGCACTAGTGTATCCATTTATTGTATTTATTTACTTCCACTTTTCTCCTCTGAATCTCAAAGCAGATTTCTTGGTAGGGAAGAACAGGCATCTCCCTGATGACCCCGAAAGAGGTAGAGACTTGTAAGCAAGCAAATATTCCCTGTATGGATTGCGTAATTGCATCGTTCTGTCACTAGAGGGGACTAGACTTAACTGTATCCGGGCAGAGCTTCCTGTGTGGATCATGTCATTATATTGTTTAGTCACTAGGTGGCACTCAACTTCAGTTGCATCTGGCAGTCGTCCGGAGTTTCCTGCTCTTGTATAGGGAAGATAAAGAAAACGACTAAAGTCCTTGTCTGGCTGCCTGATAATTGCCTCCCCGTGGTTCTTCCATGACAATCTCCAAGCTCCAGCAAATCATCTCTTATTTATCTCCATCCCAGAATGCCCAGCGTGTCAATAAAAAAAAATTTAAGACTGTGAGCCTCCACCCACATATCTGGGAGTAAGCCCCATTTTATCCTACAGGACTTACATTTGAGTAGATATGCACAGGACTGCATTGTAAATGATGTAATGATTTATTTCCCCCCTCAATTCAGGACTATTAAGCCTATATTCCAGTCTGAAGACTATGAAGCTTAGGATGGGAGCAAGCGAGGCAGAGTAAGGCCACCATCACATAAATTTGAAACTCTACGATACCACTTTAAACAGTTATGGCTTCCCCCAGATAATTCTGGGAGCTGTAGTTTCCTAAGAGTGCAGAGAGTTATTCAGACACCCTCCTATTCTGCTCCCAGTGCTACAATTCCCAGTGTTCCCTCTGATGAGGCAATGCTCAACCACTCCAGCAATTGTAGTTCTAGGAGGGTCTCCTGATGACTTTCAGTACCCTCAACAAACTACAGTTCCCAGAATCCTTTGTGGGGAGCTATGACTGTTTAAAGTGTTATAGTGCTTTAAATGTATGGTGTGAATAGGGCCTCGGAGACAGCTTACGACATTCTGGTAAAGGTAAAGGGACCCCTGACCATTAGGTCCAGTTGTGGCCGACTCTGGGGTTGCGGCGCTCATCTCGCTTTACTGGCCGAGGGAGCCAGCGTACAGCTTCCGGGTCATGTGGCCAGCATGACTAAGCCGCTTCTGGCAAGCCAGAGCAGCGCACGGAAACGCCGTTTACCTTCCTGCCGGAGTGGTACCTATTTATCTACTTGCACTTTGACGCGTTTTCGAATTGCTAGGTTGGCAGGAGCAGGGACCGAGCAACAGGAGCTCACCCCGTCGCGGGGATTTGAACCGTCAACCTTCTGATCGGCAAGCCCTAGTGGCTGAGGTCAAGGAAGGCCACCCCTTCCTTGTGTTGGTAAAAATATAATGATGATGGTTAACAGTTCGCCATCATTCAATGCCACCACAACATTCGAGGGGGCGAAATCTGGTGGATTGGGGCGGAGCCTATAGGAGACTGGCACGCTGGGGTGGAGCCAGGGTGGGGGCTGATGGGTTGTGGGCGGAGCCAAGCCAGATTTGCACGAGCTGGCAGAATCTTTGCAGACTCCAGCGCTGCCTAGCTTAAGACTGGTAAAATGATGTTGGCTTGAATGGCGAACTTGGACTGAAAACTCTTGCTAAAATGGGTGGCCCGTTGGCTCCCAGTAGCCGTCATCCGTAATTGTGGCCTTGAAACTCGTCAAGCTCACTGGAAAGGAGGGAGATGCAGAGATTTAAGCTACTTGGAATGTACTGTGATTTTTTTGAATAGAAAATCCAAAGTCTTCAAAATATAGCAGCATGGTTAGGAAAAAAAAAATCCTGTCAAGGGATTCTGGAAAACCCAACTCTTAGACTTTAAGAAACAGTAGGGCGCCATCTATTGGTGCTGTTTTTCCTTGGTGAATAGCAGACAATCTCATACATGCTCACCTCTCTCCAGGAGAAAGCTCTCAGAAGCAAATAAAAGACGCTGTTACCCTGCAGTTTAAAACTTCTAAACAGTCATTATTTTTTCTTTCACCCCTGCAGTTAAAATCTGGGCAACAGATCCTCCAAATTTAGACCCTAGAAACCCAGGGTTTGTTTGTTTTTAATCAGAAAGCCACATCTAATAAGTCTCTAGAATATAGAGTGAAGTCTTAGAAGTATGGCAGAGCTGGATTCACGGGGCATCATGGCAACAGATAGATAGATCAGAGATGGGATGTAGCATAGTGACTTTGAAACCAGGGTTATGAATCATGGCAGCTCCCAGTTCAAATTTTGCCTCTTGCAAGATGTGCCAAAAGACCTTGTACGTCTCTTTCTCTCTCTTCCTCCTTGCCTCAGTCTCCCCATCTGCAATATGGGCGCTAATACTACTATCTGAATCCTAGGATTTTAGAGCTGGAAGGGATGTCTGACATTATTTACTCCAGTGCAGAATCTACACAACAGGGCTGTTGAACGGATTAAAGGTAAAAAGTAAAAGGTAAAGGACTCCTGATAATTATGTCTAGTCACAGACGACTATGGGGTTGCGGCGCTCATCTCACTTTCAGGTCGAGGGAGCCAGTGTTTGTCCACAGACAGCTTTTCGGGTCATGTGGCCAGCAGGACTAAACCGCTTCTGGTGCAACGGAACATCGTGATGAAAATCAGAGCTCATGGAAACGCTGTTTACCTTCCCGCCGCAGCAGTACCTATTTATCTACTGGTACTGGTGTGCTTTTGAACTGCTAGGTTGGCAGGAGCTGGGACAGAGCAATGGGAGCTCACTCCATTGTGTGTATTCAAACCGCCAACCTTCTGAGCACCAAACCCAAGAGGCTCAGTGGTTTAGACCACAGCGCCACTCACCTCCTATGTACAGATTATAATTAGACGAGGCATACAGAATTTTTTGGAATAATCGGAAGTGCTATGCAAATCCATGTATCACAAATCACACACGCACACACACTGCAATCATTGCACATGAATGAAAACATACCTTGTGAGCTGTAGCAGGTGAACTGGCCTGGACACAGCCTTCTCTTAAGGCAAGCAGAAGCGTCTAGGTCCAGTCCCTCGATTCTCCACGTAGGGATTCGAAAGAGCGCCAGCTGTGTAGACAGCGCTGAACTAGACGAAGCAGTCTGTCCGAATGGGAGCAACTGTGTCCCTGAAGTGCATGGCCAAGTTGTTACAGCAGGTCTCTGAAAGTGTCAGAGCAACGCTCTCTTGGACAGATGACAAGAGTCCGCCCACCAGTCAGAAAAGCTCTTGCTGGACACAGTGGCCCCTTTGATGTGCAGAGTGACATCACTGCCCCCACGTTCTTCTCTGTCCTTCCTATAGAGTTTAAATCTAGACATAACCATAACCCACTGGTTCTGTTTGTTCCAGCAGAGGCAGAGAGGTTTATCAACAGCTATTTACTGCGCCAGCTAAATGGCACCTCCATGTTCAAAAGCAGTCTACCTGTAAATGCCAGTTACGGGAGAGGAAAGTTGCCTTTGTGCCTTGCTTTGGGGGAGGGGTGTCTTGCAGGAAGCAGGATGTGGGACCAGATAAATGTTTGGTCTGGTCCACCCGTCATTCAAGACAGTGAAATGCCTCAGTACGTCTTGCATGCCTGTGATCCCCTTGCTTGAAAACACCCTTGGCCAGGGGGTTAGAAAGCTCATCAAGAAAGCACACATAGCCACAGCTCAGTTGGTAGAGAATGAGACTCTTAATCTCAGGGTCATGGACAAAAGATTCCTGTATTGCAAGGGGTTGGACTAGATGACCCTCGTGGTCCCTATAACACACACTAACACATAGCAAGGATCAGTGGTGCCCAGGATAAAGTCCAGTTTGTGGGGATCAGTCCCAGAATAGTCAGCTAGCCTCAGTCCATAGCCTTATTAGTCTTTACCGATTGGTGGGCTCTGCGTTGCTCCCGGATGGGAGGAAGGAAGTCAAATGACACCGAGGGTTGGTTCAGAGAAAGAGTTCTTTATTTCTGCTCTCTGGAGCAGCAGAAAGGCACTTGCGTGGTCAGTCCACAGCAAGTCCAAAGAAATGAGAAATTTCATGCAGTATATATACTGTATTTTTCGCTCTATAAGACGCACCAGACCACAAGACGCACCTAGTTTTTGGAGGAGGAAAACAAGAAAAAAAATATTCTGAATCTCAGAAGCCAGAACAGCAAGAGGGATCGCTGCACACTGAAAGCAACAATCCCTCTTGCTGTTCTGGCTTCTGTGATAGCTGTGCAGCCTGCATTCACTCCATAAGACGCACACACATTTCCCTTTACTTTTTAGGAGGGAAAAAGTGAGTCTTATAGAGCAAAAAATACAGTATCCTCCAGGCACCCTCTCCCCCCTTCCCCAGGAATCCAGCCATGTCAGCTTGTGCACGCAGGTTGACATCACAGATGTTCCTGCTCCGGTACTTCTGACCATAAAAGGGTATTCCTTCCTGTACTCTTATCTTGGAGCAAGAGGTCACCAACTCCAAGAACACACTCTGGCGCTCTTCCCAGACTAGGTCTGTGCATCAGAGTGTGGTAAGATAAGACCCAGACATGTCATCCCTACTCCACTGGAACAGCCAAGGTCATCCCTTGCCGTGACTGATAAAGGAGAGGGCTCTGAGCACTTGTTTATAC
Organism: Podarcis vaucheri; assembly: GCF_965113315.1. Classification (NCBI taxonomy): domain Eukaryota; kingdom Metazoa; phylum Chordata; class Lepidosauria; order Squamata; family Lacertidae; genus Podarcis; species Podarcis vaucheri. The sequence goes on from NC_138752.1 coordinate 50,604,154, forward strand.
AGCCGGGTTTTTGTTTATACATTGACTCAGAGCTCAAGTTAATGGATTTTAGCTAAGGAAAAATAGGAATTTTGGTGCCCGTTTCAAACTGCCTGCACAGTCAGTTTTGGGTTTGGGAAACCAATTCCTTCAAAACAATAGTAAAACTTGAAAGCCTCGTTATCACCTCTAAAACCAGAGAATCCATCAGGTACCTTGACCAAATTGCTCCTGTTCTGGGGGGGGGGAGGTATTGGAGCTGTACTCCCCTGCATTCCTTCCCCACTCCCGACTGCCACTGAATTCTGGTTTGCACCCTGTCAGGAATTCACAAATTAAAACCCAGCTCTAAAGCACTTTTTGTTCTCTCTCCTGCGCTCTCGCTTTCTATCCTTAGAAGCACCTGCAAAAGGAGGCTGGTGAGGCCCCCCCCAGCCCCCCCCCACGCGACCCAAAAGGGGTTGTGCTGTTCCATTATTTAATGTCTGCAAATGTGCTTTGAAGATGCAAAGTGCTCCTTTAGAAATGCTAAATATTATTATTAACAAGAAAGAAAGAATGGAAATGAGGCAGGACTAGAGTTCAAAGGAGGGACTCTGCCTTTAAAGCGTGTTAACAGGAGGGCCATGTGCACTTATGAAGTTTACGCAATTTCCAAGGAGAGAAGCAATTACCCCCTAGAGTAGTTGCTCTCGGTGAATTAAAATTAATTGAATGAGAGAGAGAGAGAGAGAGAGAGAGAGAGAGAGAGAGAGAGAGAGAAGACACTGGTTAATTTTAGTTTCCTGTGGCTGGAAGCTAGGTTGTTGGAATCCAGGAAAACGGGAGAGACTCGCATCTCATTCATAACCCACCAGAAGGGGTCTCTCTTCTGTTTCTGAATTATAAATAACTGCCCTATGTCGGATACACCTGGGCGTATCAAGGGGACTTTAAAACACACAAACACACACACATACACACACATATATCTGCCCACCCATAACAGGATCTTTCTACATGAGTCTCCCATATCCTGATGTCCTTCAGATGTCTTGGGTTCCATCCATGGTTCTACTCTGCCTCCATAGTCAGAGGCACCAATACTTCTGAATCTCACAGGAGGGAAACCACTGAGCCTCTTGGGCTTGCCGATTGGAAGGTCGGCGGTTCGAATCCCCGCGACGGGGTGAGCTCCCGTTGCTCTGCTCCAGCTCCTGCCAACCTAGCAGTTCGAAAGCACGCCAGTGCAAGTAGATCAATAGCTACTACTGTGGAGGGAAGGTAAACAGCGTTTCTGTGCTCTCTGGTTTCCGTCATGGTGTTCTGTTGCACCAGAAGCAGTTTAGTTCTGCTGGCCACATGACCCGGAAAGCTGTCTGTGGACAAACGCTGGCTCCCTTGCATAGCTGTCAATGTTTCCCTTTTTTAAAGGGAAATTCCCTTATTCTGAATAGGATTCCTCACAAGAAAAGGGAAAAGTTGAGAGTTATGTGAGTCCCTTGGCCTGAAAGAGAGATGAGTGCCGCAACCCCATAGTCACCTTTGACTGGACTTAACCATCCAGGGGTCTTTTACCAAAGGACCCCTGACAGTTAAGTCCAGTTTCAGACGACTCTGGGGTTGCAGCGCTCATCTCGCTTTACAGGCCGAGGGAGCCAGCGTTTGTCCGCAGACAGTTTTTCCGGGTCATGTGGCCAGCATGACTAAGCCACTTCTGAGGCAATGGAACACCGAAACCAGAGCAGCGCACGGAAATGTCGTTTACCTTCCGCCAGAGCGGTACCTATTTATCTACTTGCACTGGTGTGCTTTCAAACTGCTAGGTTGGCAGGAGCAGGGACCGAGCAACGGGAGCTCACCCCGTCGTGGGGATTCGAACCGCTGACCTTCTGATCAGCAAGCCCAAGAGCCTCAGTGGTTTAGACCACAGCGCCACCTGCGTTCTTTACCTTACTTGTGTTCAAGTCCTGCTCCCTGGTTTCCCACAGGCACCTGGTTGGCCACTGTGAGAACAGTGGATCTAGGAGTCAAGGATCTAGGAGTCTTGGTTGACCACAAACTTGACATGAGCCAACAGTGTGACGCGGCAGCTAAAAAAGCCAATGCAATTCTGGGCTGCATCAATAGGAGTATAGCATCTTGATCAAGGGAAGTAATAGTGCCACTGTATTCTGCTCTGGTCAGCCCTCACCTGGAGTACTGTGTCCAGTTCTGGGCACCACAGTTCAAGAAGGACACTGACAAACTGGAACGTGTCCAGAGGAGGGCAACCAAAATGGTCAAAGGCCTGGAAACAATGCCTTATGAGGAACGGCTAAGGGAGCTGGGCATGTTTAGCCTGGAGAAGAGGAGGTTAAGGGGTGATATGATAGCCATGTTCAAACATATAAAAGGATGTCACATAGAGGAGGGAGAAAGGTTGTTTTCTGCTGCTCCAGAGAAGCGGACACGGAGCAATGGATCCAAACTACAAGAAAGAAGATTCCACCTAAACATTAGGAAGAACTTCCTGACAGTAAGGGCTGTTCGACAGTGGAATTTGCTGCCAAGGAGTGTGGTGGAGTCTCCTACTTTGGAGGTCTTTAAGCAGAGGCTTGACAACCATATGTCAGGAGTGCTCTGATGGTGTTTCCTGCTTGGCAGGGGGTTGGACTCGATGGCCCTTGTGGTCTCTTCCAACTCTATGATTCTATGATTCTATTCTATGATTCTAACAGGACGCTGGACTAGATGGGCTATGGGCCTGATCCAGCTGCAGGCTCTCCTAGCGTTTCTTATGGTGAGAGAGGAAAATGCAGAAGGAAGCTGTTGCTAAGCTGGACATAGAACTAATTTTTCAGAAAAACAAAGCACCCTGCCTCTCGCTGGCAGATTAGGGTGTGATGATGAGGGGAAATTAGTCATAAGATGGATTTGTTTTCCGGGCTATTTCATTTCCATAAATTAAACTGACGAAACGCTTTAGATCTAAACTTAAAGTAAACTTCAACATGCACAGAGATCTGACATTGTGTTTGTGTGCTGTTTCTGGTTATTGCTGATCCAGTCTGGTTTTTTTCAGTTTATTCTTGGCATGACTTTTTTTCCTTTCTGTTTGCTGAATTTTCACTTATTCCGTTTACTTGTTATTACTATTATTACAGTGGTACCTCGGGTTACATATGCTTCAGGTTACAGACACTGCTAACCCAGAAATAGTACCTCGGGTTAAGAACTTTGCTTCAGGATGAGAACAGAAATCGCCCGGTGGCAGCAGGAGGCCCCATTAGCTAAAGTGGTGCTTCAGGTTAAGAACAGGTTCAGGTTAAGAACGGACCTCCAGAACGAATTAAGTTCTTAACCCAAGGTACCACTGTATTTGATATTGGGGTTATTGGGGTTTGTGTTTGTGTTTGGGGTTTTTTAAAAAAATAAAATAGAAATGTGTACATCAGTTGCTTTGAGTTGTAGGAAACACCTGGAAGGGAGATACAAGACCTCTTTCTCCTACCCCACTCCTGGCTGAAGTTGTTGAAATCCAGGTGCCCAAGAAGGTCACAAAAAACCAATTTCCCATTTTGACTGTGGCCACCTGCAGATCTGTACCATACATTTCCTGTAACCCCAATGTGCACTGAAAGCATGTGACTTCCCCCAAAGAATCATGGGAATCGCAGTTTCCCCCCTCACACAGCTTCAGTCCCCAGCATCCTTAGCAAACTACAGTTCCCAGGATTCTTTGGGGAGAGGAGTCATGTGCTGTAAATGTGCCCTTGGGCTGCATCTTTGGGGACAGGGAATTTGGGTCCAGTATATTTTGCTGCCTGACATTCAAATTGTGCCCACCCTCACTCCTGGCCCCCCGTCAAGGTACACAGTACTCAACACCACTTAGAAATGCTAATTATAAGGGAGTATGTAAATAAATGAATAATAAACCAGTTAAGCTGCGATATTTTTGGCCCCTTAGGCAGAAAATCCGGCATGCGCTTCCCTTCCTCACCGGGAGTCAAAATGCAATCGCAATGAATGGAGAGCTAATCATTTGCTGCCCTGGAATGACACCCCAAATAAAATGCCTGAGGGCTCTGCGTCTTAGGGGTCCTTCTACCCCCTCCCTAGAGATCCAATGGGAGGCTCTGGCTGCCTGTGGAGTGTGTGGGTGCTGCTGCCCTCCCCCACCTGCATGTTTGCAAATAAATGGAAATAGCACAAAATGTCAGCAAGTCTCCAGCGACCAAGAAGAGGGAATGTAGATTGGGTGCACCTTTGAAACTTCTCACTGCTCAGAGAAATAGGGGATTGCAGCAATGTTTTGCCTCCACCCCATTTTGAATTCCTATGAGTATATAAGAATTGTCGTCTTTGTTTTCAATTATTATTGTTTTCAATTCCCAGTTGTGATGTATGGAAGTGAGAGCTGGACCATAAAGAAGGCTGATCGCTGAAGAATGGATGTTTTTGAATTATGGTGCTGGAGGAGACTCTTGAGAGTCCCATGGACTGCAAGAAGATCAAACCGATCCATTCTGAAGGAAATCAGTCCTGAGTGCTCACTGGAAGGACAGATCCTGAAGCTGAGGCTCCCATACATTGGCCACCTCATGAGAAGAGAAGACTCCCTGGAAAAGACCCTGATGTTGGGAAAGATGGAGGGCACAAGGAGAAGGGGACGACAGAGAACAAGATGGTTGGGCAGTGTTCTCGAAGCTACCAGCATGAGTTTGACCAAACTGGGGGAGGCAGTGGAAGACAGGAGTGCCTGGCGTGCTCTGGTCCATGGGGTCACGAAGAGTCGGACGCGACTAAATGACTAAACAACAACAAATATAAGAATTATCCCAATGGATCAAATCAATGGCCCGCCTATTCCAGCGTCCTGTTCTCATAGGGGCTGTGATGACCTGGGACTGGGGCTCAGACTCGGAACCAGAGGAGTCTCAGTCCGCAACGGATCCTTTACCTCAGGCATCATCTGAACCAAGTCTGGGGCCTGATCCTGAAGAGTCCCAGTCTGCACAGGTTCCCCTGCAACAAGCACCAGCTGGGCCGAGTCAGGGGCCGGAGCCTGCCCTGGCTCCAGATGCAGGGATGACCTCGTTGCCTTCAGCTGGGCCATCACTTACAGCTGCTCCACTACCGGTTGGGTCAGGGGAGGCTGAGGCGGTCCCTGGGTCTAGTAACCCACCGACGTCTCCCGAGCTACAGAGACTGAGGTCTGAGAGAAGAAGAGACCTGAGTACTCGCAGGAGGAGTGCTCGCCTTCGGGTGAAACAGGGAGGTGAGTTGCCGGGGGATCAGGACCGGCCGTTACCCCGACAAAGATAAAAGGCTGACGGACCTCATCCCAGGTTGCAGGAGCAACATTGCTGTATGCTAGATCCTGCCTGAGATCCTGTACCTGCCCCTCTCCTCCTGTGCTTTCCAGCAACCGGTACTTTACTGCCTCTGACTGTGGAAGCAGAGCAAAGCCATTGTGGCCGGTAGCCACACAGGGCCGTCTTCCCCATAGGTGCTAAGGGTGCTAAGGGCGCCGGGCTCTCAGGGTTGCCAGGCTGAGAGTCTGGGTCCTGAGAGCAGTGGCGGAGCAATATGCTGCAGCCCCCAGAGCGAAGAACAGGCGGGGGCATGGCTGGTGCGCGTCCCAGGGGCGTGGCACATTTCCCAAGGTTGCATGGCGCATGGCACGTGTCCCGGGGGGACAGCCGTTATGGTACCTGGTGGTACCTGGTGTGGTGCACTTTTCCCCGCCCCTCCTCTGTACGCCAGTGCCCGAGAGTTGAGTCTGGGGAAGAGCCCCCCTGTTGGTGGGCGTCTGAGCAAGCGAGACCCTGAGGCGGGCGGGCAGCTCCGCGCTCCTGTGTGCCTGGGACTGGGCAACCGGGTGGGGGTACTGGGTGGATCTTTGCACCCTGGCGTGGCTAATAATAATAATAATAATAATAATAATTTACTATTTATACCCCGCCCATCTAGCTGAGTTTCCCCAGCCACTCTGGGTGGCTCCCAATCAAGTGTTAAAAACAATACAGAATTAAATATTTAAAACTTCCCTAAACAGGGCTGCCTTCAGAGTGACTGGGGAAGCCCAGCCAGATGGGCGGGGTATAAATAATAAATTGTTGTTGTTGTTATTGTGAATGCCTGAACAACATGTCACAGATTACACCTGCAAAAAATCCACCTGTCTTAGGTTGGATGGCTCTGTGCAGTCAAGGGCCAGGCTACCTGAAGGACCCTATTCTCCCATACAAACCTGCCCAAGTTTGGGGAAGGCTATTCTCTCTGCCCCCCCCCCCCCACAGGGACACTTGGTAGGGACGTGGAACAGAGCCTTCTCGGTGGTGGCCACTCCCAGACAACTTCGGAAGTCCTTCCCTAGTGAAGCTAGACTGGCTCCCTCCTTGCTGCCCACAGCTGAAGACAGCGTTATTCCTGGTGTCGTGCTGATTTTATTGTAATTGCTCATATATATCAAACAGATTGTATATAGGTAGGTAAATAGTTTTAATTCCATCAATGTTTAATTAATGATGGTTTTTTCCTATGTTTTTAGTGGTTCTTGTTTTTAGCCTCATCAGGGGGAAAATAAATATATAGTAATCATCATCATCATCATCCAACAGGGTTTGGGAGAAGGACAGACCTTTTTTAATGAAAGAGCCTTTAAATAGCGCTGTACTGCTTTTACTATCTGTATTTTAATAGATCTGTTTTTAATATATTGTTTTAATTCTATCGGAGTTTTAATTAATCTATTACCTTTTCTATGTTTTTAGCCTTCTGTGTTTTCTCTGTGGTCGTTTTAATTTGTGTAAGTCACCTTGAGTCCCAGTTTGGGGGCGAAGGCGGGGTATAAATAACCCTAATTATTTCACAAGTGCACCAAAATGCCTCCCCCATCCCATACCAGGAAATCCCGGTATTCTTCCTCTGAGCGCCGCTCGATGCTGCAGTCCTCTGCTGGGTCCTCTGCGCTCTCTTCTGGCAAGCCAGCTTCCTCCCTCGAGTTGTAGGAACCTTAACAGCTTTCTTCTCAGTTTTCTTTTCCTTTTTTTAAAAAATACCCACTTCCAGATTGGGTATTTCCTTCCTCTCCTCCACGGCTGCCAGAGCCGAGTGTGAATCTTCCCCACCAACAGGTGTAGGGGCAAAGCCAAGCATATGCCACTGCAGTTGGCAGGGCTGGCGGCGGAGGCAACTTCTCAAAGGCTCTCCGAGGGCAGCGTTCAGCTGGGACCTGGCAGCGCTCGCAAACACCATCTGGCATTGGCACGCCTGGCAGCGGTTTTGCTCTCGCCCAGATCGAACAGGCAGGCTCCCAGGCAGATGCCCGTCTCTTCCCGCAGACAGACAGACAGACAGTCGTCCCCCACCCCACCCCCACAGACAGACAGACAGACAGTCGTCCCCCCCCCCACCCTCATCGCCTGGTTTTCATGGTGGCTTTTCTGGAAACAAAATCACAGGCTGGTTTGGGGCTAGGTGAGGGTGTAGGGGGGCAGGATTAGAAAGAGATGGTTCAGTGGGCCAGAGAGGGGCTAGAGAGAGAGAGAGCTGTGTTCAAATCCCTGCTCACAGGGTGACCTAAGGCGTGTCGCCCAGTCCAAGCTACCTTTGGAGACGTCTTCTTTCTTCTTCTTCTTCGGCGATCACTCGTAGGAAGAAGAAGAAGAAGAAGAAGAAGAAGAAGAAGAAGAAGAAGAAGAAGAAGAAGAAGAAGAAGAACAACAACAACAACAACAACAACAACAACAACAACAACTTTATAACTACCCTAGGGAGTCTCAAACTGGCTCACAATCTCCTTTCCCTTCCTCCCCCACAAGAAACACTCTGTGAGGTGAGTGGGGCTGAGAGACTCCAGAGAAGTGTGACTGGCCCAAGGTCACCCAGCAGCTGCATGTGGAGGAGCGGGGAAGCGAACCCGGTTCACCAGATTACGAGTCCACCGCTCTTAACCACTACACCACACTGGCTCTCAAGATTGTCTTCCATAAACACGATCTTAATAGTGAGTCCGTAAGTGACTGTGGAGGCCAATTCTGGATCCACACATCCTTCCACAGTGGGGACATAGGTTTCCGGGCAGGAGTTGATCACGGTGAAGGTTTGCGAAGCATGCCTTCCTCTTAGCACATTTCTCCCTTGCGCCCTGAGTTCGAGTGTCTTCAAAGCCCATAACACCTTTGGTAAGGGCTGTTTTCCAATTGGAGCACTCGCAGGCCAGTGTTTCCCAATTGTTGGTGTTTATACTACATTTTTAAAGATTTGCCTTGAGACAGTCTTTAAACCTCTTTTGTTGACCACCAACATTATGCTTTCCATTTGGAAACGTAGCCACTGCCGGACCAGGCCACCATCACATTTAGAGCACTAGGACACCACTGTAAACAGTCATGGCTTCCTCCCACAAAGAATTCTGGGAGTTGTAGTTTGTTCAGGGTGCTGAGAGGTGTTCGGAGGCCTCTTTGCTCCCGTTACAGAGCTACTATCCCCAGAGTTCCCTGTGAAGAGGGATTGGTGGCTAAACTGCTCTGAAAAGGGATGGCTCAGCTGGTAGAGCATGAGACTCTTAATCTCAGGGTTGAGGGTTCAAGTCCCACATTGGGCACAATAGGGGGTTGGACTAGATGACCCTCGTGGTCTAACTCTACAGTTCTGTCATCATCATCATCATAATCATAATTTTTTATTTATACCCCGTTCATCTGGACAGGTCTCCCCAGCCACTCTGGGAGGCTCCCAACAGGATATTAAAAACACAATAAAACATCAAACATTAAAAACTTCCCTAAACAGGGCTGCCTTCAGATGTCAGATACAGTCATACCTTGAGTTAAATATGCTTCAGGTTGCGTTCCACGGTGACCCGGAAGTAACAGGACAGGTTACTTCCAGGTTTTGCCACTCGCAGATGCACAGACGCTCAAAATGATGTCACACACATGCGCCGAAGCAGTGAATTGTGACCCACGCACACGCAGACGCGCAAATGTGGGTTGCGTTCTGCTCAGAATGTGAATGGGGCTTCAGAACGGATCCCGTTCGCATCCAGAGGTACCACTGTAGTTGTCTATTTTCTTGACATCTGATGGGAGGGTGTTCCACAGGGCAGGCACCACCACTGAGAAGGCCTTCTGCCTGGTTCTCTGTAACCTCACTTCTCACAGGGAGGCAACCACCAGAAGGCCCTTGGAGCTGGACCTCTGTGTCCGGGCTGAATGATGGGGGTGGAGGCGCTCCTACAGGTATACTGGGCTGAAGCCATTTAGGGCTTTAAAGGTCAGCACCAACACTTTGAATTGTGCTCGGAAACATACTGGGAGCCAATGTAGGTCTTTCAGGACTGGCGCCATATGGTCTCAGTGGTCATTCTATGAAAAGAGCCCAAGTTTGGTTGACCACAAACTTGACATGAGCCAACAGTGTGACGCGGCAGCTAAAAAAGCCAATGCAATTCTGGGCTGCATCTAGATCAAGTATAGCATCTAGATCAAGGGAAGTAATAGTGCCGTATTCTGCTCTGGTCAGACCTCACCTGGAGTACTGTGTCCAGTTCTGGGCACCACAGTTCAAGAAGGACACTGACAAACTGGAACGTGTCCAGAGGAGGGCAACCAAAATTGTCAAAGGCCTGGAAACGATGCCTTATGAGGAACGGCTAAGGGAGCGGGTATGTTTAGCCTGGAGAAGAGGAGGTTAAGGGGTGATATGATAGCCATGTTCAAGTATATAAAAGGATGTCACATAGAGGAGGGAGAAAGGTTGTTTTCTGCTGCTCCAGAGAAGTGGACACGGAGCAATGGATCCAAACTACAAGAAAGAATCATAGAATCATAGAATCATAGAGTTGGGAGAGACCACAAGGGCCATCGAGTCCAACCCCCTGCCAAGCAGGAAACACCATCAGAGCACTCCTGACATATGGTTGTCAAGCCTCTGCTTAAAGACCTCCAAAGTAGGAGACTCCACCACACTCCTTGGCAGCAAATTCCACTGTCAAACAGCTCTTACTGTCAGGAAGTTCTTCCTAATGTTTAGGTGGAATCTTCTTTCTTGTAGTTTGGATCCATTGCTCCGTGTCCGCTTCTCTGGAGCAGCAGAAAACAACCTTTCTCCCTCCTCCATGTGACATCCTTTTATATATTTGAACATGGCTATCATATCACCCCTTAACCTCCTCTTCTCCAGGCTAAACATGCCCAGCTCCCTTAGCCGTTCCTCATAAGGCATCGTTTCCAGGCCTTTGACCATTTTGGTTGCCCTCCTCTGGACACGTTCCAGTTTGTCAGTGTCCTTCTTGAACTGTGGTTCCCAGAACTGGACACAGTACTCCAGGTGAGGTCTGACCAGAGCAGAATACAGTGGCACTATTACTTCCCTTGATCTAGATGCTATACTCCTATTGATGCAGCCCAGAATTGCATTAGCTTTTTTAGCTGCCGCGTCACACTGTTGGCTCATGTCAAGTTTGTGGTCAACCAAGACTCCTAGATCCTTTTCACATGTACTGCTCTCAAGCCAGGTGTCCCCCATCTTGTATTTGTGCCTCTCATTTTTTTTTGCCCAAGTGCAGTACTTTACATTTCTCCCTGTTAAAATTCATCTTGTTTGTTTTGGCCCAGTTCTCTAATCTGTCAAGGTGGTTTTGAAGTGTGATCCTGTCCTCTGGGGTGTTAGCCACCCCTCCCAATTTGGTGTCATCTGCAAATTTGATCAAGATGCCCTTGAGTCCATCATCCAAGTCGTTGATAAAGATGTTGAATAAGACCGGGCCCAAGACAGAACCCTGTGGCACCCCACTAGTCACTCTTCTCCAGGATGAAGAGGAACCATTGATGAGCACCCTTTGGGTTCGGTCAGCCAGCCAGTTACAAATCCACTGAGTGGTAGCATAGTCAAGACCGCATTTTACCAGCTTCTTTACAAGAATATCATGGGGCACCTTGTCAAATGCCTTGCTGAAATCAAGGTAGGCTACATCCACTGCGTTCCCTTCATCTACCAGGCTTGTAATTCTATCAAAAAACGAGATCAGGTTAGTCTGACATGACTTATTTTTCAGAAATCCATGCTGACTATTGGTGATCACAGCATTCCTTTCTAGGTGCTCACAAACTGTTTGCTTAATGATCTGCTCCAGAATCTTCCCTGGTATTGATGTCAGACTGACTGGGCGGTAATTATTTGGGTCCTCTCTTTTCCCCTTTTTGAAAATAGGGACAACATTTGCCCTCCTCCAGTCTGCCGGGACTTCGCCTGTTCTCCAGGAATTCTCAAAGATGACTGCCAGTGGTTCTGAGAGACACGGAGCAATGGATCCAAACTACAAGAAAGAAGATTCCACCTAAACATTCGGAAGAACTTCCTGACAGTAAGAGCTGTTCGACAGTGGAATTTGCTGCCAAGGAGTGCGATGGAGTCTCCTTCTTTGGAGGTCTTTAAGCAGAGGCTTGACAACCATATGTCAGGAGTGCTCTGATGGTGTTTCCTGCTTGGAAGGGGGTTGGACTCGATGGCCCTTGTGGTCTCTTCCAACTCTATGATTCTATGATTCTAAGATGAGTAATTCACACCAGCCATTGACTGGAAATGCCCAAGAAGAAAGAGAGACATATAGGAACACAGGAAAATAGGAAGCTTCCTTATATTAAGAGCATTTGTCCATCTTGCTCAGAATTGCATCTACAGTGGGACTTCAGAGGTTCAGGTGGGGGGCAGCGAATGAACCTGGGGCCTTTGCATGGAACGCAAGTGCTCTGTGTCTGAGCCACGGCCCTTTCCCAGCCGCTAATACAGCTCAGTGCGTAAGACTGTTTACTGTGAATATTGCACTATTGTGGATTTTGTTGCTGTCGTTATTTTATGGAAGATTGTACATTGTTGCACACAAGATGGTCTCTGAGTGATGAGAGATTCCAGGCGTTCTTGCATTTTCACCCAGGGTTTGCTTTCCGTGGAATGCATGTCAATGGAGACTGTGGTTTTGGGGCCATTTGCTGTCTGTCTCAAGAGGCAATGGAGTGAGCCTCCAGGGGTGAAGTCAAACAGCACCAAAGTGACCTCCCTGGGGTGCAAGCCTGGGCAGTGCGCATGGAGGTCCTGGGATGCCCAGACAACAAGACTGTCAGAAGAGGAATGGTGGAACAACAGCAGCAAGAATACTCATTGCAAAGTACTGGAAGACACAAGATTTACCCACCTTGGAAGAATGGCAGATGAAGGTGATGGACTATATGGAACTGGCAGAAATGACTGGCAGAATCCGAGACCAGGGAGAAGAGTCGGTGGAAGAAGATTGGAAAAAGTTCAAAGATTATTTACAGAAACACTGTAAAATTAATGAATGTTAGAATGAGGTTGGATAGAAACTAAGTGGTCTTTTGCTGTAATGCTATAAGGGAATATGAGAAAATGGTTATTAATAGGTAAAAAAAATTAATGTTATAATATTAAAAAATTGAAGATTAAGATGAATGAAGAGGGGAGGGATTTGCTGGATTAACAATTGGAATTGGAATACAGAAAAGGAAGGCGTGAAGAGGTCCGGGAAATAAGCAAATGAAAAATATGTGATGGAAAGACTGAACTGTTTTTTAACTATTTTTATTTTGTATTTTTCTTTTTTTTCTTTTTCTTTTGTAATTTTTTTTGGAAATCTTAATAAATATCTTATTAAAAAAAAAAAAAACAGAAGAGGAATGGTGGAGAACGACTTCCCAGCCTGACCTTTCCAGAGAAGAAGACAGTATAGATTTATGACAGTGGTTTGAGGGAGGTCACAGCTCAGAGGCAGATGAGGGGGGGAGCTGGGAAATAATGGGAGAGGAGGAAGAGGAGGCAGAAGCACCAGAGGTGCAACAGCTGATGGACACTGTGTCTTTAGAAAGCATTCCAGACCCATCCCTCCCAGAACCCGGCAAGCACTGAAAGTAGGAGAGCAAAGAGCTCAAAGGCAGACGGCCCTTTTCAGCACCCGTAGCTGAGATGCATGCAGCGCCAGATTTACGGACAGTGGTACCTCGGGTTACATACACTTCAGGTTACATATGCTTCAGGTTACAGACTCCGCTAACCCAGAAATAGTGCTTCAAGTTAAGAGCTTTGCTTCAGGATGAGAACAGAAATTGTGCTCCGGCGGCGCAGCAGGAGGCCCCATTAGCTAAAGTGGTACCTCAGGTTAAGAACAGTTTCAGGTTACGTACGGACCTCCAGAACGAATTAAGTAATTAACCTGAGGTACCACTGTATAAGCTAAACAAGCTATAGCTTAGGGCCCCACTCTCTTGGGGGCACCCAAAAAAATTAAAGGGAAAACAACCTGGATGTACATTTCCAATATATAAGATAAAAAACAAATAAAATAAAACCTACATACAGCAACAGTGTTTTGTGTTGTGTAGGCTCCTATGATATAAGTAATGGGCCCCGCCTGCTCACTCAAATATCACTGGTTTGCTCATTTTTAATATACAGTGGTACTTCTGGTTACGTACTTAATTCATTCCGGAGGTCCATTCTTAACCTGCAACTGTTCTTAACCTGAAGCACCACTTTAGCTAATGGGGCCTCCTGCTGCTGCTGCGCCACCGGAGCACAATTTCTCTTCTCATCCTGAAGCAAAGTCCTTAATTTCTGGGTTAGCGAAGTCTGTAACCTGAAGCGTATGTAACCCGAGGTACCACTGTACTTTTTCTTAATTGTACTTCAGTTCAACAATTACTTTGATAAAATACATATTTTGTTATGTGCAAATGGCTTAAGATATCTATTTGGTTCATAAATTACCATATAGCATATATCCAACACACAAAAAACCAGCGACAATTTGTTGTTGACAAAGGACAGCTGGACATATAAAGGGCCCCATTACCTTCAGTAGCTTAGGGCCTCATCAAACCTAAATCCAGCCCTGCTCACAGCATTAACACCCCAACAGATCTTGCTTTTCCGTTCAGGTTTCAGGGGAGCCCCAAGTGCAGCAACGAGCAAGACCATGTCTCTGTCCCTCCAGTTTTCAGCAACAGCCGAAAACTCTCTCACACACAGCTGTCTCTTATACAGACACACACCTCCCCCTTTGGCCTGTCGTTTGCTATCCTAGAATGTGACATCCAGCCAGGTGAGGCGGGAAAAGACACTCCTGCTTGTCTCCATGGAAACAGCCCACTCTTTAAGATGCAAACGATGGGTACTTGGCTGAGGAGCTCAGGCCGTGACCTTAACAAGGGATCCGTCCCAACTTGCTCCTTTAGATTCTAGCCTCGCGAGTGCAGGATCACAGGATTGGAAGGTACCCACTCAATTCACCCAGACTGACCCCTGCCCCACAACCCTCCATAGCAATCGTTTCATTAGCTGCATTATTTCTGCGTCCCCTCAATCTGCAACCAGAAATTAATTAATGAAAATTATTATTATTATTATTGCCTTTTTCTTAGCATTTTAACTGTACAGTGGTACCTCAGGTTAAGTACTTAATTTGTTCCAGAGGTCCGTTCTTAACCTGAAACTGTTCTTAACCTGAAGCACCACTTTAGCTAATGGGGCCTCCTGCCGCTGCTGCGCTGCCTGAGCACGATTTCTGTTCTCACCCTGAAGCAAAGTTCTTAACCTGAAGCACTATTTCTGGGTTAGCGGAGTCTGTAACCTGAAGCATCTGTAACCTGAAGCGTATGTAACCTGAGGTGCCACTGTATTTTGCTTCACTAGGCAATACGAACTTTGAAATCAGTTGCTTCAGTTGCCTCTGATGTATCCTTCTCCAAACTCGTGCCCTCCAGAAGTTTGGGGCTACGAGTTGGGAATTATAGTATGAACATCTTGGGGGTGCCATCTTGGGGAAGCCTGCTCCAATATGCTCTCAGTTGGCTCCAGCACGTCCATTTCCCCTTAGAAGAGGACATTTGATCCAAGCTTTCCCGCTTTGCTGCTGATCCCAAGGCGAGACCGTCCACTTCAGAGGAGAGCTTCCACACACACAACCCTCCACCATCAATCACCACTGGATCTCTCCCAACGCCCCGTAAATAATTCAGGGACGCCGGCCCCATCGGCGCAGCTCCTTGTTTTCAGCCCGGATCTGTTGCCAGGAATCTCGGGAAAGGGGCCCAATAATAATGTACCAGTCCAAAGTAATTAAAGTGCATCATTACATATAAATTTGTAATTAAACACTTTAACGTAATCATCCCACACAGCATGATTCCTGATGAATTAATTAAAAGAACTCCAGAAATTAATGTTTTCCTTGTCAGTACCCTTGTTCCAGCTTTAGCCATCTCCCTCCCTATTCCTGCAGCGTGTCAGAAAGTAATTAGGCCAGCGCTGGGGGGACGGCCACACGGCGGATCGGGGGCCAAAGGCTTGCTGGCCAAAGGCTGCCAACTGCAATGCTTCTACTCTCGAGGAAACCTTTTTCTTTTTTTGCAGGTCAGGCCTCGACGACACTTGTCGTGGAAGTCACGGGCGCTGCAAAGGATTCTGGGTATATCCCAAAACACTTTTATTATCACTCCGCGTATGTGCAATCCTCCACCGCTACTTCGATTTGCGGAAATGGCACTGTTACAGGTACTGCATAATACCCGTATGTAAGAAATCACCAGCTGTACTCTTTTCAGTGCCTCCTAAAAACATTTCTGTTCAGGCAAGCCTAGCAGGATATGTAGAAGGTTGGTGTGTTTTTTAAACTGTTTTCAGCTTCTCATTGATTTCAGTTGTTTATTTTTTGAATGTTTTTAACAGCTAGTTTTAACTCTCTCTCTCTCTCTCTCTCTCTCTCTCTCTCTCTCTCTCTCTGTGTGTGTGTGTGTGTGTGTGTGTGTATTCTTCTTTTTCTAAACGGTTCTGAGTTGTTGCTTCTCCCTTACATTCAGGTGGTATATACACTTTAATGAAAGAAATGAAAGAAGTGATTTGCGCTTCTTTTGTCTGCCAGCAGCTCACATGCAAGTGTCTTATTACTCATTTGTAAACCCCTGAATGGGACGCGGGTGGCACTGTGGATTAAACCACAGAGCCTAGGACTTACCGATCAGAAGGTCGGCGGTTCAAATCCCTGCAACAGGATGAGCTCCCGTTGCTCAGTCTCTGCTCCTGCCAACCTAGCAGTTCAAAAGCACATCAAAGTGCAAGTAGATAAATAGGTACCACTCCAGTGGGAAGATAAACGGCGTTTCTGTGCGCTGCTCTGGTTCGCCAGAAGTGGCTTAGTCATGCTGGCCACATGACCCAGAAGCTGTACGCCGGCTCCCTCGGCCAATAAAGCGAGATGAGCGCCGCAACCCCAGAGTTGGCCACGACTGGACCTAATGGTCAGGGGTCCCTTTACCTTAAACCCCTGAATAATTCAAGACCAGGCTTACCTGAAAGACCATCCAACCTGTAAGATTGGCCTTGGTAGCTCAACAGCTTTGGAAGGGAAAAAATGCTCAACAACTTTTCCTGTCCAGATTTTCACTGTTTGAAATATGGCAACCCTGTTGGTAGCTCAGTTGGTAGAGGATGAGCACCTTAATTTTAGGGTTATGGGTTCAAGCTCCATGCTGGGCAAAAGATTCCTGCATTGCAGGGAGCTGAACTGGTCAAGGAGATAAACAACTTTTAGAAGACCTCTGAGGCCAGCCCTGCCTCAGGAAGTTTTCTGTGCTTGATGTTTTGTTACGTTTTTCCTATCTGTTGGAAGCCACCCAGAGTGGTTGGGGCAGCGCAGATGAGTGGGGTACAAATAATAAAATTATTATGATTACGATTACTATTAATATTACTAGATGATCCTTGTGGCTCCTTCCAACCCTACAATTCTGTTATTCTTTTTTAGAAAATTGTTTTATTGCAAAACAGTTTACATAAAACAGCATAAACAGAAAGAACAGTGCATCAAGTACACACGAACAACAAATCTTCTAACTTCACATACACTTTTGACTTCCGATTCACCTTTCTACATATTCTTAGCCTATATGCACTTCCTGTTATATGCATATCACAAAGAAATTTTTAAGTTTCTAGCATTCCTTTTCAAGATTCAATCTAAACCTGTCAGGACATCTGCATTTTCACAATATTGTTTTATATATTCTTTAAATATTATCCATACTTTACTCACTTTCCGATTTGTGTTTCCTCTTATTCTCCCAATCATTATTGCAAGTTCCAGGTATTCTAACATCTTTACCTGCCAGTCAAGCTTTCTGGGAATTAAGTCACCTTTCCAGTTTTTTGCTATTTGGATTCTAGCTGCCGTAGTTGCGTACATAAAGATGTTTCTAAAAAGTTTTTGTATTTCAGTGCACATGATGCCTAACAGAAAGGCTTCTGGGAGTTTTTTGGAAGGAGAATTTAAAAATTGTTTTAAGTTTGCTGCATATTATATCCCAGAATTCTCGTATCCTCACACAATCCCACCACATGTGCATTAAGGTACCCTCTCCTTACAATTCTATGATTCTATGATCATTTGGAATAATCAACAGGGGAAATTGTTAAGTCGTGGGTGAACATATCAGACGACACAGCGATTCTTCAAACAGCTCTTGTTTATTCACAGGCCAGGACAGAACTGAACTGAAGGGTTCAGTTAGCCTGCTTATATAGAGCTCCAGTACAACGTTACTGTAACAACTTTCTAAAACTATCCAATCACTGAACGTCACTTTCGATCCCTTATTTGCATAACTATCTACAGTATCCCCCTGCTGGCCCAGGGTGAGAACTTCAGTACATAACAGAAATGTTACTTATTGCTCTGTGCCCTAACAGAGTGTTTCAGGGCAGTGACAGAAAACAGGTTTTTTCCCTCCCTGCCACAGCCTTGTGGAATACCCTTCTCTCCACCAGATGTGAAGCATCATCTAATCATTTGCTTCAGACAACATATTCTTGCCCAGGCTTTCCCTGGCCCATAAGATCGGACCCGAATCTCTTGTTTCCCTGTCTTTTTTACAACACTGTTTTTACTGCACGGTTTTCATTACACTGTTTTCTTCATTTTACGTGGCGGTTTTTGTACGCCGCTTAGAGGTTTTCAAAATGCCAAGCTGCTCAGAGTCGCCTTGAAACAAGTAAATGGGTTCAAACAAGCAGATCATAAGATAAAAAGCAATATATGCAACCTGCCGGAACACAAGAATTTTTTATTTTTTAATGAAAAAAGTGCAATAGCAAAATCATCACAGAGAACAGCCATATGCATGAACCAAATACACCAGCTTTCCTTGCAAGAGGTCTGAGGTTCTGTCCCTGCCTTCTCCATGTAGGGCTTTGAATGTGCCCCCCCCCCCCCAAAAAAAGAAAAACCATGGAGAGCTATTGCCAGTCAGTGGAAATAAATCAGGACATTTTGTGGGGTTATCTAAAATGCAATCAAACCAACAATTCATGTTTTGCTAGATAGGCACATGGCGGGAACTGAAGCTCAGAGAGTTTTCCTGTAAGTTTCCTAGAGGAGCGCCATGCTCAGACTACATTTTAAGCTAGACTTAAGTATGTCTTTGGAACTGAATTACCTTTTCTTTTTTTGTATATAATTTTAATTAAGTTTTCTGTTTTACAATTTAGAATACTCATTTTTACATCCTTAAAATATCAGTGACTTCCCTTCCTCTCTTTCCATGGTTCATTTTACATATCTTAAGTCCCTGCATCTTTTACAAAAACTATACCATTCAGTATTCCGTTATTGCATCCATCAAAACTTATTTACACTGTTGAATTTATCTTAATGCTGCCAACGTTTTCAGCTGTACACAATTATTTCCCATATATTCAACAAATGTTTTCCAGTCTTCTCTAAACATATGTTCTTCTTGTCCTCTTCTTGTCCTGAGCTGCGCATATTCGGTCAGCTTAAGTTGCCATTCTTCTTTAGTTGGGACCTTGCTCGTTTTCCATTTTGGGGCTCAGAAAACACAGGCCACAGTAGTAGCATACATAAATAACCTTTTTTGACACCTGGGAATTTCAGTCTGAATTATCTTCAACAGAAGGACTTGGGGGGGAAGAACTTTAAAACTTTTTTTCAATTCATTATGGATCATTTCCCAATACTCTTTTACCTTTTTACAACTCCACCACATATGAAAGAACGTTCCCATTTTAAGCCTGCCTGAACAAAGCTGCTGTATCTGTTACTCCGAGTGAGTAAATGTTATTTTTAACTTTTATAAGACTGTTTGTGTGATTATTGTTTAAAGGGGGAGGAAAGGGGGGAAAGATCCGCAGAATCCAGTCTGCCTTAAAGCTTCTGAAAGCAGCCCTGTTTAGGGAAGTTTTTTATGTCTGATCTTTTATTGTGTTTTTAATATTTTGTTGGGAGCCGCCCAGAGTGGCTGGGGAAACCCGGCCAGATGGGCGAGGTATAAATAAATAATTATAATAAAGTGAAAAGGTGTTTGGTTTACAGCAAAGTTAAAAGCCTGGAAGTTGGAGCTACCAAGTCCCACCAAGACCTGCTCTGTCTCATTCACACAGAGCTAGCATTGCTTAAAAGAGCAAAATAAACCGCAGAGAGAGAGGTCCCATTGGTAAAGTGGGGAAAACATTATTCACTTGCAGTTTCTTCATATTTACAAGCATGGCTTCAGATTCTAGGTCTTCATGGTTGGAGCTTGTATCATGGCTGCTTTGTGCAGGAGAGAGAGAGAAATGGAACTTAGGAGTCTGGCGGGAAACCACAAAATGTATTTTCCCCTTAATATCTGTGGGACGCGGGTGGCGCTGTGGGTTAAACCTCAGAGCCTAGGGCTTGCCGATCAGAAGGTTGGTGGTTCGATTCCACACGATGGAGTGAGCTCCTGTTGCTCAGGCCCTGCTCCTGCCAACCTAGCAGTTCGAAAGCACATCAAAGTGCAAGTAGATAAATAGGTACCACTCTGGCGGGAAAGTAAACAGTGTTTCCGTGCGCTGCTCTGGTTCGCCAGAAGCGGCTTAGTCATGCTGGCCACATGACCTGGAAGCTGTACGCCGGCTCCCTCAGCCAATAAATCGAGATGAGCGCCACAACCCCAGAGTCGGCCATGACTGAACCTAACGGTCAGGGGTCCCTATACCTTTTATCTGTAGGTCTCAATCCCGCCCTCTGCAGGCTGGAGGCATACAAGGTTGCTGATACCCCACAAAATCTGGTGACCTCTGTCCTGGTTGCTGCTAAGAGGAGTTACACAGGCCCAATTGACCCTGACCAATGGCCCCATGGGCTCAGAAGGGCCCTCACTGGGGGCCACACTGACATTCCCCATCGGGACCCTGGATGGACATTTTAAGTGGGGGCTCCGCTTCCGAACGAGAGCCGAGAGAGTTTGAAAGGCAGACTACAGGTCTGTGAAATGCACAGATTTCATAGATCTGCAGGCCCGGGCATTGCATTGTGGGCAAAGGACGAGGGCAGGTGGCAAGCACGAATGGTAGCCAAGCTCGGCTCCCGCTCAAAACTGGCAGAGCCACTAAAACGCCATCTGAGGCAGAGGGCAGGGAGCAGTGCGAGGAAAAACTTGTGCGGCCGTGGTCATGAAAGGTGGTGATGGAGAGGGGCAACTATGCCAGCTGGGGCAGATGGGAGTCATAGACTGAAACATCTGGCAGCTGGCCCAACACCCTCGTCATCTTTTGTGCATCGTCACAAGGCCAATAAAACAAAGCTCAGCTGGGCTCTGGAGGTGGGGTGGGCAGTGGGCACAGTTCCAAGGCCCTTCCTCTCTCCCCCCCACCCCACAATATCTATCCTTGCAGCGCACAGCACCTATCAATATGCGTCTCGGACCGCTTTGCACAGCTTGCCGTCGGGGGTCGCGTTTGAGGTGTTCGAACCGGGACAAGTCCCGGCAGAGCCCAGCTGGGAGAAGCTGGTGAAACGGAGCCACGTTAATTATTCCTCAGTGGGGTTCCCCTTGTTCCAGCGCCGCTCTCTGCGCCGCCCAGACATGTACTCTGTGCGCCGTTCCCCCTTCGCCACCTGATCTTCGCCACACACAACAGAGACTGTTTGCAGACTGCTAAGCAGGTCCTCTGGTGCGGACCGGATGAGCCTTTGTGGCGACTCCCGAATTAGGAGCGCGGCCCCCAGGGGCCTCACACCAGCCCCGCATCCGCCCAAGCACTAAGTTCTCTTTTCCAGCTGCTCCCACCCAATCTGGCTGCCAAGAGAGAAAGCAGAGGAGGAGGGGTTGCAATGATGGGTTTTTGCCTTTGGCCAGGAGTCAGGAGGGAGCGGGCTTCCCCAAGCTGGTGCCCACCAAATAGACTACAACACCCATCCTATAGCTATGCCAGCTGTATCCCCATCTCGTGCCACGCTGGCTGCACAACGGAAGAGCAGCTGAATCTTGTTTCGATGCCGGCAACAGGGTAGCATTTTGTTGGAGACCCTGAATGCCAGTTGCCAGAGGCCACAGGAGGGGAAAGCTGCTCTTGGGTCATGGTTTCTGGCTCCCCATTTGAGGCATCCAGCTGGCCGTTGCTAGAACACAACGCTCAACTGGAGGGCCCCCCTTGGCCAGCTGCAGATGTCTTAGAATCACAGACTCTACAAGAGTCGGAAGAGACCACAAAGGTCCTCTAGCCTACCCAGCCTCCTGCAATGCAGGAATCTTTTGCCCGGCATGGGACTCGAACCCGCAGCCCTGAGATTAATAATAATAATAAAATTTTATTTATACCCCACCCTTCCCGGTTCAGGAAACCGGGCTCAGGGCAGCTAACAACAAATTTTACAACAGTTAATTGATGCTACAAAAAAAAAAAAAACCAGCATAAAATATGGTAAGGTAAAGGTAAAGGGACCCCTGACCATTAGGTCCAGTCATGGCCGACTCTGGGGTTGCGGCGCTCATCTCGCTTTATTGGCCGAGGGAGCCGGCGTACAGCTTCCAGGTCATGTGGCCAGCAGGACTAAGCCGCTTCTGGTGAACCAGAGCAGCGCACGGAAACACCGTTTACCTTCCCACAAGAGCAGTACCTATTTATCTAGTTGCACTTTGACGTGCTTTTGAACTGCTAGGTTTGCAGGAGCAGGGACCAAGCAATGGGAGCTCACCCCGTCATGGGGATTCGAACCACTGACCTTCTGATCGGCAAGTCCTAGGCTCCCACAGAGCCACCCGCGTCCCTATAAAATAAAATATGGTATAAAGCGTAAATAACAATAAAATCAAAAATCAATTTAGGGAGGAAATCCATCCAATAAACATTAGATGATCACCAGGGCTAGCTGGCTAAATTAGTTCCACTTGGGCCAGCGAGGAGACCAGGGGAGAACCAGCTGTGAGATCCCAGAGTGGGGAATCTTCACAAAAAAGGGAGGGGGAGGGAAGGAAGGGGAACAAAAGATCAGGCCAGGTTCAGATTGAAAGCCAGGTGGAATAGCTCTGTCTTCCAGGCCCTGCGGAAGGAAGTTAAATCCTGCAGGGCCCTGGTCTCATGGGACAGAGCGTTGCACCAGGTCGGAGCCATCACTGAGAAGGCCCTGGCCCTGGTGGAGGATAGTCTGACTTCCTTAGGGCCTGGGACCTCTAAACTATGATTATTCATGGATCTTAGGGCCCTCTGCGGGGCAGACCAGGAGAGGCGGTCCCATAACTACGAGGGCCCTAAGCCACAAAGGGCCACAAAGATTAAGAGGCTTGTGCTCTGCCGACTGAGTTCTGATCAAGTCCATTGTCTCGACTTCCTTTTTAAATCTCAAGGGACACTGCGTAGAAAGGTGAAGGCAACTTTTTGAGCTGAACGCAGCACTCTGGCGCCCTGAACCTTCATCTCGAAGGCCCCAAAGAGCCAATTTGCAACGTTCCAAAAAATATCCACACGAACCGCTATCGCTATTATTCTGCCTCCAGGGCCAGAGGCAGTAAATTCCTCTGAGTCTGGGAATCCCGTTGGGAGAGTGCTGTTGCACCCCGGTCCTGCTTGACGGCTTCTTGGAGACATAAGGAATTAGGAATGAAGGAAACTCATATCCTCCCAGAGTCCCTGTTTCCCAGGCAGAGTCCCAGAATGACAGAAACCACCCCAGCTTCTGATTTGATCCTGGAATGTCCCTATTTCCCCCACCAGCACCACGTCAGGCATGAAGAGGAGCCAGCACTTGTCCCAGTGTGGTGTAGTGGTTAGGAGCGGTGGACTCGTAATCTGGTGAACCGGGTTCGCTTCCCCGCTCCTCCACATGCAGCTGCTGGGTGACCTTGGGCCAGTCACACTTCTCTGAAGTCTCTCAGCCCCACTCACCTCACAGAGTGTTTGTTGTGGGGGAGGAAGGGAAAGGAGAATGTGAGCCGCTTTGAGACTCCTTCGGGTAGTGATAAAGCGGGATATCAAATCCAAACTCTTCTTCTTCTTCCCTAGCAGCAGCTGAGCATTCTGTTGCCTCTCCATGGCCACCTCTGCCGGACTCCTGCCTTGGGCAGCTCGCAGCAGCTGCTGGAGAGCGGGTAAGGAGAAGAAGAGGCTGCTGCCATTGCCAAGGCCCGGCCTCGCTTGACCCACCAGCTCTGAGGGGCAAGCAGAGGGCAGGGAAGAAAGGGAGAGCAGAGCAGGGTGCAACGAGTATTGATTGTTTTAATAAAAATTTTAAAAAATGCTTTGTGCAGTGGTGGCCAAACCTGGCCCTCCAGCTGTTTTGGAGCTACAATTCCCATCATCCCTGACCACTGGTCCTGTTAGCTAGGGATGATGGGAGTTGTAGTCCCAAAACAGCTGGAGGGCCAAGTTTGGCCACCACTGGATCCTTTGTGCCTCCGTGTCTGATCTTGCCCCTTTCTAAAACTTATTTATTGGTGTGTGTTTTTCTTTTTCTTTCTTTCTTTTTTGCAAATCTACCAAAGAATAGAGGGACGCGGGTGGTGCTGTGGGTTAAACCACAGAGCCTAGGGCTTGCCAATCAGAAGGTCGGCGGTTCGAATCCCCGTGATGAGGTGAGCTCCTGTTGTTCGGGCCCTCTCCTGCCCACCTAGCATTTCGAAAGCACATCAAAGTGCAAGTAGATAAATAGGTACCACTCTGGCGGGAATGTAAATGGCGTTTCCGTGCGCTGCTCTGGTTCTCCAGAAGCGGCTCAGTCATGCTGGCCACCTGACCAGGAAGCTGTACGCTGGCTCCCTTGGCCAATAAAGCGAGATGAGCGCCGCAACCCCAGAGTCATCCGCGACTGGACCTAACGGTCAGGGGTCCCTTTACCTTTACCTTTACCAAAGTATAAAGTGAAATAAAGTCAGGGTTTTCTCGGGACGGCTGAAGGCGTGTGTGCTGTGTCCCGTTAGTGATACTTGTACTTCTTCTGATAGGAAATGCTCTGAGCTGTCCTTCATTCCCATGAAACCGAATCCTGGTTTAGCACCTGAAACCCCTGGAATCCCTGACTGCTGAGAGATTGGTGTAGCCTGCAACAATATCCTTTTTGAACAGAGGCAACCAGAACTGCACACAATAATCCACATGTGGTGGTACTGCACACGTCTTGTTCAGTGGCTACAGGCACCAGGGTGAACTTGAATATCTGAACCAAACAACACAGAGAGCGCATTCACAACTCAATGTGCACAACGGTTTTCCAGTGATACCCATTCAGACATTCACCAAATGCCAGGCAATTTTTTTTTCGGTGGCAAGAAATCGAGGGGTGAGAATGGCTTTCTTAACTGGCCCCGGGTCTCAGTTGCTTCCAGAATTGTCTGTAGATTGGGCCTGTAGCCTTAATGGCTTTAACGACGAAGCACTGGGGAGGGGGCAAAGGCCGGCTCTGCTCTCCGAGGCAAGGGGACGCCCCCGTTCCTTGTCCTTCCGTAATCCCCAGCAGAACAATTTACCTTTCGGAGCAGGTCCAAGATGTTAATTAAGATAAATCTACCTCAATTTTTAGATTCTCTTATCGTGTAATTTATCAAAATTATGTTAATTATTTCTGTAGGGCAGCAAAATTATTACCTCTTCCGTGTCTGATTTGTATTAATATTCATAATTTAATAATTCGGCAGCCAAGCCATCTGGTTAGGGGAGCTGCGTTGCTTCCTTCCCTCTGCACCAGCCAAAAATATTCCACTGTTCGCTCGCTCTCTTATTTTTATTTTTTCCCCTGCTCGAGACCAGAATATCCCCCAAGGCTGTGAATAATAAAGAGCCCCCCCCCCGGCCGCTTCAACTGTTTGCTGTGACACCCCCCACTCAGCTACCCATTGCTCACCTCTGCCCTTTTGATAGGGCTGAGGAGTCGCTGCGCTCAGTACCTGTAAAAACGGGGGGGGGGGGATTGGAAAGATTATGCCAAAAAGGACGAAACCCCCTTCCACGTCTGTCCACAGCACCCTGTCATAGCAGCCCGGCTCAGCCCGGCAGGTGAGCTTAGCTGAACTGACATTTTCCACACTTAGTGATTTTTACACTGTAATTTGACATAATTAATGCCTACATTACTGCTGATAATTTAGCTAGTTAATTAAACTCGGAGGAGATAATTAAGGAGAGGCTACCACTCGGACTGCTAATTGTTTTTGTCATTATTCGAGGCGGCCCGACAGCTGCCAGCTGACTCATCCTCTTCTGTCAGCTGACGGGCCCGTCACATGACCGGGACGCCTCCGACGAGAGGGCCCAGGGCGGACATTTGCCAGGCTCCGGACGGAAGCAGAGGGTCTACCTGCACTCGGAGCTGGAAGGGAGCCAGCCTGGGGCGTGACGCCTCGCCCGGGCGCAAACAGCTGAGCCAGCCGCTCGGCGCTTTCATCCACAGATGGCGCATGAATATTCACACACGGCCGGCCGCAGGATTTCCCCCCGTCGAGGTGGCACATGGAGGCTGATTCTTCTTGTTTGTGGCTGAAGTGCTGCCTCTGAGATTGTGTGTGTGAAAGAGAGAAAGAGACTTGCTATTTCTAGTCTTCTGGAGAGGGGAGGCAAGAGTGACGTCTGGTTTAAGGAAAGAGCTCTGCTGAATCAGGGCGAAAGGTTTCGTTCCAGAGTCGGCCCTATGGGCTTCTGCCTAGGAATGATGGAGAAATTGATCTCTGTTTGGATTTTAATGCAAACATACCTCCTTCGTCCTTTTCAAAACAATATGGAAACCGGAACGCAGCTGCCTTTTGAAATTCGTGGTTCTCCGAATTTTGTGACGCTGCTCGGACGCAATAATGCGCACACAAGGAGGCACTGGGCATAACTGGGCACATGCTGGTGAAAGAAACAAGGACACGTCTCCAAATTTTATGATCTGGTTCTCCAGTCAAATAATGTGTATGAAAATGAGCCTATGAGGGGGAAGTACGCACACACTGGCATACGTGAGTGAAAATAACGTAAAGGTAGAGGACCCCTGACAGTTAGGTCCTGTCGTGGACAACTCTGGGGTTGCGCGCTCATCTCGCTCTATAGGCCGAGGGAGCCGGCGTTTGTCCGCAGACAAATTTCCGGGTCATGTGGCCAGCATGACTAAGCCCCTTCTGCTGAACCAGAGCAGCACACGGAAACGCCGTTTACCTTCCCGCTGGAGTGGTACCTATTTATCTTCTGGCGCTTTGAGGTGCTTTCGAACTGCTAGGTTGGCAGGAGCTAGGACGAAACAACGGAAGCTCGCCCCGTCGCGGGGATTCGAACCGCCGACCTTCTGATCAGCAAGCCCTGGGCTCAGTGGTTTAGACGCGCCACCCGTGTCCCTCAAAAATAACATACGCCGACACAAAGATAAATACATAAGGAGAAATTTGTACCAAATCACTGACCAATCCTCAAGGGCCTTTAAGAAATCCACAAATTAATGCAGAAATGGATAGGATCAGACTTAAGCAGCAAAAAATGAGAAACTGAGAGAAACCAGAATGGATAGATTTCCCAATGCCTATTTCTACGTAGAAATAACCCCCTTGGATGAAACATGACTGATTCCCTGGGTCTTCTGGATGGGAATCTCCGCCTTAGTCCAGCACCTTGCTTTCCACTGTGACCAATCATATTGAAATTGAAATACTTTGTCACTTGTACAACTTGCATACAGTGAGATTACACGAGCACTCCCCACTCAGCTCTCTTAGTCTTAATTCCCCTCGTTTACTGACGCACACCCACCAAACCCGAAAGTCAGTTGCCCTGTTGTTATCTTTTCATTCAGCAGCCTAACAGCCCACGGATAGAAGCTGTTCTTTACCCTGTTGGTGCGACTAATCATGCTTCTATATCTTCTGCCCGAGGGCAGGAGATCAAGAAAGTGCTGGTCAGGGTGTGAATCATCCCTGAGAATTTTCCTCATTCTCCTGAGGCAACGTTCTTCCGCTATTTCATCCAGCGGATTCACGGGACAGCCCATAATATCTTGTGCTGTATTCACCACCCTCTGTAGGCACTTCCTATCAGATTATGTCAAACCAGCGTGCCACACCATGATGCAGTATGAAAGGACACTTTCTATTGTGGACCAGTAGAAGGAGATCATCAAATGTTGATTGACATCGTTCTTTTGCAATACTCTGAGGAGATGGAGTCTCTGTTGGGCTTTCTTAACCACCTGGGTTGTATTTATTTTCCAATAAAGGTCTTCACTGAGATAAACTCCTAGGAATTTAAGGGAAGAGATTCTTTCCACACAGCCCTCCCTGATGTACAGCGGGGCTAGTTCTCCTCTCTTCCTCCGAAAGTCCAACACCATATGCCCCTGGGAAGTCTGTGAGCCAGGCAGCCAGATGATCACCACCACCCACAAGACGTTGGTTATAATATTATGTTTGCTGACTGGGAACAGTTGTGGACCACCGGAATGAAATTTACGGCATGTAATGCCTTGAGAGAAAATATTATGAAAATGATATATAGGTGGTACATGACTCCAGTCAAGCTTGCAAAAATCTATCATTTGCCCGATAATAAGTGTTGGAAATGTAATGAGACTGAAGGTACATTCTTTCACCTCTGGTGGACGTGCCCAAGGATTAAGGCTTTCTGGGAGATGATATATAATGAACTGAAAAAGGTATTTAAATATACCTTCCTTAAGAAACTAGAGGCCTTCCTCCTGGGCATAGTCGGCCAATTGGTGCCAAAGAAGGATAGAACTTTCTTTATGTATGCTACAACAGCAGCAAGAATACTCATCGCAAAGTATTGGAAGACACAAGACCTACCCACTTTGGAAGAATGGCAGATGAAGCTGATTGACTGTATGGGACTTGCAGAAATGACTGGCAGAATCCGGGACCAGGTAGAAGAGTCGGCAGAAGAAGACTGGAAAAAATTTAAGGACTATTTACAAAAATATTGTAAAATTAAGGAATGTTGAATGATGCTGGATTGAAATTAAGTGGTTTCAAGCTGTAATTATGATAAAACGACTTTCCTTTTGTAAGCAAGAACTTAAAGCTACAATAATCTAAGATGTTGAGATAAGGATTTGCTGTACAAACAATTCAAACTGGGTATACAAGAAGGGGAGGTAGGAGGAGGTCGGGGAAATAAGCTACAAGAAAATAAGGTGTGAAATTTAATTGTTTTTAATATTTTTATGTTTGTTTTTTCTTTTGTTTGCAAAAAAATGGAAACTTTAATAAATATCTTTAAAAAAACAAACAGATGATCACCACCACCAAGATCGCTTCCCAGAGATAGGGATACAGAGGTGTCTTTTGCTACGCCCAGCCCCAGCCTCCAAGTGGCGAGAGACTCCAGAGGTTTCTGTGCTGGAGTCATAAGTTGCCTGCTCCCTGGGGCCCTGGGTTCCTGAGCATCCACAAAATTCCCCATGGAGGGGCCAGGCACCCACAAATTTCGGTGCCAGGGCCATGCATGCTGCAGGGCCCCCACAGCCCCAGGCACCCACAGTCGCGCGCCCAAGTTGGCACTCCTGACTGGAGTCAGTCTTCAGTGGAGACTGTGGTGTCTTCAGGAGACATGGCTTTCTTTACAAATATAAATAATCTCCTTCTTTGGAGGTTTTTAAGCAGAATGAATGAATGAAACTTAATTTCCATCATCCGTCGGCCATAGCAACAAAAAGCATTGCGATATACACAGAACAAGTCAGTTATATAAAACATAGTTTAGGGTCCTGAATCAACAGTCAAATGGTGGACCTTATTCTGATAGCCCCAGCTAGAAACCCTGCAACCTCTGCAGTCATCTGCTCTTCATGATCTGCAGAGGCTGGCTGGCCATCTGCCAGGGATGCTTTAGCTGACATTCCTCCACCGCAGGGAGGTTGGACTCGAGGTCCCTTGGGGTCATGTCCAGCTCTACAATTCTATGATTCTATTATATAGGACCGTCGTACCTACGGGACCGCCTCTCCTGGTATGCCCTGCAGAGGACCTTAAGGTCCACGAATAGAAACATCCTAGAGGTCCCGGGCCCTAAGGAAGTCAGATTAGCCTCAACCAGAGCCAGGGCCTTTTCAGCACTGACTCCGGCCTGGTGGAACACTCTGCCTCATGAGACTAGGGCCCTGCGGGATTGGATTTCTTTCCGCAGGGCCTGTAAGACAGAGTTGTTCCACCTGGCCTTTGGCTTGGAATCAACTTGATCCTCTCCCCCTCTTTCCTTTTCCTTCTGTGATGGTACCCCTATTTGGGGACTTCCCTGGTTTTCTTCTGGCCCATGTAGGACCAGTCTGGGTAGTTGGCCTTGGTGAAGATTTGACGTTTTCTCCCCTCAAACACTTTTTGATCTGGGCTTCCACTGAAATGAGGCTGCATTTTAAGTAGTATTTTAATTTGTTTTTAAGTTGTATTTTAATCACTTGTTTTTTATACCTGATGTTAGCCGCCCTGAGCCCAGTCTTGGCTCGGGAGTGCGGGGTTAATATAATAATATAATATAATATAATATAATATAATATAATATAATATAATATAATATAATATAATATAATATAATATAATATAATATAATATAATATAATATAATATAATATAATATATACAACCTGAGCATAGGATGGAGGGGTTTGGGGCGGTTCCCTCCCTGCGAGAAGTGAGGTTACAGGGAACCAGGCAGAGGGCCTTCTTGGTGGTGGCGCCCGTCCTGTGGAACGCCCTCCCACCAGATGTCAAAGCGAACAACAACTACCAGACTTTTAGAAGACATCTGAAGGAAGCCCTGTTCAAGGGCTGTAACTTCCCTGTAACTTGGTTTCTCGCAGTGAGGGAACCGGCAGAAGGCCTTCGGCACTGGACCTCAGTGTCTGGGTAGAACGATGGAGGTGGAGATGCTCCTTCAGATATACAGTGGTGCCTCGCAAGATGAAATTAATTCGTTCTGCGAGTTTTTTCGTCTAGCGAATTTTTCGTCTTGCGAAGAACGAAATCCCATAGGAATGCATTGAAATCCAATTAATGCGTTCCTATGGTCAAAAAAAGTCCAAACAAAGCCAAATTTGGTACAAGAGTTTATTAAGTGCTCTTTAAAGTCACACATACTATAAAGAGCATTTCAAAAATTGAAGGAACAATAAATTAAGTTTCTAAACATGACAGGAAAAACATTTAAAAGTCAACAAAGTGTACATTACATTTTCTAAGACTCTGGGGGACCACTCGAAGAAGGTTCCTCTTCCACTCTTTGCTTCTTGCTGAAGAACCTGTCCATGGTCTGCTGCTTCATCCGCCTTTTCAGCACCTCCCTGAAAGGCGACATGACCCTCGTATCAAAAGTGTTCGCAAGGTCATGTGCCACGTGCTTGTTAGGGTGGTGCCGCTCTGCAAAAGCCTGCACATCCTTCCACTTCATGCAAATGTCCCTCAGTTCTTTGGAGGACAGCCGTTCCTCAGTTGCTTCCTCCTCTTCCAGCGAGGCCTGCTCCTGCGCAGCCTCTGCCTGCAGTTCGACCAGCTCCTGGGTGGTCAGCTCGTGGTCGTGCTCCTCCACCAGCTCGCTGACGTCCTCCTCTGTGACCTCCAGGCCCATGGTCCTCCCAAAGGCAACAATGTCCTGTACCACTGTTGACTCTGGTGCATCAGAGTCACTTGGTGCCACACAGTCCGGCCACAGGCTGCGCCAAGCACAATTCAAATTTCTCTGGCTGATCCCTTTCCAGGCCGTGGTGATCATCTTCAAGCAGGTGACGATGTCGAAGTGGTCCTTCCAGAATTCCCGCAAGGTGATGGTGGTGCAATCAGTCACCTCGAAGAATCGTCTGAAAAGCTCCTTGGTGTAGAGTTTTTTGAAATTGGCGATGAGCGGCTGATCCATCGGCTGGAGCAGTGGCGTGGTGTTAGGCGGCAGGAACATGATGTTGATGAAGCTGAACTCCTCCAACAAGTCCACCTCAAGGCCTTTAGGATGAGCAGGAGCATTGTCCATCAGAAGCAAAGCCTTCAGCGGCAGGTTGTTGTCCAGCAGGTACTGTTTGACAGCAGGGCCAAAAGCAAGATTGACCCAGTCCACAAACAGCACACGTGTGACCCAAGCCTTACTGTTGGATCGCCACATGACACTCAGCCGCTCCTTGTCGACCTTGTGTTTCTTGAAGGCCCGTGGATTCTCCGAGTGGTACACCAGCAGGGGCTTGATCTTCAGGTCGCCGCTTGCGTTGGCACAGAAGAGCAGGGTCAGACGGTCCTTCATGGGCTTGTGGCCAGGCAACTTGGCCTCCTCCTGAGTGATGAAAGTCCTTTTGGGCATCCTCTTCCAAAACAGCCTGGTCTCGTCGCAGTTGAAGACCTGCTGTGGAACGTAGCCCTCCGTCTTCACAGCCTCCAGGAACTCCACTGCAAAGTCTTCAGCCGCAGGAACATCAGAACTGGCAACCTCTCCATGCCTGACCACGCTGTGGATTCCAGATCTTGTCTTGAACCAGTCAAACCAGCCCCTGCTTGCCTTGAAGACTTCTGGCTGGCCTGAGGTTCCTGGCTGTTCCTGGACGAGGTCTGCGTGCAAGGCCTTGGCCTTCTCACAAATCACAGCCTCAGTCACTGTGTCCCCTGCACGCTGCTTCTCTTCTAACCAGATGAGCAGCAACTTCTCGACCTCCTCCAGAACAGCTGGGTGGTTCTTCACGATCCTGGTGACTCCCTTGGCTGCATCAGTCGCAAGGATCTTCTCCCTCATCTTCAGGATGGTGCCGATGGTCGATGGGTTCCTGCCGTACTCCCTGGCGAGGTCTGTCACACACATTCCACCGTCGTGCTTCCGGATGATCTCCTTCTTCATTTCCAGCGTCACCTTCTCCTTCTTCCTCTCGCCAGCCTCTGCAGCAGCAGTCTTCTTGGGTCCCATGGCAGCACAGCTCCTAGCTTCGTAAACTCAGGGGGGGAAAATAAAAATCAGTGCTTCACACCCAAAAAATTCAAAAGCACCCAGCCACCCACCACATAGGAATTCAAACCCAGAACCAAGTCCTTGAATTCCAAACACCCAACCCAAAATCCAAAAATCCCAAAAAAAGTTTTAAAAGTTTAACTTATGAAATGGCTGCAAATCACCAAAGTCTTCAAAATCCTCAAATGGCTGCAAAAGAAGTCTTCAAAAACCTCAACTGTTCCCCCAGCCACCCACCCACCACACAGAAATTGCAAACCCCTCCCCAACTGTTGCAAACCCCTCCCCAACTGTTGCAAACCCCTCCCCAACTGTTGCAAACCCCTCCCCAACTGTTCCCCCAGCCACCCACCACACAGAAATTCAAACTCAGAAAATGTTTTTGGAAAAAAAAATGGCCCAATGGTCACAGAAAATCATAAAAATTCAGAAAAACCCACACAAGCTCCCAGATTCTTGAAAACCCCTCCTCAACTGTTCCCCCCAGCCACCCACCACACAGAAATTCAAACCCAGAATTTTTTTTAAAAAAACCAGCAGAGTGCCCCAATGGTCACAGAAAATTATAAAAATTCAAAAAAAACAACACAAGCTCCCAGATTCTTGCAAACCTCTCCCCAACACCAAGTCCTTGAATTCCAAACACCCCAACCCAAAATCCAAAAACCCCAAAAAAAGTTTTAAAAGTTTAACTTACCAAACGGCTGCAAAAGAGGTTTTGGAAAAGCTTCAAAAATCAGCAAAGTCCTCAAAAACCTCAAAAAAGGCTACCACACCGCGTGCTATGTGTTGCTCCTCGAAGTCAAGTCGCAACTGCGCCTCTTCAAGCCACGCACCCTGGGTATTAACAGTTTTACGAAAAAGGAAACAAACTTGCAAGACGTTTTCGTCTTGCGAAGCAAGCCCATAGGGAAATTCGTCTTGCGAAGCAGCTCAAAAAACGGAAAACCCTTTCGTCTAGCGAGTTTTCCGTCTTGCGAGGCATTCGTCTTGCAGGGCACCACTGTACTGGACCAAGGCCATTTAGGGCTTTCAAGGTCAGCACCAACACTTTGAATTGTGCTCGGAAACATACTGGGAGCCAATGTAGGTCTTTGTTATGTGGTCTCGGCGGCCGCTCCCAGTCACCAGTCTAGCTGCCGCATTCTGGATTAGTTGTAGTTTCCAGGTCACCTTCAAAGGTAGCCCCACATAGAGCGCATTGCAGTAGTCCAAGCGGGAGATAACCAGAGCATGCACCACTCTGGCGAGGCAGTCCACAGGCAGAATACAATGTAAAGGTTCTGCACCCACAGATTCCAGCAGTTTGGATGGCTGAGCTGGGAGCCACTGGGATGAGAGCAGGTCCCCATGGTTCTGTGGCACTGGTGCCAAATCTAGTGGGCCCTGGGTGCCCAGGCACCCATGAAGTTTTTGCTGTGGGTGCCCAGCCTCCGCTGCCTGCCGCCGCCTTACCTCTGGCACTGCCTCCGCAGCACAGAGGCCGAGCAGTGGAGTTGCAGGCCCCCGCCCAGTTGCTGTTGCAGCACCGGAACACGTGCGCAAGAAGCCATACTGCGCTGTCAGGATGCCACACGTCGCGGTACGGCACACACCGGCCAGGCACCCAAATCTTTGACCCAAGTTGGTGCCACTGGACACGGGGGTCAGCAAACTTTTTCAGCAGGGGCCAGTTCACCGTTCTTCAGACCTTGTGGGGGGCCGGACTATATTTTTGGGGGGGAAATGAACGAATTCCTATGCCCCACAAATAACCCAGAGATGCTTGTAAAAACACACTGATTCCCGGACCGTCCACAGGCCAGATTTAGAAGGCATTTGGGACAGATCCGGCCCCCGGGTCTTAGTTTGCCTCCTCATGTGAGGGACCCACATCCACATTTGCTGGACCCTGGCCAAAGCAGACATCAGTGGCAGGTGGTGGGGGCACAAAATGGGCACTCGGCAAGGATAAAGGCTTTCTGGGAGATGATGTATAATGAAATGAAAAAGGTATTTAAATATACCTTCCTGAAGAAACCAGAGGCCTTTCTCCTGGGCATGGTTGGCCAATTGGTGCCAAAGAAGGACAGAACTTTTTTTATGTATGCCACAACAGCAGCAAGAATACTCATCGCAAAGTATTGGAAGACACAAGATCTACCCACTCTGGAAGAATGGCAGATGAAGGTGATGGACTACATGGAACTGGCAGAAATGACTGGCTGAATCCAAGACCAGGGAGAAGAGTCGGTGGAAGAAAATTGGAAAAAAATTAAAGACTACTTGCAGAAATACTGTAAAATTAATGAATGTTAAAGGGATGTTGGATTGAAAATAAGCGGTATTGGTAAAAAGATTAACAAGAACATGTAAATATGGATTGATAATGGTGGAAAACATATATTTATAATAAGTTAAGATGTTGAGCAAGGATAAATGATAGAGGGTAAGGACTTGCTGAATTAAATATCTGAACTGGAATACAAAAAGGGAGGTGTGAGGAGGTCTGCCTGCTGATTTAGCAGCTCTTTTCTCAAGCCACGTTGGGGTGTTAGCCAACTGCCAGGTTCGAGATGCTGTTTGACGTGGCAAGAGGGAGGGCAAAATGCCAGGGCGGAACAGTCAGCAGCCTACAGCCTTCATGGGCCCCCGGGCTTCAGTTAAAGCCCAAGACATGATGTGAAGAGGCGACTTCTCCCACGGGGCTTTTAAGATCAGGAAGCCTGGGTTGTGGGGGGCGGGAATAGCAGAGCATTGGATAAATGTTTGCAAGGGGAAACACACATTGTTCCACTGAGCATGAAGAGAGCTGAATAAGGCATGCTAGAAGAAAAAGAAGGGGGGAAGGAAGACAGCTCACGCAAGCACCCAGGACTGTGGCTCAATGGCAGAGCATCTGCTCAGCACGCAGAAAGTCCCAGGTTCGAATCCCGGTTATCTCCAAGTGAAGTTGGGAAACATTCTGCATCTGAAACCTCGGACAGCTGCTGCCAGTCAGTGTGGACAATACTAAACGATAGACCCAATGGTCAGACTTTGCCTAAGGCAGAGCCCTGTGTTTCTGCACTGGATCAGAATCCCTGCACCCCACCCGTGAGAATTTCACAATTCCCCCACCCCACCCGCTCCTCTCCTTTGATAATTTTGGGATGCAATTATCATTATTATTATTATTTCATTAATTGGTGTTCAGGCGAAAAACGCAGGGGGAACGTTTGGAACAGCGCTGGCTGTCTTTGCTTGCGCGGGTGAACACATGCGCAGATGCGTTGGGGGGGTTATAATTGGACACGAACCAATTTTGTACGGAGCACAGATAAAGACATAATTACAAGATATAGTGAAGGTGAAAACAAGCCCAAGACACAGATACAAGGCTGTTTGGTCTCCAGTGAAACTGATACAGGGAATATCAGCTTGACTGCTGATGCAGCCAAGCGAGGGATATCTGTGGCGCTTGTTCAGGAGAGGACAATTGCTGTAAGTGGAGATTTGGTGGTCTCACAACAGCTTTCCGTCCCCACCCTGCAGGGGACGAGGGGTGGGTTCCCTTCTCCGAAGTGGAGGTGCCATCATTTGCAGGTTCCTTTGGGGGAGAAGAATACGCATTCATGGCCTCTGTGAAATCATCTTTGCCTAAGAACATACAGGTCAGCTGTGAGGAGTGCAGAAGCAAGCACTCTGGCCAGCTGGTATCATAGCAATAGTGGGTTCAGTGACAGGGGTTGAAGATAAAATTGCCGACATCACAATGCCTTCATACAAATCTACGGTGCTGTCGTAATTGGGATACTGTGTACGGTTCTGGTCGCCTCAACTCAAAAAGGATACTGAAAAGTCGGAGATGGCTCATAGAAGGACAAGCAGATCATTCAAAGGGATGGAGCGACCCTCCAATGAGGAAAGATCCTATCATGCATGGATTGGTCACAGTGGAAAGCAGGGGTTGCTATATGTCTGGAATCTCCCATATATAGTCAGAATACTGCAGTTGGAAGTAGTGTCTGGGCGGAAACCACATATGGCAACTGATGTCAGATGTCTAGATTTTGGCGAATTTCATTAAAATTAAAAATAGCTTTAAAACTTCATTTTCTTTTGAGATTTTGCAAAAATGATCAAGAACTTTGTGCAAAACCAAACAAAAAATGCTCATCAACTTTACCAAATTTTCAAATATGGCAACCCTAATAAAACGGCTATGAGTTTTGCAAGGAGTAGCCCTTATAATTCCTGGATCCAGCAAGTGTTAAAATCGAAGGAAGGATTCAAATTGTTGGACTAGTCAGGCAAGTTTTGGCTAACGGCCCTCTAAATATGGTTCATTAAGGTAACAAAGGTGTCCGGCTGTGGCCCCTTTTCCAGGAGAATTATGTCTGCCCCTGAGGATATTCTTCTTGGGCTTCTCTGCCAAACTCCCCTCCCCAACTCCTCCAGCCTCCTCCTCAAATTGTGCATCTTCCACGATGTCGTTAACCCGCCGAGCGTCTCCAAAGGAAGTGTGAGCCGAGCCGTCACAATATTGCTTTTGTAAAAAATCAAAATACCAACTGGCATACCTTGCTGAGCGCTCCCGCCCCCCCTTGTTGGGTTCCGCGGCTTCGTTTATGAACACTTCCCTCCCCACCCACGCACCAGCCTTGCCGCCGTCGCTGGCCTGTTTGCGGTTTGCTTCGACGCTCGGGCATATGGTTTTGCGCAAAACTCCTCTGTCGCCAGCGCCACTCCAAAAAGAGAGAGAGAACTTTGTGCCTCCTTTCCATATTTAGAGACAACATCAGAACTGCTGGCCCTTTACCTGCTGGTAAGGGTTGGAAAGGGAGCTCAAGCATTGCAATAGGTAAAGGTACCACTAGGGAAACGGGTGGTGCTGTGGGTTAAACCACAGAGCCTAGGACTTGCCGATCAGAAGGTCGGCGGTTTGAATCCCCGCGACGGGGTGAGCTCCCATTGTTCCATCCCAGCTCCTGCCAACCTAGCAGTTTGAAAGCACATCAAAGTGCAAATAGATAAATAAGTACCGCTCCGGCAGGAAGGTAAACGGCGTTTCCGTGCTTCTCTGGTTCGCCAGAAGCGGCTTAGTCATGATGGCCACTTGAACCGGAAGCTGTACGCCGGCTCCCTCGGCCAATAAAATGGGATGAGCGCCACAACCCCAGAGTCGGCCATGACTGGACCTAATGGTCAGGGGTCCCTTTACCTTTAAAGGGACCCCTGACCATTAGGTCCAGTAGCAGATGACTCGGGGGTTGTGCACTCATCTCACTCTATAGGCCAAGGTAGCCTATAGATGTTTGTCCACAGACAGTTTTTCCAGGTCATGTGGCCAGCATGACTAAGCCGCTTCTGGCGAATCAGAGTAGCGCACGGAAACGTTGTTTACCTTCCCGCCAGAGCGGTACCTATTTATCTACTTGCACTTTGACGTGCTTTCGAACTGCTAGATGGGCAGGAGCTGGGACTGAGCAACGGGAGCTCACCCCGTCATGGGGATTCGAACCACCGACCTTCTGATCAGCAAGCCCAAGAGGCCTAGTGGTTTAGACCACAGTGCCACCCGCGTCCCACAGGAAATTGGACTAGATGACTCTTGTGTCCCTTCCAACTTTGTGATTCTATTGTGCTGTGAAGTCATGGTATTAATAATAATGATGATGATTTCATTATTTATACCCCACCCATCTGGCTGGGAATGAAACAGAGGCCCCGGGTCCTGAGGGGTGCGTTCAGACGTAGTGAATATTGTGTCAGTTTTCCTGATCACAACATTGGCTCAGCCCTGTGCCAACAAACCTTAGGGGTGCTGAAGATGTCTCAAACCTATTGAACTGGTGTAGCAAGCACTGTAGCAAGTCATGGTACAGTGGTATCTTGGTTCTCGAACTTAATCTGTTCCCAGAGTCCGTTCGCCTCCCGGAACAGTTTGAAAACCAAGGTGTGGCTTTCGATTGACTGCAGAAGCTTCCTGCACTCAATCAGAAGCTGTGTCGGAAGTTCGGCTTCCAAAAAACGTTCGCAAACCGGAACACTTACTTCCGGGTTTGCAGCGTTCGGGAACAATTTGCTGGGGAGCTGAGCCGTTCGGGAACAAAGGTACCACTGTAAATGCCATCCACGGAGGTGAGAGTGATGTGGCCCAACAACGAATGTCATTGGACAATGTCACTACTCCCTCACCCTTTCTGCCCATGCCTGCTTCCACTGCCCCATGATCTCCCCATGAAAATGTCAAGGAAGACTGATATTGCTGGTGCACTGCCCCAAATTTCAAGTTGTATATTCTTCTTTGGCGATCACTCGTAGCCGAGTAAGATTGTGTTCCATAAACACAGTTTTAACAAAGAGTCCGTAAGTGACTGTGGAGGCCAATTCTGGACCGACACGTCCTTCCACAGTGGGGACACTGGTTTCCAAGCGGGAGTTGATCACGGTGTGGATTTCCCAAGCGTACCTTCCTCTTAGCACGTTCCTCCCTTGCGTCCTGAGTTCGAGCGTCTTCAAAGTCCATGACACCTTTGGTAAAGGCTGTTCTCCAATTGGAGTGCTTGCAGGCAAGTGTTTCCCAGTTGTCGGTGTTTATACTACATTTTTTAAGATTTGCCTTGATATAGTCTTTGAACCTCTTTTGTTGACCAACAGCATTACACTTTCCATTTTAAAGTTTGGAATACAGTAGTTGCTTTGGAAGACAATCATCAGGCATCCACACAACATGACCAGTCCAACAAAGCTGATGTTGAAGAATCATTGCTTCAACACTGGTATCTTTGCTTCATCCAGTACACAGGCATTAGTTTGCCTGTCTTCCCCAGTGATGTGTATATGTGTAAGCAAAACCATATATCCATAAAGATATATAGTTTTATTTACACGTGTACACAACTTGAAATTTGGGGCAATATATCAACAATATTGTTCTTTCCCTGACATTTTCATGGAAGCATCATGGGAGAGACACACCAGTCTCCACTGACCCCCATTCCAAGGAAGCTGAACCCTTGACAAAACGCAGTCTCTCTCTCGCAGCTCAGATATCGGGGCTGTGCAAAAGAATGCGGACCAAAACACAGCTGTCCTTCAAAATGTATGTTTCCCAGAGTTTTGCAGTGTGGTTCCCCAACCAAAATATGTCTACCAAACTTACTACACGTAAATGTGTATCATGGTGTAAATGGTGTGCACAAAATGCCATATATTAGGGGAAGGTGCATGCAAAATGGTGAATGTCAGGCAAAGCTACTTGCAGAAATGGACGGAGGATGGTGCACCAAAGAATCTACACACAATGATGGTGAAATGTGGCAAACTGAATTAAAGAGCTCTGTCAGAAAGTTCTTCCTGATTTTTAGCTGGAATTTCTGGGTGGCTCCCAACAGAGTATTAAAAACACAATGGAAGATCAAACATTAAAAACTTCCCTAAACAGGGCTGCCTTCAGATGTCTTCTAAAAGTCAGATAGTTGTTTATTTCCTTGACATCTCTGTTCCATAGGAAGGGCACCACTACCAAGAAGGCCCTCTGCCTGGTTCCCTGTAACTTGGCTTCTCACAAAGAGGGAACTGCCAGAAGGCCCTTGGCGCTGGACCTCAGTGTCCAGGCAGAATGATGGGGGTGGAGACGCTCCTTCAGGTCTACTGGGCTGAGGCCGTTTAGGGCTTTAAAGGTCAGCACCAACATTTTGAATTGTGCTCGGAAATATATGCAACTTGAAGACATTGGCTAGAGTCCAACTTTCCAAAGCAAGAGAAAACAAGCTTGCTTCATCTTCTGTGAGATATTTCAATATGGTTCTCATATCAATTTGAGACAGTGGTTTGGAAGGCGATCAATATATTAATTATCATCATCATTGGCTCTATGCCTGGTTGGCATGTGGGCACCACTACAATCCCTGATTGGTTGGCCTTGGGGGCGGGCATTCCCACGACTGTTTGGGGTGTGGCTTCTCTTTTCAGCGCCGCTTCCTGGTTTTCTGGTCACGTGGTTTATCTTTCCTCTCTTGAGTCAAGCAGGTTTGGAAAACAGAGTCTACCCAGCTCCCTGGCATAACTGTCAGGTCGGATTGCTCCTTATGTGTGGGCATGTATGCAAAATATATGCAAAACGAAGAGATGGGGAGGGGAGGTTATGCCTGTCTTTACAATTGCCACCCCCGCTTTCCATTACAATCGCAAGGAATCAAAATGGACTGGAGTCGGAGTTATGGAACTGAAAGCACAACTATTTATGCCACTGCTAAATATTGATAGCAAATGTTGTGCAGAGGCCTCCACAAGTCAATAAATGGATGCCTCTTATTAACATTCCCCCCCCCAGCCGCCTTTTGTCTCCCGTCTCTCAACTCCCCAAATTCTGTCAGTTCTGAGCAGCATGCTAAACCTTAGTAATCCACTCTTTTACAGAAGGTATTTTTAACGCGTCGCGTCGCCTGTGATTGCAATTTTAGCAGCCGTCAACAAATCAGAGGCCAGGGGATAATTTTCTTTTCACTCGCATTCCCGTATAATGGCAAATTAATAAATATTGATGATTTGCTTTTGTTTGCATTCCGTGTTTCTGGAAGGAAACAGGAAAAGCAACCACATTTCACCAGGAACAGAGATGTTGTTGTTTAGTCATTTAGTCGTGTCTGACTCTTCGTGACCCCATGGACCAGAGCACGTCAGGCACTCCTGTCTTCCACTGCCTCCCGCAGTTTGGTCAAACTCATGCTGGTAGCTTTGAGAACACTGTCCAACCATCTCGTCCTCTGTCGTCCCCTTCTCCTTGTGCCCTCCATCTTTCCCAACATCAGGGCCTTTTCCAGGGAGTCTTCT
Source organism: Podarcis vaucheri (assembly GCF_965113315.1). Taxonomy (NCBI): domain Eukaryota; kingdom Metazoa; phylum Chordata; class Lepidosauria; order Squamata; family Lacertidae; genus Podarcis; species Podarcis vaucheri. The sequence continues at coordinate 50,645,116 of NC_138752.1, forward strand.
CTTCTCATGAGGTGGCCAAAGTATTGGAGCCTTCAGGATCTGTCCTTCCAGTGAGCACTCAGGGCTGATTTCCTTAAGAATGGATCGGTTTGATCTTCTTGCAGTCCATGGGACTCTCAAGAGTCTCCTCCGGCACCACAATTCAAAAGCATCCATTCTTTGGCGACCAGCCTTCTTTATGGTCCAGCTCTCACTTCCATACATCACTACTGGGAAAACCATGGCTTTTACTATATGGACCTTTGTTGGCAAGGTTATGGCTCTACTTTTTAAGATGGAACAGAGATAAGCTGGTGATGTTCCCCAAAATCATAGGATTGACAGGTCGACAGGCCAACTGACTCCCACGATAGAGTGCAGGACCAAGAAACAGGACGTTCAGGGATCCAATCGGAAGCCATAACGGCTTCTGTAATTCTGGGCTGTCCCAGTCAAATCGGGACAGGTGGAGGGAAATGATGTGAGAAACAGAGGAATCGGCCTTGCACCAAATCAGATCAGTGGTTCATCTATCCCAGTGCTGTCTGCACTGACTGACAGCATCTCTCTAGCATTGCACAGTAGCATAGAATTCTAGAGTTGGGAGTCAGGCAAGGGTCATTCCCAGCCCTACCTGGGAATTTCAGGATTTGAACTCGGGACCCTGTGCATGCCAAACAGGCCCTCCACCACGAGCCCGGGCTTGCCGTTTTGACCTCCGCCTGGCGCATTTAGTTTGGCTACCGTTTCCCCAACCAGAACGGCATTAACCATCCATTTGGCTCCACTGCGCCACAGAGTTCTGGTGCCCAAATGTTTTGCTTGACATCTCTGTTGGAAGAAGCTGGTCTCTTCCCAGTTCTCTTGCATTCTGCTGAATGAATTTGATTAATCGTCGGGTCTCTCTGCAGCTGGCAACATTTGCTGTGGCTTTTTTTTTTTTAAGCGCATCTTTAATTAGAAATATGGAACGGCTATTAGCACAGAGTGGGTCCCCAAAGCTAAAAAGAAAAAGAAGAGAAGGGGGTCTGTGTGGAAGGGAAATCTGGAGACATCACCAAAGAAATATGTATGGTTCTATGGCAGTGTTATTTAATACTTAGATAGTCTAAATGTGGTGTTGAATTCATCCGTGCTTTAAGGTGGCTGGACATACAGCAGGAATGACCAACCTGGGGCCCTCTGAATGCTATCAGACTTCCATCTCCCTCAGCCAGCATGTCCAATGGTCAGGGGTGATGGGAGCTGGAGTCCACAAAGACCCAGAAGTCCACAGGTCCATCCCTACAAGAGACAGCCTAGTGACCTCCTCATGGTCATCTTGAGAGACAGCTTGGTGCAGTGGTTAGATTGTCAGAGTAGTACCCTGGAGATCAGGGTTCGAATCTCACACTCAGCCATGTAAGTGAGCTTGAAAGTAGTGACTGCCTCTTGGCCTAACCTATTATTATTATTATTTATTAAATCTGCACACCGCCCTCATCCGAAGATCTCACAAAAGGAGAGCACAAAATACATAATACAGTGGTACCTCGGGTTAAATACTTAATTCGTTCTGGAGGTCTGCTCTTAACCTGAAACTGTTATTAACCTGAGGTACCACTTTAGCTAATGGGGCCTCCTGCTGCTGCCGCGCCGCCGGAGCCCGATTTCTGTTCTCATCCTGAAGCAAAGTTCTTAACCCAAGGTACTATTTCTGGGTTAGCGGAGTGTGTAACCTGAAGCATATGTAACCTGAAGCGTATGTAACCCAAGGTACCACTGTAAAACAAAAGCAAAACAAACACATTTAAGAAGTCATAGAATGTCAACCAACCAAATGCCTTGTTGAGGAGACACTTTTTCGCCTGGCGCCTCAGGATTTGCAATGGACCTCCCTTCACAGGGTTGTTTTGGGGACAAAATGAGGAGCAAGGGAGAGACACGTACACTCCTTGCAGGGAAAAATTGGGCTGTAAATTCAATACATAAATACGGAATAGTATCCCTGTGCTTCAAACTGCCAGGGATGCAGCCAATGCGCTCAGTCATTAAACTGATGTGCTATGGCAGGCCAGGGTCTCCGTTCCCACACGGGCTGAGGAATGCTGGGTTTCCCGACAGCTTTTTCCTGCTGCCACAGAGAAGAAAAAAGGCCCCGGAGCTCTTGGCAGGGAGAAAACTACGAAGAAGCAGAGCATTAGGTGGAAAAAGAGACAGCAAGAGGAAAGCCATATCAGACATCTTCAGGCAAGATAACACGATAAATAATCAATCAATCCCGAGCGAAATCCTTAAGTGCTTGATGTATCCGCCCGCAAATTGAATCACTTCGCCTACCAGGAAGTTCTCCCTTGTAAATAAATGAGAGCTGAAATGGCCCATCTTGGGGAGGGGTGAATAACGTTGTTAAAGCCTCTGATTAAGTTTTACACAAGCATATGAGAACAAACTAAAAGGTTTTAGCTTTTTAATTTAAGAAATGAGGAATATGATATAATTTCAATTTGGGGTGGGGAGGAGGCGCCTCGGATAGCGGGGCTGGCAATTGGATTAGGCCCTAATGTACTTTTATAAGGTGTCAGCCTCGCTGGCGATTAAGGCAGGGGTGTAATATCCTTTATTAACAATTTAATGGACTTGCTTCGACTCAATCTGTCTTAATCAGCGATTCCAGTCCACCTGGGAGATCGAGTTTGCGTGGAACCCAAAACGCCAGCCTGATGAAGGAGGCGAGACAACAATCCGTCAGTGTCAAAGTGAGAAAGCCAAGATGAAGGAGAGCGGAAAGGCAGGGCAGTTGAGGGGAGACGGTTGCGAGTATTCAGAATCAAACCTCCAGCGGGTGTCAGGGCCTATCTGCTCTCGGACTTTGAGTCGGGTAGGGCATCCTCAAAAGGGAAACATGAGCCCCTCGCAAATGCTCATACCTAGTTTCATTTGCACACGACGTGAAGAAGCCATAGGCTTGTTCAACAAACCATAAGCTCTCCTGCTTGGTTTGTTTATTTTGTTGGGAATCAAGCCTTTATCAGGAGAAACTGGCCACTCTCCAGGCACCCGGCTTGATCTCCGGTTGACCTCCCTGTCTGCATTCCCCAGCAGGATACAGGCTAGGTCGCGATCGGCGATCCTTCTCAGCGTGAGAAGAACACACCACTCTTTCCTGCCCCCCCAGGGGCTGGGGAAAGAGATAGACAGAAACGTATTTACATGCCTTTATTTCTGTCTTTGCAGCGTTACAGAAAACATGTCTGCTCTCTTCAAACTCCAGCAGCCGAGAGAGTAAACTCCACCTACTGTACTTCCTGAACAGCTCATATTACACTCTGAGCTAATTCCGGTGCTTCGCACTGTGAATAGACTGTCCCTCTGTTTCCCACGGAACAGTCCCAACATTCCCATTATGTTTTGCTTTCAAGCTACCAGCTCGCGGCTGCATTGCTTCTATATTGTAACATATTTCCCCCTCCCCAGGGCCAGCACTACCATTAGACAAGGTGAGGAAGCTTTCTCGGGCTGTAGATGCTGAGGAACAGTGTGGCGGTGGAGGAAAGGACTGAGGGTATTGTGTGGCTTGTTTTGCAGCCTTCAGTCACCAGTGACTCCTCAGTTACCAGATGTAAGATTCAACTGCCAGTCTGGCTGGCTTCTCTATATGGATTAAGGAGGCATCGTCTTCCCTACAACTCCAGCCCTGAAGAGACACAGCTAGAGACTATTGAGTGTCAAATAAGAGTAAGAATTCAGGACAGTGGGCTGCTCCTTCAGGCTCCTGTCCGCTCTCAACAGAGGGGTAGGGCTTAGACAGTCACTGGACCTGCCTCAGGATACAAAGGCTTGCTTGACTTCCATCTCTTGCTGGAACAACATCTATGCAAACTTGGAGCTGTCCTGGGTCCTGAAGCTCTTGCCTCTTTTTCCTCCCCATCTACTACTGTGCTGTTATAATAATAATAATAATAATAATAATAATAATAATAATAATAATAATTTATTTATACCCTGCCCATCTGGCTGGGTTTCCCCAGCCACTCTGGGAGGCTTCCAACAGAATATTAAAATACAGTAGTCTATTAAACACTAAAAGCTTCCCTAAACAGGGCTGCCTTCAGATGTCTTCTAAAAGTCTGGTAGTTGTTGTTCTCTTTGACATCTGGTGGGAGGGTGTTCCAAAGGGTGGGTGCCACTACCAAGAAGGCCCTCTGCCTGGTTCCCTGTAACTTGGTTTCTCACAGGGAGGGAACCGCCAGAAGGCCCTCGGTGCTGGACCTCAGTGTCTGGGCAGAACAATGGGGGTGGAGACGCTCCTTCAGGTATACCGGACCAAGGCCAATTAGGGCTTTCAAGGTCAGCACCAACACTTTGAATTGTGCTTGGAAACGTACTGGGAGCCAGTGTAGGTCTTTCAAGATTGGTGTTATGTGGTCTCGGGGGCTGCCCCCAGTCACCAGTAGCTGCAGCATTCTGGATTAGTTGTAGTTTCCGGGTCACCTTCAAAGGCAGCCCCACATAGAGCGCATTGCAGTAGTCCAAGCGAGAGATACCGGATGCTCATAAAAGCAGCTTGCTACCACGTTTTAGATGTCTTCTTGCTCCAAGCTGGTCTCTTCAGATTCTTCCTCACTGCACCCACAGCCCAAATAAACAAGAGGGATCATTGCTCTTATGCCTGGCATGCAGAGGGTTCCTCAATGGCCTGGCTCAGAGTAAGGCACCTTCATAAGCTCATAGTCATCACCGCATACATTTGTGCCAAGGCTCCGCGCAGGATAATACGGTGTAATAATAAAGAAGACTATACCTGTAATACAGGTGGCGCTGTGGGTTAAACCACAGAGCCTAGGACTTGCTGATCGGAAGGTTGGCGGTTCGAATCCCCACAACGGGGTGAGCTCCCGTTGTTCAGTCCCAGCTCCTGCCAACCTAGCAGTTCAAAAGCACCTCAAAGTGCAAGTAGATAAATAGGTAGTGCTCCGGCAGGAAGGTAAATGGCGTTTCCGTGTGCTGCTCTGGTTCGCCGGAGCGGCTTAGTCATGCTGGCCACATGACCCAGAAGCTACGCCGGCTCCCTCGGTCAGTAAAGCGAGATGAGCGCCGCAACCCCAGAGTCGGCCACGACTGGACCTAATGGTCAGGGGTCCCTTTACCTTTATCTGTAAGCCTATGAAGTGTCTCCCCTCTGCCCCCAATCACAGAATCGGCACAATAATTTTGTTATCTGGGATTAGATGGCCGGATGGGCCATTCAAAGGGTGTAGCTCATAAGCAACCTTGTATTCCACCACCTCTTTATAACAGGGATGGGCAATGTGTGGCTCTCTAAATGCTAATAGACTACACCTCCCATCACCCTTCCTGTTGGTCACGCTGGCTGGGGCTTATGGGAGTTGGCCAAACAGAACAACTTAGAACCACAGAATTGTAGGAACCCTTCTATTTCAGCTTGATCACTGAGAAAACCCCCAGAGGCACCACTGGTCATTCCCGAGTCGGCAAGGCTCATTTGAGGACAACAAGGAACCGGCCTCTCCATCTTGGGGAATGCTCTGCCAAGAGAGATTCAGAATGTGCTGCTTTAACTTTTAAATGCCTGCTGAAAACTTTTCTATTCCATCAGGCCTATGCAGGCAGGAGGAAGGCATCTTAGCAAACTAGCTAGCTGATTTCTGATTTTAACATATTTATATTGTTTTCATTCTATGCAGTGCTTTTTTTCTTTTTTTAAAAAAAGGTTCGGGGTACTCTCATTTTCCTACACATATTGAAATACTGCTCCTCAATGAGGCCAAGCATAGATTCACAAAATGTTTAGGGGTATGCGTACCCCTGTGTCCCCCTAGGGGGGAAAAGTACTGATTGTATGTACATAAAATTGTGCACCACTCTTTTTTAAAAAAATAAATAAATCGTGGTATAAAGATATTTTTACAAATAAAAATATGTATCTGTGGGGCCACAGGTTCATCACTCCTGCTTTAGAAATTAACCACCAGATACTGTAACCCTGTGCAAATGGCAGTTCTTAGATACTTGCCCATCTATGTCTAAAGGATTTCCACACTTCAGGGGGAGATTATGATCACTGCCTAGGGTGCTAATAATAATAATATTAATAATAATAATAATAATAATAATAATAATAATAATAATAATAATAATAATAATAATTTAATTATTTGTACCCCGCCCATCTGACTGGGTTGCTAGCAAGACACTCCCCTGACCCGTTTGGATGACTTAATACAGTGGTACCTTGGATTACAACACTTCAGGTTACAGACTCCGCTAGCCCAGAAATATTACCTCGGGTTAAGAACTTTGCTTCAGGATGAGAACAGAAATTGTGTGGCGGCGGCTCGGCAGCAGTGGGAGACCCCATTAGCTAAAGTGGTGCTTCAGGTTAAGAACAGTTTCAGGTTAAGAACGGACCTCCAGAACGAATTAAGTTCTTAACCAGAGGTGCCACTGTACGTGTGCTAAGCAGGAATGCAAAAAAGAAACAAAAACTAAAAAACCAAATGATTAGCAGGCCCGTTTTGTAAAAAATATGTGTGATCAGGCAGGAAGGGGGATATGGGAAAATGTGAGAAACGGATCCCCCTTTAATCCACATGAGACAAATCTCTCTGCCAGCCTCCCCCCCCCCCTCACGGAAGGTAGAATCCAGTGCCTGCAGCTGCAAGTACTCCAGAGTGGAAGATGGAGAGGATGGGAGGGAGGGGGAGTAGAGCATCAAAATGAAGTTGTTTGCAGTGTTTGATTCCATCCCTGGAATTATTTACAGCTGCAGGCGATATGAAAGTATGTAGAGCAAGTGTCCTCATTTACATGCTAATTCATTTATACCCTCTGGATTGATTCCACCAATTCATTTTCAGCCCACTAACTCTTCCGACGTGAATTATATTATCACCTTCAGAATGGCAGCAGGAAAATACAACTTGGGGGGTGGGGTGGGGAGGAGAGAGAGGGAGAGTTGCCCCCTGACCCTTTCACTCTCCAAATCGCCAATGGAAACTGCAAGTTCAACCGTTGCAGAAGGACCGGGAGGTACGGCTGCGCGTCTGGTTTCGAAGCCCAAGCCATGGTCTACATCATCTGTGGGAACCCAGACGATGGTTTGGAATGATGTGTCAGATTAAAGGGCAGCACAGGGAGAGAACTGCAGGCTAGGCCAGAACATAAGAAGATAAGGAGAACCTGTGTTCTGGGCCTGGGGGTTAACCTGAGCAATGCAGTCCAGGTCCGGTCCTGAATCCAAGGGTTCCGCGAGGAGAGAGTCCAACAGGGCCGAGGCAGGACACAAGGCAGGAAACCAGGCAAGGTCAGGCACAGGGTCTCAGGCAAGGTTCTAGCATACCGCAATGTTGCTCCCACAAACTGGGGCAGGGTCCGACAGCCTTTTATCTTTGTCGAGGTAACAGCTGGTCCTCATCCCCCGGTGACTCACCTCCCTGTCTCGCCCGAAGGCGAGCACTCCTCCTGCAAGTACTCAGGTCTCTCCTTCTCTCAGACCTCAGTCTCTGCTGCTCAGGAGACGTCGGTGGGTTACTAGACCCAGAGGCCGCCTCAGCCTCCCCTGACCCAACCGGTAGTGGAGCAGCTGTAAGTGATGGCCCAGCTGAAGGCAACGAGGTCACCCCCACATCTGGAGCGAGGGCAGGCTCAGGCCCCTGACTTGGCACGGGTGGTGCTTGTTGCAGGGGAACCTGTGTAGACTGGGACTCTTCAGGATCTAGGTCCAGATGCCACCTGAGGCAAAGGATCCGGTGTGGACTGAGACGCCTCTGGTTCCAAGCCTGAGCCCAAGTCCTAGGCCATCACACCCTGCTGGGTCAGGCCAGTGACCCATCCAGCCCAACACCCTGTCCTCACAGTGGTGAACCAGATTATTATTTATTATTTATTGAATGTATATACCGCCCTATACCAGGGGGTCTCAGGGCGGTTCGCAGAATGAATGAATAAATAAATATAGCAAAAGCATACTCTCCTCTTCTGTGGTTTCCAGCAACTCGGGCAGACCTTGATATTCTTCTCTTCTATGAATTTGTCAAATCCTCTTTTAAAGCCATCTAGATTGGCGGCCATCACTGCCTCCTGGCTGAGCGTTTAACAATGTGCTGTGTGGAGAAAAGGCATCCTGCAGATTTTGCAAACTTCCATTCCCGTTGGTTCTGCTTGGCTCTGGTTTCAGCTGACTGACATGAGCCCCTCACCTAGACCCCCAAGCTCAGCTGCTGAGATGATGGTGGAAAGTTCACGAGCAATTAAAAAGAAACTGAAGGTACTTTTTACCATCTTTGGTGGACATGCCCGAAGATTAAGGCTTTCTGGGAAATGATATATAATGAAATGAAAAAGGTACTCAAATGTACTTTTCTTAAGAAACCAGAGGCCTTTCTCTTGGGCATTGTCGGCCAACTGGTGCCAAAGAAAGATAGAACTTTTTTTATGTATGCAACAACAGCAGCAAGAATACTTATTGCAAAGTATTGGAAGACACAAGATTTACCCACCCTGGAAGAATGGCAGATGAAAGTGATGGACTATATGACACTGGCCGAGATGACTGGCAGAATCCGTGATCAGGGAAAAGAGACGGCGGAAGAAGAATGGAAGAAATTTAAAATTTATCTCAAGGACTATTATAAACTTGATGAATGCTAGAATGTCGAGGTTTTGAGAAAGAAAGGGTTACAGCGATATAAGACTAGATTAAAGAAAAGATTAAGACGACAGAGGTTGGACAGAAATATTTAGAAGTTGCTAAAAAAATTTGGACATTGGGATGCAGAAAGGGGAGGTACGGGGGAGTCTGAGAAAAGAGGTTTATGGAAAAAAGGTTATGAAACTATACGTGTTTGTATGTCTTTTTATATGTTTGTTTGTTTTAAAAAATTTTGTAAAACCAATAAAAAAAATTTATAAAAAAAAGAAAGTTCACGAGCAATTAATAGGTCCAAGAACATACAGCTTAGGAAGCAGCGGAATAGGATCCCACTGTTTGTGCAAAGGACGCTGCTTCTAGCCGTGTCAGATCGTTCATCCGGCTAACTCAGAACTGCCTCTTCCAACCTTCCCCAGCTTCGGGCCCTCTTGACGTTTTGGACTACAAGTCCCATCATCCCTGACCTCAGGGACTGGTGACAGTTGGAGCTCCACAACATCAGGTCAATAGCATTAGGCCGAAGAAGGCTGGTCTACTTACATAGCAAGTCTCTTTCCAAGTAGGGACGCGAGTGGCTCTGTGGTCTAAACCAAGCTTCCTCAACCTCGGCCCTCCAGATGTTTTCAGACTACAATTCCCATCATCCCGGACCACTGGTCCTGCTAGCTAGGGATCATGGGAGTTGTAGTCCAAAAACATCTGGAGGGCTGAGGTTGAGGAAGCCTGGTCTAAACCACCGAGCTTCTTGGGCTTGCTGATCGGAAGGTTGGCAGTTCGAATCCCCACGATGGGGTGAACTCCCGTTGCTTGGTCCCAGCTCCTGCCAACCTAGCAGTTTGAAAGCACACCAGTGCAAGTAGATAAATAGGTACCGCTATGGCGGGAAGGAAAACAGTGTTTCCGTGCGCTCTGGTTTCCATCACGGTGTTCTGTTGCACCAGAAGTTGTTTAGCCATGCTGGCCACATGACCCGAAAAAGCTGTCTGTGGACAAACGCCGGCTCCCTTGGCCTGAAAGGGAGGTGAGCGCCGCAACCCGAGTTACCCATCTTTCCAAGTCCTGCAGCCAGAGATCTTTGCCTAGCTCAATGGCAGACCACATGCTCCATTTGCCAAAGATCCCAGATTCAACTTCTGGCATCTCCATGCAGCCCTGAAACAAGGCAGGCAGGCAGTACTAAGCTTGCCAGAACAAGTGTCTGTCTTTGTACAAGGGAGTTTCTTTTGCTCCTAAGTGGATTTGCCAAGGACTGGTCCTTCTGAATCCATGAATCCTTCCAGCATTGGTGCCAATGCTCCCTTGCAATTAGCAACTCGCCTGGGATGAGCACATATGACTTTCGCAGGTGCCCAGGTGGATGGCTTGCTATAAACATTGGTTCTCTTTGGTGACAAACGATGATAAGAGACTCCTGGCTTTCGTGGTCCATCTTGGTGAGGCTGCGCAAGAAATCTGTTTGCCCATTGAATTGTGCCTCTGATGATCTCAAGTATCCCTTTGCTAGTGAAACACAGAGCCACTTGGCAGCCGAGGGAGCTGGGGTGGGGGAGGGACAATTTTCTGTCCCTGCTTAATTCTACTTCAAAGCTCTTTGGCCAGGAAAATTGATAATGCAGTCAAGTAGAGTTTCTTTAAATGTCCTCATTTAGCTCTCGAAACTGGGCTATTGAATCCATGCAGTTCTTTGATCAAGACCGGTTAATTAAGTTATTCCCTTGATATGGGTCTTATCACTTTCACTCTAGACCTCCATCATGCCGCCACAATTTGCGTGAAGGCTTTGATATGCATCCAGTAAGCTCCTCCAACCGGCCCAGAAATCGGGAGTTTCAAGATGAGACGCCCAGTTAAGCCTTGTCAGTTTCAGACTCACATCAGTCCTGAGCTGCTGTCTGGAGGGTCTACGAAACTTCCCAGGAACATCGCGCAGCGGATCAAGGCCTTCTCCTGCCACAACCTCGCCAGGACAAACACCTTTGCATCATTGGCCAAGTTGCTTCTCTACTTCATTGCAGGGTTGAGACAGCAGAGAACACCCTTAGCCTGGAGAAGACTATCAATGGCTGTGATGGTTCAATGTTCTTCCTCTGCTATGCCTCTGAATAAAAGTTGCTAGGATTCCCAAGTGTGGACAGCATTATTGCACCCAGGTCTTGCTGGCAGGCTTTCCACAGTGGGCATCTGGTTGGCCACTGTGAGAACAGGATGCTGGACTAGATGAGCCCTTGGTCTGATCCTGCAAGGCCTGGAGGCTGGAGGCTTTGTGTTGTGTGCCAACCACATAGATGATGCCCCATGTCATCTCTTGATGTGCCAAAGCCTAAGCACATAGTCCTTGCTAACTCTTCTGGTTGGGTCTATCTCAGTGCTGGAACCCCATCTCCCAACATGGCTGGCTGGACCACAGACCCTATTTTCCAGGGACAGTCCCAGATTTAAGAAGCCATCCCAGTTTCTGATCTGATCTCAAAATGTCCTGCTTTTCCTTTGTTGTTGTTTAGTCGTTTAGTCGTGTCCGACTCGTGACCACATGGACCAGAGCACGCCAGGCACTCCTGTCTTCCACTGCCTCTTGGTCACACTCATGTTGGTAGCGTTGAGAACACTGTCCAACCATCTTGTCCTCTGTCATCCCCTTCTCCTTGTGCCCTCCATCTTTCCCAACATCAGGGTCTTTTCCAGGGAGTCTTCTGTTCTCATGAGGTGGCCAAAGTATTGGAGCCTCAGCTTCAGGATCTGTCCTTCCAGTGAGCACTCAGGGCTGATTTCTTTAAGAATGGATACGTTTGATCTTCTTGCAGCCCATGGGACTCTCAAGAGTCTCCTCCAGCACCAGAAATTCAAAAGCATCAATTCTTCGGTGATCAGCCTTCTTTATGGTCCAGCTCTCACTTCCATACATCACTACTGGGAAAACCATGGCTTTTACTATACGGACCTTTGTTGGCAAGGTGATGTCTCTGCTTTTTTAAGATGCTGTCTAGGTTTGTCATCACTTTTCTCCCAAGAAGCAGGTGTCTTTTAATTTTGTGGCTGCTGCCACCATCCGCAGTGAGCATGGAGCCCAAGAAAGTAAAATCTCTCACTGCCTCCTTTTCTTCCCCTTCTATTTGCCAGGAGGTGATGGGACCAGTGACCACTAGCAAGCCACTCCAGTATCCCTGCCAAGAAAACTCCATGCTTTTCTTTAGGACATTTCTATTTTTATTGGAGAAATGTTGGAGGGTATGGAATTGGACATCCCCGGGGCTTTTTCCCCCAGCTAGAACTCACCAGAACTCAGTTCCAGCAGCTCTCAGGTGAGCACCATTGCCATCATAAGAGAACAAGGGAGGCATTCATGGTGAGGTGTGCTCCAGAACCTCTTTTTCTAGAAAAATAGCACCGGATATCCCTATTTTCAATGTAGAAATGTTGGAGGACTTTGCAATCAATTCCCACAGCTTTTTAAAGGTGTGTGTGTGCGGCGGTGAGGTGGGGCATTAAATAGTCCCAAATAAATCATATTATTGCCGAGTCAAAATTTCCCCAAAGTTGTTTTTCTGAGAAAATGCCAGATTTTCCCTTGTCTTACCTCAAAGAACAGGCATAGACAACCATGGCCCTCCAGATGTTTTGGGACTACAATTCCCATCATCCCTGACCACTGGTCCTGTTAGCTAGGGAACATGGGAGTTGTAGTTCCGAAACATCTGGAGGGCCGAGGTTGCCCATGCCTGTCAAAGAATAAGGCCACTTTGCAGAATCTCTTCTGAATATTCTCGTCTGTTTTTATGGTATGTCCACCATTCCCACTCCCACCCACCCCACCATGGTTCCATCCAGTTGCAAAAGTGCAGTTGGGCAGTCAACAATTTCTGACCCTCCTTGCAGCTACAGCACAAAAAACCTCCCAAACCCTTTTTTACAGGGGGAGAAGCTGGATGACATTGCAGAAGAACGTTGCCTCAGGAGAATGAGGGAAATTCTCAGGGATGATTCACACCCTGGCCGGCACTTTCTTGATCTCCTGCCTTCTGGCAGAAGATATAGAAGCATGATTAGTTGCACCAACAGGGTAAAGAACAGCTTCTATCCATAGGCTGTTAGGCTGCTGAATGAAAAGATAACAACAGGGCAACTGACTTTCGGGTTTGGTGGGTGTGCGTCAGTAAACGAGGGGAATTAAGACCAAGAGAGCTGAGCGGGGGAGTGCTCATGTAATCTCACTGTATGCAAGTTGTACAAGTGACAATAAAGTATTTCAGAAACTGTTGGGACAATATTTTCCAGAGAAATGGGTTGAAATGATCCTCCCAACTTCTGTACGCACAAATTTGATGGCGAATTCTCTGGGGCGGGGGGAGCCATGACTGTTTGAAATGGTACCGCAGCACTTTAAAGGCATGGTGTCAAAAGGAGATGGGAGCCTTTCATAGGCCTTTGAGAATTAACTCTGCACAATTCCCAACCCACCTCACTAAAAAAGGGGGGGGGATAGATCTGCAAACTCCTGGTCTTGAGAAGGATCCTGTAGCTAAGAATAGGCAGGGAAAACCTTAGCTGGCACTCTCATGAAAAATGGTACGTGGTCCTATTCAAAATATTTAACTGGATTATGAGGGCATCACCCCCACCAGCGTACCTGAACTGGCCACAGAATTACTTTTTAAAAAGAAAGACGGACAATCAAAGGTCCCCCACTTTAAAAAACAACAACATCTGCCTGTCCCCTTTTTTATTAATATTATTTACTTGCCCCAAGTCCTCTCCCTTGGCTGCCAGTATAAACACCAGGTGAAATTCCGATGAGGGAAAAGGCCATTTCTTCCCCCGAGCCACCAAAGCAAAGCCACGTTATATAAACCGGCACCGTTTAAATCATTCTCGATTTAATACAAACAAGTGCAAAAAAGAAGCCCATTGCGGGAGCAACCGGCTAGCTACACGGGCGCGCATGTTTGGATGTTGTCATTCTTTTTTATATGCATATAAGAAAAGAACACATTTCCCTTATTTGTTTTTCCCACCCCTCCCTTCTGTCTTTAATACAACTTCCTGAGGTTTATTTTGAAAAGAAGGAAAAGTCAAGTGGTCCGTGATGCTCTGGGCAAACCGGCTTGCTGAGAGCTACGCTGCCACCTAGTGGTGAGAAGGAAATGTTCGCAGCGAGTTGGTCTCCCCACACACAGAATCATAGAATTGTGGAATTGAAAGGGACACCAAAGGTCATCTAGTCCAACAAGCGCATTAAAACAGCCATGGCTTCCCCCGCCTCAAGGAATTCTGGGAACTGCGTGGTTTGCTGTGGGTGCCGAGAGTTGTCAGGAGGCTTCTATTCCCCTCCCCAGGGCCGGATTTAGGTCTGATGTGGCCCTAAGCTACTGAAGGTAATGGGGCCTTTTATATGTCAAAAACAAATCGTCGCTGTTTTTTGTGCTGAATATATGCTATATAGTAATTTATGGACCTGATAGGTATCTTTTATATGTCAAAAACAAATCGTCGCTGTTTTTTGTGCTGAATATATGCTATATAGTAATTTATGGACCTGATAGGTATCTTATGGGACACGGGTGGCGCTGTGGTCTAAACCACAGTGCCTAGGGCTTGTTGATTGGAAGGTCGGCAGTTCGAATCCCCGCGACGGGGTGAGCTCCCATTGCTCGGTCCCTGCTCCTGCCAACCTAGCAGTTCGAAAACACGTCACAGTGCAAGGAGATAAATAGGTACCGCCCCAGTGGGAAGGTAAACAGCGTTTCCGTGCGCTGCTCTGTTTCACCAGAAGCGGCTTAGTCATGCTGACCACATGACCCAGAAAAACTGTCTGCGGGCAAACGCCAGCTCCCTTGCCCTATAGAGTAAGATGAGCACACAACCCCAGAGTCGTCCGCGACTGGACGGCTAAGGGAGCTGGGAATGTTTAGCCTGGAGAAGAGGAGGTTAAGAGGTGATATGATAGCCATGTTCAAATATATAAAAGGATGTCACATAGAGGAGGGAGAAAGGTTGTTTTCTGCTGCTCCAGAGAAGCGGACACGGAGCAATGGATCCAAACTACAAGAAAGAAGATTCCACCTAAACATTAGGAAGAACTTCCTGACAGTAAGAGCTGTTCGACAGTGGAATTTGCTGCCAAGGAGTGTGGTGGAATCTCCTACTTTGGAGGTCTTTAAGCAGAGGCTTGACAACCATATGTCAGGAGTGCTCTGATGGTGTTTCCTGCTTGGCAGGGGGTTGGACTCGATGGCCCTTGTGGTCTCTTCCAACTCTATGATTCTAGGATTCTATGGACCTAATGGTACCCTTACCCTTAATAGGAATCTCAAGCCATTTCCCCATGTTGCCCTGCAACCAGTCCATGCAGAATGTAGGCACCCTATATATAGAAATGAGCAAACCAGTGATATTTTAGGAAATAGCAGGCTAGCAGGCGGGATCCATAACTTACATCATAGGACCCTACACAACACAAAACACTGTTGCTGGATGTAGGTTTTATTTTATTTGTTTTTTATCTTATATTTTGGTAATGTACATCCAGGGGTTTTTTTTCCTTTAATTTTTTTTGGGGGGGGGCCAAGAGAGTGGCAGGCCCTAAACTATAGCTTGTTTAGCTTATATGTAAATCTGGCACTGCCCCTCCCAGAGCTACAATTCCCAGAGTGACTCCCTCTTCCCAGGGAAGTCTTGGACTTGTAGTTCTGGGAAGGACTCCCGGCATCCTGAACAAACTACAATGCCCAGATTTCTTTGGGGGAAGATTAAAAATTTAAGGGTCTATGACAGTGTTTTAAATGTATGGTGACCGTTGCTGAACCACTCTGGGAAATGTAGCGGGTGGGGGGCTCCCAAGAACTCTCAGCACCCCTCAACAAACCCACAGCTCCCATAATCCTTTGGGGAAGCCACGACTGTTTAAAGAGGTAAGATAGTGCTTTAAATGTGTGGTGTGAACCTGGCTCCGAGTGGTTTTCCAATCCTCTTGATTGTAGCCCTGTGAGGGGAATAGGGGCCTCCTAAGAGCCTTCGGCACCCTTAACAAACTACACTTCCCAGAATTCTTTGGGGAAGCCATAAGGTTTCTGGCAGCTCCATGCCCAATTACAGTGGTACCTTGGTTCTCAAACACCTTGGTACTCAAACAATTTGGAACTCAAACACTCCAAACCCAGAAGTACCGTATTTTTCGCCCCATAGGACACTCCGTCCCATAGGACGCACCTAGTTTTTTTGGGGGGGAAAGAAAGGAAAAAAAATTTCCCTTTATTTCCCCCCCAAAAGCAGGTCGGGGAAACAGAACCAGGCCGCGGAACAGCGGGATGGCGGCGCTGCGCCTCCCTGCTGTCCCCCGAGCTTGTGGGGCTGGCCGATGTCTGCCCCGCGTGAGGGGCGCTCTGCATCAGGGCGGCCCCCCCCTGCCGGGCCGGCAGGCTGCTATCCGCAGCGTGGGGAGCCTTGCCGGGACCTCTGTCAAGGCTCCCCACGCTGCGGATGTCTGCCTGGCGAGGGGGGCGCTCTGCTTCAGGACGCCCTGTCCGCCGGGCGGCAGGCTGCTATCCGCAGCCTAGACATCTCTGCCGGACCTCCCGTAGGGCTGCCTAGGCTGCGGATGTCTTCCTGAAGCCTGGAGAGTGAGAGGGGTTGGTGCGCACCGACCCCTCTCGCTCTCCAAGCTTCAGCAAAAGCCTGCATTCGCCCCATAGGACGCACCCAGATTTCCCCTTCATTTTTGGAGGGGAAAAAGTGCGTCCTATAGGGCAAAAAATACGGTAAGTGCTCCAGTTTGCATACTTAGTTTGGAAACCGAATGTGCTCCATTTTGAGTGTTACGCTTCCAAATTAAGTGCCACACTTTTGTTTTGAGTGCCACACTGAGGTCTGTCTGTTTTTGCTATTTATTTGGGTTTTTTGTTTTTGCAGCTTTTTTGTTTTGTGACTGTGTGGAACCCAGTTCAGCTACTGATTGATTGATTGACCGATTGTGTGACTGCAGTACATTGTTTATTGCTTTCATTTTATGAATCAATAGTCTTGTTAGGTAGTAAAATTCATGTTAAATTGCTGTTTTAGAGGTTGTTTTTAAACGTCTGGAACGGATTAATCCGTTTTGCATTACTTTCTCTGGGAAAGCGTGCCTTGGTTTTGGAACGCTTTGGTTTTGGAACGGACTTCTGGAACGGATTAAGTTTGAGAACCAAGATACCACTGTACTCGCTTGGTTCAGAGGAGGGAGAAACTGGTCCTAATCAGAGTTCCTGAATTGCTCTAGACTGGACTGGGATTCTCCAGACAGACTAGTGTACAGAGAAACCCCAGCCAATGATCACATTTGCTCTCCAAATGATGCCAATGAGTCCACCAAGTTGGCTTTCAAGGCCTGTTCAGTTTGAGGATCTGGACCAGGGACACTCCATCCCTGACTGCCCACTTTCCAGGTTTTGAATAAACCCCTTGTTCGATTCTTCAGCTTCCTCTTTTCTTTTTTCTTTTCTATTTTTGGCCAAATGGCCTTTACTCTCCTAAAGCAGAAAACGGAAACGGAATGGCTACTCCATCACCAACAGCAAACGGACTCTCCGTCTCTCCAAAGATACTTCACTCTTCCGCCTAGTTCTTTATCTTCAACATATGGAATAAGCCGAATTTTGTTTTCTTCTTTTCACTCTCCTGGGTGTTACGGGGCACATCTGCAGAGGGCGAGAAAAACAATACAGTGGTACCTCGGGTTACAGACGCTTCAGGTTATAGACTCCCCTAACCCAGAAATAGTACATCGGGTTAAGAACTTTGCTTCAGGATGAGAACAGAAATTGTGCAGCAGCGGTGCAGCGGCAGCGGGAGGCCCATTAGCTAAAGTGGTGCTTCAGGTTAAGAACTGTTTCAAGTTAAGAACGGACCTCCAGAACGAAGTAAGTTCTGAACCCAAAGTACCACTGTACGCACCTTTGCATAACTGAACAAGATTGCGGTTGCGATCAAGAGGTGTGATAGATTACGGAGTGTAAATGCAGGAAGGGGCTCAGGACAGTTTTCCCAAGATCACCTGACTCCTCAGACCAGGAAGGTTGTTATCTATGGGAGGTTGTTATCTATGCTACAACTCCCATCATCCCTGGCTGGGGGCTGATGGGAGTTGGAGTCCAACACCACCACATGGAGAACACTATCTGGGCTTCTATTGGTCTTGTTTCCTCCTAGACTGACTCCAGCTGCAAAAGCTGAGGCTGCCAAACAGATTACAGTCATACCTCGGGTTACAGACGCTTCAGGTTGCACGTTTTTGGGTTACGGAAACGCCGAAACCCGGAAGTATCGGAACGGGTTGCTTCCGGGTTTTGGTGATCGCGCATCCGCAGAAGTGCTAAATCGCGCTTTGCGCATGCACAGAAGTGTCAAATCGCAAGCCGCACAGAAGTGTCAAATCGCAAGTGCGCAGACGCGGCGCTGCAGGTTGCGAACGTGCCTCCTGCATGGATCACGTTCGCAACCTGAGCGTCCACTGTCCGTCCACTGTTCCAACTTCGGGGAAGTTGTTGCAGGAAGTTTTTGCATCATTCTTTTGGATCTCAAGATTTATGTGGAGATCGTTTAAGCAGGCTGTGTAACTTTTGATGCTTTGTTTATTGGTGATGACTACTTTTGCTCTGTGTGTAGTTATGTGATACTATATATACAGTGGTGCCTCGGGTTACATACGCTTCAGGTTACATACGCTTCAGGTTACAGACTCCGCTAACCCAGAAATAGTGCTTCAGGTTAAGAACTTTGCTTCAGGATGAGAACAGAAATCGTGCTCTGGCGGCGCAGCAGCAGCAGGAGGCTCCATTAGCTAAAGTGGTGCTTCAGGTTAAGAACAGTTTCAGGTTAAGAACGGACCTCCAGAACGAATTAAGTACTTAACCCGAGGTACCACTGTATATATGTTGTAAGCTGCGCCTTGAGCTTGGTTTGAACTCTGGAAAGGCAGCATGCAGATAAAATGACTGATTGATATTGCTTTAAATGTGTGTTGTGAATGTGGTCCAGATCTGACCCAGCACATCTGGTCTTATCCAAGGACAAGGCTTTCCCCCCCAAAAAAAGATCAGGCTTACCAAGCTTCTGGATCATGGCCGCTATCACTTCATCTTCTTCAATTTCCCTGAGGAAGGAAAGACAGACAGTTGAAGGGGGGGGAGAATGCACTCCAGATGTTTCAGCCGCTGGAACGCTATGGAGAACAGCGCACTGAACTATGCAACTTAGGTAGATGAGGACTCTTGGCTTCTTAAAGGTCAGGAATGACCCTTGGCTCATCTCAGCCAAGCCAGACCCTACCTTTCAAAGGAGCAGGGCGCATTCTACCATTCCAGCTCCTTCCCTCTCCCCTGTTTCTATCAAGGAAGCAATCTCCTCAAAAAACTAATCGAGGGGGAGGCAAAGAAAAGTCAAGGAGGTTGCCTACCGCCTCTCTGCATGATTCCCTACAGCAACTGTGCCCCTTTCCAATCAACTGTTGCCGGGACTGGCTAATTCTGCCATGTCTCTGTGGTGCAAATCATCAGATCATTCTTCTATCGGAGGCACACAATGATTTGTTTCCCAGAGGAGGCTGCCCGTTGTCATCCTGCAGGAGTTCCTGTTCTGCTCATTCGTCCAAAGAGGCGAGCAGAGACTCAAGCAGAGACCCAGCAGGGACCCTCGCCTCCTCCCTGACACTCATTTGCAAGTCTTTTTCAACTGAAGCAAGCCCTTCGGTTTAACTCAGCAAAGTTTTGATTTGATTCACAAAAAGTTTTGGGGGGGGTTGGGGGGGCAGCAGGGGAGAGAAATACCAGGCTGGCAACGTAGCCTCTTCCCTACCTGCCTAGTCAGCGAATCCTTTCAGAGCTTGGAGCGAAAAGACCTGGACCGACAAGGAAACAGCAGCCAGAAACGAAGACGGTTCCTAATTACTCCAAAAGGCTTGCCAAGGAGCCGGACCCTATGAACCTCGATTGGCAGAAGGAGCCAGTAAAGACCCACCGTGGGAGCTTGTTGGCCGTTCTCAGAAAACGCTGAGGCCAAAGAGGGCTTCCTCAACGCAGGGCCCTCTATTAAGAAGTCCTGCCTCCTTTTCCTGAAGGGGCTTCCTCTTGAGAAACAGGAAAATCAGGAACAGGGAGGCAAAAACGGAAAGAAGAGGCAGGCAGCCCAACTTTGCAGCCTGTTCCACTCCTACACAGGGAAGGGAGGAACCGACAGAGCCCTGAAGCGGCAAGACTGGAGAGGATGGGAGGGGTCCGAGTTCAGCAGCAGAGCATCACCTTCGCATGGCAAAGGTCCCAAGTTCAGATCCTTCCTTCTTACATGTGGGGAGGCATCTTTCTTAGGACTGCAAGATGCCTTGCACTGAGCCCTGGGGCCATATCTAGCTCAGGTCTGCCTTCACTGACTGGAAGTGCCCCTCCAGGGGTCTTCTTCTACAACTAATCCAGAATGCGGCAGCTAGACTGGGAGCAGCCGCCGAGACCATATAACACCAGTCCTGAAAGACCTACATTGGCTCCCAGTACGTTTCCGAGCACAATTCAAAGTGTTGGTGTTGACCTTTAAAGCCCTAAACAGCCTCGGCCAAGTAGACCTGAAGGAACATCTCCACCCCCATCGTTCTGCCCGGACACTGAGGTCCAGCGCCAAGGGCCTTCTGGGGGTTCCCTCCCTGTGAGAAGCCAAGTTACAGGGAACCAAGCAGAGGGCCTTCTCGGTGGTGGCGCTCCCCCTGTGGAACGCCCTCCCACCAGATGTCAAAGAGAACAACAACTACCAGACTTTTAGAAGACATCTGAAGGCAGCCCTGTTTAGGGAAGCTTTTAGTGTTTAATAGACTACTGTATTTTAATATTCTGTTGGAAGCCTCCCAGAGTGGCTGGGGAAACCCAGCCAGATGGGCGGGGTACAAGTAGTTCAGAAGGCAGAAGCTGGGAAATACTGGATGGGGAACAGCTAGGAGAAGGGACACTGGGAGATAGAGAGTTAACAGATTCACTGTCTCTGGAAAGCATTCATCCGCTCTCCCCAAGGTCAGTGGCAGAACAGAAAGCAGAGGGGACAAACTCAGATTACAAGACGTAGGAGTGACGTAGATAAAGGGGGTGTACCCTTAATTGGGAGCACCGCCATTCTAGGAGATGGGTCCTTTGTTCTCTCACTATGATCATTAAAGGTTCTAACTGGTTAGAAGACTCCTTTTCCTTTGTTCTGCTTATCTGCTGCTGGGTGGGCAGCGGGCAGGGAGAAAGCCGATTCCCTGAAGTCTGACAGTTGAACAACAACGGGTCCAGGACATAACCCTACAGTACCTCACTTGTCCTTTTTCTCCAGGATGGTGAGGGATAGGCAACAGAGTGAAGGCAATGCACAGCCACAGCCTTCTCCCCCACCCCCTGCCTGAAAGGCCTTTGCGCACCTGAGTCGGTCTTCATCCAGGTCTTCCACGATTTTATTCCGGTCGTTGACTGTGGCCACGTACAACGCCAGCAGCTCCTCCTCGCGGGCCTTCTCCCTGGGCGTCTTCGAGAACTCTGAGCAACAAGGGGAAGGGAAAATGGAACAGGCCATAACCATTAATTGGCTCGCGAAACATCCACACAGCTGTGAGTGGGGCAGTGGCAGTGGTAGTGGGGAGGTGGCTGGCAGGGCTTGCCAAGAAGAAGAAGAAGAAGAGGAGGAGGAGGAGTTTGGATTTGATATCCCGAAGGAGTCTCAAGGCGGCTCACAATCTCCTTTTCCTTCTTCCCCCACAACAAACACTCTGTGAGGTGAGTGGGGCTGAGAGACTTCAGAGAAGTGTGACTGGCCCAAGGTCACCCAGCAGCTGCATGTGGAGGAGCGGGGAAGCGAACCCGGTTCACCAGATTACGAGTCTACCGCTCTTAACCACTACACCACACTGGGAAGGCATGTGAAAGTCCAACCCCGTGTCCTGGATTCGAGTGGCGACAGTGACGGCAGGAGAATGGAAAAGAAAACTGAAAGGACGAATGTGCCTTCCAGCGGAGGATTGGCGAAAGGAACAGAATGAGATGAAGCAGGGAAGGAATGGAGGAAGACATGGGAGTGCAGAGGAAGCCGCAGATAGTCTTGCCCCTTATTCACCCAGTAGATCTCTACCATGAGTGTCCGCTTGTTAGAGTTCCAGTCATGCTTTAAATGCATTTGCTGCTGCTGTGTTTGGAACTTTTCTTTTTTTTTTACTTTATGTGTAAATTGCCTTGAGGTGGTGCTTTAGAAGGAGGTTAATAAATTAGTTGTAATAAATAATAAAAGAGGTTTAAGGACTGTCTCAAGGCAAATCTAAAAAAATGTAGAATAAATATCGACAGTTGGGAAAAACTGGCCTGCGAGTACTCCAGTTTGAGAACAGCCTTTACCAAAGGTCTTGTGGGCTTTGAAGACACTCGAACTCAGAACGCAAGGGAGAAACGTGCTAAGAGGAAGGCACATTTGGCAAACCCGCACCGTGATCAACTCCCGTACGGAAACCTATGTCTCCACTGTGGAAGGACGTGTGGATCCAGATGTATGTATGTATGTATGTCTGTATGTACCGGTATGTATTTTTCACCTGCACAAAGTGAAAGCAGCACAAGACGCGAGTCACCTGCACTGGATCAGAGCAAAGAGAAAGGGGAGGGGGAAACATTTTCTTAAAAAAGAGTCTCTAGAGAAAGGCGGAGGACCCACCAGATTTGCTCATGAGGCTCCTTAGCTCGCTCTCGATGTCCCACTGCTTTTCCTCCAGCTTCTGTTGGTTCATCCTGTCGGTTTCCAAAGAAAGGAGGGGGAGGAAGTATAGCGAGAAATGATACAAAGCATCAAAACAACTTGGCCACAATCAGGAGTTTTTGCCCATGGTATGACTATTTTCCACCTTCCCATTTTGACTCTCTCTTGCACCCTATCTGCGTCACCTAGCATCCCCCTCCCCCTCAAGTTCTCCCCCTCCTCATTTTATCCTCACAGCAACTCTGTGAGGTGGGTTAGGCTGAGAGGCAGAGACTGCCCCCCAAAGTGAGTCCCTCCATGACTGATGGGAGGATTTGAACCCTGGTCTCTTCCTGGTCCTAGCCCAACACTTAAGCCACTAACAGCACAATGGCTCTTTAAACTTCTTTTTGTCCTTTCCATTCCATGGTTTTTAATGTGTAATTGTTCTAAGCCACTCTAGTCCTTCCTGTTTTCATTTTTTTTTTTAGTAAAGAGCAGTATGTGAATACAGTTATAAACACATCAATAATCTGCCGGATTTGAAAAATCCAGCAGAGGGGAGGATATCAGCTGACAGGCCGAATACCATCTCTGCAGCCACTTTCCCATCACACACACACATACCCCGCCCCTGCTGAGAAATGGGCAAACTTTTCCAGACCTTAGCTGCGATCCTGTTTTGCAGGGGGCTGGACTGGATGAGCCTGTTAGAATTCCTGCTCCATGATTGCAGTCATGGGATTGTTGTCTATCACATGACGGTGTATATTTTGACTCCACAGAGTGGGAAGTGATGGAGACAGGATGTTTGTGTTGCTGTGTTCCGTGAAGTGGGACTATTGTCCTTTGTTCATTTTCTCTTTGCTGTCTGATGCTAGAGAGAGAGGGAGCCATGTTGCAGTGCTCCGTGTGTAAATAAAGTAGATTAGCCCAAATGCTGAGTTGCTGAGGTCTGTCACGCGCATGATGCACAAACTCTGCAGATCCCTAAGTGTGCCAGTGTCTGTCGACATCGGTCGCTGTGATGTTCGTGCAGAAGAAAGCTTATGAAGCTCCTGAATGAAAGACCAGGAGGGAGGGAACATGCCAGGGTCCTACTTGAGTGTAGTCTGAACTCCTGACAGACCCCTGGGTGCCCCTCCACGATTCTGCAATTCTCCGGTTTCACTTACTTGTGCATCAGCTCAGACTCCCGCCGCAGCAGCAGCTGCTTCTCGTGGATCAGCTTGAACCATTCCACCATCAGGGCATCCTCGCTCTCATCTGCAGACGCAAGACCAAAGAAACCTCTGAGCTCTTTGCTTCGGAGGCTGCCAGAGGTTTGATAAACCCTGACTTCCGGGAATATAGAAATCTTAGAACTAAGCCAATTGGGGCTTGAAAGGGGGACATCTCGGACCCCGCCAAACAAACCATGGGCAGCGTCCCGAAGGAAAAGCTTCAACATTTCATATACAGTGGTGCCTTGGTTATCCAATTTAATCCGTTCCGCAAGTCCGTTCCAAAACCAAAGCGTTCCCAAACCAAGGCACGCTTTCCCATGGAGAGTAATGCAAAATGGATTAATCCGTTCCAGACTTTTAAAAACAACCCCTAAAACAGCCACTGAACATGAATTTTGCTATCAAATGAGACCACTGATCCATAAAATGAAAGCAATAAACATTGTACAGCATTGTACAGGCTCCCTGCTCCTGATTTGCTCCACTGCCGCGACCAAGCCCTTCAGCCGGCCAATAGGGCTGGCTGGTGGGCGGGGTTAGCTGCATTTAAGCAGCCGTGGCAGCGCTCTGTCCCCAGTCTGTTCCTGCTTGCATCGGATCTCCTTCCCTCCCTCCCTTTAGGTCAGTTTCCTCTGCGTATTAACCTTGCTATGGACTTCGGTTGGTTGCCTTGGTTGCCCAAGGGACATGGTCGGACTTTTTTATCCATTTGGCAAACTGGCAACAGCCTCTCGGTTTCTTTGCCTACCTCGTAGCAACTCGTCACAACTTTCTGGCATTGGCGGTTAGGCATTGGAATAGGTGTACTGTGCTGGAGGATCGGGTATGAGCCATCATCTACCCCTCCTCTTTTGGGTATTCCGTTAAAGGAATCCGGCGGTCGTGGATCCTGTCCGAAGCCTTGCGGGTGGCTAGGGCCATGGCACGACCCCCGGTGACGTCATGGGGGAGCTTCCAGTTGTATTTGCATCAACAAGCTCCTCCCATTGGTTGTCAACCCTGATATGACTCCCGTGGAGTCTTGTATTGCTGTTTCATCCAATGCCTAAGCCAATACTACTCACATGCTGTAACCAATAGAGTTGTGGCCTTATTTTGCCCATTAACCAAAAATAATGTCTCTTTCTGTCTTATTATAATCCTATGCGGGTGGCGGTTCCTCGACTCACAACCAAGGTACCACTGTACCCCATAGTAAGAGTAACTAATCATGCAGGGGGGACCGCAGTCGCTTCTCTGCCCCGAAGACACCTGTACCCGCCTCACCTCCCTCGCAGTTCCTCAGCTGCTTCTCCATCTCCACCCCTTTGAGCTCCAGCTTGTCCAAATCCTTCTCGATCTGCCGGACTTCCTTCTGGATTTCCTCCTCAGGGATATAGTCTGGGTGGCGCTGAAATGGGAAAAAAACCAGCCGTACTTTATCAGGCACGTCATACGACAATATAACCCTTACCGTTAAGGAATGACCTCAGAGCACAATCATCCGGTTTTCTTCCTCCACATTATCCTCACAGAATTGCAGAACTGTAAGGGACCCCCAAAGGAAATCTAGACCAACCCCACTGCAAGAATCACAGCTCAAGAATCCCTGGCAGTTGGCCGCCTCTCCTGTGCTTGAAAACCTCCAGTAAAGGAGAGTCCGCCACCTTCTGTTCCGCACAACGTCCCTGTGAGGCACTTCGGGCTGAGAAGCGGTACCGACGAAAGAAGAATGGCCGACAAAATTAATGGACTACGCAGAATTGGATAAAATGACAGGAAGGATTCGAAACCTGCGGGACCAGAGATTTACAGAAGATTGGAAGAAATATACGAACTATTTGAAGAGCAACTGTAATCAACAAATTAGGACTACAAGAAGTTTTCTAAGGAGAAATATATGAAATATTGCAAAGAAGAGGGAGATTAGTTATTATATTTAAATGTAATAGTGAAAGTAAGAAATGTAAATTCAGTGAAAAGATTGGAAAATTTTCAGATGTGATTGATGGAAGTCAAAAAAGTTGCATAAGTTACCGTATTTTTCGCCCTATAGGACGCACCGGCCCATAGGACGCACCTAGATTTTGGGGGGGAATAAAGGGGGGGAAATTATTCCTCCCCCCCCCAGGCATGGGGCTGGGGAAGCTTGGGCTTTGGCAGCTTTGGCATCGCTCTGGGAGCTTGCGGGGCTGGAGGAGGGGAAAGCCCTCCGCTAACCTTCTAGCCAAGTCGGGGGACAGTGGGAAAGGCGCGCTGCGCCTCTCCCGATGTCCCCCGAGTTTGCGGGGCTGGCGCTGGGGCTCTCCTGAAGCCTGGAGAGACAGAGGGGTCGGTGCGCACTGACCCCTCTCCCTCTCCAGGCTTCAGCGAAAGCCTGCATTCGCCCCATAGGACGCACCCAGATTTCCCCTTCATTTTTGGAGGGGGAAAAGTGCGTCCTATAGGGCGAAAAATACGGTATATAAGTATGTTTAATAATTGTTGAAAATGATACGTTAAAAAACTAATTATATATATATATATATAGAGAGAGAGAGAGAGAGAGAGAGAGAGAAACGGAATATTGGCCCACACCAATGGCCTTGAGCACATCTGAGTCTCTTCACCCCTAACATCAGAGATGGGATGCCTGCAGAAGACCTGCTGGTAGACTCCATCACCCATGACCGCTGGCCATGCCGGCAGGTGCTGTCAGGGAACTGCCATCAGAGGCAAGAGGAGAGGTAAGACTCTCCAATGATGCAGGGGAGGGAACTAGCAAGGAGAGAGAGAGAGCTTCCTCTGGGGAAGGAAATCCAGGGGACACCAGGGAGAAAGGGGAGGCTGAGAGTACTGCGGGGGGAGGCTCCGAGACTCTTCCAGTGAGATCAGCGGAGAGAGCACAGGACCTCCGCTTGGCACGCCCACGCAGCGCAGAAGGCTTCCGCGCAGAGAATCTAGGAGGAGACTTGGAGTCAAGGAATTTCTATGTTGGAGGAAGTTTAGAAGACGCCCACTGACGGATTCTGCCAGTGACTGAGACAGTCGCGTTGCAAGGGCTGTAAAACCAGGGAAAGGTTTAGCTATACAACCAGCTTGGAGCAGTTTGCAGTTTACGCACAAGCAACCCCAATTCCCATTACAGGTGCGGATGGGATTTTGAGTCCCGCTGCTCCTAGATGAGGGCTAGAGGTCTCCCCATCCCGGCACAAAACTGCCTTTCTTCACTCCTGGCCATACCTTTGAGGGAGACAGCGCTTGACCGGTCGGAGACTTCTGGAGGACTCTAGGAGGAGACGGCCTCACTGGGAAGAGAGGAAAAAGGAAAGCCTCTTAGATGAACGGGCAGCACCACCCAGTTCATGTCTACTCAGAAGCAAGCCCCACCACGTTCGATAGGGCTTGCGACCAGGTAAGGAAATGCAGAACTGCAGGGCTGTACAATGGTGCCTTGGTTCTCAAACTTAATCCATTCCGGAAGTCCGTTCCAAAACCAAACCGTTCCAAAACCAAGGCACGCTTTCCCATAGAAAGCAATGCAAAGCGGATGAATCCGTTCCAGACTTTTAAAAACAACCCCTAAAACAGCAATTTACCATGAATTTTATTATGAATTTTAAAAAAATTATTCCCTGCACTGATGATAGCAGTTATTTGGATGGTGGACTTTTATCCATTTCCGCAGTCACACAATCAATCCATCAGTAGCTGAATTGGGTTCCACACGGTCACAAAAACAAAGGAACCGAAAATGCCTCAAAAACACAAAACAAATAGCAAAAACAAAAGCGCCAAACTTAATCTGTTCCAGAAGCCTGTTTGACTTCCGAAATGTTTGAAAACCAAGGTGCAGCTTCTGATTGGTGCAGGTTCCCCAGAAACAATAGCTGACAGCTGCATCAGACGTTCGGCTTCCGAAAAATGTTTGAAAACCGTAACTTCCGGGTTTTCGGTGTTTGAGAACCAAGGCGTTTGAGAACCAAGAGACCACTGTATCTCAGTTAGCATGCAGAGGGTCCGATCTTTGGAGTCTCTTGGTAAGGCTGAGAAAGACTCCACTGGCCCCAAGCGTCAGTTTACATTTCTTAGTACAGAAAGTATTGATCTGATGTGTAGAGATCTTTCCTATTCTACTTAATTCAAGAGGGTTCTGGAAGCCTCTCTGTGTGAAAGAAACAAGCAGAAGGTTCCTGATGTTTGGGTTATTCCTTCAGAGAAGCTGAGTACAGCTGGCTTAAATTAGTCCTGTCTTTCTGTCAAGGTCATGCTGACTATAAAAGGTCAGAAGGAGCCTGGCTTTCACTTTCTCTTTTTTCCTTCTGGTGTGGTGTTCTGT
The DNA here is from genome assembly GCF_965113315.1 of Podarcis vaucheri. Lineage (NCBI taxonomy): Eukaryota > Metazoa > Chordata > Lepidosauria > Squamata > Lacertidae > Podarcis > Podarcis vaucheri. Next base: position 50,672,978 of record NC_138752.1, read on the forward strand.
ATATAGTGTTAAGGTTTAGACTTATTATAAGTTATTGTAAGTTTAAGTTATGTCTGGATTTCTTACGGACAGTGCCAATCCTGAATGTATTGGATTTGTGACTATTATGCTCATTTGCCTTTAGTAGCAGTAAAGCTCTGCTGGATGAAATACTAATATTAATAATATAATAATAATAATTTTATTAAGTATACCCTGCCCATCTGGCTGGGTTTCCCCAGCCACTCTGGGCGGCTCCCAACAGAACACTAAAAACAGAATAAAACTTCAAACATTAAAAACTTCCCTAAATTGCCTCTGGACTATTTTTGGGGAATCCTGCAACGTGTTCAAGTGGTTTCTCTGCTAACTATACAGTGGTGCCTCGCAAGACGAAATTAATTCGTTCCGCGAGTTTTTTCGTCTAGCGAATTTTTCGTCTTGCGAAGCACAGTGTCGGAAAAGTTTTGGAAAAGCTTCAAAAATCACCAAAAACCTCAAAAAAGGCTACCACACCGCGTTCTATGAGTTGCTCCTCGAAGTCAAGTCACAACTGTATTAACGGTGTTAAGAAAAAGGAAACAAACTTGCAAGAAGGTTTTCGTCTTGTGAAGCAAGCCCATAGGGAAATTCGTCTTGCGAAGCAGCTCAAAAACCGCAAAACCCTTTCATCTAGCGAGTTTTTCGTCTTGCGAGGCATTCGTCTTGCGGGGCACCACTGTACATTGAAATCTATTCTGGATCAATATTGAGTAGAATTCTATGACACCAAGGGCCATATAAAGGAGTCCTGGACCGCAGGTCAGAGGTTCTCCACAGCGAGGCTAAACTGTGGCTTAGCACGGCACACAAGCCAGTCCAGCGAGGAAGCAGAAACCTACCAGGCGCAACGGCCTTCCTGGAGGGGCTCAGCCCCTCGGCCTTCTTGGTTGTGGCAATATCCTCCCACTGCTGCTTGGGGGACCTCCAGCCACTGGAAATATCCGCGGGAGGCACCAGCAGTTTTTTCTTTGGTGGCTGATCAGCTGGTAAAGCTGCAATGAAAAAATGTATACAGTCGTACCTCCGCTTACGTATCCCTCCACTTATGTAAACTTTGGGATACATGAGCGGCAAACCCATAAGTACCGTATTTTTCGCTCCATAAGATGCACCTGACCATAAGACGCACCTAGTTTTTAGAGGAGGAAAACAAAAACAAAAAATTCTGAACAAAACAGTGGATGTATGATTTTTGTGGTTCATGCTGTGGCCACAGACATGATATGTGATTTGACAGTGAGTTTGGGGTAGCCCAATGCAAAAATCCTGAGATTCCGTGTGGATCCGTGCTTTGTAACCACGTTTTTGCGCCATTGTGGCCCCACGAAACAGTGGGTGTGTGATTTTTTGGGTTCAGGCTGTAGCCATGGGCATGCTATGTGATCTGATGGTGAATTTGGGGTGACCCAATGCAAAAATCCTGAAGAATCCATGGTCTTTTACCTCCCCCCTCCCAGGCAGCCTCCTTTATCTCTAGAGTCCCTTATCTCCCTCCCAATCGTTTGCCGATCAGCTGCTCAGCGGCTTTGTTTCAACACCCCTTCCCTCTTTCTAAAAAATAATAATAATAAAAGCACAATCTGCTTTTTGCCCCTGGGCAATTCAGCTCCAGGGACCAAGCCTTCGCTCCATAAGACGCACAGACATTTCCCCTTACTTTTTAGGAGGAAAAAAGTGTGTCATTTGGAGTGAAAAATATGGTATATTTCCGGGATTTTGCCGCACGCTCATGCACACAAGTGGTAGACCTGCAGGAAACGGGTTCCTTTGAAGACATCCTGAAAAACGGTTTCCTCAATTAGTTTTTCAAGCCACCTTCCGGTGTGGAAATCCCACCTCCTAAAAAATCTTGCCCATTTGTCCATCCAACCTAAGGTTTACATATTTTGAGGAACTCAAACGCCAACCTTCAAAAGCTTTCTCAGGGTGATTTCCAAAAGTTAAGAGCACAACAGAATTAAAACAAATAGACAAGAATACAAGGGTTGTTGTTTTTTCTTTAAAAATAACTATCCCAAAACCAGGGGGGAAACATGAAGGAAGAAAAACAGGCACAACACTGCTTAATTCTGCCAAGAGTTACCTCTGAGACCCCGACCACACAAATTCTCCACTACGGACACACTGATATCACCCAAAACTACTGCAGCAAACCAGTTCTTCCCACTTTTATGAATCTGAATGTCTAAAATATGGAGCTGGTCAATTTAAGCATCCTTAGATGCTGCTGGCTGACTGGTCCAATATTTCTAAGTGTAGCGTTCTGTCTAGCAGGTGACTGGTGAGATATGAAATTGCTGCAGATGAAAGAAAATGCTTATTCATGCCGTGCACTGTTAACCTGCGGAACTCCCTGCCACTAACTGGGATGGCTTTGAAAGAGGATTAGGCAAATGCATGGAGGAGATTGTTATCAGTGGCTACTGGCTAGGAGAATACCACGGGAGGAGAAAGGGCTCTTGTGTTCGAATCCTGCTTGAGGGTTTTCTGTAGACACTGGGTTGGCCACTGTGAGAACAAGATGGCAGACCAGATGGGCCACTGATCCAGCAAATTCTCCTTAAATCTGCATTAGCACAAAGTGCCCAGGGACACGTTTTTGGGGGGTGGTCTGGGCTTTCTACAGGGACAAACCCCCCATTTTTAGGTTTTTTGACAGCCTCAATGAGGACTGGATACTTGCTGAGGCGGTTCAAATCACAGTTTCTATGCCGAATTGAATACAAACTGCCCTGCTGCTGCACTTACTGCCTTTACAATGCTATCATACCAGTTTCCTGATTCGACGGGGAGGTTGTTGAATAAGCTGGCTTTTTGTCTTTCTGTCGCGGACTCGGAGTTATGTCAACAGCTGCCTTGTGAACATCTGCAGGCTTGTGAGCGGTTCTGGGGTCAGCGTGGCCAGGGACTCTGCAAAAGGAGGGAAGCAAGCATTGAGAGAAGGAGCCCAGAGTCCTCTAAACCCAGCAACCCTAAAAGGGCCTTTAACAGAACTGTTTACATCCTGCGCTAGACAAATAATGCAAACCCTGCTCTAATACAAACCAACTTTCCATGTGCTGCCATCTGCCTTATTGCAGGGTAGGTAGATTCGAGGGTAAGCCATACGTGGAACCAGTCTGCCCCTGCGGCTTGATGGAGGTAGAAATTGTCTCTCATGTCTTGTTACGCTGCCATTTCTAAGGAGATATACGCTTGGTATTTATCACTCCTGTTATACAAAAATCTCCAAATGGTTCCGAATTTCAGTGTCTAAAACTCCTGGACAAGGATCTAGAGATCACGCTAAGGGTGGCCAAATTCTGTGCATCTGCCATAAAACTTAGGGAACAAGCTGATTAAGGTTTTAAATGACAATTTTAGGTTATATTTTAGTGATGAAGATTTAATATATATTTTTAACTGCCGCTATATCTGTATTGTCTCTGCTATACCCAATCGCAATTCAATGCATTCCTGTTGTGTTTCATGATTTTCCTGATATTGTAAGTGAGCCAGAACTGGTCTGTGACCGTAATAATAAAATTCATTCATTCAACCAACTTCCCATGCCAATAAAAGCAGAATTTTACCCATGCAATTTATGCAGACTAAGTCGTGCATACATTTCCTCAATTTTCAACAATTTATTCCATGGGACGTTGAAGCTCCAAACCTGACTGCTGGAATATTCCATCCTGCTTGCTCAACCAATTGTTTTGCCATATATTGCCTATGGCACACTTTTGTTGTGTGTGTCCGCCGTTGTGTGTGTCCACAAACACAACCTTATGTTCTCCACCCAACCGAAATCCCCTCTTCTCCTGCCCTACTCACCTGTTTGCCACCGGCTTCAGCAGAGATCTCCAGTCTGCTGGCATTTCTGATTTCTCTTCCGCAACGCTTGCAGCTCCCGCTGGAGAAAGAATTCATCCACGAATGAGACTATAAGAAGGCAGCTATAATATGGTTACCAGATTTTTTTCAATGAATCTGACTAGCAACAGGGAGTCAGTAGTGGGGATGGTGAGGCCCTCGTATCTACGGGACGGCCTCTCCTGGTCTGCCCCGCAGAGGACTTTGAGGTCCATGAATAACCATAGTTTAGAGGTCCCGGGCACAAGGAAGTCAGACTACCCTCCACCAGCGCCAGGGCCTTTTCAGTGATGGCTCCGACCTGGTGGAATGCTCTGTCCCATGAGACCAGGGCCCTTCAGGATTTAACCTCCTTCCGTTGGGCCTGTAAGACAGAGCTATTCCGCCTGGCCCTTAATTTGAATTCAGTCTGATCTTTTATTTCCCTTCTCTTCCTTCCCCCTCCCTGTTTATGACGATCACCCGCTCTGAGACCCCACAGCTAATTCTCCCCTGACCTCCTCACTGGCCCAAGTAGGACCAATTCAGCCAGCTAGCCCTGGGGATTATCTAATTGATTTTTGATTTTTGAATTTTATTGTTATTCATGTTTTTATACTGTATTTTATGCTGCTTTTATAATTAAGTGTTTTAAAGTGTTTTAAACTTGTTGTTGGCCGCCCTGAGCCCGGTTTTTGAACCGGGAAGGGCGGGGTATAAATAAAAATGTATTATTTATTATAAAAGACCCTGGGCTCAAGCACACGTGCATATTGTATAAAGGTGCAAAGCCCTTCTTTCGCACCCTGTGAAACATAAATGCAGTTTTTTGAAAAAACTGGGCAACGGCGTGCCGCCCGCCCATGACTCCCAAGTCTTCTTCCCCAATCTCCTTCCCCCTTCCCCCTTTGTTTTGACAGATCAGGGGAGGCTTAGGCGTCACGGACAGACAGCCGTTGCCCAGGAGGGGCCAGCCTGGTAGTGCAGTTGGTTCTAGCTGGCTTCAGGAGCTGCTCGCTGCCGTGGCACAGGAAAAATGGTGGGCACCATGGCAGTGAGCAGCTCCTGAAGCCAACCAGAGCCAACTGCGCTAACAGGCTGGCTCTGGGCTGCTGAGGCTGCCGCTGCCACATTTGCCGGGGACAGATTTGCAAATCTGGGGACATTCCGGGGATGGAATTGGTCCGGGGACAGATTTGCAAATCCGGGGACTATCCCCCGGGAACCGGGGATGTCTGGTAACCCTAAGCTATAAACCTTTTGCACAGAACATTGACCCTCCATGCGGCCAGCACAGGCAGAATAGAATAAAAAAATTCCGTCCAGTAGCACCTTAGAGACCAACTAAGTTTGTTATTGGTGTGAGCTTTTGTGTGCATGCACACTTCTTCAGATAACACTTCAGGCGATGTATGGATTTCATGAAATGAATAAATAAACGGACAAAAATGCGATGCAATGAGTAAATAAAGCAAGGGCCACTTTTTACCTTTGGAGACCTTAACGTCCAGTTTATGCCCAAAGTCAGCTGCAGGTCTGCTGGGGGGCTGATCCTTGAGCCTGCTCTGGGGGGCCACCCCAACGCCTGCTTTGCCACCCAGATCCTTGGGCAAATGTTCAAGGGTGGGTGAAAGCGCCCGGGGTCCTTTCCGTGGATCTTCCGTGGCAGCTGGCACACTGACAGGCCTGGAAGGCTTCCAGTCCGAGATGCTTTTCGTCTCGATATGCTGTGTGCCAGAGGTGGCGGTAGATGGCTTGCTGCTATGGGCAAGAGGAGGAGATTAGCCCTTTGGCCAGTGGGATGGACAACTGACAACATCCAGCTGACCACCAACCCCTCCCAGGGCTAATAATAATAATAATAATAATAATAATAATAATAATTTATTATTTATACCCCGCCCATTTGGCTGGGTTTCCCCAGCACTCTGGGCGGCTTCCAACAAAAGATTAAAAATACATTAAAACACCAGTCATTAAAAACTAAACAGGGCTGCTTTCAGATGTCTTCTAAACAGTTTTTATCCAAATGCGATTTTGGTTTTAAACACAGTGTAAGGTAGTCTCTGTGTGAGTATATTGTATTTAATTATGGGGTATCAGAGTTTTTAGGGGGTTTAACCAAGCTGGGATAGCAGGCTTGTTGGTTTTTGAATGTCTAATGTAGATTTTTTCAATTTCGTTGTTCTATATGGGACAACGACAATAAAGATGATCGTATTGTATCGTAAACGTTAGATAGTTGTTTATATCCCTGACATCTAATAGGAGGGCATTCCACAGGGCGGGCGCCACCACCGAGAAGGCCCTCTGCCTGGTTCCTTGTAACCTCACTTCTCGCAGTGAGGGAACCGCCAGAAGGCTCTCAGAGCTGGACATCAGTGTCCTAGCTGAACGATGGGAGTGGAGACATTCCTTCAGGTCTACTGGGCCAAAGCCATTTAGGGCTTTCAAGGTCAGCACCAACACTTTGAATTGTGCTCAGAAACGTACTAGGAGCCATTGTAGGTCTTTCAGGACCGGTGTTATGTGGTCTCGGTGGTCACTCCCAGTTACCAGTCTAGCTGCCCACTAAGTCCCATTGGGTAAGAACTTGTCTGGGAGGAAGCAAGATCTGTTTTTCTCAGGCAAAGTGTTACTCAAGAGGTATCAGAAGGAAATGTTTGGAAATTGATGAACGGCTACTATAGATAGATAGAAGAGAATTTACTCCACTCAACTATTTTGAGGACAGGTTATAACAATGTATAAAAGCCATAGCAGAAATTGGTGATGTGTAGGGAGGTGATGCGTATGGAAAAGGGGATGGATGTATTTTGAAATGATAGTTGGAAAAGTTGTTTTATTGGGAGCTGTGGAGGGAGGAAAATAGAGGGGGTGGGTGGGAAGTCAGCTTTTAAATTTGAATTGAATTTATATTAATTTGGTGACCATTTGTTAAAGATTATGGAAAATCAATAAAAATAATTGGCAAAAGAGAAAAAAAACTTGCATTCTTAAAATTTCCAGTGTGTACATTGCAAAGCTGAAACTTCCCTCCCAAATTTCCAAACCTAGCCTGTGATTTATTTAATTCTTTTTTAACATGAGGGAACGGATGCGGGTGGCGCTGTGGGTTAAACCACAGAGCCTAGGACTTGCCAATCAGAAGGTTGGTGGTTCAAATCCCCACGACGGGGTGAGCTCCCGTTGCTCGGTCCCTGCTCCTGCCAACCTAGCAGTTCGAAAGCACGTCAAAGTGCAAGTAGATAAATAGGTACCACTCTGGCGGGAAGGTAAACGGCGTTTCCGTGTGCTTCTCTGGTTCGCCAGAAGCGGCTTAGTCATGCTGGCCACATGACCCAGAAGTTGTACACCGGCTCCCTCGGCCAATAAAGCAAGATGAGCGCCGCACCCCAGAGTCATCCGCTACTGGACCTAATGTTTAGGGGTCCCTTTACCTTACCTAACATGAGGGAAGTAGAGAAGACTGGAAATTTGTTCAAATTAAAATTTCTACAACCGCAGTAAAACATGCACGCATTTGCCTCGCTAGTGTACAGGATCCAAAATCACAGGTTGGCAGGAGCAGGGACCGAGCAACGGGAGCTCACCCCATCGTGGGGATTTGAACCACCGACCTTCTGATTAGGAAGTCCTAGGCTCTGTGTTTTAACCCACAGCGCGTTTTTCTAGTTGCATGTTAAAAACAGAAGGGGTTGGGGCTTGAAAGAGAATTGCCTGGTCGAGCCTCCCATTATCCAGTGTAGGCAACTAGAACCTCCATCCGAGGAGCAGTATACCTCCAAGCACAAAAGGACTGCAGAATTTACGGGTGGTTGTGACTTTTCTAGCACAGAGATGGGAACCTGCTGCCTGCTCAGGGGCGCCAAAGGAGGGACACTTACATGTTGGATGCCGTTGAGCTGGGCGAATCGCTGCCAAAGCCACTAGTCCTGTTGGAGGAAGGCTGGAGCCCTGGCAAAGCCTGCATCAGGACATTCCGTGCTCTGTCCTTCTCACCAACATCCGGACCGGTCCCTGATGCTCTCCCGGAGACCCGAGGAGGGTTCAGAAGAGAGCCTTGGTTTTTAACCGGCTCTGTTTTGCTCGGAGGAAGTCCCGAGCCCCCGGATCCGGCCTGGAAAAATTTCTCCCGAGCCTCCTGTGTTTTGGCGGACGATGGTGTCCAGCGCGGTGGGGAAGGAGAAGTGCTGGAGACGGTTAGAGAATCCGGTTTGTTCCCGGTAAGGTCTGACCAATGCGAACTTGAGCTTGCGGACGCAGAGCTGCCTTTGTAATTCCCAGGTGGCTCAGAAGCTGCTGATTTAACGGCACTGCTCATTTTCACGGACGGCGTCTTGGATTCGAGTCCCTTCAAGTAGTTCTGTGCAGCAGAGGCAGGAGCGGGAGGTTTATCCTCGCTGGGGAAACCCCTCGCACCGGAGGACAAGGAATCCCGGAGTGGCGTCGGTTGCTCGTGCCGGGTACAGACAAAAGTGCCGGCATGGCTCCCAGCTTTGTAGTTTCCCGACTGCAGGGTGCTAGAGCACTCTTTGCACCTGGGGAGAAAAATGGCAGCAATACAATAACAAATATCTCCTGGCAGAAATAGAATGATCCTTGTAAAACAACAAATAAAGAAGAATGGGAACCTTTTACAAAGTACAGTGTTACCTCGGGTTACAGGCGCTTCAGGTTACATACGCTTCAGGTTACACATTCCGCTAACCCAGAAATAGTGCTTCAGGTTAAGAACTTTGGTTCGGGATGAGAACAGAAAATGTGCCCCAGTGGTGCGGCAGCAGCAGGAAGCCCCATTAGCTAAAGTGGTGCTTCAGGTTAAGAACAGTTTCAGGTTAAGAACGGACCTCCAGAACGAATTAAGTACTTAACCCGAGGTACCACTGTACTTAAAGAAACAACAAAATGAACTGGACTCCTTGGCAGGTTTGGAATAAACATACACAATTTTTTTACTGGTAACATATTGATAGATTCATTAAGGATCTTTACAATTTTATAATATGCAGAGAAGAATATGTGCTGAGAAACCAGAGGGAGGAGCTGAGGGAAGTCTGTGGGGGTGGGAGGGGAAAATGGGGGGGAATGAGAATGATGTATTTTTATAAACTGCTATGTTGAAAATCCTAATAAAAAACTTTTAAAAAAACAACAAATATGTTTTTTGATATCTGACGAAAACAAAGAAATACAATAATTTGGAACTGTATGTGAAAAAAATTGTAGAAATAATAATACAATGAGTCTAATCAGAAGCCAAATGTGTTTGTTTTGTTTATCCATTTTCCTTTTCCCCCTTTCCCTCACTCCCCCCCCCCTCTTCTTCCTCTTCTATTTTCTTTTTTGCGTCTCTTTTCTCGGTCTTTCTCTTTTTGATATGTTAAGAAAGAGATAAAGAGATAAAAGTGTAACATGAAAACTTCAGCCAGTTAAAAAGTGATGTTGTGTAATTTTTCTATTATTATTTATATATTGTTAAAATTGGTTCGTTGTAATGAATTGATGTAGCAACTACTGTGGGTTTTTCCTTCGTTATTGTTGAATTCTAAATAAAGTATTCTAAGAAAGAAAGAAAGAAAGAAAGAAAGAAAGAAAGAAAGAAAGAAAGAATAGAAAAATGGCAGACAGAGGGTGAGCGCCTTACGCAGAAAGTAGCAGCCCTAAGATTATGCGTTTTATGAAGTGGAAAATGATAACAAGATTCCACGTTTGCTTCTCAAAATGAACGAGGCAAGTCTCTAGTCCCTTCTGAGTCCCAATGGTCAACTATTTTAACCAATACAAGATTTCTTCTGTGTCCAGTGCCACAGCTTTCAAATCCCCACTTGGCCGCGAATGAAGATCTCAGGGTGACCCTGGAGGCCAGTCGCTGCCCCTCAGCCTAACCTATCTCACAGGGTTGTTGTGGGGATAAAAGGAGATGGGGGTCTATCTTGTACACCCCCTTAAGCAGCTTGGAGAAAAAAGCGGGATATAAATGCCAATGCTAATTCTAATGCTAACAACAACAACAATCCAAACACATTCTGGGAAACAATGTATAATGAAATGAAAAAAATGTTTAAAAGAACGTTTGTTAAGAAACCAGAAGCTTTCTTATTATAGGTGCAGAAATACAAAAGGAGCTGAAAAGACGGTTTACGTATGCAATGACAGCTAACAGAATACCCATAGCCCAGACATGGAAAGACGAAAAGGTCCCAACCAGAGGGGAATAATAATAATAATAATAATAATAATAATAATAATAATAATAATAATTTATTTATTTATTTATTTATTTATTTATACCCCGCCCATCTGCTTGGGCTTCCCCAGCCACTCTGGGCGGCTTCCAACAAAATATTAAAATACAGTAATGCCCCAAACATTAAAAGCTTCCCTAAACAGGGCTGCCTTCACATGTCTTCTAATGGCAAGTTAAACTGATGGACTATGTTGAGATGGTGAAAATGACTGGAAAAATCAGAATTCAGGAAGACCAAGGTTATAATAAAGACTGGAAGAAATTTATATTGTATTTGGAAGAAAACTGTAAACAGCTGAGCTCTTTAACAGGGCTTAAATAACAGTTGTGAGTTAACAGAGACTTAAGATATGAATGTTAAATGGAAAAAATGGAAGGCATAAAATATGCACCAGGAAATGTTATATGGGGAAGCCATGGAAGGATGCAGGGAGGTCTAAGGGTGCAAGGGAATCTTGTATCTGTTCTTTCTTTTTTTAATTATATTCGATTGAGAATATTTTTTTTAAAAAATGGAAAACGTAATAAAATTTTGTTTAAAAAAAACAATCCAAAGACAGCCGCAGCACGCGACCAGAAAGAAGAGGAACACCAAGAAGGCTGGAAGAAATTTAAAGACTATTTGAATAAATATTGTAATATTAAAGATATGTAACCACTTGAAAGAATTCATTAGGCCTAGGACTAAATAAATAAATAAATAAGAAAATGTACAATAAGAAAAGTTTGGAAATATGATTATGAATGTGATATGGTTTTATGAAAGAATGACATTGGAAACTGCTATATATATATATAGTTACTAAGAAATTCAGATGGAAGAGATTAGAGGAAGTCAAGTAATATGGTTATGAAGATGGATTTTAATTAATTAATTAAGTTTTAGTTTACGTGGTGATTTGATGTATTTTATGTTTCATATTCTCTTTTTTCTTTTCGTTTTCTCCCCCCCCCCTTTTATTATTGTTTACTCTCTCTTTTGTTATGTTTTTGTATGAAAAATACTAAATATTATTGTGGGGGGGGACACACAGCAGCAGCAGCAGCAGCAGCAACAACAACAACCCAAACAGAGAAAAGGTGGAAACAAGGTGCAAATGCCACACCTGAACAGTACCTGAAGCAGTTCCTGTGATAAAGCTTCCCTTCCACCAGGAGGCGCTGTACCAGGTGGACGTGGTTTCCGCAGGTGGCACAGTTGCTGCTTCGCATGTTGCTTCTCTCTGCTAAGACACGTCTCTGGGGGAGAAAAAGGCAAGAGAGAAGTGAACCTGAGACCCGACTCAAAGGGTCCATTTAATCCCGCCTCCCGTTTCGCACCGCAGCCAATCAGGTGCCTCCAGGAAGTGGACAAGCCGCTGGTTTCCAGAGATACACTGCCCCTAGACGTGAAAGCTCCATTCTTGGCTAGGTAAAAGTAAAGGGACCCCTGACCATTAGGTCCAGTCGTGACCAACTCTGGGCTTGCGGTGCTCATCTCACTTTATTGGCCGAGGGAGCCAGCGTACAGCTTCCGGGTCATGTGGCCAGCATGACTAAGCCGCTTCTGGCAAACCAGAGCAGCACACGGAAACGCTGTTTACCTTCCCGCCGGAGCAGTACCTATTTATCTACTTGCACTGGCGTGCTTTTGAACTGCTAGGTTGGCAGGAGCTTGGACCGAGAAACGGGAGCTCACCCCGTTGCGGGGATTCGAACCCCTGACCTTCTGATCAGCAAGCCCTAGGCTCTGTGGTTTAACCTACAGCGCCACCCACATCACGTCCAATTGTTGTCGACAGGACCCCTGCCCCTCCATTTAGCTTCTAGGGCAAAAGATGGCGGGTCCATACCGCTGCCACTGGGGAGTTCTCCTTCACCAGATTGCGAGAGGCTGGAACAGTCTTGGGTTCGGATGGCGGCAGGAGTCGCGGGGGCTTGCTGGGGGCCGCCGGTTCAGAAACAACCTTCTTCCCCGTCGGCTCCTCGCTGGGCGCGGAAGAAGAGCGTTTTATGCCAGACATTCCTCCAACTGTTGGGAAAGGAAGACAAAAAAAGTCTCAAGAAGGAAGCAGGAAGCAGGACTGACCTAAGGTGGTTAGTCTGACCCTTATATTTCCCTCCCCTTATGGTTTTGATGAGGCTGCATTTTAAATTGCATTTTAACCTGTATTTTAAATTGGTTTCCCCCCCCCCCAATTATGTTTTTACTGTAATTTTACTGTTGTTAGCCGCCATGAGCCTGGCTCTTGCCAGGGAAGGCGGGGTATAAATAAATTATTATTATTATTATTATTATTATTATTATTATTATTATTATTAATCAATGCCCTAAATTGAGAAAACGTCAGCAGAAAACTAATTGCATCTAATAAGCAGGGGACTGCAGTCTTTCAGTGTAACACAACCTCCTTTGTCAACCTGGTAGACCAGGGGTCTGCAACCCGCGGCTCCGGAGCCGCATGTGGCTCTTTTACACCTTTGCCGCGGCTCCGGGGCGGATACTAGCGAGGGGAGGAGGCGCATTGTGTGCCCCGACACTCCCCACTGTGGCGGGCGCTGTACTGGCTGTGACGTCACATGGGGGCGGTGTGTGCGTTAGTCACGCAGCGTCCCGACATCACCTTCCCGCCCGCCCGCTACATTGTAAGGGGCATGTACGCTGGTCACTGCATTGAAAGGGGGCATGTACGCTGGTCACTGTTTTGAAGGGGAGTGAAGAACACACACACACAAAAAGGTAACTTGTTAATTTAACGTTTATTTCTATGAGGAGGAGTAATTCTGAGGGGTCAAATGAAGAAATAATAAAAAGTGACAAAAAAGTTATTTTTATAATGACGAGTTTTGCGGCTCCCCGTTTTTTTTCCTTCGGAAACGGGTCCAAGTGGCTCTTTTTGTCTTAAAGGTTGCAGACCCCTGTGGTAGACCTCCAAATGTTTTGGAGAGCAACTCCCATTAACCCCAGTTTGGGGAAGACTGGCTTAATGGATCTCACTGGAATGTCAGGGGAATAAGTAGCTCAGACGCAATGGATATGACATTCCCCCCACCATACTTTTAAAGCACAATGGGTACCACTTTAAACGATCATGGCTTCCCCCAAAGAACCCTGGGAGTTGTAGTTTGTCGAGGGTGCAGAGCGTTGTAAGGAGACCCCCGTTTCCCCTCACGGAGCTACAGTTCCCAGAGTTCACTGGGATGAGGGGCCCATGGTTAAACCACTCTGGAAACTAGTTCTGTGAGGGGAAACAAGGGTTTCCTATCACCCAACCATAACTAACACAGCGATTGAAAGGTGTCGCTTCCATCTACAGTGGTGCCCCGCAAGACGAATGCCTCGCAAGACGGAAAACTCGCTAGACGAAAGAGTTTTCCATTTTGGAGGTGCTTCGCAAAACGAATTTCCTATGGGCTTGCTTCGCAAGACGACAATGTCTTGCGAGTTCCTGCGGGGGTTTTTTCCTCCCCCCCTTTTTCTAAGCCGCTAAGCCGCTTATCAGCTGATCCGATCAGCAGATAAGCCGCTAAAAGCCGCTAATAGCGCTAATAGCGCTAATCCGCTAATCCGTCAATGGGCTTGCTTCACAAGACGAAAAAACCGCTAGACGAAGAGAATCACAGAACGGATTCTTTTTGTCTTGCGAGGCACCACTGTAGTTGCTAGAACCGTTTTTTTGAAGCGTTCATGCCAGCTGTGGATCTTTTTTCAGACAAAAGCTCTGCAGGAGAAAAGGAAGGGGTTGAGGAAAGTTACTTACTTGGCGACCGTCCATGGAAATAGTTATAATATTGGGAGACGTAGGTGAGGATGCTCAGTCTGTCGGGCACTTTGAGAGCGACCATGTCCTCAGCGTCCAACAAGGCCGGGATGCCCAGTTCCATTTCGGCCACTTTGAAAGCCTATCGGTCGCAAACAGAGGAGATAAGGAGACCTGATTGTTGCTTTGTTTTGAAATCCCAAACCAATGAGAGGCAAGGCCAAGCCACGGTTTACAAAGCTGAACTATGGTTTGCTACAAGATAACAACAACAACAACAACAACAACAACAACAACAACAACAACAACAAAAATTTATTATTTATACCCCACCCATCGTTCCCCCAGCCATTCTGGGTGGCTCCCAATCAAGTGTTAAAAACAGTACAGCGTTAAATATTAAAAACTTCCCTGAACAGGGCTGCCTTCAGATGTCTTTTAAAGATGAGATAGCTCCTTATTTCCTTTGGGTGTTCCAAAAGGCGGGCGCCACTACTGAGAAGGCCCTCTGCGTAACTTCTCACAGTGATGGAACCGCCAGAAGGCCCTCGGCGCTGGACCTCAGTGTCCAGGCTGAACGATGGGGGTGGAGACGATCTAAAGCAGAGCTCCAAAACTTCGGTCTCCAGCTGTTTTTGGACTACAGTTCCCATCATCCCTGACCACTGATCCTGCTGATGGGAGTTGTAGTCCAAAAACAGCTGGAGATCCAAGTTCAGAAACCCTGGTTGAAAGCAAGACTCGATTCAGGAGGGCTAGAAACACTCCAGCAACTTAGAGGGGCTGTCCAGGGTCTCTGGCAAGGGGTCTCTGCCTGAGACCTCATTCGATGGAGATAGCAGAGCACACCAGATACCATACCAGAGAATGGATTGCTTTATTTCTGTTGTGCCATATGGGTCACTTTAGGAAAGAAATTTTGTATCTGTAGATTGCCACACCTGTTACTCAAACCAATATTGTGCTTGTCCATCTAATCCTGCTTTGTCACAGTCGCTGCTGACTGCAACCACTACTATGCTATAAGATCCACTATCCTGTAATATTACATATGGTATGTACAGTTGTTTGTGGTTTTTTACATTAATTTTGCTGTAAAAACGTGTGAGATTAAGATATAGTATTTATTTGCATTACCTAATTTGAGCATGCACAGTAGTCTAGAGAAAATAAATGAGGAAGCAAGGAGGAATGCTTTTAGGAAACCCTGGAGATCATAAACAGGAGAGGCAGGATTTACCATCTCCTTGTGAGCTCTCTTCCCGGCCCTTAGATTAACAAAACTAACAATAGCTACATCAAAGCTAACTATCATCTTTATGACCCAGGATGCCTGATGAAGCAACGGCAACTGGTCTGTGTATTTGGAATGCTTATACATGCCTGTCAGGGGTAGAGAAGGCAAATGGCAGAGGTGGAGAGGCTTGTGGGATTCGATCAGAAACTATTTGTCAATGAATCAAACCCACTCCTCCTGGATCTCAAGCTGGCGACTTTCCATGAAGCTCCACCATCTTGAATCCATTACAGTTTTACACAGCTGAGCAGAGAGATCTTAAAATCAGCTTCCTGGTTGCGTTCCCCCCCCCCCCCCGATTCGTATTAACGCTTGGCCTGTTCTAGACTCCCCCTCCCCTCCTTTTCCCAGAGAACAAGATCTGTCTTTTTTCTTTTTTATACTTTTCTTTTGCTTTAAACAAATACAGATAAATATAAACAACCAAAATTACAAAAGAAAAACCTTTAATAATAATAATGGAAAGCTAAAAAAATCTACAGTGGTACCTTGGGTTACATATGCTTCAGGTTACATACGCTTCAGGTTACCGCTAACCCAAAAATAGTACCTTTGCTTCAGGATGGGAACAGAATTCGTGCTCCGGTGGCAGCGGGAGGCCCCATTAGCTAAACTGGTGCTTCAGGTTAAGAACAGTTTCAGGTTAAGAACGGACCTCCAGAATGAATTAAGTACATAACCAGAGGTAGGTAAAGGTAAAGGAACCCCTGACCATTAGGTCCAGTCATGACCGACTCTGGGGTTGTGGCGCTCATCTCGCTTTACTGGCCGAGGGAGCCGGAGTACAGCTTCCGGGTCATGTGGCCAGCATGACTAAGCCGCTTCTGGCGAACCAGAGCAGTGCACGGAAACACCATTTACCTTCCCGCCGGAACGGTACCTATTTATCTACTTGCATTTTGACATGCTTTCGAACTGCTAGGTTGGCAGGAGCTGGGACCGAGCAACGGGAGCTCACCCCATCGCCGGGATTCGAACCGCTGACCTTCTGATCAGCAAGTCCTAGGTTCTGTGGTTTAACCCACAGTGCCACCTGCATCCCGTAACCAGAGGTATCACTGTACAAAAAATATCAAAGTACGTGGCATAAAACATAAGCTATTATGGGAAAGGAAAAAGGAAAAGGAAAGAAGGAGGAGGAGGAGGAAGGGAAAAAATGAAAGGAAAAAAAAGGGGGGAGGGAAATGAGCCAAAACACAAGCGTCTGTTGCACACTTCCATCAAGGTCACAACAGATCATTATTCTTATCAATTCTCTCTATCTGCATTCCAAAGAATCCCTCATCTTGGTATCAGGGAACATTTCCCTATGCGGTATCATTCTAAACATAACCAGGTCTTTATTGATGAACCCTTACCCCCTAGGTAATTATTTAAACATTCCCATTCTTCTTTCACCATCTTTTAAGGTTTATTTCTTATTGCATTCTTTTTCTTTTTGAGGCTTTAATGGCAAGTCACAGATACAGCAGCTTGCTTTTACCCAACTGCTTTAAAGAACAAAATGTAAATATACAGGGCTTACGGCAATGGGGTGACCACCATGCTTTGGGGGGCAGAAAATAAGAACTTTGGGTGAGAAGAGAGACCTCCCACAGCCCCGGCAACCACGTCTTGCTGTGGTTCAGCAGGGTCAGCTGCGGCCGGATGAGAGGTGTCCCTTAATGGCTATACTGCAAGTGGACTGCCCAGCCCAGATGTTGGCTTGGGCTGACGGGGGCTGGAGTTCAACAACAGCTGGAGGGTGTCAGGATGAAGGAAACCAAAGTAGGCAGTGAAGAGATCTGCTGGTCCAGATTGCATGTAACAAAAAAAAAATCCCCTGTGTTGCAAACATAGACAAACTTAAGCAGTAAGAGGCAACGTGTGGCTAATAATGTTCTATCTATCTATCTATCTATCTATCTACCTATCTATCTATCTATACATACACAGTATTTTTCGCCCTATAGGACGCACTTTTCCCCTCCAAAAATGAAGGGGAAATGTGTGTGCGTCCTATGGGGCAAATGCAGGCTTTCGCTGAAGCCTGGAGAGTGAGAGGGGTCGGTGCACACCGAACCCTCTCGCTCCCCAGGCTTCAGGAGAGCCCCACCGCCAGACCCGCAAACTCGGGAGACAGCGGGAGAGGTGCAGCGCGCCTTTCCCGCTGTCCCCCGACTTGGTTAGAAGGCTGGCGGGGGGAGAAGCCTGCTCCTCCCCTTCACCAGCCCCGCAAACTCAGGAGACAGCGGGAGGCGCAGCGCGCCTTTCCCATTGTCCCCTGACTTGGTTAGAAGGCTGGCGGGGGGCTTCCCCCTCCTCCAGCCCCGCAAGCTCCCAGAGCCATGCCAAAGCTGCACGCAGCTTCGGCATCGCTCTGGGTCCTGTTCTGGGGGCCCCGCGCCTGGGGGAGGGGGAAATAAAAAAATTTCCTTTATTCCCCCCCCCCCAAATCTAGGTGCGTCCTATGAGCCGGTGCGTCCTATAGGGCGAAAAATACGGTATATACCATATGTGTATGTATGTGTGTATATATGTGTATATATATATATATATATGCAGGTTTTGGTGTCTTCCCGTGTCTTCCCGTGTAAGAGTCGGGGTGTCTGTGCGACGTTTCGATGAGGTCTCACTCGTCATCTTCAGGCTGGTGCTTTCGGCTTCTTGTTACTGGAACAGAGCAGAGTCTGGTGTTTGAGTTCCTATAAATACTGTTGAGGGGTGTGGTGTATAGCCTCCAACGTTCTGGGCAGAGAGGAAGTTCCTAGATTAGTGTGCCTTTTCTTCTTTTGTTCCTTAATTACTTGAGGGATATCTTGAGTGATTTCATGAGTGATATTCTGAATACCACTGGGTGGGTCATTAAGTGTAGATTAGTTGCTAAAGCTTTCGTGTCTTGACCTCTTGAGCTTGTGAAGAGTTTTTCTGAGAAGATGGCTGTGCTGCATTTAGTTGTGCTCTGGCTTGGCTTCGTGTATAGGGGCGAGCTGTGGTTTTGTGCCTTGTGCCAGCCAGATCTGTGTAGGGATTGCAGGGGGGTGCAGCATCCGGAGGTGCCACTATAGTTTGGCTACTGGGTGGAGTCTGTAATATGTCTGTGGAGAGGGTCTGGGTTTGGGTCTGGTGCGGTTGATTGGTGACGGCGTTCTGTGTGCCTCTGGTTCTGGTGTCGGTTTTTGTGGGGAGGGCTAATTTCCAGATGTCTGGCAGGCGGGACGTGTCGTCACGCTTGTTCATGTTGTGAGGGTGTTTCTCTATCTCGATGGCTTCCATGATTATTCTCTTGTGGTGATGTTCCATGTTAAAGAGCAATTTGGAATCTGCAAAATTAATTTCGTGTCCTGTTTCTTTCATGTGTTGGAAGAGAGAGGAAGTTTTTTCTTCTTTTTTGACGGCATTCTTGTGTTCTGCGATACGTGCATTTATTCGTCTGTTTGTTTGTCCAATGTACGTGGCTGGGCAGACTTTGCAGGGTATTTCATAGACCCCTTGGTTTTCCAGCTGGATTTTGTCTTTTGGGTTTCTGAGGATATTGGCTATTTTTTGGTTGGTGCAGAAGGCTGTTTTGATATTGTGTTTATGGAGGATTTTGCTGATTTTGTCTGTAGTGCCCTTGATATAAGGAAGGAGGGCCATGCCATTGTTTTCTTCTGTGTCTTGGTTTTTGGGGGGTGTTTCTTTTTGGATTAGCTTCGTAACCCTGTTTTTCTGGTATCCATTGGCGATTAACACATTTGAGAGATTCTGTAACTCAGTTGTCAAGTGGTCTTTGTCAGCCAGGCGTTTGGTTCTGGAGATGAGAGTCTTGGCTACGGAGTTTATTTGTGCAGGGTGGTGGTGTGATTGTGCATGTAAGTAGCGGTTGGTGTGTGTTTTTTTCCGGTAGATAGTGTGTCCTAGGGAGCCATCAGGTTTTTTGTAGATTAGGACGTCAAGAAAGGGGAGTTGGTTGTTGTCTTCTATTTCCATAGTGAATTGTATTTTGGGGTGTAGGCTGTTGAGATGTGTGAGGAAGCTATCTAGTTTTTCTTTCCCGTGTGGCCAAATTACAAAGGTGTCGTCAACATATCTGAGCCAAAGTTTGGGTTTGTGTTCTGACTTGTCTAAAGCATTGGTTTCAAAGTGTTCCATGTACAAATTTGCGATGACCGGTGAGAGGGGTGATCCCATAGGTGCTCCTTCTATCTGTTTGTATCTTTGTCCATTGTGGATGAAGTACGTGTTGGTTAGGCAGTGGTTGGTCAGGTCCAGGATGTATTTGGGGGGGTTGTATTTGTTTTGAATGGCTGTCAAGGCTTCATTAATGGGCACTTGAGTGAAGAGAGATACAACATCGAAGCTCACAAGTAGGTCATCGGGATGTAGGTATTGTTTCTTTATTGTTTCTATGAACTGGAAGGAGTTAGTAACGTGTGAAGCGATGGATTCTGCATAGGGCTGAAGTTGCTTAGCGAGAAATTTAGCGAGATTTTGTAGAGGTGAGCCTATGGAGCTGACTATTGGTCTGAGTGGTGTTCCTTCTTTGTGTATCTTGGGGAGACCGTAGAGTTTGGGGCATCTGGATGATTTTTCTCTGGGGATGATTCTTAGCTGGATTTCTTCACTGATAGGAGAGGCTTTTATTTTGGATTTGGTGGTTTTTTCCAGATAGGTGGTGGGATCTGTTTTTATAGGTTGGTAGGTAGGGTCTTGGAGTAGATTTGATAGTTTTGCTTGGTAGTCCGATGTGTTCATCACAACAGTGGCGTTGCCTTTGTCTGCTGGGAGAATGATTATGTTGTTGTCTTTCCTCAGGTTGGTGAGTGCTTTCTGTTCTTCTTTGTGTAAATTGCTTCTGGGTGGTTTGCTGGAGCAGAGGATGTTGGTGACTTCAAGTCTGATTTTATTGGCTTCATCTGGGTCGATTTTGGTCAGGCTAGCTTCGACTCCGCATATGATGTTTTCCGTGGGGATGCGTCTATATAGGTGCGTCCTATAGGGCGAAAAGAAACACCCCCCAAAAACCAAGACACAGAAGAAAACAATGGCATGGCCCTCCTTCCTTATATCAAGGGCACTACAGACAAAATTAGCAAAATCCTCCATAAACACAATATCAAAACAGCCTTCTGCACCAACCAAAAAATAGCCAATATCCTCAGAAACCCAAAAGACAAAATCCAGCTGGAAAACCAAGGGGTCTATGAAATACCCTGCAAAGTCTGCCCAGCCACGTACATTGGACAAACAAACAGACGAATAAATGCACGTATCGCAGAACACAAGAATGCCGTCAAAAAAGAAGAAAAAACTTCCTCTCTTTTCCAACACATGAAAGAAACAGGACACGAAATTAATTTTGCAGATTCCAAATTGCTCTTTAACATGGAACATCACCACAAGAGAATAATCATGGAAGCCATCGAGATAGAGAAACACCCTCACAACATGAACAAGCGTGACGACACGTCCCGCCTGCCTGACATCTGGAAATTAGCCCTCCCCACAAAAACCGACACCAGAACCAGAGGCACACAGAACGCCGTCACCAATCAACCACACCAGACCCAAACCCAGACCCTCTCCACAGACATACTACAGACTCCATCCAGTAGCCAAACTATAGTGGCACCTCCGGATGCTGCACCCCCCTGCAATCCCTACACAGATCTGGCTGGCACAAGGCACAAAATTACAGCTCGCCCCTATACACGAAGCCAAGCCAGAGCACAACTAAATGCAGCACAGCCATCTTCTCAGAAAAACTCTTCACAAGCTCAAGAGGTCAAGACACGAAAGCTTTAGCAACTAATCTACACTTAATGACCCACCCAGTGGTATTCAGAATATCACTCATGAAATCACTCAAGATATCCCTCAAGTAATTAAGGAACAAAAGAAGAAAAGGCACACTAATCTAGGAACTTCCTCTCTGCCCAGAACGTTGGAGGCTATACACCACACCCCTCAACAGTATTTATAGGAACTCAAACACCAGATTCTGCTCTGTTCCAGTAACAAGAAGCCGAAAGCACCAGCCTGAAGATGACGAGTGAGACCTCGTCGAAACGTCGCCCAGACACCCCGACTCTTACACGGGAAGACACCCGAAGACACCAAAACCTACATTCCTGTACCCGTGAAAATCTACGAAAGCAAATTATATATATATATATATATATATATATATATATATATATATATATACACACATACATACACATATGGTATATACCGTATTTTTCGCCCTATAGGACGCACCGTTCTTAACCTGAAGCACCACTTTAGCTAATGGGGCCTCCCGCTGCCGCTGTGCTGCCGGAGCACGATTTCTGTTCTCATCCTGAAGCAAAGTTCTTAACCCAAGGTATTATTTCTGGGTTAGCGGAGTCTGTAACCTGAAGCGAATGTAACCTGAAGTGAATGTAACCCAAGGTACCACTGTATTTAAAAAATGAAACCTTCATCTGGTTGTGAATATTAATATTATACCAGCAAGAATGAGTCTTTCTGTAAAAAAAAAAGATTTAAATCAAGTCTTACCTTACTGACTAGTGATTTAAATCAAGCCTTACTGACTAGTGACTTAAATCGTGATTTAAATCGATTTGAGTTAAATCAAATCCACCCTGCTGTGGAGTATGATAATGTATTTTCCTTGCCAGCAGGAAGTATGGAGTCTGTTTGTATAGATGCCTTTCTGCCTATTCTGGCCCAGCCCAGTCCAAGCATGAGGCCCCTGAAAAGTCTCCCACAAGGGAATGAAGCACCCCCATGCTTGGCTGAATTAAAGCCTGGTTTTGGGGCTCAGGAATCGGGAGGCAAAACAAGCCCAGAGGCAAAGGGATGTCAAAGTGGCCTCTTTGTGGCATCATCCCAGCGCTCAGCGGAGGGTCAAGTCACTAGTCCTCATGGAAATATTCTCTGGCAGGGGCAGGCTGAGGATGAGGCTTCTGAGGCTCGTGCTGAACTGATTCTGGCCTCAGGCCAAGGAAGCTCTCCTTGGAGAAGCCGCAAAATCTGCAGCCCATCTTCTTCAAAAGGCACATTCCATTCTGAATGCATTCATTCATTCATTCATCCAGCCAGCCCACATTCAGATTTCTGGAGCCAGCACAGAGCCGGATGGGTGGTCCAAATGTTGTGCCTCTGTTGGAAAACATCTGTGCAAGACAACAGCTCACTCCCCCACCACCACGCATGCAGAGATCCAGAAATGCAATTTTCGGTAAACACAAGCGAATGAGCAGGGCACGGTCCAGTTTCCAAATGGGAAGGCAGAGTCTAGGGAGAGGTTGCAAAAAAATAAAATATAGAAGCCAGCGAGGTGCAAGGATAGCAGGGTCAGATTGGAGACTGGGGTGATCTTGCAGACAGTAGCCAGGTTTCTGCAACACGCAGTGAGGATTCACAAATGTTGTATGACAGTATTTTAATCGTTAGAAGCAGATTTTGCTGAGTGATTCTATTGCACCGAACCTTTCCGAATTTTGTTTGTATGTCAATAAAGGTTTGAGACCGGGGTGACTCAGGTTCAAATCCTACCCTGCCCATTCAGTCATGAAGCCAATAATAATAATAATAATAATAATTTTTATTTATATCCCGCCCTTCCCAGACGAAGCTGGGCTCAGAGTGGCTAACAACATTAAAGTAATACAGCATTCTAAAATCCATTCATTATAAAATCGGTTCAAATCAAATTAATAGCAACCATTGGGCTAGAGTTCTGTGAAGAATTACCAAAGGAGGGGGTCAGGCTGTGCCCTGGCCAAAGGCCTGGTGGAACAGCTCTGTCTTGCAGGCCCTGCAGAGAGATGTCAAGTCCCACAGGGCCCTAGTCTCTTGTGACA
Source organism: Podarcis vaucheri (assembly GCF_965113315.1). NCBI lineage: Eukaryota > Metazoa > Chordata > Lepidosauria > Squamata > Lacertidae > Podarcis > Podarcis vaucheri. The sequence continues at coordinate 50,695,934 of NC_138752.1, forward strand.
GAGCATTCCACCAGATCGGGGCCACAGCCGAAAAAGCCCTGGCTCTGGTTGAGGCCAGCCTAACCTCCCTGTGGCCTGGGACCTCCAATATGTTTTTGTCTGAAGACCGTAAGGTCCTCTGTGGGACATACCAGAAGAGGCGGTCCCGTAGGTATGAGGGTCCTAGGCCATATAGGGCTGGTTAAAACCAGCACCTTAAGCCTGATCCGGTATCCCATCGGGAGCCAGTACAGCTGGTATAGCACCGGGTGAATGTGATCCCACGGCGAGGACCCCGTAAGGAGTCTTGCTGCAGCATTCTGCACCCGCTGGAGTTTCTGGGTCAGTCTCAAGGGCAGCCCCACATAGAGCGAGTTACAATAATCAAGCCTGGAGGTGACCGTCATGTGGATCACAGTGGCTAGGTCAGGGCGAGAGAGGTAAGGAGCCAACTGCTTAGCTTGGCAGAGATGGAAAAATGCCGCCTTTGTTGTAGCTGCATCTGCACCTTCATGGAAAGGGAGGTGTCGAAGATTACACCCAAATTCTTAACGGATGGTGCTGGCACTAATTGCACCCCCGAAAGAGGAGAAGAAGAAGAGTTTGGATTTGATATCCCGCCTTTCACTCCCCTTCAGGAGTCTCAAAGCGGCTAACCATCTCCTTTCCTTCCTCCCCCACAAGAAACACTCTGTGAGGTGAGTGGGGCTGAGAGACTTCAGAGAAGTGTGACTCCAAGGTCACCCAGCAGCTGCATGTGGAGGAGCGGGGAAGCGAACCCGGTTCCCCAGATTACGAGACTACTGCTCTTAACCACTACACCACACTGGGAGATGGGAGTTGCCTCTGTCTTCAAAAGTCTACTGGGCATGTCTATGGCTAACTTACCTCACAGGGTTGCTGTGAAGATAAAACAGGAAGGAGAGCCATCTATACTGTTCCACAGTCCTCAGAAAAAGGTGTGTGTGTGTGTGTATGTAATATTTATTTGTTTGTTTATTTATTGCATGTCCACCCCACCTTTCTCTTCAAGAAGCTCAAGATAGCAGGCATGGTTCTCCACCTCCTCATTTAATCCGAAAACATCTCTGTGAAGTAGGTTAGGCTGAAAGGCAGTGACTGAACCCCAAGGTCACTCAGGATGCTTCATGGCCATGTGGGGATTTGAACCCTGTTCTCCCAGGTCCTAGTCCGGCCTCTCCACTTGCCTCACAGAGACACATTTCCCCAAATCCATGTGGATACGCTTATTCTTCAATCCTTCACCTCTCCCCCTCAAACAAATTATAAACTTGCAAAACCGCCTTGAGGATCTGGGTGTGTATGAGTGTTGGTGACGGCACGTGCATTGGCCAATAGACACCCCTCGCGTCTAGCTTTTCCCTCGCTGCACTTGACCACATTGGAAATCTTGCAGAACTGGTTTTTCAGAGCCTGGACAGAAAAGGGCGGCACTCCATGTCCTGAACAGTAAAGGATATTTTCTACACTAGCCCACGGCTCAAACAAATTCCTGATTTTCTTCTCTGGCAACATGGCAAACGAGCGGCAGCCTTTGGTTCGATTCAGGGCACATTGCCAAGCCTTTTGTACAAAGTGGCAAACGTCGATTAAACAGGTACAGATGGAGGAGTGTTTGAATTGACCCAAAGGCTGCCAGATGCAGGCAGAATGGAAGAAGGGTTAAGTTTCTTGGCACGCTGTCTTAATTTATGGTCCGTTTGTTTTGATCTAATCTGTCCAGGGCCAAAGCATGGGGCAGAGAGGAGGGGCAGAGAGGCACCCTGAGGGCACAGAAAACATGACGTCACAGCAGGAAGCAGAACTGGAAAATCTTACCAACTGGTTGTTTTCGTAGATGTTTTCTTTGCTCAGAGCATCGAAGTTTCTGGAAAAGAAGGTCAAAGAGAAGGGAGATTTAAGCCAAACAAGTGAGACCGGGCACCGAGAACTTTATTCAGCTGGAGAGTGGAACATGCGATCCTGCCGGGTGCAGGGATCTGAGTTTCAATCCCTGCAGGGATTATCGCAGGCAAAGCAGCACCCAGCAGGATCGAACCCTCAGCTCGCCAGCTCCGCTCACCACTTAGGGCGCCGTGATCTTGCACGATTTCCTCAGCGTTTTCCCCGTGGCTGCGATCTTGTGCATCTTGAGGCGCTATGCCTGAAAAGCACTTTTTCAGGGAGAGATTGCAGCGTGAAATCACAGCACCCAAAATGGCCCTCATGTTCTCGCTAGAAAAAAAAAAGGGAATAAGACACCCCAGAATATGGCGTCCTGGTTTCTCCCTTTTGATGCACTGGAGGGTACGAAATGGGGCCTCCTGAGAATTCCCAGCACCCTTAACAAACTACAGCTCCCAGAATTCTTTGCAGGGGGGAAGCCATGCCTGTTTAAAACGGCATGATGCTGGTTTAAACGTATGCTTGTAAATGTGGCCAGAGAAGCAGGTAGAGACGTTTATTAAAAGCACCTTCCAAACTTGCTGAGGAACATGAACACCCCCAAATCCTATAACCGCCATCCCCAACTCCATGCATCTCCAGAGATCTTGAACTACAACTCTGATCTCAGACCAAGCCACAAGCAACCAATTGTCCACTGAGTGGGTAGGTGTCTCTGTACAGGAATACCTTGGTTCTCAAACGCCTTGGCACTCATACAACTTGGAACCCAAACACTGCAAACCCGGGAGTAAGTGTTCTGGTTTGCGAACCTTTTTCAGAAGCCGAACATGCTCTGTTTTGAGGGTTACGCTTCCATTTTGAGTACAGTGGTACCTTGGGTTACATACACTTCAGGTTACAAACGCCTCAGGTTACAAACTCCGCTAACCTGGAAGAGTTACCTCAAGTTGAGAACTTTGCCTCAGGATGAGAACGGAAATTGTGTGCCAGCAGCGCAACAACAGCAAGAGGCCCCATTAGTGAACACACGCCTCTAGTTGAGAACAGTTTCAGGGTAAGAACGGACCTCCGGAATGAATTAAGTTCATAACTAGAGGTACCACTATACATGGTTTATTGCTTTCATTTTATGGATCAGTGGTCTTGTTAGATAGTACAATGTATGTTAAATTGCTGCTTTAGGGGTTGTTTTTAAAAGTCTGGAACCGATTAATCCGTTTTGCATTACTTTCTATGGGAAAGCCCGCCTTGGTTTTGGAACGCTTTGGTTTTGGAACAGACTTCCGGAACGGATTAGGTTTGAGAACCAAGGTACCGCTGTACTCAGAAGAACTGGGCACGGAGAGCTAGCAGGCCTTTTCCACGGCGGTTTTAGGGAAGCATGACTCAGGACTGATGAGTCATCAAAAATCAGCTTGAGAACACATTTCCTCCGAAGGCATAGCTGGTTGGGCAACGCAGACGCCGCAAAGCAGCCAAAAAAACCACGCTGATCTTTGCTCTTTATTACTCCGGCTCAAGACTTGAAAGGAAATCATCACCACCGGAGCTTTAAGTTTATAATCCTGCTGCAATATGAAGGCAGCGCCCACGCTTTCTCTTTCATTTCTACCTGGGCATTAACCTTAAGACCCACCTGGCAGGTGCAAAGTTCGGCATGCAAACACAGAGGTTGGGCACGGGAGGAAAGTCCCCTGCCGGCTTGCGTGTCCAGCCACAGATAAGGACACTAGAGCAGGACAGTAGAGCGATAAAAGGAGAGGTAGAAGAGATGGAAAGAAGATAAAGTCCCTGCCAGAGAAGAATGGCGGATGAAGTTGATGGACTATGCTGAAATGGCTAAAATGACCGGAAGAATCAGAAATCAGGAAGACGTTTCCAATAGTTTGACCGGCTGTGCAATGGTTAGAGCAGGCTTCCTCAACCACAGCCCTCCAGATGTTTTGAGACTACAATTCCCATCGTCCCTGACCACAGGTCCTGCTAGCTAGGGATCATGGGAGTTGTAATAATTTATTATTTATACCCCACCCATTCCCCAGCCACTCTGGATGGCTTTCAACAGAATATTAAAATAGGATAGTCTATTAAACATTAAAAGCTTCCCTAAACAGGGCTGCCTTCAGATGTCTTCTAAAAGTCTGGTAGTTGTTGTTCTCTTTGACATCTGGTGGGAGGGCGTTCCACAGGGCGGGTGCCACTACCAAGAAGGCCCTCTGCCTGGTTCCCTGTAACCTCACCTCTCGCAGCGAGGGAACCGCCAGAAGGCCCTCTGCTCTGGACCCCAGTGTTCGGGCAGAACGATGGAGGTGGAGACGCTCCTTCAGGTATACTGGACCAAGGCCGTTTAGGGCGTTAAAGGTCAGCACCAACACTTTGAATTCTGCTCAAAAATGTGCTGGGAGCCAGTGTAGGTCTTTCAAAACCGGTGTTACGTGGTCTCGGCGGCTGCTCCCAGCCACCAGTCTAGCTGCTGCATTCTGGATTAGTTGTAGCTTCCAGGTCACCTTCAAAGGTAGCCCCACATAGAGCACAAACTGAATTCACTAGTCCATCTTACTTGACGTTTGTACATTGCTACTGTTGCTCTCCAGTTTTCTGAACTGCCCTTTGCTGGAATGTGAGTTTATCCTTTCCGGTACATGAACACAATGCAGATGAAGAGAAGCTGGAAACAGTTGCTCAGTTGTCCTCCGCTCCCCCAAAGGATCCTGCCCATACTTGCATCTCAGCTCAGGGCAAGGAAGGACAAGGGGTCTGAGGCTGACCCTGAGTCTCTGACCCCCACATGCCTGTGGCAAGTTTCCAGCATCACCATATCAACATCCTGGGAAAGGCTTGACCTGCTGATTTCTGCCTGTCGTGCAAAAAGCCCCACTCAGTAGAAGCCAAGCGATTTCCTTGAGGGCATGCGGTCTCCTCTATCATTTCACAGCTGCTTTAAAAAAGAAATTTTTGCAAGCGAAACTTGTCTAGCTGTAGGAAAGGGGAGAAGCAGCACTGAATAAAATTCCCCCCTCCAACTTCTACACAACTATTAAAGGTGCAGGAAGTCAAACAAACCTGCCTGGTGCAGTAATGAAACTGGAGTGGAAATCTATTCAAGATGTTATATAGCTGGTCCTTAACGCCTACCAAAATAGCTAACATGGATAAGACAAAAACAAATCTGTGCTGGAGGTGTGGTAAAACAGAAGGGACACTTATACATGTTTGGTGGACCTGTGAAAAAAATCAAAAGCTTCTGGAATATAGTACAGTGGTACCTCGGGTTACATACGCTTCAGGTTACATATGCTTCAGGTTACAGACTCCGCTAACTGAGAAATAGTGCTTCAGGTTAAGAACTTTGCTTCAGGATGAGAACAGAATTCGTGCTCCGGCAGTGCGGCAGCAGCAGGAGGCCCCATTAGCTAAAGTGGTGCTTCAGGTTAAGAACAGTTTCAGGTTAAGAACGCACCTCCGGAACGAATTAAGTACTTAACCCGAGGAACCACTGTATATGATGAGCTTAAAAAAATGTTTCAGTATAACTTTATGAAAAATACAGAAGCTTTTTCCACCAGCGATAACGGACACAGGTATAGCAAGAGAAGATCAGAAAATATTCCTCTACGCCACAGGAGCGGCAAGGATCCTAATTGCTAAAAACTGGAAAAAAGAATTTGTGCCAACAAAAAAGGAATGGCAAGACAAACTGTTAAGAGTATACTGAACTGGCTAGATTGACAGAGGCAATTAGTAATGAAACTGGAGTGGAAATGAAGGGAAAGCAGGGAGAAGGGAGGGGAATCCCGTATCCTCAGAACAACACAGGGGCAGTGAAAAAAGGATTCCCGCTGCCACAGTTTGAAAGGAAAGTTGATTCCCTGGCCAGGAAGAGAACAGGAGGGAGAGAAGTTCAAGGAAATGCCTGAGGGAGGTGGGAGGGGCTGGCAGGAAGCAGGAAGAGATACATGAGAAGGGGGAAAGGAGGGTAAATAATGAAGAGACAAAGGCCACTTGGCACTATAAATAAAGGGCCGTGATGCCACTTTAAACAGCTGTGGTTTCATAGAATCATAGAACTGGGGAGGGAACCCAAAGGTCATCTAGTCCAACCCCCGGCAATGCAGGAATCTCAACTCGATCTTATAGGACAGATGGCCATCCAACCTCTTATTAAAAAACCCCCAATGAAGGTTATGAAGATATGGAGATAAAGAGGAGCTCAGCCGCCTCTCCTGGCTCGGGTGCCGCTGACTCAGGACAGAGGCAGGAAAGTACTTTGCCTTCTCTACGGTTTCAGTGAAGACTCACTTTTACTTCTGGATCCTCAGCACAAGAGATTTTTCCTTCCTCCGCTCACAAATCGGCTTCAGGTCAGCTTCCAGTTCAGCTCCTCAAAGAATCTTGGGAGCTGCGGTTTTATAGGGTGCTGAGAGTCGCTGGGAGACCCCCTCTATTGCCCTCACACAGCTGCAGCCAGACTGGTGACTGGGAGCGGCCGCCGAGACCATATAACACCCGTCTTGAAAGACCTACATTGGCTCCCAGTACGTTTCCAAGCACAATTCAAAGTGTTGGTGCTGACCTTTAAAGCCCTAAACGGCCTCGGTCCAGTATACCTGAAGGAGCGTCTCCACCCCCATCGTTCTACCCGGACACTGAGGTCCAGCGCCGAGGGCCTTCTGGCGGTTCCCTCACTGCGAGAGGCCAAGTTACAGGGAACCAGGCAGAGGGCCTTCTTGGTGGTGGCACCCGCCCTGTGGAACGCCCTCCCACCAGATGTCAAAGAGAACAACAACTACCAGACTTTTAGAAGACATCTGAAGGCAGCCCTGTTTAGGGAAGCTTTTAATGTTTGATGTATCACAGTATTTTAATATTCTTTTGGAAGGCCGCCCAGAGTGGCTGGGGAAACCCAGCCAGATGGGCGGGGTATAAATAATAAATTATTATTATTATTATTATTATTATTATTATTATTATTATTATTATTATTATTAGGCTACGAGTGATCGCCAAAGAAGAAAGAAGAAATAGCAGTTCCCAGACTGGTTCAACAACCAATCCCCTCTTCCCAAGGAAATCTGGGAATTGTAGCTCCCTCGCTACATGGGAATAATCATACTGTTCTACCTTACAGGGTCGCTGTAAAGATTATCAGGAAAAAGATTGTGAATTGCTCCCAGCACTCAGCTCTTAAGGTAGATTTGCGGTGTGTGCATGTCAAACATTGGAGGCAATGACTTCAGCTCGTCCATGATAATATGACAGCAGCAATCGCAGATAACAAAGGCTCTCAGTGAACCATTCACAGTGGCATCAGGTGTTAAACAGGGTTGTGTTATCACCCCAACTCTATTTATTATTTTCATCGCCATGATCCTACCCTTTGTCAAATGGAAACTCCCCACCGGAGTACAGTGGTGCCTCGCAAGACGAAAAGAATCCGTTCTGTGATTCTCTTCGTCTAGCGGTTTTTTTGTCTTGCGAAGCAAGCCCATTGAAGGATTAGCGGATTAGCGCTATTAGCGGCTTATCTGATGATCGGATCAGCTGATAAGCGGCTTAGAAAAGGGGGGAAGGAAAAATCCCAGCAGGAATTCGCAAGACATTGTCGTCTTACGAAGCAAGCCCATAGGAAATTTGTTTTGCGAAGCACCTCCAAAACGGAAAACTCTTTCGTCTAGCTAGTTTTCCGTCTTGCGAGGCATTCGTCTTGCGGGGCACCACTGTAGAAATAATATATTGAACAGATGGAAAGCTCTTTAAGCTGAATAGGCTGAAAGCAAAGAATAAGGTTACCATAACCTCCGTCATAGAGCTTTAGTATGCTGATGACAACGTAGTGTGCGCACACTCAGAGGATGACCTCCAAACCATCCTAAATATCTTCGCAGAAGCTTATGGAAATTTGGCCTATTGCTCAACATCCAAAAAACCAAAGTGCTGCACCAACAAGCACAAAACAACCCCTCCGCAGTGTCACAAATCCAGCGCAATGGTGTAGCGTTGGAAAGTGTTGGTCACTTCTCCTGCCTGGGGAGTTAACTTTCCACAAGGGCCGACATTCATGCCGAAACTCAGCATCACCTCAGCTCTGCAAGTACAGCTTTCTTCCGATCGAAGTGCAGAGTCTATGAGGACTGGGACATTCGTAGGGAAACCAAAATGCTTGTTTACAAAGCAACCTGGTGCCTTCATCAACCTGGGACCCTCCTGCTGCTCTGGACCACAAATCCCCCCCCCCCCCGGTGCTTGTTGGGGCTTTCGGGAGGTAAAAGAACAAAATACGCTTTTGGGGGGAGCAGCAAGCTGGCAAATGATTTTTTACCGCAACTTAAGAAACAGCATAGAGAGGGTCACAGAAGCCGCCCCACCAAAGCCCACTCCCTATTAACACCAGAGATATGTCTGCATCAAAATCCTGCTCAAGTTCACCCAAAAGTCTCCTCCCCACAAAAAATATATATCTTGCCCTCTGTATCCATTATGCAAATCAGACCAGTGGGCAGAATTGACTCAGCTTCTGCTGGTCGTATTGAACAGGCGAGAAGCCACACGGGGCGCTCAGTTCCCATGCTCATGAAACACGGACCACTTATAAACGCCATCTCCAACTCCTCGAAAGATTCCATCAACGGTGTCTCCGAAAAAGTTTACACATCACTGGGGAAGACAGGCAAATTAGAAGAAGCAAAGATCTCCAGTGTCGAAGCGATGATGCTTCAACATCCACTTTGTTGGACTGGTCATGTTGTGTGGATGCCTGATGATCGTCTTCCAAAGCAACTACTCTATTCCGAACTTAAAAATGGAAAGCGTAATGCTGGTGGTCAACAAAAGAGGGTTAAAGACTCTTCTCAATGCAAATCTAAAAAAATGTAGTATAAGCACCGACAACTGGGAAACACTGGCCTGCAAGTGCTCCAATTGGAGAACGGCCTTTACCAAAGGTGTCATGGGCTTTGAAGATGCTGGAACTCAAGACGAAAGGAAGAAATGTGATAAGAGGAAGCCACGTTTGGCAAACCCTCACTGTGATCAACTCCCGTCCGGAAACCTATGTCCCCACTGTGGAAGGACATGTGGATCCAGAACTGGCCTCCACAGTCACTTGCAGACTCACTGTTAAAACCGTGTTTATGGAAGACAATCTTACTCGGCTAGAGTATTCCTGTCAAGATTCAACAGGCACTTTCCAGAAACAACTGAAGACAGTTTTGATCCGACAGATAGATAAAGGGGCCTTATACACTATGCTTCACTGGGATTTTAATCGTGTTGTGTTTTTTTTAACAGTTTTTAATTATGTTATGTGCAAATCACCTTGGGACAGTGGTTTAGAAGGTGATTAACAAATTGTAAAAATACCAAGGCAGGGGCTAGCCCTTGGGTGAGCAGATTCTCTTTCACTTCTCTCCTCCGACCCTCTCTCCTGCTTTTCCTGAGAAGGATGTGGATAATGTATAAACAGCCAAACATGTGTCAGACCTGTTAGCAAAGCAAGTCAAAACAATAACAGGCGGACAGGCTTTCCATCTAAACTATTTGCTTTAGCCTCCACATTCCAAGGGGTAAGTTTAGCGTCTGTTTGCTGAGAAATAAACACTGTTTAAACACAGATGCAATCAAGAGAAAGGATATGGGACAAGAATCCTGGCTTTTTTTCCAGGAAGGCTGCATTGCAAAGGTCCGGAATCATATGGGCTCTTAAGAACAGAGCAAAACTTATTGAATCCATCTGCGGATTTAACAGTGAGAGATGTCTGACTGCAGAACCTCAGGTTATGAACTCTCCTTCCTCGGAGGTTTTTAAGCAGAGGTTGGGTGGCCATCTGTCCTGGATGCTTTAGCTGAGATTCCTGCATTGCAGGGGGGTGGACTAGATGACATTTGGGGGTACCTTCTGAAATAAAAATTTTAAGGTCTTATATATATATAATAAATGTTCATAAATGTACCAACCAAGCACGTACATAGATCAGCACAGGAAGACAGTCCTGAAACCATTTTGACTCCCAAACTGACCAAATGTTTTCTCTGCAAGGAGGGAGGGGATGAAGGAACCTTCCTATTGTCTCAGGAATTGGGAAATCACCATCTCAAAGGTATGACCAGACTACCAGGAAAGGCAATCAGATAAGGCATTATCAGATAACCTGGCAGATAGGAAAAACAACACCATTCAAATTTCTGTTGTGGACCGCCTTTTCTGTGATGTAGGTATGATGTTTGTGGGGGGTGGTCTTGGGTTACACCCCTTCTGTGATGCACGTATGATGTATGGAGGGGTGGTCTTGAGCTCCAGGGAAGGCAATTTAAATTGTCTATATAAGGGCGGGCACACCTTTGTTCTGGGTTCCTCCTCTGTCCTCCTGCGTGTGAGGGGAGCACCCTGTTGCAACAGTTCAATAAAGATCAGGCTTACGAGCTGCTTTGCTTCTCAATATTCTCTGGTTGGCCTCTGTTCTTTTCTCTGACTGATGGAGAACCTGCAAAGGACTCTATAAGGGCTTGATACGGAGGGGCGGGGGCATGTCTTATTCACCTCCTTCTTCGCTGCAATATATCCATTTATTTCCAATTGTCAATGTCAAAAGGGACTAAAATCTATAAAATTCATAGAAAATCAACGTGCCAATTTGCTCGATTTCTCTAGGACAGGGGTCTGCAACCCGCGGCTCCGGAGCCGCATGTGGCTCTTTTACACCTTTGCCACGGCTCCGGGGCAGATACTAGCGACGGGAGGAGGCGCATTGTGCTCCCCGACACTCCCCACTGTGGCGGGTGCTGTACTGGCTGTGACGTCGCATGGGGGCGGTGCGTGCGTTAGTCCCGACGTCACCTTCCTGCTCGCTGTCAGATCGCGGCTCTGGAGATATATTTGTTTTAAATGTTGCAATGGTTTTGCGGCTCCCAGGTTTTTTTTCCTTTGGAAACGGGTCCAAGTGGCTCTTTTTGTCTTAAAGGTTGCAGACCCCTGCTCTAGGACTTCATGACACCTCCCCTGTCCTCCATAATCCCTCAAGCAATGTGTCAGGACCCTAATCCTGTCAAATCACTCTGCCAAGCCTTTCCTCCGGGCAGTGCCAGGTGGCAGACCATGCATACATGGACCATTGTCTTCTCATCAGGTACTCGGGATGTGCTTATCTCCAGCTCTGCATAATTCCCTCTCCCTCCTCCGTATGTTAATCCTGTGTAACCCAACCTCTTCTTAATGTATTCATGATGTAACTAGGATGTATTTTGCACTGTATTATGGGACATGGAGGGAAGTTTCAAAAGTTCATGTCACCCCTTTCTCGCTGTTCAGTCTCGCCTTGAACCTGTTGCGCAATAAACTTGGATCTTCTGCAGTTTGCTCCTGTCTCCGGCTGAGCTCATTTTCTTCCGCAGGGACCCGCGGACTTAGTCCGATGAGCTGGGTGGCAGAGTAGCCCCGCACCCAGATTTTACCATAAAAGGCTCTTGCGTTCCCCATAAGAGAATAAGGGCAGATTTTTGTTTACTACACTTCCAACTCAACATTTCTACGATTCTTTGACCTGTTGGTGCTGAAGGCAGAGGAGAGGTCTGGGGAGAAGCAGCGATGCAGCGAAACCCCTCAGCTGTCTCCTTTCTCATTTCCCACCAGTTCCTTCGTCAGAGTCAGCCACATGGAAGGAAGTGGAACAAGGGCACATTATGCCACAGTGGCTCAGACAGTCATGCATAACCTCTGAGTTCATTCATCATGTGCGTTTGGGGTTTCAACAGGGATGGTGTCATCCGGTGGGCAAAGTTTGGTTGTGAGCGATTCCTTTGTCTGGCCCTGGTTTTGCAGGAGTGGAGGGTGATATAGTGGACCCCCGACAGGCCTGTGGAAAACTTCTTAGTTTTCTTAACTCCCAAGAGAAGGCAGTTCCTTTTCTTTGCTTCTTAGTCCTTTTGCTCCTGCAATGGATTTACTTGGAAGAGAAGGGGCTGAATTTTGTTATTTATTATTTGGAATTCCATTCTGCTTTTTGTGGGCGGCAACTGCCAATTTGAATTAATTTTGAAGCTTCGGGAGACAAACGGTGAACTTCTTAGATTTGGGGGAATGCATGCAGCCCTAGTGTGAATCTAGGGCAAAACGGGGGGGGGGGGTGAACTTGCTGAAATGGGAGGGGCAAGCTGTGCTGTGCAGCCCCCACTCAGGCACTTCCTATTGCAGCTGATCTCACCAGGGCTTGCTGTGACTGCCGATCAGTTGATTGGACCATCAGCTAGAAGGGGCCATGAGGGTCATCTAGTCCTACCCCCTGAAATGCAAGAATATTTTGCCCAGCGTGTGGCTTGAACCCATGACCCGGAGATTAAGGTCCTCGTGCTCTACCGACTGAGACATCGAGGATACTCAAGAGGTTCAGAAAAGGGCAACCAAAATTATTGATATTCCACACTAGGGATCATTAGGGGAAAGAGCTGAAAAGAAAAATGCTGGTATTGTGACACCGTGATGTAAATCTCAGGTGCAACTGCATTTGGAATTCCGTGTAGGGTTCTGGTCACCTCACCCCAAAAAAGAGACGGAAGAGTTGGAGAAAGTTCAAGAAAGGGCAATGCAGATAATGGAGGGGATGGATCAACAACCTTACAAGGAAAGGCACCAGCATTTGGGAGTTTTTTGTGTAGGGAAAAGGCAAGTTAGAGGGGATAAGATACAAGTTTATAAAAAATTAGGCATGGCATGAAGAAAGTGGATAGATAAAAGTTTTGCTCTCTCTCTCAGAATATTAGAGGATATCCAGAGAAACTGAACATTGGAAGGTTCAGGACAGACAAAAATAATTTATCCACATAGCCCATAGTTAAATTCTGAGGTTCCCTACTGCAAAATGTGATAATGGCCACTAACGTGGATGGCTTTTAAAGAAGATTGCAGAAATCCATGAAGGTAAAAGCAATCAGCAGTGACTAGCCATGACATCTCTGTATTATCACTTTTGCTTTTAGGTGAAAAAACTTGTTCAGATCTCACCTCTGTCCTGAATTGGCAAGCCACCCTGCGGGCTTCAGCCAGCACAAATACAACCCCTACCTTGAAGGGTTGTTGTACGGATTGTCAGGACAAAATTAATGAGCATGTTTTTAAAACCTCCTTTCATCCGGATTGACTCCAGGGCAGGATACAGGTTTGTTTGTTTGTTTGTTTGTTTGTCTGTTTTTAAGCACACAAGACGAAACTGAGGGGGAAGGAGCAGGCAAGCACACTTTAAAAGTGCAAAAGAACTTTTCAAAAGGCTGAGCAAACAAAAAGGTGTGGGTGTTTTTTTACTTGGCGCCTAAAAGAAAGCTGTGATGCTGCCAGGTGAGCCTCAGGGGACGGCATCCCATAACAGAGGAAGAAAGCTTCTCTCACTAAGCGCCACCCACTTCGCTTGAAAAGGGAAGGCACAAACAGAGGTGGACACTGGAACATGATTTCAGAGCAAAGGCAGATTGATAAGGAAGTTTATTGGATCAACCTGGATGTTTGCAGGTTAATGAATGTGAAACTCTATTGCCCAAAGCAGCCTCCTGCAAACTGCTGCCCTCCATAAGTTGTTGGGCTCCAACTCCCATCAGCCCCAGCCAGCATGGCAAATGGCCAGGGGGTGATGGAAGTTGTGGTCCCCAAAATCAGCATTTACTACTACTTAGAAAGAGATATCCCTGCATCATATTTTCTGATCGAAGCACTTTGACATTTCATCTTACGTAGGAACAACTTTGGACCAAAAACCCCAGCTGATCCTGCCTTTTGGAGACATGAAGAAGTTGCCTCCATCAACACCACCAATATTATTGTTGTTGTTGTTGTTATTTGCTTTAAATATCCTGCCTTTGCATGGTTCTCCCTGCCTCCTCATTTAATCCTCACAACAGCCCCGTGAAGTAGACCACGTTGAGAGTAAGTGCCTGTTCCAAGATACAGCTCAGTTGGTTAGAGTGTGGTGTTGATAATGCCAAGGTTGCAGGTTTGATCCCTGTATAGGACTGCTGAGTATTCCTGCATTGCAGGGGGTTAGACTAGATGTCCCTCAGGGTCCCTTCCAACTCTATGATTCTGTGATTTACGGCCAAGAGAACCCTGGTCACTCCCAGGCCTTTGTCCAACACTCTAACCACTGCACTATGCTGGCTTAAGTCTCTGGTTAGACTGCATCTGTCCATGGAGGTAAAGGTGAAGGTAAAGGGACCCCTGACCATTAGGTCCAGTCGTGGCCGACTCTGGGGTTGCGGCGCTCATCTTGCTTTATTGGCCGAGGGAGCCGGCATACAGCTTCCGGGTCATGTGGCCAGCATGACTAAGCCACTTCTGGCGAACCAGAGCAGCGCACGGAAACGCCGTTTACCTTCCCACCAGAGTGGTACCTATTTATCTACTTGCACTTTGATGTGCTTTCGAACTGCTAGGTTGGCAGGAGCAGGGACCGAACAACGGGAGCTCACCCCGTCGCAGGGATTCGAACCGCCAACCTTCTGATTGGCAAGTCCTAGGCTCTGTGGTTTAACCCACAGTGCCACCCGCGTCCCACTTAACTATTCCAGCAGACCCTCCTCTGAAAGCTCTACCTGCCAGAAACTTGCCATCCTGCCCTCATCGCCCCCAGCACTTTGCAAGGGTTCTTTGCACACACACACACCAAGTCCTTAATTTCAAGGGGGTGAGACCCTAAGACAACCCCTTCCCCAGCTCTCTCTCTCTGTAGAACTCACATGAGATCCGGCCTGTGGCGATGAAGGATGGCACAGAAGGCCAAGCCGTCCCGGAAAGAAGTGGTCATGTTGGTGATGCTGACATCCCGGTATCCTTGGCACTGTTGCTTGCACCATTGCTGGAGGGCTTGGATAGCTGCCATCTTGGAGGGGGACGATGAAAATACGAGGAAGCGATGGAGAAGGAGGAGAGAGCGGTTCAGAGCCCCTCGCCTTGGCTTCTGGGCTGCTCAGCGCAGGGTTGGAGACGCCGGCGGTCTTCCGAAGCGCGCCGCCGTCTAAAGCTCTCCCCGCCCCTATCCAGCCCCCCAAGTCGCCCCGCGCCCTCCTTTTTCCATAGCAGGAGGCGAGGCAGGGAACGCTGCAGGCAAAACTGTCTGAAATCCCAGGCACACTTGTCTAGCAGCGGGGCAACGTCTGGTGGCCAGCCACGTCGCGCGTTCCAAAATGTGCCAAATTGTTGTGGGGCGCGGGGCGGGCACTCTGTGCGAGAGACCCTCCCCAAATCCGGCGCCCGGGAAGAGCAGCGCCGGCGCAAATCCAGCCCTGCTCCCGATCGGTGGAACGGAAAGCGGCCGCGGCGCTTCCGACGTGCGCCAAGACGCGCGACCTCTCCAAAAAGTACCCCCAGAGGCGCCCGTAGGAGCGGGCGGCCGGCCGGGCGGAGGGAGCCCCGTAAGGAGCGATCGCGTCGGGGAGGCTCCGCCGGGAAAGCCGGAGAAACTCCAGCCTCCGGATCTGTGGGAAAGAGGAGGCGGGGAGGGAAAAGGAAAACTTCGGCGGCGGGGGGAGCCGGGGAGCCAATGGCCGAGCCTGGAGCGCAGGAGGGCGGGGAGCGGGACGAGACGAGAAGAACTCCGCCTCCCGGACCTCCCCGCCTCCCCGTCGGGCCTCCAGCGGCGATCTTCTGCGTGCTTACTCTCCGGTGCGCTCCGGAGTGGTCCAGTGGGGTGTCCTGGCCTGATCCTATGCATGCTTACTTTGGAGTAAGGTGCGCTTCGCGCAGTTGGGAGGATCGGGTCCCTGCAAAGGATTCCCAATGGTGGGGCGAGCGGTCGGATCCTGATTGCACTTTCTCAAAAGTAAGCTCCTAGAGTCCTATATAGGACGTCCAGCCCGATCCTGTTGTCCAACAGGAAGACGATCTAGATCATTTATGATTTTTAAAACACAGGACTCGGCTTGGGGGAGCTGTCCATTTATTTTTACTTATGGCTTCCTGCTTCTTAAAGGTAAGGGTAAAGGGACCCCTGACCATTAGGTCCAGTCGTGGCTCATCTCGCTTTATTGGCCGAGGGAGCCAGCGTACAGCTTCCGGGTCATGTGGCCAGCATGACTAAGCCACTTCTGGCAAACCAGAGCAGCACACGGAAACGCCGTTTACCTTCCCACCAGAGTGGTACCTATTTATCTACTTGCACTTTGACATGCTTTCGAATTGCTAGGTTGGCAGGAGCAGGGACCGAGCAACGGGAGCTCACCCTGTCGCGGGGATTCGAACCGCCGACCTTCTGATCGGCAAGCCCTAGGCTCTGTGGTTTAACCCACAGCGCCACCCACTTCTTAAGCAGTTCCTAATCCATAAGAGGGCCTCGGCTCTTATCCTCTGTTTTTTGCACCTCTGGAGACAATGGAGAAGTGCTCCTTCCTAGCTAAAGTCAAACTGTTGGAGAGTTTGACTTTAGCCAGGGGAGAGACATGTTTTGTTGCAGCTGGGACACATGAAAGTGTCCAGTTGTGCTGCTGCAAATGCACCAGGGCGATTCTTCTCTCTGCTCCTCCCAGCGGTCATTCCTCCTCTGGTCACTGCTGTGGATGCACAACTTGACTGCTCTTGTCTCCAGGGGATTCCCGCAGAAATCTCCTAAAACAGACGGTTGCCAACAACTACAAAATAGTATCTTTAGCAATGCTTTTCAACCAAGACTGACACTACCCCACCCCACAAGTACACTATATAAAAGAATATAAGCCTTGCCCCGTCCCCCTTCCTCTCCCCCCTCTTCTTCTCCAGCCTTATACTGTACTCAGCACTAATGTTTCATAACAAATGTCACTGGTCTGTGAGAAATCCTGAAAAAAGAGTCAAGGCATGTGCTTTTGCAAACCAAGGAGATCTTTAATCAACAACAACAGCAATGCTTTCTAACCCATTTCACCAGAACAGACACTAAGCTAAGCAGCCTGTGATTTCCCCCTGGAAATTCCCCACTGGATCCCTTAAAAAAAAAAAAAAAGCTTTTTCATTGGCCACTTACCAGTCCTCAAGTTTGGAAGCCGATCTTGGGGACAAATTACATATTTTTGTAAGGAGATAAGCGGTTTTTGCATCAGAGTTCTTTCTAAAGATTCTCTCTAATACATGGATAGGCAAACTAAGGCCCAGGGGCCGTATCCGGCCCTATCGCCTTCTCAATCCGGTCTGTGGATGGTCTGGGAATCAACGTGTTTTTACATGAGTAGAATGCGTGCTTTTATTTAAAATGCATCTCTGGGTTATTTGTGGGGCATTCGTTCATTTATTTCCCCAAAATATAGTCCGGCCCCCCACAAGGTCTGAGGAACAGTGGACCGGCCCCCTGCTGAAAAGGTTTGCTGACCCCTGCTCTAAGAGGATGCCTCCCGGACCCAGCAATCTGCTGGGTTTTAATTCACCAAGGAGGCCCCAAACTCCCCTCAAAGGTCTGCCAAAACAAATAAGGGTTTCCTGAGGGTGGCAAAACCCAAACAGAAAGGGTGTGTGTGTGTGTGTGCCAGGGCAGGTAGCAAGGAAGGAGGTGCAACGCCTACCCTCCTCACGTGCACTGAGTCCACTTCCAATACTTTCAACACAAAAGGAGTTGGGAAGATCGGAGAACAGGAAGCTTCTACTGAGGCAAACCCCCTGGTCCATCTAGCTAAGAACTGCCTACTCTTGACTGGTAGCAGCGCTGCAAGGTTTCAGGCACAGCCCTGCTTTGGGACCTTCTGTCTACAAAGCGGATTTTCTGACACTGAGCCACAGCACTTCACCTTCTAAACAGGTGACAGTCCCTACCATCCTCTCTGAAATTGAGGACAGCCCCCACACACCCCACATTGCCCCCAAATAGGGATTCACTGATCAGTGTTATGGGCAACGGGCATGGCTGATTTGCTTGTTAGGTAAAGGTAAAGGGACCCCTGACCGTTAGGTCCAGTTGTGACCAACTCTGGGGTTGCAGTGCTCATCTCGCTTTATTGGCCGAGGGAGCCGGCGTACAGCTTCCGGGTCATGTGGCCAGCATGACTAAGCTGCTTCTGGCGAACCAGAGCAGCGCACGGAAACGCCGTTTACCTTCCCGCCGGAGCGGTACCTATTTATCTACTTGCACTTTGATGTGCTTTCGAACTGCTAGGTTGGCAGGAGCAGGGGCCGAGCAACGGGAGCTCACCCCATCACGGGGATTCAAACCGCCAACCTTCTGATCAGCAAGTCCTAGGCTCTGTGGTTTAACCCAGAGCACCACCCGCATCCTTGATTTGCTTGTTAACAATGGCTAAATGAACTACGTACCTACCTTTAAAAAGCTCTTCTTTTTCTCTCTCTCTTTTTGTGTTTCCTTTCTTGGTCTTTCTCTTTTTGATATCTTAAGAAAAAGATAAAGTGATAAAAGTGTATTCTGAAAACCTCATTAAGTTCAAAGTGATGCTATGTAATTTCTTTAGTAGTATTTATAAAATATTTAAAACTGGTTAATTGTAATGACTTGATGTAGCAACCACTGTGGCTGTTTTTCCCCCTCTTAGTTATTGTCGAATTCTAAATAAAGTTTTATTCTGCTAAAAAATAAAAAAATAAAAATAAAAAGCTCTGTTTTTATTGAAAAATTCCTCCCACTTCACAGACGACAACCAGCAGAAACAGCCACCTAATCCCATTGCAGCCAAGCAAACATGTGCTTAAATGTCAGTGGAGATTTTTTCAAATCTCATGTCAGCCCCGTGGAAAGATGAAGACTTTAGAAGGCGACGTACGCCTCTCCGAAATGATCTATGGATTGTGGTGAAACATGGAATGGTGGAAGAGTCTTTGTTAACATGTGAAATGAGTAGGGGGCCATGATTCCGTGCAGGAACCTGACTAGGGGAGGGCAGGGCCGGTTCAGGAAAGCACATCTCCCAGCCTTCTGAGATGCTAGCCAGATCGCATTTGCAGCTAGAAAGCCAGTGAGGGCTGTTGTTCCATCAGATTTCTACCTGCTTATCTTTGCACTTTTTCAGTGTTCTTCAACCTTGGGTTCCTGGATGTTGCTGGACTACAACTCCCATCAGCCCTGGCCAAGCTGTCTGAGGCTAGTGGGAATCATAGAACTGTAGTGTTAAAGAGTCCGCAAGAGTCATCTCTTCCCACCCCCTGAAGCGCAGGAATCTCAACTAAAGCATCCATGACAGGGGACTATCCAACCTCTGCTTAAAAGCCCAGGGATGGAGAATCTGCCATCTCCCAAGGAAGACTGTTCCACTGTTGAACAGCTCTTACTGTCAGAAAGTTCTTCTTGATGTTTAGTCAGAATCTCCTTTCTGAAGGAGCGTCTCCACCCCCATTGTTCTGCCTGGACACTGAGGTCCAGCTCGGAGGGCCTTCTGGCAGTTCCCTCGCTGCGAGAAGTGAGGTTACAGGGAACCAGGCAAAGGGCATTTTTGGTAGTGGCACCCACCCTGTGGAATGCCCTCCCACCAGATGTCAAGGAAATAAACAACTACCTGACTTTTAGAAGACACCTGAAGGCAGCCCTGTTCAGGTAAGTTTTTAATGTCTGACGTTTTATTGTATTTTTAATGTTTTGTTGGAAGTTGTAACTTGAATCCATTATTTTGAGTTTTGCCCTCTCTGGAGAAGGAGAAAAGCTTGTTCTACCTTCCATATGTCAGCTATTGAAGTATTTGAAGATGGCTGTCATATCTCCTCTCAGTCACCTCTTTTCCAGGCTAAACATACCCAGCAACTGTTCCTTATCAGGCTTGGTTTCCAGACCCTTGATCATCTTAGTTCCCCTTCTCTGCACACGTTCCAGCTTATCAACATCCTTCTTAAATTGTGGTACCCAGAATTGGACACAGTATTTCAGGTGTTGGCTGACTAAGGCAGAATAGAGTGGTACTATTATTTCCCTTGACCTGGACCCTATACTTCTCTTGATGCAGCCTAGAATAGCACTAGCTTTTTTTGCTGCTACACACACTGTTGACTCGTGTTAAGCTTGTGGTCTACTAAGACCCCTGTATCCTTTTCACATGTACTGCTAGTAGGCCAGGTATCCCTCATCTGTTTCTTCCTGCCTAAGTGCAGAACCTTACATTTGTCCCGATTGCAATTCATTTTGTTAGTTTTAGCCCAGTTCTCCAATCTGTTAAGGTCATCTTGAATCCCGGTTCTCTCTTCTGCAGCATTGGCTACCCCTCCCAGTTTGGTGTCATCTGCAAACTGGATGAGCACCCCCTCAATACCTTCATCCAAGCCATTTGTAAAGATGTTGAACAACAATGGGCTCAGTCAGTGAGCTGCAAATCCACCTAACAGATACCTCAACCAGTTGTAATGCAGTAACATCTCAGGTCCTGAGGTTGAAGAAGACTGTAATAAATCTAACTCACTTCTTTGGGCTGGTTCACACAAGCTCATTCCTTGCTGGCTAATGGAGAGGATCATGTATGGATGAGAAATCATAGCTTAATCACTTCAGACAGACAATTTTGAAGACATTGTGTTCTAACGGAGAGGCAGTTCATATATTCAGGTGAGCAGTAAGGTAAAGGTGACCGACTCTGGGGTTGCGGCGCTCATCTCGCTTTACTGGCCAAGGGAGCCGGCGTACAGCTTCCGGGTCATGTGGCCAGCATGACTAAGCCGCTTCTGGCGAACCAGAGCAGCACACGGAAACGCCATTTACCTTCCCGCCAGAGCAGTACCTATTAATCTACTTGCACTTTGAGGTGCTTTCAAACTGCTAGGTGGGCAGGAGCTGGGACTGAGCAACGGGAGCTCACCCCATCATGGGGATTCAAACCACTGACCTTCTGATCGGCAAGCCCTAGGCTCTCTGGTTTAACCCACAGCACCACCCGCGTCCACAGGTGAGCATTAGCAAGTGCCAAATAATTACAGTGAGAAGTGATGGGCATGTCTATCAATTTCCCCTCTGTTTTTCATTTTTTGTTTTCCCCTAAAGGTCAGCTGGCCCTGTTTCCATGATTTTGCCATTTGCCTTAATGGCAATATATATATAATGGAAATTTGTGTTAATTTCGAAGGAGAACATAAAAAGACCCCTGGTGGATCAGGCCCCATGTAGTCCAGCATTGGGTTCTCACATGGCCAACCACCATTTGAAGTGGTTTGCATCCTTTCCAGATTCTCTCATAGAAACCATCACAGCCCTTAATTTTGCTAGTTAGACCTCTCCCAAGGCTAGCATTAAATTGTTATGGGTT
Source organism: Podarcis vaucheri (assembly GCF_965113315.1). NCBI lineage: Eukaryota > Metazoa > Chordata > Lepidosauria > Squamata > Lacertidae > Podarcis > Podarcis vaucheri. Next base: position 50,716,988 of record NC_138752.1, read on the forward strand.
TTTTTTTGGGGGGGGTCAGTCTGGATGATACCCTGGGTCCCTTACAAGCTTGTGATCTCATGTCCAGTGAGATTCAAAATCTAGGAGAAGAGGCTGCTGAACTGGTTAAACTTGTTCCTTTGTTAAGGGAATGGCACTGGCTGCCCAGTTAAGTACTGCCATTTACATGTTTGAAGTGGTTGCCATAGGGACAGAGGAGCGAGCCTTTTCCCACCCCACCGGACAAACAGTAGGCCAAAGAGGGAGAACAACAAGCCAATGATGGATGGAGAACAATAGGCCAAGGGGGACAGAGTTTGAAAGAGTTGTATTTGAGAGTTGGGCTGCTGCTGGAAGATGGAGAATAAGAGGCATCAGTGGCGTAGCGTGGGTTGTCAGCACCCGGGGCAAGGCAAGTAATTTGCACCCCCTAACCCGTGGATTTGCGCCCCCTAACCCTAACCCCCAGATGTTGCGCCCGGTGCAGCCGGCCCCCCCTGCACCCCCCATGCTACGCCACTGAGAGGCATGTCTCGCTCTGTATTGGACCCCAAGCTGTGAGCTTGGGGATTGCCTGGAAAGTTAAATGGCAAGCAAGATCTGTTGGGGCATTAATGCTGCAAGCCTCTCCATCCTATGCTCAGATGGTAAAGGTAAAGGACCCCTGACAGTTACGTCCAGTCACAAACGACTCTGGGGTTGCGGAGCTCATCTTGCTTTACTGCCTGAGGGAGCCGACGTTTGTCTGCAGACAGTTTTTCCAGGTCATGTGGCCAGCAGGACTAAACCGCTTCTGGTGAAACCAGAGCAGCACATAGAAACGCCGTTTACCTTCCCGCCGGAGCAGTACCTATTGATCTACTTGCACTTTGATGTGCTTTCGAACTGCTAGGTGGGCAGGAGCTGGGACTGATCAATGGGAGCTCACCCCGTCGCGGGGATTCGAACCGCTGACCTTCTGATCGGCAAGCCCTAGGCTCAGTGGTTTAGACCACAGCGCCACCCGCATTCCATGCTCAGATGGTACGTAGTATGTGTAAATAAAACCATGTATCCTAAAGACATTGTAGTCTCCGTTGACGGTCATTCCAGGGCAACCCTGGGTGCATGTGGGAACCCCTGGAGTCTCTTGCTGCTCTGAGATTGGAGTGTATGCTCATTGGGGCAGGGACCTGTCTTTCTTATTTCATGCTGAGAAATACTATCTACAGTGCTGGCAGCATTTAAGCGATGAGCAATGTCCCCTAACTGGTCATGTATCAGGTTTGTCATGTTACTCCATGCCAAACTGGCATTTGGCATCCTGGCGGGAGCTGTGTGTGTCTGTGGTGTAGTGGTTAAGAGCGGTAGTCTCGTAATCTGGAGAACCGGGTTCGCGTCTCCGCTCCTCCACATGCAGCTGCTGGGTAACCTTGGGCCAGTCACACTTCTCTGAAGTCTCTCAGCCCCACTCACCTCACAGAGTGTTTCTTGTGGGGGAGGAAGGGAAAGGAGAATGTGAGCCGCTTTGAGACTCCTTAAAGGGAGTGAAAGGCGGTATATCAAGTCCAAACTCTTCTTCTTCTCAGAGAGAGAAACCCTTGCCGTTGATTCGCAGGAAATGTCGGGGAAGACCCAACAAACTTACGTCGCTCCCGGGTGACGGTGCGGCAAAACAGGAGAGTTAAGGCTTATTTCCCCCTCTGCCAGAGCTGCTGCTCATAAATTGGGCTGGAATTATTAATAATACATGCCATATAATATATTGATGACAGTTCTATGGGCACGATATGGATAATATACATTAATATATAACCACCGTTACAAATAATTCACCACATTCCCTCCGTCTACATCAGCGGTCACCGGACAATGCATTTACTTTACGGTAAGGATTATAGATGGCGTTATAAATGGCTTGCCGTCCACCGCCCGCAACTTTTCTCCTTTTCCCTCTCCCGCGTCTCGGCACGCTTTATTATTAATGGGCTCCCAAACTGCAGCGGCGCAACGGCGCAAACAATGCGCCATTAATATTTGATGCGGCATCTATAGCCTCCCCCCCATCCATCATTTATAACAGGCTACAAAAACATTATAAAACATTTATTACGCGTTTATAGATCATTTCATACTAAAAAGCAAAGTTGTGTTATAAATGCATTATTAATCCTTTACGCCGTTTATAGGAATCTCTTGTAATAAGGGTTTAGCATATGTTGCTCTACAAGCGGGATAATAAATAGGTTGTCGGCCGCTGATGGGAAATATATTACACTGTGGAACTTCGCTTCCTTCAGTCGCGGCCGGGCTCGGCGGACGAAAGAGGACGGAATCGGCATCTGTTTAGGCCTGCACTGCGTTAGGCGTTAAGCGGCGCCCGCGAGGCATGTCAAAAGGCAAGGCATTTAAAGCCCAGATGGGTTTTAGCAACGGACCGTTCCGTTGCAAAGGACCCCAGCCAAGGATCCGAATAACTCTGTGCAACTAATTCCTGCCAATATCGTAATGGAGTTATACAATTGCACAACTGCAACTGGGATACTGTGTGTGTTTCTTGCGGCCTCACCCAGTGCCAGAATTACGTATAAGCTAAATAAACTGTAGCTTAGGGCCCCACTCTTTTGGGGGGCCCCCAAAAAATTAAAGGGAAAAAAAAACCCTGGATGTACATTTCCAAAATATAAGATAAAAAACACTGGTTTTCTTATTTCTGTATATAGGGTGCCTACATTCTGCATGGAATGGTTGCATGGCAACATGGGCAAATGATTTTAGATACCTATTAGGCCCATAAATTACCGTATAGCATATATTCAACACAAAAAAGTGACAATTTGTTGTTGACAAAGGACAGCTGGACATAGAAAGGGCCCCATTACCTTAAGTAGCTTAGGGCCTCATCAAACCTAAATCCGGCCCTGGCCTCACCTCAAAAAGGGTATCACAGAGATGGAGGAGGTTCAGAAAAGGGCCACTCAAATGATAAAGGAGATGGAATGATTGCCCTGAGAATAAAGGCTGCAGCATTTGGGACTTTCCCCCCCTCTTTTTTTAGTTTAGAGAAAATTCAAGTAAAAGGCAACATTTTAAAAGGTTATTAAATTTTGCATTAAAGTGGCGAAAGCATGGACTTCCGGGGTTGGCGCGATCTGGAAATGGCGGATCCCCTCCGAGCTCCGGAGGGAATCGGCTCAGCGGAGGATGGGTCTTTGCCGTGCCGGCGACACGGGGACCCTTAAAAACCATAGGCGCGGAAGCCTGCGGACTGAAGACTCGGTGGGTGCCTTAAACGCCCCCCCTGATTCACGAAGAGCCTTTTTAAAGGCTGCGGAGGGGATACGGGGGGCGGCGCGGCGCTGAGAGTCGATCGCTACCTCCGCCGAGTGAAGCCGCGAGCCATGACTGGAGAGCGCTGACTTCCTTCCTTGAAATTCGGACTGAAAAATAACCCGTGAGTAAAATGGAATTGGACTTTCAGAAACTTTTCCTGTGAATTTGAGACGACCGGGGGGTGTGCTAAAAGGAAGTCCGCACCCCCCCTTTGCAGACGATTTAGAGCAACGACATAAGAACTAAGCTGGAGAGCCCACCCTATAAGGGGTGAGTTAAAAAAGACAGTAACTTCCAAGATTTCGTAAAAAAGTAATTTTGAGCAGGAGAGTGGAGTTTCGGAAGTCTCTTTTTTTGTTGTAAACAACCCCCCCCCTCCCGGGCCCGGGAGCGCCCTGTTTCGGAGCTTGTGTAAGAGGAGCAGAGTTTGACAGCTGTCAAAGCTGTCAAACGGGCAATTTAAAGTGGAAAAACTTTTACTTAAGATCCCTCTGGATTAAAATGAGTTACAATTGAATAAAATTGTTGGAAATAAAGTAACAACAATAAGTTTGAGGATTGTTGGAGAAAAGAACACTAAGTATCCAGATTCCCTCTAGGGGGAATTCTGTGAAACTACAATGGCTGTGGATGGAAAAATCGAAAGAATGTTTCAGCTGGTGGGAATCCTACAAGAGCAGACTTCAGCTATGAGTAAACAACTTATGACCTTGACTCCTGAACAAGCAGTTCTGCTGAATGTAGTGAGGACCTGAATGAGAAAGAATCCACAGCTGAATCTGAAATGATATCTAAAGAAGTGCAAGAGACTAAACAAGAAAAAGAGAAAGTAAAGTTGGAAAGTACCAACCAGGAACTGACACCTGTGGAATATAAGCAAGGAGACTTTTGGATTAAGTTTATTACAAATCTACGAAAGATGCAAAAGACGAAAGTGGAGGCCCCGGGAATTTATGGAATGCAGGACTTTAAAATAAAGAAATATAATTGGGGCCTCCACACTCACACTGACTCTGACTTCGACTATGATTTTGAAGATCCAGGCCTTGTGGAAATTCTTCAGCAGCTGTTTCCAAAAATGCGTATGGGAAGAGATTATGGGTTGACTCTGACAGAACTTTTTCGAGACTTGATGGCCGACATAAAAGACTACCAACAAGACCGGCGGAGAGGGACTGAAAGAGACTTGAGAGCCTCGGACGTGTGGGACCCAGGCTAAAAACTGACATTTTGGACACGTATTGGGAAGGGGCGCAAACCGGGGATGGGAGGGAGGGAAGGATGTATTTAACAACACTCAAAATTATGTGGTTTAGCTAATATGACTTTTATCTAAGATAATTCGGGAAATCGACGGAAGAGAACTGGGGTCCAACTTAGAAAAATCTATTTTGCTTTTTTTTTAATATATAAGGACTAATATTATGATGCATAAGAGAAGAACTGCCAATTTGCTGATATAATTTTGGGAATAGGGATGCAAGGGAGGGGGTGGGGGGAAGTCAAGGAGTAAGGTTAGGAAAATAAGATTTTTTGAAATTATACATGTTTTTTGTGTTTTTTATTTGTCTGTTTTTGTGTTTGTATTTGTCTATATAAAATGTGAAAAACCAATAAAAAAAATTTCAAAAAAAAATAATAAAGTGGCGAAAGCATGGAGAGAAAGGTTTTTCTCTGTCTCCCTTAACACTAGAGCTCGTTGACTTGAAGGTGAAAGTTTGAGGATTTGGGACTATAAAAGAAAGGACTTGTTCGCGCAGTTAGCCTGTGGAACTCCCTCCCACAAGAGGCAGTGATGGACAGCAACTTGGATTGTTAGGTTGTGGGCGAACATATCAGACGACACAGCGATTCTTCAAACAGCTCTTCTTTATTCTGAGGCCAGAACTGAACTGAACGTCACTTTCGATCCTTCATTTGCATAACTATGTACAGTATCCCCCTGCTGCTCCAGGGTGAGAACTTCAGTACATAACATGGATGGCTTTAAAAGAGGATGAGAGAAATTCATGGAAGAGAAAGCTACTGATGGCTACTAGCCGTGAGGACTATGATCTACACCTCCCCCCCCATAGGTGGAGACAGAAATGCTTCTGGATCCCAGTTGCTGGAAACAACAGGAGGGGAGAGAGTTGCTCTTGTGTTCGAATCCTGCTTGCAGGTTTCCCCCAGGCATCTGGCTAGCCACTGTGAGAACAGAATGCTGGACTAGAAGAAGAAGAAGAGTTTGGATTTGATATCCCGCCTTTCACTCCCTTTAAGGAGTCTCAAAGCGGCTAACATTCTCCTTTCCCTTCCTCCCCCACAACAAACTCTCTGTGAGGTGAGTGGGGCTGAGAGACTTCAAAGAAGTGTGACTGGCGCAAGGTCACCCAGCAGCTAAAGGTGGAGGAGCGGAGACGCGAACCCGGTTCCCCAGATTACGAATCTACTGCTCTTAACCACTACACCACACTGGCTCTCCACACTAGGTGGGCCCCTGGCCTGGCCTGTTCCAGCTGGTTTGAGGTTCTTGCAATCTTGCACCCACAATGATTCTAGCGCTCAGTCTGTCCGTTCCTTCTATTCCATATCCTGCGACCTTGTACACTTTTTGATAAAAACAGAGAAATGCCTGTTTAGCACCCTAAATCTTCTGTTAGTGCCAAGCTCTAAACCTCCACTCTGAACCATTGCCAAACTCTGCCTGCTGTTTCCTATACAGAGGTACCTCCGGTTAAGAACTTAATTCGTTCCGGAGGTCCGTTCTTAACCTGAACCTGTTCTTAACCTGAAGCACCACTTTAGCTAATGGGGCTTCCTGCTGCTGCCGCGCAATTTCTGTTCTCATCCTGAAGCAAAGTTCTTAACCCGAGGTACTATTTCTGGGTTAGCGGGGTCTGTAACTTGAAGCATCTGTAACCTGAAGCGTCTGTAACCTGAGGGACCACTTTACAGTGGACAGTCGGGTTGCAAACGTGATCTATGCGGGAAGCACGTTCGCAACCTGCAGCGTTTGCAACGCACAGCACCGCGTCTGCGCATGCGCGAGCCATGATTCAGCGCTTCTGCGCATAGCACAAGTTAGCGCTTCTGTTCCGGTACTTCTAGGTTCGGCGCGGTGCGCAACCTGAAATTGCGCAACCCGAAGGGTCTGTAACCTGAGGTATGACTATATTGATTTACTCTGCAACAGGCTACTCCCTACTTATTGAAAGGCCAAAGAGGTGTTCTTTGAGTCAGGAGGGCCCAAGGCCATGTGTACCATACAGCGTGCCAGGCCCTGGACCGAAATTTGTGGGTGCCCAGCCGCTTCACGGGGAATTTTGTGGGTGCCCGGGCACCCAGGGCCCCAGGGGGTCGGCACCTATGCGCTGGGTGGCTAAATGCTTGAATTATCGCTGCAGTTTATGAAGGATGCAGACAAATTGGAACTGGTTCAAAGAAGGGCAAAAGACACAAGAACAACAAAAAGGACCCACAACTCAATAAATGTGAAAGGAAGTTTGGTCTCATACTGACAAAGCTTTTTTTATATATTGGTCTAACTCAGTATAAGGAAACTTCCTGAGTTAGACCGGCATATTAAAAAAAACCTTTGTCAATATGAGACCAAACTTCCTTTCACATTTATAGTCACTATTTCTAAATTTGCATCTTCCATATAAATTAGAATACGCAAATTGTTGTTTGTTGCCAAAGGCAGCCTACTGTATATGCCAATGGAATGAATGTATTGTATTTTTTGCAAAAAAGAGAGAATCCCCCTTTAACTACATTAAAAGTCCTAGCCTCTTTGTTCAAGAAGGGAGAACCACTTGGGTTTGACTGCCCGATTTTGACTGTCCTAAATATGCATTTTAAATGGAATTTAAAATTTAAAATCTTTCTCCTTTTTTTACTCCCTTGAGTTTTCTGGGCATTTCTCACTGATGTCCAAATAAAGGAAATTATGTAGGATGGCAGGTTTATGCTGAGCTGCAAAATTTAAGTAGCAAAAATGGCTGCAGGGCTAACGCGCTTCCCTCCACCAATATTTTGTATTTGAAAATAGCTGGAAGTCTGTTGCACGGCACTTTGGGCAGAGCTCACTGTGGAAAGGTGGCGTAAATAAACTAGATCAATCCATCAAACTGGTGTCCTCTTTTTTCGGCAATGTTCTAGTAGCCCCTCAGTTTCTCTTTATGCCTTACTCTTGCGTAACAGCTATAGGCATTTTAGACAAGAGCAGGCAAATCCCTCCTGCCCTGCTATCAATGACCATCTTCTGCCAAGTCAAATAAGGTGTTTGGGCTTAATCTTCAAAACGGAAACCGTGGCTGTGTACACACCCTGTACAGTTGTACCTTGGATCTCAAACGCCTTGGCTCTCGAACAAATCAGCTCCCAAACGATCGAAACCCGGAAGTGAGTGTTCCGGTTTTCGAACGATTTTTGGAAGTCGAACGTCCGACGGGGCTTCCGATTGGCTGCAGGAGCTTCCTGCAGCCAATCAGAAGCCGCACTTTGGTTTCCGAAAGTTTTGGAAGTCAAACGGACTTCCATTTGACGTCCAAGGTACGCCTGTACATTGAAAGCACATGATTATATCCCCTCGCCCCCCGAGAATCCTGGGGCCTGCCATTTAAGGGTGCTGAGAACTGTAGCTGTGCAAGGAGTAAAACACAGGATTCTCTAGAGGGAAGCCATGTGCTTTAAATCCACAGCCAAGCCTCCAGGTGAATTTCTGCCCAATGACTCCAGAGAGGCAATCCCAGCTGAGCCCTGGAGATAGCTGAAGGTTGAAGTCCAAATGAAACCAAGGCAGCCTTGCCACTGGAATGCAGTCGCTCCCTTCTGACGGCAATTAAAAGCCCCCATTGGTGTAGGTTTAGTGATAAACAATAAGAGTAATTTAGCATCTAATCATCCTGCAAATATTAACCAATTAACCTCTCCTGCCCTGATGAGGTCGGTAAATTAATATTAGGAGGGCAGGTCTGCCAACGCTTGCAGTTTTCTCGTGGGGGTGGAACAGATCTGAAGCAGAGATGTGGCTAGCCCCAAATCTTTTGCCCCAAATTTCCTGTTCCTCTTTCTCCCCCTCCTCCTTTCCCCATTACAGTGGTGCCTTGGTTCTCAAACTTAATCCGTTCCGGAATTCCGTTCCAAAACCAAAGCGTTCCAAAACCAAGGCACGCTTTCCCATAGAAAGTAATGCAAAATGGATTGATCCATTCCAGACTTTTAAAAACAACCCCTAAAAGAGCCATTGAACATGAATTTTACTATCTAACGAGACCAATGATCCCTAAAATGAAAGCAATAAACAATGTACTGCAGTCACACAATTAGTCAATCAATGGGTAGCTGAACTGGGTTCCACATAGTCACACAAAGCCACTTCCACCCTTCAAAGGAGGTGGAGTTGAGGGCTTCACGGCCCTACCATGCGCGCCCCGCACAATTGGGGGAGATTTCTGGCCGCATCATCCCATGGCCAGCCAATTGGCTGGCTCTGGGGGTGTGGCCTGCCGGGGATCTCCCTCTTTGCTGCCTGCCAGCTGTTCCTGCTTTTCCCACCCTCCTGCCCTATAAGGTTTTCGTTTTTTGACCTTGCTATGGACCTTGGCTGGTCGCCGTTGAGGGGCCTGGTAGGAATTTTCCCACTTGGCAAATTGGCACCAGCCACTTGGTTTTTGCCTACCTCGTAGCAAATCGTCACAACTTTCTGGGTACTGGCGGTTAGGCACTGGTATAGTTCTGTAGATGGAAGAGGGGAGGAAGCGCCATAACCTGCCCGACATATTGAAGGGTAGTCTGGTGAAGGATTCTGGGAGGCTTGGCCCTGTCCGAAGCCTGGGGAGGTGAGGGCCTAAGGCACGCCCCCTATCGGTGACCCCGGGGGAGTTCCTAGTTGATGTGCATCAGCAGGACTCACCCAATGGTGGTTAACCCTTCCCGGACTTCAAGCGGACAGGCTGAAGGTGGATATAGTCCGTTAGGACCAATGGCAGATGAAACTGATGGATTATGTGGAATTGGCGGAAATGACTGGCAGAATCCGGGGCCAGGGAGAAGAGTCGGTGGAAGAAGACTGGAAGAAATTTAAAGACTATTTACAAAAATATTGTAAAATTAATGAATGTTAGAAGGATGTTGGATTGAAGTTAAGTGGTTTCTAGCTGTAATGGTATAAAAGAATATGAAAAAATTGGATTCTTAACAGGTAAATTTAGGTTACAATATATCAAGATTAAAGATCAGGATAAAATAAGGAGGGAAAGGAATTGCTGAACTAATAAATTGAACTGGAATACAAAAAGGGGAGGTATGAGGAGGTCCGGGAAACAAGTAAATGAAAGATAAGTGATGAAAAGATTCAATTGTTTTTAACTATTTTTATTTTGTATTTTTTCTTTTCTCTTTTTCATTTTGTAACATTGTAAAAACTTTAATATATATATATATATATATATATATGCAGGTTTTGGTGTCTTCGGGTGTCTTCCCGTGTAAGAGTCGGGGTGTCTGTGCGACGTTTCGACGAGGTCTCACTCGTCATCTTCAGGCTGGTGCTTTCGGCTTCTTGTTACTGGAACAGAGCTCTGTTACTGGAACAGACACCCCGACTCTTACACGGGAAGACACCCGAAGACACCAAAACCTGCATTCCTGTACCCGTGAAAATCTACGAAAGCATATATATATATATATATATATGCTTTCGTAGATTTTCACGGGTATAGGAATGCAGGTTTTGGTGTCTTCGGGTGTCTTCCCGTGTAAGAGTCGGGGTGTCTGTGCGACGTTTCGACGAGGTCTCACTCGTCATCTTCAGGCTGGTGCTTTCGGCTTCTTGTTACTGGAACAGAGCAGAATCTGGAGTTTGAGTTCCTATAAATACTGTTGAGGGGTGTGGTGTATAGCCTCCAACGTTCTGGGCAGAGAGGAAGTTCCTAGATTAGTGTGCCTTTTCTTCTTTTGTTCCTTAATTACTTGAGGGATATCTTGAGTGATTTCATGAGTGATATTCTGAATACCACTGGGTGGGTCATTAAGTGTAGATTAGTTGCTAAAGCAGGACACGAAATTAATTTTGCAGATTCCAAATTCCAAATTCCAAAGTGTAGATTAGTTGCTAAAGCAGGACACGAAATTAATTTTGCAGATTCCAAATTGCTCTTTAACATGGAACATCACCACAAGAGAATAATCATGGAAGCCATCGAGATAGAGAAACACCCTCACAACATGAACAAGCGTGACGACACGTCCCGCCTGCCAGACATCTGGAAATTAGCCCTCCCCACAAAAACCGACACCAGAACCAGAGGCACACAGAACGCCGTCACCAATCAACCACACCAGACCCAAACCCAGACCCTCTCCACAGACATATTACAGACTCCATCCAGTAGCCAAACTATAGTGGCACCTCTGGATGCTGCACCCCCCTGCAATCCCTACACAGATCTGGCTGGCACAAGGCACAAAACCACAGCTCGCCCCTATACACGAAGCCAAGCCAGAGCACAACTAAATGCAGCACAGCCATCTTCTCAGAAAAACTCTTCACAAGCTCAAGAGGTCAAGACACGAAAGCTTTAGCAACTAATCTACACTTAATGACCCACCCAGTGGTACTCAGAATATCACTCATGAAATCACCCAAGATATCCCTCAAGTAATTAAGGAACAAAAGAAGAAAAGGCACACTAATCTAGGAACTTCCTCTCTGCCCAGAACGTTGGAGGCTATACACCACACCCCTCAACAGTATTTATAGGAACTCAAACACCAGACTCTGCTCTGTTCCAGTAACAAGAAGCCGAAAGCACCAGCCTGAAGATGACGAGTGAGACCTCGTCGAAACGTCGCACAGACACCCCGACTCTTACACGGGAAGACACCCGAAGACACCAAAACCTGCATTCCTGTACCCATGAAAATCTACGAAAGCAAATATATATGGCAAATATATATACATGGAACATCACCACAAGAGAATAATCATGGAAGCCATCGAGATAGAGAAACACCCTCACAACATGAACAAGCGTGACGACACGTCCCGCCTGCCAGACATCTGGAAATTAGCCCTCCCCACAAAAACCGACACCAGAACCAGAGGCACACTGAACGCCGTCACCAATCAACCACACCAGACCCAAACCCAGACCCTCTCCACAGACATATTACAGACTCCATCAAGTAGCCAAACTATAGTGGCACCTCCGGATGCTGCACCCCCCTGCAATCCCTACACAGATCGGGCTGGCACAAGGCACAAAATCACAGCTCGCCCCTATACACGAAGCCAAGCCAGAGCACAACTAAATGCAGCACAGCCATCTTCTCAGAAAAACTCTTCACAAGCTCAAGAGGTCAAGACACGAAAGCTTTAGCAACTAATCTACACTTAATGACCCACCCAGTGGTATTCAGAATATCACTCATGAAATCACTCAAGATATCCCTCAAGTAATTAAGGAACAAAAGAAGAAAAGACACACTAATCTAGGAACTTCCTCTCTGCCCAGAACGTTGGAGGCTATACACCACACCCCTCAACAGTATTTATAGGAACTCAAACACCAGATTCTGCTCTGTTCCAGTAACAAGAAGCCGAAAGCACCAGCCTGAAGATGACGAGTGAGACCTCGTCGAAACGTCGCCCAGACACCCTGACTCTTACACGGGAAGACACCCGAAGACACCAAAACCTGCATATATATATATATATATATATATATATAAGCCAATACTGCTCATCACTTGTAACCAATAAAGTTGTGGCCTTATTTAGCCCATTAACCTTAATAATTGTGTCATGTGTCTTTATTTCCACTGGGGGAGGGGCAGGAACGCACCACGCAAAAGAAAAAAAAAGAGCCTCAAAAACAAAAACGCAAAATAAATAGCAAAAGCAGGCAGACCTCAGCGTAACACTCAAAACGGAAGTGTGGAACTCAAATCGGAAGCGTAGCACTCAAAATGGAGCACGTTTGACTTCTGGAAAAGGATTTGCAAACCAGAACTCTTACTTCCGGGTTTGCAGTGTTTGGGGTCCAGGTTGTTTGAGTTCCAAGGCGTTTGAGAACCAAGGTACCACGGTATTTCTAAGAAATTTCCTTGCTGGGTGGCTGGGGCGTGTTTCAAAGCACAGGTGAGTTGGAAGATGAGCCTTCTGGATCCGACCAACGGCCCACCTATTGTGAACAACCTGACCCCTGTAGGAAACTCACAAACAGGACCAGACCACAAGAACAACTCTCCCCTCCTGCAGTTTCCAGCAACTGAAATTAGGAAGCATCAGTTTCTCTGGTTGCGGAGACAGAGCAGAACCAGCCAGCCATGTTGTTGTTGTTTAGTCGTTTAGTCGTGTCCGACTCTTCGTGACCCCCTGGACCAGAGAACGCCAGGCACTCCTGTCTTCCACTGCCTCCCGCAGTTTGGTCAAACTCATGCTGGTAGCTTCGAGAACACTGTCCAGCCATCTTGTCCTCTGTTGTCCCCTTCTCCTTGTGCTCTCCATCCTTCCCAACATCAGGGTCTTTTCCAGGGATTCTTCTCTTCTCATGAGGTGGCCAAAGTCTTGGAGCCTCAGCTTCAGGATCTGTCCTTCCAGTGAGCACTCAGGGCTGATTTCCTTCAGAATGGATACGTTTGATCTTCTTGCAGTCCATGGGACTCTCAAGAGTCTCCTCCAGCACCAGAATTCAAAAGCATCCATTCTTCGGCAATCAGCCTTCTTTATGGTCCAGCTTCCACTTCCACTTCCAGCCAGCCATGCTTTATTCCAAAATACTCCATTATACCCCACCAGATCATTTTCAGCCCTCATTGGGCTGTTTTGTTCTCTCTCTTTCTCCCACCAAGGTTTCTCCCCGTCCTTCAGATTTTGGGGTCCCCCTCTTGCATGCCGATATCCTCCTCTTGTATTTCAATGACCCCATTTTTGCTAGAGCGCTTGCCATCTGGGTTGGTTATTAAGCAGAGTTATAAACGCTAGGAAAAAATGTTTTATTATGATTATTTATTAAAGCAAGGGGGGCATGGCTTTTCCACGCCAAAAGTCATGCGAGCCCAAGCTCTGCCCACCTCCCACCCCCACCCCAGCCACTCCTGGTTTAAATAACATTGCTAACAAATATCTCTATTCCCTTTCTTCAAGGAAACATCCCTTTTTATCTCTCAGGCCCTCTGCTTTCCTTTCTCCTCTTGCTCCTTCACAGGAAGCGGAGCCTGAATGGGGGGGGGGGGAAACCGTAGCAACAATTAAGAATTTCATTATGATACAATAGGACAGTTATTGCGGCAGCATAATTATTAAGCTATAATTGCTAATTGTCTTATTAGCATTTAACAATTATGCAAATAATGGCAAACAGGCTGTAATAGCAATAAAATTACTCCTTTTATTTTTACACTAATAAAGAGATTGCAGATTGCGGCGATGGCCATTTTGCTCTCCAGAGTTTATTGGGAATGACTCATGAGCTGAATAAAAAAAGCTCCAATTGACGCTCTGTGTACGCGGGGAACGGGGGGGGGTGTTCCTACATTTGGGGGCGGGGATTGGCTCTGTTAATGGGTTTGGAGTTTGGTTTCCCAGCTTCTTGATTCATGTGGGATCTCATCTGCATCTTTGCGGGGGAATGAGGCAATCTGATATTATTATTATTGCTTTTTCTATCCCACCTTTTTCTCCCAGGACCTCAGAGTGGCGAACCTAGCAGTTCGAAAGCACACCAGTGCAAGTAGATAAATAGGTACCGCTCCAGTGGGAAGGTAAACGGCGTTTCCGTGCGCTCTGGTTTCCATCATGGTGTCCCGTTGCACCAGAAGCGGTTTAGTCAGCAAACCTTTTCAGCAGGGGGCCAGTCCACTGTCCCTCAGACCTTGTGGTGAGCCGGACTATATTTTTTTTTTTGGGGGGGGATGAACGAATTCCTATGCCCCACAAAAAACCAAGAGATACATTTTAAATAAAAGGACACATTCTACTCATGGAAAAACACGCTGATTCCCGGACCGTCCGTGGGCTGGATTTAGAAGGCGACTGGGTCGGATCCAGCCCCCGGGCCTTAGTTTGCCTACCCATGGGTTTAGCCCTGCTGGCCACATGACCCGGAAAACTGTCTGTGGACAAACGCTGGCTCCCTTGGCCTGAAAGCGAGATGAGCGCCGCAACCCCAGAGTCGCCTTTGACTGGACTTCACCATCCAGGGGTCCTTTACCTATTTAATCCCCACAACAACCCTGTGAGTTAGGTCAGGTTGAGAGGTAGTGAGCCAGCTTCCAAGGTGCAAGGATGAACGGGGATTCGAACCCTGGTCTCCCAAGTTATAATTCAGCCCGGAGAGACCCCAGTTCAGCACTGCAGGTCTGGCAACTCCTTTTCCATCATCAGGGCAAAGCCTTCGGCAACGCTTCCTCCTTGGCCGGACGCTGGTAAAAGGTCAGAAGTTGGCAGGACGGGTGGGGAACTATCCAGCGGCAGGCAAGCCAGATTCGTCATTCTGAAGCCGTCCGGGGAAATACCTAGGCGATTAGCCTCAGATTTCATTCCAGGCCCGTTGTGGGCACTCAAGTCGTTTGCTGAAGCTGCCGCGGTCAGATGTGAACTGTTAGTTTGACTCCAGAGAATGCAGCAATCTCTGTGATGGGAAACGTGCCTGGCCTGATGTTTCGGAGGAAGGAAGCTGCAGATTCAGAAGCCTTCCTTCCCGCTACCTGGTCGACTGCAAGCAAACACCAAGTTTGTGACATCGCGCCCCCCCCCAATATATAGGGTCGGACACTGTTTGGCACATCTTGGAATGCACAAGCAGGGTGGGATATGCTAACCCCTTTTCACTTGTCCCCATCATCCGTACATTTAATAATAATAATAATAATAATAATATAATTATAATTAGCGTGCCTCTGAACATTGGACTCCTGTTCAGTCGCCATATCTGCTTGCTGTTGACAGAATGGGCCCACTATGGATTTGCCCTCTGTTTGAAAGCCACCTGAACCAGTGTCAGCCACCATCATTTCATGTGGCGGTGAGTTCCATAAGCTGACGGTCGTGCATGCCAGAAATGATATTATTGCACTGTTTTTCCCTTGCCTTTGTATAATGAAATGTGTTATTTCTCGCCTCTGAAGTAGCCTATCAAGAAGCACGTGGTGCAACGCAGCAATTGATTAACACAGAGCTAATAAACAAGAGTTTTATGATCACTTAAATGTTGAGAGGCATACGGTTTCAGCTTTGTATTCTCTTATTTGTTACTTTGGGCCATATGACTAATAATAATACTGATCCTGCTGTGGTGGCTCAAGTCTGCTTCCATCCCAAATACTCTCTGCACCTCCAGGGGTCACTCAAACTGCCACCCACTCCCAAACTCAACTGACCCTCCCACGCCGGGATCCTTAGGAAAGGAAAGGAAAGCAAAGCTGCCCATATCATAATGCCATTATACGAATCTGCAGTGCGACCGCATTTGGATTACTGTGCACAGTTCTGGTCACCTCGTCTCAAAGAGGAGTTGGAAAAGGGAAGCCAAAATGGTCAATGGGAAGAAGCGACTCCTCTATGCAGAAAGGTTGTAGCATTTGGGACTTTCTGGAGGGTAAAGAGGTGACACAATAAAAGGGTCTAAAATTATGCATGGCAAGGAGAAAGGGGATGAAGTTCTTCTCTGTCTCTCCTCATGCTAGAACTTGTGGGGATCCAGTGAAGCTGAAGGGTGGATGATTCAGGACAGATAAATTTCTTCATGCAGCACATGAGGCAGTGATGGCCACCAGCTTGGATAGCTTTTTAAAAAGAGGATTAGACAAATTCACAGAGAAAGCTATCAATGGTAAGTAGCCATGGTGGCTATTGCTCTACCTTCCACAGCCAGAAGTAGCAATACTTTGGAATACCAATTGCACCAATAAGAAGATCAGTAGATTAGTAAACGTAAAGGACCCCTGGACAGTTAAGTCCAGTCAAAGGCAACTATGGGGTGCAGCGCTCATCTTGCTTTCAGGCTGAGGGAGCCGGCGTTTGTCCACAGACAGTTTTGTGGGTCATGTAGCCAGCATGACTAAACCCATGGGTAGGCAAACTAAGGCCCGGGGGCCGGATCTGGCCCAGTCGCTATTTACACATATGTACCATCTGAGCATGGGATGTGGGTAGCGCTGTGGTCTAAACCACTGAGCCTCTTGGGCTTGCCGATCAGAAGGTCGGCGGTTCAGATCCCCGTGACGGGGTGAGCTCCCGTTCCTCGGTCCCTGCTCCTGCCAACCTAGCAGTTCGAAAGCACATCACATGCAAGTAGATAAATAGGTACCACTCCCGCGGGAAGGTAAACGGTGTTTCCGTGCGCTGCTCTGGTTTCGCCAGAAGCAGCTTAGTCATGCTGGCCACATGACCCGGAAAAACTGTCTGCGGACAAACGCCGGCTCCCTCGGCAGTAAAGCGAGATGAGCGCTGCACCCCATAGTCGCCTTTGACTGGACTTAACTGTCCAGGGGTCCTATACCTTTACTAATCAACTGATCTTCTTATTGCTGCAATTGGTATTCCAAAGTATTGCTGCTTCTAGCTGTGGAGGGTAGAGCAATAGCCATCATGGCTACTAACCATCGATAGCTTTCTCTGTGAATTTGTCTAATCCTCTTTTTAAAAAGCCATCTAGCCTGGTGACCATCACTGCCTCATTCAGGACTGAGTCCTTTACCTTTATATGTTTACCTTAATTGTGCCTCATGGCATGAACAAGATGTTACTTACATAGATACCTGGCCATCACACGTCCCAAGCCCAGAAGCCCCAGCGGGTATCGACCCCTCCCTGCCGAACTTCCAGATTTAATCAAGATGTGTTAAAGGGAAGCGTGAAACAAAGGAGCAGAAGGCCGCTGGGTCGGCATCCATTTCCATGCTGCGGTCCTCTGTACTGAATGGATAACCTGTCCCTGAGACGAAATGACCCAGGCAAAGAAGACCAGACAGCAGCGATCTGTCTCCTGCTGTCCATCGGTGTTTAGGAGGGCCATCAATCTGGCCGTCACCGAGTATCTCAGGACCACTAATTCTCTGGCTTCTGGGTCTTTGTCTCCTGGGTCTTCACTTCGTTTGTCTCGGGCTCGTCGCTGCATCACCTCAAGCCTTACGGAAGCGGATAAGGACTTGTGTCCTTGACAGGTCGACGAGAGATGGGCTGAGAGGCATGTGCTTTAAACGAAGGGTGCCTGGTTTATTTATTTATTGCCCAGGTGGATCTCTCAGTTCTTAACAACACTGAAGAGAGAGATAACGAAGTACCTTCTCCCATGACTTCCTAAGGTTCACCCATAGGAAAACCGTGGCTTTCTGTGTGTTGCTAGACTACAGCTCTTGCCACTTCTGACCACTGGCCCTGCTGCCTGGGACTGATGAGAGCTAGAGACCAGCAGCAACCCGGGACATATAAAAGAAAGCCCTTCTTCGCAGAGCTCAGAGTTGAACTAGGGAACTCATTGCCACAGGAGGCAGCAATGGCCAGCAACCTGGATGGCTTTCAAAGAGGATTAGACATATTCCCAGAGAAGAGGAATGGCTACTAGGCATGTGGCAGTTTCAGATTTATCTCTGTAACCTGGAGAATTTCATCCAGAGATCACCAGGTGTCGTTGTGCAAGCTCAGATCATCTTTAATGAAGGTTAAAAAACAGGTTCAAAAGGTTAAAAACAGAAAGGAAAACTGTGTTTTGTTTTTTTGAACGAGGCAGAAGCAAATTTACCCCTTGGGTTACATTTTCAAGAGCAAGCCATCGTAAAAAAGGAAAGAGAAACCAAATGGAGATGCATAAATAAAGGCAGCGCAACAGGAAAACAACTATTTTTAATTTTTTAAAAAATGAAACATCATCAGGTTGTTGTTGTGGAGCTGGTTGGCTGCACTGGAAAGTGTTTTGGCAAAACCACACCCCAGCAACAGTCCAACAGATACCCCCACTTTTTGGCCGCCCCAAATGAGAGGGGTGCTCACCACACTGGAGAGGCAAAATGGCTTCTAATCAGGACTTCCAAGACATTTTGCTCTCTGCCTAAATCAGAGCTAGGGAACACCTGGCCCTCCAGATGTTGGACTACATCCGCCCCAGCTGGCATGGTCAACAGCCAGGGATGTTGGGAGCTTTGTCCGACAACACCGGGATGGCCACAGGTTCCTCATCCCTGACCTCAATCAATGGCTGGAGTGGAGCAGTAACAGCATCCCTTAAGCCAAAGTGGCCTTTGTCCTTTTTTGTGGAAGATGCCTGGTAAGAAGTACCAGGGACTGGTCCTCGCCAGTAGGCAGACTCAGGCATGTGCCTTCTCCTCGGGTTCTTCACTATCAAGGTCCAGCCAAGGTCCTTCTGTCCTCTCGGAGTCCTGAGCCACCAGGTGGTCCCTCTTCATATCATGGCTTCCATATGCAAAATCTTCAGGGCTTCCGAGATCTGGGAGCTGGTGTCCATCTGCCCGTACATCCCCACCAGGAAGGCCCTCTGGAGCAAAATGGCAGCATGCTCTGCGAAGAAGAACGAGAGAGATGGGCGCAGGCAGAGGAGACGAAGGAGGCACAGCAGATTCATTCAGGAGGCGGGTGGGTTCGCCACAGGAGACGCAGGCTGGCCCAGGACCCTTCCTCATGCCCACCCCCCAAAAAAACCAGAAGCAGAGCCCTGCGTTAGGAAGAGAGGACTTACACTAGTGGCCAAAATTGTGAAAGCCTTTTGGGGAAAGTGTATTTCTGAGGTTTGATGGCTCATAACACCACTTTCTTTTGGAGTAATACCATGAAATTATATATCAATGGAAAGATAATTTAATGAAGAATGTAATGCAATGAAGTTTGTTCAATTATCTGTATTCTATCAAAAGTTATAGCCAAATAAGCAGGAAAAGGAAACTTAGGTTCATACGCAGCAATGTTTCTGAATACCAGTTGCTGGAAACCACAGGGGGAGAGAGGGCTTTTGGGCTGGGGTCCTGCTTGCAGCAGCCCAGAATGCTGCGGCGAGACTACGTACGGGGTCCTCACCACGGGATCAGATTCATCCGGTGCTATACCAATTGCACTGGCTCCCAGTGGAGTACAGGATCAGGTTTAAGGTGCTGGTTTTAATCTTTGAAGCCCTATACGGCCTAGGACCCTCGTACCTGGTATGTCCCACGGAGGACCTTACGGTCCACAAATAAAAACATCTTGGAGGTCCCGGGCCACAGGGAGGTTAGGCTGGCCTCAACCAGAGCCAGGGCTTTTTTGGCCATTGCCCCGATCTGGTGGAACGCTCTGTCACAAGAGACTAGGGCCTTGCGGGACTTGACATCTTTCCGCAGGGCCTGCAAGACAGAGCTGTTCCACCAGGCCTTTGGTCAGGGCACAGCCTGACTCCCTCTCTCGTTCTGTAATCCTCTTAGAACTCTAGCCCAATGGTTGCCATTAATTTGATTCTGAATTGTTTTTAGAATGTATTTTGTGGCTTGCTGTTGTTTTACATTATATTTACCGTATTTTTCGCTCTATAACACGTACCCGACCATAACACACACGTAGTTTTTAGAGGAGGAAAATCCGTAGGCATGCCACCCGTAGGCATTCCCTCCATAACACGCACAGACATTTCCGCTTACTTTTTAGGAGGAAAAAAGTGAGTGTTATGGTGCAAAAAATATGGTAGTTTATAGTTTAGATTATAGTTTAGAAATTATTTATTGTAACTGTTGAGTGGATTTCTGTTTAACTTTTGTGTTATTATTATTATTTAATACTATTCTAATGATTGTTGAATGTTACTTTTCTGATGTAGGTTGCCTATTTTAAAGTTATGTTTTATTATCACATTTTTGTATTGCATTAGATTGTTATAAGATGTACATTTTTTGTTTCTTCAGCTTGTAAACCGCCTTGAGTATTGGAAGATAGAAAGACAGTATACAAATAAAAAAATTAATTGTTTGTGGTTTTATGTAAACTGTGCTATTTTTACTGTTGTTAGCTGCTCTGAGCCCTGCTTTGGCTGGGAAGGGCGGGATATAAATAAATAAATAAATAAATAAATAAATAAATAAATAAATAAATAAATAAATTATTATTATTATTATTATTATTATTATTATTATTATTATAGCTTCCCCTTTCGTACTGCACAGCTCAATCAGCAATGTCAGAGACTCAGCTGAGCTGCCACCATACCGATCAGAATCACCTCAGCCTAACGGGAACGCCTGCCAATATTTGCCCAGGATCAGAGAAAAAGGTTGCCTACTGACATTTGACCAAAGCGTACACACGGCCCCATCGTGCCAACTACTGGGCGGGAGAAGCATTTGTCAGAAGAGGACGCAAACTCTGAGAAGCCCAAGCCGAACCCACAGACTCTGAAGGAAAAGCCAACGAGCCGCTCCTCTGGGGCTTCCACACTAAATGCCACCTGTGTTTTCAGAGCAAAGAAAAGTAGCTGGAAAAGTTGGGTTCTGAAGGAGGGTGGAAGGCTGGGAGCTGAAACTGAGCACAGAGGTGGAGGGCTAAAAGGAGGCAAAGCTATTCTGGTGCTGGGCCGGGGCAGGTGGGGTTTAGTAGCAGGACCTATCTTGGAAATAATGGAAAAGAACTATCCCAGTATGTTTCCGAGCACAATTCAAAATGTTGGTGCTGACGTTGAAAGCCCTAAACGGCCTTGGCCCAGTATACCTGAAGGAGTGTCTCTTTACTATGGCCCGTTTCCATTCTATACCCATGGCCTTCCTCCAGGGGATTTACTCTAAGACCCCTATTACTCAGCGTCTATGTCCATGCACAATGAATGAAGTAGAGGACTTCATACATTTCTTTTTCTACTGCCCTATCTATGAGCCAATAAGATCTAAGCTCCTCCTCTTGATCCCGTCCACCATTACGTCTAAGGAAGACTGTTTGAAATCGCTTCTTGTGGACGCAAATCCCCAAATTTCACGTGGAGTGGCAATCTTCATAGTGCAGGCTCTGAAACTCAGGGCTACTCTGACAGGGTAGTGTGTCCTAGACCTGGACCTGTTTTAATTCTTTTTATTACACCTTTTTTATATATATCCGCATATTAGATTTTTGGCGCTGGCAACTAAATCTTTGCATTATTGTCTTAGGGTAATTTAAATGTCATTACGCCAGCAATATCGCCTTGAATTTTGCTTGGTTGCTTGTCTCTAGCATTTTTGTATTGTCTTATTTTGCTACGGCTGTATGCTAATGCAATAAAGGTTTGAATTGAATTGAAAATTACAGGAGTGTCTCTACCCCCATCGTTCTGCCCAGACACTGAGGTCCAGCTCCAAGGGCCTTCTGGCGGATCCCTCCCTGCAAGAAGCGAAGTTACGGGGAACCAGGCAGAGGGTCTTCTCGGTGGTGGCGCCCGCCCTGTGGAAGGCCCTCCCAGCAGATGTCAAGGAGATAAACAACTATCTGACTTTTTAGAAGACATTTTTAAGGCAGTCCTGTTTAGGGAGGTTTTTAATGTCTGGTGTTTTATTGCGCTTTTAGTTCTGTTAGGAAATCCAGCCAGATGGGCAGGGTATAAGTACAGTGGTATCTCGGGTTAAGTACTTAATTCGTTCCGGAGGTCAGTTCTTAACCTGAAACTGTTCTTAACCTGAGGTACCACTTTAGCTAATGCTGCCACTGTGCAATTTCTGTTCTCATCCTGAAGCAAAGTTCTTAACCCGAGGTACTATTTCTGGGTTAGCGGAGTCTGTAATCTGAAGTGTCTTTAACCTGAAGTGTCTGTAACTCAAGGTACCACTGTAATACATTATTATTATTATTTATTTACATTATTATTATTATTATTATTATTATTATTATTATTATCCATGTTGACAACCATCGGTCTCGAGAGTCAACAGAGTGTGCCTCCAGAGGTGAAGCCAAACAGCTGTGTTAGTAGCACCTAAATGACCTGGGCAGTGTGTATGGAAGTCCTGGGCTGCCCAGACAAGCCCACCCCCACCCCATCATCCTCCAAGGAGCACGAAGAAGCTAGCTGTGGTTCTCCTCTCTTGTTTGATCCTCACAACAAACCTGTGAGGTACGCTAAGCTAAGACCCAGTGACTGGCCTAAGGCCGCCCAGGAAGTGTGATGGCTGAGTGGGAATTCGAACTCGCATCTCCCCAGTACAAGACTCTAACCGCTGCTCCACACTGCCTCTCTCCTTGAAGGTCAAGGGCTCTTCACCCCTTCCCTAGCTGTGCTTCTGTTACATCGGAGGAGCCAGCCTTACACAAATGCAAACCTCTCCCCCCTTCCCCTTGGCATTTTCTGAGTGTTCAGAGTCTCTCGCTCGCTTACACTGAGCTCTGCAATTCTTACAACCACCTTGCAAAGCACGGTGGCCGTTTTGAAGCATCGGGAGAAGCAACTGCCTGCTCTTACCTTGGCAAAGGAGGGTGTACTCAGGCAGGTTTCTCAGAGCTGTCTGAACAACCTCAAAGTCACGGCTGCCAAGGCAGTACATGAACGTGGGGAGGAAGTCGGCCGCAATGCTGGAAAAGTGGAAAGGAGAGAGAGGATTTCGGTGGGTCGAAAATATCAGGAAAGCAAGGCTGCTGTTTCAGGCCAAAGCCCCATTTAGTTCAGTGTCCTGTTTGCACAGAAGGCAGGAATATGGAAAGCCCCCAAGTGGGATGTAAGGGCAACAGCACTCTCCCATTGTTGTTCCCTCGCATTTGGTATTTGGAGGTAGACTGCTGTTGTGCAGGGAGGTTCTGCGCAGCCATGGTGAAGAACAGACTACTCCTTCCACCACAAAGGTGTTGCATCCCCTGTTAGTGGCCGTCGCGACAGCTTGTAAAATTGAGCTTTATCTGTATTTAAAAGCATGCCTGATCTGCTTAATATTTGTAACGATGTCTAAGCGGCATGCAAAGATGCAACATGAAAACAGGAGGGGAGAGTGCTCTTGTGTTCAGGATGGTGGACTAGATGGGCCACGGGCCTGATCCTGCCAGGCCTCTTTTTGTGTTCTTACACTACAGTTGTTCGGCTTTGCAGCTGGCCTGTACCCAAACCCATCACCGCCTCCTGTTTCTTGCAGATTTACAACCAAGTCACGTGGTTCCTGAGATCTACAGCCACCCATTCCTTGTTGGACAGCGTTGCCCTGGTACTGATTCTGTTTCTAACTGAGTGATCTCTGTCATATGTCTCAGGAACGGTCTGGAATTCGTTCCCCCTCCCTGGGGTTTTCAAGGGGGTGCCCTCTACGAGCAAAGCGGCTCGAGTAAAACATCCTGTGTTGGTTCCTAGGCCCCATCAGCTCTGCCCTCCACGCAGGGTCTGCCCATCCGCACCTGGGGTTGTTCTGTATAGAGCGCAGCGCGAGGGAAAAAGCGAGATTCCGGCAGGTTTCCTCGGGAGAGCTCATCAGTCTTTGCAGGTGAGTCTGAGCGGTGGAAGAGAGAAAGGACGTTGGAGGGCCATGCAAGTAACCCCTACTAACAGCCAAGTACTGGAAGCGTGACCATATACCAACCAGAGAAAAATGGCTACAGCAGCTGAGCTTGCTAAGTTGACTGAAGCCTTAAGGAACAAGTCAAATAAAATAGTCCAGAAGGAATGGGAATGCCTAAATATCGAGTCAAGGTTCAACAAGCAAGATTTGGTTGTGTTTAGAATAAACCCGTAAGTAGGAAAATGTCTCCTTATACCAAGATGAGGAATATATTCAAATACAGAGAAATTGCTTTAGTTATAAGAAATGAACCACCGTGAGGTCGACAGAAGTCAAAAAAACCAAAAGTATAATAAAAAGAGATTCACCCCAGAAGGGTCAGCATCTCAGTAGAGAAATGACATTCTGAGCTGTCTGTTATAGTTACCTTGTATTATATTTATGTTCTTACTTTTTGCGTTTGCTCTGTTTTCTTTTTTTCTGTTTCTTTTCTTTTCTTTTTTGTATTCAATTGAAATGTTTTTATACTTTGTTTTGTTTGTATAACAATTTAATAATAATAATAATAATAATAATAATAATAATAATAATAATAATAAATAGTTACAGAACCCCGTTGGTGGTTCTGAGTAAGAGATAGCAACTTCCAGGGTTGGTTTTTCTGTAGGAGAGAGGTGGGCATTCCAGCCCAGGACTCTCTTCCCCTCCTACAACCCCAAGAAGTAAAAGAATTTGGCTGCAGGAGTGTTCCCTTTTGGCAAATCTCTGGAGTATCTACAGTGGCTGGCAGTGGCCATGGGGAAAACTGGCACTGCCAGGGCCGGCTTGTGCCCAGAAACAGAGCAGGAAGAGGTGGAACCTACTGTTAGCCCCAGGGCATGCTGGGATGAAAGGGAGCCAGGGTACCTCAAGGGATACCCTGAAACTCATACCCAGGTCAATCTGCCCACACATCGAGATCAACATTGGAGCTTCCCTGCCATTTGTCTGCCACCTAGGGTACGGATTGCTTGCGGAGCACTGACTTCCATTTTCGCAAACGCTACCTAACCTCTTGCATGGAATTCTTACTCGCCACAGGCGATTAGGCTGCTTAGGAGTTTGGCCAAAGTCAGGGGTCTGCAAAGTTTTTCAGCAGGGGGCTGGTCCTCTGTCCCTGAGACCTTGTGGGGGGCCGGACTATATTTTGGAAAAAGG
The DNA here is from genome assembly GCF_965113315.1 of Podarcis vaucheri. Taxonomy (NCBI): domain Eukaryota; kingdom Metazoa; phylum Chordata; class Lepidosauria; order Squamata; family Lacertidae; genus Podarcis; species Podarcis vaucheri. Next base: position 50,741,879 of record NC_138752.1, read on the forward strand.
AAAAGAAATGAACCAATTCCTATGCCCCACAAATAACTCGGAGATGCATTTTAAATAAAAGGACACATTCTATTCATGTAAAATCACACTGATTCCCGGACCGTCTGCAGGCCGGATTTAGAAGGCGAATGGGCCGGATCCGGCCCCCGGGCCTTAGTTTGCCTACCCATGGCCAAAGTAGTTGGCGACACAAGCTCTGTCAACCCTTTTTCCGAAAGGGTGGGGAAATGAACATTCCACCGAAGAGCAAGAGCAAGGGCAGAGCAAGAGAGACACAAAGCAGACAACTGAACGAGGATGGGGGCAACATACGGAAAAGAAGGCAAGGATTTCCGGTCTTCGCCTGGACATCTCGTCGATATCGGTCAGCACCTCCAGGATATCTGGGAAGTGGGGCGAAACAAAGAGACTGGGGTGAGCAATCTGGTGTCCCTACCCCTAAGAAAGGGGGGGAGGAAGGAGCTGACAGCCTCTCAAGGGAACGCAATCTGCTTCCTAACAGCTCTTCATAATCAAACTTATCCCTTATACACAAAGTCGATTGCTGTGGTCTGCGGGACAGTCTCTTCTGCAAGTTCCAAAGATCTCAGAAACTTTCTCTGCAGTAAGTCGGAGCAGTGCTTTTAGTGTGGTGGCCCCTGTTCTGTGGAACAGCATCGCTATCAATATACCACAGGCGCCCCCTATCTGCACTTTCTGGAACAGCCGGAGACATTTTAGTTCCAACAGGCTTGCTTGGCTGGATAAATGGGGCTCTAATGGGAGTGTTCACTTGTTAGGCTTTTAGTTGTGTTTTAAATATATTTCCTGTTTTTTGTGTGTTTAACTGTTTTTAGTTATTTTATGTGTAAATCGCCGTGAGATGGCAGTTTAGGAGGCGATTAATAAATTAATTGAAATAACCACCACCACCACAACAACAATAAGCACATAGCTCTTCCAAGCACTCCAGGCACACCGTTTTGTTGTAATTCATAGAATCATAGAATCATAGAGTTGGAAGAGACCACAAGGGCCATCGAATCCAACCCCCTGCCAAGCAGGAAACACCATCAGAGCACTCCTGACATAGGGTTGTCAAGCCTCTGCTTAAAGACCTCCAAAGTAGGAGACTCCACCACACTCCTTGGCAGCAAATTCCACTGTCGAACAGCTCTTACCGTCAGGAAATTCTTCCTAATGTTTAGGTGGAATCTTCTTTCTTGTAGTTTGGATCCATTGCTCCGTGTCCGCTTCTCTGGAGCAGCAGAAAACAACCTTTCTCCCTCCTCTATGTGACATCCTTTTATATATTTGAACATGGCTATCATATCACCCCTTAACCTCCTCTTCTCCAGGCTAAACATGCCCAGCTCCCTTAGCCATTCCTCATAAGGCATCACTTCCAGGCCTTTGACCATTTTGGTTGCCTTCCTCTGGACACGTTTCAGTTCGTCAGTGTCCTTCTTGAACTGTGGTGCCCAGAACTGGACACAGTACTCCAGGTGAGGTCTGACCAGAGCAGAATACAGTGGCACTATTACTTCCCTTGATCTAGATGCTATACTCCTATTGATGCAGCCCAGAATTGCATTGGCTTTTTTAGCTGCCGCGTCGCACTGTTGGCTCATGTCAAGTTTGTGGTCAACCAAGACTCCTAGATCCTTTTCACATGTACTGCTCTCAAGCCAGGTGTCACCCATCTTGTATTTGTGCCTCTCATTTTTTTTGCCCAAGTGCAATACTTTACATTTCTCCCTGTTAAAGTTGTCTAAGACCACCCATGCAATTCACAGCAGAGGCAAGGATTTAGCCAGTAGTTTCCTGGTTCACAGGCTATTACACCAAGAGTTGGGATGTAAACCTAGTAGCGTTAGACCGATTCACAGGTCACCTGTGGCTTCTGTAGGGAAATGATTCCCCACTGAGGGGGCCCCCATAGCAAGGAGCGCCACGTGTATATCCTAAGGGAGCCGGAGGGCTCTGACCTGCCTCTCTCCACCTGGCCTGGGGCGGGGCCTGACAGGCTCCATAAAGGACGGCTGTTGCTTGACAAAGAGGGCTCCTTTTTAAAATTGTTTTTATTTCTTATCTATGTCATTTTAAATTGTTATTGATATTAGTGTTGTACTTTTAGTTTTAGATTTTATGATTTATGTGGAAATTGTTTTCCATTTGGTTGTGCACCTTTTGATGTGTTTTATTTATTGTTTATGACTTTTGTTATATTGGCAATAATAATAATAATAATAATAATAATAATAATAATATTTTATTTATACCCCGCCCTCCCTCGGCCAGAGGGCAGCTCAGGGCAGCTAAAACCAGTAAAATCACAATAAAAACGTAATAGGGGAGGGAAGAAAACAACAACAATTTAAAATACAGTGGTACCTTGGGGTAAGTACTTAATTCATTCTGGGGGTCCGTTCTTAACCTGAAACTGTTCTTAACCTGAAGCACCACTTTAGCTAATGGGGCCTCCTGCTGCTGCGTGCCGCCGAAGCACGATTTCTGTTCTCATCCTGAAGCAAAGTTCTTAACCCGAGGTACTATTTCTGGGTTAGCGAAGTCTGTAACCTGAAGCGTATGTAACCCAAGGTACCACTGTACGGGTTAAAATACAATTTAAAATGCAGCCTCATTTTAATAGTAGCCCATAGATCAAAACCATAAGGGGAGGGAAACATAAGGGTCAGACTGAGTCCAAACCAAAGATTGTAAAGCGCCTTGACTATTGCTTTAACTATGGAAAGGCGGCATACAAATAAAATGCTGCTGCTGCTGCTGCTGAATGCCCCCTGCCATTGAACATTGCCCCCCACCTCTGCAACGTTTGGGTACCAGCACTGTGCAAGCATTGGATCAGTGTTTTCAAAATGCGTTATCGTTTTCAGAAGCATGTTCACCGTGAGGAATACCCTGTCTGAAACCCTGGGCAGAGCTGCGGCCCAGTCAATGCAGACCATATTGGCCTTGACTTACCCTCCACAGCCTGACCTCTGGACAGTCGCTTCATGTACGGGGCCATTTCGGCTGGAGTGAGAGGAGTGAAGAGAGAGACACTGACAAGGGGGAAGGAACTGGCGCCGGGGACTTCATCTGAAGATGCGCGGAAGAGAGAGGGAGAGGGTTTTGTTAGTGCTCTGTTAGGTGCGCAGATCTCAGAGTCCAGAAGTAGTAGTAGTAGTAGTAGTAATAATAGTAGTAGTAGTAGTAGTAGTAGTAGTAGTAATAATAATAATAATAATAATAATTTATTCATACCCCGCCCATCTGGCTGGATAATAATAATAATAATAATAATAATAATAATAATAATAATAATAATTTATTCATACCCCGCCCTTCTGGCTGGGTTGTCCCACCCTCTCTGGGAGGCTTCCAACACACATAAAAATAATAATAAAACATCAAACACTAATAGTAACAACCAGGTCCTAAATAAAAAGTCACCCTAACTTTAAAATAAGCAACTTATATAAAATAAAGCAATATATGTATTCAATAATCTATTAGAATCCAACAGTAAACATCAGCAAATAATAATTTAGCAGTTTACACTTATCAATAATTACCAATCTATAATCAATAAAACAACTACAAATCACAATGCATAAAATACCAGAAAATGTACAAAACCATGCAAAAGGATCAAACTGAGAAACAAGGATACACAACTTCTAAAATTATTTTTTAAAACTACCCCTGAACTCCTGGGACCTGCCTATTGTTTACAACTGGATTGTTTTTATGATTGCATGTTTTGTAATGATGTTTTAAACATTGTAAAGGTAAAGGGACCCCTGACCATTAGGTCCAGTCGTGGCCGAATCTGGGGCTCAGCACTCATCTCGCTTTATTGGCATAGGGAGCCGGCGTACAGCTTCCGGGTCACGTGGCCAGCATGAGTAAGCCGCTTCTGGCGAAGCAGAGCAGCGCACGGAAACGCCGTTTACCTTCCCGCCGGAGCGGTACCTATTTATCTACTTGCACTTTGATGTGCTTTCGAACTGCTAGGTTGGCAGGAGCTGGGACTGAGAAACAGGAGCTCACCCCGTTGTGGGGATTTGAACCGCAGACCTTCTGATTGGCAAGCCCTAGGCTCTGTGGTTTAACCCACAGCACCACCCATGTCCCTTTAAAGGTTGTAAGCTATCTCAAATCCCAGCTTGGGAGAACGGCGAGATATAAATACATTAAATACCGTATTTTTCGCTCTATAACACGCACCTGACCATAACACGCATGTAGTTTTTGGAGGAGGAAAACAAGAAAAAAAATATTCTAAACGAAACAGTGGATGTATGATTTTTGTGGTTCATGCTGTGGCCACAGACATGTGATGTGACAGTGAGTTTGGAATAGCCCAATGCAAAAATCCTGAGGATCCATGTGGATCTGTGCTTTGTAACCACGTTTTAAGTGGGGAGGACAGGAAAAGCACTCAAGGGACAAGGAGCACACGTTGGGTGGGTAGAGAACAATGCTGCTAATAATGCAGAAGAGGGATTTAAGGGGAGAAGAAGCATGCGTGGGGTGGGTGGAGAAGGATGCTGCTAACAATGAAGAAGAGGGGTATAAGGGGAGAAGTCTCCTCTCCTCTCCTCTCCTGCTTTGCTCCTTTAAAGCAAGCAGGCTCTCTGTCCCTCTCTCCTCCCCACTCAGTGGCTCTTCTCCCGCTTTGCTGTTTCAAAGTGAGCCACGGAGGAGGGAAGGAAGGGGAACCATGGATCCTCTGCTCACGACTGCAGCAGATCCCACCCCCCCCGCCACCCGTAGGCATTCCCTCCATAACACGCACAGACATTTCCCCTTACTTTCTAGGAGGAAAAAAGTGAGTGTTATGGTGCAAAAAATACGGTAAGTTTAAACAAACAAATGTGAGAGGTGAAACTCAAATGGAAAACCCACGACTCACCGTCCTTTTCCTCGTCAGCCCCTCGGTCCGCGGCGCCATTCTTGCTGGGCAGGCTCAAGCCGGCCAAGAGAGATTTCAGCATCGCCAGGTCGCTGTTGTCGGACGAGAGGTCGCTGCGGAGAAGGAGAGCAACGGCCGCGGGTGTGTTCACATCGCTTCTGGGCTACCCCATCTCCCTCCTCTGAGCTCCCAACCGCCCCACATCCTGGACAAACCCAGAGCAAGAGACTTACTGAAGGGGCTCCGAATGCTTCTGCAGGAAGGCGACAGCTGCCTGGGCGTTGGAAGTTATGTACTTGTGGATGAACTGCACAAACTTGGAGATGAAGGCGGCCAAGTGGCGCGAAGACTTCCGGTAGCTCTGAAGTAAAGTAAAGGTAACTAGGGATGAGATTTTTTTCTTTTCTTTTTTATTGACTTAAGAAAATTATACACACAACAAAAGAAAGAAGCCTAAATTAACACTGCCTTCCACCGATAAGAAATAATAATAGCTATTACAATAATGAAAATACTAAAAATACATTTACTTCCCCTTTTGAACTTCTATTCTGGTTACGATATATTACTATTCTATAAGAATCTATTATATCCTTTGCTATCCCATATATTATTTTATTTCCCAAATTCAACTTAACCCTCCCCTCCTCCCCACTGCTTCCCTTCACCTGTGTGAGATCTTCCCATCATAATATTTTTTCCCTAGTTGCTTCAACAAAATAGAATAACATGAAAACTGTTAAATTATAATTACTTCTTTTGTCCTTACACGCTTAACAATTACCTATTAAGAGTTCTGCTTTAACACCATATTTCTTCATGTATGTCTTCCCATTCTGTACAGAATTTTTGACTGGAGCAGCCCCTGACTGATGCAGTCATTTATGCCATCTCGGCAAACTCACAAATCTTAACTTGCCATTCTGACATTTGTGGTACTTTTCCTGTTTTCCAATACTTTGCCATAAGTACGGGGACGAGATTTTGGAAGCAGCCTGGAGGCTTGTCCTTCTCCCGTACCCCAGGGTGTTCTAAGGGCTGGTTCACACAGGCGGAGTCGATGGGAAGAAGAACCTTGAATTCTTCTATCAAGCCAGGGAGCCCAGGGCCACCGCGAGGCAGCCTCCCAGGAAGAACATTAAGACAATGGGGAGACCAGCCTAGTCCCACCCTGGCCATTCCGACTTCTGGTTGCCCGAGGGAGTCTGGCCTCAACCACTTGCTGAAGGAACGAGAGCCACCCATTGCCATTCAAGCAACACCACCAGCAAAGGAACGTCACATTGGCCTTAGCTGGATAGAAATGCTCTCCAAGATCTCACTTGGAAGAACTCGGCAAGCGAGCTTGTTTTCTTCTGCTCCAGTTACAAGAAAGGAGAGTCCAACATCAGCAAGAAACATTCAGCAGCGCAATGGGATCTCCCTCCCTGAAGGTTTGATTGTCAAAATCATTTTTATTTGATTTTACAAATGTAAATCAGATACAATACCAAATACATATCCATCAAACAGGCACAGGCAAACTCTGCCCTCCAGATGTTCTGGGACTACAACTCCCATCATCCCTAGCTAACAGGTTTCCCTAGACACTCTGGGCGGCTTTCAACAGAATATTTAAAATCCAATAAAACTGCAAACATTGAAAACTTCCCTAAACAGAGCTGCCTTCAGATGTCTTCTAAAAGTCAGATAGTTGTTTATTTCCTTGACATCTGATGGGATGGCATTCCACAGGGTGGGTGCCACCACTGAGAAGGCCATTATTATTATTATCATTATTATTACAGTGGACGCTCGGGTTGTGAACGTGATCTGTGCAGGATTCACATTCGCAACCTGCAGCATTCGCAACCTGTGCCTGTGCACGTGCAGGTTGCAATTTGGTGCTTCTGCGCATGTGCAAAGCGTGATTTAGTACTTCTGCGCACGCACGACTCCCGAAACCCGGAAGTAACCCGTTCTGGTACTTCCAGGTTTCAGCAGTCCACAACCCGAAAAAATGCTACCTGAGGTGGACACAACCTGAGGTATGACTGCATTAGGAAGGGCCTGGGTGGAATCTCAAGGGCCAGGTAGAAAGGCCTAGGGGGCCACATCTCACCGCTGGGCCCGAGGTTCTCCAAACCCCTGAAACAAAGAAATAACAACAGAAAGCAAAGCTGACCTTGCAAGCCTAGAGCCTGCTCACCCCAGGAGCTCTGTGTTCACAGTGCATGGCTGCATCACCCCCCAAAAGGCCACAAGATTGCAGGGCACCCAGCTTCTTGGCAAGCCCCCTCCTGCCCCCACCAGAGTATGGCTCCCCTCTCTGCCCGAAAAGCCTCTCCTACCAGAAGCAAGCGGATGAAGGAGAGGAGGCAGTCCCACAGCGCCTCCTGGTGTTCGCTCTGGAAGACCTGCGGCTGCAGGAGCTCCAGGATGCCCAAGACGTGGAGGAAGAAGGTGAGGTGGTTCTGCTGGCGGAACTCCTGGAAGTTGAGGTGGACCCGTCCGTGCAGCAAGGCCGCGATCATCGGCAGGTGCCTGGGGACAGAGCGGACGCCTTAGGACATTTATGCAGCAGGCAGCAAGAACTTACTCTTTGATCCCTCTTCCTGAAGGAGTTTTGGATTTGGGCTTCCCATCCTTTAGCCTGTTGTTAGCATCCGCCTGTGTCAAGAGACAATGGAGTACACCTTCGCAGGCGAAGTTAAACTGCTGCATTTGCAGCACCAAAGTTGAAGTGAAGGACATGAGGCAGGAGTTGATAATGCAGGTGAGCTGAGCACAGGTGAGCTGCAAGCAAGCTGCCAGCCAGCTCTGTGGAGTCTCCTTTTATTGACACAACATGCAAACCCAGGCAGGTACATTTTGGGCTGTGACCTTTACACATCTTCCAGTCCCGAGACTGTGGAGTGGTACAAAGCTACTTTGGCACCTGTTTCCACCGCGTCATTTCCCCCTTGCACGAAGGAGACAAAGGTCTCAGACACAAAGGTCACAGACAGGACACTGCAGGCTACTGAGACCGCAAAAGGTTAGACAGAGGGCAAAATGATCAGACAGCTGTGGCTTTATCTGTGAGAGGGAGTGTGCCCCGCACCCCAAGGTCACGCGTGCAGGCAGCTGAGGCTGCCCACAGGCAGGCAGTGTGCTCCACACCCAGTGATCATTCCTACAAAAGTGAGCCCCCTTGGGGGCAAGCCTGGGCAATGTCTAAGGGGGTCCTGGGCTGTCCAGATGACAAGACCCCCTCTCAGCCTCACTGATGGGGTCCAAAGGAAAGCAGAGCAAGACGTTTGGCCCCAGCTGGGCTGCAGGAGTTGCTGTACAAGGCGCCCCTCAACGGCCTTAGGGACTCCACTCCAGATTTGTGCAGGGTTTACTCCTTAGCACTGTCTTCCCACAAGGAAGTGGAGGTTTAGAAACAGAGTTTCCCAACTCCTAGATGGGCTCCCTTCCCAGGCGGACGAGCCCCATCTGCCTCTCACTTCCCTCCTCAGCGCTTGCAGAAACCGCCTTCTTGACCCACTCTTGGTCTCACCTGCTCTCGTTTACAGTGGTACCTCGGGTTAAGTACTTAACTCGTTCCGGAGGTCCGTTCTTAACCTGAAACTGTTCTTAACCTGAAGCCCACTTTAGCTAATGGGGCCTCCTGCTGTTCCGTGCCGCCGGAGCACGATTTCTTTTCTTATCCTGAAGCAAAGTTCTTAACCCGAGGTACTATTTCTGGGTTAGCAGAGTTTGTAACCTGAAGCGTATGTAACCTGAAGCGTATGTAACCCGAGGTACCACTGTATATGGCTGCAGCGCACTCCGTACAAGGCGGGTGCTCTGCTGCTGTGCTGCAGCCTATAAACAAAGCAAGTTTTCAATCCTCACCGTTCAGACTAAAGGGCTGATCTAAATAGGAATCTGCCTTAGACCTTGAGTCAAACCTTTAGCACGCCCAACTCCGTGATGTCCGCTGGATTGGCAGCAGCTCTCCAGGATTTCAGATGGTGATCTTAATTCCACCCCTGCCTGCAGGTGCCGAGGACTGAATTGGGGACCTTCTCGCATGCAAAGAGGTGTTCTGCCACAGAGCTACACTGCTTCCCCCTAAGGCAGCCTTTCTCAACCTGTGGGTCCCCAGATGTTGTTGAACTACAACTCCCTTAACCCCAGCTAGCAAGGCCAGAGCTCAGGGATGATGGGAGTTGTAGTCCAACAACATCTGGGGACCCACAGGTTGAGAACCACTGCCCTAAGTGCTTTGCTGTCCGTATTGTTGTTAGTTATGAAGGATGATTGTGGTTTGGAGTGGAGAAAGCTCACATTTTGGCACCTGGGGGGCGTATAATCAGGGCTGCACCTCTAACTCACGGACCAGCAGAGCTGACGCGTGGGGAAGAAGCCTCCCTGGGTGTCAGTGCATGCCACCGGGAGGGACATGGTGGCTTGTAGAGCTGACGCGTGGGGAAGAAGCCTCCCTGGGTGTCAGCGCATGCCCGCCAGAAGGACATGGTGGCTTGCAGAGCTGATCCGTGGGGAAGAAGCCTCTTTGGGTGTCAGTGCATGCCGGTTGGAGGGACATGGTGGCTTGCAGAGCTGATGCCTCCCTGGGTATCAGCATATGCTAGCTGGAGGGACACGGTGGCTTGCAGAGCTGTCATGCAGGGAAGAAGCCTTCCTGGGTGTCAGCACATGCCCGCCAGAAGGACATGGTGGCTTGCAGAGCTGATGCGTGGGGAAGACGGCTCCCTGGGTGTCAGCGTACACCACCTGGAGGGACATGGTGGCTTGCAGAGCTGACATGCAGGGAAGAAGCCTTCCTGGGTGTCAGCTCATGCCCGCCAGAAGGACATGGTGGCTTGCAGAGCTGATCCGCGGGGAAGAAGGCTCCCTGGGTGTCAGCGTACACCACCTGGAGGGACATGGTGGCTTGCACAGCTGACATGCAGGGAAGAAGCCTTCCTGGGTGTCAGCTCATGCCCGCCAGAAGGACATGGTGGCTTGCAGAGCTGATGCGTGGGAAAGACGGCTCCCTGGGTGTCAGCGTACACCACCTGGAGGGACATGGTGGCTTGCAGAGCTGACATGCAGGGAAGAAGCCTTCCTGGGTGTCAGCTCATGCCCGCCAGAAGGACATGGTGGCTTGCAGAGCTGATCCGCGGGGAAGAAGGCTCCCTGGGTGTCAGCGTACACCACCTGGAGGGACATGGTGTCCTGCAGAGCTGACATGCAGGGAGGCCTCTTTGAGCTCATGGGACCTCTTTGGGCTCTAGGATGGGTCTCTTCTTTGAGCCACTAGGTCACTCCAGGCTGCTCCCCGTTATACGTGATTTTGCCTACGTGCGCAGAGGCCCGGAACAGAACCCCTGTGAAATTGGAGAGTCGCCTGTACTACTTCTACAAAGGCCTGTTCCCGATGAGGTCCTGTACCTTTTTCTTCCCTAGAAAAAAAAAGCACTGGGTATAAAGGTAATGTACAAGTCCCTGAAGCAACGCAGGCTGAGCAGAACCTGAGGAGGAGGATGGGGTGGGCCACGGCCAGCTTCCGACACGCCATGTTGGCATCCCACAGGCGGCTGCCACTCGTCTTGGAATCGCTGGAGTCGGCAAGGAGGGTGATGAAGCGGTGGACCAGGGCGTCGAGCTGCAGGGAGAGAGAGAGAGAGCATCGGCCGGGTGCTCAAACACTTCCTGAAATGGACTGAATGTGCTAAATCTACCTTCTCCAACCTCACAACTTGCAAAGAGACTTCCAGTCTCCCCGAGAGGAGGTGGTCAATGGCAGGTTTCCAGATCATTTCCTTAGGGTTGATGATGGAACGCAAGGGACGAAAAGTTTGAGACCGCAACCCATTTTCAAATACTCCCTCAATTCACATTGGACTGGGGGAAGGTTACTGGGTGCTTTTTTTTGGGGGGGGGGCAATCAGAGCACAGGTCACATTTGGAAGGTCAAGCATTTGACACCCTTTGGGGGGGGGTGGAGATGGTGATCACCACCCAGTGGGCAGGCAAATGAATCACTTAGTGGAAATCACGACTAGGATTTCTCAAACTCATTGCCAGAGGGAAGCTTTCCTGGGCTTGTGAACTGTGTAGCTGGCGGGGGCCTGTCCCGGAATGGCTCGAGGAAAATGGAGGGGCCAGGCTTTTTCTCAACACTTTTCCTCTCCCCCTGCCCTTACTTTGCAGGTGCTGCTGTCGGTGGCCCCTTCGGTGGAAAGCAGGGTCCCGGGGACTGGCACCAGGAGCTCAGGCAGCTGAAGATAGATTTGCAGGAGAAGATCTTGGCAATGTTTTCCCATTGAGCTGAAACAGGAAAAAAAAAGAGACAGGAGATTACTGAGCCATCAAAGAGGGGTTTCCAAGTCTACCAAATGTATCTGCTTCACATCCCCAGTTTTGCCATCACTGGGCAATGCCAACCCAACAGCTTCACCGGAATAAGCTATTTTAAAATGCAAGCTGCTAGTCCTCAGGGGTACCAGATAAATCCCTGCAAACACGTGGAGAGTAAAGAAACGTGTTTCTCCCAGAGGGACTTTTTGAGGTTGCCAAGGATTTATGAGCATTTTCCTCCAATCTTGAGCCCCCTAAGGTCCCGGGGGAGGGGCATAACAATTAAAGCACAACATAAAACAACTTAAGATCAGAGAAATAAGGAGGGTCCTTAAAAATATATACAGTGGTGCCTCGCAAGATGAAAAGAATCTGTTCTGTGAGTCTCTTCGTCTACCGGTTTTTTCGTCTTGCGAAGCAAGCCCATTGACGGATTAGAGGATTAGCGCTATTAGCGCTATTAGCGGCTTTTAGCGGCTTATCGGCTTAGAAAAAGGGGGGAGGGAAAAAACCCCGCAGGAACTCGCAAGACATTTTCGTCTTGCGAAGCAAGCCCATAGGAAATTCGTTTTGCGAAGCACCTCCAAAACGGAAAACTCTTTCGTCTAGCGAGTTTTCCGTCTTGCGAGGCATTCGTCTTGCTGGGCACCACTGTACTTCAAAAAAGTGTGTCTTCAGCATTTGCCAAAAGCTGTCCCATACAATTAGATCTTATGCAGGGGGTTCCGTTCCAAGGGTTCCATGTAGACACAGAAATGTGTATACTCAAGCATCCCTAGCATCCCAGAGCCGGGAAACCCAGCAGGAAAATAGCTTTTGAGCTCTCTGCATGGCTTAGTGGGCAAGGCCTGCTCCGCGCACTGGACTGGGATACTCTTGTGAGATCTTGCAGGGCGGTCCAAGTTCCTTTCAGATCTTGCAGGACCATCGCCAGACTTCCAGAGCCGGTGTGGCAAGAGGTCCTTGCCTGGCAAGCAATGTAGAGAACTCAAAAGCTCTTTTTGTGCTGGGAAAACCTCTCGTGTGTTTAATTTGTGCAATTTCAGCCTCTTTAAATGTGTGCAAGATGCACCCCTTCGTGGATCACTGCCTTGTTATGGCGAAAGGGCTTGAATAACTCCAAGAAGCTATGAGCTATGCCGTGCAGGGCCACCCAAGATGGATTGGTCATAGCCGAGAGTACAGTGGTGCCTCGCAAGACGAAAAGAATCCGTTCTGTGATTCTCTTCGTCTAGCGGTTTTTTTCGTCTTGCGAAGCAAGCCCATTGAAGGATTAGCGGATTAGCGCTATTAGCGGCTTCTTTTATCGGCTTATCTGCTGATCGGATCGGCTGATAAGCGGATTAGCGGCTTAGAAAAAGGGGGAGAAGGGGGGGGAACCAACAGGAACTCGCAAGACATTGTCGTCTTGCGAAGCAAGCCCATAGGAGATTCGTTTTGCGAAGCACCTCCAAAACGGAAAACTCTTTCGTCTAGCGAGTTTTCCGTCTTGCGAGGCATTCGCCTTGCGGGGCACCACTGTATAGACTAAATGTGATTCACCTGGAGAAGGAATTGGCAATCCACTCCAGTATTTTGCCAAGAAAACTCCATGGACATAAAAAAGGAGAAGCTTTGAGAAGAAAGTGAGAGCTTCCAAGCCATGCTCTGGTTGATGGGGTCGTGGAGACTCGAACACGACTAAGACGACTAAACAACAACAGCAAAGATGCACCCGTCTTGCATGGCGAAGTGAGCCTTTTCCCAAAGCCGAGCGAGGCCTCACCTGCTCCCCCACTGCTGGATGCAGGCTGTCAAGTACTCGGTGACTTTCTTGATGCTTTCGACATCTCCGTGGCAGCAGCTGAGCAGGAGCGGCAGGCGGGACTGGGTGACGGAGCAGGAGGCCTCTCCGGAGCGCTGGCTCCTGGTTTCCGATTCAGCCAGGATCAGCTCCACCAGACTGATCAGCTCAGGGGCCTCGAGACGCAGAACAAACTCCTCCCGCCGTTTCTGCGATGCAATTTGGAGACGGAGGGGAACAAAGGCAATCCAGGACTTTGAATTCTCAACACAAATAGGTATCTCAGAAGAGCAACAGCCATTGGTTGGGGGTTGCTCCTGATTTGGGTTTCCTGCAACTAGCGGGCTGGGGAGGTGGTCTAAAGTAAAAAGGTAAAGGACCCCTGGACGGTTAAGTCCAGTCAAAGGTGGCTATGGGGTTGCGGTGCTCATCTCGCTTTCAGGTCAAGTGAGCCAGTGTTTGTCCACAGACAACTTTCCGGGTCATGTGGCCAGCAGGACTAAACGCCGTTTACCTTCCCGCCGCAGCAGTACCTATTTATCTACTTACACTGGTGTGCTTTCGAACTGCTAGGTAGGCAGGAGCTGGGACAGAGCAACAGGAGCTCACACCATCGCAGGGATTCGAACCGCTGACCTTCTGACTGGCAAGCCCAAAAGGCTCAGTGGTTTGGACCACAGCGCCACCCGCATCCCTGTGGAGGTGGTCTACAATGGGGGTAGCCAACGTGGTGCCCTCCAGTAGTTGTCATAGACTCCAGCAGCATCAACCCAACCATTAGACAGGCTGGTTGGGCGTTGCAGTCCAACATCTAAGATCTGCAAGAGCTGTTTGACAGTGGAACAACAGTGGAATCATATATAATTGGAAAGTCGGAAAGCAGTCCAAGGGTCCTCTAGTCCAGGGGTCAGCAAACCTTTTTCAGCAGGGGACCGGTCCACTGTCCCTCAGACCTTGGGGGGGCCAGCCTATATTTTTATGGGGGGGAATGAACAAATTCCTATGCCCCACAAATAACCCAGAGATGCATTTTAAATAAAAGGACACATTCTACTCATGTAAAAACACGCTGATTCCCGGACCATCCGCGGGCCGGATTTAGAAGGTGATTGGGCTGGATCCGGCCCCCGGGCTTTCGTTTGCCTACCTATGCTCTAGTCCAACCCCCTGCAATGCAGGAATCTCAACTAAAGCATCCATGACAGAGGGCCATCCACCCTCTGCTCAGAAACGTCCAAGGAAGGTGAGTCCACAACCTTCTGAGAGTCCATTCCACTGTCAAACAGCTCCTACTGTCCTGGTGTTTAGCCGGAATCTCGTTTGTTGGAACTGGAAGCCAATGGTTTGAGTCCTACCCTCCAGAGCAGGAAGAAAAAGGGTTTGCTGCTGCTAAACTAAGCCACCTTCAGGAGCTCATCTGTGGGCTCGCATTTGCAGTCAGGCAAGGACCCTGGGTTTTAGTCACAGGGCTCTTTGGATCCATTTGTGCAGGATCACTGAGAATGGCCTTTTGGACTGGCAAGGCTTCCTTCCTTCTTATGCCCCAACTGCCCAACAACAAGTTGACTTGAAAAGTGTCCCCCTTTCACACCAGGGATAGGGAATTTGGCGTCCTCCGGATCTCGTTGGACTTCAGCTCTGATGATCCCTGACCACCAACCACGCTGCCCAGGGCAGATTGGAGCTGGAGTCCAACCATGCCTGGAGGAAGGCCACCTTCTCCTTGCCGAGCTGCGCAATAAAGAAAGCAGCTCATTACCTGAGGTATCCTCTGATCCCGTCCTTGCCAAATGCGAGGGATGTGAATGCAGGCCCAGAGGAAATCCAAGGATGCCGTTGGGTCAAATCTAAGCGGAGACATAAACGCAGGTGTGATAAATCAAAAGGAGGGGGAAATGGCATACAACCAACTTGGGAAAAACCAGGGAGCAGAACCTGGGATCCACTCCCATCACTCTGCTGTGTCTGTCTCCATCTGACAACCATCAGCTGCTCTCCCCAGCACCTGATACATAGTCTTTCACACACACACCCTGGCAGATTAAAACAGGGGTGGGGGGGAGGTTCTTCTATCTGAAATCTGTTTCCTCCCAACTGCCTGCCCCTCCTCTCTCCCCAGGGTGTAAGGAATCACAGCTGCAAGGTGGCTGCAGGAACCACCAGCCCATTTCAATGCCCAGGTGGGAAAGAGGTTGTGTGCACGGCATGAAACAAGACCTGCAGGTCACATGGCTTTGGTGAAGTTAACTCTTTATTCAAAGAAACAAGACAACCCCAGGAGGGCTAGACCTAGTGAGCACCTCAACTCTTCCTGGTAGAACTTGCTCCTTTGTGATGGCCTGGGAATCCGATTCAGAGGATGAACCGGAGGAATCCCAGCCTGCACAGGAGTCCCCGCCTCCAGGGCCGGCTGAACTGGGGCAGGGCCTTGATTCTGAGGCGCCTGCACCTGTGCCGGATCCTCAGGAGCAGGCACCAGGTGAATCCACTCTGGCTCCGGAGGTGGTTGAGGACTCAGTGCCTACAGGTGAGTCTCCCCCTGGGTCCAGTAACCTTTCAGCCTCTCCTGAACTGCAGAGGCTCAGGAAAGAGAGGCGAAGGGAACTGGTTTCTCCCAGGAGGAGTGCTCGCCTTAAGGCCAGAGGAGGCGGGTCTCCTGGGGACCGGGACCGCCCCTGGCCTCAGAGAAGATAAAGGCCAGTCAGCCCGGTCCCAGGTTGTGGAAGCAACGCCGTCGTTGAGTACCTGCTCCTACCCGAACCCAGACCTGACCTTCCAGTGTTCCTGTCCCTGCCCGGCTTCCTGCTTCGGACCTCGCCTTGCTCCTTGTGAACTGTTTCCAGGCTAGTGACTCAGGACTGGACTTTGACTATGACAACGGTAACCTTCCCATCGGGACTAGCACATCCTTAGAGGCAGCTGCAAGGACTGAAGGTTCCTGCCTTCCCACCGTTGACTAAGCCTCCTCTTCCCCAAGGTCCTTCCCAAGCAATATGAGACTCCTTCTGCCTTTGCTCCACCCTCTTCATATCTCTGCGGGTTCTGGGAGACCAGGGGCAGGGAAGCTTCTGCCTCTGATTCTGGACTGCTCTCTGACACAGCCTCTTTCTGCTCACTGAGCCCTGTCGCCTCTTCAGCTTCCGAGACCTCCTCCTCCCAGTCTGCTCCCTCTTTTTCAGTGTCCCATCAACACTCCCCTGGCTTTGAGCCTTCTTCCCCTGAGGGTTCCCCAACTGGTGCCTTCCACCATTCCTCTGCATCTAGCCAGTCCATGATGGCTGGGAACGAGCCCTCTCTCAGCAAAAGCAGGCCAAGAATCTAGCTAGAGCAAAAATCTCCTACACCGAACTGACTCCTGCTTTTGCGAGGGGGGGTATCCACCTCCTCACTGTGTCCCCATCACGGCAGCAGAGTCCCCTGCAAGCATCTCTGGCATTGCACATGAGGCCATGTGAGTCAGTGGTTCTTTGCACACCTGACAAACACTTTTATCTATACGGTGGTACCTCTGGTTGCGAACGGGGTCCATTCCGGAGGCCCATTCGTAACATGAAAAGAGCGCAACCTGAAGTGCCGTATCTGCGCAGGTGTGTGGTGCGTTCTGGCACTTGTGCGCATGCGCAAAGCGTGATTTAGCGCTTCTGCGGATGCGCAAGCGGCGAAACTTGGAAGTAACCCTTTCCGGTACTTCCGGGTCAACACAGTATGTAACCTGAAAGAACGTAATCTAAAGCAAACGTAACATTAGGCATGACTGTGCAGTGGTACCTCGGGTTACATACGCTTCAGGTTACAGACTCTGCTAACCCAGAAATAGTGCTTCAGGTTAAAACCTTTGCTTCAGGATGAGAACAGAAATCGTCCTCTGGCGGCGCGGCAGCAGCGGGAGGCCCCATTAGCTAAAGTGGTGCTTCAGGTTAAGAGCAGTTTCAGGTTAAGTACGGACCTCTGGAACGAATTAAGTACTTAACCCGAGGTACCACTGTATTGTCGCTTTATGCTTTGATGCTGTACGTCGCCATGCCGTTTTATGATGCAGCGATACAGATACACTTTTTACGAATTGGCGAAGCCACCCGAAGAGGCTCTGGGTTGGCCCACCTGTGCTCTCGGCTTTTGCCAAGCAGGATCTTGATGCAGCGGTGCAGCGTGGTCCAGCTGGACTGGTGAGTCAGGAGAGCCAAAAGGTATGGGCGGAAAGAGGGTGGCTCTGATTCGGAAGAGCCATTATCCTGAAAGAGAAAGGGGAAAGGGAACTATGGAGGGATATGGGGCTGAAGCTGGGATCTTTTGCTTGCAAGTCAGCTGCTTGGCTACTGAGCTACAAGGGAGTACTTGGGGCAAAGAGACGAAGACAAGGCAAAGCCACAGAGGGCAATGAAGGCAAAGGCAAGAAGCTTGCACAGCTGTCAGGCTTCGGGGAATCGGATCCCTTCCCCGGTGGCAGTAAAGAAGCAGATCAAACGAAAGGAGCATTCTTACCAGTTAGTTTCTTTAATAATCACAGCGAGATGCATATCTCTCTAGAAATGGTGTTGCTCCCAGTAAAGGTTTACCCCCTCCGTCCCCATAAATCTACATCATTCCTACGTCAGGGAATCTGAGCTCTGCGCTTTCTATCACTCTCAGAGCCCGCCTAGTCTTAGACGAAGGGGGGTCAGGAATGCTTCCCAAAGGAACTGAATCTGCCGTCTGTCTCTCTCCTGGTGTTTCCTCTTCTAGCTGTTCCTCACCCGGTATTTCCCAGTGTGGCGTTTGCCCGCCTAGGTGTGTGACATCATTCTGGGTTCATAAGTAAAGGGTTAGCTAACTGTAAAATGACTAACCAATGGGAACCCAAGGAGCGGAGTTAATTGTGTATAAGGTTTAAGCACAGAGGGGGTTTTTAGAGTTAGAGTTAGGGTGGTTGAGAAGACAGTCTGGAGTTAGAAGAGACAGAGAGGATAAGTCTGTGGGTTGGGCTAGTCTGATGTGAGAGAGTGAGAGAATTTATTAAGAGGAGTCAGTCAAAGAGTTGAGATAATCAGTCAGAAAGTATTAGGAAGGTATAGGCCGGTAAAGAAACTAAAGTTAAGATACTGGCAGGAATATTAT
Source organism: Podarcis vaucheri (assembly GCF_965113315.1). Lineage (NCBI taxonomy): Eukaryota > Metazoa > Chordata > Lepidosauria > Squamata > Lacertidae > Podarcis > Podarcis vaucheri. The sequence goes on from NC_138752.1 coordinate 50,759,968, forward strand.
CTGAGAAACCATAAACTTGTTAATGTTTATAAAATAAACTTGTTTATTTGGTTCACTTTTAACAACTGTCTGGACTCAGTGTTTTACCTGAGAGTAACTGGTTGGTGGCAGCGGGGAAGTGAGCACAGTGGTGGCACAGGGATCAGTAGACCATTAAATGTCCGGGGACCCTGTGTGATCGCCACACCCAGCTTTTCCCGTCTGGATCATGCCCCTCTGCAAACCGCTTTTCTAAATCTATACTGCCCTCCTGCCCTTGGGAAGCTTCAGGAGAAGGGGCAGCGGCCCCCACCATTCCTCCTCAGTCCAGCCCCTGGCAGCAGCTCCGGACACGGGAAGGAAGAGCCCCCACTAGGATCTCTTCAGCAATTTCAGCTCTTGGAAGCTGGAGATGCCACCTGATGTCACAGGTACACCAGGCTTGATGGCTCCTCACCTTATTCCAGGAGAAGAGCAGCCTTTGCTGGAGATCTGGGCAGTTGCTGATCACTTCGGGGTCCAGTATCTCCAGCCAGTCGATGAACAGGCCAGAGGAAGGCCCCAGCTGGCAGGTTTCGGCACTGGTGGGAGAAAAGGAGGAAGGAGACATTGAAAAGTACCGACAGGAAAGGCAGGCGGCTGAGCCTGTCAAGGACTTAAAGAGGGCAGAGGGCAAACCTGCCCAGCCAGCAGCCCACCTGCAGCTCTCGGTTTCTTTCTTCACAGGGGTCTCTTCTTTGTCCTGGAGCAGCAGCGAGCTCACCACAGAAATGGGCCCCGTGGCAGGGAAGCCGGATGGCATCTCCATGGTAACCGAGAAGAGGGAAGCCAGCAGTTCCTCCAGGTACGGCGAGTGTGTTTCTGTCAGGCCTCGAAGGACTGGCAAAATGGAGGGAAAGGACAGAAGCCAGTTAAGAAACTGAGTGGAAGCCAAGAAAAATAAACAATTTATTTATGTATGCTACAACAGCGGCAAGAGTCTTGATAGCACAAGGATGGAAGAAGGAGGAAATCCCAATGAAAGAACAGTGGCAAGAAAAATTGATGAGTTATGCAGAACTGGCTAAATTGACATACAAACTGCGGGACAAGGACAACTGTGACTTTAAGGAAGAATGGGAACTTTTTACAAAATGAACTGGACTCCTTGGCAGGTTTTGAATAAACATACACAAATTTATTGGTTGATAACATGATAAGATAGACAATGCAAGGATATGTATAATTTTATAACATGCAGAGAATAATATGTGCAGAGAAATCAGAGAGGAGCTGGTGGGTGGGGGAGGGAAGGAGGGGTGGAAGGGGGAGCAGGAAAAAGGGGGGAAATAATGTATGTGATTATATGATTTGATAATTTGTTATGTTGAAATTGCTTAATAAAAATATTTTTTTTTAAAAAAAGAAACTGAGCGGAAGCATGGGCAGAGAAAAAGGTGGTCGTGTCTCCCAGGACTTGGATTAAAACCCTTGCACTAAATGCCCTTCAGAGCAGAGGCTGGGAACCCTGAGGACCTCTCCAGACTCTGCCGGACTACAGCTCCCATCATCCCTTGCTGACTGGGGGCTGATGGGAGTCGGAGTCCAGCAGCATCTAGAGCAGCGGTTCTCAACCTGTGGGTCCCCAGATGTTGTTGGACTACAACTCCCATCATCCCTGAGCTCTGGCCTTGCTAGCTAGGGGTGATGGGAGTTGTAGTTCAACAACATCTGGGGACCCACAGGTTGAGAAATGCTGATCTAGAGCGTGACCTGTCCCTGAAGCTGTGCCATGGATGGAGGCAAACGAAAACAGAAAAACAAGGAATAGGAACCGCAGGAGGTGCACAGGAGAATCTTAGCTAGAACTAGCTAGGGAAGGCAGGAAATGGACTGAGCGAGGACAGGAAGTAGCTGCGCACTCCTTTTTTTTAAAATCATATTTATTAAAATTTCCAATAATAACAGAATAAGAAAAATAGAAAAGATAAAGAAAAGAAAGAAAAAGAGAGACAAATTTAAACCCTTATTTTCATAACCTTCTTTCTAGGACTCCCTCCTTCCCCTCCCGACTGTATTCCCCTTTCCCTAAGTTGGTTCCACAAGCTCTAATTCCCAATTTAAACCTAATATGTTATACCCATTAAAGGTAAAGGTAAAGGTACCCCTGCCCGAACGGGCCAGTCTTGACAGACTGTGGGGTTTGTGCGCCCATCTCACATCTATTGGCCGGGGGCCAGCGCTGTCCGAAGACACTTCCGGGTCACGTGGCCAGCGTGACAAAGCTGCATCTGGCGAGCCAGAGCCGCACACGGAACGCTGTTTACCTTCCCGCTGGTAAGCGGTACCTATTTATCTACTTGCACCCGGAGGTGCTTTCGAACTGCTAGGTGGGCAGGCGCTGGGACCGAACAGCGGGAGCGCACCCCGCTGCGGGGATTCGAACCGCCGACCTTTCGATCGGCAAGCCCTAGGCGTTGAGGCTTTAGCCCACAGCGCCACCCGCGTCCCAGTTATATCCATTAGCCAATTTAAATTTATACAATCTTAGCATCACTCCTCATCTTTAACAAAATAGAACAAGATTTTTTCCCCCAAGATCTGCCCCCATTTCCTTCCACGAATTCCCCCCTTTTTTTAAAAAAAAAAAACTTGTTAGATCAAAATACCAAAGTTATATAAAGAATAAAAGATAGAAGATATAGGAAAATTCAAAAAGTTGGTTACATAGCCTTTGGATTCTAAGATTCCCCCTCCCTTCCCTGGTTTGGATTCCCCATGTCCATCTGTCTGTATGTTGTCGGCCTGGAGGTCTCAAGTCCACAGCCAAATTTTTCTCAATCCATCTTGCCAGTTTTCTTTAAATTTGTTTGTTTTGATAATGTTTAACTTCAAAAATCCAGTCTAATAGAGGCCTTTAATTTTCCTTGGTCATTTGTTGCTCCTCCTGTTGTTCTTTCCGTGTCGTAGTTGGTCCTTTGTTCTTTTGTTTCTTACTTTCTCAGGTTTCTTGTCTTGTTCAGCTGCTAAAACATTCTTGTTCCGAGATCTAGTATCTCTACAGAGGTTTGTTATTCAGGAACAAAAACTTACGTCCAGTTCCTTCCTTGCTTCAATAGAGAATTCTATTGTAATGTAAACACCTCTGTAGACAAAATAGTATTTCAGTTTTGCAGCTTTCCCAGAAGATAAGACCTGTGCACATCCCAGAGTAGTTTTCCACGTACGACACTTGTAATGTCCCGAAACCCCTCTAGGGGGATTGCAATAACTTTGTATCCTCTAATCCAAAAGTCAAATTGTTGTTTCTTTTCCCCCCCAACAGTTTATATCCATATTATATCAAATTGTAACAGAATTAACCAGCAAAATACTTGTAACAAAGTCCTCTTTATATTCTCTAGATTTGACAGCTACTTTGACAGCTGTCAAATTCTCCATCTCTCTTCACCAGGCTCTCCGAATCGCCCCGGTTCCCAGGGGGGGGGGGTTTGCCTTTTCCCTCTCACCCTCCACTCTTCTCCTCCAGCACAATTCTTGTAGTTTCCCATCGTTGAATTAATAATTTTTGTCAACAATAAACTTCTGGATCGATCTTGGTTTCCCAGTCCTTGTTTTAACATGTTTACAATCGGGGGGGACTGACTTCCTTTTTAGATCCCCCCCGCTCGTGCCGAATCCGAAAAAAAATTCTTTTTTTTTCTCCTTTTATACCCGGTTACCCAATTACTCACGGGCTGTTGTTAAATGTCCAAATTTCCAAAGGAAGAAGCCAGCGCTCTCCGTCGAATGGCATGCGGCTGCGCTCGGCAGGGGAAGCGGAGGACTCACAGCACCACGCCGCTCCCCGGCACCCGATCCGTAGCCTTTAAAAAGGCTCCTTCACAAGTCGGGGGGCGCTAGCGGTGCCAGCCGAGTCACCATGTCCACGGGCTCCGTGCCCGTGGTTTTTAAGGGTCCCCGTGTCGCCGGCGCGGTAGGACCCAGCCCCTGCCGAGCCGACTCCCTCCGGAGCTCGGAGGGAGTCCGCCATTCGGCGATGGCGCCAACCCGGAAGTCCCCTGAAGTAGCTGCGCACTCCTTGACTCTCAGCACCTCATGCATTGGGGGCCAAGCAATGGTGGCCTTTGGGCTCTCCGATTTCAGCGGCGCTCTGTGCGACACTAAAATCCTCGCTGTCTCTCGCGCTCCGTTCTACAGCATTGCTGTGGTGTTCCTGCAGCTGGTTCTGAATGTGATGTATTTTAACTATCATTTTCAACAAGTTTTTTTTTTTTTAAAAAAAGTGTTTTCAATACAATTGCACCTCACACTTAACTTGTGTGATTTCAACCTTGCAAGGCTGGCTGGTTGAAATCGTACAAATTAAATGCATGCAAGGTTTCCCCGGTGCAAAAAAGAGCTTTTAAGCGCTTGAATTTGCTTTCTGGGCAAGGCCCTCTAGGGTCACCTGTTCTGCAAGCCTGGAGACAGTCGTGCGAGATCTTGCGAGAGATCTCACAGAAGCTCAAGACGGCCCTGTGAGATCTCATGAGAACACCCCAGAGCTGTAAGGATGCCCATGCAGTGGCGGTTCCAAGAGGGCAGCTCAAGTATGCACAGTTTCGCCCTGGAACGATACCGTATTTTTCGCTCTATAGGACGTACCCGACCATAGGACGCACCTTGTTTTAGAGGGGAAGAACAAGGGGGGGGGAATCTCCCCCTCTCTGCTCAGCGCCCCTTCAGCGAAGTGGCAGGAAAAACGGAGCCCCTTCCATTTCTCCTCCCGCTTCGCAGGAGTTGGACTCGATGGCCCTTGTGGTCTCTTCCAACTCTATGATTCTATGATTCGCTGAAGGGACGCTGCGCAGCTCTCTCTCTCTGCTGAAGCCAGGAGTCTTGCTCTCCTGGCTTCAGCAAAAGGAACCCAAAGCTTTCGGAGTGCAGTGCGAGTTCCCGCTGTGCTCTGAAGGCTTCAGGGATAGCCGCCTGAAGCCTCTGGAGTGCAGCGGGAGCTTTTGCTGAAGCCGGGAGAGCACCCGAAGCCTTCGGAGCACAGCGGGAGCTCCCGCTGCACTCCAGAGGCTTCAGGCGGCTATACCTGAAGCCTAGAGGGCGAGAGGGGTCGGTGCGCACCAACCCCTCCCACTCTCCAAGCTTCAGCGAAAGCAACGCAAAGTCTCCGGAGCGCGGGGGGGGGGAGCTCTCCCTCTGCGCTTCGGAGGCTTCACGTTGCTATCGCTGAAGCCAAGGAGCCTGCATTCGCTCCATAGGAAGCACACACAGTTCCCCTTAATTTTTGGAGGGGAAAAGGTGCGTCCTATAGAGCGAAAAATACGGTAATTCATATGTGGTGGGGTTGCGAGGAAATAAAGAAGTTTTGGGGAATAATACACAAGGAACTTAAGAAAATGCTAAAAAAAACCTTGATAAAAAATCCCGAAGCTTATCTGTTAGGGTTCGTGGGTAAAGACATACCACATATGAAAAAAACAATCTTTTTATATGCAACAACAGCTGCTAGGGTAGTGATTGCTAACCCAATCTCAGGACACACCAAGAAAGGAAGAGTGGATTTGTAAATTAAGTGAGTATATAGAATTGGCGGCGGAAGAGGACTGGAAGAAATTTAGAATCTATCTTAAGAACTATTATAAAATTGAGGAATGTTAAAATGCCGAGGTGTTGAGAGAAAAAGGGATACAGCAACATAAGATTAAGTAACAGAAAGGACTAAGAGGATATATATTTGATAAAACTGCTTAGAAGCTGCTGAAATAATTTGGTAAATTGGGATGTAGAAAGGGGAGGTATGGGGGAGTCCGAGAAAGGAGGATTATGGAAAAAAGGTTATGAAATTATACATGTTTGTTTGTTTTTTCTATTTGTTTGTATTGTCTAAAAAACGTTGTAAAACCAATAAAAATTTTTATAAAATAATAATAATAATATAGAATTGGCAAAACTAATTTCAATTATAAGATATCAATCAAATCAAAAGTTAAGAATGGAGTGGAAGAATTTCGAAGATTATATGTCAAAATATTGTTCTAAAAATGACATGTTAATAGGCTTAGAATAAAAAATGTAAGCAATAACAAAACCAATAAAGAAAGAAGGAAAAATCAGAATTTAACAAAAATAATTTATTATAGCATGCAAGGGGAAAAAGGTAGAAAGAAATACAAAGAAGTCGAATTGCTGTGGAGGGAAGTAGGGTGGTGGGTTTCATAATTAAGTGTATAATTATGCAGTTGTTGTAATTTAAATATTATATTTTATGTGAGGGAATCATTGGGAATTTTGGCTATTATGTATATATGTTAAGTTTCAATAAAGATCTTTGAAAATTTAAAAAAGAAGTATGCACAGTTTTGCATATAGGGCAAACCCCCACATCTGAACCTGTGCGTAAGAGACTAATAGTACAGTGGTGCCCCGCAAGACGAATGCCTCGCAAGACGGAAAACTCGCTAGACGAAAGAGTTTTCCGTTTTGGAGGTGCTTCGCAAAACGAATCTCCTATGGGCTTGCTTCGCAAGACGACAATGTCTTGCGAGTTCCTGCTGGTTTTTTTCCCTTCTCCCCCTTTTTCTAAGCCGCTAAGCCGCTTATCAGCTGATCCGATCAGCAGATAAGCCGCTAAAAGCCGCTAAAAGCGCTAATCCGCTAATCCGTCAATGGGCTTGCTTCGCAAGACGAAAAAACCGCTAGACGAAGAGAATCACAGAACGGATTCTTTTGGTCTTGCGAGGCACCACTGTATTCTAATAGTGCATTTTGTAGTGCCGTTTCTAAATGCTGGAAGCTGCCTTGAATCCCAACCGAGAAGAGAGGCAGGACATAATTGCACCAAACGACGCATAATTGCTGGAGGAAAGAGTCAGCCCTCGTCTGGCCCCTAACTCCCATTTCCCAGCTGCCCGTGGAGAAGAAGAGGAGCAGGAGAGCAGTTGGCGCTGCTTCATCCGTGATCGGAGGAAGGAGGAAGGGAGACAGGTCTTACCTTTGCTGACCAGCTCAGGCTCCACGTTATACTTCTCCCCAGACTTCAAGGTGGTGATGATGGCGCAGACTGTCGGGCCGATGACGTCGGTGTCCCGGCGGAAAGCCAGAGCCTCGGCGAGGTGCAGGAATCCACCGCGGACTGCCAGGGAGAAGAGAGGAAATAAAGGATGGCTCAGGAGCCAGGCTCAGTGGTTGCGCAGGCACTTTGACTACAGACAGGCCCGAGTTCGATTCCTACCACCTTCTGTTACAAGGTCACAGCTGGTGGGAAAGGCCTGTGCCTGATAAATGTGGAGAGCTGGCGCAAGTTGGAGGAACCAGTTCTGAGTTATGTGTGGGGCCTCCCATGCCCATGAAATGCAAGGTGTGGTTAGCGCAGGATGCTGCAGAAGGATTGCTAGCAGCAGTGAGACCAGGTTGGATAAAAATCAATGATTTAAAAAAACAAATAAAATTTTAAAAATCAGATTTTTAAAATTTAAACTGGGTTTTTTAAAAAAATTAAATCAGATTTTTTTAAAAAAAAATTACCGGTAAATTGGATTTTTTAAATAAAATAGTTTTGGAGGAAAAATATTTCTAAAGATAGTTTGCTATTTAAGTTACATTATAGTCCAGAGGCTATAAGGATTTGTTTCAAGTTTTTCATGTGTGCTAAAACTCAGTCTAAGGTTTTTGTTTTTAAAAAAATGTTTAACCACTCTGTTAACAAACATGGATACATATGCTAGGATGTTATTGTTTTAGTTAAATAAATTGTTTAAATTGTTATTGAGGAAATGATCATTTTTCTCCTTCCAATAAAGTACCGCGGAAAAGTTGTCCAAATATAAACAGTAAACCTATTAAACCACACCATTATTTCATAATTATCTGTCAATGCATTTCTAATAGTATAATCAAATCAGTAATTTTTGATATAACTGTAAAAATTACTCTGAAATTTTATTATTCCAAACAGGAAACCTTCATCTGGGTGTAAATATTAAGATTATACCAGCAAGAATGAGTCTTTCTGTAAAAAAGAGAGATTTAATTCAAGTCTCACTGACTAGTGATTTAAATCAAGTCGTACTGGCTAGCGATTTAAATCGTGATTTAAATCGATTTGATGTAAATCAAATCCACCCTGCTGTGGAGTATGATAATGCATTTTCCTTGCCAGAATGAAGCTAGTAGTCTGTATGTATAGATGTCCTTTCTGCCTCAAATCAAATCCACCCTGAGTGAGACCCTGTCAGTTTTACAGGGTGGCATAAGCCCCAAGGAAGGTCTCTGCCCCATGCAGCCTGCAGTGGCAAGTCCTCCCCCAGGCGTCCCAAACCGCCCCTCTTACCGTCATTGATCCGGTGTCTGGAGGAATACTGGACAGCGAAGGATTTGAGCTGGGTCCGCAGAGGCCCTTCCTCCACAGCTGGATTCTCCAGCCACTGCAACATCTGCATGAGGACTTTGAAAAACAGCGAGGAGAAGGTGGTGTCCTGGGGGGCGGAACGCTGGAGAAGGGAACGGGTGGGGTTACAGGCAGAACACAAAGCGAAGGGGCAAGGCAAGAGAACGGCAGACCAGAGGAGCTTACATTTCCTCCTGCTAAGTCACCAGGGTGGTCTTGAAGCCAGGGCTACCAGAAGGCTAACTGGAGCCTTCACCTTTGGCACCACCAATGCTTGGTAGGGTGGCATGCGGGAAATTAACAGATTAATTAATATGAAATAACAACCACCTGGTTTTTGTATGTGCCAGACTCCAGTTACCCACACAGATCATAGATTAATAGCTAGGGCTGGGCGATATATTGATATATCATCCAAAACCGGTCTGAAGTCAAGAAGTGGTAGAAAGATATTTTGAAATTTGTCTGGCAGGGCAAGAAACCTAGAATAAAATTTAAGATTTTAACTGATGCAAAGGAAAGGGGGGGATTTGCCCTGCCAGACTTTAAACTTTATTATGAATCAGCAGCCTTCTGCTGGTTGAAAGACTGGCTGCTTCTTGAGAACACAGACATTTTGGATTTAGAAGGTTTTAACAACATTTTTGGGTGGCATGCATACTTGTGGTACGACAAGGTTAAAACTCATAAAACTTTTAAAAATCATATTGTCAGGAAAGCATTATATAATGTCTGGATTAAATATAAAGACTTGTTGGAAAATAAAACCCCAAGGTGGTTGTCACCAATGGAGGCAAAGGCTGTGAGAAAGCTCAATATGGAGGCCAAATGGCCGAAATATTGGGAAATTTTGGAACAAGAAGGGGACAAACTGAAATTGCAGAGTTTTGAGAAATTAAAAGATAAAGTGCGAGATCGGTTTCATAATTTTTGACCAGGCAATGTATCGTGAATCATGTTGTATGTTAGGGCTGAGCAATGTCTGGCTTTCAACGTTGTGATACACCACCGGCTGAACATTGTGATATACGAATATATAATGATGTCTGAAACAAGGATGGAACTATGTAGAGGTGAACGGGGTCATGTCCTGACAACGGCTACTACGCAGGAGTCTAAAATGGAGACTTTTAAAACTTACCTTTAACATATTATTACAACTGTTATTTTATAGCAGAGTAATGGGGACGGAAGGAATAATGAAAGAAGCAACGACTGGCTTCACGATTTTTAACAGCACACAAACGCACATCGTGATTCGCAATATATCACCATGTTGAATATTATGAAACCGTTTCCATGATGAAACCGATTTTTGACAGTGCATTGAGACATTGCCCCAGCCCTATTGTGTGTGTGTGTACTATGTAAAAATCACGATGCGGGAAAAACCGTGAAGCCAGCCAATGCTGCTATATAGAGCCATCCTTATTTCTGACATCATGTTATTTCGGTATATTGTGCTATTTAGCTGGCGATATATCGCGACGCTGAAAGCCATATATTATTCCCCAGCCCTAATTGCAGAATTCAGACCACGGGGGTCATCTGCCCCAATCTTGCAAGGCAGGAATCTTTTGCCCAACGTGGGACTTGAACACACAACCCTGAGATTAAGAGCCTCATGCTCTGCCAACTGAGCTACCCTCAATAAACACATGAGACGTAATTGGCTCTGTTCTTAGATAAATAAGGTATGCTATTCATTGTATCAAATTTCAACAGAAGTAACTCATAAAGTTCAACAAGCGAACAAAGAAGATCACAGTGGATCAGATCATTCTCTAATCAGTTCATGCACAAGGTCCATCCGTGTAATGGTGTCTATTCCACCTGTCTATTCATAAAATCCAAACAATCCACATGAAAGGTTGTTACACTTCCACAAAATCCTTTCACAGAGTCCAGACAAGGATTTCCGGAATACTGGCCTTGTTTCGTTGTCCTGGGCTTCATCAGTAGTTAAAGCACTAAGTAATGCAAATAAATACAATTAACATGATCTCACACATTTTACAGCAAAAATAATATTGTTGTTATTGTTGTTTAGTCGTGTCCGACTCTTCGTGACCCCCTGGACCAGAGCACGCCAGGCACTCCTGTCTTCCACTGCTTCCAGCAGTTTGGTCAAACTCGTGCTAGTAGCTTCAAGAACACTGTCCAACCATCTCGTCCTCTGCCGTCCCCTTCTCCTTGTGCCCTCCATCTTTCCCAACATCAGGGTCTTTTCCAGGGAGTCTTCTCTTCTCATGAGGTGGCCAAAGTACTGGAGCCTCTGTCCTTCCAGTGAGCACCCAGGGCTGATTTCCTTCAGAATGGATAGGTTTGATCTTCTTGCAGTCCATGGGACTCTCAAGAGTCTCCTCCAGCACCATAATTCAAAAGCATCCATTCTTCGGCGATCAGCCTTCTTTATGGTCCAGCTCTCACTTCCAAATAATATCAAACAATAAATAACTGTACATACCATATGTATTTTGTGGAATAGCATACCTTATTTATCTAAGAACACAGCCGGTTATGTCTCGTGTGTTTATTGAGGATGCTTTACGCGACCACAGGTTTGTTAGTTGTTGTTTTGTAACTGAGCTACCCTGGCAGCCTCGGATGACCACCTGGGCCCCTCCACCCACAGACGTCCTCACCTGACACTGGAACAGCAGGCGCATAAGCGGACAAGACGCAACGTGGTTCCGGTGCATCGCCATCACCAGCGCCCCGCCATGGGGAGAGTTCAGTAGGGCCGCCACCGCCTGCAGGAGTTTCACCGCGGTCCCCGGCGTGGCGTCGTTCCCCTGGCGGAGCCGGGCCAGTTCCTGCCCCAGCGCCTGCTGCAGAGCCAAGGAAAGGGGGCGCGGGTTCGAGTTCTGCCAGCGGGGATCTGGAGTCAACGGAAAGAGCTGCCCAAGGCGCGAAAAAGGAGGCGTCAGAAAAGCGAGGGAGCTGCATTTGCTTACAGACTAGGAAAAACACGGGTTTCCAAGTTTCTACATTTTTGCTTCCTTTTCTCCCAGCCGCAATACAGTGGTGCCTCGCAAGACGAAATTAATCCGTTCTGTGAGTCTCTTCGTCTTGCGGTTTTTTCGTCTTGCGAAGCACGGCTATTAGCGGCTATTAGCGGCTTAGCGGCTATTAATGGCTTAGCGGCTATTAACGGCTTAGCGACTTTAAGAAAAAGGAAACAAACTCGCAAGAACTTGCAAGACGTTTCGTCTTGCGAAGCAAGCCCATAGGGAAATTCGTCTTGCGAAGCGACTAAAAAAACGGAAAACCCTTTCGTCTAGCGAGTTTTTCGTCTTGCGAGCCATTCGTCTTGCGGGGCAGCACTGTACCTGGGTTTCTGCAGATCTCGGTGCAGTGGGAAAGGTCAAAGAGGGGGAGAAAAAGAAGCATGGACTTTCGGGGCAAGGGACCCACTGGGAAGGGGCTGGTGGTGAGAAGGAAATGGGGAGGGCCCAAAAGGTTTTATCAAACCCAAAGCCCCATCTGCCCATGGCATTTGCTGCCCCAAAGTTTGCCCCCCATAAAGGTAAAGGTAAAGGGACCCCTGACCATTAAGTCCAGTTGTGACCGACTCTGGGGTTGCAGCGCTCATCTCGCTTAACTGGCCGAGGGAGCCGGCGTACAGCTTCCGGGTCATGTGGCCAGCATGACTAAGCCGCTTCTGGCGAACCAGAGCAGTGCACAGAAACGACGTTTACCTTCCCACCTATTTATCCACTTGCACTTTGACGTGCTTTCGAAGTGCTAGGTGGGCAGGAGCAGGGACCGAGCAACAGGAGCTCACCCCATCGCAGGGATTCGAACCGCCAACCTTCTGATCGGCAAGTCCTAGGCTCTGTGGTTTAACCCACAGAGCCACCCACATCCCTCTGCCCTCCATACCCATCTGCAATTAAGCAGGCAATGACAATACACAGGGCCTTCTCAGTAGTGGCCTTGCATCTGTAGAACTCCCCTTCCATGGAAGCCTGCCTGGCACCATCTTTGTTCTCCGTTTTGTGCCAGATAAAAATGTTCCAATTTTTTTAAAAAAATCTGCCTGGGCCGTTGCGAAGGTCTGGTCCTCACCCCGTTTTTTTAATACCAGATTTTCAGCAGTTGCCATTTGTTACTGCGGTCTTACAGAATCTATCACCTGTTGTCTTTCACTGCCTTATGGCATCTGTCGCTCTGAGAGGCAAGGCTGAAGAACAGCTAATAAAGGTTTCAATGAAGGAACAAAAATGGAGTGATGGGGAATCATGGGATGTATGTATGTGTGTGAGAACCGGCATGGTGACAGGAATATGTTTGCTCAGAAACTGGGTTTAGATATTTGTGGCCCCTTTCAGAGTATGGCAAGCCTTAGACCTGTCTCTTAAATGCACACATGCATTTTAAGGTTTTAACATTTTGTGCTGTTTTGGAAGTCGTTGCGGCTCACTTTTTGTGAAAGAAAAGGGACTAATAACTGCAATAAATAAGCAAAACAATAATTCTGTAGCGGAGACTGTCTGCAGTTTCGCCAGAGAGACATGGACAGAGTGGAAGAACATGCAAAGAAACAAAGTGGGGTTGGGGGTGTTAGAATTCCTGCTCCATGATTGCAGTCATGGGATTGTTGTCTATCACATGACGGTATATATTTTGACTCCACAGAGTGGGAAGTGACGGAGACAGGATGTTTGTGTTGCTGTGTTCTGTGAAGTGGGACTACTGTCCTTTGTTCTTTTGCTCTTTGCTGTCTGATGCTAGAGAGAGAGGGAGCCATGTTGCAGTGCTCCGTGTGTGTTTATATGTAAATAAAGTAATTAGCCAAAATGCTGAGTTGCTGAGGTCTGTTACGCATGATGCACAAACTCTGCGGATCCCTAAGTGTGCCGATGTCTGTAGGCATCGGTCGCTGTGATGTTCGGGCAGAAGAAAGCTCCCGAACGAAAGACCAGGAGGGAGAGAACATGTCAGCCGGGCATGTGTCTCTGCCAGGGTCCTACTTGAGTGTAGGACAAGCTCCTGACAGGGGGTTTGGGAGGGTAAGGATCAGGGTCCCTACCTGAAGGAGGATGCCTGCCAAGTCATCGTCTGGACCGAGAACTCGGATCTGGGCCAAAGCACGGATCCTGCCCTGCCCTTGTGGAGTCTCGAGGCTGCTTTTGGGTCGTGGAGAATCATCGCTGTCTGAAGAGAAAATAATGGGGAAATCTTGAGAGTGAGGCTTTTTCAAGAACCTGTCAGGGACCGTGCGGATGAGGGCGGCACTGAGCAGGAATGGTGGGAGCACCCCCCCTCCCCCTGATCAGGATCCTGAATCTTCCCAGGAGCAGTGGGACAGTATAGATTTGGAACAATGGTTTGCAGAGGGACATAGTTCAGAAAACAGTTGGGAAGAACCAGGGGGTGAACAGTTAGGCGAAGGAGAACTGGGAGAGGGAGAGAGTTAACAGACTCAGTGTTGCTGGAAAGCCTACATCAGCACAGAAAGCACACTGGTTGCGAGATCAGGTTGCAATAATAGCAACAATAATAATTTTTTATTTATACCCCGCCCTTCCCGGTTGTAGTTGCCTTCTGTAATCATAGACCACACCCTCCTGGAGTGTTTTGTTACCGATTCAGTTAAGTTCCATATTTCTTTATTGGCAATTGCAAAAACCGGCTGTTTTAAAACAATTTTTTGTTTCATTTCTGTAAGCCACCTGCTGCTACTAAAATTCAATTTTTAAAAATGTGGGGAGAGAGAGGAAATAAACTGCTGGAATTTCGCCACACAGAGAAGACATTTTTGCTGCCCCACGCCGTCGCTGCCAAACCACATTTGGTCTCTTTTTTTGTATTGCTTCTTGAGTCTAACAGCTTTATCACTGTGACTTTAAAGTTGCATTTTGGGATTTCTGTTTATTCTGTTTTGAGCACCTTATGCAAACAGCTTTGAGGTTACTTTGTGACAGAAAGTGGCATGTAAGAGCATGCATAACGAATGAATGAATGAATGAATACCTCGGCGAGATGGGATAGAAGCGGTGAGCAGCGAGTGGAATGTCTGTCCGCCAGTTGCTCCTCTCTCGTGCTGGACCTCCACCAGGTGAGCCATGTAATCTGAAAGAGAACAAATCGCCAAAAAGGAAAAAAACAGGGACAGTGGATAGTGTTGTTATACAGTTCAATCACTAGGGGGCACTAGAGTTAATTGTATATGGGTGGAGTTAGGGAATTTCTTGTGCGGACAGAATCAGCTGCTGGGAATCGCAAGTGGGGAGATGGCTGCTGAGCTCAGGTTCTGCTTGTAAGCTTTCCCATATACATCTGGCTGGCAGCGTTCAGCACCCTTAACAAACTACAGGTCCCAGAATTCCTTGGGGGAAGCCATGACTGTTCCAAGTGCGATCAGAGCACTTTAAATGTATGGTGTGGGTGTGGTCTGAATGGAACAGAACGTGCCCCATGGAAAACTAAAACACAGGGAAAATGTCCTTCCCTGCTTAATGTTGCAAGGAAGAGCTGGTGGGTGTGATGCTTTTTAGATGCCGCTGGGAACTCCAACTCCCATCAACCCTTGCTAACAAAGCAGGGAATGATGGTAGTTGAAGCCAAAAACATCTGGAAGGCAGAAGGTTGGGAAGATTATTATACGCACAAACAAACCTGCCCGTATAATATGACCCATGCCCAGAAGGTTGATGCTGAATAATAAGAACAATAATAAAATCAATATACAGTGGCACCTCGGGTTACATACGCTTCAGGTTGCATATGCTTCAGGTTACAGACTCCGCTAACCCAGAAATATTACCTCAAGTTAAGAACTTTGCTTCAGGATGAGAACAGAAATTGTGCTCCAGCGGCGCAGTGGCAGCAGGAGGCCCCATTAGCTAAAGTGGTGCTTCAGGTTAAGAACAGTTTCAGGATAAGAACGGACCTCTGGAAAGAATTAAGTACTTAACGAGGCACCACTGTACAGTCATACCTCGGGTTACAGACACTTCGGGTTGTGCGATTCCGGGTTGTGCACCGCATCAAACCCGGAAGTACCGGACCTGGTTACTTCCAGGTTTTGGTGCTTGCGCATGCGCAGAAGCACCAAATCGCGACCTGCCTGTGTGCACATGCGGTGCTGCGAGTTGCGAACGTGCTTCCCGCATGGATCACATTCGCAACCCGAGCGTCCACTGTACAAAATAATAATAATAATAATAATAGTAATAATAATAATAATAATAATAATAATAATAATAATAATAATAATAATTATTATTATTATTAATTTATACTCCGCCCATCTGCCATCTGGCTGGGTTTCCCCAGCCACTCTGGGCGGCTTCCAAAAGAATATTAAAATACTGTGATACATCAAACATTAAAAGCTTCCCGAAACAGGGCTGCCTTCAGATGTCTTCTAAAAGTCTGGTAGTTGTTGTTCTCTTTGACATCTGGTGGGAGGGCGTTCCACAGGGAGGGCGCCACCACCAAGAAAGCCCTCTGCCTGGTTCCCTGTAACTTGGCTTCTCGCAGTGAGGGAACCGCCAGAAGGCCCTCGGTGATGGACCTCAGTGTCTGGGTAGAACGATGGAGGTGGAGACGCTCCTTCAGGTATACTGGACCGAGGCCGTTTAGGGCTTTAAAGGTCAGCACCAACACTTTGAATTGTGCTCGGAAACGTACTGGGAGCCAATGTAGGTCTTTCAAGACCGGTGTTATATGGTCTCGGCGGCTGCTCCCAGTCACCAGTCTAGCTGCCGCATTCTGGATTAGTTGTAGTTTCTGGGTCACCTTCAAAGGTAGCCCCACGTAGAGCGCATTACAGTAGTCCAAAAATTCAATATAAGAGTTTTCTTTCTTATCCACATCTTTGTTTTTTTCTTCCCCTCACTTTTCCTCCTTTTTCCTGTATCACTTAATTTTTTTAAGATGAAAAAATTCCTTCCAGTAGCACCTTAAAGACCAACTAAGTTAGTTCTTGGTATGAGCTTTCGTGTGCATGCACACTTCTTCAGATACACACCCTTAATTTTTTTTATCACTGATTCCACCCCCCAATATAAAAAGTAAAGAGATGGAGCTTGAGGGGACCCTCCCCCCCCCACCCACTGCCACAGCCCTGAGTTCCCTTACTTTTGTCCATGATATTCTGCTCCAGGGTCTGAGGGTCGTGGGAGACGGCCTGGTCTAGGTACTGCAGGAGTTTGCTCATGCTGGAGACGGGGATGCCAAAGGACTGGACAAACAGCAGCAGCTGCTGAGGCTCCAGGTCTTGCAGAGCTGGGACAAAACACCCCCCAAGTCAGAACCGGCTCGCTCCAAGTTCCTTGCGAACCCACAAAAATCACATTACACAGAGCCTTATGTGCGTGGCCCACTGTGTCACAGAGAACACAACAGGTGTCTCTCTCTCTAAAATGAAGTGACCACAAATATTACAAAACTCTTGTCATCAAATAGCTTTTTTAAACACAGAATTCCTTCTCAACTTCCCACCCTTCCTTTCCTGATGTTTTTTGGTTACTCCTTTTTAATAGTTGTTTTAGAACACATACACTTTTATCAAGTCCCGATATCGTTAAGTCTTTCAATAATTCATTGCTTATACAGTGGCGCCTCGGTTTTTGAACGCCTCCGTAGTCGAACGTTTCGGAACTTGAACGCCGCAAACCCGGAAGCAAATGCCTCCGTTTTGAGTTTTCCATATTGAGAGGCTTCTGTTTTGAGGCTTCAGCTTCCAGTTTCCGAACGTTTCAGAACTCAGCCTTCCAGAACGGATTGCATTTGAAAACCGAGGTACCGCTGTATTTCAAGCCCTTCCTGTGACTTCATGTATGGAGGATAGCTTAACAGGTAAGCCACCAATGACGTCTCTTCCCATATCCCCAGGCAGGTCGGCCTACCTGCATCCACCAACCGAGGCACCTCTGAACGGATCATGCGCAGCTTCAGCCAGTCTGGGAGGAGAAGCGCCTCTTCCGATGTGTCCACCAGGAAAGCTGTGGGGAGGGGCTTCTTCTCGGGGAACCAGATGTCCAGCAGGGTGCAAAAGTCCCCACCCCCGGCTTTAAATAAATGTTCGGAGAGTCATCTTGCTTGCCTCGTACATATTTGCTACACCCCAAACCAGCCTTCGTCAACCTGCTGGTCTCCTGATGTTCTGGATCACAACTCCCCTCCCCCACTCCCAGGCTTGTTGGGGGCTTTGGGGAGGTAACAGAACAAAAGATGTTTTTTTGGGGGGAGCAGCAAGCTGGTAAACGATTTTTTACCGCAACTTAAGAAACAGCTTAGAGAGGGTCACAGAAGCCGCCCCACCAAAGCCCACTCCCTATTAACACCAGAGATATGTCTGCATCAAAATCCTGCTCAACTTTACCCAAATGTCTCTTCCCCACAAAAAAATAACATCTTTTCCTCTATATCCATTATGCAAATGGATTCTGCCAGTGGGCAGAATTGACTCAGCTTCTGCTAGTCATATTGAACAGGCGAGAAGCCACACAGGGCGCTCAGGTCCTATGATGAAACACGGACCACTTATAAACGCCATCTCCAACTCCTCAAAAGATTCCATCAACGGTGTCTCAACGAAAAAGTTTACGCATCACTGGGGAAGACAGGCGAACTAATGCCAGTGTACTGGAAGAAGCAAAGATGTCCAGGGTCGAAGCAATGATTTTTCAATATCAACTTCGTTGGACTGGTCATGTTGTGTGGATGCCTGATTATCGTCTTCCAAAGCAACTACTCTATTCTAGACTTAAAAATGGAAAGCGTAATGCTGGTGGTCACAAAAGAGGTTTAAAGACTGTCTCAAGGCAAATCTAAAAAAAATGTAGTATAAACACTGACAACTGGGAAACACTGGCCTGCAAGTGCTCCAATTGGAGAACAGCTTTTACCAAAGGTGTCGTGGGCTTTGAAGTTGCTCGAACTCAGGACGAAAGGGAGAAATGTTGCTAAGAGGAAGACATGCTTGGCAAACCCTCACTGCGATCAACTCCTGCCCGGAAACCTATGTCTCCACTGTGGAAGGACATGTGGATTCAGAATTGGCCTTAAGGACTCACTGTTAAGACCGTCTTCATGAAGGACAATCTTACTCGGCTACGAGAGATTGCTAAAGAAGATCCACTGGAAACTGCTATGTAGCCACTGCTTAAGGCATCAGAGATTTCCTCGGGCATTGGTCTCGCCTGCCTCTGCACCTATAAGGTCTAGGGACCTTTTATTGATTTATGTAGGGGGAGAAAAACCAGGAGCACCGAACTGAAATCTGCAATTGGCGCTTCATTCCACAGATTCTCTTCTTTCACAGGAGAAAGACAGAGTATCTTAGAGAAGCTTTGCAGGGATTCAAGGAGAGATCCCCCATTCCATTTGGCTCAATCAGGCAAGGATCAATTAATTCCTGCCTGGGGCAAAGGAGGCTGGGCAGAGAGGCAGATCCAGCATCCACTGGAAAATACATGACCTCCATCATTCACCTTGAGGTGGTCCGAGAGTCAGCAGAATCACCATGGCATGGACGACCAGGATGTGCATCGTTGCTGTTTCTCCGGTGCTCCAGCGGAGGAATACCTGATCTTGGGACTCCGACTAGAGAGAGGCAGAGAGAGAAGATTGGGTAATGAAATGCAACCGCTCTTGGAGAAAAATGGCGGCTGCTCACTTGCAGAATGCTCACCCCTAAGAATCTCGCCACGGGTACAGGAATGCAGGTTTTGGTGTCTTCGGGTGTCTTCCCGTGTAAGAGTCAGACACCCCGACTCTTACACGGGAAGACACCCGAAGACACCAAAACCTGCATATATATATATATATATATATATATATATATATATATATATATATATATATATAAACCACCTCCAAAAAGCTTTTATTGCTGGCTCTTACATTAAAAAAAGAAACGGATCCTGTTTCTAATACATGCAATTTATTTCATTGCTTCATTGCTTTTTAAAAAATCATAAACTGCCTTGCAAGGGCTTGTCCAAAAGGGAGAGGAAAACCAAAATAAATTTTTAGGGTGAATTTATTTAATTGATAGATTTATTTCAAGCCCTTTCTCCAAAATGGCGTTCAGAGAGGTTTAAGGCAATGATAATGAAAATTCAGTGATCATTAAAATACATTTAAAATACAAAAAAAAATCCCACCAAAAAAAAAGCAGTGAATCCAACACGGTAGTGATAAAACACCGTGGAATTGGATCATGCACAAATAAAAAGGTATTCAGTTCTTTGTTCATTTGACACATTTGTATCTTGCTTTTCCAACAACAAATGTTGAGCTCACAATAATCGCAACAGCATTTAAAAAAATCACAAACATTGCAATCATTATAATATCAAACCCTGTTGCATATAAATAAAGTAAACAACAACAATAAATTTCTCAAAACAATGACACAGTTCAATGAAGGCATCATAACTTGTAGTTACTTCCTAATCGCAGGGAACCCTACTGCAAAACAACAACAAAGTAGATTAGCTGTGTGTCCTGTTGGTTTTCAAATGAACTGTTTTGCAATGCTGCAATGGATGGAAGCCTCATTCCCTGAACGTGAATTGTAGACACTTACACGGAATGATACATTCTTTCCTGTGGAGGCAGACCAAATCATTTGGGAGGGAATGCCAAAGACACGGGGCTGCCACCAAGAAAGCCCTGACTCGTGTCGCTGTCCTTCTCCCGGCCTCTGTCCCGGGCAGGACGCTGAGCAGGAATTCCTCCCATGACCGTAACGCACGGGGTCACTGAGTATCAGGGCAGGCACTCCTCCAGGGACTCAGCGGGGAAGGAGAAGGGCCACTCACCCAGCTGTAGACCTCCTCGCCCTCTTTGCTCTGGCGCATGCGCTTGATGTAGCGGGAGAAGACGGAGAGCAGGGCCACCAGCACGGCGTCAGACTCTGAGCTGTAGGAGAGCTTCGAGAAGAGGTGGGTCATGATGGTGGACCGTTCCACAATCAGCCTGGCCACGTCCTGAGAAAGTCAATGGCAAACAAGGCATGAGAGCTGCACTGTCTCCCGGTCTAGTACAGGATCAGGTTTAAGGTGCTGGTTTTAACCTTTAATCTTAATTACCGTATTTTTTGCTCTATAAGACTCACTTTTTCCCTCCTAAAAAGTAAGGGGAAATGTGTGTGCGTCTTATGGAGTGAATGCAGGCTACACAGCTATCCCAGAAGCCAGAACAGCAAGAGGGATTGCTGCTTTCACTGCGCAGCGATCCCTCTTGCTGTTCTGAGATTCAGAATATTTTTCTTCTTGTTTTCCTCCTCCAAAAACTAGGTGCGTCTTGTGGTCTGGTGCGTCTTATAGAGCGAAAAATACGGTAACCTTTAATCTGGCTGGCTCGCCAGATGCAGCTTGTCACGCTGGCCACGTGACCCGGAAGTGTCTGTGGACAGTGCTGGCTCCCGGCCTCTAGAGTGAGATGAGCGCACAACCCTAGAGTCTAGCAAGACTGGCCCGTACGGGCAGGGGTACCTTTAACTTTTATCTTTAAAGCCCTATACAGCCTAGGACCCTTGTACCTACGGGACCGCCTCTCCTGGTATGCCCCATGGAGGACCTTACGGTCTTCAAATAAAAACATCTTGGAGATCCCGGGCCACAGAGAGGTTAGGCTGGCCTCAACCAGAGCCAGGGCTTTTTCGGCTGTGGCCCCGATCTGGTGGAACACTGTCACAAGAGACTAGGGCCCTGCGGGACTTGACATCTTTCTGCAGGGCCTGCAAGACAGAGCTGTTCCACCTGGCCTTTGGCCAGGACACAGCCTGACCCCCTCCTTTGGCAATCCTCACAGAGCTCTAGCCCAATGGTTGCCATTAATCTGATTTGAACTGATTTTATAATGAAATGATTTTAGAATGTTGTATCATTTTACTGTTGTTAGCCGCTCTGAGCCCGGCTTTGGCTGGGGAGGGCGGGATATAAATAAAATTTTATTATTATTATTATTATTATTATTATTATTAATGAGAGGCTGTGAGATCAGGCCAAAGGCCCACTTAGTCCAACAGGGGGAGTTCCAAGATGGCGACGGCTTAGCAAGCAGGCTTCGGAGCTCCGCAGATAACAGGACTGTAATTAGCATTGATTGTTACCCAAGGAAGTAATTTTCCTACTTCTCTACTTTTAAACTTACCAACCTACTGAGATTCTATCAGCACCTTCTTGTCGATGCTATGAGAAACATCGTGGGCAAGTTCTGTGACGCATCCTGGGCAGGCCGCCAGCTGCTCTCTATTAACCGCCAGCTCCCTTCTAGACTTTGTTCCTGGAACTCCTGGCAGTCACCACACAGAGAAGCTCTTAAATTGAACAAACGGAGCACTTTCTATTTTTTCTTCTTTGGTTGGGGAAACCTTTCCTTGTTTACGCCCCACGGTGACGCTATGCCTGCTAGTAAACGCTACAGGGACCCAGAGGATGTAGCTCTCTCACCGGTTCCCAAACAATCTAAAATAGAGGACTTTTAAAAAACAAATCTGCTTTTATAGTTCCAACAAAAAACTGGTTTTCTTCCCTCGAAGATGATTGTGAGTGTGGGGAGAGTATTCAAGGTGAGAGAGTGGAACTGGATCCAGCAATGGGGAAAGCTGATCCTGTGTCGCTAAGAGAGGATGGAATAGCAAGCAGGGAGAGCACCCAATTAACTCTAATTAACTCTAATTGCAAGAATGGTTGAGCATATCTTTCAACAAACTAGAGGTAAAAGGTAAAGGGACCCTTGACCATTAGGTCCAGTCGCAGACGACTCTGAGGTTGCCCACTCATCTCGCTTTATTGGCTGAGGGAGCCGGCGTACAGCTTCCGGGTCATGTGGCCAGCATGACTAAGCCGCTTCTGGCAAACCAGAGCAGTGCACAGAAACACTGTTTACCTTCCCGCCGGAGAGGTACCTATTTATCTACTTGCACTTTGACGTGCTTTCGAACTGCTAGGTTGGCAGGAGCAGGGACCGAGCAACGGGAGCTCACCCCATCGTGGGGATTTGAACTGCCGAGCTTCTGATCGGCAAGTCCTAGGCTCTGTGGTTTAACCCACAGCGCCACCCGCGTCCCTCCAAATTAGAGGTATTGCCTCTCAAATAACCCAGCTATCCAAAGAGGTCCACAGGTTATCAGTTAATAACAAGCAGGCATTAACAGAACACACCTAGTCCAAAGTCCTGTCCTCACACCAGACAACCGTGGGAAACCTGCAAGCAAAACCCAAGAACAGGAGTTCTCTCCCCCTTCTGCAGCTTCCAGCAGCTGGTTTTCGGAAGCCCATTGCGGTGGAACCTTGGTTCTCAAACTTAATCCGTCCTGGAAGTCCGTTCGACTTCCCGAAAACATTCGGAAACCAAGATGCGGCTTCCGATTGGCTGCAGGAGCTTCCTGCACTCAATCGGAAGCAGTGGCCGATGTTTGGGTTCCAAAGAACGTTCCAAACCAGGACACTTACATCCGGATTTGCGGCGTACGGGAGCCAAAACGTTAGAGCTGCAAGGCGTTCGAGAACCAAGGTACGACTGGACTTAGAAGAGGCGCCAGGTACCTGTGGCCCTCCAGATGTGTTTGAACTCCAGCTCCCATCAGCCCTCCCAGGGCGGCCAGTAGTGAGGGGTGATGGGAGCTGAAGTCCAGAAATGTCCCCAAAGAACCCGCTAAGGAGAACGTGAAGAGGGAACCACCACAGAGCTGTGTGTTCGGCCCTTAAAACGGAAGGCCTCTCTCTCTCACCAGCGCGAGATCGTTGTGCTGCCCCTGTTCCTCCACTGGAGCATGGTGGGAAAGGTAAACCAGGTAAGCACTGATCGTCTGAGGATCCGTCTCCATGTGGATGGCCTGGAAATGGCAGAAAGAATTGTGTTTCTCAGCCTCAAGAGGGCTCAACACTGACTAACAGAAAACTGGGAAACCCTTTTTATTTTATTTCTCTCTCTTTCCTTTCTTTTTTCATTTATTTTATTAAAGATTTTCTTGCTTTACAGAACAGATAGGTTCTGGAAAGAGAAGCTGCTGAATTGCACTCATTACCAAACTTAAAACCATGGAGAGACCTGGTCTGAACAAAGACATTGGATTCTTATCTCATAATACATGACTAAGCCATTTTTCACCTTCTCACCCCTTGCCTTTTCCTGTAAGACCTATTGCAGTCGTTAAGAGTCGTCAACAGGCTCATCTCAGCTATCTGCCAATCTCCCATTCCCACCACCCTTCTGAGTAATACCCCTCCCCACCTTCTCACTATATAGAAGGATCTGGCAACTTCTGTTTCAGTGTATCTGAAGAAGTGTGCATGCACACGAAAGCTCATACCAAGAACTAACTTAGTTGGTCTGTAAGGTGCTACTGGAAGGAATTTTTTTATTTTGCTTTACAGAAGTATGTGTACTGTCTCTTATATTGTTTCCATGTAACATTTTTACAAATCAGTTTCATTTGTTGAGACATTGGGGGTGGGGAGGGGTGGAAGATGGGGTGGGGGTCGGGTGGTGATGTTTCTATTTTGCTTAATGTATGTAGGGTTTGGTGTCAGCGTTGCTCGTGCTGTTCATTTGTGTTCCTTTGGTGGTGAGAGAGGTTGGGGTTGGCCTGGGGTGTGGCTGTTCATTTGTGGTTGGCTGTGGTGGTCTTTGTTTTCGTGTGTGAGTGGGGTGGGTGGGTGTTTTGGATCAGGTTTGCCATATTGATTTGTATGCTGTTGGTGGATTATTGTTATTGTCTTGTTGGGCTGTGTTTCTTTTTTCTTTCTTTTGCTTCTGGTGTGTGTGTGTGTGTGTGTGTGTCCCCTCTACTCTGGGTCAATGAGGAACCTGTGTAAGAGGCAGGGAAGGGAAGATCTCCCCGGGTGGGAGACTAGGAGGATAAACTGGAAGCTCCCAGGTGAGAGCTGGGGGGGGGTGTCCAGCCCCTTCTGGGTGAAATAAGGCTTAAGATAGCTCCATCCAAGACATGAGGGATAATAGCAACAACCGGGGGAAAGAAAGACATAACATCTTTCAAAGACAGGAAGAAACACCGCGGACAGAATAACCACCGCACACAGGAAGAACAAGGATCTAGTTTTGAGTTCCTCACTTGCAGTTTTATAAACCATTTAATGGGTCGACACAAATAGAAGTGATTAATATTGCAGTTGTTGTATGAGGGATTATTATCATGACCCGAATGTAATTGAAATTAATAAGATTTTGGAACGCAGAAATAAAGGAAATAATCAAACCATCAAATTTAGCATGCCCCCTCATCTAAATTATATAATTCAGTATTTGAACAATTGGTATTAATAATTGTACTATAAATCGGTATTGTTATAATGAGGCTATTATGGGACTGTAATTGAAAAACTAATAAAACTAAAATAATAATAATAAAAATAAAACTCTTTTAAAAAGAATTAAGGATTAAAATCTACCTTTGAGAGAGGGCTTTGTATTCTTTCTTTCTTTCTTTCTTTCTTTCTTTCTTTCTTTCTTTCTTTCTTCATTTTTATTTAGATTACTTTCAGTAAAATTTATGGGGAGGGGGGAAGAGGGCCCAGTACTGCTTTTCTAGCTATGTAGCACGTGGACTGGGGCTCTTCAGAGGGTGCCCTGGTGTCAAGCCCATCAGTTCTTAGATAGATCATTTATTACGGTCAAAGACCAGCTCGCCATCAGTTCCTTACAAGGTGAAGGCCAGCATTTTGAACTAAACCGAGAAACAAGTCGGATTAGCAACTGAAATGGAGCCATTTTCCGTGTCGCCCCGAGCAGGAGATCTTACCTGCTGCAAAGCAACAGCAGTGGCGGCCCTAACGCTGTCAAACAAGGGCAGTTTGGGCAAGTCGCGTAGGAGCCACTGGTAGCCCTGCAGGAGCTCTGAGTCCCCAGAGTCTTCCTCCATAGGGTGGTCCTTCTCCTCTCTGTCACGGAGTCCTCCTTCTGAAAGCACCAAAGACAGGCCCTGCAGGAAGGACAGAGGCAGATCAATACAATACAGAGACCACTAAGAATTGAAGAGTTGGAAGGGACCCTGAGGGTCATCCAGCCCCCTGCAATGCAGAAATCTCAACTGAAGAGTCCATGGCAGTGTCAGGAGCTCAGCCCTACACTCGAGTAGGACCCTGGCAGAGACACATGCCCAACTGACGCGTGTTCTCTCCCTCCTGGTCGATCATTCGGGAGCTTCAAAAGCTTTCTTCAGCCTGAACATCACAGTGACCAATGCCAACAGACACCGGCACACGTAGGGATCCACAGTCTTTGCAGCTTGCGTGACAGATCTCAGCAACTCAGCATTTTGGCTAATCTACTTTATTTACATCTAAACACACACGGAGCACTGCAACATGGCTCCCTCTCTCTCTAGCATCAGACAGCAAAGAGGGGGGGAAAAGGACAACAGTCCTACTGTCTCCTCTCAGCCTCCCCTTTTCCCAGGCTAAACATACCCAATTCCCTCAATCACTCCTCATAAGGCTCGGTGGCAAAACTATCTTTCAAAGAAGCCAACAAAGGGAGTAAAACACCCCCCAAACCCTAAACAGTCTAGTGAGGGCTGCATTTGCTCAGAAGCCGTGGAATGTCAGCTAGAAAATATAATAATAATAATAATAATAATAATAATAATAATAATAATAATAATAATAAACAACCTGGAATGGAGAGTTGACTGAAGACCCTGCTTAACTCTCCATCAGCTTAGGATTTAATAATATATCGGCATGTTTTGCTGCACTCGTTGTGCTCACTGCCATTTGAATCTTATCCTTTTATTTGAAACCCACATCCGAATGGGTACAGAGGGCAACAGATGCCCAAGCTACCAGTGGAATAAGCTGCCTGTCTTCTTGAGCTGAAGAAACGTCTTCCCGTGAAGCGGTCCCGTTGTCAGGAGGCTCAAGAGAGGCCCGGCGACACAGTCCTCGCCATCTTCCTTACCTTCATGGCCAGCACCCGCGAGGCCACCTGGGAGGAGCTGAGGCGCCTCAGGAAATAGTCGAGGACTTCGCACGTGGTCTGCTCGTCGGCCTTGGGTCCCAACAGCAGGTCCTGGAGGCGCCCAAGCAGCTGCCTCTGCTTCTGCTGCCTCTGTGGAGAAAGAGGTCGCTGTTTCTTCCCAGCGGTTCCCCAGCTACTGGACCGCTGAGAGCTGATGTGGGGTAGCAGCTAACGTGGGAAGGCCAGGGCAAAGGAGGCTGGGGTTCAAAGAACCGCTCAGGCCGCATCCGCACCGTGCATCTGAAGAGCTCTGAGGCCCTTTAAACAGTAGTAGTAGTAATAATAATAATTTATTATTTATACCCCGCCCAACTGGTTGGGTTTCCCCAGCCACTCTGGGCAGCTTCCAACAGAATATTAAAAAAAACAAGAATCTATTAAACATTAAAAGCTTCCCTAAACAGGGCTGCCTTCTGATGTCTTCTAAAAGTCTGGTAGTTGTTTTTCTCTTTGACATCTGATGGGAGGGCGTTCCACAGGGCAGGTGCCACCACCGAGAAGGCCCTCTGCCCGGTTCCCTGTAACTTGGCCTCTCGCAGTGAGAGAACCACCAGAAGGCCCTTGGCACTGGACCTCAGTGTCCGGGCAGAACGATGGGGGTGGATACGCTCCTTCAGGTATACTGGACCGAGGCCGTTTAGGGTTTTAAAGGTCAGCACCAACACTTTGAATTGCGCTCGGAAATGGACTGGGAGCCAGTGTAGGTCGTGTGATGTGGTCTCTGGCTTCCCCCAGAGAATTATGGGGGCTGCAGTTTGCTAAGGGTGCTGAGGGTGTTTAGGAGATCTCCTGTACCCCTCACAGGGCAACCACCCCCAGAGTGGTTGAGCAATCAATTCCGCTTCACAGGAAACTCTGGGGAAATGGTAGCTCTGAGAGGAACATTGGGCTCTCTTAACAACCCTCAGCAACCTTAACAAATGGTGGCTGTCTACCAACGCTATCCAGTACGCTGGCTGAGACCCTACCTGCCTGCAGACTGTCTCGCCAGAGTGGGGAATGCTCTAGTTATCTCCCGCTTGGACTACTGCCATGCGTTCTACGTGGGGCTACCTTTGGAGGTGACTCTGAAAGTACAACTAATCCAGAATGCTGCTGCCAGACTGGTGACTGGGTGCAGCCACCGGGACCGCATAACACGGGTCCTAAAAGACCTACATTGGCTCCCAGTACATTTCTGAGTGCAATTCAAAGTGTTGGTGCTGACCTTTAAAGCTCTATGTGGCCTCAGCCCTGTATACAGTGGTGCCCCGCAAGACGAATGCCTCGCAAGATGGAAAATTCGCTAGACGAAAGAGTTTTCTGTTTTGGAGGTGCTTCGCAAAACAAATTTCCTATGGGCTTGCTTCGCAAGACGACAATGTCTTGCGAGTTCCTGCTGGTTTTTTTCCCTTCCCCCCCTTTTTCTAAGCCGCTAAGCCACTTATCAGCTGATCCGATCAGCAGTTAAGCCGCTAAAAGCCGCTAATAGCGCTAATCCGTCAATGGGCTTGCTTCGCAAGACGAAAAAACCGCTAGACGAAGAGAATCACAGAACGGATTCTTTTTGTCTTGCGAGGCACCACTGTATCTGAAGGAGCATCTCCACCCCCATCGTTCAGCCTGATATCCAGCTCCAAGGGCGTTTTGGCAGTTCCCTCACTTGAGGGTCGATTTCAAAAAAATCCCGCTGGAAATATGGTTGTGTCCGTGTGGAGATGGCATCAGTAGCTCATGTACTTCTAGCTCGCATAAAGAGTCAAGGACTGAGCTTCTTACCTCTCTACTACTATCCATAAAAGGTCGCTCAACCATTGCTACTATGCCCTTTCTATTGTTTGATTATTAATTTAAACCTCCAGACTGCACTTTGTATAGTTAGGTTTTCACCTCTGTCTTCGTTAAATTTTATTTTGCTTTATTGCTATGGCTAGCGGCTGATGCAAATAGAGAGCACCTACCTCTCGTTTCTTAGCACGCTGCTCTTTGCTTTCTCCTTCCTCTTCCTCCTCGCCAGAGGCGGATTCGTCAGCGGCGTCGTGCAGAAGGAATTCACAAAGGCACTGCACCGGGAGAACATCCAAGGAGCCCTCGCTGGACTGAACCAGGTCTGCCAGCCATGGCATCGATTGCGAAGACGCCTAAAGAAGAAGAGGGTCAGGTTTACCTGTGGGACTGCCTCAGCCCACCTAAGCCCTGAGACCTCTGGGTATAGGGAAGTATATAAATTCAATAAATAAAATAAATAAAAAATAAGCCCGCTCGGCTGCTTCAGGCTGCAGAACGGGCACTGCTACTGGCGCCACACAATACCTGCTCCACATCTGTAAGAAATCCATCTTTTGAGTGAGGAGGCTACTACACTTTGGAACTATTGGTAACAGGCAGCACTCTTTAAGGTGCTTGAAAAAAACATTTTTTTACTTAGGCAAGCCTACCCAGATACCCAGAATGTTGACATGCCTTTAAATCTTGTTTTTTAGTTTACGTGGTCTTAATTTTTCAAATGTTCTAATTGTTTTTAAGTTTTCACTGAGAATTTTATTGTTTTCTTCTCTGTGTAAATTGCTTTGAGGTGTTTTTTTTTAAAAAAAAATATATCCTGCGGTGTATACATTTTATGAAATGAATGAATGAATGAATGGGTCTTTGAAGCTGGTTGGAAAGCCGGAACTGTTGGGATCGACCAAATAACTGGGGTGGTGGAGGAATTCTGCAAACAGAGGGCCGCCACCAAGCAGAGGCAACCGTGTGCCGTTCCCAACACTCTACAAAAGCCGCCCCATTTCCAGCCTCACCCTTCCATCTCCTCCCAACCCTCTTTCAGTCTTGCTCCAATTGAACAATCCTTGCTCCAACATTCTCAGCGCATCCAGACGTTGAGTCGAACCATTTGGTGCGACCCCAAAGGCTCCCCGTTTCCCGATGGATCGCATTCAGAATGATGAAACCAAGCGGCAGCCCTCTGCTGCCTTCGATTCCCCTGCCTTCAATTCCCCCCCCCCCACACACACATGGCACTTCCCAGCTCTGGGGGTGACCCACCTGCCTCTGGATGATGTTGAGCAGGAAGTCGGGGTGTCTGCTGCGGCAGAGGAGGTGCCCCAAGCGGAGAGACTGGTTGAAGCTTTTCACCTGGTCCAGGACAGGCTGAGGTGGCCGGCGAGGGGGGCCCCTGAGAAGGGAACACAAAGGGGTCTCTTGGCTTTTCTCCCAACACTCCCCACACCTCCACTGCTTCCCTGAAGGCTGCTAAAGGCCTGTCTGCCCCGAGGGAAGGCAGACGCGAGACAGCACAGGCAAAGGACAGCACACAGGCCAGAGCGGCTAGGGCAAAGCTGTCAGACCGACAGTGCACAAAGAAAAAAAATATTAGTACAGTCACTAGGCTGGATGAATCCCAAGCCAAAATTATGATTGCCGGAAGAAATATTAACAACCTCAGATATGCAGATGACACAACCTTGATGGCAGAAAGTGAGGAGGAATTAAAGAACCTTTTAACGAGGGTGAAAGAGGAGAGCGCAAAATATGGTCTGAAGCTCAACATCAAAAAAACTAAGGTCATGGCCACTGATCCCATCACCTCCTGGCAAATAGAAGGGGAAGAAATGGAGGCAGTGAGAGATTTTACTTTCTTCGGCTCCATGATCACTGCAGATGGTGACAGCAGTCACGAAATTAAAAGACGCCTGCTTCTTGGGAGAAAAGCGATGACAAACCGAGACAGCATATTAAAAAGCAGAGACATCACCTTGCCAACAAAGGTCCGTATAGTAAAAGCTATGGTTTTCCCAGTAGTAATGTATGGAAGTGAGAGCTGGACCATAAAGAAGGCTGGTCGCCGAAGAATGGATGCTTTTGAATTCTGGTGCTGAAGGAGACTCTTGAGAGTCCCATGGACTGCAAGAAGATCAAACCTCTCCGTTCTGAAGGAAATCAGCCCTGAGTGCTCACTGGAAGGACAGATCCTGAAGCTGAGGCTCCAATACTTTGGCCACCTCATGAGAAGAGAAGACTCCCTGGAAAAGACCCTGATGTTGGGAAAGAAGGAGGGCACAAGGAGAAGGGGACGACAGAGGACGAGATGGTTGGACAGTGTTCTCGAAGCTACCAGCATGAGTTTGCCCAAACTGCGGGAGGCAGTGGAAGACAGGAGTGCCTGGCGTGCTCTGGTCCATGGGGTCACGGAGAGTCGGATATGACTAAACGACTAAACAACAACAACCTCATGTTACGTTTACTTCAGGTTGAATGTTTTCAGGTTGCGTCCCATGGCGACGTGGAAGTACCGGAAATGGTTACTTCCGGGTTTCACCACTCTTTGCCACTTGCACATGCGCAGACGCGCAAAATGACATCACGCGCATGTGTAGAAGCAGCGAATCTCGACCTACGCATGCACAGACGTGGGTTGCGTTCTGCTCATGTTGCGAACGGGCCTCCGGAATGGATCCCGTTCGCAACCAGAGATACCACGGTATTAGTACCGGCTGCCAGCTGCCCTGAGGGGACTCTGTGGCTCTCTACATTTTCCGCTTATTTGATCTATTCGTATCCCGCCTTCCTTCCGAAGTTGGGATCCAAGGTGGCTAACACCATTATAAAATGCACAGAACACAAATTACTTAAAATCAGGAGTTGAAATATCTTAAAAAGCAATTGAAAACCCTGCCAGCAGTCCAGGGTTCAGCATCAACAGCACCTTTGTTTCCAAAGGCTGGTCTGAACAGGAAGGTTTAGCCGGCCAGCAGAAGGATGAGAAGGAAGGAGCCAGACTAGCCTCTCTCGGGAGGGAACCACACAATTTGGGATCAGCAGAAAAGGCTCTCTCTCTCTCTCTCATATCGCCAACCGTGCCTCTGATGCTGATGAGACCAGGAGAAGGTGCTCACTCGAGACTCTTAGCACCCAGGCAGCTTTGTATAGAGAGCTATGGTATTTCAGGTAGCCTGCACCCAAGGCGTACAATGTTTTATGTATTATACTGAATAATTTTATTTGTTTTAGTGTTTTAATCATTACAGTCATACCTCGGGTTACAGATGTTTCAGGTTGTGTTTATTCAGGTTACAGACGCTCCGAAACCTGGAAGTACCGGAACGGGTTACTTCCGGGTTTCGGAGGTCGCACATGCACAGAAGCGCTAAATCGCGCTTTGCATATGCGCAGAAGTGCCGAATCATGCTTTGCACATGCACAGAAGCGCTGAAACGCAACCCCCGTGTGCGCAGACGCGGCGCTGTGGGTTGTGAAAGTGCATCCCACACGGATCACGTTCGCAACCCGAGCGTCCACTGTATTATGACAATTTTTTTGTTTATACCCTGCCCATGTGGCTGGGTTGCCCCGGCCACTCACAGCAGCTTCCAACACATAAAAAGACAATAAATCACCAAACATTAAAAACTTCCCCATACAAGGCTGCTTTCAGAGGTCTTCCAAGAGGTGTCTGATGGGAGGGTATTCCACAGGGAGGGCTATTGAATCCCCACCACCACCCACACCTTCATTTGTGGTACATCCCATGATTTCCCCCCACTTTGAAAGACCTGAACTTGTGTCACATTCTCCTTTGGAATACAATTCCCATCCACCCCAACCGGCACAGTTCGAATCATACGGAGGGCGCCGGGTTGGAGAAGGCTGCCCTGGGGGAACAGAGACCACTTACTGGGGATCCAGGCTGGTGAGCTGAGACAGCAGGAGGCTGCTGCTCTCCGTGATGGTCTGCTTGGTTGACGCTGCCGCCAGGTGGCCCTCGAAAGCGAGGATTTCTTGCTTCTCCCGCTGCGAGATCTGAAGTTCGCGGCTGATCATTTCCGTGCGGGTCTCTTCGTCCGTCAGAGTGCAAGGAGGGTAGGAGTAATTGCTGAGAGGGGGAATATATGACCACAGGAGAAGATCAACAATGTTCCCTGGAATCACATTCAGGAGGGCAGGCACCACCACCCAAAAGGCCCTGGTGTTAAGAGGACATAAAACCAACCTCAGGAGC
The DNA here is from genome assembly GCF_965113315.1 of Podarcis vaucheri. NCBI lineage: Eukaryota > Metazoa > Chordata > Lepidosauria > Squamata > Lacertidae > Podarcis > Podarcis vaucheri. The sequence goes on from NC_138752.1 coordinate 50,792,235, forward strand.
ACAGAGCACTGTAAAGAGTGCCTCTTTCGAGGTTAAAAGCTGTTCAGTCAGAGCTATCAGAAACTCCTGCCCTGCCTTCCCAGCCCTTCCCATTTTGAGTTTCCATCTGTGGTCAGGACAGGAGGATACCTCCTGTGCTAATCTTCAGCCTTCAGCTGGTTCCCCCACTCTTTTAATGGTAACGCAGCACCCACCTGCAGCCAGAAATTGTACAATCCGCTTGGCCCACTCGGGAATCAGTCTCCACATCCTGCCCTATGTACAGACTAAGCTTCAGCTCCCCAAAATAGGCGGGATTAGCATACTTACTTTGTCATGGCCATTTCCATGAGCATCTTTAGCGTGGGGTACTCGTCCCAGGCAGCCAGACCTAAGACACAAGTGGGGGGGGGGAGAGAGAGAGAGAATTGAGATGGCACCATGCAGAACAGCCAGAGGTTTGAACACAGCTCTCTGCAGGACTCTGCCCAATGACACACCTCTCCCCAGTAGATCACGTGTTATTTTTGGCTGTCAGTTCCTTCCTTGAACTGGTGCCTTCTAGAAGTCGTTGGAATACAATTCCCATCACCCTCAGCTATTATATACAGTGGTGCCCCGCAAGACGAATGCCTCGCAAGACGAAAAACCCGCTAGACGAAAGGGTTTTCCGTTTTTCGATGCGCTTCGCAAGACGAATTTCCTATGGGCTTGCTTCGCAAGACAAAAACGTCTTGCGAGTCTTGCGATTTTTTTCGATTTCCCCCCTTTTTCTAAGCCGCTAATAGCCTTTTAGCCGCTAAGCCGCTAAGCCCTTAATAGCCACTAAACCGCTAATGGCGCTAATCCGCTAATAGGGTTGCTTCGCAAGAAGAAAAAACTGCTAGAGCCAGTGTGGTGTAGTGGTTAAGAGCGGTAGTCTCGTAATCTGGTGAACCAGGTTCGTGTCTCCGCTCCTCCACATGCAGCTGCTGGGTGACCTTGGGCCAGTCACACTTCTCTGAAGTCTCTCAGCCCCACTCACCTCACAGAGTGTTTGTTGTGGGGGAGGAAGGGAAAGGAGAATGTTAGCTGCTTTGAGACTCCTTAAAGGGAGTGAAAGGCAGGATATCAAATCCAAACTCTTCTTCTTCTTCTTCTAGACGAAGAGACTCACGGAACGGATTATTTTCGTCTTGCGAGGCACCACTGTGTGTGTGTGTGTGTGTATATATACACACACACACATATACATACACACACACACAAATATACACACACACACACACACACACACACACACATATATATACCGTATTTAGCGCTCCATAAGACACACTTTTTTCCTCTTAAAATCTAAGGGGGAAAGTCTGTGTGTCTTATGGAGCGAATGTGTGGTCCCTGGGGCTTGGGGGGGGGACCCGGGCTTCCCCCGCCAGCCCCACAAGCTCTGGGAGCAGCGGGAAGGCTACGCGCAGCCTTTCCGCTGCTCCCTGACCTGCTCTTTGGGGCTGGCGGTGGGGGAAAGCGGGGCTTCCCCCTGCCAGCCCCAAAGAGCAGGTTGAAAGGAACCCGAAGCCTCCAGAGCGCAGCGGGAACTCCCGCCGCACTCCGGAGGCTTCGGGTTGCCTTCACTGAAGCTTGGAGAGCGAGAGGGGTTGGTGTGCACCGAAGCTCTCCACCGCTGCGCTCCGGAGGCTTCGGGTTGCCTTCACTGAAGGCGACTGAGCGCACCTTGAACGCACCTTGTTTTAGAGGGGGAGAACAAGAAAAAAAATTCTCCCCCTCTCTGCACAGCGCCCCTTCAGTGAAGCGGGAGGAGAAATGGAAGGGGCTCCGTTTCTCCTGACGCTTCGCTGAAGGGGCGCTGAGCAGAGAGGGGGAGATTTTTTTCTCTTGTTCTCCCCCTCTAAAACAAGGTGCGTCCTATGGTCGGGTGCGTCCTATAGAGCAAAAATACGATATATATATACACACACACACACTGTATACAATTAAACGGCCATGGCTTCCCCAGCAAAGAATTATGGGAGTTGTAGTTTGTTAAGGATGCTGAGAGTTTCCTCGCTATTCCCTTCACAGAGCTACAATTCCTTGAGCTTCCTAGGAAAAGGGAATGACTTTCTGCCATTCAGAGCACTGTAGTTTGGTAAGGGGATATAGGGTTGCTGGACGAGATGAGCCCTGGGCCCGATCCAGCAGGCTCTACTTTTTGTCCTCATTACACTCACCAATGTTTTCGGGGTTGAATGCGGCAACAACGAGCAAAAGAGGCCAAGCTTTCCAGTAGAGAGTAGAGATGGCCAGATTTGGAGGCTGGTACCTTCAAAGCAAACAGAAACAATCATATTGCATTGCTGTAGTTTAATTAAAATAAAATATTGTTTCCCTTGCCCAAAGATGCTCTAGACATAGCTGTTTACTATTCTTGCCCCCCTTCCTTATGTTTTCTGCTCACAATAAAATTAAGTTATTCTCTCTAGCCCAAGAGTTGCATGCATGCCAATGTTACCCAGGAGGCAGCTGGATGTTCTCTGGGTGGTGGTAAGTGCACAGGTTTAAGACGGCATCGATCAGTTGGATCCTCTCTACTCTCAAGACTTCAAGATCTAAAGAAAGCAGAAGTATATCGTTAGCTGTGTGTTGATGCAAAACCGTCCTATTCAATTTCTTAAGACTGCAGACTCAAAACTAGTGGAGTCCTAAAGGAAAACGGGGCAGATTCGATGAAGGGGATAAGGAAATTGGGTTATACAGGAGTAACAGAAAGCACAGCTAAGCTGGCCTGGGTTTGGTCCGTCGCCCAGATAGGATGATGCCCATGAATGCTGCCCCATGGAGCTTTGCAGAAAGAAAGCAGGATAGAAAAATAAATGAGTAAGAGTGGGGAAATAGAGACAAATACATTGGGAAGACACAGGGAAGTTTATAAGTGAAAAAGTCCTTCTGCCTCGATTGGAAATCTCACCTAGACTCCATTTAGCCTCAGAGGTTGTGAGCAAACTCTGCTCTAATCATATTTGTACAGTGGTACCTCTGGTTGCGAACAGGATCCATTCCGGAGCCCCATTCGCAACATGAGCAGGACGCAATCCATGTCTGTGCGTCTGTGCAGGTTGCGATTTGCCGCTTCTGTGCATGCACGTGACCTCATTTTGAGCATCTGCGCATGCCTGAGCGGCGAAACCCGGAAGTAACCCTTTCCAGTACTTCTGGGTCACCACGGGACACAACCTGAAAAGATTTAACCTGAAGCAAACGTAACAAGAGGTATGACTGTATCTTCTTTGCTGCCATGAGGGCTAGCCCCTTAGGTTTCACTTTACACACGCACACAAAAGGGCAACTTGTGTGTTTTTTTTAAGAAACAGGATTGATTTATTTGGCAGGTGTTCATCCTGCTTTTCAACTGGAGTCCTCACACCGTTTATAGTAGAAAGGTGGAAACTGCGGCCTTGCTTATCATTTCCCCCCATCGTCCTTGGCCAACAGCCGCGCTGGCTGGGTCCAGTGGGTGCCTAGGGCGGTGTGCCCAAGGGTGGCACAAGCCGCACAGAAGGCTTCCGGAGTCTGCCTGCCTCTTCCCACTCAGCTGCCCTACAGCCGGGGGAGGGGGGGAGGCAGCAGGCAGACCATTTGGGCAGTGTGGAACCTGCGGATGCCAAGCCACCACGCGTCTGCCAGGAGAGATGCATGGTTCGGGCACGCTGCAGGCCCCACGGTGAGTGCTGCCCGGCATTTGGTCACACACACCCCCGGGGTGAAACCCGGGACGCCCCGCACCCACTGCACATCCTTCCTCCACCCCGGCTGGGTCTGATGCGAACTGGAGTCCAACAACAATGGACGCTTTTGTTGAGTTCCTACCTAGAACTAGACTAGAACTAGTCCGTGTGTGTGGTTTGGGAGCTGCACGGTCAGGGAGAAAACAATGCTGTCCAGGGTTGTAAAGACTGCGGAGAGAACACTCTTCCCACTTTGGCTCAAATCTATGCTTCCAGGTGCCATAAGAAAGCTGCAGAGATAGTGCAGGATAGTGTTGTTACGATATAGCTTGCTAACTCAGCTGTAGCATGTGTTACTATTGTGGACAACCCAAGACAGGTTAAAGGTGTGTCTAAGTCAGAGACAAAGACACAACAGAGAGTTGCTAAGCGTAACACTACATTCCCTAGCCAAGGTAATGCAGATACACTCATTCCTTGGAAGTCAGACAACCAGAGAGGTACACTGGGGAAACCAGTGGCGGGTAGTTCCAAGGGTGGAACTGAAACAACAGGGGAGTGTTATATGTATAACAACTGTTTGTTTTCTTCTCTGGATCACGCTTTGCTCGCTGCGCACATTGCTTCATATGGGGGAGTATGTTACGATATAGAAGCGATGCGGCCGCGAGCTGGCAGCTTGAAAGCAAAACATAATGGGAATGTTGGGACTGTTTCCGTGGGAAACAGAGGGACAGTCTTTTCACAGTGCGAAGCACCGGAATTAGCTGAGAGTGTAATATGAGCTGTACAGGAAGTACAGTAGGTGGAGTTTCTCTCTCTGCTGTTGGAGTTTGAAGAGAGCAGACGTGTTTTTCTATAACGCTGCAAAGACAGAAATAAAGGCATGTAAATACGTTTCTGTCTATCTCTTTCCCCTGCCCCTGGGGGGGGGGCAGGAAAGAGTGGTGTGTTCTTCTTACGCTGAGGAGGATCGCCGATCGCGACCTCTGCCTGGATCTTGCCGGGAAAGCAGACAGGGAGGTCAATCGGTGATTCAAGCCGGGTGCCTGGAGAGTGACCAGTTTCTCCTGAAGGCAGGCTTGAATCCCGACAAGTGTGCACCCTGGAAATGATCTATTTCAGCTTCTGCCTTCTGGAAGAAGGTACAGGGTTATAAAGACTAGGACGAGCCGTCTGCGAAACAGTTTCTATCCAAATGCGATTTTGGTTTTAAACACATTGTAAGGAGTCTGTATGGAAGTATATTGTATTTAGAAATGGGGTACCATTTAGGGGGCTAACCAGGTTGGGATAGCAGGCTTGTTGGGTTTTGAATGTCTTATGTGGATTTTTCAATTTCGTTGACAATGACAATAAAGATTATCACATCGTAAATGACCCTCCGGGTCCCTTCCAACTCTACACCTGGAGATGCATAAGCAAAATAAAACTGGTGGGTATGCGAAACCGAGGCTTCACTGCCAGAATCCTACCGTCTGCCTGCACAGCTGCTGCCCGTTTCACCAGATGGTCTGCAAGCTCCATGGCGTCGGCGGGGCCGAGGGGGAGATCCCGCGACAGGCCGATCACGAGGATGCGCATGAGTGTGTCTTCGAGGATCGGCACTTCAGAGCAGAGGCGGAGGTAGAAGCTGGTGGGAGGGAAGGGAGGGAGGGAGAGAGAGAGAGAAAGAGCTACTGGCTTCCAAAGAGTCAGTCCATATGGGGTGCAAAGTCAAAGTGATCAGCAAACCTAGCTGTCAAGTTCTGTTGCTCGAGAGTAACCAGGCAGGACTCCGACCTGTCTTTTACAGGCTTTACTTTTGTGCAAACTATTTACAGTGAAGAGTGTCATAAGTTCATGTCTGGCTCCATCGCTAGCAGAGTGGTCTGTTTTTGTACCTCCCCCAACATAAAAAGTTTCATCACCCCCAGCCTTTTCTGCCCCTCCCTGCGCCCCAGACTACTGTGCATGATGGGTGATGGCAAAGGCGTGCCTCCCTCCTCTCCGGCTGGCTAAGGCGCAGTGTTAAGGTTCTTGCTAGCATCCTCTGGTCCTTGCACCTCCTCTCCACTGGAGGTGGGGCTTTTCCCCGGAAGAGGAACTGCTTTGCAAGATTTTTGGAGGCTCCCTGTAACACAACTGCCCTTCTATCTCTCACCTCTGGCCGATGGCAGTTCCCTGACACTAGCCAATAATCTTTCTGCGTAACAGTGACAACCTTTTCCCCTGGGCTTTTGTGGGTTTTAAAAATAAATAAATAAAGCCAAGCCAAGCCCCCGACTTACTTGCGGTCGCTCTCGGGAGGCCAGTTGTCCCATTTGTAGTAGGTCTCTGGCTGCTCTGTGAACAGCACTTTGTGGAGGCTTAGAAAATAGGGAAAAGCGATGTGTCAGAATCAGTTGATCCAGGAAGAGAGCGTCAAGGTTCAGGAGCCCGAGAACAGGAGGAAATGTTTCAGGACTGCACAGGAGCAGCAAAGTTGCTCCAAAGGGATTCCCTGCCTGCCCACCAAGCTTTCAAGTGGAGGGGTGACAGGTATGGTGCTGTCCACCAGGCAATGGCTTTTTCTACCTGCCTTGCCCCACCGTCCAGCCCCAGGAGTCTTCATAAGGGAGCTGTTTCCAGAGGAAGAACTGTAGGGGTGAGAGACTTTGTCATCATGTGGGGGTTGGTTTCCCCGGGGCTACCCCACCTCCAGCCCGAGGAACCTTCAGAAAGGAGTCGCTGCCATGGGTATTGCCGTACTTTTCCATGTATAAGACTGTTTTTTTCTTGAAAAATCATGCTAAAAAGTGGGAGGCGTCTCATACACGGGTAGTGCATAGGGTGGACGTATGATTGGTTGCTGCCGAGGCTGTCAGCGGCTATTGTGTGTGTTATTGGTTGCTGCGTCAATGGGTGGTGTTGATTGGCTGAAGCACTGACAGTCGGACAGGTGATTGGCAGCTTCTGTCGGCGATGGGACAGGCGGGAGGTGCATTTAGCGACGAGTGTGGGGGCTCAACAATTCAGGTCAATTCTCCGCAAAAAAATAGCTCAACTCAACAACTCTGTGCCATTTCCCCCCATTTTCTTATATTTGAGTCCCCCAAAATAGGGGGCATCTTATACATGGGGGTGTCTTATACACAGAAAAGTATGGTATGTGCCTGGGCATTTTAATGAGCTGAACAGATTGAAAGATTATCAGTCATGGGGATGTGGGGAGTGTGCGTATGAATTGAACAGCGCTTAGTTTAATTTTGGCTGCTATTTTGCCAACGTTAATATTGCTTTCTAGATTACGAATGCTGTAGTCCTAAAACATGGTTATAATTGTGATATTTAGTTTATTTTGTAGTAGTTGTTTTGTTAATAGCGCCTTATAATTGAAATTGTTTCACTGATGATTTGTAATTGTTTTTCTGGCGACTTGCTAATTATTCCACGAGAGTTATGCTGTATTTGTAATGCTATTATGTCGTTGTTATTTACTGCTTGAAGCAGGGATTTCCTCATTTATAATAATATAATAATAATAAATTATTATTTGTACCCCGCCCATCTGGCTGGGTTTCCCCAGCCACTCTGGGCGGCTTCCAACAAAGATTAAGAATACATCTGTCAGGGTTGCTTCCAGATCCTAGCTCACAGAGGATCACGCTAGCCAGCGATCGTTAAATAAAAGTCTTTATTGAGTTACAGTCTCCATTCTCAAGCTGCTGCGCGCAACTCTACGTCTTATGCTTAGATCGGCGAAGCTCCGTCTGAGTCTCCGCCCCTTGTGCACCAACTTAATATCCTAGCCCTGCTCCACCTTTTCCGCCTGACGGTTCTCCTCTGGGTCCCTCTGCCCCCCTGGGTCTCTTCCTTCCGGGATTCTTCTGACGCTGACCCCCCTGACTCTCCTGTCTCCTTGCGCCGGGCTTTAGGACCTGGCTCCCTTTCCGGGCTGCCTACTGCGCCACCTTCCTGTGCACTTGAACTTGGCGCGCGCGCCCAACCTTCCACTTTCCGTCTAACCGTCACTTCGCTCCCCGATGAAGGTGTGGCCACTCCTGACTCGTGCCCTCCCTCCTGTTGTGAGCTGCCCGCGCTTGAGCCCTGGCGCCCTTCCTCTTCCCTGCTCTCTGGCGGTGACGCTGGTCCCGATTTCCAACTGCTCCCCTCTGAGTCCCCTCTGGCTCTATCTTCCTGGGGTGTCCCCCTAGTCTCCCCCCTTGCCCTGGCCACTGGTGCTCCTTTTTGTGAATCTTCTGATTCACTGGAAAGACTCGGGGATCTCGGGTCGTCGTCATCACTCATCCTTTCTTCTGCCTCCTCCCCCTCGCTCTCTGTTTCCTCCCTTGCCCTCACCTCTGCTCCTGAACCCCTGACAACATCAAAATGTTTGAATGAAAATCAGCATAGAAATATAATCCATCAATCAATGTCCAGCAGCTTCCCTGAAAATAAAGAAATTCCTTCCAGTAGCACCTTAAAGACCAACTAAGTTAGTTCTTGGTATGAGCTTTCGTGTGCATGCACACTTCTTCAGATACCAAGATACTTCTTCAGATAGTGTGCATGCACACGAAAGCTCATACCAAGAACTAACTTAGTTGGTCTTTAAGGTGCTACTGGAAGGAATTTCTTTATTTTGACTATGGCAGACCAACACGGCTACCTATCTGTAACAGCAGCTTCCCTGTCCTTGTGGGGATTCATGGCCTGTAAGTGGGCTGGGAGTTGTACCGTCTCTCCCTGGGAGCCAACACCATCCCCTCTGTATCTTCCAGCTGTCACACAGGTCATGGATCTGGGGCCCCCTTGTCATAAGAGCCTAAGAAGAACCTGCTGGCTCACACCAGTGGCCCACCTAATCCAGGATGCTGTTCTTAACACTGGCCAACCAGATGACTGGGGAAAACCCACAGGCAGGCCTTGAGCACAAAAGCAACTCTCCCCTCCTTTGTTTCCAGAAACCGGTGTTCAGAATCATTGCTGCCATCAGTAGCCTTTTCCTCTGCGAAATTGCCTAATCCTCTTTTAAAGTCATCCAAGTTGGCGCCTGTCACTGCTTCCTGCATGGAGCTCCTGTCGGATTTCAAGCCTTATCAGAGGAACTGGCCACTCTCCAGGCACCCGGCTTGATCTCCTGGTTGACCTCCCTGTCTGCATTCCCGGCAGGATACAGGCTAGGTCACTATCGGCGATCCTCCTCAAGCGTGAGAAGAACACACCACTCTTCCCTGTTCCCTGCCTTCCCCCAGGGAGGGGAAAGAGATAGACAGAAATGTATTTACATGCCTTTATTTCTGTCTTTGCAGCATTACAGAGAAACGCGTCTGCACTCTTCAAACACCAACAGCAGAGAGACAAACTCCACCTCCTCTACTTCCTGTACAGGTCAAATGACACTCTGAGCTAACATCCGGTGCTCAGCACAGTGAATAGACTGCCACTTTGTTCTCACGGTACAGTCCCAAACATTTCCACAATGTTTTGCTTTCCAGCCAGCTGCAGCTCGCTGCCGCATTGCTCCTTTTCCGTAACAGCTCCTTCCATAGCTTAATATGTGCTGAATCTTTATCGGTCCTGAATCTTTCCACAAGATCTCTTGGCAGGGAAGGCGCAAGCTCCTACCTTATCAGAAAATGCATGCATGTCCACCCACCCCCCATTCGGAGGAGGTGGAGTTGCGGGCGTCACGCCCCCCCCCCAGCGCAATTGGGGGGATTCCCGGCCACATCACCTCCTGGCCAGCCAATCGGCTGGCTCTGGGGGCGTGGCCTGTCCTATTTAAAGCAGGACATGGCCAGGGATCTCCCTCTTTCCCCACCTGCCAGCTGTTCCTGCTTTTCCCACCCTCCCGCCCTATAAGGTTTTCGTTCCTTGACCTTGCTATGGACCTTGGTTGGTCGCCGTCGAGGGACCTGGTAGGAATTTTCCCACTTGGCAAACTGGCACCAGCCACTTGGTTTTCGCCTGGCTCATAGCAAATCATCACAACTTTCTGGGTATTGGCGGTTAGGCATTGGTATTGGTATTGTTTTGTAGATGGAAGAGGAGAGGAAGCGCCATCACCTGCCCAGCATATTGAAGGGTAGTCCGGTAAAGGATTCTGGGGGAGCATGGCCCTGTCCGAAGTCTGGGGAGGTGAGGGCCTAAGGCACGCCCCCAATTGGTCACCCTGGGGGGAGTTCCTAGTTGATGTGCATCAGCAGGACTCCCCCTACTGCTGGTTAACCCTTCCTGGACTTCAAGCAGATGTGCTGAAGTTGGATATAGTCGGTGAGGTCCAATGCCTAAGCCAATACCTCTCATCACCTGTAACAAATAAAGTTGTGGCCTTATTTAGCCCATTGTGTCATGTGTCATTATTTCCACTGGGGGGGAGGGCGCCATGCAATTCTGATTCTCCACCCTCAAGCGCCTCCTGGCTCCTAGACCAAATCCTGGTCTGAATTAGGGTGCTTGGAGGGAACCCAGGAGGGGTCCCGCAAGAGGCCGGTGCATCATCAACGCCATCATCTCCAGCTCAGCTTCTTACCAGTGAACGTATTCTTTGGGAGCCAGTTTGGTGATGGAGGGAACCACCGTGTGCAGCCACCAAACCGCGTCCCTCTGGATGGCTGCGATCTGGTTCTGGAAGGCACGCAGGACCTCCAAGTCTGGGGAGAAGGACAGAGGCAGAAGGGGGTCAGAAGGAACGTCATCAGGTCCTAGGACGGCAGAGCCAGGAAGCCCTCTTGCACACAGCCATGGTGGAGAAGGGGCAAAGGCGAAGGGCAAAAGTCAGCATCTTCCCCATCTTACTTAAAACAGGTGGGCCAAGGTTCCAGGCCAGGGGTGGGCAATCTGCAGCCCAAGGGGCCTCATTTCATGCACCTCTTGGCCTGATTTCAAAAGCCTTCCAGAAGTGATCAGACCTCTGGGCAAGAGAGGTCAAGTCCTTCCCTGGGCTGGGATGAAGCAGGAAAGCGAGAGGGAGATGCAAGGGTGTGGAGGGATGGCTGGAGGGAGAAGAAGGGGCAAGAAAAAGAGAGATAAAAAGGAAACAGGGTAGTAGGAAAAGAGAAAGGGTGGCCCCACTCTTTTTGGTGTGACCCTGCCCACCACTGGTTTCAGTCCTGCCCCCCAACCAAAATGCGGCTCCAAACAGGTTACAATGGGAAAATGTGGCTCTCAACACAAAAGCCCTGTTCTTAAGTCCGGGCAGACAGATCTGAAGGGTGGGTGGCGGGAATAAGAAAATTCATTTTATTTATATTTATTAATTGGAATTTATGTACCACCCTATACCCGGAGGTCTCAGGGCTTTTGTTCACAGAACAAAATCAAAATGTAAAACCACAATATATATAATCAAAATGAAAACAACAAGCCAATAACACCCCCCTCAAAAAAGAACCACATTAAAAAAATTAACTGGAGTTCAATTTTTTGCCTGCAGGAGTAATCCTGTTAACAGTGTTCAGATGCAGATAAAGATAAAGAGATTGTAGGATCACATGATCCCTGGGAAAAGAGAGGGATCCTTTGCTGCAGGTCTGGCGCTGGAAAACACGGCCCCCGACTCTTGCAAACGAAACCACTGCTGCTGTCTGTGCAGTTTGGGCATGCAAATGTTTCAGCTTTAATTGATAAAAGAGGGCAACGCTCTCGAAACAGGCTGTGGGACTGACAACGCACGGCAACAAAGCTCAGATTTTATGATGACAGACATGTGATGGAATTAATAATTTTATTTATTTACATGCTTATTTTCACATCGGTTCTGGGCAGCGTCTCCAGAGCAGGCCCACAGATCCTACATGTCTACCCAGCTCCCTCTTCCTTGCCCTGTTTTTAGAGACTAAGCCAGGAGATGCAACCCACTTACTCTTTTTCTCTCCTTTGTCCCACGCGAGGCCGGCTTCCTTCACCTGGGCAGTTATGCTGAGCATCATGGAGACGGCCAGCAGGTCTGTGATGTGGATGACAAAGCGGTCCTGCCGGGGGTAAGAGGGGAGGATGGTGAATATGGGGGTGGGGGTGGCCGGGAGGCAGGACAGGCCCCCCGGCAAACGACACATACATGCCAGCCTGTCTCTCCCTTCTGCGTGCCGCTCGGGAGATCCATCAGTCTTCTTCCCCGACGTGCTTCCGTGACTCATGTCTTGGGACGTGAGCGCACACTGCCTTAGCAGAGTCAACAACAGCAGAGCTAGACTCGAGGTGTGAGTACTAAGCTACCACTATTATATACAAATCAGGACAAAGGAAAACATGGTTCCTCTCTCTCTTCTTCCTTGGAGAGAGGGGGATACAAAAATACAACAACAGGACGGAACAGTTTAAATCAGGGGTCAGCAAAGTTTTTGTGGCTTGGGCCAGTATGCGGTCCCGCAGACACTGCGGTGGGCCAGAGTGTGTGTACAAGCACGCATGCGGAAATGCTATTTCCGGCGCTCCTTCCAGTGCGGAGGAGGCATGCGCAGCTTCCCATTGGCTTCATCCCGCTGCCCTGCGGAGGCTTCACAGGCTACCCCAGAAGCCACAACAGCTAGACGGAGCCCTGCGGAGGCTTCGTGCAGCTATCCCTGGCTTTTGCGGAAGGTGCATCTTATGGTCCTGTGCGTCTAATAGAGCGAAAAATATGGTAAACATCGCACACAGGAAATTTATAGGATGTAGAACTTCTTTTACAGAAATAAGATTCATTAAATCTGATAATACGAATGGAAGTCAAAAGCTCTGTAGCTGTGGATAAGGGATTAAGAACAAGACTGAGTGTTCAGTGGTGCCCCGCAAGACAAATGCCTCGCAAGACGGAAAACTCGCTAGACGAAAGGGTTTTCCGTTTTGGAGGTGATTCGCAAAATGAATTTCCTATGGGCTTGCTTCACAAGACGAAAATGTCTCGCGAGTTCCTGCGGTTTTCCCCCCCTTCCCCCCTTTTTCTAAGCCGCTAAGCCGCTTATCTGCTAAGCCGGTCAGCCGCTAAAAGCCGCTAATAGCGCTAATCCGTCAATGGGCTTGCTTCGCAAGACGAAAAAACCGCTAGACGAAGAGACTCACAGAACGGATTGTTTTCGTCTTGCGAGGCACCACTGTAGTTGGATTAATTAAGATTTTGGAAGCAGGATGGAAAAAAACCCACATTCCACCTTGAAATCCAGCACACAGGAAGTCGCACAAAACGTATAATCGGCTTTATAGTTGGTATATATTGGCATATGAATTGTAATTAGAGATTGACAAAATGTGGTTTTTATCGGATTTTAGTAATTGAAAATTGCAAAAAAAAAATTACAGAAACAAACAAAAACAAAAACACGGAAGGAACACACCGTACAAGGCGCCTTTTGCAGAAGCAGCTGGTGGGGGAAACTGAGCAGGCCTCCTACCTTGAACTCCATCTCAGCGTACTGAGGCTCCTTCCGCTCCTGCATGAGACCGAGGCAGAAAGCCTGGAAGTTGATCTCGTGCTTCGTCTGCTTGATGATCTCCCGCAGCAAGGCCCGCGAGGCGCGCAGGTAGTCGTCTTTGTTGGTCAGCAGATCTTGGAAGACCATCGCCAGGAACTGGGAAGAGAGCAAGGAGGAGATGCTGCGTTGGCAAGAGGGGGCTGATCTGTCCCACAGGCTGCTTCCCCAGCCCTGGGCTAACCAGCCACCTACCTTCGGAGCGAGCTCTGGGCTGTGCTGCAAAACCGTGTAGAGAATCTGCATGTTGTTGGGATTTCTGGCATTTGAAAGCTCGTTGAAGACCACCGATTTGACCACCGTGCCCAAGTTGTCCCGGTGGGCGTTCAGCAGCTCCCTGCAGGAAATGAAGTTTTTTTAAAAACAGGGGGAAAGCTTATTTACGCAAAAGAAAAACAATACTATATAAAATGTAGGAAAAAGAGGAGTGGGAATTCAACAAAAGCACCTGTCAAGGCACGTCAAGACCTCCTCAAAGAATAAGAAGTTCCAGAGTTCATGTTACATACATTAAAGTTGCCAGATCTCCATAACTGCCCACTGCATATGTAATAAAGTTCTGCCAGGTGATGTAAAATTATCGTGGTTTTTCCTTTTCCTTGCAGAACCCTGGATTCTATATGCATTTTTAAATGCTATTGCTAAAGTCCAAATTGTTCTATATAACGTGGGTAAGTTTAGGTTATCCAGTTTTTTCCATGATCAAATGGTTGTTTGTCTAGCAACTATAAGGGAACGCAGAAGCAAGTCCTTAAATTTGGTGTCCTTGTGATGTCCTGTAAAACCGTTATTATGTGCCCCATAATACTCATTCCGTATTTGTAAGAAAGCACTTTTCACTTTGGAACTGCCTGCCTATTGACATCAGGCAAGAGCGTTCATTGAACTCTTTTCAACACTAGATAAAAACATTTTTGGTCTAGGCAAACCTACCCAGATGTGTTGACATGTCTTACCCTGTTTCTAGTTTGTTGCTTACTTATTTTTATTTTTAATGTGTTAGATAGTTGTTCTTGTTATTACTGGTAATTTTCTCTTTGTAAACCACTTTGTGGTTTGCACATTTGCTTTTCTTTTTAACAGTCAATGAGTCTTTAAACATTATGAAAGCAAAAAAATAATTCTAGCATAAATTTAATATTATCACTAATCAGTTGCTTAAGCCAGTGTTTCCCAACCGGTGTTCCGCGGCACACTAGTGTGCCGCCAGAAGTTGCCTGGTGTGCCGTAGGAGGGAGGCGGGCGAGGCGGGCGGCGAGAGGCGGGGCGGCGGTGAGGAGAGGCCGCCCAGCGCGGGGCTCTCGCCGTCTGCCTGCCTGGCTGCCTGCCTGACGCGCAAACCCCCGGCGCAGGCGCCCCGCTTGTTGACACGGGAGGGGAGGGGAGAGAGGAAACGCTGCTGGTGCCGCTGCTCCTCGGCGGCGGCTCCTCCTCTCAGCCCGCCCTGCCTATATTTGCGCCAATCCCCGCCCACTAAAGCATTCACGCCTCCCAATGGGAAGCCTTGCCGGGCGGCGGGCGCTGCTGCCTGAGAGTTCTGAAGCCACGCCCACTTTCCCAGAGACTGGCGGTTCTGAGGGATCCAGGGCAGGGCCGGCGCGCGCGCGCGCTTCTTGCTGCCCGGGCGCTTGCTCTAATCCCGCCTTCCCTGGGAGGGAGGGACGGCGGTGGCCGCGAGCGTCCGGGGTGGGGCGCGTGCTGGCTCTCCCTGGCGGCCCCCGTGCCTGGCGTTCTATCAGTGCACCTCCTCTCTCTTTCCCCACCCATCCTCCACGTGCTGCGCTCTAACCCGGAGTTAGAAGCGAATTAGAACATGCCCCCCGTGTGTGGTGTTTTTTTTTTGCTGCTCCTCTTTTTTTAGGGCTTTTTGGCGGCTTTTGGGACGGCGTCGAGGGGTGGCGCCCACGCTCCTTGTGCGCCCGCCCCGGAGGCTCGCCCGCGCGGTAGTGCTAGAGGAGAGAGGTGGGCATGGCGGCTGTTTTGGAGCTGTTGCTGCAGGACGAAGTGGCAGCCAGCGCTGTCGTGCGGTGGCTGAAGGCGAGCTAGAGCCCCTGCGCCGTGGAGGTAAAACGTGCAGCGCCGCCCTTGCTTCACCCAGCCCTCGGTTCGAGCGGGAAGTATCCGGGAAAACGGAGTTGATGCCGGCCTTCAAAACTCTGCGCTCCAAAAGGGAGGCGGGAGGGGAAAAAAACAGGTCGACCACTTGAGGTTTCCTCCTCTGGCGGGATGCTAAGTGGGAAGCTGCAGCCTTCAGGCCTGCGCTATGTGAACTCCTGAAGGGCTCTTGCGGTAGCTTTTCGGGAGCCCAGGTGTATATATGTGCCCCCCTGAGGGAGCCCTTCACTGAACCTGAGAACCCTGCTGTGGAGTTGGTGGGACTGAGCTGCTGTGCGCCCTTACGAATCCTTCCCAAATGCAGCTTTAATGATTCAGAAACAAGACCTACAGAATTCGTTGGAAGTTACTATTTTTTTATTTTTTTTTTACATAAGTAAAAAGTGACCTTTCCCCATCTGGCATGGTGGTGTGCCTCGAGATTTTTTTCATGAAACAAGTGTGCCTTTGCCCAAAAAAGGTTGGGAAACACTGGCTTAAGCACATCAGACCAAAATTCTTGTACGGGGTGGTGTTCCCACCAGAGGATCTGAACAAAGAACCAACCAAGTTGACTGTAACTAGGCTCCTAGACAGATTGCTGGACTTAATGTGAATTCCACCTGTCCCTGGCACCTGCCAAATGTAGGGGAGAAACTCTTCCCCATCTCCATTAGCAACAATTCAAGGCCACCAGTCTCTTTTCCTAACCACTGATGTGCACAAACCTTGCTCCTGCTGCCCCTGCTCTCTCCCGCAAGTCTGGCTGGGTGATAGACTGATATATTGTCCAAAACCAGTTTGAAGTCCGCAATGTGCTATCGGTTTCATAATTTTTGACGTGGAAATATATTGTGAATCACGGTGTGTGTGTGTAATGCAAGAATCACAATGGAGGTCAAGCAGTGAAGCCAGCAAATGCCTCTACGTAGCTCCATCCTTATTTCAGATATTGTGATACATTGGTACATTACGATGTTTAGCCCGTATATCACGAAGTTGAAAACCGGTTATCGGTCCGGCCCTACCCACAAGGAGGATTTGGCCCACCTTTGCCCTTTACCTACAGGACCGCCTCTCCTGGTCTGCCCCGCGGAGGACATTAAGGTTCACAAATGACAACATTTTGGAGGTCCCACGTCGCAAGGTGGTTAGATTGGTCTCAACTAGGGCCAGGGCCTTTTCAGTACTGGCCCCGACTTGGTGGAACGCTCTGTCACAAGAGACTAGGGCCTGCAGGACTTGACATCTTTCCGCAGGGCCTGCAAGACAGAGCTGTTCCGCCTGGCCTTTGGTGTGGACTCAGTCTGACCTTTATGTTTCCCTCCCTATCTATGGGCTACTATTAAAATGAGGCTGCATTTTAAATTGTATTTTTAACCTGTATTTTAAATTCCCAACCCCCTATTATGTTTTTATTGTAATTTTACTGGTGTTAGCCACCCTGAGCCCGGCTCTGGCCAGGGAGGGCGGGGTTTAAATAAAATTTATTATTATTTATTATTACTCAGGTGTCAGCGCAGGGGTGTCCACAAACTTTTTTCAAAGAGGGCTAGATCCAAAGTTAAAATAAAAAAATTCCTTCCAGTAGCACCTTAAAGACCAACTAAGTTAGTTCTTGGTATGAGCTTTCGTGTGCATGCACACTTCTTCAGATACACTGTATCTTCAGTGTATCTGAAGAAGTGTGCATGCACACGAAAGCTCATACCAAGAACTAACTTAGTTGGTCTTTAAGGTGCTACTAGAAGGAATTTTTTTATTTTGACTATGGCAGACCAACACGGCTACCTATCTGTAACTAGATCCAAAGTTGTTGATCTTTTTTAGGGTTAAAGTTGTTGAGCTTTATTTTACTACGATTTTACCCAACCAGCGGGCCGGATTTGGCCCCCAGGCCTAGTGAAAGAGGGCCTTTTGCCTGGCTTCAGCCTGGGCTTACCTGACACACAGCATATAGTGGTTGAGAAGCACTTTGGGTTTGAGGCGGATTTTGATCAGGTTGGAGACCACCTCGACGTCCTCGGAGCTGTGGGTGTTGCAGTTCATGCAGACCGACATGAGCAAGTCCTGGGCAGGTCTGGTGAGCTGGGAAGGAAGGAGAAGAGAGGTGCAATGAGGACAGGCATGGGAGGAAAGAAGCCCCGCGAATAAAATGAAGATGGGAAGCTTAGCCCGGAGTTGGAAGGAAGATAAAGTCCCTACCAGAGAAGAATGGCAAACCAAGCTGAAATGCCAGAGCTGACTGGAAAACTCAGAAACCAAAAGGATAAAAACTTTATAAAAGAATGGGGAAATTTTATAAGTTACTTAGGAGGCCACTGTAAGCAGATGGAAACAAGAGCAGGATTTTGACTGACTTGTAGTGTAAAAAATATTATGGACAATATTTGGTTTGATATAAAAACTGGAGAATGGATGAATATGCAGTTGTAGAGGCTTAAAATAAGACTTTACGGAGGGGAAAGTCACGAGATTCGGAGAATTTATACAGATATGTTCTTATAAGTTTGTGTTTATTTGTACTTCGTATTTGCAAAAACAATAACAATGATTTAAAAAATGAAGATGGGAGGCTGCCTGATATCAGGTCAGACTATTATGATTATTTATTAAATCTCACTGCCCTTTGTCTGAAGATCACAGGGCGATTTACAATATAAACACACACACATACACAACATCCCATTACAGTGGTGCCCCGCAAGACGAATGCCTCGCAAGACGGAAAACTCGCTAGACGAAAGAGTTTTCCGTTTTGGAGGTGCTTCGCAAAACGAATTTCCTATGGGCTTGCTTCGCAAGACGACAATGTCTTGCGAGTTCCTGCTGGTTTTTTCCCCCTTCCCCCCCTTTTTCTAAGCCGCTAAGCCGCTTATCAGCTGATCCGATCAGCAGATAAGCCGCTAAAAGCCGCTAATAGCGCTAATCCGCTAATCCGTCAATGGGCTTGCTTCGCAAGACGAAAAAAACCGCTAGACGAAGAGAATCACAGAACGGATTCTTTTTGTCTTGCGAGGCACCACTGTATAACAAACAAAAACCATAACAAACAAAAACCTGTCCTGGCTAGAATCCAGCCCCAGCTCCAAGTTCAAGTAAGGGAACGGGGAGTTTCAGGCTTTGTAAAAAATCCAAACCAAGCCCAGCCTTCTTACCTTGGGGTTCTGCAGCCACATCTCCAGTCTCTGCACGGCCATTTGTCGAATCTCCTTGTAGCCGCAGGTGGCAGTCAGGAGGCGCAAGAGATTCCGGGACACGTTGTCCATGGGCTGGCGCCTGTTGAGCTGGTCCCGTAGCATGTCCAGGACGTATTCCTCCACGCTCTCGGCCAGGTCGTCGTACCTGGGACAGGATAAGGCCGTATAAGAATAGGAATTTATTATTTATACCCCACCCACTAGGCGGGGTTTCCCCAGTCACTTTGGGTGGCTCCCAACAGAATATTAAAAACACAATAAAACATCAAACATTAAAAACTTCCCTAAACAGGGCTGCCTTCAGGTGTCTTCTAAAAGTCAGGTACAGTGGTACCTCGGGTTACAGACACTTCAGGTTACAGACGCTTCAGGTTACAGACGCTTCAGGTTACAGACTCCGCTGACCCAGAAATAGTACCTTGGGTTAAGAACTTTGCTTCAGGATGAGAACAGAAATTGTGCCCCGGTGGCGCGGTGGCAGTGGGAGGCCCCATTAGTTAAAGTGGTACCTCAGGTTAAGAACAGTTTCAGGTTAAGAACAGACCTCCAGAACGAATTAAGTTCTTAACCAGAGGTACCACTGTAGTTGTTTATTTCTTTGACATCTGATGGGAGGGCGTTCCACAGGGCGGGCGCCACCACCCAGAAGGCCCTCTGCCTGCTTCCCTTTAACCTCACTTCTCGCAGGGAAGGAGCCACCAGAAGGCCCTCAGAGCTGGACCTCAGTGTCCGGGCTGAGCGATGGGGATGGAGAAGGTCCCTCAGGTCTACTGGGCTGAGGCTGTTTAGGGCTTTAAAGGTCAGCGCCAACACTTTGAATTGTGCTCAGAAACAAATGTTGGGCATGAAGCATAGGCTGCTTTTAGAAGGAGGTTAACAGAGCAGGACAGGTTTGGGGTCATAGCTTTCAGGTCTATCAAACAGCCGAACTGGGATTCAGGGTGGCTGACAACAACATCACCATCATCATTATTATTTGGAAGAAGCATTATTATAAAATGCAAAAAACAAACTAGTGGGAAACACTAAATGAGACACATCAAAGCACGTTGAGAACCAGCAATTACAAATGTGGTTTCTCCTGAGAGCAACCCTATTATCAGCATCGTCTGTCTGCACCTTCGATTCCAAAGGTCTGTCTGAAGAGGAAGGTCTTGATCTGCCAGCAGGAGGATAACAGAGAGGCAGCCAGGATGACCTCTCTTGGGAGGGAATCCCCCAATAGGGGAGCAGACACAGAAAGGCTGTCTCTCATGCTAGCACTAATTGTGCCTCAGAACAGTCTCATCACCATCTTCTCTGTCCTTCAACTGATCCTGTCGTTTCTTCTTCCCAGCCTTTGACATATGCAATCACTGCGGCTACAGCTATATGAACTACAATGCCTATAAGGCAGGGATGAGAGAAGCCACATATGGATCTACTGGGAGTGAGTGATTTGCAGGAAATTGGAAAGAGTTTGACTCCTGGTTGTTTAACTGAAGGAATGATCGCCGGGCGTGGAGAACACTTCCACCCACAGACATGCCACAGCTGTCTGAACATCATGCCCTCTATCTAACCTTTGGCTTTCTCAGTGGTCTGCCGTGCCGTCTTGTGACCTTTGTCTCCTTCGTCATACATTGTGCAAGGGGAAAATGACGCGGTGGAAACAGGTGCCAAAATAATTTTGGACCACCCCACGATCGTGTGATTGGAAGATGTAACGGGCACAGTCCAAAATGTATCTGACTGGCTTTGCATATTGTGCTAATAAAAAGAGCCTCGGCAGAGCTAGCTGGCAGCTTGCCTGTGCACAGCTCACCTGCATTACCAACTCCCGCCTCATGCCTTCACTTCATTAACAATAGCAGCAACAACAAGTTGACTCTGCCCCCCATCCTGGACACCCACACTTCAAATTAAAGCTAGGGGTTGCCATGGTATTGACGGAGAACGAAGGGAAGAGGAGAGACAAGTAGAGGAAGGGAGGCAGGAAGTGACAGTGGAGGAAAGGAGGGAAACTCAGGAGGAGGGAAGGCTCTCAGATGCTGGAGCAGAGCTTCAACACCGCACAGTAAGCTCTGGCACGGACAGCGAGGCAGTGCCGGTTCCATCTGCTCAGGAGTTAAAGAGGAGGGGACAGAGACATCACATGAGAATGCCTCGCCTCTTCTGCTGGAAAAGGGGCGGATGTAAGTCACTCCGAGAATCTGACCCGGAGGATTCGGACGCATGATTATGTGTGCTGCTTGTACATATGTAAAATAAAGGACGTATATATGTATCGCGGAGTGAGCAGAGGCATTTCTTGCGGAGAGCACTCACAAGCTATCACAGGGGGTGACCAGGAATGGATCTGGGGAGGAGTGTGAGTGCAGATCACTTCTGGCACTCAAAGCAAAGCTCGGCAGCGGAGGACACCATGCTTTTGCACCTGGCTCCCCTGGATGGATCTGATAAAGCACAAAGAAGGTCCTGTAAGTGTGGAGTCTGTCCTCCCTTGCTATAGGGTTAATAAAGACATAGGAAGGCCCAGCTGAATCTCACATGCCACATTTCCTTCAATCATTCTGCAGTTCTCCAGTGCTGTTTGAAGCGAGGGCATTTGCCATCAATGGGTGAGCGTACCTGGGCATCAGTTGCCCTTCCTGCTCTGGGCTCATCTTGTCCTCAGCAATCAGCAGCTCGCTCTGGCTGTCCTCCTCTTCAGGCACAGAGGGATGCGGGCTGTTCCCTGAAGGAAAGCCAAGAACACACATTTCAACACAGAGAAAGGCGGCAAGTTCAGATGCCACAAGAAACCGTGGTTTGTCACAGTGGGAACAAGCAGCAGCAAACGTCACAGACTCATTCTCACCCTTCCTCTCCGGAAGAGCTGCGAGGAGTGCAGAAGCTTTCATTTCCAGTTACAGTTAACGACAGTTTAGTGCTACGTCTGAACTGTACACTGTGGTTAACCTTAAATGATGGTTTATTGAAATAAGCCCTATAAAATGACGCTATCTCGTTTTCAGACAATCTCTCTGCTAATCTCATCTTAAGATCCCAGGACCTGCCAAGCACCACTGTCAAAATTTCACACCGGGTCAATTTCTGAGAAGTTCCATTTAATTTTCCGCATCAACACAATGTTAAGCAAACCATGCTGGAGGGATTGTACAGTGGTGCCTCGCAAGACGAAATTAATCCGTTCCGCGAGTCTCTTCGTCTAGCGGTTTTTTCATCTTGCGAAGCAACCCTATTAGCGGCTTAGCGGATTAGCACTATTAGCGGTTTAGTGGCTATTAAAGGCTTAGCGGCTATTAAAGGATTAGCGGCTAAAAGGCTATTAGCGGCTTAGAAAAAGGGGGGGGGAGTGAAAAAAAATCGGAACACTTGCAAGACGTTTTCGTCTTGCAAAGCAAGCCCATAGGGAAAATCGTCTTGCGAAGCAGCTCAAAAACGGAAAACCCTTTCGTCTAGCGGGTTTTCCGTCTTGCGAGGCATTCGTCTTGCGGGGCACGACTGTACTGATCATATGTGGTGGAACTGTTCTGTAACAAATTGATTTTGGCAAAAGGTATTTGAAGAGACTGGTAAAGTAGTAGGATGCAAGCTTCAGTAAATTCCACTGCTGGCTTTGTTGTTCCTATTTGATAATGAAAAGGCTGATGTTCTGTACAAGGACTTCATTTTAGTTTCAAAGGCGGCAGCTCATCAGCTGATATGTAAACATTGTAAAACTGATACAGGATTAACGTTATCCAAGTTGTACATGAGCATCTGGCAAATTTGAGGGCCAGTGTGGCACAGTGGGTAAAGTACAGTGGTGCCCCGCAAGACGAATGCCTCACAAGACGGAAAACCCGCAAGACGAAAGGGTTTTCCGTTTGCGAGTTGCTTCGCAAGACGAATTTCCCTATGGGCTTGCTTCGCAAGAAGAAAGCCCATAGGGAAATCTCCGGAGACCTCTTATAAATGCTGACGGTGGGGAGCAAAGCCTCCCCTCCCCTCCGGCCTTCAGAAGAGGTCCAGGAAGGCTGGCAGGGGCCGAAAGGCTTTGCTCCCCACTGCCAGCATTTTAAAAGCAGTCCGGGATGGCAGGGAAGCGCTTCCCGCTATCCCGGACGGCTTTTGAAGGCAGGCGGGGGGGGGAGCAAAGACTTTTGCCCCCTGCCGGCCTTCAGAAGAGGTCCTGGACCTCTTCTGAAGGCCGGCGGGGGGCAAAAGTCTTTGCTCCCCCCTGCCTGCCTTCCCGGGAGAGCGGAGAAACGCGCTGCGTTTCTCCGCTGTCCCGGACAGCTTTTGAAGGCAGGCGGGGGGGGGGAGCAAAGACTTTCGCCCCCCGCCCCCCTTCAGAAGAGGTCCAGGACCTCTTCTGAAGGCTGGCGGGGGGCGAAAGTCTTTGTCCCCCCTGCCTGCCTTCCCAGAGGCTTTTAAATCGCCCCGGACAGCGGAGAAGTCCTCCGCTGTCCCGGGGCGATTTTAAAATGCCGCCCGCCAGCATTTTAAGATCGCCCCGGACAGCGGAGAAGTCCTCCGCTGTCCCGGGGTTTTTTAAAATGCTGGGGGTGGGAAGAAAAGCCCTTGTTCCCCCCCCCCAGCCTTCAGAAGAGGTCCGGGGACAGACTGTCCCCAGACCTGGTCTGAAGGCGGTTTCCCTAGGAACGCATTAATTGATTTTCAATGCATTCCTATGGGAAACCGTGCTTCGCAAGACGAAAAACTCGCAAGAAGAAAAAACTTGCGGAACGAATTAATTTCGTCTTGCGAGGCACCACTGTATCAGACTAAGACCTGAGAAACCAGGGTTCAAATCCCCATCTGGCCATAAAGCCCACTGGGTGACCATGAGCCGGTCATTGTCCATTAGGCTAAGAGGGTTGTTGTGGGGATTAAACGAGAAGGGGGAGAGCCACGCATGCCACACCTAGAGCTCCTTGGAGAAAAAGGTGGGACGTAAAAGCAGTAAAACCATGGGTAGGCAAACTAAGGCCCGGGGGCCAGATCTGGCCCAATCGCCTTCTCAATCCGGCCCGTGGACAGTCCGGGAATCCGCGTGTTTTTACATGAGCAGAATGTGTCCTTTTATTTAAAATGCATCTCTGGGTTATTTGTGGGGCATAGAATAATATACAACTAGATGATTGGGTAACAGTATGGAAGGAAATATAAAATTTACAGCATGTACTGCGTTAAAGGAAAATGTTATGAAAATGATATATAGATGGTATATTACACCGGTCAAATTAGCGAAAATGTATAAAACCTGTAATAAGTTGGAAATGTAAAGAAAAAGAAGGGACATTTTACCATATGTGGTGGGAATGTAAGAAGGTGAAGGGTTTCTGGGAGATGATATATAATGAACTGAAAAAGGTGTTGAAAACAAACAACCACCTTCCAAGCAACTCTCTGAGTAAGAGCCCTACCAGCGCTCAGGTCTCCTCCGCTGCGTCCAACCTCCCCATGCAGCAAAATGCTTTTGGGAGGCATCTTGGTGCTGAAGGCCGTCTGGATGTTTTCCACAAAGGTCTTGCAGTGGGGGCTGTCTACCCAGATACGCTCTCCCAGAGAATCCTCAATGTAAACCTGTAAAGGAGATGAACAGAAACTCCTCTCTGCACCTGCACCGAAAAGAACTGGTCCCCTTTTTGTATCCCTGGGCTCAACTGTGAAGAGAACCAAGAGACAGGCATCAAAGCAGTTAAGCGGGGTGGGTGGGTGTGCCCCAAACAGACAAGATCAGTACTTTCCAACCACTCTTATATCAGATGCTGGTGTTACAGGTATTCCAACTTTTGGGATGGCACAGATCTGTGTGGCAGAAATGAATGGTAGCTGATAATTGCAGCTGCGGCAACTCTGGGCTCCCTCTAATTTTAGCCAAAATCATAAACCCTCCATAGCTTAATAAACACAATGGGGTAGGATATTTCAATGGCTGTTGTATTTGCTTCTCTTTCTAGCAGCTGCCATCCCACCAGGCTGCAGCAGAGGGAGTGACAACACCACTCCAATTGGCCCCTGAATTGTTTTGATTCAAGCCGGCCCCTTTAAGAACTGATGCTGAGTTTGCTTGATTTCCTCTTCCCTCCCCATTGCTTTTTCCTTTTGTGACATGTCCACCAGGGCCTGCCTTGTTTCCTTTTGACTGCGTATATCTAAAACACAAAGCCGCTCTGGGAGCCTTTTCATCTGAAAGGCAGGGATAAAAACACTTTAAAAGAGATAATTATTTTCGAGTGACAGGTGTTGAAGACGCGCCTGTCCTTGCACACAGCCTTAACACTTCCGCCTGCCTCCAGTAGGTCTCTCACACGAGCACTGCCCCAAGTTGGTGTACCTTGACAAAGATCTCAGGCCAGTTCTCGTCTTCCTCGTATGCCGCCATGAGGAGGTTGCAGGCCAAGACAGACACCAGGCTGTTCCCTTTGGCTTTGAAGTTGATGGAGACGTCTCGGCGGAGGAGACTGCACAGTGCCTGCAAAAGCAAATTCCCCCAGTGAGAACAAGCAGAGAGCCTTAGAATCATAGAATCATAGAATCATAGAGTTGGAAGAGACCACAAGGGCCATCGAGTCCAACCCCCTGCCAAGCAGGAAACACCATCAGAGCACTCCTGACATATGGTTGTCAAGCCTCTGCTTAAAGACCTCCAAAGTAGGAGACTCCACCACACTCCTTGGCAGCAAATTCCACTGTCGAACAGCTCTTACTGTCAGGAAGTTCTTCCTAATGTTTAGGTGGAATCTTCTTTCTTGTAGTTTGGATCCATTGCTCTGTGTCCGCTTCTCTGGAGCAGCAGAAAACAACCTTTCTCCCTCCTCTATGTGACATCCTTTTATATATTTGAACATGGCTATCATATCACCCCTTAACCTCCTCTTCTCCAGGCTAAACATGCCCAGCTCCTTAAGCAGGTTTGTATAATAGCTTACAGTTGATTCTATCAGTTAAGGGTCTTCTCTACTCTTTTTTTTAACCAATTGTCTCTGAATGAGCTGTGAGTAGCTGATGGAAAAGGGGCAAAATTGTCATTTCCTGCATATTGAAAAAGCATGCACCGTATGGTTTAAAAATCAACTTTGGTCTTTGTATTCCTTAGTGCTACATTAGTTTCTCCAAAAGAGGTATGTTCCCTTGTCTATCCCACCATGCCCCTAGAGTTAAGTTAGTCAATATTTCTAATCTTGTCGCACAAAGACATATCCGGCTCTCACCTCAATCACTCCTTCCGTGGCAAAGATGTTGGGCTTCATTTTTGCCAGGTACATCAGGCTCAAGTACAGGGTGGTGTCGGGCTTTGCCCGGTTCATTTTCAGCTGCTTCACGGCCCCACACAACACCCCTTCGATGCGGTCGTCATTGCCTTCGGCTTCCGCAGCCTCGATCTCATCCAGCAAAACCGCTGGGGCCACTGCAAAGAGAGCCAGACAAGAAATGGGTTCCTCAGAGCCCTCAGCCTATTGGCAGTTGTCATTTTTAAGCAATCCAAATAAATGTTATACCAAAGCTCAAGGCAAATGGCTTCTAGGGGGGGTTGGAAAAAGGGTAACACTCTTAATAACCTAAAGGTGGACAATCTTTTTGGTGAGGGTGCCAAAATATTAAGGAGCAGAAGTCTTGCACCATGGTTCACATTTGCCCACAGGGCTTGAAATCTGCATCAGAGCAACAAAGTCCATCATCTACCTTTGCATCAAAACATCTGCATATGTAAATGATGTCTGTTGGACACAAGAAGAGCTTGCTGGATCAGGCCAATGACCCATCAAGTCCAGCATCCTGTTTTTACCATGGCCAAGCAGATGCCTTTCCAGGAAACGCTCAAGCAGGATTCGAACACAAAGCCCTCTCCCCTCCTGCGGTTTCCAGCAACTAGTATTCGGGGCGTACCGTATTTTTCGCTCGATAACGCGCACCCGACCATAACATGCATGTAGTTTTTAGAGGAGGAAAACAAGAAAAAAAATATTCTAAACGAAACAGTGAATGTATGATTTTTGTGGTTCATGCTGTATGATTTTTGTGGTTCATGCTGTGGCCACAGACATGTGATCTGACAGTGAGTTTGGGGTAGCCCAATGCAAAAATCCCGAGGATCCATGTTTGTAACCATGTTTTTGCACCACTGCAGCCCCAGGTAACAGTGGGTGCGTGATTTTTTTGGTGCAAACTGTAGCCATGGACATGCTATGTGATCTGATGGTGAATTTGGGGTGACCCAGTGCAAAAATCCTGAGGATCCATGTGGATCTGTGCTTTGTAACCACGTTTTAAGTGGGGAGGGAAGGAAAAGGACTCAAGGGACAAGGAGCACGCATGGAGCAGGCTCTGTTTCTCTCCCCCCCCCCCTTAGCGAGCTGAAAAACTTTGCTGGAGGGACAGAGAGCAACTGGTAGGCTCCTTTAAAGCAAGCAGGTTCTGCTTCTCTCTCTCCTTAGCGAGCTGAAAAACTTTGCTGGAGGGACAGAGAGCCTGCTTGCTTTAAAGGAGCCTACCGGACAGGAGCCACTTACACGAGTGTAAGCGGCTCCTGTCCGGTAGGCTCCTTTAAAGCAAGCAGGTTCTGCTTCTCTCCCTCCTTCCCCGCCCTTAGCGAGCTGAAAAGCAAAGCGGGAGGAGACTGAAAATCTTTCCTGCTATTTCCAGCAAAGCGGGAGGAGAGAGATATAAAGAGCCAGCTTGCTTTAAAGGAGCCTACTGGACAGGAGCCGCTTACACGAGTGTAAGCGGCTCTTCTCCCGCTTTGCTCCTTTAAAGCAAGCAGGCTCTGCTTCCTTCCCTCCCCCCCTTAGCGAGCTGAAAATCTTTCCTGCTATTTCCAGCAAAGCGGGAGAAGAGCCGCTGAGTGGGGAGGAGGGAGAGAAGCAGAACCTTCTTGCTTTAAAGCAGCCAACCGGACAGAAGCCGCTTACACGAGTGTAAGCGGCTCCTCTCCCCTCTCGCTTTGCTCCTTTAAAGAAGCAGGCACTCTGTCCCTCTCTCCTCCCCATTCAGCGGCTCTTCTCCCGCTGGAAACCATGGAGGAGGGAAGCATTCGCTCCGTAACACGCACAGACATTTCCCCTTACTTTCTAGGAGGAAAAAAAATGCGTGTTATGGAGCGAAAACTACGGTATATTGTCTTCTCCGGAGCAAAGGGTCTTTCCCTCTCTCTTTACCTTCAATGGGGACCACGGAAGGCTCCTTGATGGAAGGAGAAATGGCCCGCTTCTCAGCCACGGCTGCCTCCGCCAAGCGTCCCAAGGCACTGAGAGGGGGCGTCGAGGAGAGTTTGGGGCGCTTGGCAAGACTGGAGGCAGCCTCCCGCTTCCGCTCGGAGGGCAACCCGGCCGAAGCGGGCTTGAGCAGTGTGACGGCCGCTTTCGATTCATTGGACTGGCCTTTTGAACCCAAGGCGATGAAATCTCCCGGAGGCGGGTGACCTAGGCGGGAAAAAGAGAGCAGTTCACAGAAATGTAAAGACAGGGAGAAAACAGGAAGCTGCTTTATGAGGAACGGCTAAGGGAGCTGGGCATGCTAAGCCTGGAGAAGAGGAGGTTAAGGGTTAATATGATAGCCATGTTCAAATATATAAAAGGATGTCACATAGAGGAGGGAGAAAGGTTGTTTTCTGCTGCTCCAGAGAAGCGGACACGGAGCAATGGATCCAAACTACAAGAAAGAAGATTCCACCTAAAGATTAGGAAGAACTTCCTGACAGTAAGAGCTGTTTGACAGTGGAATTTGCTGCCAAGGAGTGTGGTGGAGTCTCCTTCTTTGGAGGTCTTTAAGCAGAGGCTTGACAACCATATGTCAGGAGTGCTCTGATGGTGTTTCCTGCTTGGCAGGGGGTTGGACTCGATGGCCTTTGTGGTCTCTTCCAACTCTATGATTCTATGATTCTATGATTCTATGATTCTTATACCGAGTCGGACCATTGGCTCAGGTAGCTGAGTATTGCCGACACTGACTGGCCGTGGCTGTTCAGGAGTCTTAGTGGACCACAAGCTTCACGTGAGTCAACGGTGTGATGCAGCAGCATAAAAAAGCTAATGCTATTCTAGGCTGCATCAACAGAAGCCTAGTGTCCAGATCAAGGGAAGCAATAGTCCCACTCTGTTCTGCCTTAGTCAGACCACACTTGGAAGAGTGTGTCCAATTCTAGGCACCACAATTTAAGCAGCATATTGACATGCTGGAACGCGTGCTGAGGATGATCAAGGGCCGGGAGCAGTTGAAGGAGCTGGGTATGTTTAGCCTGGAAAAGAGGAGACTGAGAGGAGATAGGATAGCCATCTTCAAATACAGTGGTACCTCGGGTTACAGACGCTTCAGGTTACAGACTCTGCTAACCCAGAAATAGCACCTCGGGTTAAGAACTTTGCTTCAGAATGTGAACAGAAATCATGCAGCAGCGGCGCGGCGGCAGCAGGAGGCCCCATTAGCTAAAGTGGTGCTTCAGGTTAAGAACAGTTTCAGGTTAAGAACAGACCTCCAGAACGAATTAAGTTCTTAACCCGAGGTACCATTGTACGTTAAGAGCTGTCACATGGAGGAGGGAGCATGCCGGTTTTCTCCTGCCAGGGAGGGTAGGATTCAAATGCAGTGGTGCCCCACAAGACGAATGCCTCGCAAGACGGAAAACTCGCTAGACGAAAGAGTTTTCCGTTTTGGAGGTGCTTCGCATAACGAATCTCCTATGGGCTTGCTTCGCAAGACGACAATGTCTTGCGAGTTCCTGCGGTCCCCCCCCCCTTTTCTAAGCCGCTAAGCCGCTTATCAGCTGATCTGATAAGCTGATAAGCCGCTAAAAGCCGCTAATAGCGCTAATCCGCTAATCCGTCAATGGGCTTGCTTCGCTAGACGAAAAAACCGCTAGACGAAGAGAATCACAGAACTTCGTCTTGTGAGGCACCACTGTAACAAGAAAGGAGATTCCAGTGAAACATCTGACAGCGACAGCCACTCAACAATGGAACGGGCTCCCTCTGGAGGTTCTGGACTCTCCTCCCTTGGAGGTTGGATAGCCATCTGCCATGGAGGCTTCAGCTGAGATTCCTGCCTTGCAGGGGGTTGGACTGGATGACCCCAGGCAGCGGTTCTCAACCTGTGGGTCCCCAGATGTTGTTGGACTACAACCCCCATCATCCCTGAGCTCTGGCCTTGCTAGCTAGGGGTGATGGGAGTTGTAGTCCAACAACATCTGGGGACCCACAGGTTGAGAAAGGCTGCAGGGGGCCCCTTCCAATTCTCCAGTTCTGTGGTTCGTAGGTTTCCAAGCAGAGGCTGGACCAGGCCACCTACCAGGGATCGTCGAGCTGTTACTCCTGCGTTGCAGTGGGGGTCAGCCTAGATGACCCCTGGGGGTCCCCCTCCCAGCTCTGCTGTTCTAGGATTCTACGTCATTCCTTTCTGGGGGGTGGAGAAGAGGGGTTTTTTTTGTTTTTAAGCGGAGCTGCCCTCCCCCCTGGGTCTCGTGCACGCGCTTCCCCACCCCCTTTTACCCACCGGAGGGTTTGGCGACGGCGCTGGGGCGGCGCGCGGCCGCGGGCTTCGGGCGGTTCATCCCCGCGGAGCCCCCTACCCACTCCCGCCCTCTCCGCTTTTTCCCCACACAGTCGAAGGGCCGGCAGGGAGGGAGTTAACGGAGAGGAAGGCGGAAGCGGAAGAGGCCGCGCGTGCCCTTCTCGACCCGGAACAAAAATAAGGCGAGGGAGGGGAGCGAACCGGCTTCCAGGCTCTGGGCTGCGCGTCTCTCTGGCGCCACCGCGCGGCCGGGAGGGGGAACCGCAGGCTTTTCTCTCCCCTTTGACGGAGGAGGTCGCGGAGCGCCACCTAGAGCTTCGGGATCGTTTCAAGTTAAGCGAGCGGAGGAAACCGTGGCGATGTCTTTCGCCCCCTGGTGGCCGGCGGCGGGGTGGCGGGCAAGGGGAACTGCGATGACGGGGCTCCCAAGCGGTAGACTTATTGATTATTGATATTCCTTTAATTAACAACAACAAAATGTTTATTCGGCTTTACGCCCATCATTTTCTTTAATTAAAAAAAAACAGCCCAACGATTTCCACCCAACGATTTCCACCCGCACACCACCACCATTGTAATCCATGGGCCAATGGCACTAGACAGGGCTAGCAAAGGGGGCAAAAAGTGTTCTTCTTTTGTTCTTGTTTTTGTTATGTATTTTGTGTTTTCACCTTGTATTTTTATGCCGTGATTTGCCCCAGTGGTCCGGCCCAGGATGCATCACCATTCTGAGCAAGGCAGCAGAACAGACACAGATAAACAAAGCTTATGGGTGTCACGCAAAACACTTTGCGCCATTGCTATTCTGCAGGTGAGGAAGAGAGGGCTGAGGTTTTTTCTGGCCTTGATAGCTGGTGGTGGTGGGAATGGGATACCAGATGTAACCTGTCCTGGCTTACCCAATAGGCGGACTATTAAAGGCGGACTAATGACCTGGAAGCTGTACGCCAGCTCCCTCGGCCAGTAAAGTGAGATGAGCGCCGCAACCCCAGAGTCGGCTATGACCGGACCCAATGGTCAGGGGTCCCTTTACCTTTACCACCAGCCATAATTCCAGTTGTCATTCCCAGCAACCCCCAGCTACCAGTGTTTGCATTTAAAACGAGAATGGCCAAGCTGCATTTAACATTGCACTTCTGTATGGCCCAGGGACAGGTTTGCTCTCTCATGCGTTGCTCGAGAAGTGGCGAGCGGAACGTGCATCATTTCACCGGGGTCCTGAATTTCTGCTACGACACGCTTTGCAGGTTTGTCGTTTTGGTTCTCTTTGACTATGCCCAGCAAGCATTCATGAACTGAAGTGAATCGCTTTGAACTCTTTGAAGGTTTGTTTTATTGAGAGTCAATCTGGGTACAGCCAGCCACACAGAAATGGCAGATGCAAAGCCCCAAATGAACGGGTAAAAGCTAAACAATCGGAATGGGCCACTCACTTTGTTTTTCTGCATTGCCGGACTTTCCTAAATGGCTAGAAGCAAAGCAGGCAGCTCCCTGCTCTGCTCACGAAACTGCAGGTAAGGGGAAGGAGGGATCTGTATTAAAAAATAGTGCAACTGAGACCCCCCCCCCAAGGGTACATTCTGAATCACTGCAGACACATTCAAACAGGAGGCGGGTTCATAACCAGCCCCAATTCCCTCTTGGCGAAACAAGCAGGTGTTGGGATGTGATGCAAGAGGTATAACCTCCGCAGCACTGAAAGAAGTGAACCTCACCTAAAGCGGCAAAACCCCAAGGGGCCGGCCTTGGGTGAGGCTGTGGGTTAGGTCAACAGTGGCATCTATCGCTTGAGCAGCTCTTGGAGCCCGGTTCAGTTATCGCTGGAAGGCACCTTCAAGCAGAACCTGTGAGCCATCAAACAAACGGGGTTATGGCAAAGTGAAAACCCTCCGTTGATCTTTGTGGGTTTAAAGCAATGTTGGCAAAATAGGGCTTTGGCTTTCGATGTTTGTTTGAGAACAAGCTGTCTTGTGCTGCGTACCAGAACTCCGGGTGAGTTCTCTTGGGCTCAGGTCCTGGAGGAATTGTGTTTCTACAGGCTCCTGCACACAGACACCAGGCCTAAACAGGCTAACCAAAAAACATTTGGTTGGCCACAGTGACGATGCTGGACGG
Source organism: Podarcis vaucheri (assembly GCF_965113315.1). Classification (NCBI taxonomy): domain Eukaryota; kingdom Metazoa; phylum Chordata; class Lepidosauria; order Squamata; family Lacertidae; genus Podarcis; species Podarcis vaucheri. The sequence goes on from NC_138752.1 coordinate 50,824,215, forward strand.
GGCCTGTGGCCTAATCCAGCTGGACACTTCTTATGAACCGGAAAATGTCCGGAACTGAGGCTGAGCCTTAGGAGCACAGTCATACCACACATTTACCACTGTAAATAGCCATTGCCCCCCAGAGGATTCTGGGAGCTGTGGTTTGTTAAGGCTTCTGAGAGTTGCGAGGGGACCCCTATTCCCCTCCCACAGCTACACTTCCCAGAGTGGTTTAATGATCAATCCCTCTTCACAGGGAATGCCTATTTGTGGAATGCTCTCTCGGAACCCTGAACAAACTCCCAGAATCCTTTGGCATAAGCCACCGCTGCGGAATCGTATTGCTTTAAATCAGGGGTCAGGAAACTTTTTCAGCAGGGGGCCGGTCCACTGTCCCTCAGATCTTGTGGGGGGCCAGACTATATTTTTTGGGGGAAATGAACGAATTCCTACACCCCACAAATAACCCAGAGATGCATTTTAAATAAAAGGGCACATTCTACTCATGTAAAAACATGCTGATTCTCGGACCGTCTGTGGGCCGGATTGAGAAGGCGATTGGGCCACATCTGGCCCCCGGACCTCAATTTGCCTACTCATGCTTTAAATGCATGGTGTGAATGTGCCCCAAGAGATTGCCCAAGCTTGAGTGCCCTCTGTGGAAACAAAAGGGTACTGCGGTGAACATCACCTGCCCCTCTCATTGGCACGGAGGATGAAAGCTGAGGAACGTGTTCCCCTACCTTTGCCTGGCTTAGAGGTGCTGCACTTTCTGCCCTCGTTCCACGTTCGGGTCCTGCTCCCAAGCAAAAGACAGCAGAGACCCTAGCTTGCATATCCTCTCCTCCCCAAATCAGGACCCTGGAGGGTAGGGTTATGCTGGACAAACATGTGGCATCTTAGGAAGAAGAGGTCCTCTCCCCCCCCCCTCAGCCTTGCTATCTAGGATCCTTTAAACCGGGAACACCAGGCACTGGGCTTGGGACGCTTGGCATGCGTAGAGTCCCTTCTCATGCAGCGGCAGAGACAGTGTGATAAAGGATGCAGCAGCAGCAGCAGCACAGAGATCCTGGGCTACCTTTAGAAACACGCACAAAACTCACACACACACAGATATACAGTTTAGGCACTCTAACCCAGCGAAGGCGACGGAGGCGTCTCCCTTTTCCGACGGGAGCAGCAAAGCACGGGATGGCTCAGCGGGACGCCCAGCAGCGTGCAAGAGACCCTCGCCCCATCGAGGGCCCAGCTGAGACGGGGCTTGGGTTTTGTTTTTTTGGCAGAAATGCAGTAAAAGCCGAAGCAGCAGTAGGGAGTCCCTTTTCCTGAGGAGACACGAAGAAGAGAGCGCAAGGCTCGGGGCCGCGGAGACCCTCCTAGGGGGTGTGCGGCCCCCCCATCCGGAGGGCCTGGACAGGCGACAGACCCGCCTGCTGGCAACAGTACATTCAGATGGCTGGGGTGGAGGGAACTCTGCCAGTCTCACATCCAGTGTACGCTGAATCCGCGGCTGAGGTTGAGCTGCAGGTCACTCACAGTGAGAACCTACGAAGGAAGCGAGATCAGTGATTAGCTGGGGCCTTTATTCCCTTCATTAGGACGCGGGTGGCGCTGTGGGTTAAACCACAGAGCCTAGGACTTGCCAATCAGGTCGGCGGTTCGAATCCCTGCGACGGAGTGAGCTCCCGTTGCTCGGTCCCTGCTCCTGCCCACCTAGCAGTTCGAAAGCCCCTCAAAGTGCAAGTAGATAAATAGGTACCACTTTGGCGGGAAGGTAAACGGTGTTTCCATGCGCTGCTCTGGTTCGCCAGAAGTGGCTTAATCATGCTGGCCATATGACCTGGAAGCTGTACGCCGGGTCCCTTGGCCAGATGAGCGCCGCAACCCCAGAGTTGTCCACGACTGGGCCTAATGGTCAGGGGTCCCTTTACCTTTATTCCCTTCAATAGTTTGCGTTTCTAATAGAAAAATGGGCGCAGGAGGGATAACTATTGCAACTATTTTTTTAAAAAAGCTGCCAGTGGTAATCTAATAAATTGTTGGCTTCAAGTTACAAGAAAGGAGATTCCAATTAAACATCAGGAAGGACTTTCGGAGAGTAACAGCTGTTCAGCGGTGGAGCAGACTCTCTGGACTCTCCTTCCTTGGAGGTTTTTAAGCAGAACTTGGATGACCGTCTGCCATGGATGCTTTAGCTGAGATTCCTGCGTTGGACCTCAGGGTGTCTTCCAAATCTACAATTCTGTGATTCTAATTGAAACCTGCAGGAAAATGTTGCAGTATAGAGTGCTTCTGTTTAGGGTTACAGCCAAACATGTCCTATTCTTTCTTTCTATCTATCTATCTATATATATTACATATCATTTCCAACAATCATATAACATATTTTCTTATCTTATACAATGTTTTGGACTTCCATCAACTGCATCTGAAGATTTTTCAATCTTTATAACAATCTACATTTCTTAATTTCCCTATTACTTTTAATTGTCCTCAACTAATATCTCTCTTCATAATCTTCTCTGCAATATTTCACATAATCCTCCTTACAAAACTTCTTGCAGTCCTACTAGCGTAATCTGTTTATTACAATTGCTTTTCAAATAGTTCAAATATTTACTCCAGTGCTCTGAGAATCTCTGGTCCTGCAGGTTTCGGATCCTTCCTGTCATCTTATCTAATTCTGCATAGTCCATTAATTTCGTCTGCCATTCTTCTTTCGTCGGTAGTTCTTCTTGTTTCCATTTCTGTGCCAATAATATTCTTGCTGCCCCTGTCCTATTCAATGTCATTTCCCTCTCCCACAGACACGCAACATTCTGTGGCCAGCATGGTGTAGTGGTTAAAGTGTTGGACTAAGACCTGGGAGAGCAGGGTTCAAATCCCCACTTGGCCATGTAGCCCCCTCAGTGACCTTGGGTCAGTCACTCATTCTCAGCCAAACCTGCCCCCTCAGGGTTGTTGTGAAAATCAAGTAAGGAAGAAAACTATGTATGAGTTCTCTGGGAGGGGTATAAATGTAAAAATAACAAACAAACATGCTCAGTCTTCATGGGACAGTTTTTTCCCCTTCTCCACTTGGGTCGCCCCACCCCAAATACTCTATATTCTACTTCTGCAAACTTTGGAGTTCCCCAGACCTTGCTGATACCTCCCCCTTGAGGGTGGATGTTCTTTTTTTGGCTGTGTAAGGATTTATCCCTGGAGAACTGAGTTTGCTCTTAGCATATTAGAACTGCAAATAAAAAGGTGGTGTGTTTTTTGGGGGTTTTTTTAAATTAGAATAAAGCTAAAAACAGTACAGTGACCAAATTAGAAAACAAAGGCAGTAGAATCATAGAGTTGCCCAGTGAAAAACAAGCAGTGATGGGCTTTTCTTGGGAGGGCATGCCAGATTCTAGGTGCCAACACAGACATGACCCTGCTGCACATCCAAGCTGCCTGTCGGTTACCTGGTTTGTCAGGTAGGTAAACGGCCTCTCCTTGCCATTGACAGTGACTGTCTTTGGCTCTTCTCGGACCCCGTAAACACTCAGCGCATCCACTGTGACGTACGTGGCTCCCGCGTTGGAATGCAGGACGGTGGAAGTGAATGTGTTCTGGAAGGAAAAGAGAAAAAAGCGGGAACTCCCTGGTCACAGCTGCCTCCCTGCTTCAGCAAACACACTCAACTCCTCTCTTCTCCTCCCCGCTGCTAATATAGGATCGATTCATTCATGCCACCCTGCTTCGGAAAGATTAGTCTGTGTGCAGATCCTCTGGGGCTGTCGCTAAAGGAAGAGAAGAAGTGATTCCCGTATGACAAGGCCACAGGAAGAGATCTGCTAGATTTGAAGCAACTTCTCAAGGTCGGTTGACATCAGCGGAAGAGAGAGGTGGGAAGCAAGGCTCGCTCTACTGGTTCTGCTGGGGCAGGCCCACTCCTCACCCCAAGGCAGTCATTTGCAAACTTTTTTCTCTGGACCACACTTCCAGAATAAAAAATTGCTTGTGCCACATCTTTTTAGTGAGAATAAATATATTGGAAAACACAATTAGGATTGTTTGCAGTATCACTCGGTGCTCTTGCTCTCATTTTGAAAAGATATCTATCTATATTCTGCAAAAATAAGAATTGATACTACAGTGAGATGTTTAAATTTTTCATTGATTGTCCTTGAATCTTCCTGCCACACTTGGCACCCTCTCCTGCCACATCAGTGTGGTATGCCACAATTTGTGAGAACTACTGCCCTCAAGCATCACCTTCCCCCAGGCTGCCTCAGGGGCAGAGATAAGAAGTGGGGCTCACTCCATCTCCTTTGCCAAAAGCCCAGCAGGCACCTCCTGCCCCTATTGAGCAATGGTTTAAAAACTGGTGGTCCACGTTTAAACCCTCATCTTCCTTGTCACTTTCCCCTTGTGTGCCGTGATTTTTTAGAGCGTAGACCTGTGGGAAGGGACTGTCTTGTTTTAATTTATTGCATGCAAGCCGCTCTGGGAGCCTTCCTTTTGCCGAAGAGCAGGGTAAAAAGGTTCTAAGTGAATAAATACAGTGGTACCTCGGGGTTACAAACACCTCAGGTTACAGACTCCGCTAACCCAGAAGTAGTACCTTGGGTTAAGAACTTTACCTCAGGATGAGAACCGAAATCGTGCGGCGGCAGCGGGAGGCCCCATTAGCTAAAGTGGTACCTCAGGTTAAGAATGGTTTCAGGTTAAGAATGGACCTCCGGAACAAATTTAAGTTTGTAACCAGAGGTACCACTGTAGGTAACTTGCTGGTCAAACCACAGCAGGGCAAAGAGGCTCTTCTTACCTGTGTGACGTTGAACACTAAGTAAGAATAGTCGCCCTTGGCGAACGTGTCCAGGCTCTCGCCATCGTCCCAGTAAAGGTCTCCCCAGGCATTGGCGTTCTGCGACAGGGCCGCAATCAGGTGAAGAGCGTTCCCACTGCCCACCGATGTGCTGCCTCCGAGTTTCTGAGAGGGAAACGGATCAGTGTGTGAAATCCAGATTCACTGAAAGCAGCCCCGATTAGGGCTGGGCGATGTCTGGTTTTCAACATTGTGATATATCACAATGTCTGAAGTAACACTGAGAAAGGCTGAAAAAGGGGCTGGGATGTGGAGGAAGGGAGGCAGGAGCGACCAGGAGGAAGGGAAGGAAGCGGCCTGCTTGCTCGGGCGAAGGATCTCCTGCCTGCTCCACAGCCCAGCCCCAGAGCCTTGGCAGAGGGAGCCTGAGGAGGTGCTCTGCCTGCCTGCCTGCATATTTGCCTTCGTCCGAGCAAGCGGAGCAGGCTGCCTCTTTCTGAGAGGGGAATTGGGGCCTCCTAACAGTTCTCAGCACCCTTAAAAAAAAACCTACAGCTCCCAGAATTCTTTGGGGGAAACCGTGACTGTCTGAAATGGCACCAGAGCACTTTAAACGTATGGTGTGGATATGGCTTCAGTTCATAAATTCACAGCCACAAACGTCCAACACTTATTTGATAACAACATTTATGTAGTATTATGCAATGTATGCAAGGCCTTCTTTCACTTTGATCTCACTGCACATTGCACTAAACTGGTCTTTGTGTCTGTAATTATATTGTTCTAAATGGGGGCAGGGGTGTCAGTCTGGATCATACCCTGGGTTCCTTCCAGGCCTGCTTAGAAAAGGCTGGGCCTTTTTGCCACCTCACCTGGCAGGATGCCACATCATCTTAGGATGGAGAACAAACTAAAAGAGACTGTGTATAGGAGGGGGGTGTGTGTGTATGTGTGCATTGGGCTGATGCTGGAAGCTAGAGGCATTTCTTGCTCTGTGCATAACATGCACAGAGTGGAACTGTGCATATTATGCACAAACAGCATAATATGCACAAACAGAACTGAGTTCCTCGGGTCTCCAAGCCCCCTCCCTTGCTTCCCTCTCCTGCTCCCATGTGGCTGGGAAGGCAAATTCAGCAGTTAACCAGAGTTTGCTGTGCCGTCCAGAGCTAGGCCTGCTAGCTGTGGTTGAACAATGAGCTCCAGCAATCACAGTTTGGCGTTGGCTTGTTCGAAAGGTAAACCACAACAAAGCCTGTTTTTGTATGTCTTTGGCACCGTGGTGGGCAGCATGTGACCACGCAGGTGCCGTTGGACCTCAACTCCCGTTAGCACCAGCCAGCAGGGTCAGGGGGGAGGGGATGATGGGGCTTGCAGTCCTGCAATATGTGGGGGTCCAAGAGTTACCTACCCACCCCCTTTTTAAAGAAAAGTTACACGGTGGGCAGGTGGAAGAGGATGAAAACTATCAGGCCTCACCTGGGTTGGCAGGATGGTCCCTTCCCGCACATGCACGTTGATGTGGTCCAGAGGTGCAGCCATCTTCAGGTTCTCCCCGCTGCTGTTCACTGAAGAGCCCTGCAGGGGGCAGCGAGAGGCTGAGCTGTCAGGTTCAAGCGGTCAGATTACAGCAGCCTCTGCCAGCCTCCCAGCCGCCCCAAACATCTGGAGCATGGGTAGGCAAACTAAGGCCTGGGGTCCAGATCCAGCCCAACTGCCTTCTAAATCCGGTCTGCGGACAGTCTGGGAATCAGCATGTTTTTACATGAGTAGAATGTGTCCTTTTGTTTAAAATGCATCTCTGGGTTATTTGTGGGGCATAGGAATTTGTTCATTCTTTTTCCTTTTCAAAATATAGTCCGGCCCCCCACAAGGTCTGAGGGACAGTGGACCGGCCCCCCTGCTGAAAAAGTTTGCTGACCCCTGATCTGGAGGATGTCACGTTGGGTCAGGGCTCTATGAGACACACGGCCGTCTGTTTTGGGTCGCTGGTTTTGGCCTTCAGAGCCCTAAAAAGTTTGATGCCACCTAATCTGGAGGAGATCCTACACTTCCATGAGCCTTGCCCTGCGTTTAGAGATCAGCTTCCGAGACCCGGCCTGTTGACCCACCAGCGAGAGCTGTTAGGCTGGCGGGAGCGAGGGAAAGGGCTCTCTCAGTGGTGGCTCCACACCTTTGGAATTCCCTTCCCAGGGAGAGAGAGAAAGAGATGGCCTCATCCCTGCTGCTTTCAAAAAGAAATAAATCCGTAGGCACATTTATTAAGATTAGCTGAACAGTGATGCACTTAAAAAAAAAAAAAAGAGTTAACTGCTGGTGGTCTTTGTGTCTGTAATTATATTGTTCTAAATTAGTGGGGTGGGGAGTCAGTCTGGATCAGACCCTGGGTTCCTTCCAGGCCTGCTTAGAAAAGGCTACAGAACAAGTTGTAACAGTTCCTTTCTTAAGGGAAAGGTTTTGGCTGGCCAGTGAAGTACTGCGATTTAACACATCCAAAGGGGTTGCTCTGTTGCCATAGAGACAAATGGCTGGGCCTTTTGCCACCTCACCTGGCTGGATGCCAAATCATCCTAGAGAAGAGAACAAACCGAAAGGGACTATGTATAGGAGAGGTGTGTGTATGTGTGTGTTGGGCTGGTGCTGGAAGCTAGAGGCATGTCTTGCTCTGTGCCGGACCCCAAAACTAAATTTGGGGCTTCCCTGGAAACCTAAGGGGCTCATTGGAACTCCCCGCCTATTGAGATCAGGCAGGTGCCTTCACTGCATTTATTTCAGCACCCGCTAAATGTACATTCTTATTCAGACAAGCCTACCCAAATGCTTAGAAAATTCGTATAGGTTTTGAATTGCTTTAGTCCAGGGTTTCCCAAACTTGGGGTCTCCAGCTGTTTTTGGACTACAACTCCCATCACCCTTAGCTAGCAGGACAAGTGGTCAGGGATGATAGGAACTGTAGTCCAAAAACACCTGGAGACCCAAGTTTGGGAAAACCCTGCTTTAGTTTATTCTGTTGCAGTTTTAACTATTTGTATGTTTTAAATTATGGTTGCAATTTTTTTCAGCGATAATTTTATCGTTTTATCTTTTTTGTAAACCGCGTTGAGACATTTCCCCTACGATCAAGAGGTATATAGTTTTTATTGAATAAATAAATAAAGGGGAGGCAAGATCTTCTGGGGTGTTAATGCTGTGAGATCCAGCAGAGGAATATTTCCCAGTTTCCTTTCCTGGGGCAACAAAGACGACCCAAGCAGAGAAATTATGAGACCATCACAGCTGGTCTGACGAGCCGCATGCTCTTACCGTGTAATAGTCATACCACAAGCCTCGGGGAAAGTAGCCGATCACTGAATTCACGCCAGGCTCCAGCACCGGAGTCAGCAGCAGGCCCCGCCCCCAGAGGAACTGCCTGTCAATGGAGTAAGTGGCCACATCCTTCGGGAACCTAGGAGGGAGAACACCACACATTGACACCACACATTAAAAGCACCACAAGACCCCTTTAAAAAGCTATAGCTTCCTGTTAAGCGTAATGGCTGCGTAATGGTTGGAATGTTGGACTAGGGCCTGGGAGAGCAGGGTTCGAATCCCTACACCAGTGTTTCCCAACCGGTGTTCCGCGGCACACTAGTGTGCCGTGAGACGTTGGCTTGTGTGCCGTGGGAGGGAGGCGGGCGAGTCGGGCGGTGAGAGGCGGCGGCGGCGAGGATCCGCGTCGAGCCGGGGGCGGCTCCACGGTGGTGGTGCCGAGGTTTCTCTCTCCATTCTCCCCTCACACACACACACAGGAAATAACACAGGATCAGCTGACAGGACCCAGCCAATGGGGCGGCGGCGGGGCAGCGCGTGCAAAAGGGAGGAGCGCGAGACAGCGGACGAGGAGGAGGCCGGCATGTCCGGGCAGCAGCAGCAACAACAGCAGCAGCAACTCCCGGCGACGGCTCCTCAAGCCCCGGGCAACCCTACTCCCTCACCGGCCTCGGCTGCCCTCCTGCTCCACCCGCCGCCGCCTCCCCCGCCGCCGCCGGCCACCTCGGCCCCGCCGCCACCCCCTCCTCCGCCCGCTATCGCCGCCACCACCACAACAGCCGCCGCCGCCTCAGCTGCCGCCGTCCCTCAGTCCCTCGCTCTGCTGCCTCCTCCCCCCCCACCCCAAAGCTTGGAGGTTCCCCGGCAAGGGGGAGGGAAAAAAATTGAAAACTTTCACTTTCGTGCGTCCCTCCCGGCGTGATGCTGCGCGCTGACGTCACGGGGCTGTAATGGTGGTGTGCCGCGAGATTTTTTTCATCAAACAAGTGTGCCTTTGCCCAAAAAAGGTTGGGAAACACTGCCCTACACACATCCAGGAAGCTCCCTGGGTGACCTTGGAGCCAGTCACCATCTCATCGCCTAACCTACCCCAGAGAGTTGCTGTGAAGGAGGAGAACCGCGTAAACCACCTTGAGATCCTTGGAATATAAAGGTGGTATAAAAATGTAATAAATACCATAAACAAATAAATAAAATGTTTTGTTTAAGGGGGCTGAGAGTTGTTAGGAGTCCCTTATTACCATTACCGTTATTATTTATTCAGTTTATATACCGTCCTTTATCAAATGATCTTAATGTACAATGTTAAAAACACATTACAGAACGTCAATGATACAAACTTGAAAAGAAAAGAAAAGCAGACTGACAGCCTAAAAAATGAATAAAAAGCATACTGACAGACAGCCCAATAATAATAAAATAATCATTATAATAACAGTCCCCTGTCCCACATTTTCACAGGCCATAGATTATTTAATAGCCATAAGGTTAAGGTAAAGGGACCCCTGACCATTAGGTGCAGTCGTGACCCGACTCTGGGATTGCAGCGCTCATCTCACTTTACTGGCCAAGGGAGCCGGCGTACAGCTTCCGGGTCATGTGGCCAGCATGACTGAGCCGCTTCTGGCGAACCAGAGCAGTGCACGGAAATGCCGTTTACCTTCCCGCCGGAGCAGTACCTATTTATCTACTTGCACTTTGACGTGCCTTCGAACTGCTAGGTTGGCAGGAGCTGGGACCGAGCAATGGGAGCTCACCCTGTCACGGGGATTCAAACCGCCGACCTTCTGATCGGCAAGTCCTAGGCTCTGTGGTTTAACCCACAGCGCCACCCGCACCCCATTTAATAGCCATAGGCCCTGGTAAAGAGGAATGTTTTTGCCTGGCGCATAAAGACATGCAATGATGGCACCTCCAAGAGCTGCAATTCCCAATTTCCTGGGAAGACTAATGGAGTGTCAAACCACAATGGGAATGGAGGTTCTGAGAAGGGAACAGGGGCTCCTAACAACTCACAGCACCCTTAGCAAACTACGACTCCCAGAATTCTTTGTGGGAGGAGCCATTGCTTTTTAAAGCAGTAGCACAGAGCTTTAGCTGTGTGGCGTTAATGTGGCTTGGGTGTCCCAGGCTGAAAGCCCCCCCCCCCACCTCTGGTTTAATGGGTTCCTTATTCTGTTAGGGACCTTGAACTTTCTGTGGATACCCCCACCTCACCCGCCAGGAAGAGGGCTTTGGCAAGGCAAGGCTGCGCCGTTCTCTTAGCCCTGAACCATGCCTGCTTGCAAGCCCCCTGGAAATGGGCACAATTCCTTACTCGAAGAAGAGAGGCCGGGCCACGGTGTCCCCTTGCAGGTGAGCCCGGTGGAAGAGGGAGTAGAGGTACGGCAAGAGGGCATAGCGGACCTCTAGTGCTGTCTTCATGGCAGTCCGTGCGGCAGGGCTGAACGCGGGGGGATCCTGGGCCTGAAGAGAAGGGTGGAAAACAACAATAGGCTTAAACGGTGGCATGCAGAAGACCAGGGCAAAGGAGGCAGTGTGACGTAGGGTTTAGAGTCCTTGCCTAGGACCCGGGAGACCAGGGTTCCAATCTCCACTCAGCCATGAAGCTCACTGGGAGGCTGGCCACTGCCTTTTATCCTAGCCTACCTCACAAGGTTGTTGTGGGGATTGAATGAGGATTGGGAGAACTAGGTGCACCACCTTGAGCTCCTTGGAGAAAATTTGGGGGGTGGGGTGGTTATAAATGCAAAAAAACAAACAAACAAAAATAGTCCAGATTGTGCAGAAGCTTGAACTTTTTTAAAAAAAAATGAATTAAATACTGTATGTTTACATTGTTGCAACCTGCCCTGGGATCTTATGGTGAAGGGTAGGGAAGAAATCAAATAAATAAAACAAACCCAACAATGATGGGAAGCTAAATTCAGAGCCTTCTTTGCCCTCCTCTGCGTCCTATCTAAGGATCAATTCAGAAAACTGTGTTCTGCATCAGGTGCGACCAAACTTTTAGAAAGAAGGGGCAAAAGAATGTTAACAGCATAAAGCAAACTGGGTGATTTGGTTACCGGCACTCAAAGGAGGCTCCCTGTTGCATCTCTGCATGAGCTCATGGCTTCCCAATTGGGGAAGCAGACTCAGATCAGAGACTCATGCAGAGTGCCAGTGGAGCACTCTCAGGAAGACAGGCAGACCTTACTGTCTTACCCGAAAACAAATCGTGCTGCATGTTGGCAAAGTGTGCCTCCAGTTCTGGTTCTGAAGAATTTTTATTAACGAAAACAAGAGAAGCAAAAAGTTTTAACTCAAAGGGTGTGCAGGGTGGGAATGCAGTAGCTATACGAAAGTTTGAGAAACACTTAATGTGAGTCCCCGCCCTGCCCCCAGCAGCTTCACCTTCACATCCTGGGTGTTGTGGTTTCGTGCAAAGGGGTAGAAGGCTCCCAACTGCATCCAGCGAGTGCAAAGCTCCTCCGAAGTGGAGCCCGAGAAGCCGCAGATGTCTGCCCCAACCAACGGGACCCCAAAGAGGCTGAAGCTGAGCACCCCTGAGGATTCAGGCAGAGGGGAAAGGAGTCAGTAGTGGCCAGGCGATTACTGACATTAACACCTGGATGAATTTCAGATTAGATCACCGCAATGCATTGTTTATGGGGCAGGCCTTGGAGACAGTCCGAAACCCCCGACTGGTACAGAATGCAGCCACCTGCCTATGGACACTATGCCTGTTTTAAAACAACTCCACTGCTTCCAGTCTTTTTCCAGGTCCAATTGAAGGAGCATGGTTAAACAGGTCTGGAAGGAGCCGGAGCTAGGATTGGTCCATAAAAAACACCCAGTGTTAGTTATTCAAAGAAACCCAAACAGTGCAGGCCTAACGATCACAGCAATTCTTCCCGGTAGGTCTTGCCCCAAAGAGGCAGTGGTGAGGACTGAAGGTCCCCTGCCTACCCACCACTGCCTAAGTCTCTCCCCCCCCCCCCAGGGTTTCCCCCAAGCAATATGAGACTGTATTAGTGTGCAAACATTCTTTCCTCTGCTCTTTTCATTTCTCTGCATGTTCTAGGACAGTGTTGCCCAAACTTGGGTCCCCAGCTGCTTTTGGACTACAGTTCCCATCATCCCTGACTGCTGGGTCTTGCCAGCTAGGGATGATGGGAGTTGTAGTCCAAAAACTGCTGGAGACCCAAGGTTGGGAAACACTGTTCTAGGAGACCGGGGGGGAGGGAGCTGGTTGCAGCAGGAGGTTGGGACTCACTGGCTTTTTCAGCAGCCTGCCTCATCTCTGTCTCATGGCTGCCACACACCCCCTCCTTTCCAGGCTCCATTTCTGTCTCTAATTACTATCTTCTGTAACTACAAGCCAAAGGCTGCCTCCAGGATCATACTGTGAACTGCATGTAAGTAAACTTCTTAATATTTTAAAGAGAAGGCTGTTGTGTCTTTATTGTTTTTAAAAGTGAATAAAGGGGAATTTACCAGGAACAATCCAATCTGGAGAAGGCAGACCGGATTGCTTAACGCAAGAGATTCAAATGAATCTACCAACTAGCTTCCTATACAGAGAATGTGCTCTACTACCAGCTCACTAGCGTGAGGAAGGATAATGTTTAATCAATGTGTCAGGGCTGCCTCAGGTCCCAGCTCACAAAGGACCAACGCCAAGTTCACTTTATATACAAAGATGTTTATTGCAGTTCGTTTTCCGCTCCACAGCCGAGGCGTGCAGCCCCACGTCTGTTATGCTTAGACCGCTGAAGTCCCCTCTGAATCAGTCCCTCCCCTGCACCAGTTTAAGATGCTTGCTTTACTCCACCTCCTCCTGTCTCTCCTTTTCCGCAGGGTCTTCCTGCCCGCTGGGGTTTCACCCCTCCTGGATTCCCCTGACGCTGAATCCCCAGACTGCTCTCCCTCCCTCCTGCGGGCTTTGGGACCTGGCTCCTCCTCCTCCGGGCTCTCTGTTCTTCCGCGCGCCTGCACATTTGAACTTGGCGCGCGTGCCCAACTTCTAACCTTTCTTTTGACAGTTACACTACTCCCTTCACTGCCCTCCTCCCCTTCCGGGAGGATGGCTTGTTCTGACCCCTCCTCCTTCTCTGCTGCCGGAGCTGTTTCCCCTGACACACTGGAACTCCCCCCCCCCCCCTTCGCTGCGCTCTGGTGGGGAAACTGGTCCTGATTCCCAGCTGCCACTTTGGGGTCCCCTGCTGGCCCCCTGCTCCTGATGCGTCCCCCCTGGGCCTCCCCTTGTCTTGACCACAGGCGCCCCCTTCTGGGAATCCTCTGATTCGCTGGAAAGACTCATGGAATCCCTGGAGTCTTTGTCATCCTCCTCCTTGCTGTCCTCGGACTCTTCCCAATCGTTGTCCGTCTCCTGCCTGCTCTGTGCCTCTCTCCCTGAACCCCTGACACAATGTATCCTCTCCTAATATCCACAACATTCCCACAAGAATAGGGTGCTGGACTAGATGGGCTATGGGCCTGGATCCAACAGCCAGGCTCTCCGTGAGTCTTTCTGGAGAGCTGTGTCTGCAGCTGGAAAAGAAAACCACTTGCACGTACCTGGAATGGAGCAGACCATGTCCTTCCACTCGCTTCTGTTGTCACCAAGCCAGTGCCCTGAATACCTGCCCTGGCTGGGGAAGGAGGAGCGGGAGATGACAAAAGGCCGCTTCCCTCGGATCTTGACTAGTGCGCTAAAAGTGGGGGGAAAGAAAAAGGAGACTAGCAAAAATGTTTGCTTGTAAGCTGAGAGAACGGGAAGAGGTGTCAGCTAACTTTGGCCCTGGAAACCGGACATGTCTTGTTTGTCTGTCACTGATGCTCTCATGCCCCAGACAAACCCATCCACCAAGGCGATGGGAGCTTACCTAGCAGTAGCCTTGGCTTCCATCAGCCCATAGAGGTTATGGAGGTTGTAGTGCACAGATGCGTTCTGCCTAGAGGAGGCACAGATGGTCTTGGCAGAAAGGGAATTTCCCAGTACGGCTGGTGGAGAAAGAGAACGGCTGGTTAGAAGTAGTACAACAAATTGTGTATGCTTGGCAAACAGGTACGAGCTCCTGTCTGGGGTGGTTGACCCATGGAGACCATCTCTCTTTCTCTCTCTCTCTTCCTATTGCACACAAACACAGAGGCAGTCACTCAAGAAGGCTATTGTAGGATCATGGGCATGTACAGCAGGATCTAAAGCATCTCCTCTCTTACCGGGCACGTATGGGGGTTTATCCAGCTCTTCCTGGGAACAGCCTGCGGTGGAGCCATCCACAAAGTTCGAAGGTTCATTCATGTCCTAAAGCAAAGAGATTGGGGCCAATTAAAATGTCCCAGTTCACACACTACCCACGGAAAATTAAACTTTCCTCAAGCACAGGTCAGTTGCAGACCATGGGACTTGCCCTGAAGCCAACACGAGCATTTTAAGCGCAACATTTTTTCGTGTTTCTAAGGCACAAATATCTGTGTTTGTTCAATGTTAATGTAGCCCTAGAAGGGACGCGGGTGGCGCTGTGGGTAAAAGCCTCAGCGCCTAGGGCTTGCCGATCGAAAGGTCGGCGGTTCGAATCCCCGCGGCGGGGTGCGCTCCCGCTGCTCGGTCCCAGCGCCTGCCCACCTAGCAGTTCGAAAGCACCCCCGGGTGCAAGTAGATAAATAGGTACCGCTTACCAGCGGGAAGGTAAACGGCGTTCCGTGTGCTGCGCTGGCTCGCCAGATGCAGCTTTGTCACGCTGGCCACGTGACCCGGAAGTGTCTCCGGACAGCGCTGGCCCCCGGCCTCTTGAGTGAGATGGGCGCACAAACCCCAGAGTCTGTCAAGACTGGCCCGTTCAGGCAGGGGTACCTTTACCTTTACCTTTAATGTAGCCCTAAGGTTATGGCCTGACCATAGGTTGCGAAGCAGTGAGGGGTGACCCCCAGCACCTTAAACAGGGTTGACTCAGAAATAAGCCATGCTACTCCCCATCTTGTCTGCAAAAGTGAAAAATAACTTGGCTTGTTTTTGAGCTAATCTGAATTTGGACTGGAGGCCAGCAGCAGCAGCTCTGACCCGCAAGCCTCCCTCCCTCATCTCCCCATAAGCCTCCTTGCCTGCCCCCTGCTCTTTCTCCCCCCTTTCCTTCCTTCCCACCCATTCACCCGCCCTCCAAACCCCTTTTTCCTGCCCCACACAGCCGGCTGCAGCTGCTGACACTCTTAATTTGGGGGGGAAACAGGAGTAGGGAAGAGAAAGAGGTCTCTTACCACCTCCCTCTGGTGCCGCATCCAAGAAGCCCACGGGGGAACTATTGAAACGCCTCTTGGGAGAAATTACATTTGCCAGGATCGACTTGGGGGCGCATTTATTCAAATATTTATTGTGTTTTCATCCCACTTTTTTCTCCAAGGAGCTCAATGTAGCGCACACGGTTCTTTCCCCCCTTCCTCGTTTAATCCGCATAACAACCCTGCGAGGTAGGTTAGGCCAAGAGGCAGCAACTGGCCCCCAAAGTCATCCTGTGAGCTTCATAACCAACTGGGGATTCGAACCCCGGTCTCCCAAGTTCTAGTCGGACACTCTAACCACTAAGCCACACTGCCTCTAGGAAGTTGCCTTATACCAAGTCAGACCACTGGCTCACCCTTATGGAATACGCAGAAATGGCAAAACTTACCGGAAGAATAAGAAATCAAGATAAAAAACTTTTTAAAATAAAAGAATGGAAATGGTTTATTGAATATTTGCAGAAAAATTGTAAGCAGGTAAGATCATTGGCAGGATTATTGTATTAACCTGCAGTTTGATAAGAGTATATACTTAAAGTAGATGAATAAATGAGCAAATTAAGTAAATATGGATATGCAAAGGATATTAAAAATCAATTTAAGGAATTGCAGAAAGAGGGGGAAGGAAGGCAAGTTTTGAAATGTTAAAATGATTGTAAAATTAGTGAAATGTATAAAATTAGTGAAATGCATAAACTTGAAAAGTATAAATAAAATTTGAAAAACTGGAAAAAAAGAGTAGATGATCCTTTGGCTGACTTCCAACTGTACAGTTCTGTGATTCTAATACTACAAATCTAATACTCCAAATCTAATAATCATCACCTCCCCTTTTCAGTGCCCACTCAACTGTTGCAACTTTTCTGTTTAGAAACCGGAAAAGATTGAAGAAGGAACTTACAATCCAAAGGCCATCGAAGGGGACGAGGGAGTGGAATCTGTCCAGGTTTTCCAGCCACCACTGGTGAGTGTTTAGGTTAGAGAAGTCGGGGAAAGCGGTGAAGCCAGGCCAGACCTAGGGGGTGGGGGACAACAGCACAAATCTGATGGATAAAATTCATGCAGAGTTGAATCCAATCAACTTTCTGCATGGGGTGCAATAGGTTAGCGCCTTATCCAGCCCACCAGGCTTACCCATATTTATTTTTTAATTCATGTTTACCATCTAGGCCAGTAGTTGCCACCAGCCTTTGGGTTCCATAAAAGTATCCCCAGTGGGAATACCCTGTACTGAGAATAGCTCTTTGTACAACACACTAAGGAAGATAACAATACAATAAAATTCAAAACAGTAAACTGAAGAGGCAAAACGCCACCTTCGCTCTCACCTTCCCTATCAGAGGTTTTCCTTGGGTGCTGTTGATGAATATTCCACGCTTCAAGCCTTCATCGTAAGGCCAGTAAGAGCCTGGAGGTTGGGTGCTGCTGATTCCTGGGTCCTGGGGGGAAAGGAAAAGGTGGTCAAGCAGGCTAGGGATCCACACAGCAGTGAAAACAGCCTCTTGCACCAAATGGATCTTTGGCTACCTGCTTCAAGAAAGGCAGGAAACTCAAATGTTCTACTGGGCTAGAGCAGTGGTTCCCCAACATTTTCAGGCCACTGCCTCCTTGTTTCCATAATGTCACCCCCCCCCCATTGTTCCTGCAACTGTATGTCAGTCAGGTGGGAAAGCTCTATAGCACGGGGGGAAAGCACACATCACTAAATACCGTAAAAGGCCATTTGTAGGGAGAACTGGGATCTTTGCTGAAACGTACTTCTGAGCAAACAGGATTTTGTCCATGGATGAAGGACAATGCAAGTTTTTTGGGGGAAGAGAATGCTATATTTAATGCCACATGGAAGCGCTTTTTCCATTCTCGCTTCTAGATTGCATTTTGCCGCCATGGCTAAATAAATAAAACACACAGGATTTGGGAAATGCAAAGCTCTAAATAAAGGGTCCCAGCATAGCAGCAGCCTTTGATGAAAGCTACACCAGAGCAACAGGATGTTACTTACCTTGCTTGAAAAAGTTAAATCGTACCTTGGAATTGCACATTTATATTGCTGGAGAAAGAAAGAAGTGAGAAAAGCACAGAGAGGTTACCAGAATCATCACGTAGCGCTGCCCATGTTTGTGAAGGTCTTCCACCAACTGGGGGAGAGTGCCAAACTTCTGGGAGTCGATGGTGAAGTCTCGATAGCCATCCATGTAGTCAATATCATTCCACTGGGCAGCCTGCAAACAGAAAGCATAGGTATCATAGAACTGTAGAGCTGGAAGGGAATCTGAGGATCATCTAGTCCAACCGCCTGCAACGCAGGAATATGCAGCTGCCCCATGCAGGGATTGGACCTGGGACACTGGCATTATCAGCACCATGCTCTACTCAACTGTGCTACCTCAGTTGAGAAAGAAAGAGTGTTGGACCAGAACTGCAGAAAGCTACTAACAGCATAATCCTATCCATGTCCACTCAGAAGTAAGGTAAAGGTAAAGGGACCCCTGACCATTAGGTCCAGTCATGGCCGACTCTGGGGTTGCAGTGCTCATCTCGCTTTATTGGCCAAGGGAGCCGGCGTACAGCTTCCGGGTCATGTGGCCAGCATGACTAAGCCGCTTCTGGCGAACCAGAGCAGCGCACGGAAATGCCGTTTACCTTCCTGCCAGAGTGGTACCTATTTATCTACTTGCACTTCATGCTTTTGAACTGCTAGGTGGGCAGGAGCAGGGACTGAGCAATGTGAGCTCACCCCGTTGCGGGGATTCGAACCACCGACCTTCTGATCGGGAAGTCCTAGGCTCTGTGGTTTAACCCACAGCGCCACCAGCGTCCCTCCACTCAGAAATATGTCCTATTAAATTCAGTCTTATTGAATGATTCAGTCTATTAGGTGCTATTAAATTAACTTACTATCAAATTAAGTTAAATTAGGATTGCTGCCTTAGCTATTAAACACACTGGGCGACCTTAGGCGATTCACTCTCTCTCAACCTAACCTACTTCCCAAGGTCATTGTGAGGCTAAAGCAGAAGGGAGGGGTGTGTGTACTGTCCTAGGAATGTAAAAGGAGCCTGATGGAGCAGCTCAGGGGCCCACCTAGTCCATCATCCTGTTCCTGGCCAACCTGATGCCTGTGGGGAAACCCGCAAGCAGGGCCCAAGCCCTCTAGGATTTCAGACAGAAGTCTTAACCAAGCCCTCCTTGGGAGATTCAGGATTTGAACCCGAGACCCTTTGCATGGAAAACACCATGTGCCACACCCCTGACCTAAATCTGCAAGCTCCTCATTCTGGAGGGTCCCGGTTGATGTTTACCTGCGGGATCCGAAAATTCCTCATGGCCTTGACGATCTCCCAGGTCTCGTTGCTTGTTCCATAGCCCCAGCGGCAGAGATGGAAACCCAATCCCCAAAAGGGAGGCATGGCAGGGAAACCTAAAACAAAAAAACAGGTGTTAGGTGTGCTGCCCCCTCTATGCCAGAGCCACGGTCTTCTTCCTTCTGTGCTTTTTGACTCGTCCAAGTCGGAGTTTACTGCTTATTTGCAGTTATTTGCATTCTGATTTAATCCACGTAGTCCAGTGTTCTTTGTCATGGTCCAGTTTATGGGCGATCGAAGTCCCGGCTGAGGACATCGGGATCGGAGACAAGATGGCGAGGTAGGAGCAGGAACGAGAGTCCAGAAGCCAGGGATACGAGGGTCAGGAAGCAGGGAGTCACAAAGCCAAGGGTCCGAGGGTCGAGAAGCAAGGAGTCAAGAAGCCGAGGTCCAAGGATCAGGAAGCAAGAAGCCAAACACAGCAAGGTGGGAAACGAGTTGCTGTGGCCAAGAGCCGAAGGGAAATGCTGACCTTATATCCCTTCCCAGCTCTTGCCACCAGGTGCAGTGAGTTACCAGTCGGCCTCACCTGTGTGCCTTGCCTCTCCAGAACAAACTTAGGAAGGCCCCAGCCCTGCAAAGCCCTACTGGTCACAGGGCCTGGCTCCTGCACGCACTCCTGACATTCTTCAATCTTGGGTCCCCAGATGTGGGTGGGCTACAACTCCCATCATCCGCAGCCAGCTTAGCCTGGTGGGCAAGCATGATGGAAGTTGCAGTCCACCTACTTCTGGGGACCCATGATGGATGAACACTGTTGTAGTCCACATGACAAGAACCTCAAACAACACCAATCAGCATGATTCGGGTTTACCCAGTGCAGGGATAATCCATTACATTGGGGAAAATTGAGCTCTGAATCACTGCACTTAGAGTCAAAGATGATTTATTTCTGTGTTTTGGAGTGGGTGGATTGACTATCACCTTCTTCTACTCCCCTTTCCACGCCCACTGCTTCCTCAACACTCTCTCGTTTCTTTTTGTAACTATTTCCGGTATGCACGTGCCACTGACCATCCACACATCGCCCCCATTTTATTAGTCGTTCTGCCATGCTTCCCCAGTATTACAGCATTGTTTCTACCTGGAGGGGGCGCTATAGCATTATAGCATAGTGAAAGCAGGGCCAACCAGGAACGTTTGTCGTGTGGAAAAATTGCAGGAGTTCAGCAGGAAGCTGTGGGATTGGAAGCAAAGCAGGGTGCCTGCACCCAGACTGTTTACATACTATCAAAAGCACAAAGCACAATAGACAAAGGGACGTATGGAGGAGCCCACAGATACTCACCAATCACCTGCTGGTACTGCTGGACCACCAAGTTGGGGTCTGGGCCTAGGAAAATGTAGAAATCCAGAATGCCTCCAACGGGTCTCCAGGTGAGGGCAGGTGCGGGCTGAAGCACTACCTCTAGGCGACAAACAGGAGAGAGGAAGACTTAGGGTTTGTCCACAGTTCTGCTTGTGTGGTTTTCCACCTGCCCCACTGCTTTCTCTGGGAAAACCAGGGCTGAACCAGAGCAAACATCAATCCACAGAAAACCCAACTGATGTTAGTGCTGAGACTTTTCATCTGTTATTTGTTCTGTTTGATTATTTCCATTGCTTTCAAAAAGAAAAAGAAAAAAAAGCCCGTTTAAAAAAATTTCAGCATTGCTAGGCTTCGGCAAAAAGGTGATGAATAAATATTTAAGCAAATGAATGAATGAAGAAAAATAAATGTTGAATTCAAATGGGCAGATCGTTGGGCAGAAGGAAGTTGGGAGAAATCCACAAAAACGGGGAGAATAGAGAAGATCTGTACTTGGTATCCAACAGAAACCATCTTTACCGTAACTGATATTTGAATTTATGGCTTTCAATATCCTTCAACCCTACAGATATTTTAAAGGCATTTTTTAAAAAATTAAAATGCTGGAAACTGCTGGAGGTATAAAGGACTAGCATCACTGGATCAAGTACATCAATTCTGTTGAATTTTTAAATTGGCTTTTCAATAAATGTGCAATTAAGTGTTACTGTTTTGAATTTATTGTGTTGTTCTCTTCCTTAGTGAGTTGTGCGAACCACTACAGTGGTGCCTCACAAGACGAAATTAATTCGCTCCGCGAGTTTTTTCATCTAGCGAATTTTTCGTCTTGCGAAGCACGGTGTCGGGAAAGTTTTGGAAAAGCTTCAAAAATACCAAAGTCTTTAAAAACCTCAAAAAAGGCTACCACACCACGTTCTATGAGTTGCTCCTTGAAGTCAAGTCGCAACTGTATTAACGGTGTTAAGAAAAAGGAAACAAACTTGCAAGACGTTTCCGTCTTGCGAAGCAAGCCCATAGGGAAAATCGTCTTGCGAAGCAGCTCAAAAAACAAAAAACCCTTTCGTCTAGCGAGTTTTTTGTCTTGCGAGGCATTCGTCTTGCGAGGTACCACTGTATTATGAAGGAAGGCACTGGGGATGATGTTATGGATCCAAGCTGGCAGTGGCCCAAAAAAGTTTGGGAGCCACTTCACTAGTCTTAAGAGCCCTCGGGGACACACCAAGGTCCCTCTTCTCCCTTACTCTTCATGGCTTTGCCAACACGATCTGTGTCTTGGAAGTACTTGGCCCAAATGGTGCCTGTAGCCCTCTCAGCTGATGCAGGCCCCCTGCCTCTCCCTCTCTTTTTCTACCAGCCACTCTGTGGTCTCCATGCAGTCAAAAGGCCAAGCCCCTTGGAGAGAAGGTCGGAGACAACAGACAGCCAAGGAGGGTTGAGAAGCAGCTGGCTATGAAGGCAAAGAGCCAGCAGCTGCAAGATGCGGTTAAACCGCCCAGCGGTTGCTAAAGAGCCCGCCTCACGGCAGGAAACAGAAGGCTCTTGCCTCCGTAAAAAGCCCCTGCTGCACCTCCAAAACTCCATTTTCCTCCTTTACTTCGCAAGCACTGACTCAGATCGGCTTCCCGCGCATCTGAAGTCCATCTGATTGCCTGAAAAGCATGTGTCACCTGGAATTTTTTAAAAATACAAACCCCTGAAGACGAACCCACTTTTGACCACCCTCTGACTAGTTATTCAAAAGAAGTGAGCTTACAAACATTTTTCTCTTTGCTTCCAGTGAAGAGCCTGAAACTCCCTGGTTCTCTTTATTCATCGCCTTCAAGCAGATCCACCTGGGCAATGCTCAGAACGTTCAGATTGGTTTAAGTATCTAAATTATTTCACCCCAAAAGGTGCCAAGGGGACACCTACCCATTGCGTTGCTGTTCATGAGGAATACCCCATGGGAAGCTCCGTCTCTCTCCATGGCAAGGTAAAAGGGGTGGACGCCATAGAGATTGAAGGACTCCTGAAAACAAAAAGAAGTCAAGACTCATTTTCAGCCAGCACTTCACAAGAACGCAAGCAGAGCCCTGCTGGATTGGGGCCAATGGCCCGTCCCGTCCAACATCCCGTTCTCACGGTGGCTGACCAGATGCCTCTTTGTGGGAAACCTGCAAGCAAAACCCAAGCCCAAGATCCCTCGCCCAGTGACTGTAGCCAGTGTGGTGTAGTGGTTAAGAGTGGTAGACTCGTAATCTGGTGAACCGGGTTCGCTTCCCCGCTCCTCCACATGCAGCTGCTGGGTAACCTTGGGCCAGTCACACTTCTTTGAAGTCTCTCAGCCCCACTCACCTCACAGAGTGTTTTTTTCCCCCCAGTACATTTTTATTCAAATTACACAAAGAAAATATACAAATAAACATACCGCTAAACATATCAGTATACATATAAGTACATATTTACATAATTTATTATTTCCCTTTCCCAAATTATACAAAAAATCATAAAAAGAAAAAGAAAATCATAATATTTCGGACTCTGCCGAGCCCTGGACTCCCCTCCACCCTTTTGGTAAGTATCAAATAAATTCCACAATCAAGTATTTTGTTTTTATTCTTAAAAGTTAATCACTCACTGTTAGATTTATTCCAACCCCGCCAGTTTCCTCTACAAATTGGTTCCGATATAATTCCAATATTTATTCCATTTTTTTTGAAATTTCTGTTCATCTTGGTCTCGTATTCTACCTGTTAGTCTAGCAAGCTCGGCATAGTTTACCATTTTGACCTGCCAATCCTTTATACTGGGTATGGTTTCCGTTTTCCAGTTCTCATTTGTCATCATCATCACCTCCTCTATGGGTACTGTGATGTGCCCTCTGTGAGCGGTGGACTCGTAATCTGGGGAACCGGGTTCGCGTCTCCGCTCCTCCACATGCAGCTGCTGGGTGACCTTGGGCCAGTCACACTTCTCTGAAGCCTCTCAGCCCCACTCACCTCACAGAGTGTTTGTTGTGGGGGAGGAAGGGAAAGGAGAATGTTAGCTGCTTTGAGACTCCTTCGGGTAGTGATAAAGTGGGATATCAAATCCAAACTCCTCTTCTTCTCCTCCTGCTGTGGCTCAGGGTCCTGCTTGCAGATAGCCCAATAGATGCATCTGGTTGGCCACTGTGAGAACAGGATGCTGGACTAGATGGGCCATTGGCCTGATCCAACAGGCTCTTCTTGGGTTTAGAGAGGCAGCCAGACATGATAGTCCAGCATCCTGCTTCCCACAGTGGCCAACTGGATGCCTCCAGGAAGGCTACAAGGAGGAGATGGAAGGCAATCATTGGGTGGACCTCCCTGGGTTTGCTTGGTCACAAAGCCATCTAAACTGATGGCCATTGACTGTGGCAGCAAATTCCACAAGTTAACTATATGTATGGAGCAGAACCTTCTTGCCTTTTCCCTGGGTCGCATTTATGGAGGAGTGATGGTTCTGACAGGTGTCGGTGATTACAAACATGGGGCCTTATGGGAACATTGGCTCATGGGGCAAACAGCCACTTTGGGGGAGGAGGGAATTTTAAATAGGAAGGCAGAAGAAGAAGAGGCGGAGTTTGGATTTGATATCCCGCTTTATCACTACCCTAGGGAGTCTCAAAGCGGCTAACATTCTCCTTTCCCTTCCTCCCCCACAACAAACACTCTGTGGGGTGAGTGGGGCTGAGAGACAAGGTCACCCAGCAGCTGCATGTGGAGGAGTGGGGATGCGAACCCGGTTCACCAGATTACGAGTCCACCGCTCTTAACCACTACACCATGCTGGCTCAGGCAGCCTGAAGGGGGTAAGGTTAACCCCTCTAACACAACCAAGTTCCTTAATTGAATTGGGGACTCAGCAGTTGTTATTAATCAACATTTTTTAAAAAAAGCATGGGAGAATCTGATCCACCTTTGGCCATTCAAACATGTAAGGAAACAATGAAAGAAGAGAGAACATTTGACCAGGGAGGGGGCAATAAAGCTACAGCATGACTGAAAATAGTTAAGACCCCCCCCCATCTTGCATAAAAGGTACCGTAGGAGGGACATCTCGGGCCCAGAAGGTCAGGGTGTTCCACTCCAGACTATGCAAGAAGTTGCTTCGATGTTCCCCCAGTCCATAAATGAACGTGGATGGAAGGACTGTAGAAATCTGCAGAAACTGATCAGCAAAGAACAAAGGAGCCACTGTTGTGTTCAACCTAAAGAAGGGAGGGGAAGAGATGTTAGGAAGGACAGGTGACGAGAAAAAGGCTGCTTACCGATGTTTCCCCTTGCCAAATGTGTTTCTAGTCCTCATGGCTGAACAGAGAGAGTAGCTTTAAAATGTGGTGGGATACTAAAGTCCAAGGGAAGGCCCCTCCTTCCAGGAGAGGTCCTGCTTTAAGCAGTAGTGGAAGTAGTGGACCCTGGAAGCGGGACATGAATTTAAGAAGTGAATAACAAATACATAAATCTAGAGGGGAAGAGACGGATTCTTACAGCACGGTCCCCGAAGATTTCCGCTTCACTATCAACCCAAAGGGCTCCTTGGAGAACTCAATGGTGTACAAGGGATTCTCTGCTCTCTTGGTTGCTGGAGGAACATCAAGGGGCACTTCGTACCGAGGCTTTGTGGCATCAGTGATCTACAAAAAGGGGACACATAGACACACCCAGGTAAACGGGAGACGCAAGACACTGTGAATTGTGCCAAGGGCTCAAGCTGAGGCCAGGATCCTAAAGCTGCATGTGAGAGCGAAAGAAGGTCTCCAGTTGCAACCACTTAAGACAGCTTCTGCCAACCTGAGGTCTTCCCAATGCCTTGGACCACAATGTCCATCAGCCCCTGCCAGCATGGCTGTGCTGAGTGGGGCGGATGGGAGAGGCAGTCTCCGACAGCCGACACTGAATAAATTAAAAACAGAATGTACAGTACGGTCGCATCTTGTGCAGGAGTAACGCAGGGATGAAGTGTATACACAAAAACATGTATACTTGAACCACCCCCATGGAACTGCCCCCCTCCCTCCAGCAAGGCAGAGAGCTTAAAAGCTCTTTCTGCACCTGCCTTGTGTACAATTGATATGCACAGTTTCAACCAGCCAGCTTTCAACCGCACAAGGTTGAAATCACACAAGTAAATTGGGCGTTAAGTTGCGGCTGTACTGCATTGATTGTAAACGTAATGTGTTTGTGTTAATGTATCTATGTTTGTTTTAAGATGTGTTGTCAGTTGTCTGGAGTCCTTTGGGTAATGTGAAACTACCAAGTATTCATTACCGTTATTATTATTAATGAATATGAATAATAACAATGATAATGATGATGGTGATACAGTGGTGCCTCGCAAGACGAAATTAATCCGTTCTGCGAGTCTCTTCGTCTAGCGGTTTTTTCGTCTTGCGAAGCAACCCTATTAGCGGCTTAGCGGATTAGTGCTATTAAAGGCTTAGCGGATTAGCAGCTAAAAGGCTATTAGCGGCTTAGCGGCTTAGAAAAGGGGGGGGGAGCGGGAAAAAATCGGAACACTCGCAAGACGTTTTCGTCTTGCAAAGCAAGCCCATAGGGAAAATCGTCTTGCATAGCAGCTCAAAAACGGAAAACCCTTTTGTCTAGCGGGTTTTCCGTCTTGCGAGGCATTCGTCTTGCGGGGCACCACTGTAATAATAATAATAATAATAACAGCACCAGGCTGATGAAGGCTGACTGAAGACCAGCAGCCTGATAAGGCAGCCACGGTCCGTTAGCTTTCAAAAGCATTTTTCATTGCGCAAAACTAGCATTTCCTGCATGTACAAATCTCCCATTTCCCGCTGCCTCTCTCGCTTCCGAATGCACATCCAGCATGAACATCAGGGTATGTGGGAAGTCAGATCACTGGCCCATCAGTTTTGTCTCCTTACAGACTAGGGTTTCAGGAAGGGGTTTTCCCCAGCCCTACCTGCAGAAGCTGGGGGTCGATCCTGGGAACTTGTACACCCCAAGCAGATACTCCCCCACTGAAGTATGCCCTTTCTCCTCTCCCCCAAGGCCCCTGCCCTGAAGGGTTCGTTGCGCCCCAGTACTGCCCAGCTGAAAATAGCACAGCTGATCTGGGTGGGGAGCCAGTGCACCCCCACCCCCAGGTGTTTTGAGAATACAACTCCCAGAATCCCTGTCCACTGGCCATGCTGCGAGGGGCTGATGGGAGCTGGAGTCCAACAACTGATTCTCCAGCCCTGGAATAGACAGCATGCAGAATCAAACGTATGGCCTCACGCTTTTGGAGCTAGTGAGAAATCTTTGCCTGTTTTCATTTCAGTGCACCGTAAACTACTTGAATATCACTGAATATCGTGATTTATCATTTAATCTAGCACAGGAGCGGTGAACTTGTTGCTCTCTGGGTGTTGTCGGGCTCCAACTCCCACCAGCCCCAGCCATCATGGTCAATGGTCAGGCATAACAGGAGCCTGGCAACATCCGGAGGGCCCCTGGTTGCTCAACCAATTTGATTTGAATTAATTTTATAATGAAATGATTTTAGAATGTTGTATTATTTTATTGTTAGCCGCCCTGAGCCCGGCTTCGGCTGCGGAGGGCAGGATATAAATAAAAATTTATTGTTATTATTATTATTAACCCTAGTGTACAGAGGCTGGCAACTGCTCTCCAGAGTCTGAGAAGCCTTTTCCCTTGGGGGTGCCAGGGACCTTCTGTAAGCAAAATGCGTGCTCCCTCGTGGGCTGGCAGCCCATTCCCAGCTCTCTTGTGAAGGCTCAGTAGGATTAAAAGTGGAAAGCGACAGCTCTGGGAGCAATTAACCCATAGGAAATGACTCGCCTTGACATGCAGCCGGGCATCTGTTTCAAACTCCACGCTGAGCTGCAGCTTCTCAACATCTCTTGGGTAATAGGTCTTTGCCTTCCTGGTCAGAAATCCTCGCACTCCCAGCTCAGTCTCATTCAGGCTGCCCAAGGCGTAGCTGGGGAAGTCAGGTGGGTAGAAACACCAGGGTACCCCCCTCGCGCTGCCTGAAGGCCAGTCACCATCGACAAAGCAGCATCCCCGGGCCTCGCACAGCTCCCGCGTCACGACTGTGCTTCTCTCCGGGAAACAGTCAAAGCGGAGGCTTTCTGGGATGGAGACGCACTTGGTCAGGGGTGGCGTTCCGTGCTGACCCCACCAGATCTGCCCGAGAACCCAGACGGTCACCCCGCTAAGCAGGGCAGCCACCGTCAGGAGGCCCCCACCCAGCCACCAAGTGGACAACTTCTGATGACACAACGGTTTCCCGTCAGCGGCCTCCTCTCCGGATTCTGTGATCTGGGGGACGTCTGCCGTCAGCTTCTGATAGGACTTCATTTTCTGCGTGCTGGATGAGGAAGGAGAAAGGAAGAAGAAACCCAATGTGACAATATTTCTCTTATTCGCAACCACAGGAACTGAAGAAATAAGCGCAGAATGTTATCTACCACCACCCCAGTAACTTTGACATTAGACTACTGTGATGCACTGTACAAGAGACGGCCTTTGAAGACTATTCAGAAAGTTCACACAGCCAAAAGTGCAGCTGCTGAACTGTTGACTGGATCAATAAAACTGAGCACATCTTGCCAGTTTTTAAACAGCTTCCCTAACTGCCAGCATCTTTCAAAAGCGTGGAACCTGAACATGAGCCTATAAAGCTGTTTAAGATCTTTAATTCCAAGTGTGGTTTTTAGGCTTTAAAACAAGGATGGGAAACCTGTGAACCTCCAAACATTATCCGACTCCAACTCCCATCAGCCCCAGCCAGTGTGGTCAATGCACAGGGATGATGGGAGTTGTAGTACAACAAAATTTCTGGAGGAGTACAGGTTCCCTATTCCTGCTATAGTAACTGACACAAAGAAAGTAGGAAATTAAGTAGAGTGTCCTAAGAAGCAGTTTTGGTATGTGTGGTTTTTAACTTGTTTATGTAAGATCTAGAGTTACAGGTGAGAAATGAGGTGGTCACATTCACTGACAATATTCAATTGTTCAGGAAAAAGCTCCAAAAGGACTTTTCCAAACTGAGTGAATGGGTGGTAAAAACATGAACGCCAAGCAATGTAAACACATGGTGCTACATGTCAGGACAAAAGAAATTAATTTCACTTATAAGATCTAAACTATCAGTGACTGACCAGGAATGAGATGGGCCATTGGCCTGCTTATGTCCTTGTTAGCATCTCAATGCCCTACTTGGTTTTACCAGTCTTGAGGGCAGCAGCTTTAAAAAGCAACATATACACACATGTCAAACAACCTTGCAGTCACCCTGTGCTTCCTTATTTACTGCAGCTAGGCTTACCTCTTGGGAGAGCTAAAACAAATCCATCTCCATGTGTTTGCGCTTGATAATAGTAACAGCAGGAAGGAATAAAGCCTTCTGTCTTGCAACTGTTGGATGGCACTACCGCAAACCTCCTAGAATAAGCTCTTGTATTTGTTTTCAGCAGAATATTTTTTTGAGTCTGCTCCCAGGAACACCATGAGCTGGATTCCATGGCTTATATGCCTGGGCTGCATTCTTAGCTGTGGCAAACAGTAATGCTGTTTGCTTTTTAGAGGTTGAGTTGTTTTTTGTTGCGCAACAATTGTTAATTATTCCTGCCTGTTTTTTAAAAAAAAGCTTTTATTTGAAACATGTGTTTTTATTTTTGTGTGTGTGCACTGCCTGGAGACCGCCTGGTATTTAGGAAACAGCAACAAAATTGATGATGGTGATGATAAGTAAAAGCCTGCCTACTAACAGAACAATTTGTAAGTGTCCTTTACTTGCAACAGAAGCAAGTAACCTAAGGTTACTTCTGAGTAGACCTGCACTGGCTGTGCTTTAAGTTTCATAGAATCCCCCCCCCCAAGTACATACAGGGCCACACAGAAAAACCATTATTGCAAGGTGCAAAATTCAGCACTATCACTCTAGGGCAGAACTTGCTACCTTTCCCCCAATCAGGGCTCTTGAACATACTCTGTCTCTGTTTTTCAGGCGTTGTTCTATCACCCCCCCCCCTTTGATTTATTTGATCTCACTGCAGAGAAAAAGAAAGCGAAAGTGTTTTCGTGCTTTCCTACTGTGGCAAAAATCCAAAACGATTGTTTTAAAAGCTTTTTTAGAGGAAGAATTCAAATATGCAGACATCCCAAATCAATCTGATTTAATAAAATGAAACAAACGTAACATAAATGAACGGGGGGGGGGGCAGTGTCTGTTATACCGCAAAGAAAAGGGTACTGAGCAACCTTAAAAGACTGACAGAACTAGTTTACGTCTAAAAAGAGTTGCATAAGACTATAATGCTATTGTGAAAGA
Source organism: Podarcis vaucheri (assembly GCF_965113315.1). Lineage (NCBI taxonomy): Eukaryota > Metazoa > Chordata > Lepidosauria > Squamata > Lacertidae > Podarcis > Podarcis vaucheri. Next base: position 50,853,547 of record NC_138752.1, read on the forward strand.
ACAAATAAGAGACCCCTTCATTACATCTATGAATTGTTATTCTCACTTGGCAGATTTTACACAGAATTGTAGAGCTGGAAACGACCCCAAGGGCCATCTAGCCCAACCCCCTGCAATGCCGGAATCTCAACGAAAGCATCCATGGCAGAGGGCCACTCAAGCTCTGCTTAAAAACCTCCAAGGAAGGAGAGTCCACCACCTCCCGAGGGAGTCTTACTGTCAGAAAGTTCTTCCTAGCATTTAGTCAGAATCTCCATACTTTTCTGTTTAGATCCCACCCTCCCAAGCAGCAGAAAAGGTTTCTCCATTTTCCATGTGACATCCCTTTAGATATTTGAAGATGGCTCTCATATCTCCCCTTGACCCACTGCATCAACTGTTCCTCATAAGGCTTGATTCTCTGGCCCTTTATCATCTTGGTCACCCCCCTCTGCACACATTCCAGCTTGTCAATATCCTTCTTAAACTATCATGCCCAGAACTGGACAAAGGACTTCAGGTGGCGGTTTGACCATAACTTGTGCACACAAAGAAAAATGTTGCAAACAGCAGGCTGATTTGTAATTATTATTATTATTATTATTATTATTATTATTATTATTATTATTATTAATACCCAGCCCATCTGGCTGGGCTTCCCCAGCCACTCTGGGCGGCTTCCAACAGAATATTAAAATACAATAGTCTATTAAACATTAAAAAATCCCCTAAGCAGGGCTGCCTTCAGATGTCTTCTAAAAGTCTGGTAGTTTCTCTTTGATATCCAGTGGGAGGGCGGGTGCCACTACCGAGAAGGCCCTCTGCCTGGTTCCCTGTAACTTGGCTTCTCGCAGCGAGGGAACTGCCAGAAGGCCCTCAGCACTAGACCTCAGTGTCTGGGCAGAATGATGGGGGTGGAGACTCTCCTTCAGGTATACTGGACCGAAGCCGTTTAGGGCTTTAAAGGTCAGCACCAACACTTTCAATTGTGCTCGGAAATGTACTGGGAGCTAGTGTAGGTCTTTCACTGTAATTGACAGCAGCACTACAATAGCCCTGGCAATTACTATTATTTTGGCCATCTGATATGGATGCCCTAGCTGAGACCCCTGCATTGAGGGGGTGGGGTGGGGTTGAAGCTTGGATTCCCTTCCAACTCTACAATTCTACGGTAATATTGTATCTGATGTGGTTTCTAACCCCGCCCCCGAAACACCAGCCTCTTCTTCCCCCTCCCCTCCGCTTCAACAGAAACAAAACCATCAGGAAACACATGCGCTTTGCCGACAGAGACCACCCAGCTCCATTCACCCGCTTTTCCCGCGCTTCCTTCCCCCCGCATGAATGAACATTCCTCAGTGGGCGGGGCTACGCCAAGTACGGCGGGTGGGTGGGAGCGAGGAAGGAAGAGCCGGGAGGAGGAGGAGGAGGAGGGAGAGAAGCAGGAGCGAGAGGGCGTGGCTTTGGCTCCCTTGCCCCGCCCCAGGCTCGCTGACGTCTGCCGTGGCGAGGCTCGGGTGACAACCCGTCCCCGGAAAACGGCCCGAGCCCCGATTGGCCGGGCGGCTCGAGAGGGAGGAGGAGCTTCGGCGCGCGCTTGTTGCTTGCCGCTGTTCTCCCTCCCGGCCTCCCCTCCCCTCCCCTCCCTCCCTCCCGTCCCCAATGGGGGCGGGGAGGAGAACTTGACTTTCACTCACTCGCGGCACGCGCGCGCCAGGGAGAGGAGGCCAGAGCGAGGCCGCTGCGCTGAGGGGAGGCGAGGCGCGAGCCCGGCCGGCCGTTGCGAGGCCCCTTCGCCAGTCAACGCTTCTCTGTCCGGCGGGTAGAAGGGGGGGGGGGAGAGTAGCCGCGGGTGCGCGCGCGCGCTCCCGCCCTCCCGCCCGCCTAGTCCAAGGTAAGGCAAGCGAGCGACTGACTGACTGACTGGAGTAGCGGCGGTTGGCGGCGGCGGCGCGGCTTTGTTGTTTCGTGAGGGGAAGGAAAACAGAGGCGAATTCGGTTGGACCGCTGAGGGGACGGAGGGAGGTCCGGGATTGGGCCGCGCGCTGGGCCGGCTCGCGCATGCGCCGCCTTGTGGAAGGGAGGGGTCAGAGAGAGAGAGAGAGAGGGAAAAGGCTAAAGGGAGGAATTTGCTGAGTCATTGCTGGAGCCAAGCACGTGGTGGCAAAATAAAGTCTGCCACGCCATATCTGTCTATGTAGGTATGAGTAGTAGATAGGTAGCCGTGTTGGTCTGCCATAGTCAAAATAAAAAAATTCTTTCCAGTAGCACTTTAAAGACCAACTAAGTTAGTTCTTGGTATGAGCTTTCGTGTGCATGCACACTTCTTCAGATATTTCGTGTGCATGCACACGAAAGCTCATACCAAGAACTAACTTAGTTGGTCTTTAAGGTGCTACTGGAAAGAATTTTTTTATTTTGACTATGTAGGTATGAAGTTCTCTCTCCCCTCTTCCCTGCTCCTGTGTGGATCAGAGTTCGTTTGACTTTTAGAGGACATCTGAAGGCAGCCCTGTTTAGGGAAGCTTTAATGTTTAATAGGTTATTGTATTTTAATATTGTGTTGGAAGCTGCCCAGTGTGGCTGGGGAAACGCAGCCAGATGGGCGGGGTATAAATAATAAATTATTATTATTATTATTTTATTTTGGGAGGGGAAGCTGGTCCATTAGTAGGGGGGGCGCTGCTTGTCACCTTCAGCCCACCACCCCGCCTCGCTCTCACTCCACTTGCTTCTTTGCAACTAACCATCACGGGGAGCTCACCCCTCCTCCTTAGAATGATATAGCGTTTTTATCCTGCCCCTTCAACATAGGTTTATGTTCACAGGTGGCTAGCAGATTAGTAACAAAGTAAACAGTTTATTCATGATGATGAATAAACAAAGCACACATACTAAAGTTGGGATAGCTTAGTCAGTGGAGCATGTGACTCTTAATCTCTGGGTTGTGGGTTTGAGACCCTTGTTGGACAAAAGATTCCTTCCTTGCAGGGGGGAGTTGGACTAGATGATCTTTGTGGTCCTTTACAACTCTACAATTATATGATTCTATGAGGCTAATTGGAGGTGGTGCTGTGGGTTAAACCACTGTGCCTCTTGGGCTTGCTGATCGAAAGGTTGTGGTTTGAATCCCCATGACGGGGTGAGCTCTCGTTGTTCAGTCCCAGCTCCTGCCAACCTAGCAGTTTGAAAGCACGTCAAAGTGCAAGTAGATAAATAGGTACCACTCTGGTGGGAAGGCAAACGGCGTTTCCATGCGCGGCTCTGGTTTCTCCAGAAGTCGCTTAGTCATGCTGGCCACATGACCCGAAAAAACTGTCTGCGGAAGTGGACAAATGCCAGCTACCTCAGCCTTTAAAGTGAGATGAGCGCTGCAACCCCAGAGTTGTTCACAACTGGACTTAATTGTCAGGGGTCCATTTACCCTTTACCTTTTATGAAGCTAATACAGCAAATTCAACCAACAAACTTAAACAGCAGCAACCAATACAAATAAATTGTAAAATTGAACTGCTCTAAGTTAATGAATGCTTACATTAGCAGCTGTTAAAAGCCTCGTGAAATTGAAATAATCACTATAATTTCAATGGAAATACATTTTGTCGTGAAGAACAATGTGGCCAGGTGACCTTTCTGCTGCTCAGCTTTTAATGTTAATGGGCACCTTCAATACTTTCCTTTGTCTTCCTTCTTATGATTTCTTCTTTACATTGTACCTGAATGGGACAGACTTTCAAATACATGACTCTTCAGATTCAGATACAGAGGACTGTCCTCTGTGAAGGAGGACACATAGTCACTGTAGCCTGTAAGGCTATTTTATGCTCCCCAAATGTTGCTGCTTTTCAAACTGGCATACGGTAAAGTATCTATATAAATGTATTTATTACACACCAGAGCAGTTCAAGAAGCCAGAAGGCAATACTTTATCTTTGTTATATTATTCACTGTAATAATATGTTCTATTTCATTTGTCTCCCAACTGCACTTGAAGAAGCTAAGGATAACATACACACAGCCATGCCTGCCCCCCGCTCTGAACCTCCAAATTTTGCAACAACCCTGGTGCTTGTCAAAAGGAGAGTGACAAAAATTGGGAAGGGCACTGAGACAAGGTCCTGTAAGGAAAGGGTAAAGCAGTTTAGAAAAACAATAATAATTATATTTGTATACTGCCCTTCATCCAAAGATCAGAGGGCAGTTCACAACATCAAAATACAAAACAAGAACACAGTAAAATGTTCAGCCAGTAGAAGATATTATGAAGAGGTATCTGACAGCCTTCTTAAGATATCGGAAAGCTGTCAAACAGATCACAAAGCAAAGGATGTGGATGAACTTCTTGGCCACACAAGCTGTTTGATAGTTGAATAGATGGCTTGCAATGTGGCAGACTTTCTATTACAAGATTTTACACAGAGGCTGGGTGGTCAATCACCTATCAGGGATGCTGTAGCAGTGACTTTACTGCACCAGCAGGGGCTTGGACAGGATGACCTTTGACACCCCTTCCGATGCATATTTTTGGCATAGAGAATGGTCCGTGGTCATCAGGGAGCTTCCTGGCTTAATGGGGAACTGACCTATGCCCACCTGGTCCTAGCTTGTCACACTAACCGCTACACCATACATACAATATTCTGTATAAAATACTTATTAACTACAACTACCACATTGTAGAACTGCATAGACAGCCTGCATATATAATGCTCTTGATCTCTTAGGTAAAACCACAAATGTCACACCAGCTCAGACACCGCTTTCACTGCCTACCCCTACATGTTTACATGAATCATTTTGTGGTTCAGAGACACCATAAAAAGGGGGCAAAGGGAGAAACCCTATTATCTTCCAACTTACAGATGTCTCTGTAGGGCACATGGAGGTGATACCTAGGTTATTTAAAGCAAATAGCTAGTTTTATGCCTGTGTGATATATGTGTGCGCGTGTAGAAGCTTGTGAGAGCAGACCTACCTATCTAAAGCATTAGATAGATTAGATTTCCTGACACCTTAAAAGTGCAACACTTAGTGGCATGTGAAATGTCTCCCCTCTATTGGCAGGTTGTGAACATCCACAGGTACATGTTTGTAAGCAGTGGTGCACCTGTTTGCATTTCATGGCCTCTTGGCCCCACCGTTTACAAAAACTTAGTTTGTTCATAGCCATGTGCCCGTGTGGTTATATTTTATATATGCACCGTGTAGTCTTATAACTTATACAATGAACTGGATTCTGGTCTATGAAATTACTCTATTTCTGATGTTTGGAGCTGAGCTTATGTAGCCAAAAAGACACTGTTCATGCATGGGGTGTGTGTGTGTGTGTGTGTGTGTGTGTGTGTGTGCGCGCGCGCGCGCGCATCACAGCTGAGTAGGGGTAAACCCCAGACCCATCCATCAGAGTCTATGTTTCCTCTTTGGTGGGGTGAAGGAAGGAGCATATCACATGGCAACGTTTTGTTGCAGGTGCCATTTGTGCTGCAATTACAGTGGTACCTCAGGTTACATACGCTTCAGGTTACAGACTCCGCTAACCCAGAAATAGTTCTTCAGGTTAAGAACTTTGCTTCAGGATGAGAACAGAAATTGTGCTCCGGCGGCGTGGCAGCAGCAAGAGGCCCCATTAGCTAAAGTGGTGCTTCAGGTTTCAGGTTAAGTTTCAGGTTAAATACGGACCTCCGGAACGAATTAAGTACTTAACCCGAGGTACCACTGTACAGGTAACTCACAATTTAAGTGCATTTCACTTTAAGCACTTGGCATATATATACACACACACACGGGGGAAAACTTTGGCAATCCCACCCTCCATTGCGCCCAGTGTGTTTTGACTATACACGATTTTGGCTTCACCCGTTCTCTGCGGATTGTAACCCTGGCATAAATTGAGAGTATATTGCTAATCCAAAACCACTCTTTTTGCAACAAATTAACATGGTTACATTTCTGGATACCTTTCTGTTTGATGAGTGTGTGAGCAGGAATTTATATATTCTTGTTTGCTACTAGTGGAATCTACCCGATGCCCCCGAGTCTAATATTGTTAAAACCAAGGAAACTCCTGGTTTCATGTCTCACCGCAGCCCTCCAATCAATTCAGTTCATCAGTCTCACTTTCAGTACTCTGGGGAATAACCATACCAACCTGCCTTATGGGAAGGCTGAGAATGATGAATATGTGAAGGGCTGGGGGAGTTATATTGGAATTTATTTAGTCCCAGAGGAGCTGTGACATTCACAACTTGCTGCATAGGTTGCACATGCATGAGCAGTTGTGCGATGTGGGTAGGTTGGTGTGAAATCTATTCTGGACTTTCTTATAGTAAGTTTAAATGTTGTTTTGTTTTTCACGGATGAATGTGTAATTGTACTTTAGGAGTAGAATGAGCTCCAGTACTCTGCTTGCGGTCGGGGAAGTTTGGCTTTGGGTTCGAGGAATTTCAGCCTTGCCGAATGAGTCGGCAGGTTAACTCCTTTTAGGGACTCTGGCTATGAGGTGCCTCTGAGTCATTGTGCTCTTTGCACTTTCAGTGGTAGCATGCATGCATCCTGGCCAGCTAACTTCAGGTGAGTCCATTCAGCAAAATCTAATCTCCATACGTCTTGATGGCATACGCAGATGCTTGGGTAGTTTGTGGGATGCATGCAACAGACACTGGTAGGGGGAAGTCGCTTGAACTGGGTTCTGCAGCAGTGGAATCCACCGTATCTTTCGCACCATAGGACGCACCGGACAATAGGACGCACCCTGTTTTAGAGGGGGGAGAACAAGAAAAAAAAATTCTCCCCCTCTCTGCCCAGAGCCCCTTCAGCGAAACGGCAGGAGGCACTGCGCAGAGAGAGGGAGAATTTTCCCCCTCTTGTTTTCCCGCTCTAAAACAAGGTGCCGTTTAAGGTGCGTTCAGGCGGCTACCTTGGAAGCCTGGAGAGCTTGCTCTCCAGGCTTCAGGTTCCTTTTGACCTGCTCTTTGGGGCTGGCGGGGGGAAGCCTGCCACCAGCCCCAAAGAGCAGGTCAGAGAGCAGCGGAAAGGTGCAGTGGAGAGGCTGCTGCCATAGTCGCACGTCACTTCTCCAGCTGGGAGAGGGTCGCGGGGCTATGGCTTCTTTAGCCCCGCACATGCTCTCCCAGCTGAAGAGGTGGCGCGCGGCTAAAGAGGCTCCTGCCATAGCCGCACGTCACCTCTCCAGCTGGGAGAGGGTCGCGGGGCTATGGCGTCTTCGCTCCATAGGACGCACTTTTTCCCCTTCAAAAATGAAGGGGAAATGTGTGTGCGTTTTTGAAGGGGAAAAAGTGTGTCCTATAGAGCGAAAAATACGGTATTGCAAAAGAAAAGGGAGTTTCGCTTTCTTCAAATCATTTAATCTCTGCAATCTGTGAACTACTGTGGACTGCTTTAATTGGTCATACCTTCTTATGACAGCTCATAGTTGGAATTCTCAACTAGGGAGTGTATCTTAATCATCTGTTCTCACAGGGCCACCAGGGAGACTTCCAAAAATCTCATGGGATTCAAATCAAAGAATTCAGTGAATACTGGCACAGTGAGGGCCAGTATAACTTGCCCACTGGTTTAATATTGGTACAGTATACTGCTTCCTTACTGGTTAGACAATGGATGGGCAGTTAGTGACCTTAGAACTCCTTGCAAGCTCCTCTGCTGATTTCTCCCAAGCCAAGACACAGGCTCAGGGCTCTCCACTCTCCAGTGTGAGCATAGCCTTTGCCAGAGTTTTTGCCTCTTGTGCACTTTCGCTTATGCACCCTGATAAATTAACATGCGTAAGATAAGGGAAGAACAAAACCAAAGCATCTGTTGCTGCTCTTGTGGCAGAGAAGGGGATTAAAGAGCCCTTTCCCTGTGTCTTGCTCCTAAAGGAAAGCATCCCTATGGGAAGTAAACATGGCTGGCATTGTAATTTTTGGTCAGGTCAGCTTATGATCCCCATTACGGCTTTGAGAGGGAACTAGCTAGAAGAGCAACCATTATTTGTCATGTGTAGACACGATTAAGCATAGAGTTGTTTTAGGTCCACTAAAGGACTTGCAGAAACCCAGTGGGCTTCAACTTTTTTGTTTTTGTTTTGTTTTTGGGGAATAACAGCTCTCCATGCTTTTCAAAGTCTCAAAGTTTCAAAAATGGAGCTGCTGTTTGAGAATCATAATAGGATATGTGGAGTCCAGAATACAGGCCGGAGTATCTCGTATGAGAGGGAGGATAGACTGCCGTGGGGGGGGGGAGAATGCTCTTTTAAAAAAAAAAGTTAGGAAAGAAGTAGAAGTTTGGGGAGGGAGAACTTTCTGTGAATTCCACCATATTTCATTTAGACCAGGTTGCCTTCCTAATGTTCGTGGACATCCACAGGTTCTCCGTCTCTGCTTTAGATAATAGAGTGTCCAATAAGTCTGGCACTCTGCTGTGACTAGAAACTTGGCTGTGCGCTAAGAAAGATGGTGGGGAAATGGAAAGCAACCTCTGGGTTGAGAGCAGTCCCTGACAAGAGACCAAAGTCTGTTGTGAAGAGCAGCAGGCACATTTTGCACCTGGCTATTGGCCACTTTCAGCCAGATGCCAGGATGGTGCCTGACGTCTCCACCATGTGGAGGTGCACGCCTGGGGATCATTTGATCTTGACTTGTTTTCACACACTAGCAACACACCTGTAGAATTCTATCCATTACATCTTATCTGCACAATCAGAATGAATTTCAGGAACCAAAAAGTCGTACAATGGTTCCTTCGGTTAAGAACTTAATTCGTTCTGGAGGTCCGTTCTTTACCTGAAACTGTTCTTAACCTGAGGTACCACTTTAGCTAATGGGGCATCCTGCTGCCGCAGCGACGCTGGCACATTATTTCTGTTCTCATCCTGATGCAAAGTTCTTAACCTGAGGTACTATTTCTGGGTTAGTGGAGTCTGTAACCTGAACCGTCTGTAACCCGAGGTACAACTGTATTGAAAAATATAACTTTCAAGCCATTCAGCCCAAAAATGGCAACCAGACATTCTGTTTTGGCAACTGTAACCTTGGTTTAAGGCGCTGTTCGGCGCCTAGCTTATATATCTGAGTTTCTAACACTGGAAGAGGGATGGGAAGGGTTTCTAAAGGCACCCATTGGGTTATCTTGACAAGCCAAGAGTCTTTCAACTTCAGCCCCATCACCTATAAAATGGTGCTACACATGCTTTACTTTACTTTACTTTACATGTAAGCAGAACCCTGCAGGATCACACTAGGCATCTGTTTAGGCCAGAATAATGCTTCCCGTGGCATTCATTTGGATGTACCTCAAGAGCTCACAAGTAGCGCTCAAAGGCAGCAGCCGTCTCCCGCTGTTACCCCTAGCAACTGACATTCGGGGCACGCTGCCTCTGAACATGGAGGATCGAAATAACCACTGATTGTTGTTGATTGACGTATCCTCCACGAATGACCAAGGTAACTGCGTGAAGCACATGCACAAAAAAGCACAACCTGTGCTAACAATGCCAGTTCGTTAGACGCTAGAGGAACTCCCCCTTCCCAGCTGTAGAACTGAGATGCTTCCAAACACAAAATCACTTCAAGCAATCCGAGACTTTCTCCTTCCTGTTTTCCAAAGCTTGTTCCTCTTCTTTCAAAACTAAGCAAGGGGGAAACTATCTTAGGGGGAACGTCCTAAGAAAAGAGACCTTTGCAAATCAGGAATTAGCTAAGCAAGCAAAAATCCTTACGCCAAGGGCAGGCCGTAGAGGACCTCTGTTATTTGGCTGCCTCTCACACGCGCGATTCTGATTCCCTTCAATCTCCTTGCTGGCTTCTTTTTATAATAAAAGGTTCTTGTAAGTAGATAAAGAAGCAGAAAATAGAGTATTCCATCCTCTTAAGGTGGAAAGTTGTGCCTCTTTTTGTGGATGGGATTCTGTTGTTTTGACACTGCAGCCCTGCTCAAACCACTAGCCCAGGCAGCCTGATGTGGTTTAGTATTTAATTCATTTACCTTGCTGCTTCTGCACCGGCAAAATCCGCAACTTGCTGGGCTGCTTGCTGTGTTTTCTTCCTTCCGTGTACAAGCTGTAATGCAGCGAAGCCTTCCTTCTTGCAGTCACTTCCTAAACATGATGGACACCCGTGTTACCCAATAGCAGTGCACAGTATCAGCAGAGCCGTAGGCAAGGGATAATTAACCCTATTTTGTACCTACAGAGAGACCAAATGAGCAAGTGGAAAAAGGGGGTTGCTGAAATCTGGACTTTGTCACAGATAAAATTGTTTTGGAACGGATTGCATCAGAAAAGCAAAGAGCTGAGCTGGGCTTTGTGAAATGGTTTAGTGGCTTCAGATCATTAACTTAGAAAGGGTCTCGGCAGCAGCGGTATTTCATAAGAGCAATGGTTCTAGAGATTGCATTATTTTCAGTTTTGCAGCCTTGGCTGTATTGAGAGTTTCATGGTGGTGGAAGAAACCACAGCTGCCCCCTCCACTTTATGGAAGCTATAAAAGATTAAGGGCTAGGAAACTGCATTATTAATGCTGTGTGGCAGCACATGCTGATGATATTTGCAGCATCTTCAAATGAACACTTAGTGTGTTGTATTTCATGCTAGTGAGGTTTGCAGTAGTGATAACTTGTCTTGTGCCGCCTGAACTCACTCTCCAGTTCTTGTTGAGCTGTGAGTCTGCAAGGTGCTGACCATCAAACCTGGAGCGGCAGTTGTTCAGCGTCTGGAGAGCTCCTGGGGAAAGGCAGCTGAACTCTTTGGTGGTCAAGCATCTATGTTAAGTGAGGTTGCAAAGGCTTTAAAGCGGCAGTGCTCTGGGTTGGAGCCGCATATGGTGGCCCCAGTATTCCCTCTGCCTTTTCCATTGGGGATCCCCTGGAGAGCAAGGTGGTGGGTGAACTGATTCAGACTCATCAGCTGAAAAGCCTGGTCCGCACCTCTTGGAAGTATGATTGACAAACTCCCCTTCAAAAAGGTTCCCTTAGACCAGAGGTCGGCAAAGTTTTTGTGGCTTGGGCCGGTTCACGGTCCCGCAGATGCTGTGGTGGTCCGGAGAACATGCAAACACTCCTTCCGGCATGAAGGAGGCGTACGCAGCTTCCCATTGGCTGCAGGAGCTTCCTGCAGCCAATGGGAAGCCGCCCAGCATCGCAGAAGACGGTCCCCGCTCTGTTTCATCCCGGTTTAGCGTGACGCACGGGAGTCAACCAAGCAAGCGGCGGAGGTCCCCAAGCAGGCGGCAGGGGTCCATGGGCTGGTTAAACGACCCCCATGTGGGCCATGGGCCTTAGGTTGCTGACCCCTGCCTTAGACCCTTTCCCCACTGGATTCTCTTTTCACATCTGATCATCTACCAAGGAGCCAAATAATAGTATAGCACATTTTGGGGATGTCACAGTGTTCTGAAAACGTGACTTACATGGACTTGCGGTTGGGCCCAACCCCTTCCCTGAGTGAGCAGTGGGTGCTCTTTCATAACCCACCACACTTGATGCTCCCCTGTCATTGAGCATTGCAGGAGAAGATGCGTTGCAGTGAGCATAATGCTCGTTCAGGAAATCAGCTCACCATTATTGAGCTCACTGAGGTATGCCTAACAAGCTTCTGAGGAACCCCAGGGTTCTCTAGAATACACTAAGCGCCAATACTTAAGTGTTGAGTTTTAGGAGCATAATTCTTGCTTTGAGTGTGCAAGGACCTGGGCTTCAAATTTGGAGACGCCTGTGCAAAACAGGCAAATGAGGGTTACAACCTTTTTGAAAAAGCAGAATATGTGCTTTGAATGCAAAAGGTCCCCGATTAATGGCATCTCCCATTAAAAGGACCTCTAGTAGCAGATGATGGGAAATACCTATGCTGGAGGTCCCGGAGGGCCACTTTCCGTTGGAGTAGACCAGTCTTCCCCAATCTGGCTGCCTCCAGATATTTTGATCCACCTGCTCCAGCCAATATGCTGGATGATGGGACCTGTAGTCCAAAATAATTAAAGTGTACCTGCTTTGCAAAGGCTGGTGTGAATACCAGTGGGCTTGACGAATCAATGGCCTGACCTGGTCTAAGGCAGCTTCATATATTCAGGTGGATTACACTGCCATTATCCCTGTCCATTGATAGGTCTCTTCCATAGATCTTTGCCAATCTGTGTTGTCCAAAGCACAGACATGCCTCTCCCTCTGCATTTGTTTCCCTTGTAACCAAAGACTATCTGCAGCATCTGCTTCCCAGACCACGGAAGACTCTCTGATCCCCATCCAGCCTTCTTCCAGAGAGCCGTGGTTTGGCAGAAGCCTCTCTCAGCCTCCTGCTTTGCTCCTGCCCGTTTTTCGCTGCTGGTTCTGATCACTAGGGAAACAGGAACCTGGCCAGGTGGGTGAATTCTCCCTGCTATGTAAACACTGTGACTCACCTGTTTCCCTTTTTTTCCTCCTTCCCACCACCACCAGCAGTTCAAGGCAAATCTTTGCGTATGCTCACCGTCTGTATGATTCTGATAATTGCCAATGTCCACCCTTGCTATGTTGTTGTGGGTAATGGGCTGACCGTGTATGAGTGAGGATTGATGGAGCAGGAGAAAAAAATTGTGAAGGATAGAGTGGAAGCATCTCCCTGCAAGCAACGCTCCATGCTTAGTGTTTACTGGCCCCTGTGATTCCTTTTGTTGGACTTTGGTTAATGTGTTCATTTAAAGAAAAATACTGAAGTTTGGGATATTTTATAAAAAGTACAGTGGTGCCTCGCAAGACGAAAAGAATCCGTTCTGAGATTCTCTTCGTCTAGCGGTTTTTTCGTCTTGCGAAGCAAGCCCATTGAAGGATTAGCGCTATTAGCGGCTTTTAGCAGCTTATCTGCTGATTGGATCAGCTCATAAGCTGCTTAGCGGCTTAGAAAAAGGGGGGGGGAGGAAAAAAACCAGCAGGAACTCGCAAGACATTGTCGTCTTGCGAAGCAAGCCCATAGGAAATTAGTTTTGCGAAGCACCTCCAAAACGGAAAACTCTTTCGTCTAGCGAGTTTTCCGTCTTGCGAGGCATTCGTCTTGCAGGGCACCACTGTAAAATAAAAAACCTTAGGGATAACTATCTTAAGTTTCCATAGAATCATAGAAATGTAGATAAAAGAAAGAATAATGACTAAATCGTGATCTTTTGTCTACACGGAAGTAAGTCGCATTGGCTTCAGTGGGATTTACTTCCAGGTAAGCGTGTAAAATATTGCAACCTAAGCAGAATATTAGTTAAACACAGTGGGTCTATTTGTTTCAGTTGAGGGCTTAGGTTTGAAGATGGCAAGAGAACAATACTTTTTTGTGGGATGGGGGAGGCAGGTATAGTTCTGCATTTAAGGACAATGTGGAGCTTGATGGCAAAGAGCCATTGTGGTGTAGTGGTTAGAGTGCTGGACTATGACTTGGGAGACCAGGGTTCAAACCCCCACTTGACCCTGAAGATCTCTGGGTAACTTTGGGCCAATCGCTCTCTCAGACTCACCTACCTCAGAGGGTTGTTGTGAGGATAAAAATGGAAGAGGGGAAGCAGTGCTTGTGCCACCTTGAGCTCTTTGGAGAAAATGTGGGATATAAATGTAATAATAAATGAAAATAAATAAATAAATAAATACTGCAATACAGAAATACATTTGTATTAACGGAGTAAGGTTTCCTCCCTTGGAGATTCAGTGGGAGGAAAAAAATGAAATCAGGGTAAGAAGAAATGCTTAGCATTTGTCAGCTCATACTGACCAAGGCAGCGAACCACCATCATCTGTCAAACGCCATTCATCCAATCTCTGTATGTGGTGCCATATTATGAATGGTCTATCACCCTCAACGTGTAACATTTTTTTTACCCAGGCAATCCAAAATCTGAACCCAGAGAAGCTGAATTTGTCAACCTTACAACAGTGAGGGAAGTTTATGCTCCTTACCTTGTTGAGCATGCTGTACTCTTGCCACAGGAGAGTGATATTTGGCACTGCTGGGCAACCTGATTTAGCTTCCTGAAAATGGCAGTGATGTGGTCACTGTTGTCGGGTGGGAAATTTCCCCGTGTGTTATTTTCAGGCGGGGGCAGAGAATCCATTTTAGCAAATGGATGTCAATTGTAAATATAATTATTAGCCGCACTTTGTAGCTTGAAAGCTTTAAGTTACAAGGGATAAGGTGGTCTCTGAAGTAACAGGGTTTCTGAGCTGTATAGGGAATTCTATCTTAGTAGGAACACCTTCAATTTAGCCCACTAGTCAGATTGGCAGCCAGGATGTGTCTGCATCCTGGCAGCTTTGCTGTGGGGTGCCACAAGGTGCTATTTTAACATCTGTATGAAGCCATTTGGAGTAATCATCAGGACATTTCTCTGTTACCTCTGAGTCAGGAGAGGCTGTGCAGAAGCTGTTCCAGTCCTTGGATTTATGAGGACCAATAGGCTGAATAGGGACTCTGTTGGTGAATGCTTGCCACTTTTGAAAATTGAGGAGTTTACCTGTTCTAATTAATGTTGTAACTGTCATACCATTTAATGGGCTTGCTCATTATACATTTTAATTATGCATTTTTAATGTTGTCGATGAAATTTTATACTGTGTATTTTGATTATGGGTAGCTATATTTTTATAATGTGTATTTTTTTTGCTGTTGGCTTTTACTTGTGATTTTGCTGTTGGCTTTTACTTGTTTGAAAACTGCCTTGATTTTTCTTCTCAAAATGAAAGATGGTATATACATTATTTTGATAATAATAATTTAATAAATTTCTCTGGCTGCTTCCTGGAGTCATTTTTTTTTTTAAAAAAAAGTTAGCCACCCTAGGCAGGATCTTGGGAACCTGTTTTAAGTATGGATTGATAGAACGGGGGAGCATTTTCCTGTATAAGCCTAAGGAACATCAGAAGCTGAGGCGAGCCAATGTGGCGTAATGGTTGGAATGTTGAACTACTACCTGGGAGAGCAGGGTTTGAATCCCCTCTAAGCCGTGAAGCTCACTGGGTGACCTTGGGCCAGTCACCATCTTTTTACCCTAACCTACTTCACAGGGTGGTTGTGAGGATGAAATGGGGAGGAGGAGAATCGTGTGCCACCACCTTGAGATCCTTGGAATATAAAGGTGGTATATAAATGTAATAAACACAATAAAATAAATAAATGAAGGCAGCCTGAAGGAGTTTTTTCATCCTTACTCACAGGCAAGGGAATGTACCTTGGCAATCTTGAGTGAGTTACCCGTGCAGGCTGAGGCAATAATTGCACT
The DNA here is from genome assembly GCF_965113315.1 of Podarcis vaucheri. Taxonomy (NCBI): domain Eukaryota; kingdom Metazoa; phylum Chordata; class Lepidosauria; order Squamata; family Lacertidae; genus Podarcis; species Podarcis vaucheri. Next base: position 50,868,753 of record NC_138752.1, read on the forward strand.
GGAGAAGAGAACAGTTGGCGTTCGTGGCTCCAGCAGCCTCGTTCAGACCACACATGCAGGTTGACTTGTTGATAAAAAGCTGGCTTCCGCTAAGAGAGAGAACTGGATGGCCAAAATGATTTATTGGTGCTTATAAGCAGCACCAGCTTTTCATGTGCTGGAATGAGCCTCTGAAGCACCACGGCACATTTTAATTTTTCCAGCCTCCTTCCGGGCCAGCTGCCCTGGAATTATCCAGCATTGTCTCATTTATTTACTATATTTCTTATCCCGCTTTTTAGATAATTGCTGTCTTCCAAAGTGGCTAGACTGAAAGAGCAGGAGGCACCAAGGAAAGGGACTGGAGGGAGAGGAGCTTTTCAAAGTGAGCTCTTGGAGAGCACTTACACCTACCTGGGGCCAGGTTGTTCTTCCTTTGTTGGTGGTGTTTCCTGAATAGCAATGGGTGGCTCTTAGTCCTTCAGCCAGTGGAGGGGACCAGACTCCAGAGTGGCCCTTGCTTGCTTCTGCGCTCCCTGGGGCATCCAGCGGCTGGAACGCCATGTCTACTCAGGCAGGGTGGGGCCAGGTTGGTCTCCCCATTGCCTTAATATTCTTCCTGGGAGGAAGCTTCCCAGTGGCCCTGCGTTCCCTGGCCTGATAGCAGAAGTCGGAGTTGTGCTTATCTTCTGCTCTCCAGTCCCAAAGCACCAGAAGCATTTCTGCAATACTGCTTGCCTGCAGCTTAAAAAATAATAATAAATTACCCACTGCAGGTAACTATTTCAGCATGTTTTGCTTTTTCTGGTGTGCTTATAGTGACCATTCTATTTTCCTCAAACATGTCTGTCAATATGGTGGCCAGGAGCAGGTCCCTGGTTGTTGAGAGTAGCAGAGAGAAGTGCACAGCTCTCTCTCTCTCTCTCTCTCTCTCTCTCTCTCTCTCTCTCTTTTACATCCCTGATGACTGCTTTTGATCAGGTTGAGGAGCAAGACAGTGGGGTTAGGGGAAGTATCCTGGATGTTTCCAGGCTTGCAATGCTGTATTTGTTTGACCATTTACTTTTGACAGTAGTTATAAAGCTCATGGCATGCTGTCACATTTGGTTGACTCCTCTTGGTTTTCATGGCCAATCATGACTGTAATGACTTGCAATAGTTACACTTGCTAAGTGGAAATTCGTAGCATTGAGCATGGATGTGGGAGAGCCGGGTTCAAATTTCCACACAGCCATTAAGTGTCCTGAATCGTCTGTGATAAGTTGCTGTCTCTTGGCTTAGCTTCGTAGAGGATGTTCTGAGAACATAATGAGCAATGTAGAATAATGTCACATATTAAGGACTAACGGAATTAATAACAGTTTACTGTTGTGCTCTTGGTGGTCAGGGATGATCATTAGATGTTTCCTTAGTAGGTACTAATGGGTGGAAGCCAGTGTTTGGGGGCTACAGCTAGTCAGGATTTTCCATAGTGTGGATGACAGTGTGGGGAAATGAAAATGAGCAATTTGGAGAGATTTAGTATAATGCAATTGGGAGAGATAGGTCTGAGATTCCCATCTCCCCCAGAAGTTAATAAAATTAGATAGATGATAGATAGATAGATAGATAGATAGATAGATAGATAGATAGATAGATAGACGATAGAGATAGATAGATAGATAGATAGATAGATAGAAGTTTTTCTCCCGTTCTCATAACAGTAGAAATCATAGACATCCAGTGAAGCTGAATGTTGGAAGATCTGGGAGAGTTTTAAGTCTTTCAGCCAGCACATTGTTAAAACTATAAAACTCACTCCTGCAGGAGACGGTGAGGGCCACCAACTTAGATGGCTTCAAATTCGTGGAGAAGGCTATCAATGGCTGCTCTCCATGGTGACTCTGTTCTGCCTCCACAGTCAGAGGCAGCAGTGCTTTGCAATACCAGTTGCTGGAAACTGCAGGAGGGGAGACGGCTCTTGTGGTTGTGGCTCTGCTGAGGGTTTCCCAAAGGCATCGTTTGGCCACTGTGAGAAGCTGGACGAGGTAGGCCATTGGCCTGATTCATCAGGCTCTTCTTAGGTTCTTATTTCCGCCCTGTAGAGATGCAACTAAAGTGCTGCACATCCCTGCTGCTGCCGCATGCAATCCATCCACCCATGCACACATACATACCAAATGTGAGATTATGGTGCAGCAGCAAAAGCAGGAGACATAAAGATGCAGCAGGTGACCTGAAGGCGGGAGGAAGTCGAAGGGCATTCTCAAAAATAGCAGCTGGTTGGGTGGGCAGATGGAAGAGCAGCAACTCTCAGCCCTTGGACTTTCCCAGTCCTGCGCCTTCCTCCCATCTCTGAGCATGCTTCGGGTTAGCCTTCCCATCAGCTGGCAGAAGGGAGGAAAGAAGTGCTTTGAATATTTCCAGGTCCAGGATCAAAAGCCTTTTTGTGTCTGCTAGTGGGATGTGGCCTTCTCTCCCTCCCTCCCTCCCTCCCTCCCTCCCTTTCTCTCACTTTTTTTTCTGCTTCCCTTTTCTGGTAGAGCCCTGCCAAGTACAGGAAGACTCCAGTGTATGCCTCTCCTTATAGGGGTTGGGGTGGGGAGGCAGGGAGGAGGAGGAGGAAGTGTTTCTGGTTCTGTGGGAATGTGAGCTTTCTCCCACTCTGTAAACAGCTGGTGACTCATTGCATAGCTATGGCACCAAAGGGATGCATGGCCTAAGGCATGCTGTGTGTGTGTATGTGTACATACACAGGGAAGGGAACTGAGCTTGTTTTGTTCCCGCCACATCCCCGCTCTGCTTCCTTGACTTTCTCACCGAAAACCTTTGGCGGGAGGAGAAAGAGAGACCCTGCGGAGTTCCTGCCTTCATGCCTCTCCTGCCTGCACAACCTGCCTTCCACACGGGAGGTGCCCGGGGCAGCGGCAAGGAGGCTTCCATGGTGCACGGCAAAGTCCAAACATGAGGGCGGGAGAGGAGAGCTGCACAGAAATGAGCAAGGGCTTGGGAAGGGCTCTGCAAATCCAAGGTAATGCTGCTGGGCTCCTCTCCAGCTCTCTGCAAAGCTCTCTACCGCCTCGCCCCACCTTTTCTCATTTCCCATTATGTGGCTTGCCTGTGATTTTCGCTCCTCTAGCTTTTAACCGCTCTCAGCTGCCCTCCAAAGCCGCCTGCTTCTCTCTGGGAGATCCTGAGGCCTAGAACCCCTTTGCAGCCTCCCTGTGTGTGGGATCCTCCGAGTCTCTTGCCCTTCAGTACCCGCTTTTGTTAGGCAGTCCTTGCCTTTGCCCCCTGCTTCTCATTCCAAGAAGAAATGAATTCTAGGTACCTCGGCAGCCCTGGCTCACATCAAGCTTAGGACACTGCTTACTGCACTCGGTGCTTGAGTTGTATTGATGCTGCTGTAGAAATAACAGTTCCCTCCACTTCCTAAAATATATCCCACAATTCCTCAGCCTGTTGAGTCCTTCCCTTTCCTTGCATCTTCTTCATTCTGTCCTCATTTGCCTCCCACACCTTGGCTACCTTAGTAATGGATCTGTATCATCGCCTACTAGTTTCGTCAGTCCTGTTCGTCTTTCCAGTTCCTACAGGGATTGGCAAATACGGTCACATTCAATGTATCAGCCCAGAGTTGACCAGCGACGCGGAAGAGCCTCTGTAAGCACCTACAGACTTTCAGAGTTTTAAAATATTTGGGCTACATTCTCACACTGCTACCCAGGATTACTGGGAGCTGTTCTTTGTTTCTAACAGGTGTCCAGACTCTAAAATGATGCCTCCCTGTTTTAACTGCAAGGTGTGGTTGCTTAGCAGTGAGGGGAAGGCACTCTGTATCTACTCAGAGGTACTTTCCTTTATTGTATTACACCAGCGACTTCCAAACTTTTCCCTGTATGGACTACTTGGAAATTGCTGAGGGTTTTGGTGGACCACTTAATGATTTTTCTGCCTGCTGTAGTAATTGTAATGCACTGTGCTAGATGACGTGTGATTTTAAACTGCATTTTTGCAGACATGCAGTGGATCAGCTGAATAAAGCTTACGGATCACTGGTAGTCAGTGGACCATTTTGGGAACTTCTGTATCACACTATTCCACGTCTGTTTCTTTAAAGAAGCATGGCTGTAGTTCAGTGGGAGTTTTTGGAGGAGAGAGGCTAGGCCATCGCTGAGCACCTGCTTTGCATGCTCAGTTCCTGGCATCTCCAGGCAGGGCTGGCAGAGACCCCCACCTGAAACCCTGGAGAGCTGCTGCCAGTCAGGGCCAAGAGTGCAGAGCTAGACGGACACAGTGATCTGACTTGGTGCAAACCCGCTATGTCCCCAAGAAGTGCAGGGCCCCTGAAAGGGAATGTTTTCATTTCCACAGCAGCAATCCTTTCTCTCGTTTTCAATTTTGCGCGCATGTCACGTGAAGCTGAACTGTGTTGATCACCACAAGTGAAGGGAGAAGCATTTGTGGCTGAGCCAGACCGGCTCCCCCCCCCCCCCGCCCCGCCCCTGCTCAAATTCCTCCATTCAGCCTGCTGGACTTCCCCCTTTCACTTTCTCTAGGGGGGCGGGAAAGAGTGTCCTGAAACGAATTGAGTTTGTTGACTCTCCCTTTGTCCTCCCAGCGTCTTTGCACAGAGATGACCCCAAGTCATGATTTGCTTTTGGGCTTCTCTTGTTTCCATGGTTACCGTCTCGGGGTTGGCTACTTTCCCAAGGTCACCATGGCAACTATCGGAAGGGAATCATGCTTGGGATGCTTTGGCTGAGTATCCTTTTTTTTTAATAAAATGAATGATTAGAACGTGTGACACGATGTAGAGGTGGATGGAGACAAGTTTTCCTTCTCTGGAAGGGAGCTTGTAGGGGAGAAGGGAGAACTGTCCAGACTGTCTTCTAAGGTTCCTTACGCCCGGTGCTGCAGCTTCTGAAAGCCGCCTGTGCTTGCTAGGCTCGACGGCCCTGAGCGCCCAGACCCTCCGCTCCCCCGGCCCAGGCTGGCAGGGGAGAAGGAAGCTGCTGTGATGTCACAGCTGCATTGCCCTCTCCCCCTTCTCCTACAGGCGCTCCAACTGTGTCATCCATCTGTGCTGCGCGATGCAGGTGGAGGCTCTGCCGCCGAGGTCTAGACAGGCAGACTGCCTCTCCTGCGCTGATTGAAGGGGTGTAGTTTGCAAAGTGTACCTGAGGTGAGAGTGAAGGGCAGCCGTCCTCAGGGCGAGTGGGGAGGAGGCGTCGCTGCTGTGTGCCACATTTCCACTCAGCGGGGAAGATCAGAAGGGCACCCCCTCCCTCAGCCTTAGGGCGAGAGAACCCCACAAAGTGAGGAGAACGTTGCATTTTTCTCTTTCTCTTTTGCAACCTGTTCCACCATCCTTGTCTTGTCGTCTTGTGATTTTTTTCCTGTGTGGTTTGTTTGTCTGCCTTGAGATTTGGGAGGCTTACAGGTGGTGGTGGGCAGAGGTTTGTTCACTTTTCTACTTGCACTGTTGAAATCTTTAGCAGGGTGGGGACTAAGGCCAGAGGTTATCATCCCTTAGCTCTTAGGTGACCTTCGTGTGGGGTGGTGGGGTGTCTTAAGTAAAAGTTTGTGTGTGTGTGTGTGTGTGTGTGTGTGTGTGTTTTAATTGGGGGAAAAAACATATTCCCTGTTTCTGCTATCTGCTAACCCTGATTCTGTGATTGTAATAAATTTGTGCAGATTTCCAAGATACTATTGCATGGTTTTTCAAAAACTGTACGGAGAAAATAGCAATCGGCTAGAGCTGTTGAGATTGGGGAAGAAAAGGTTAGCTTTACTGAACAAACGGAGCCCAGACAAACAGATAAGGAACTGTTCCAAATTTAGAAACCCCTTCACTTAAACCGGGGGGGGGGGGGAGAGAGAGAGAATCAGATTGGCATCGTGAAATGCTGGAATCCAGGATGAGCAAATTGATAAAAATTGGGTCTAAAGTCTTTGTAGGCCTGTGGACACAGTGGTGTGGGAGACGGGAGGTAGGGATGGAGGAGCTCTTCCCTACCTCAATAACTTGGTAATTACATGAAAATCCTGGACAGAAATGATGTCTAACTCGGGCTGCTTTCTCATCTTCTCCCATCTTGCCACTCTGATTTCTTTCTGAGTGTGGATTAAGCCGCTGTTGTGTTCGGTCCTATCGGGTGTTCTGGTTTTGTTATTCCACAATCCTTCCCTAGCCTAATAGCCAAAAACATCACCCCAGATTTTGTTTGGGTTTCATGCCTTCAGGCACAAAGCACCTTAGAGGCAGAGCGCATCTTTTTCAGGCAGGAAGAGGAACTCAGATCCAACCCTGGCACTGTACCTAAAATGATTTGTGGTTGCAAGACTAGAAAAGGTGGGAGCATTGGAGAGCTGCTGCCCATTAGGACAGACAACACTAGGCTATGTGGACCAGTGGCCCTGAGTCTGTATAAAGTGGTTTTCTAATAGGGAAGGGTCATAGCTCAGCGCTGAAGCGCTTGCGAAAGGTCCCAGGTCCAGTCCCCAGCATCTCCAGATAAGGCAAGGAATGTCTCCTGTCTGAAACTCTGGACAGCTGCTGCCTGTCAGTGTAGACAATACTGAGCTAGACAGAAGGTAGCTTCCTATGTTCCTATATATGTACAATCTGAGATATTGATACTTTCTTTGTCTAGTGAATGCTGGCAACTAGCTCTGTGTTGGGCTCTCATGCCTAACATGAACACACAGAGAATGCCTATTCAACAAGGAAGGTCCAGTGTTACATACCCAGGGGTCTGTATGCAAGTTCTTAGACACACATACAGAGTGAGTCTTTTAAAAGAGGCCCCATGGAACACGTGTACTCTGTATCCACGGGACCTCTATTAAAGGACTCACCCTGTATAATCAGTGCTGCTTCTTTCTTTAAATGAGCTCTGGTTGCATGCCTGTGATGTCTGATAGGATCACTGAGAATGGGGAATCCCTGTCTTTGCCTGTAATAACATAGGCGAGACTGAAATCATAGACCTGTCTATCTAATTTATTTAAATAATTTGCATCCTGCTCTTCAATTGAGGAAAAGTTCCCCAGCGTGACTTACAGATTGCAGACCTGAGGGCAGGGATTGGTTTTAATATTTTAGTTTATTTTTTAGTAATCTAAAAAGACACTTCACATGAGGAAAATGGATTGGGAGGGAGGAGGAAATCAGGGACAACTTGAGAGTTAGAAGTTCTAGTAGCTCCACTCAATGCCCCAACTAGCAGAAATGGCTACTGATGGCCAGGGTAGGGCATGATGTTGCTTCAGTTCTCCCTCCCCACATCCTGCGTCTTATATTGTAAAAAGGCTAGTTTTGTTCATTTATTCTCTTTAAGGCAGCAGTTTTCATTTCACGTTGGGGTTGTGGGGCAACAGAGGGAGGAAGTACAGAGTTCCAGGAGTGGTACAGAAGAAAGAGCTTCCCCAGCCCCAAACTGATTGTCCCCTAACAGAAGGCAGTGCAGATCAATGAGACTAAATTTGTGTTTGCTATGGAATGACGCAAGACTACAGAGGGTTTTAAACTTACAAGCGGGGGGTGGGGTGGGGATCAGGCAGAGATTGAGCCTGTGCCATCCCCTTCCCCACTCATTCTGGTGTTGAGAAAAGTGACAGGGAAGCCAGCCATACCGATAAGCCACAACAGATCAGGAGGTGCTTTCTGGCCTTTAAAGATCTCCTGAATGAAACTGAGCAACTAGGGGATTCTGTTTTCACCGCTGATTGTGTACCACCCCCCTTTGCCTAGCACTTCTCTTGATACAGCAGGATCTGAGCCTGACACATCTACAATGCCCATCCACCCCAGCCCGAATTGGGAAGCCCAGGAAGAGCACAGCATTCTCCTAATGATGTTTCCCCACAAGTGGTTCTAGGATGAGGTCTCGAATAAGGTCTCCTTGAATTTATGCCTTTTCTAATACCACTGTTGGATAATTGGCCCCGGTCTTTTGGTGGCACACATCCATCCACACATACCTTAGGAGCCTGTATATCCGTATGCTCTCTTGTGGGCTCAGTGGTTGGCAAGCTGGCTTACGTGGTTCCGGAAATGAGCAGAAAGACAAGGGAAAGAGTTCAAAAAATAATGGAGGAGCATTGCCTTAAATAGATTTGACATATAAAAGATATGTGACGTTCTCTGAATCGAAATGCAGCATATGAATGTGGTGGGGGAAATGTCCCATTTAAAATGTCTTTTCTGGGTCTGTTTCCTTTCTCTAAACCTGTTGCCTCTCTCTCTCTCTCTCTCCCCCCCCCCCTTTTCTCTTCCCATCTAGTTGCAATTTCTGAGCAGTTCTGTCCAGGTGACCGTACCCAGGTTATGACGACTAATCCAAAACCAAACAAAACATTAAAGGTAAGTAAAGTGGCATAAAATGGGGAAGTGGAACTTGCGACCCTGCAGGTGTTGCTGGACTCTAGCTATCATCAGCCCCAGCCAGGATGGCAAATGGTCAGGGATGCTGGGAGTTGTAGTCCAGCAACATCCGGAGGACCACAGGCTCTCCCCCCACCCCATTCTGATAGAAAGCATAGATGGCTTTTTAAGGGAAACTGAGACATGTTCCTGGAACCTCCGTGGCCAGAGGCAATATACCTCTGTGTGCCAGATGCTGCAGGTGCCCATTGTCTTCATACCTTGCTTGTGAACTCCCGGAGCAGCCTTCCCTAACTTAGTGCCATCCTTGCATTCCAGGTTGCAACTCCCATCCGGGCTGCAACACACCATTGTCTGTGCTTGTTGGAGGAACTGTAATCCAAAACATCTGCAGAGCTCTGGGTTGGGGAAGGCTGTTTCAGAGGCATCTGGCTAGCATTTGTTAAACAGAATGCGGGACACAAGGCTTTTATTTTTTTAAAAAAAACTGTGTGTGTGCTCTGTATGAAAATCGTTTTCATGGTGGCAGATCTCCTAAATCACAAGCGGGGAACCTGTAGACCTCCAGGTATTGTTGGACTGCAACTTCCAGAGTGCCTGACCATTGGGCTATGCTGCCTGGCACTGATGTGAGCTAAACTCCATCCTGTGGGGCGTCACAGGTTCCCTGTTCTAAATTACCACCTTCCCCAGTGGTAATTCTTTAAAATACATTGTTCAGTGCCAAATTCTTTTGCCTGCTGATAACGCAGCGATACAGCTTTCCTTCAGAAGAGAGTTTTTCCTCATCACTTTTAAAAGAGAAACTAAAGATACCTATGTCTAACTTGCTGGAGACGAGGACAATACAGTGCTGCCTCGCAAGACGAAAAGAATCCGTTCTGTGATTCTCTTCGTCTAGCAGTTTTTTCGTCTTGCGAAGCAAGCCCATTGACGGATTAGCGCTATTAGCGGCTTTTAGCGGTTTATCGGCTGATCAGATCAGCTGATAAGCGGCTTAGCGGCTTAGAAAAAGGGGGGAGGGGGGAAACCCACAGGAACTCGCAAGACATTTTCGTCTTGCAAAGCAAGCCCATAGGAGATTCGTTTTGCGAAGCACCTCCAAAACAGAAAACTCTTTTGTCTAGCGAGTTTTCCGTCTTGCGAGGCATTCGTCTTGCGGGGCACCACTGTATTCTGTATCCAGACCTGAGCTGAAGTGAAGTTTTACGCAGTTCATGGAATCTTGCAGGAAAATTCATGCCACACTCACAGGCTGGGGACCATAGTGTGGTGGTAGGGGGCATCTTTGCAAGGCACAGGTTTCCATATTCAACCCCCTGCATCTCTAGTTAAAAAGGATTTTGGTTAGTGGGCTGGAAAGCACGTCTACCTGATGCCCAGTTGATCTGCTGTCAACCAGCTCAGACTAGATGGACTCACGGTCTGATTCCATGTTAAACGGCTTCATACGCTCAGGTCCTGTAACAGATTTCCTGGATGTCTTCATATGGCCATGAATTTCCGTGCATAATCATCTGAGTCATTTCCCTTTCCATTCCTCGTGGAAGAGGGACATGGGAAGCCCTTCTGAGGTACAACATCCTGAGGTTGACGTGGCTTGTGGAGAGGAAGGAAGGAGCCACTCTGCTGCTTCCTGCCCTGCAGCTAGCAGGATGTCCTCATGCCGCTGTGGGAAGTGGGCAAAAAGCATTGGCCCATTGGGAAAATTCCAAAATCCCTTATGAGGGCAGCATACTTTTATTAGTCCAACCCAAATGTGGGACCTGGAGTGGCTGAACACTCAGCCCATGAAACGCTGACATTTCTTAAAATATATCAACGTGGTCCTTTACACAGGAAATCCATTTTATTTTTTAAAAATCCATCAAATTCACAATACCTGGGTGGTTTTTGGGGGGTGGGGCTGCCCCCAAAATAAGGCTGAGTATAGAATCATAGAATCTTAGAAGTGGAAGGGACACAAGGGTCATCTAGTCTTAACTCAGCTAAAGCATCCATGACAGCTGCCCATCCACCTCTGCTTAAAAATCTCCAAGGAAGGGGAGTGCACCTCTCATATGAGTCTCTTCCACTGTCAAACAGTTCTTGCTGTCAGAAGGTTTTTCTGTCAGTAAGTTTAGTCGGAATCTCTTTTCTTGTAACTTGAAACCATTGCTTCAAGTCCTACCCTCCAGAGCAGGAGAAAACAAGCATATTCCCTCTTCCATGTGATAGCTCTTAAGATGGCTATCATATATCATCTCAACATAGGTGATAAGTGGGCTTGGGGGGGGGCATGATGGGTTCACTGCTGAGAAGATCCTCTCATTTGTTGCTACCTAGAGAAGGGCTTTAGCAGAATATCATAACCTATGTGGGAAGACTCAGTTCATAAGATATTTGGCTCCCAAGGCATTTAGAACTTTTAAAAGTTAACATCAGCACTGTCAATTGGGCCCAGAAGCAAACAGATAGCCAATATTAATTTATTTACATACTGCAGTTGAGCATTTGACTGATTTAAATAGCTGTTCAACAGTGGGACAGACTCCCTCCGAAGGTGAGGGTTTTTGAACAGAGGTTGGATGGCCACCTGTTATGGATTCTTTAGCTGTGATTCTGCATTGCAGGGGGTTAGACTAGGTGTCTTTTGGGGTCCCTTTCAACCCTATGATTCTTGTGAGAGGGGGAAAGGATTTGGTCAATTAAGCAGATCAAATACTGGTCAGGTATTTTTAAAAGCACTAATTTTATCACAGCAGCAGAAAAAGAAAAGTTACTGCCACATATCTGAATTATAAAAACTGAATTATACTGCTAATTGTTGTGAAATAATACTTTTTTTAAAAAGGAGTACATTACCATAACTTTTAACCATGTTGGTTCAGGTTTTTTTTATAAATGATGAATGATTCTTGTGAATGATGCTTTGGACTCAGAGGGAAGAGTCAGGTGTAAATGTTTACTTGGGTAGAAACTACTCTGCACCAAGTGCCACTCACTGGATCATCTGCAGATTTCAAGTAGAATTCTCCATCTGAGTTCCTGCAGATGAGGAATTCTGACGCAGAACTCTGAAACTGGGTAGTAGAGATTCACAAAGAAGTGGTCAGAAGCAGCCAGTTACTATTCCAGTCATTACTCGTGAGGAAAACTGAGGCCAAGAAATTAAGTGATTAGCATAAGGAAAGCAGTGACAGAGAATGTTGCTTTTCTTGCCATTTTACTCGCTGTTTGGGGCCAGGAACCTTTGCTGATCTGCTGCAAATAACCCAGAGATTGACCACTAAAACCCAACGTGCCTCCTTCCTGCTCTCGTATATCTTCGCACGAGAGAAGGCATTCCCTGAGATACTTTGGACCCAAACAGTTTAGACTTCAAGAAGTCAAAGCCCACACCTTGATTTTAGCCCAGAGACCTACTGGAAGCCAGTGCAGTTGCTGAACAAATATAATACGGTTTTGTCAGCTCATCTTGGTCAGAAGAGGGGCAGCAGTATTTGGAACTAATTGGACAGCCTTCAAGGGAAGTTCCAGCTATGATAGCAAATAATCAGGAAGTTATCAAGGCATACAGGATAGCAAGGCTGAGCGATGGTTAGACCTGGGATAACTCAGTCGGTAGAGCACAAGACTCTTAACCTCAAGGTCGTGGGTTCGAGCCCCATGTCGGGCAACAGATTCCTCCACATTAGGGGGTTGAGCTAGATGGCCCTTGTGGCCCCTTCCTATTCTATGATCCATAAGTTGCCTTTGTGACACTGGTGTCTGCAGGTCAAGGAGGAGTCGGGAGAGAACGCCCCGGTGCTCAGTGACGATGAACTCGTGTCGATGTCTGTGCGGGAGCTGAACCAGCACTTGAGAGGTCTCACAAAAGAGGAGGTCATCCGCCTGAAGCAGCGGCGGCGCACGCTTAAGAACCGGGGCTACGCCGCCAGCTGCCGCATCAAGCGTGTGACGCAGAAGGAGGAGCTGGAGAGGCAGCGGGTGGAGCTGCAGCAGGAAGTGGAGAAGCTTGCCCGGGAAAACAGCAGCATGAAGCTAGAGCTGGACGCCCTGCGCTCCAAGTACGAGGCGCTGCAGACCTTTGCCCGCACCGTCGCCCGGGGGCCCATCACTCCGACCAAAGTGGCCGCCACCAGCGTCATCACCATCGTGAAGTCGGCAGAAATCTCGTCCGTTTCTGTGCCGTTTTCAGCGGCCTCCTAGTGTCCAAAGTGGCAGAACTAGCAGCCCTTTTGGAAGGGAGAGTAGGATCTCGTTGATGGGTTTAGGAGCCTGCCTTCCTGAAAGATCAGCAATCCATTTTGTTCCCCAAAGCTAGCAAGTGGACTCTGCAAAGGGGGAAACTAATGGGCTGTTCTTGCCGGGCACTTCAGGTTCTGTCAAGCTGCTTCTGGCTGAAATGGGAATGCCATATTGAGTAGTAGGTATTGCACGAGGGGTCTTGCACAACTCCTCCTCACAGCCTCTTTAAGTCCCAGGCAGCTCCCCAGTCGAGAGAAGACATCAGGGTATTCTCCAGAACATTTTGGAGTGAAACTGAACCACTCAGAAACGGATGGCCTGGCAGAATTGACAGGCAAGTTGAATAAATGAAGAACAGCCTCTTCCTTCTTTCAGGAAAAAAAAATATATGTCCGATCGTAGTCAGCTTTATGTCAGTCACAGAATGGGCAATTGGCTCTGGAGCAGCTTATGCTGAGAGTTCATCAGAATGTCGTAGAACAATGTCTTATCTCTCCAGTTATGGAAACACCTTCACAGGTGAATTTCCACCTTTGGTGTGGTTATCTCCCCTCCCCTTTGCCGTGTGGCTTAGCAAGCAGAGCAGTATCTACAATGCAAAAACGTCTCTCTAGCTACTTCCCCACAATGTGCCTGTGAGTCAGATGTCTTTTTAAAAATGTAGTCTTGTTACTTCTAAATCAATATTCTCTCTCTCTTGCTTTCTCTCTCTTTCTCATAACAATAACTATTAGATCTAGACTGAACAGCGCTGCAGAGAAAAGGAAATGGGAAAGTGTTAAGAGTGTGGGGATGTGGGTGGGCTGTAAAAAAGCGAGAGATACTGTTAACGGCAGGAAGCCTGTGCTCTGACAAGGTGTTCTCTTACAGGATCTGCTAAAAGGCCTGTAAAGCAGAAGCATGCAGGAGAAGACAAGAAAGTTTCACGTAAGAGACAGAAACAAGTGTGACATCAACACAAAGCCTTAACATATCCTCTTTCTGACTTCTCAAGAGCTCTTTTTGGTGCTCTTTAATGCCAAAAGACAACATATGGCAAAGATGAGTGAGTGATGAAAACAAAGAGCAGTGTTCTTGGACGAGCTGCCTAGTAGATGTAAATATCTACAAGGGAACAGATCCTTGGAGATAATCTCAAGACCAGGGCATAGATGAAATGTTGCCAAGGAATGCAAGAAGGTTTGAAAATGCAGGAAGGTTTCTTTCTCAAGTAATTGCAAAGTTGGGACAGGGGATGGGTGGAGAAATGTGTTTCGTGGATCTGAGACAGGAAGGATTGGAGCTGATCGGTTCGTGGTGGGGAGGGCAGAAGAGGACTTGGGAGGTGGGGTGGAAGAGTGGAGGGAGAGGAAAGCAGAGATTTTTGAATTTAGTGGGGAAAGAGAGGAGTTAAAGTTTGTACATGAGTTTGTAAAATCCAATGAAGTAAGGAAAAGCAACAGGTTTTCGGATTAAATGAAAAGAAAGGACCTTGTACAAGTTGACTTAAGCTGTGCCTGCAAGACAAGTAATCTTCCTCTTCCTTAGCAAAAGGTACTCCTTTAAGGTTCCCAGATAAAAAGAGGGAGGACCCTGAGGCTTGGAGCCAAAATGCCCAGTGTGGCAACACTTTAGATGGCCTGCACCATTTTAGACTGCTGGTGTAAGATAGGACCTTTTGAATGCTGCCTCCCCACCAGATACTCGACACATAAGCCCCAAGTAAGCATACCAGAATAAAAAAGCTACCCTGGAATTTCTCCCTGACTTGCTCCTTTTGGAGGATGGCATCCTTTTACAGGGAAGAAGCTCTGTTTTGCACATTATGCGCCACTCTGTATATTGATAACAGGGCTGGAGAACTTCGAAAACAGAGCTGAACCATTGCATATTGCCGGTGGGGCAATCTGTGACGTGGATTTGAACCAGGGCGGGCCGGTGAAGATGCTGGTGGTGATTTAAACCTTGTGTGTGTTCCCAAACAGCCAATGCCAACTTTACTCTTACTCTATGTGTGCGTTTGCTGCTGCAGGAGTGATACTCTGCCTGTCACACCACTGCTTGACATTATCATTGATGGTGGCAAGCACAGACCACACTCCCCTTAGTGGAGTTAGGAACACGGATGGTATATCGCCCATGGCAGTTGGGTGCATGTCCTTTACCAACGCTGCCGCTAACACCTACTGTGTCTGCACTCAATAAGAGTTAGCAGCGTTGCACACTTGCAACAACCGCAAGGAAAATAAAACAAAAAACCAAGTCATCTATTCAAGACTTAAATTCCTACCAGCCCACTGTTCTGGTGGCTTATTTTCTGAGTCTTGACATGTGACTTTTTTTTTAGGATTACCTCATTTTTTTCCAGGCCTCACATTACCCTCTAGAAGGCAAGCTGATGTCTTGTGTTTTAACCCATGCCTTTTTTGACCCCCTCAGCAAAGGTTGAGGAAGAAAAAAATAATAACACAATATTGCTCTTATTTCCTGTAAAAAATTATTTTGGAAAATGCCCTGGATCTCTGCAAGCTTCTCGAGCTCTTAAAGCGGAGAAAGGTTTTAGGTTATTTGCACTGTTGGAGCTTTGGAAAACAAATAGGGCTGGCCATTATGGGCTTAAGGATGCCTGGATGCTTCATAACCTTCCCCTGCCCCGCCCCAGAATTTATTCTCAAGAAGGAAACGGCTGTCCGTCACCCAGGACTATCTCATAGCTGAGCAGTGCGAAATTTGTGGCCCTCCAGATGTTGCAGGACTACAGCTCCCACAATCCCTCACTCGTAGCCTTGTTGGCTGGGGCAGATGGGAAATGGTGCTCAACCACATATGTATGGCCACAGGCTCACTGTCCTAGCCAGGAGCCTGAAAACGAGAGGATAGTGTTAACCTCTGTTTCATCATAGAGATAACGAAAGACTAGACTTGCTCAAATGCTGCCATACGAAGGGCATCACCAATAGGAGCTCCTACGTTGACTCCACAAGTTGTTCTCTACAGGCTGCGCCCAGTTAATGACCACCGTACAGTGTTAGAGTCCCATAGATGTACAGCTCTTGGGTTTCCTTGAATGTGTTTCATGGGGTTTCCTTTCAGAATAAGAACAGAGACACGGACATTTTCTTGAGTAGTGTTTCTTTGCAACTGAGTACAGTGGTGCCTCGCAAGACGAAATTAATTTGTTCCGCAAGTTTTTTCGTCTAGCGAATTTCTCGTCTTGCGAAGCACGGTGTCGGAAAAGTTTTGGAAAAGCTTCAAAAATCACCAAAAACCTCAAAAAAGGCTACCACACCGTGTTCTATGAGTTGCTCCTCGAAATCAAGTCTCAACTGTATTAACGGTGTTAAGAAAAAGGAGACAAACTTGCAAGACGTTTTCATCTTGCGAAGCAAGCTCATAGGGAAATTCATCTTGCGAAGCAGCTCAAAAACCGCAAAACCCTTTCGTCTAGCGAGTTTTTCGTCTTGCGGGGCACCACTGTAATCACCTGCCTCCCTCAGTTCTAGGAAAGTTGGCCAGAGGTGCAGGCAAGCAATTGCTGATTTAAAAACAGAAACTGGTAGGAGACGCTCCAACAACAATCTAACTGAAACTGTGTTTGCAGCCAGCAGAATTAAGCCTTCAGCCTTAGGGTTTAGCCCTTAGCAGCTGTGTGTTTACCACCAGCTAGTGGCTGCTTACTCTCCCCATAGGGTAGTTGCTGGAAAACCTTCTCCTCCATAGGTGGTCTGCAGGCACATGGAGCATCTAGAATTTGCCGTGAATCTCTGAGGGAGTGACCTCAGCCTGATCTCTGCCATTAATTTGAGAACTAAGAGCAGCTTCTGTGGGGCAAACAACCCAACCAACACCAGGACTATGTACCTTTGTAATTTGATCAGGATCAAGAGGCCGAAGGCATTATTAAAGCTGTTGTTACCATAGCCATGGTAGGTAATCCATATTGGATATCATTTAAGGACCATGTGGAAATATTTGAGAGACACACTTATAGAAACATATATAAATATATATAGATATATATGTAAAATAAATGCATAATTATATACATTTTATCGTACAGATTTTTTTGTAAAAGATATTGTCTGGGTTGTTGTCTTTTTTAGTGTGGTATATTGTCGTTTTCTTATTTTTTAAAAAAAGTCTGCTTACAAGAGAAAGTGGGGAGGAGAGAAGAGCCGATAGTTTTCTCTGACGAGTCAGGAATATGACAGAAGGAATCTGAAAGCTTTGTTTAGTTTTATTTCTCACCTACTTTTTTGACACCTGTGGCTGCAGCCAGAGATATCCATTGGAAACACTTTCCTCTCAAAAGTCTGTGCACTAAAAGGATGGGAAGTTCAGGAGACGAGACCCAAGCAAATTGTGCCATCAGTCGCTGCAGGAATGTGTATCCTTAGCATGTCCCACATGCATATGCCTACTTAGACAATTCCTACATGGAAGGCGCTTGAACATGGGAGTTAATATGCAACCCATGTGCGCAAACCACCACCTGTGATGTGTGTGTGTGTTTTCAAGTGTGTTATTCATGCAGCAAGGGATTGCAGGCCAACTTTTTATAAACACGAAACATCCCTTCATGTTTTCTGCTCATCAGCTTCCACCATCCTGAGCTTGGTTTCTCCGTACATGAAAAGATGTTCAGTGTATGCTTTGGCTTTTCTGAGTGCTGGTGCGACTCATGCCCAGCTCAGTGTCCCCTCCAAAGGAACTGCCCAGTGGTTTGTGGTCAGATTTGTCCATTCTGCCTTTAATGGTGCCCCAAATTCGACTCCTGGGGTATCTCTTCCAGCCTCGGTTTCAGCTCACCTTCATGTGAGGTTAACAGTCCAGCTGTTTTCTGCTAGGTCTGGCACATCTTTGCCCATCCAGCCTCCTGTCAGAGGAGCCTCGGAAACATGCACAACACCATTGCTGTGCATGATGTCCACATTGGGCATGACTTGCCATTGGGGGTTCTGTGGTCTGCTTTGTTTTCCACTGGGGCTGAACTCTCTTAATGCTAGCATGTCCAAGAGTGCCAGACGATTGGGCTGAATGAAACATCCCATGGACTAATTTCGGTCCACTAAAGGCCAGTTGCGCTGTTCCGATCCCTGCTGCTGTTTGGCCTGACCAACTGACTTTCTTGGAAGGCTTGCTCAGTATTGGAGCTGTTGTGTAGTCTACCATGATGGTAGCATTTTGGACTGTACCAGGTTCCATGGCAGGGGGTGTGGATCATGATTTTGAATGCACTGAACACTCCTCACTTGCAGTAACCTTGCGCATGAGGGAGAAAACCATGCTAAACCTTTCTCCCATGTTGGCTTACTATGCACAGGGGAGTTTAAAAAACAAACAGATGGGGGGGGTATCAAAGAAATTGCCCTCCCCACAGGTGGTGCAGGCCTGCCATCTCAATCTGCATCATGTATTCCCAGATCCCATTAGCCCCAGCCCTTTATGGCCAGGGATGGTCAGTGTTGTCCTCTTAACATCTGGAGGACAGCAGGTCAGGGAAGGCTGCCATAACACATGACACTTCAGTATTTGAAAGCTAACAAGCTGGCTTGTTTTAATTCTGCAGTGAAGGATGTGCAACTTTTTGAGAAATGGGTAACTGGAGCGGTCAGCAGTGAGGCTTCTTAATGTGAGAAACCGGAAGGGAATTCAGGTTAAAGCCAAGAAGTGAAGCCCTTCCCTTCCCCCTCCCTTTTCAAGTCTTTTTAAGCTTTACCACTATTTGGTTTCAATATTTAAGGTTTTGTGTCCCTACCTCCATAAACACAGAAGTGTTTTCCCACTGATAGCCAACCATAATGCTTTTCTTCCCCCATTTTCACTCATCCTTGAAAAATTGTAGGAGATTCTCTTTTTTTTTTTTTGTCACCCGTTCATTCTATCTTCTGTGGTTTTACTTGATTATTTTCATTTCGATATTTATTTTTCGTGCGCTGCTTTTTTATTATGAAATAAATTATTGATATATCAAGTAATGTGGGTGCCTGTTTCGTAAGGCATATTCACTGTGTGTGTGCGTGTCCAATCTACTTTTCTCTTGACAAAAAATAAATAAATTACAACACAATGTTAATTTATTGCTGTAAATTTTAAGCTGCGATGACTGGTTTTTGGTTTGTTTTTGTTGTTTTTTTGTACCTTTCCAATAAAGCATTTTCTGGTTTCAGATTTGACCTGGTCTGTGATCAGTATGTTCAAAGCTTTGGGACCTCAGGCTGCCTTCCTTCCTTCCTACAGCTTACACAGAGCCCAGGAAGGCTACATGAAAGACCTAGATCAGGGGTCAGCAAACGTTTTCAGCAGGGGGCCTGACTATATTTTGAAAAGGGGGGGAGGAACAAATTCCTATGCCCCACAAATAACCCAGAGATGCATTTTAAATAGAATCATAGAATCATAGAGTTGGAAGAGACCACAAGGGCCATCGAGTCCAACCCCCTGCCAAGCAGGAAACACCATCAGAGCACTCCTGACATATGGTTGTCAAGCCTCTGCTTAAAGACCTCCAAAGTAGGAGACTCCACCACACTCCTTGGCAGCAAATTACACTGTCGAACAGCTCTTACTGTCAGGAAGTTCTCCCTAATGTTTAGGTGGAATCTTCTTTCTTGTAGTTTGGATCCATTGCTCCGTGTCCGCTTCTCTGGAGCAGCAGAAAACAACCTTTCTCCCTCCTCTATGTGACATCCTTTTATATAATAAAAGGACACATTCTACTCATGTAAAAACACGCTGATTCCCGGACCATCTGAGGGCTGGATTGAGAAGGCAATTGGGCCAGATCCAGCCCCCGGGCCTTAGTTTGCCTACCCATGACTAACAGGGTTGACATCAGTCTGCCTCAGGAAGATTATGGAGTGTGTCTCCAGGGATGAACTCAAACTGCGGTGTTAGCAGCACCAAAGTGACCTCCCCAGGGCACAAGCCTGGGCTGTGTGTCTGGAGGTCTTGGGTTGCCCCAAAAGAAAGCAGAGCAAAATGTTTGGCAGCAGGAGTTGATGGAAGGAGGGCGTCCAGCCGCCGCTCTGCATTTGCGTAGTCTAACCAAAATGAACAAAAGCCGGCAGGTAGCAGAGTCTGTTGAGGGACTCCAAAAACCGCAGCGATCCTGCCTTTCATAGGACTAATTAAAACGCTACCCCTCCTTATCAAGCTTTCAAGTTCTCCAGCAATCATCTTCATGGTGGGCCTCAGAGCAGCAACTGCTGCGGAGCGCAGGCGGGGAGATTGCCATTGCACCCCAGCCCTGCCTGTGAGCTTCCTCTTGGCAACTCTGGGAAACAAGCTGTTGGAGACGATGATGGGCCTGTGGCCTGATCGAACAGGGCTCTTCCTAGGGGAGACAAGAAGGGCTGGAGAAAGCTAATGGGAAAAGCCTGAAGGGCTTTAATTTGTTAGCTGCCTTAGGCTGCCGGGCAGATGTCATGCACACTTAATTAGAGGACTAGTAGTTGTGTCAAGAGGGACGCGGGTGGCGGTGTGGGTTAAACAACAGAGCCTAGGACTTGCTGATTAGAGGGTCGGCGGTTCGAATCCCCGTGACGGGGTAAGTTCCCATTGCTTTGTCCCTGCTCCTGCCAACCTAACAGTTCGAAAGCACGTCAAAGTGCAAGTAGATAAATAGGTACCGCTCTGGCGGGAACGGGACGTGGGTGGCGCTGTGGGTTAAACCACTGAGCCTAGGGCTTGCCGATCAGAAGGTCGGTGGTTCGAATCCCCGCGATGGGGTGAGCTCCCGTTGCTTGGTCCCTGCTCCTGCAGTTCGAAAGCACATCAAAGTACAAGTAGATAAATAGATACCACTCCGGTGGGAAGGTAAATGGCGTTTCCATGCACTGCTCTGGTTCGCCAGAAGTGGCTTAGTCATGCTGGCCACATGACCCGGAAGCTGTACGCCGGCTCCCTCGGCCAATAAAGCGAGATGAGCGCTGCAACCTGAGTCGGTCACGACTGGACCTAATGGTCAGGCGTCCATTTACCTAGTTGTGTCAAGGGCACCAAGGAAAAGATGCAACAGTGACAACTTGCTTAAAACCCTGACCACAAAATCCATCAGTTACTCTGCTCTGTGTCCAGCATTAAGTGAAAGACGTAGGGGCCCTCGAGGCAGACAGCAAAAGTTGAAATGCAGTAGCATTTGTATCAGGCTCAAACAGGAGTTGAGGGGCACATGCAACCCTCCAAGCTTCTGTATCCATCCCTCAGAACTCTGCCTACGCAACACCCCTTAGGAGTCTGCTCCACACTCCCCTTTGGTTCTTTGGCCTGGCCAGAATATCCCTGAACCATATACAGTCGTACCTCCGTAGTCGAACAGAATACGTTCCAGAAGTCCGTTCGACTTCCCAAACACAGCTTCTCATTGACTGTAGGAAGTTACAGGGAACCGGGCAGAGGGCCTTCTCAGTGGTGGCACACGTCCTGTGGAACGTCCTCCCGTCAGATGTCACAGAAATAACTATCTGACTTTCAGAAGACATCTGAAGGCAGCCCTGTTTAGAGAAGTTTGTAATGTTTGATGTTTTATCGTGTTTTTAATATTCTGTTGGGAGCCGCCCAGAGTGGCTGGGGAAACCGAGCCAGATGGGTGGGGTATAAATTATAAATTTATTATTATTATTATTATTATTATTATTATTATTATTATTATTATTATGAAATAAAGGGGAAACTTACCAGGAACAATCTAGACTGGACAAGCCAGACAGGATTGCTTAATTTAAAGGATTCTAACGAATCATCAACTTGCTTCCAACAATCTGCAAGGGAATACAGTGGTGCTTTGCAAGATGAAAAGAATCCGTTCCGCGAGTCTCTTCGTCTTGCAGTTTTTTCGTCTTGCGAAGCAAGCCCATTAGCGGATTAGCGCTATTAGCGGCTTAGCGGGCTTAGCGGATCAGCTGATAAGCGGCTTAGTGGATCAGCTGATAAGCGGCTTAGCGGATCAGCTGATAAGCGGCTTAGCGGATCAGCTGATAAGCGGCTTAGCGGATCAGCTGATAAGCGGCTTAGGATCAGCTGATAAGCGGCTTGGGGAAAAGGGGGGGGGGAACCCTGCAGGAACTCGCAAGACATTTTCGTCTTGCAAAGCAAGCCCATAGGAAATTCGTTTTGCGAAGCACCTCCAAAACGGAAAACCCTTTCGTCTAGCGGGTTTTCCGTCTTGCGAGGCATTCGTCTTGCGGGGCACCACTGTATGCTGTGCTGTGCTGTGCTGCTTGCTGACTAGGGTGAGTGAGGAGGCATATTAATATTTTTGTATTTGATGAATTACTGTATTTTAATATTCAGATTACAGAAGAATGTTCAAAAACGAATACTCACTTCTGCGTTTAGATAAGGAGCCGGAACTTTTGACTCCCAAGGCGTTAAGGAGCCGAAGTATGCCTGTACTAAAGTGTCTTGCTTGCCTGAGCTCAGGAAGTTCTGACTCTGTTGGAACAATTTGAGCTTTTCCCTGCAAAGATTTCTTTGTACTTTTGCAAACCTTGGGACTTCCCAGCAGCTTGCTGAGCCCTCCCAGTCCCAAGTGGTGCCTTCCTGGGTTACAGAGGACTCCTATTCAGAGAATGGGTTTGCCTGCTAGGGGAATACTTAACAGTGATTTGACAATGCACACAGAAATGTTTTCCCCCCTCTTCATTTTATTAGAAGCCTTTTTATATAAATAATTTAAAATGTACAAGTTTACACTCCCAGCAGTTGCCACCTCTCTGTAAAAGATGCAACATCCAAAGAAGAATGCATTACATACATTTTATCGCTGCATAGAGAAGTTGTGCTGTTCAAGCAGAATCTTGAATGATCTCCTGCAGGCTAGGGACAGAGGTGAAAGCTGTTTCCTGGTTCTGCTGGATCTCTCAGTGGCTTTTAGTACCACTGACCCTGGTTTCCTCCTGGACCATCTAGAGGAGTTGGGTGTTGGGTGAACTGTTATACAGTGGTTCCGCTCCTTTCTCCTGGGCTGTGTCCAGAAAGTGATGTTGGAGGGATGAGTGTTCGGATCCCTGGGCTCTCACTTGTGGGGTGCCTCAGGGCTCTGTCCCCCTTCCCATGCTTTTGAACATCTCTATGAAGCCGCTTAGAGAGATCACCAGGGAGCTGGGACTGAGTATCCACCAATATGCAGATGATAACCAGTTCTACCTCTCTAAATCAGAACCATTGAAGGCAGTGAACACCCTGTGCAAGTGTGTCTAGAGTATGGATGACGGTCTTCAGATTGAGGTTGAATCCCAACAAAATGGAAGAACTGTTTCTGGGGGAAGGGGTGGGCAAGTGTGGGGGACTCCCTGGTCCTGAATGGGGTAACTGTGTCCCTGAAGGACCAGGTGTGCAGCCTGGGGGTCATTTTGGACACTCAACTGTCCATGAAGATGGCCAGTTCCTCATCCAATGTGGCTGTCTACCAGCTCCATCTGGTATGCTGGCTGAGACCCTACCTGCCCACGCACTGTCTCACCAGAGTGGTGCATACTCTGGTTATCTCCTGCTTGGGCTACTGCAATGTTCTCTACGTGGGGCTGCCTTTGAAGGTGACTTGGAAACTACAGCTATCGGCCATGCTCTCTGGAGCTGATGGGGAGTTGGGAGTCACACAAGATTAGAGGTCCATAGGCTGGTCTTCCTTTCTACACGTTCTACATTCCAAGGGGAGAGCCATAGGCAGTTCTTATGTTGCCCCCTATATGTGTGGAATTTCCACAATGGTGGGTGTCAGAACTGAGTCCACACGGGGTACGTGTGTGTGTGTTAAACCCAGCAAGGATTTCTGCCTACATTCTTTCTACTATGTGGTCAAACTGTCCTCAGCTTTCCTCTCCAGGAAACAGTTCCAATTCCACCACCACCAATCCGATACAGGGCCAAAATTCCTGATCCATAACAGATCAGTCTTTCTAAAATGGCTTTAACCAAGATAGATCTGGGTTCAGCCAACACACCATATATATTTTTTTTAAAAAAAGGTTTTTCCTTTAGCACCAAGAACGGACTAGGAATAGCAATTTTTAAGCTTCCTTGAAGTCTTCATTTGCTCCATAAGGAGTTCCTCACTTCCCACTTGCCTCTGCTTTCAGCTGTAGCCATTGCAGCTGCCACCTCAAAGTCCTCTCCTCCCTCAGATTTCTGCCTATTAATTTACTGTGACTGAGCTGGATCCATTGCTTTCAAACGCAGCTTCAGTTAGTTTCATTCCTTCCCATGGGACCAAACCCAGACTATATTGCTGTTGGGGCACAGTTTTCATTCAAAACCATTACTTCTGGTCTCGCAATCCTGGCCTTTCCCCGTTCTTCCAAGCCAGTCCCCAGCCCACTCCCATCTTGGGCCCAGAGCTGTCGCTCAGAGTCCAACTGAGAAAAGTCGTTCCCACTACACTATCTTTGCTTCAGCCAATAGGAGAGAGGCTGGAGGTATTCTAAGCCATCTCCCAGAACCTCTTGGAACTTTCCGGAACATGCCGCCATTTTGTGCCCTCACGGCGCATCCCCAAAAGCAGGAGGAAAAGGCTCACGCAAAGGCCGAGGAAACACGAAGAATTGGGAGGGCTTGAGAAACCAACTTTCCAAGTATTTGAGCCTTCTCGAGGCAATAGCCAATTGACGGGATTGGTGGCGACACCTCCATTTTCTCTCACGTCGGCCAGCCCATCTGATATCCGGTTCTGTCCGCAGCAACTGAGCTGGAAGGTGGCAAGGAGGTCTTTCCTACAAAACCCACCATGGTTCCCACCTGGGAGACGTGCCCTATAGCTCGTCGTCAGAGGTTATCAGCACCCTCTTCTCAATGTTCTTGCTCTTCTTGATGTGTTGGCCATCGGCTTTGGGCTCCACGTGCCCATTCTGTCCCGGCTCACCAGCCTCTTGCATGGACTGCTGTGTGTACTGCTGGTACGCTGGGGAGAAGTTGTGGATGGCATCCTGGACAATGTCCTGGGGGCTCATGGTCTCCTTCAGACCACTGGAGATGCTCTGCATCGGGGCAAGGTTTGCTGGGAGCAAAAGGAGGACACGTAATCATGTAAACATGCCTACAACTAATCCAGAATGCAGCAGCTAGACTGGTGACTGGGAATGGCTGCCAAGATCACATAACACCGGTCCTGAAAGACCTCCATTGGCTCCCAGGATGTTTCCGAGCACAATTCATGGTGTTGGTGCTGACCTTTAAAGCCCTAAACGGCCCTCGGCCCAGTAGACCTGAAGGAGCATCCACCCCCATCATTCATCCCGGACACTGGTTTTCTCCTCAATAAAGGGAAAGGAGGAGATGGAATCACAAGGCCAAGGTAACCTCTGTCAAAGAAGGGGGTGCCAGCCTGCCAATACAGGTCTATATTCCTTCTCTAGGACCCATTTCCTGACCAATTTAGTTACCGTAAGTATTTTTTCTCTCCTTTCCCCTTGGCCGAAAAAGCCTGTCCCAAGAAGCATTTATGCGTCAGAAACAAAAGCATGCAAATACAGTTAATACACAAGATTTATATCTGGTGCTGAATCCAGGGCGCAGAGCCCTGTTACTGGGGAATTTCACACAAGCGCATCCTCTACTTGACTACCACCATTCATCCATCCTTCACACATATGAATTATAGTGTAACGGTAAGAGGAAAGAAACAAACAATTCCAGGTTTGGTTTCTCTCTGCTCCTCTGGTTCCGCCTCCCATCTCCCTGCACACTTAAAGCAGGCCTTCGCAAACTTGGCCCTCCAGCTATTTTTGGACCACAACTCCCATCATCCCTAGCTATCAGGACCAGTGGTCAGGGATGATGGAAACTGTAGTCCCAAAACAGCTGGAGGCCCAAGTTTGGGAAGCCCTGACTTAAAGCAACCTCGTTCACCCTGGTGCTGTCCAGATGTTTTAAGACTGCATCAGCCCCAGCCAACTTGGGAGATGAGGCCCCAAACATCTGTATGGAACCAGGTGGCAGAAGGCTAGCTTCAGAGGAACACAGCCTTGTTGAGAACACTCACATGTCGCACTTTCCTTCTTCTCCCTGTACACCTGGCAGGTGAAAGCGTATCGGAGGGCGATGGCGGCAAACAGCATTTCGATGCAGATTATGAAGTTCTGGTAGCCGGCTGCTACCGTCCCGGCTCCCACCGTGTTCCCATCGATGATCTGAACCTCTGGGATCACCCCACATTTCTCCAGGATAGCCAGCAACATCCCTGTGCAAAGGGAATATTTGTCAATTTATCACCGACCCAAGCATTAGGTGGCTTGTCAGGTCTTCTTGGCGCATGTGGGTTTCCCACAGGTCCATGGAGCAGTTGTGCATGTCACCAGGATCTCGTGAGGTACATCCCTTGCACCTGCCTTAAACCCCTTGAGAGCGACTGCCACTCGGTGCAGGTTTGATTTTTGATTATTTGATTTTATTATTTCATTTGTATACTGCTTAATATATGGAAAATAGCTCTAAGCAGTGTACAAAACAGAATCAATGACAGACGACTCAAACAAAATATTGCAAAAATACATACAGTGGTGCCCCGCAAGACGAATGCCTCGCAAGACGAAAAACTCGCTAGACGAAAGGGTTTTGTGTTTTTTGAGCTGCTTCGCAAGATGAATTTCCCTATGAAAACGTCTTGCAAGTTTGTTTCCTTTTTCTTAACACCGTTAATACAGTTGCGACTTGACTTCGAGGAGCAACTCATAGAACGCGGTGTGGTAGCCTTTTTTGAGGTTTTTGAAGACTTTGGTGATTTTTGAAGCTTTTCCAAAACTTTCCCGACACCGTGCTTCGCAAGACGAAAAATTCGCTAGACGAAAAATCTCGCGGAACGAATTAATTTCGTCTTGCGAGGCACCACTGTATTAAAATGTTACATTAATACAAAGTTACATATAAATATAAATCAATAGCAATTCATTTTCCTTTTGACCTAACTCACTTTAAGGCAGCTCCCTATACAGTGGTACATTGGTTCTCGAACTTAATCCATTCTGGAAGGCGGTTTGACTCCTGAAACTGTTCGAAAACCAAGGTGCGGCTTCCGATTGGCTGCAGGAGCTTCCTGCACTCAAGCGGAAGTTGCGTCGGATGTTCGGCTTCTGAAAAACGTTCAAAAACCGGAACACTTCTGGGTTTGCAGCATTTGGGTACTGAAATGTTCGAGGACCAAGGCGTTCGAGAACCAAGGTACGACTGTATTTCTTCAAGTATTTAAGGGAGGCATCTGCAGATGAGGCGAACGATGAATTAGTCTCTCATCATTTTTTACGTTACTTTTAAACAGAGACGAGGGTGGGTGAATTTTTCCAGGTGTTGCAAGCAGTGCCAGAGAGCCCAGTTGAGCCTCAGCCAGTCTATCCCCACATTCATTCATTAATTCATTCATTCAATATACCGCCCTTCTTCAAGAGATTCCAGGGTAGTTCACAGAATAAAGTACAATACAAAACACAAGTAATTAATTAAATCAAAACAATAATGCCCCTCCCCCTAGGGACAATGAAAAGGGACGTGGGTGGTGCTGTGGGTTAAACCACAGAGCCTAGGACTTGCCGATCAGAAGGTCGGCGGTTCGGATCCCCACGACGGGGTGAGCTCCCGTTGCTCAGTCCCTGCTCCTGCCAACCTAGCAGTTCGAAAGCATGTCAAAGTGCAAGTAGATAAATAGGTACAGCTCTGGCGGGAAGGTAAACAGCGTTTCTGTGCGCTGCTCTGGTTTGCCAGAAGCGGCATAGTCCTGCTGGCCACATGACCTGCATGCCGGCTCCCTCGTCCAATAAAGCAAGATGAGTGCCGCAACCCCAGAGTCGGCCATGACTGGACCTAATGGTCAGGGGTCCCTTTACCTTTACCTTAGGGACAATGAACAACCTGGCTACCCCCTCCCCTCCCCTTCACAGCTTCATTGACCTCTCACTTTGGCAGGACAAATTCCCTGGAGTCAGACTGGTGCAATGCTGGTCCCTGCTGCCCCCAGTGCCGCAGTCAAACCTTGGTACCCGAATGGCTCCGGTTTTGAACGTTTTGTCTCCTGAACACCGAAAACCCAGAAGTAAGTGTTCCGGTTTTCGAATGTTTTTCGGAAGCCAAACATCCGACGCGGCTTCCACTTGAGTGCAGGAAGCTCTTGCAACCAATCAGAAGTCGGGCCTCAGTTGTTGAATGTTTCGGGAACCGAACGGGCTTACGGAATGAATTATGTTCGAAAACGGAGGTTTGGCCACACTTTAATAGTGGCAGAGGCGCCTCCATGTTACATGGCACAAATAGGTCTCCTCCTCCTCCATTTTGGGGCAGGGAGGTAGCACGGTAGTCATGCCCTCTGGGTCTGAGCCCACGGCGGGGGCCAACCTTTGCCAGGTACGTCCTTGGCTTTAGCTGCCAAGTCTCAAAAGCCTTTGTTCCTATTCCAGCCCTTCCTCCAAAGAGCTCACTCGAGACACTTCACGGCCAAGTGGGGATTCGAACCCTGACCTGCTGGGTCCCAGCCCAACCCTCTTAATGTTTACAGAGCACCAGCTCTCCCCTCAGATCTTGCTCAGTCAGAAGAGAGGAGATGCTGCCTCCGAAGGAGACGGGAAGACCGAAACCCACCTTGCCAAAAAGAGAGAAAGATGACTGCCTTTATGGTGAGGAATTTAAGGACCGGCTCAAAGGGTCGCAGGAGCTCCATGGTGGCGAAATAGAAGAGGAAGAGAGCATAGAGAGCCAGGCTGACGGAGAAGTTGTAGATAATGGTGATGTAGAGGTAGCCACTGTGAATGCTGGGAAGCATAAAACACACACGGAGGTACCAAGCGTCAGACAATCATTGCATTTAGATCCCTCTCCTGTCTCCAAGGCACTTAAGGGACTGTGCTTGATGCCATCCTGCTTCTCATTTAACCCCCTCCACAATTTAAGAAGGATGTTGACAAGCTGGAACATGTGCAGAAGAAGGCGACCAAGATGATCAAGGGTCTGGAAACCAAGCCTGATGAGGAACGGTCGAGGGAATTGGGAAGAGACAACCAAGAGGAGATACGATAGCCCTCTTCAAATTTTTAAGGGCTGTCACATGGAATATAGATTCAAGTTACAAGAAAGGAGATTCAAGCAGCCTTGGCTCCTTTGGACAAAGAGGTCCACAATCACTATTCATGGTGGATGCAGTGAAACCACATGGTTTCGTGAAATGTAATCAAATCACAGCCATTTGCATTCCTCTCTCGTGGCAGTTTAGCAGCTTTTAATCATTTAAATTTTTCGGTGGGTCAGCCAAGCGAAAATGGTTTGTTGCTTCATTAAAATAATAATATAGTGTTGGTTTCGAGCCGCTTTATTTTTGTGAATTTCAATTGCCTTTTGCCCTTTTCCAGAAAGCTGCCCTGAGCTTTTCCACTTACTGTCAAGGCGTTGAACCCCAGACCATAAAAACCACCCATCCTTGCCCCACACCCTCCCTTCTCCTCACTTGAAGTCGCCGTCGTTGTATTTCCCAAAGGCTTGCAAGATGATGGTGATGATAGCCATCAGAGGCTTCACAATGCAGAACTGCAGCGTTGCCTAGAAAGATTGGACAATCACAGCTGAAGCACATTAAGGCAGTGAAAATGTGTTACAGTCACACGCTTCATACCACCAGAGGCAACTTGTGTGCATTTAAGTTGTGTGCATTCAGCTTTATGTGTGGGGCAAATTAAAATAAAATAAAAAGGGGGGTAGTGGCAGGCATCCAGGGTAAAGGAACCTTTGGCAATCCCACCCACCACTGAACCCAGTGTGTTTTGACTATAAATTATGGCTTTAGGTGCTATCCCCAAAACATAACCCAGCTTAAATTGAGAGCTGCCAGTATATAACTCTGAACTCTCGCATAGACCCATGGGACCAGATGCTCCAGAGCCACTGCGTATCTCAAATAAAATGAATCCAAACAGTAAAGACGAGACCTCAAGCATTTTGGTCCCTGGAGCCCTTTAGTTTATGCGATTTTCCCTCCCAAAGGTGATCTGCCAAGCTTTGGAATACTAGTAATCCAGGTTATTGAGATAAAAAGCCTCCCCAAAGCTGGCAATCATCAAAATATGAGAAACTGGTTTACTGTTATTCAAGTCTCAAACCAATTGCACAAATAAATTCAAACGAGAAAAGGGAGGAATGAAACATTTGTTCAGTTATCAATGAGATCTCAGAAGTTAATTTTGTCCAGAACCTTTTTACTTTGGGGCAGTTCCACCACATATGCCTGTAGGTCCCAGTATCCTGGCACTATTTGTTTCTATTTCTTGTTCACCCTTTTTCTTAAAGTTCTCTTAAATTTCCCCCCTAAGTATGTGTGGGGTTGTGGGTTGTTGTTTTTTTTTTTTTTTGCACATCTGTAGAAACAAGAACAACAACAATGCTTGCACATAGCTTCCAAGGGACGATAAATGCTTTCTATCTAAGGAAAATCATTAAAACCTTTGCTACAAGATGAGGCAAGGCTGTTCTTTTTTCACTCTTTCTCTCTCTTTTTGCATTTGCCACAAGAGACTAACACAGCTAGCTCCCTGGAAGGTACAGTCAAACCTCGGTTCCCAAACACCTCCGTTTTGGAATGTTTTGGCTCCCGAACGCTGGAAACCCAGAAGTAACTGCTCCAGTTTTCGAATTATTTTCTGAAGCCAAATGGCTTCCAAGCCGTGTTCTTTATTTCTTTCCATTGTCTTTGCAGCCAGGCCATTGGCCCTCGGTTTTTGAACTTTTCGGAAGCCAAACGGTCTTCCGGAACGGATTAAAAGATCTGGAGATATGCTTCAAGGTCCAGACTATGGGAAGTCCCGAAAAATTAATAATTATAATTTGGATGATAATTTGGTCTTTTTTATTTTAGTTTTTTATTTTAATTGGATTATTATGATTTGATATGTTAATTGGATGTTTTTTATTGCAAAATTAATAAAAATGATTTAACAAAACAAAACAAAAAGTTTGAAAACTGAGGTTCCACTGTATTATTTTCATCAGAGATGAAAAATGTCCAGCTGCAGCGATAGGCAGTGCCTCTCCTGTGAGCCTCACCTGCTTGCAGAATCTGAGGAATCCAATCGAATAGGACATCCCTTGTAAACAGCATGTTCCATAGAGGCAGCTAGACCTAGGAAAAGATAAGACAAGCCCCCATCAATACAGGCTAGGAGCGCCAAGGGTATGCTGCAGGGGGACACTGCTAACCAATGGGGAGCAGTGGACATTTCCATATTAGCAGCCTTATATGGCAACTTACACAATGGGTTTCCCTCTGATTTCAGCCATGATGGTGCTCTCCCCTCCGAGGTACTCAAAGCAAAGGCTCAAAAAGCTGTAGATTACGAAGGCTGAAACATGGAAGGAGCGAGATTGGCAGTTAAAAACATCCACCCTACAATTTATCTATATATATATATTTACCACTGCTCATGAAAAGTATATCAGAGTGGTTTGCAACAGCCATACATAAAGCCACACAATAAAAACCATATACAGTGGTACCTCGGGTTACATACGCTTCAGGTTATAGACGCTTCAGGTTACAGACTCCGCTAACCCAGAAATAATACCTCGGGTTAAGAACTTTGCTTCAGGATGAGAACAGAAATTGCGTAGCGGTGACGCAGCAGCAGCGGGAGGCCCCATTAGCTAAAGTGGCGCTTCAGGTTAAGAACAGTTTCAGGTTAAGGACGGACCCCTGGAACAAATTAAGTACTTACCCCGAGGTACTACTGTAAAAAGTTAGAGATCAGCTAACTTATCATGGAAAGACGTATTTTAAATTGTCTGCATAAGCCTGACAGAATAGGAACATTTTCAGCAGGTGTTGAAAAGATGAAACGAAAGCAATTCTATTGGCAGACTGAAGACTGTGAAACTCATGGGCAATGCAAAAAAAAAATCGGTCCGCGTGGCCTGCAACAAGATGTTGCAGCGTGAGGTCTTCCCCGTTTAGCATTCCAGCCACTGCATACCCTCTCAGAGCCTCACCACTGTCCTTCTGCATTACCAAGCAAACTCAGTCCTCATTGGACTGCTTTTGGAATTTCTCCCTTTCCCTGCCCCCCCAACAAAAAAGAGGTTTTGACTCTGATAAAACTTGCAAGGCCCCCCCCCTTTTCTTGCTCCTCAGAAAGAAAGGTTTCCTTAGTTGTTGCATCAAAGAGCTGAAACACATCTTGGCGACGACACTGGTACTAGCCAGTTGATGCCGTCCACAGTTGACTTTTGCTGGATGCTTGCGGAAAAGAAAATTTATGTTGAGAGAAAGGAGGATTTGCAGAGCTCAGGCCTGGAGAGGAAGTGGTGTGCTTTGCACCGAAGAAGATAAGGATGCTGCCAATGCTCTAAGATGCGCCTGTCCTCAGCCACAGTGCTTCTGAGCCACACGCAGAATGTCTTGTGCAATTCACCACAGAAGGGTTTCTCGGAACAGAAATGAACTCCTTGCTCCTGAACTTTATTGCAAAAGAAACCCAGCCGTTTCAAAATGTGCAGGCCGCTCGGGATCGAACAGCCCTGGGCGCACATTTTTGCCGCATGCGGTGGTGCAAAATCAGCTCGCCGCAGAACGAGCCCTCGATCCGCCCACGTTCCTGGGCCGAACCACCAAACCCGGCTCACCTTCGTAGCAGTCGCGCACCGAGTCGAAATAAACGTAGTATTGGTGGCTGCCGATCAGCAAAAGGCTGAGCCACGAGTCGAAGGCGTAGATGGGCACGATGAATAGGATGCGGATGATGTAGCGCTGCTCGTTGGGGATGGTGTAGCTTTTCAGGTGCAAGAAGATCTGGAAGAAAAGAAACGGGCAAGACTGTGGGAAGCAGGAGATCTACTCCAGAGAAACACAAGCAGGCATAGGCAAAGTCGGCCCTCCAGATGTTTTGGAACTACAATTCCCATCATCCCTGACCACTGGGTCTTGTTAGCTAGGGATCATGGGAGTTGTAGTCCCAAAACATCTGGAGGGCCAACTTTGCCCATGTCTGCAAGAGAGCAAGCTTCTCCCATCCTGGTCTGCCCTGCAGAGGACCTTGAGGTCCATGAATAACCATAGTTTAGAGGTCCCGGGCCCTAAGGAAGTTAGACTATCCTCCACCAGGGCCAGGGCCTTTTCAGTGATGGCTCCGACCTGGTGGAATGCTCTGTCCCATGAGACTAGGGCCCTTCAGGATTTAACCTCCTTCCATCAGGACTGTAAGACAGAGCTATTCCACCTGGCCTTTAATATGAATTCAGACCCCACAGTTAAATCTCCCCTGGCCTCCTCATTGGCCCAAGTAGGACCAATTCACCTAGCTGGCCCTGGGGATTAACAAATTGATTTTTGAATTTTATTGTTATTCATGTTTTTATTCTGTATTTTATGCTGGTTTTATAATTAAGTGTTTTAAGGTGTTTTAAATTTGTTGTTAGCCGCCCTGACCCGGTTTTTGAATCGGGAAGGGCGGGGTATAAATAAATTATTATTATTATTATTATTATTATTATTATTATTATTATTATTATTATTATCCTCAGCCATCAGCCACAACATCTGAGACGGATGGGAGTTGGGAGTCTGCAACCTCCAGAGACATCCCTGGTGTGGACAACACCGAGCTAGGCACACCTATCACCCGACTTGTCAAAAGGCCATTTCCAATGTTCTTTTGTTAATCAGCCTCGTCTTTAGAACATGGGGACTAGAATCTTGTTCTAAGCGCCAGCCTACAGCTCATTGGAATGCAAAGCCTGCAATGCACTTGTGGAGCATGGAGAACGTCCAAGGTTCAGGTCTCTGGCATCTCCGAGCAGAGCTGGGAGAGAACCGTGTCCATAACCCTGGAAAGCTGCTGCCAGTCAGTGTAAGTGATATTGTTCTCCATGGACCAGGGGCCTGACTCAGTGAAAGGCAGTTTCCTTTGTTCCTAGGAACCATGCTTGGTAAGGAGGAGCCCACTTTAATTGCTGCGGCACCTTCCAAAAAACTTAACACAAAGATGTGTTGCTGTTAAGTGGTGTTTATTATGTCACCATTTTGGAGGTCCCAGGTCGCAAGGTGGTTAGGTTGATCTCAACTAGGGCCAGGGCCTTTTCAGTACTGGCCCCAACTTGGTGGAACGCTCTGTCCCAAGAGACTAGGGCCCTGCGGGACTTGACATCTTCTGATGTCTTCAGATGACATCAGCAAGACAGAGCTGTTTTGCCTGGCCTTTGGTTTAGACTCAGTCTGACCCTTATGTTTCCCTGCCCTTAGGGTTTTGAACTATGGGCTACTTTTAAAATGAGGCTGGATTTTAAATTGCATTTTAACCTGTATTTTAAATTGTCCCCCCCTATTATGTTTTTACTGTAATTTTACTGTTGTTAGCCACCCTGAACCTGGCTCTGGCCGGGAAGGGCACGGTATAAATAAAATTTATTATTTTAGACTTGTGTCTTCCCTTGGCATGCTGGGAGTTGTAGTCCAACATCATCTGTAGGGCATGAACTTGGGGAATTGTAAAAAGCCCTGTTATTATATTATTCTTATTCTTATTCTTATTCTTATTCTTATTCTTATTCCTTTCCCCCAGACTGGGACTCAAAGCAGCTTACACAAATTTAAACAGCACAGATAAAATACAAAAAACTAAAAAAATATACTTTTTGGGTACTCTCGTTTTGACTCAAGAAAACCACCATTTTATAGTTCAAATCAGGGGAAACAAATACAGCAAATGGGACAAAAGTACAAAGATTCCCAAAATGTTTAGGGATATGCATACAAGACAATTGCCAAAAGGTAAGGAAATGTTTTTATTACCAGTATTTCAATAACAACCCAGCACTATTTAAAAGCCCGTTCTTTAAAAAACAGCCCGTTCCCAAAGGAATAAAATGGTCTTCACCTGCTGGCAGAAGCAGTGGCGTAGCGTGGGGGGTGCAGGGGGGCCCGGCCGCACTGGGCGCAACATCTGGGGGTTAGGGTTAGGGGGCGCAAATCCACGGGTTAGGGGGCGCAAATCCACGGGTTAGGGGGCGCAAATTACTTGCCTTGCCCCGGGTGTTGACAACCCACGCTACGCCACTGGGCAGAAGGACAACTAGGAGCGAGCCAGCCTAGTTTATTTGGGAGGGAGTTCCAAAGTTGTTTGGGAGCAGCCGCTGAGAAGGTCCTCTCCACCAAGCCCGCCCTTCTGGGTGGCCGGACTGAGAAAAGGGTCACCCCTAAAGATCTCGGAGCCCGAGGCACATCCCTATGGCAGGATACGGTCTTTCCGAGAGCCTTGGGGCCTCCAGCTTCTCCCAACTTACCTGGTGGCAAGTGATGACAAGGGCAGCCCACACAAAGAGGCCAGTGATCACCTTGGCCGCCGAAGTGGTCAGGAAGAGATGCTGGCTGTCTTGGGAGTGGTTCTGGTCGGCCCTCAGCTGGGAGCCATCGCCTACGACCAGGGGGCCGGAGCCCACCGCCGACGGGAGGAAATCCACACTCAGCGTGGCAAGAGACATGTTGCCGGGGGGAGAAGACTCGTTGGCGAGCGTTGCGTTGTTCATCTGGCAGAGATCAGAGAGAGAGCAAAGGTGAGCTATCGGGAGATAAAAAGGTAACCTATGACACCTCGGCAGGAGGCACGGGGGAGAATCAGGGAACAGAGGGCTTTGTGTTTGCTCTCAGCTCTTTGCAATGACAGCTTTTATTGCACCCTTTTATTGTCCAAGGTCAGAATGGCAGACATGGCAGAGTTTAGACGCAGCTTCGTTAAACGGATCCTTGCCTGGAGCACACCTTTAGCTGAAAGGTATTCAGACTGAGACTTGGTACAAAATAAGAAAGCTTGCATTTATTCCAGGAAGTACATTCTTTTTTTTTTATTTTTTATAATAATTTTTTATTACATTTTTTCCAAATTACAAAGAGAACAAAAGGAAAGACAGAACAGAAGAAAAAAAGAGAAAAAAGAACAGAAAATCATAACCATTTCGACAACTCACTTCAAATTTCCATTGGACTTCCCCACATCTCCCACATAATGCATTCTTGATAATAAAGTTATCAGCAAATTATACCCTTATTTCGTATGTTTCTTTATATTTTCAATTGCAATTTAAGTTTAAATCTCTTATTCTCCAATTACTCTAAAGATATAACATAATATCCTTTTTACCCGTTTAAACTTTGATTCTTTCATGAGTGTTATCAATTTCATAAATAATTAAATTTCATTGCTGGGGCTAACGTTCCAAATCATACGGCGTCTTATGTTTCATACAACTTATAATACTTTTGCAAATAGTCTTTAAATTTTTTCCAGTCCTCCTCCATTGCCTCTTCTCCCAGGTCTCGGATTCTTGCAGTCATCTCGGCCAGTTCCATGTAGTTCATCAATTGCGTCTGCCACTCCTCCAGTGTGGGCAAATCTTGGGTCTTCCAATGCTTGGCGATAAGAATTCTTGCTGCAGTTGTAGCATACATAAAAAAAGTTCTATCCTTTTTTAACACCTTCTGGCCGACAATGCCCAGAAGGAAGGCCTCGGGTTTCTTGGGAAAGGTGTACTTAAACACCTTTTTTAACTCGTTATAGATCATTTCCCAAAAGGCCTTCAATCTTGGACAAGTCCACCAGAGGTGAAAGAATGTCCCTTCAGCCTCCTTGCATTTCCAACATTTATTATCAGACAAATGGTATATCTTAGCAAGCTTGACTGGGGTCATGTACCACCTGTATACCATTTTCATAATGTTTTCTTTCAAGGCATTACATGCCGTAAACTTCATACCGGTGGTCCATAACCTTTCCCAGTCCTCAGACATAATATTGTAACCAATGTCTTGAGCCCATTTTATCATGGCTGATTTAACTGTCTCATCCTGAGTGTTCCATTTAAGCAGCAAGTTGTACATTCTCGATATTACCTTGGTCTTTGGTTCTAACAGCTCTGTCTCAAGTTTCGATTTTTCCACCTGGAATCCTATTTTTTTATCTAGCTTAAAAACCTCATTAATTTGGGCATAATGTAGCCAATTTTGCACCTTATCCTTTAATTTTTCAAAGCTCTGCAACCTCCAATTACCTCCAATGTTTTCTATTATTTCCCAATATTTCGGCCAATATGCCTCCATATTGGATGTTTTCCGGGCTTTGGCCTCTATTGGTGAAATCCACCTCGGGGTTTTACTTTCCAATAAGTCTTTGTATTTTTTCCAGACCATAAATATTGCTTTTCTGACAATATGGTTTTTAAACATTCCATATGTTTTCCCCTTGTCATACCACAAATACGCATGCCATCCTAACGAATTATTAAAGCCTTCCAGATCTAGGACATCAGTGTTTTCCAATAAAATCCAATCTTTCATCCAGCAGAAGGCCGCAGCTTCATAGTATAACCTTAAGTCCGGCAGGGCAAACCCCCCTCTCTCCTTTGCGTCAGTTAGTATTTTAAACTTTATTCGGGGCTTTTTGCCCTGCCAGACAAATTTAGAAATGTCCTTCTGCCACTTTCCGAAACAATCCACTCTGTCCACAATCTGCAAGGCCTGGAACAAAAACAACATTTTTGGCAAAACGTTCATTTTTATAGCTGCAATTCGGCCTAACAAGGATAGTTTCAATCTTGACCAAATTTCTAAATCTTTTTTGACTTCTGACCAACATTTTTCATAATTATCTTTAAATAGATTCAAATTCTTAGAAGACAGATTGACCCCCAGGTATTTCACTTTTTTAACAATGTTTAGTTCTGTTTCCTTCTGAAACCCCTCTGTTTCAGTAACCGTCAAGTTTTTCCCTAACACCTTAGTTTTTTGTTTGTTCAACTTAAAACCCGCCACCCGACCAAATTTCTGAATCAATTCCAAAACTCTTTTTGTACTAGGTTCTGGCTCCTGTAATGTTAAAACCAAGTCATCTGCAAATGCTTTCAGTTTATATTGTTTCGCTCCGACCCGTATTCCTTGTACCTGCCGATCCTCCCTTATCATATTCAGCAAAACCTCCAGGACTGAAATAAACAACAGAGGGGATAGGGGGCACCCCTGGCGTGTTCCTTTTTCGATATGAAGTTCTTCTGTCACCACATTGTTCACTATCAACTTAGCTTTTTGTTCTGAATAGATTGCCTCTATTCCATTCTCAAACCCCCTTCCCACTCCCATCCCTTCCAAGTTTTCTTCATAAATTTCCAAGAAATGTTGTCAAAGGCCTTCTCCGCATCGATAAAAATTAACAGGAAGTACATTCTTGATAGGGATGCAGGTGGTGCTATGGTCTTTTATAAAAAAACAAATAAATCATTTTTATTGATTTTCCAATGAAAACAACCAATCAACATATCCAAATCATAATCCAATTAAAAATAATAAGAAAAAACAAGAAAAAAAGACCAATTATAGTCCAAAGTGTAATTATTATTTTTTTCTGGGCTCCCCATAGTCTGGACCTCTGAAGCATATCTCCAAATCCTCATTCCTGCCTCTTCTCGTTTTCATATTTTCTGCCTTCTGATCTTAATGCTTTAAAGTTCTCCGTCCCTGGCTCTACAATTCTCAGTCATGTCAGAAATCATATATGCTTTTGTCCATCGAATACAGCTTTATTTGTGTATATATATATTTTCAACTGTCTATTTGCCAGCGCAGATTTCCCTGACTAAACCACAGAGCCTAGGACTTGCCAATCAGAAGGTCAGCAATTTGAATCCCCACGACAGGGTGAGCTCCTGTTGTTTGGTCCCTGCTCCTGCCAACCTAGCAGTTTGAAAGCACATCAAAGTGCAAGTAGATAAATAGGTACTGCTCTGGCGGGAAGGTAAACAGCGTTTCCGTGCGCTGCTCTGGTTCGCCAGAAGCGGCTTAGTCATGCTGGCCACATGACCCGGAAGCTGTACGCCGGCTCCCTCAGCCAATAAAGCGAGATGAACCCCAGAATCGTTCGCGACTGGACCTAATGGTCAAGGGTACCTTTACCTTTACATTCTTGACAGGAATCAGAGAATCGTAGCGTCAGAAGGGACCCTGAGGGTCATCTAATCCAAACCCCTGCAATGCAGGAATCTCAACGAAAGCATCCATGACAGTTGGGCCATCAGACCTCTGCTTAGAAACCTCCAACAAAGGAGAGTCCATAACCTTCTGAGGAGTCCATTCCACTGTCAAACTGTTCTTAACCTCAGAACGTTTTTCCTGATGTTTAGCTGGAATCTCCTTTCTTATAATTTGAATCTGTTGGTTTGGGTCCTATCTTCTGGAGCAGCAGAGAAGAAGCTTGTTCCATGTGGAAGCCCTTTAGATATTTGAAGGTGTCTATCATGTCACCTCTCTTTTCTTCTCCGGGCGAAACATACCCAGCTCCCTCAATTGTTCCGCATAAGGCCTGGGTTTCCAGACCCTTTATCATCCTGGTTGCCCTCCTCTGCACACCTTTCCAGCTCATCAATATCCTCAAACTGTGGTGCCCAGAACTGGACACAATACCCTAGCTGGGGTCTGAAATGCTAGCTAACCATCTAGCTGGA
Organism: Podarcis vaucheri; assembly: GCF_965113315.1. Classification (NCBI taxonomy): domain Eukaryota; kingdom Metazoa; phylum Chordata; class Lepidosauria; order Squamata; family Lacertidae; genus Podarcis; species Podarcis vaucheri. The sequence goes on from NC_138752.1 coordinate 50,907,748, forward strand.
GAAACAAAGAAGTCATGCTTGCTCTTTTGTTCTCAGAAGATAGTTCCAATATGACCTCTTGCCTCAAGGTCCAGAGAAAGCAAGTCAGTGGTTCTCAGCCTGTGGGTCCCCAGACGTTGTTGGACTACAACTCCCATCATCCCTGAGCTCTGGCCTTGCTAGCTAGGGGTGATGGGAGTTGTAGTTCAACAACATCTGGGGACCCACAGGTTGAGAAAGGCTGAAGTAAGTGATGAGCAGAAGAAGTTGTACAGCTAAATGCAACCTAAGATTTATCACACTAAACATCAAAAAAACAAGAAGTCAGCACAGATTTACTGGGATGGCCTGGGAAGCTGAAGGTTTCACACAGCCCTGCAATAATAATAAATAATAATAATAATAATAATAATAATAATAAGAATAATAAGAATAATAAGAATAATAATAAATATATACGCCGCCCATCTGGCTGGGTTTTCCCAGCCACTCTGGGCAGCTCCCAACAGAATATTAAAAGCACAATAAAACATCAAACATTAAAAGCTTCCCTAAACAGGGCTGCCTTCAGATGTCTTCTAAAAGTCAGATCGTTGTTTTATCTCCTTGACATCTGGTGGGAGGGCGTTCCACAGGGTGGGCACCACTACCGAGAAGGCCCTCTGCCTGGTTCCCTGTAACTTCGCTTCTCGCAGGGAGGGAACTGCCAGAAGGCCTTTGGAGATGGACCTCAGTGTCCAGGTAGAATGATGGGGGTGGAGACGTTCCTTCAGGTCTACTGGGCCGAGGCTGTTTAGGGCTTTAAAGGTCAGCACCAACACTATGAATTGTAGCGTCACTTCTCGCAGTGAGGGAACTGCCAGAAGGCCCTCGGAGCTGGACCTCAGTGTCCAGCCAGGCAAACCGTCTCAGCAAGCTGAGTTGCAGCCAAACTTCCAGCAGCAACCTTGCAAAGTAGCTAAGCTCTCTCTCTCTCTCTCTCCCCCCCGTGTGTGTGTGTGTGTGTGTGTGAGAGAGAGAGAGAGAGACAGAGAGAGAGAGAGAGAGAGAGAGAGAGAGAGAGAGAGAGAGAGATATTAGCCAAAGGTTACCAAGTGAACTTGCTGATTGAGCAGAGATTACAACCTGCTTCTTCCTGGTCTCTGCCCAACACTCCCCACCACTAAACCACACAGATTCTATTTTGCAATTCCACATGGAGAAGTCATTTTCCTAGAAGTCACAGCTTGCTTGTTTAAGAACACAAACACGCAATCAGAGCTTGGGGGAACTGGCCTCCCCAGATGTTGCTGGATATTGAGCTGCCATCAGCCCCAGCCAGCAGGGCCAAAGGTCAGGGCTGAGGGGACCTGTCATCCAAAAACATCAGGACCTCCAAAGGTTTCCCACCCCCAATTTGGTTTAATACACAAATGTCCAGCCCTTCAGGCACTGGTTCTCTTTTTTCCTGTACCACACTTGGAGAATAAAAATTTGCCTGCGCCACGCTAATTTTTTAATTGATTAGAAATACATTGGGAAACAAAAAGAAACAACTGCTAGCAGTGCTTGGTTTATAATATAGAACACAACTACTTTATAATAGGGACGCGGGTGGCATGTGGGTTAAACCACAGAGCCTAGGACTTGCCAATCAGAAGGTCAGCGGTTCGAATCCCTGCGATGGGTTGAGCTCCCGTTGCTCGGTCCCTGGCTCCTGCCAACCTAGCAGTTCGAAAGCACATCAAAGTGCAAGTAGATAAATAGGTACCGCTCTGGCGGGAAGGTAAATGGTGTTTCCGTGCGCTGCTCTGGTTCGCCAGAAGCGGCTTAGTCATGCTGGCCACATGACTCGGAAGCTGTACGCTGGCTCCCTCGGCCAATAAAGCGAGATGAGCGCTGCAACCCCAGAGTCGGCCACGACTGGACCTAATGGTCAGGGGTCCCTTTACCTTTACTTTATAATATGATCAGGGATATCCAGAAAGTACAAAACAACGCAGCGACATAAGAACAGGAATCATTTTCAAAATATAATTATAAACGAGTCGTCCCCAGCATTCTGTTCCAACTTTGATTCTGGTGCAAAGGGCCTTCCATTCGCTTCGGCTGGTGGCCCCATTGGGCCCCATTTGGACAGGTAGCCTTGACCTCTGTTGTCTACGCTCTAGGTTAGATTACTGCAATGCGTTATACGTAGGGCTGCCTCTGAAGACGGTTCAGAAACTTCAGCTGGTGCAGAATTCGGTGGCCAGCTTGCTCACCGGGGCAAGACAGTTTGAGCATATTAAGGTAAAAAAAAGGTAAAGGACCTCTGGACGGTTAAGTCCAGTCAAAGGCAACTATGGGGTTGCAGCGCTCATCTCGCTTTCAGACTGAGGAAGCTGGTGTTTGTCCATAGACTGCTTTCCAAGTCATGTGGCCAGCAGGACTAAACAGCTTCTGGTGCAATGGGACACCGTGACGCAAACCAGAGCGCATGAAAATGCCATTTACCTTCCCCCCCCCGCGGTATCTATTTATCTACTTGCGCTGGCATGCTTTCAAACTGCTAGGTTGGCAGGAGCAGGGACCGAGCAACGGGAGCTCACCCCGTCGTGGGGATTCGAACCGCCAACATCCCGATCAGCAAGCCCAAGAAGCTCAGTGGTTTAGACCACAGCGCCACCCGCGTCCCTTTTCAGCATATTACCCTGATCCTGCCCCAACTGCACTGGCTCACAATTACCGTATTTTTCTGTGTATAAGACAAGGTTTTCCCCCTAATAAATTTTGTCAAAAATTAGGGGGCGTCTTATACACGGATAGTGCCAAGGCCATTTTAACATTTTATACCTCTTTTAAATGTGTTTTTTTTGGGGGGGGGGCATTATTGGCTTGTGTGTGTCTTGTTTTTATGATGTACTTTGTCTTTTGATTTTTTTTAGTTTTTAAATTGCTTTATTGAACTTTTTTTAAAAAAAACGTAACACAAAATCAAAACCACCCATAACAAATAAACATCAAATAATTGTCAATATCTGTTACACTTTCACAGTCTTCTTCTTAGTTCCATTGAATTCCTGCCAATTCCCTCTAATTTTAAATGTATATTTATCTAGTGCACTATTTGTCTCTGTTTGAGATAATTACTTAACCAAGATGTTATATCTTCCTAAACCTATCTGGTGTACAACAGAAGCTATTCAAGAGCTGCAACAGATTTCACGGTATTGCAGTCTTTGTCTTTTTATATTGCATGTGTGATGTTGTGAACTCTCCCGAGATCTATGGGTGAAGGGCGGTATACAAATTTAATTAATAAAATAAACAAATAGATGGACCATTGGGTCTGACTCAGCAAATTACAGCACCGTATATTCCCAAACCCTCTATTTCTAAACAGGAAACTCGGTTATTCAGCAGTTCGGCAGGCATGACTGCATCTCCTTCTAACCACCAGTTGAAGTGACTCTCGCTTCTTTGGTTTTAGATAAAGCAAGATTTTCAACTCTTGTGTCTCTGGCCTCACTTTCTCCACTAGCCCCCTGGATTGCAGAAATTCTCCTGAAGGCGACAACCAAAATCCGTCATAGAATTCTTTAAGAAGCAGGACTTTATTGGCTGATGGCTTTGCACCTTTCCCCGTTCTTGGTGGTCTTCCTGTTATAGCTTGCTAAGCCCAAAAGACAATGATTTTTTTGCCAGCAGAAGCAACAGAGCCAGGATTTCTCAGGGTGTCCCGTTCCCAGCATCAAACTAATAATACATGTGTATTTTTAGGCGGTGGACGACACGGTTCCATCTTTAGATGTCATTCCTTACATTTATCAAGGCTTCTATTTTGGGACTCTTCCTTTAAAGAAGAAACACACCAACGTTTCCAATAACCGCAACAAGTGTCCAAGAGCCCCGCTGGCTAGGGCTGATGGGAGTTGTAGTCCAAAACATCTGGAGAAGGCTGTCCTAAAGCAATAGAGGGCAGCCTGCGGGCCAGATCCGGCCTCCAGCAAACGTATATTCAAGCCACAATAAAGCTCTTGTATATACTTCTGAAGAATAAGAAGCAAATCAACCACAAAGCAGTTTTCAAATAACTATGGGCTGGAGAACCTGTGGCCGTCCAGATGTTGTTGGACCAAATCTCTCCATCACCCCAACCTGGGCCAGGCTGAAAGGAACCTTTGAGATCTGGAGTTCCGCACTCCCAATGCAATTTTATTGCTGCTTTGCTCCCAATAGTGAATCCAACGGTCAGGAAGGCAGTTTCTGCATGTGTTGGAGAGCAGGGTGGATTTGATTTAAATCACTAGTCAGTAAGACTTGCGCAAATCTTTTTTTTTTTTTAACAGAAAGGCATTCCTGCTGGTATAATTGGTGAATAGCCTTTGGACTATAATGTAACTTAAGTAGAAAATGATCTTTAGAAAGATTTTTTCCTCCCAAAGCATTTTCTTCTAAAAATCCAATTTAAATAAATAAAAAATTGATTTAAGTTTTAAAAAATCAGATTTAAATTTTTTTAAAAATTGATTTTTTAAAAAATCTGATTATTATTATTATTATTATTATTATTATTATCAACATCATTGATTTTTATCCATGCTGTAGAAGAAACGAGCGATAACAGTGAATCATTTACCAACGGATCCTGCTGCAGAAACTGAGCGCAGCAGAGGCTGCGGAGCAGATCTCGCAGCAAAATGTGCATAAGAACACTGGGCCGGCACAGAAGCCTGTTTAGCAGCATGGAAACAGGGCAGGGTGTGGACATTCTCAGATGCTCCAACTGTTCCTGCTTATCAGGAGTGGCGCCTCTTTTCTGGTCCTGCTCTCTATTTATGCCTCTTGGTTCTGCCTCCTTGTGAGAAGCAAGAACGTAGCAAGCTGCTTAAAGGAGTCTGCGCAAAAGATGGAAAGGTCTGGAGGCTGAGGTGGAAAAGTCTCCCTTTCCCCCATAGTCCCCCTCCCCCCAGAACTGTAGAGATGGAAAGGACCATGAATCTCCTCTAGTCCAACCCCCAGCAATGCACAAATCTTTTGCCCAAGGTGGAGACTCGAACCCATGACCTTTGAGATTAAGAGTCTCATGCTCCACCCATGGAGCTATCTTAGCTTTGTTGTTACACACAAGAAACTCCTAGAAGTCCTCCTTCATCCACACTTCTTAAGATGGCGCCAGATGTCCATCACCTTTGTGACTCTTATATAAATATAATTAACCACGCGTGGGAGTTTGGAGGGATAATCAGATAAGCTGATTTTAAAAAAAATAAATCGAACTGATCCATTAAAGTCTGCGGGACCAATAACAATTTGGACAGCCAACTCATTCATAGACTGTTGGTGGGCCTGTAACCATTCAATCCCTCCCAGATGACCTGATCATTGATGATTCACCCCTATGGTTTTGCAAGGAGATCAGACAATGCCAGCTATTTCCTGAGCATTTGTTGCGATTTAATTCTGGGGAGGTCAGATGAAACTGCATGGAACAAATGCTATCCCAGGGCATTTTGCCATCGCTTTCCTTATTGCAACTAAGGAGCAGGATTGCTGTATGAGAGCTCCAAATCAGCTTTTGTTGCCCAAGATGAATTTCCTGGTATGTGATTGATACCCGCATGAAAACGGCAGCGGCCCGGGAGCACCCTGAGTTAAGGCTGCTTTTTAAGCAAAATTTGCTCTATTACTGGAAGAAATTGATCTTTTAGTGTGTCAGCACCCACACTTTGGGACTCCCAGCCTACCAACATCAGCCAGACGCCATTTCAATGCCTGCTAAAACCAGATACAGTCATACCTCATGTTACGTCCGCTTCATGTTACATTCTTTCAGGTTACGTCCCGCGGCGACCCGGAAGTACCAGAAAGGGTTACTTCCGGGTTTTGCCACTCACGCATACACAGAAGTGCAAAATGACGTCATGTGCATGCGCAGAAGCAGTGAATCGTGACCCGCGCATGCGCAGACGCGCCGCTGCAGGTTGCGCTCTTTTCATGTTGCGAACGGGCCTCCGGGACGGATCCCTTTCGCAACCAGAGATACCACTGTACATGGAAAATTGATGTGTGTTTTAATCCATTTTGGGTTTATCGGTGATTCTAATTATTTTTTCTAAATAGTTGTTCTTATCTGTTTTTGTCCTAATTCTATTGTTTCGTTCTTTCTGTAAACCGCTTAGGTCAGGTTTTATTGCAATCAAGCGGTATATAAATTTTATGAAATAAACAAACACAGACCACTCAAAACGGGTGCTTCTTAGATTCAGAAAGAAGCTCCAACTTCATAAGCCACTTATTTTCTGTCTTCCCCCTCCCTCTTTCTCTCTCTCTCACACATACACACACGTACGTAACACAGTTAACACACTCTGGGAACAAACATGCCCTAAGCTTTCCGCTTCATCCATTAAAGGTTGCCGACACCAATCAACATGCGCTTTCAGTCATTAATTCACCAATTAGACTGATCAAACCTTGCACCCATAACAGGGTAAAACTCCCATTCAAACTCCTCTGGAGATCAGCAGCATGCCTTAATATTTCCCTGGTCCCACCTAGGCACACCATTGAGCAATAGAAAAAAAATCATCCTGGTTTTTCCGGCAACCGCTTCCACCCCCATCAGACGCACACTTCGGCTACCTTCTCAGGTGAGCCTCCCTCCTTCTCCCCCTTGCAACACACGTGCAACTCACCCCACAGTTTTACGCCCTTGCAGGAGAAGAGTTTCAGTTATCTTCAGCCGAGGAACACACCAGCGTCTAAAAATACTCCTCTTCGTGCTCTCCGAAGAACGGGGAGGCAGGGAGAACGCTGGGCAGAGGAATTCGGGATGCAGACGAGCAGCCCCAACTGCCGGGGGGCTGGGTGGTCCCACAGGGCAGCGGCTCAGAGCTCAGCACGAGGGACACCTGCATCTAAAGGAGGAGAGAGGCAGAAGAGGCAGGCGTGAGCAAAGGATCAGCTGGACACCAGTTCCCTCCCGGGAATTGTAGCTGGCAGAGAAAACGGCTCCTGGGGCCAAGCAGGTACCGCCAGGCAGAGTCCAGCAAGTAAACATTAACTGGGCTGCAAAGATAGTCACTAGGCTGATGTCATGGGAAAGGAAGCAGCAAGGGGCACAGCGCCTGCCTGATTTGTTTCCAATAAATAAATAATAATAATAATAATAATTTATATATACCCCGCCCATCTGGCTGGGTTTCCCCAGCCACTCTGGGCGGCTTCCAACTGAATATTAAAAACAATACAGCATCAGACATTAAAAACTTCCCTAAAGAGGGCCGCATTCAGTTGTCTTTTAAAAGTAAAATAGTTGTTTATTGCCTTGACATCTGCTGGGAGGGCGTTCCACAGGGCAGGCGCCACTACCGAGAAGGCCCTCTGCCTGGTTCCCTGTAACCTTACTTTTTGCAATGAGGGAACCGGCAGAAGGCTCTCAGCTCTGGACCTCAGTGTCCCTAAAAGCTTCCCTAAACAGGGCTGCCTTCAGATGTCTTCTAAAAGTCTGGTAGTTGTTGTTCTCTTTGACATCTGGTGGGAGGGCGTTCCACAGGACGGGCGCCACCACCAAGAAGGCCCTCTGCCTGGTTCCCTGTAACCTCACTTCTTGCAGGGAGGGAACCGCCAGAAGGCCCTCGGCACTGGACCTCAGCGTCCGGGTAGAATGATGGGGGTGGAGACGCTCCTTCAGGTATACTGGACTGAGGCCGTTTAGGGCTTTAAAGGTCAGCACCAACACTTTGAATTGTGCTTGGAAACGCCAAATTTCTTCCTTATCCATTCTGCGAACCTGTCTTGGAAAGAGAAGGGCCACAAATCCAGTGTTCAAGGACCGGCTTGCGTGCCAGGGGCCCCAGGTTTCCACCCTGGGCATCTTCAGGCAGGGCTGGGAGGAGTTCCTCCCTGGAACCCTTGAGAGTCACAGCCAGTCAGAGCAGGCAGTACTGAAGGAGTGTCTCCACCCCCATTGTTCAGCCTGGACTCTGAGGTCCAGCACTGAGGGCCTTCTGGCAGTTGCCTCCCTGCAAGAAGCGAAGTTACAGGGAACTAGGCAGAGGGCCTGCTCGGTGGTGGCACCCACCCTGTGGAACGCCCTCCCATCAGATGTCAAGGAAATAAACCACTACAGTGGTACCTCAGGTTAAGTACTTAATTCGTTCTGGAGGTCTGTTCTTAACCTGAAACTATTCTTAACCTGAAGCACCACTTTAGCTAATGGGGGCCTCCTGCTGCCGCCGTGCCGCCGGAGCACGATTTCTGTTCTCATCCTGAAGCAAAGTTCTTAACCCGAGGTACTATTTCTAGGTTAGCGGAGTCTGTAAACTGAAGCATATGTAACCTGAAGCGTATGTAACCCGAGGTACCAGTGTATCTGACTTTTAGAAGACATCTCAAGGCAGCCCTGTTTAGGGAAATTTTTAATGTTTGATGAATGAATTTATTATTACGGTCACAGACCAGTTCTGGCTCACTTACAATATCAGGAATATCATAAAACACGACCGGGATACATCGAATTGCAACTCGGTATAACAGGGACAATACAGATGTAGCAGCAGTTAAAAATATGTATGATAATTCTTAATCACTAAAATATAACCCAAAATTGTCATTTAAAACTTTAATCATTTTGGTAGTACAGCTTGTTCCCCAAGTTTTATGGCAGAATTTGGCCACCCTTAGCTTGATCTCTGGGTCCTTGTCCTCTACCAGGAGTTTTAGACATTGAAGTCCGGACCCATTTGGAGACTTTTGTATAACAGGGGTGATAAATACCGAAATGTCTGATGTTTTATCGTGTTTTTAATATTCTGTTGGGAGCAGCCCAGAGTGGCTGGGGAGGCCTGGCCAGATGAATGGGGTAAAAGTAATAAATTATTATTATTATTATTATTATTATTATTATTATTATTATTAGGAGCCACCTTTTCTTGGGGGTTCCCCAGCCGGTTCCTTCCACCATTCCTCTGCCTCCAATCAGTCCATGACAAGTAAGCCCACTTAATTTTGACTGAGTGATCTGAAGATTGGTCTATTTCCCATTTAGAGTCTAGCAATTAAAAAGCTGCAGTACCAATTCAATGCACACTATTTGCTGGTACTCCCAGTGAGAAATACATTCTGCGCCCATATAATAGGAGCAGCTGTTACCGTATTTTTCTCCCTATAGGACGCACTTTTTCCCTTCCAAAAATGAAGGGGAAATGTGTGTGCGTCCTATGGAGCGAATGCAGGCTTTCGCTGAAGCCTGCAGAGCGAGAGGGGTCGGTGCGCACTGACCCCTCTCGCTCTCCAGGCTTTAGGAAGCTCTGCGCAACCCTCGGGAGACCCGCTCCGAGGGTTGCGCAGAGCTGCCTGCAGTCCCTGGCTCAGCGCAGCTCTGCGCGGCCACCGGGAGCTGGGGGCGAAGCTCCGCCCCGCTCCCGGTGGCCGCGCAGAGCTGCCTGCAGTCCCGGGATCAGCGCACTTCTCCCCATCGCTAGCCCCACAAGCTCGGGGGACAGCGGGGAGGCAGAGCGTGCCTTCCCACTGTTCCCTGACCTGGTTCTTCCAGCCCCGCACCTGGGGGGGGGGAAATAATTTTTTTTTCTTTATTTCCCCCCAAAAAAACTAGGTGCGTCCTATGGGCCGGAGCGCTCTATGGGGCGCAAAATACGGTAAGTTGTGGGCGAACATATCAGACGACACAGCGATTCTTCAAACAGCTCTTGTTTATTCAGAGGCCAGAATAGAACTGAACTGCGGAGCTCAGTCAGCCTGCTTATATAGAGATCCAGAACATTGTAACTGTAGCAACATTCTAAAACTATCCAATCACTGAACGTCACTTTCGATCCTTCATTTGCATACAAACTATCCAATCACTGAACGTCACTTTTGATCCTTCATTTGCATACAAACTATCCAATCACTGAACGTCACTTTCGATCTTTCATTTGCATAACTATCTACAGTATCCCCCTGCTGGCCCAGAGGGAGAACTTCAGTACATAACAGCAGCAATCTGCATTACCATATAACAGACAGAGCTCTATTCATCATCTATCTAACTTACAGTAAGTCCTGGGAATGCAGTGTGGAGCCCTTCTGGAAGTTTTGGACTACAACTCCCATCAGCCACTGCCAGCATTAAAAATGGTCATGGGAAGATGGGAGTTGTGGTCCAAAATATATGCAGGAGGCTGGATTGTAGGAACAGTAGGAATACTTTTACGTCATAAGATTTATACACTGGTTCTCCAAAAAAAACCCTCAGTGGTTTACAAAAAAAGATGAGACAACGAGGAAAGTTAACAACCATGTAAGACTTTTGCAAAAGTTAGAACAAAAATAGACTAAAGACAGATAAAAAAACTCGCACCAGCTTTCTAAACATCTGGGTAAGCTGGTCGAAACAGAAATGTTTTTAACAGGCACTGAAAAGAGGACGGTGAAGGCGCCTGCTTGGTGTCAATATGGGATGCTGGTTAGACCAGTTCTCCGGAAGAGGAAAAATGCCTTCTGCTGATCCTGTTCTCCACCAGTCTGAACCGCAACCTGGGGATACTGGACTCGCGTGGTCCAGTGTCCAGAACCCGCTTGGTGAGTCCCTGCGCTGCGCTGCTAACCGGAATGGTGCGGTGCGGGGACTCTCTTCTGTGGCATCAGAAATCACACCTGCACATGTGCTGACCCGCACAGACGCCGGAAATTGCGGGTGCATGCGCTCAGGCACGCTCATTATCTGGCCCACAGAGGGGGCTCTGCAGGACTGATCCAGCCCAGGAAAGGTAAACCTGTTGGAAACACGCCCGGGAAGGCCACCAACTTCTGAAGACTCTGGGGTGTCTCTCTGGTGCTCACTCTCTGGCTATAAATCTCCCTCAGTCCAGAGAGACCGGTGATAAGCGACCCCCTCTCTCCTGAGAGGAGCACACTTGTCTTCTGGCATATCATTGCAGAAGAAAGATTCAGTAGCTCTAAAACTATTTTACAGTCTGTGTATAGAGAATCCATCAGCACATCTGTGCTCTTTGAGCACCAGTACACAACAGCAACACTTTCAGAAGTGAAACTAACTTCCAACAGTACTCAGACTTCCTGTCTCACGCTCACTCAGACACTCACATGATGTACACAAAACAGAGTGCTACTGCTGGAGCAGCACAGATGGATAAAAATCCTAACACCAACCCCTGTGCCAGACCATTTGTCTATCCAGCTCAGCATTTTATTTTAAAAATCTGATTTAAATTTTTAAAAAATCAGATTTAAATAAATAAAATCAGATTTAAATTTAAAAATCTGATGATTATGATGATGATGATTTTTATCCATCCTGTTCTCTACCACTGAACCATGCCAATTGCCCCCCGCCACACAACGGTCTTTATCTCATTCAGATCCAGCCCTCTAAGCATTTGATCAGCGACATTTGTAAGTCCTTTGCTGCTGAGGTTCTACTCAAGTTTTTAATGAAGCCGAAGGCTCAATTGCAAGGAATCTCGGACTGGACTGCCACATCCTCCTAACATTTGCAGAGGCCAAAACCAGCTTGGAAGAGGAGCTGTGAGCCAGATGTCCTTTATCGAGCGCATTTCATCTCGAGACTTACATTTTGCAACATCTCGGTATCAGGTTTCAGAACATCAACAAGTGCAATCTTTTGGGAACACGCTGACCTGTGATGGTATAAATATGTACCATCACAGTCCCTGAAGCTGAGAAACAAAAATTCTCCGCTGAAGGGAAGTAACAGATGCTCAGAAACATGCCAAGGAGGTGGATGGGAGCCTTGGGCTTGATTCCTTGGCACACTTTCCTAGGAGTAGGTACCCACTGAACACAGTGGGGCTTACTTCAGAGTAAACAGGCCCAAGACTGCAGTGGAGATATAGAACATAGCCATTGTGACTAGCAGCCATTGATCTCCATCTCCTCCTAATTTTTTAAACCATCTAGGTTGGCAGCTGCAGCTGCCTCCTGCACAAGTGAGTTCCACAGTTTAACAAGGCCCTGTGTGAAAAAGTCCTTCCTTTTATCTGTCCTGAATAATAATAATAATAATAATAATAATAATAATAATAATAATTTATTATTTGTACCCCGCCCATCTGGCTGGGTTTCCCCAGCCACTCTGGGCAGCTTCCACAGAGACCAAAAATACACTAAAATGTCACACATTAAAAACTTCCCTGAACAGGGCTGCCTTAAGATGTCTTCTGAATGTCAGGTAGTTGTTTATTTCCTTGACATCTGATGGGAGGGCGTTCCACAGGGCGGGCGCCACTACCGAGAAGGCCCTCTGCCTGGTTCCCTGTAGCTTTACTTCTCGCAATGTGGGAACCGCCAGAAGGCCCTCAGCGCTGGACCTCAGCGTCCGGGCAGAACGATGGGGGTGGAGACACTCCTTCAGGTATACTGGGCTGAGGACATTTAGGGCTTTAAAGGTCAACACCAACACTTTGAATTGTGCTCGGAAACATACTGGGAGCCAATGTAGGTCTTTCAAGACCGGTGTTATGTGGTCTCGGCAGCCGCCCCCAGTCACCAGTCTAGCTGCCGCATTCTGGATTAGTTGTAGTTTCCGGGTCACCTTCAAAGGTAGCCCCACGTAGAGCACATTGCAGTAGTCCAAGCGGGAGATAACTAGAGCATGCACCACTCTGGCAAGACAGTCCTCGGGCAGGTAGGGTCTCAGCCTGCGTACCAGATGGAGCTGGTAGACAGCCGCCCTGGACACAGAATTGACCTGTGCCTCCATGGACAAAATGACTCCCAGGCTGTGCACCTGGTCCTTCAGGGGCACAGTTACCCCATTCAGGACCAGGGAGTCCTCCACACCAGCCCGCTCCCTTTCCCCAAAAAACAGTACTTCTGTCTTGTCAGTAATCTGCCAACCTCCAGCTTCATTGCATGTCCTCGAGTTCTAGTGTTATGGAAGGAAGAAAACCCTGTCCACTTTCTACCCGCCACGTATAATTTCAGACGCTTTTCTATCATGCCACCCATTTACACACTTTCCCCTCCAAACTAAAAAAAAATATCCCAAATGCTGCAACCTTTCATCACAGGGGAGCCACCAGTTGAAAAACCTGCCTTCCGAAAAACCTGTTTTGTTGTAAACACGCAGAGCCGGAGAAAACATGCTGTTAAAAACAAGAGAGCGTTTTGCCTGGATTCCCGTGAATCTTACCCAGTGACATTGTAGTTCAGAAACAAGCCTTTCACCCACTGCTTCCTAAAACTCTAGTAAATAAGCAAAGCTGTGGAACCACACCCTAAAGCTCTGTTTGCTTTCCAGTAAGAGTGTGCTAAGCTTCATATACATTTTAGATCCCAGTCCTGAGCAGGAACCTGGTTAATCATTCCCTCTGACTTTGCTTGGCCAAGCCGCCTTATCAACATGAGGCCACAACATGGGAGACTTCCCAGGTATATGGTGGTACCTCTGGTTGAGAACAGGATCCGTTCCGGAGGCACGTTCGCAACATGAAAAGAATGCAACCCGCAGTGGCGCGTCTGCACATGCGTGGGTTGCGATTCACGGCCTCTGCGCATGCTCGTGATGTCATTTTGCGCTTCTGCGCATGCACGAGCGGCGAAACCCGGAAGTAACCCTTTCCGGTACTTCCGGGTTGCCACGGGACGTGACCTGAAAGAACGTAACATGAAGCAGATGTAACATGAGGTATGACTGTGCTAGCGTAAATTATTTTTTTATTTAAATAGTCCTATTTAAAAAGAAGAAAAGATAGAGCCCTGCATTTGGTGGCTTTCTGATACAGTCATACCTCGGGTTACAGTTGCTTCAGGTTGAGTGTTTTCAAGTTGCGCTTCGTGGTAACCTGGAAGTACAGTGGTACCTCGGGTTACATATGCTTCAGGTTACATACGCTTCAGGTTACAGACTCCGCTAACCCAGAAATTGTATCTCGGGTTAAGAACTTTGCTTCAGGATGAGAACAGAAATCGTGCTCCGGCGGTGCGGCAGCAGCAGGAGCTAAAGTGGTGCTTCAGGTTAAGAACAGTTTCAGGTTAAGAACGGACCTCCGGAACGAATTAAGTACGTAACCAGAGGTACCACTGTAATGGAACGCATTACTTCCAGGTTCTGCCGCTTGCGCATGCGCAGACGCTCAAAATGACTTCACATGCATGCGCAGAAGCAGTGAATCGCAACCAGCACACACGCAAACGTGGGTTGCGTTCTCTTCAGGATGCGAACAGGGCTCCAGAACGGATCCCGTTCGCATCCGGATGTACCACTGTACAGTGGTACCTCGGAAGTCAAACGGAATCCGATCCTGAAGTCCGTTCGACTTCCAAAATGTTCGGAAACCAAGGCGTGGCTTCTGATTGGCTGCAGGAAGCTCCAGCAGCCAATCGGAAGCCGCAGAAGCCACATCAGACATTTGGGTCCCAAAGAACGTTCACAAACCGGAACACTCACTTCCAGGTTTGCGGCATTCGGTAGTCAAAATGTTCGACTTGCAAGGTGTTTGGGATCTAAGGCACGACTGTATGTAAAGGCCGGCATTAGAAACTCAGATACAGTGGTGCCTCGCAAGACGAAATTAATTCGTTCCGCAAGTTTTTCCTTCTTGCGAGTTTTTAGTCTTGCGAGGCACGGTTTCCCATAGGAATGCATTGAAAATCAATCAATGCGTTCCTGCAAGGGAAGGGGCAGCGGGGAGAATCGCTTCTCGCCGTTGCCGCCCCTTGGTTCAAAAGGGGTCCGGGGACAGAGGGGAAGGCGTGTGCGCGCCTTCCCCTCTGTCCCCTTCTTTTGAAGCAAGGGGCGGAGGGGAGAAGATCGCTTCTCCCCGTTGCCGCCCCTTGGTTCAAAAGGGGTCCGGGGACAGAGGAGAAGGCGCACGCGCGCCTTCCCCTCTGTCCCCGGAGATTGCGGGGCTGGCAACGGGGAGAAGCGATCTTCTCCCCGCCGCCCCTTGCTTCAAAAGAGGTCCGGGGTGCAGGGGCAAGCGTCGTTTTGCGAAGCAAGCCCATAGGGAAATTCATCTTGCGAGTTTTTCGTCTCGCGAGGCATTCGTCTTGCGGGGCACCACTGTATGTAAGCTAAGTGTCAAATGGTTCCTAAAACCAGGGTTACAGTCACCAAAATGGAATGTCCACTTGCCACTTTGCAGCCAGAGTGCTCGAAAGGTGTATTTTTCAACCTGGCTTTCTGGTTTCTGAAATTCACTCCGATTGTGCAGATAAAATATGATGGGTAGAATTCTACAGGATGTGCTGCTAGTGTGTGGAAATAGTCAAGATCCAAGAATCTCCAGGCATGCGACTACAGATGGTGGAGACATCAGGTGCCCCTGGGACATCTTCACTTAGTCACAACCAGCCGATAGCCAGCTGCAAAATGGGCCTGGTGAATTTCAAACACTGGTAAAGACCTGAAGAACTCTGCACCTGATTAACTGGCAAGCCAGCTGCCTGTCCTTCTAAAGACCTGGTAGATTGCAGGAATGCCCTGATAAGTCTTGTTGGTGGCAGCACAGTGATAAAGACCATTGCATGACAGTGACCCACCAAAAAGCATTTTCTGCTGTTGCGCCTGTTGTGTTCCATAGGACACACCATCAGTGACGCAACGAACTACATTTTTGGTCCCATGGAAATGATGTGCTCTTCTTCTCCTCCTCCTTCTTCTTCTCTTTCTTCAGCGATCACTCCTAGTCAAGTAAGATTGTCTTCCATAAACACAATCTTAACAGTTACAGATAGGTAGCCGTGTTGGTCTGCCATAGTCAAAATAAAAAAATTCCTTCCAGTAGTTATCTGAAGAAGTGTGCATGCACACAAAAGCTCGTACCAAGAACTAACTTAGTTGGTCTTTAAGGTGCTACTGGAAGGAATTTTTTTT
The DNA here is from genome assembly GCF_965113315.1 of Podarcis vaucheri. Taxonomy (NCBI): domain Eukaryota; kingdom Metazoa; phylum Chordata; class Lepidosauria; order Squamata; family Lacertidae; genus Podarcis; species Podarcis vaucheri. The sequence goes on from NC_138752.1 coordinate 50,923,553, forward strand.
ATTTTGACAATCTTAACAATGAGTCCATAAGCAACTGTGAAGGCCAATTCTGGATCCACACATCCTTCCACAGGGGGGGACATAGGTTTCCAGGCGTGAGCTGATCATGGTGAGGATTTGCCAAGCATGTCTTCCTCTTAGCACATTTCTCCCTTGTGTTCTGAGTTCGAGTGTCTTCAAAGTCCATGACACCTTTGGTAAAGGTTGTTCTCCAACTGGAGCGCTCGCAGGCCAGTGTTTCCCAGTTGTCTGTGTTTATACAGTGGTACCTCTGGTTGCGAACGGGATCCATTCCAGAGCACCGTTCGCAACCAGAGCAGAACGCAACTCGTGTCTACACGTCTGCTACACGTCTGCACACTTCTGAGCATGTGCGTGACGTCATTTTGAGCGTCTGCGCATGCGCAAGTGGAGAAACCTGGAAGTAACCCTTCCGGTACTTCCAGGTTGCTGCAGGACGCAACCTAAAAATGCTCAACCTGAAGCAAACAAACACGAGGTATGACTGTACTACATTTTTTTTAGATTTGCCTTGAGAGAGTCTTTAAATCTCTTTTGTTGACCACCAGGATTACGCTTTCCATTTTTAAGTTTGGAATAGAGTAGTTGCTTTGGAAGACAATAATCAGGCATCCGCACAACATGACCAGTCCAATGAAGTTGATGTTGAAGCATCATCGCTTCAACACTGGAGATCTTGGCTTCTTCCAGTACACTGGCATGAGTTCACCTGTCTTCCCAAGTGATGTGTAAAAATTTTTGGAGAGCCCACTCACGGTGACAAGGTGATGATCCAGTGAGTGAGAACTGATGTGCCATCACTGAGCTATCACTCCCTGCAATGCAGGAATGTCAACTGAATCTCAACCTTTCTGAGCTATATCAGACAGGAACAGGCTATGAGCAGGGCAGGTCCAGAGGGTTCTTGCCAAACTTCCAGTCAGTTCTCTAGGGCTCCTGCCCTCCCACCGCCAGGGCTTCTGAGCGCTTTCATCCGAGTACATAAAGGCAAAGGGATCATAGAATCATAGAGTTGGAAGAGACCACAAGGGCCATCGAGTCCAACTCCCTGCCAAGCAGGAAACACCATCAGAGCACTCCTGACATAGGGTTGTCAAGCCTCTGCTTAAAGACCTCCAAAGTAGGAGACTCCACCACACTCCTTGGCAGCAAATTCCACTGTCGAACAGCTCTTACTGTCAGGAGGTTCTTCCTAATGTTTAGGTGGAATCTTCTTTCTTGTAGTTTGGATCCATTGCTCCGTGTCCGCTTCTCTGGAGCAGCAGAAAACAACCTTTCTCCCTCCTCTATGTGACATCCTTTTATATATTTGAACATGGCTATCATATCACCCCTTAACCTCCTCTTCTCCAGGCTAAACATGCCCAGCTCCCTTAGCCGTTCCTCATAAGGCATCGTTTCCAGGCCTTTGACCATTTTGGTTGCCCTCCTCTGGACACGTTCCAGTTTGTCAGTGTCGTTCTTGAACTGTACAAGAAGGATCTCGCACCTTCTCCCAGTACAAGCAGCAAGAACTTCCCCAGCCAGCACTGACCAGCGGAAGTGCACCAAGAGTATTTGGGTTAAAAAGCTTATGCAGCCATGAGAGGAACAGCGGGCAGAGCCAGATGACCGGGCCCTTCAACCTCTGATTAATGCAGAACAAGGCACCCAGTTGTTATTTTTAAATAGTTGCTTGCCAGGAACAAGATGGCTTGCGAGGCACAGAATCATCTCATCACAGGCTTTCAAGATCACCCAGCCAACACTTCCTGTAGGGAAGAAACTGCTCCCACTTGCCAGATGGGGGCCTAGATCAGTGCTGGTGAACCTGCAGCCCACTGGGTGCAGCTGAACTACAACTCCCACCAGCCCTGGCTATGCAGGCTGGGGCTGGTGGGACTTATAGTTCTGTAGCGCCTGGAGGGTCAGAGGTTATCCACCCTGGCCTAGGTAACCAGCAGAGTTGTTGCAATAATAGCGGACCTAGGTTTGCATGCCATAGGATTTTGACACTTGAGGTGTATGCTTTTTTAAGACCTGCATTATTTTTGCAATTTTAAGTTGTTTAATCTGTTTCTCAGCATTGTGTACTATTGTGTTTCAATATTCATGCTGTGTTTTAATTGCACACCGCCCTGGGGCCTTAGGGTGAAGGGCGGGTTAATAAGCAGTAATAGTAATGTTGCGGGCATCTCTGTCTCGAAAGACAATGGAGGGCGCCTCCAGGGGTGAAGTCAAACTGCTGCATTTGCAGCACTAAAGTCAGCTTCCTGGGGCGCATGCCTGGGCTGTGTTTTTGGAGGTTCAGGGCTGCCCAGACGACAAGATCCTCTCTCAGCCTCACTGATGTGGTCCAAAGGAAAGCAGATTAAGAAGTTTGGCTGCAGCTGGGCTGCAGGCGTTGCCAGAAGGAGGCATACAGTGGTACCTCAGGTTAAGAACTTAATTCGTTCTGTAGGTCCGTTCTTAAACTGAAACTGTTCTTAACCTGAAGCACCACTTTAGCTAATTGGGCTTCCTGCTGCTGCCACCACGCCGCCGCTGCACTATTTCTGTTCTCATCCTGAGGTAAAGTTCTTAACCCAAGGTACTATTTCTGGGTTAGCGGAGTCTGTAACCTGAAGCATCTGTACCACTGTACAAGGGGCCATCCAACTGTCTTAGGGAAACTGCTTCAGATTTGGATAGTGTTTACTCCCTAGTATTTTCTTCTCCTGATTATGTCCTGCAAGGCAGCACAGGTTTAGGATCAGAGTTGTCCTTCTCCTAGATGACTACCTTCCCAGGTTGAAGAACCCAACAACAACAATGACTGAGAGCGGCCACCGAGACCATATAACACCGGTCCTGAAAGACTTACATTGGCTCCCAGTAGGTTTCCAAGCCCAATTCAAAGTGCTGGTGCCAACCTTGAAAGCCCTAAACGGCCTCGGTCCTGTATACCTGAAGGAGTGTCTCCACCCCCATCGTTCTGCCTGGACACTGAGGTCCAGCTCCGAGGGCCTTCTGGTGGTTCCCTTGCTGCGAGAAGCCAAGTTACAAGGAACCAGGCAGAGGGCCTTCTCAGTGGTGGTGCCTCACATTAGATGTCAAGGAAATAAACAACCATCTGACGTTTAGAAGACATCTGAAGGCAGCCCTGTTTAGGGAAGTTTTGAATGACGGATGTTTTAATGTACTTTTAATCTTTTGTTGGAAGCTGCCCAGAGTGGCTGGGGAAACCCAGCTAGATGGGCGGGGTATAAATAATAAATTATTATTATTATTATTATTATTATTATTATTATTATTATTATTATGATAGTTCTTGCTTTGAAGAAATCCACTCCATATGCCCATACAAAACACATAACTTCCCCAAAGAATCTTGGGAGCTGTGGCTTCCCTCGAGTTAGAATTCTCAGCTCTCTTAACAAACTACAGTACCCAGGATTCCTTGGGGGAAGCCCTGTGCTTGAAAGGTAGCAATGTTTCTGAAGCCCAGTTGCTGGAATATTCAGGAGGGGAGAGGGCTCTTGTGCACAAATCCTGCTTGCAGATTACCCACAGGCTGGCCACTGTTGAGAACCGGATGCTAGACTTGATGAGCCATTGGCCTGATCCAGCAGCCCATTCTTACGTTCTTTGATGTGTGCTGAAGATGCTTTAAATGCATGCTGTGGATCTGCTCTTAGTCCCTGGAACTGCCAGCTGAAAGGTTCAGGTCAGAGGCAGCAGGGAAGACATTTCTGTATGCTCGAAATCCAGGAGAGCTGCTGCCAGCCAGAGCATGGTATACTGAGCCCAACAGAGTAATGGTCTGTCTTAACAGCAGGCAGCTTTGTACCTTCAGCTGAAGCTGAGGAAATCGCTCAGCTCTCGTCCCTGGACTTGAAGGCAAGCCAATGTTTGTTGTTGTTTAGTCTTTTAGTCGTGTCCGACTCTTCGTGACCCCCTGGACCAGAGCACGCCAGGCACTCCTGTCTTCCACTGCCTCCCGCAGTTTGGTCAGACTCATGCTGGTAGCTTCGAGAACACTGTCCAACCATCTCGTCCTCTGTCATCCCCTTCTCCTTGTGCCCTCCATCTTTCCCAACATCAGGGTCTTTTCCAGGGAGTCTTCTCTTCTCATGAGGTGGCCAAAGTATTGGAGCCTCAGCTTCAGGATCTGTCCTTCCAGTGAGCACTCAGGGCTGATTTCCTTCAGAATGGAGAGGTTTGATCTTCTTGCTGTCCATGGGACTCTCAAGAGTCTCCTTCAGCACCATAATTCAAAAGCATCAATTCTTTGGCGATCAATGTTTATGGGCTCTTAAAAACCTGGGGCACAGCCCCTTATCACAGATTTGCACCGATTAATTTATACAAACAGAGGCAAATGTAGGGTTTTTTCCGAGCGAATTCAGAGCAGAAGGTAGCTGGGATCTCATTAGCAGTGCACTTCACAGTATGCCAGGGATCCCTGTAAGAAAAGTTTTTTAAAACATTCTTTTTTGGAGGGTTGGGTGGGGTGATTAAAGGCTCAGGATAAAAGACACAGAGCACAGTCCCACTGGGCTATGCCAGCTCCAAGAGTATAACTTAGGCTTCAGAAAGTTTAAGTGCATTCTCCCCCAAGTCTTATTTAAAGCCACATTTTGGAACATCATGGTGCCATCTTCAAACCAAAGCAGCTGAAATCAGTGTGCCTTTCTATTGGGTAAACCCAAGAAGGATTGTGGTCCACAAACATATATTTAGAACCAAGCACCACCGAAACCAAGGAGACTGGAATCCAGCCTCAAAATGTGTTTACTCAGAAGCAAATGCCGCTGGTTCCCATGGGGCTGACTTTTCAGTTAAGTACATCTTGAATGCGCAGCCTAAAGCATACACAATTTCCTTTGGATTAAGCCCCCCAAAGCCCTTACACGGATTTTTCAAAACATCTTATATACGCCACTCAATTCAGACAATGCTGAAACACTTCTCGAGGGGATAACTTAATTCACCTGCTTAATTTTATTCCAAAAACCCTTAATTTTATTAGAGAGCCTCAAAGTGGCACCTGCATCAAGATAACATATTCTTCATGTTCAATCTGTGAATTAATCAACTACAAGCAGATGGCTAGCATATTAAAGGGTGTTTAATGAGCTGCCCTTCTTTCTTCAGTGAAAGATATCAGGACTGGGACCTAAATATCATTTAACATAAATTAATTACCTCTTTCCGCGCTTAAACCCTTATGTTCGCACAGCTTTATACAAGACGGCCATTGCTTCCTCCCAAATGGAAGCTGCCTGCAGAACCTAAAATATTTCTTCATACAGAATGCTGGAATTCAATTTAACACGACTGAGGGCGGACTTCATAATTTAGGACTACATTTACCTACGAGTAAGCCTATTGGGATGCAAGTGGCGCTGTGGGTTAAACCACAGAGCCTAGGACTTGCCGATCAGAAGGTCGGCAGTTCGAATCCCCGCGACAGGGTGAGCTCCCGTTGCTCGGTCCCTGCTCCTGCCAACCTAGCAGTTCGAAAGCACATCAAAGTGCAAGTAGATAAATAGGTACTGCTCTGGCGGGAAGGTAAATGGCGTTTCCGTGTGCTGCTCTGGTTTGCCAGAAGCGGCTTAGTCATGCTGGCCACATGACCCGGAAGCTGTATGCCGGCTCCCTCAGCCAATAAAGCGAGATGAGCACCGCAACCCCAGAGTCAGTCACAACTGGACCTAATGGTCAGGGGTCCCTTTACCTTTAAGCCTCAGAGAGCTGCCAGGGGAGAGAGGATTTACTTCTGAGTCGGATTGGGCTTCAAGTGTCAGACTTTGGTTTTTAAACTCCGGTGGTTTACTTCCTCATGTACTGCATAAACTATGGAACTCACTTCGGCAGGAGACAGTGATGGCTGCCAAGATGGATGACTTTAAAAGAGGAGCAGACAGATTCATGGAGGATGAGGTTCTCAGCGGCTGCTAGTCATGATGGCTCTGCCCTGTCTCCACAGTCGGAGGCAGCAAAGCTTCTGAATACCAGTTGCTGGAAGCCACAGGAGGGAAGAGGGGTCTTGGGTTCGAGTTCTGCTTGTAGGTTTCCTACAGGGGCACCTGGTTAGCCACTGTGAGAACAGGATACTGGACCAGGCGGGCCGTTGGCCGGACCCAGCAGGTTCTTCAGATGTTCTTTCTACTCTTATGGTGTCTAACTTTGCTCTCAAAACAAGAGTTTTGCACTGCTGTGTTTTTTTAAAAACAAATACAGTGGTACCTCTGGTTACAGACGCTTCAGGTTACAGACTCCGCTAACCCAGAAATAGTACCTCGGGTTAAGAACTTTGCTTCAGGATAAGAACAGAAATCGTGCTCCAGTGGCGCGGCAGCAGCAGGAGGCCCCATTAGCTAAAGTGGTGCTTCAGGTTAAGAACAGTTTCAGGTTAAGAATAGACCTCTGGAACGAATTAAGTACTTAACCCGAGGTACCACTGTATATGCCCCGCTTTTTCCTTGCAGGCAAACCCAACCAACTTAATAACAAAGGTAAACAATGTATTTAACACCCAGAACAAATGCTACAGCAACCTTACATATAAAGAAATTATTTCACCTTTTGATACTCAAGTTCTGTTGTGTGTTGCATTTAAAAAATAAAATAAAAGTAGTGCTGTTGGTATACCATTCCTGTTCTAAAAACAAAAGCCACACTCCCAAAGTTCTCCAAGAACTCTAAAAACACCAAGCGTTTATAGGATTGAAAGTGCATACGTCAACACAAACAAACTTTCTATGGCTGAATCCTTATAAAGCTAGTTGCTTGTGGAAAAGATGGGACCAGTGACAGCCGGCGCCCCATAGGCCTGGGGTGGGGGAGGCAAGGCGGCCCAGCAGTAGGTGGCACTAGAGAGCCAAGTAATTCTAATTTTATCCCCATCCTCCTCCTCTGTAAGGGCAACATTGAGATGGAGGAAGAGGCGTTTGACAGCTTGTGCGACTCCCTGAACTGGTTGTAAACAAGGAGACAGAGGTGGCGAGTTGAGGCTGGTGGGGCGATGCCCCCTTCTTCTGAATGGGCCAGCCTCCACTGAGATCTATAGGCTATGAGAAATTAGATCGGAAAGCCAGTTTGAGTAGAAAGCAGGGCTGGGGAGACTTAAGAGAGGTCATGTGGCATAGAAATCCATGCAGATGGGGAGACTGGTCTTACACACTGCTGGTTGTCAGAAAGAGAGGGAGAAGAATAACATGAGAACCACGGTGGTTTTACTGATTAGTGTCCCCGACTACTGGGGCCTGGAAGCCCAGGGTTCAAATGCACACACTTGGCCGTGAGCTCAGTGGGTGACCCTCGGACCTGCCACAGACACCCGGTCTACCTCACAAAGTTGTTGTGAGGATTACATGAAGAGAGAACCATGGACGCCGCTTGGAGAAACAGGTGGGCTGTAACTGAATCCCCCAAAGTAAACCACCGCCCCCAGCTGGCTCCGCTACAGAAACGTCAACAATCAGAAGTGTTGGGTTGAAATAGCTACTCATCAAAAAGAAAACTTCCCGTTTCCCATGGAACTTCTCAAACGTCTCCAAGGAGCGCGGCGCGTTTCCAAGTTTGGGCTAAAGAGGGGCAGCCTCGTTTGGGGACCTGTCTGCTTCTTTCTTTCTTTTTTGCCCAGTCCTGCCGAGATCTCTCTCTCTAGGGCCGCTCTCGCCCCACCTGCCCCCCCCCCCCGGGCCAGGAAGGTCTCTTCCTCCTCCTCCTCCCGGCCGCGCGCCCCCTTACTCACCTGCGTCCGGCGCGCAACAGGAGCGCACGGGCGGAGGCGCAGCTCCAGGAAGCGCGGCGCTTTCCCAGCGCGGCTGCTTCCTCTTCTCGTCCCATCCGGCCCCGGAGAGCCCTCCCTCGGCAGTACCTCCACCTGGCTTCCTTTCCCCAGAGACTCCTCCTTCTCCTTCTCCTCCTCCTCCCTCCTGCTCAGTCCCAGCCTCGCCGGCCTTTGCTGTTTGCGCGTCTCCCTGGAGATGGCCCCCAAACGTCGCCCGGCACCTGGGCGCTCCTTCCGCGGCGCCGCCTGCTTCCCTTCCCAGCCGCACCTGGCGCAGGTGCGCACGGAACGGAGAGCCCAGCCAAGACGGGGGTAGCGATTCTTTCCACATTTCTTGGACGAGTCAAGTGCGGGGCGAAGGCAGGAGGAGACAATGGTTGCTTATTTGTTGTTTTCTTTTTCTTTTTCCCATGCCTCCAAGTTGATCAAAGTGGCACACATAACTCCACCGTTTTATCCTCGCACAACAACCCTGAGAGGTAGCCTGTGATGGGCCGAAGGTCAGCCAGGGAGCTTAATGGCCGAGTGGGGATTTGAACCCTGGTCTATCAAGTTTTAAGGCAACGCTCTTGCTAGTACAGTGGTCCCTCAGGTTACATACGCTTCAGGTTACAGACTCTGCTAACCCAGAAATAGTGCTTCAGGTTAAGAACTTTGCTTCAGGATGAGAACAGAAATTGTGCTCCGGCGGCGCGGCAGCAGCGGGAGGCCCCATTGGCTAAAGTGGTGCTTCAGGTTAAGAACAGTTTCAGGTTAAGAACGGACCTCCGGAACGAATTAAGTACTTAACCTGAGGTACCACTGTATAGCCTACTGGCTGACTAAGGTGGCAAGGCACACAGCTGATCTTTGAGAACAATGTTGCACAAAAGGGGTCTGGTTGGAGCTGTGAGCTGACAAGGGGCCGCTCCACATGGTACATTTAAAGCTCATCCAATGCACATTGAAAGCATATGACTTACCCCCCAGACTCCTGGGAACGGTTCAGGATGTTGGGAATTGTAATTCTGTGTGGAACTACAGTTCCCAGGATTCCTTGGGAGAAAGCCATGTGTTTTAAATGTGGTTTAAACATATAGTACTAATTCTTTTTAACCACTGAAAAGCCTTGGATTTACAGATACTGCAATTCAGAATAATTTCTACAGGAGAAAGAGTGGGCTTGTTCAGTGAGTGAATAACAGGACAAGAAGTTCTTTGAACTGGGAGAGCCTTACAAAGTTCACACAGAAGCATAATAATGTTTAACTCGCCTGTGGAAACATCTCAGAGGCTATTAAGAAGAAAAAGGATAACAAGAAGATCGAAAGATGGGATTGGTGAACACTAAAAGCAGCAGAAATATGAGATGACTGGACCCTTCCTGAACTCGAAGCATGGGGACCTCCAGCAAAAATTTATAATTTGGCAAAATATTTGGACTTTATGATATGTATTGGTATAATTTGGAATAATTAATGTGATATGATTGGATTGTTAAATGGAAAACTCAATAAAAATATTTTTTTAAAAAAGAAGTTATTTGAACTGTGTTTGTTTGCAGTAGCATTCCTGTGAGATAAGTTTGAAGAGGACGCAGCTTTAATTTCGGAAATGCCATATATATGTGTGTATATATATATATATGTGTGTGTGTGTGTGTGTGTGTGTGTGTGTGTGTAAATGCCATATATATATGTAAAGAAGTGCTTTATTCTGTCCATTCTGAGCCTACCACAAATCAGCTTCTTTGGCTCCCCAACCCCACCCCTGCCCAGCCAGTTCCAGGGCTGTGTGAGAAGGCAAACAGTTTAGGAACAAAGGGAGCTGTTTTGTACCAAGTCAGACCATTATTACATCTTGCTCAGTAATTACTAGCACTGACTGGCAGCAGAGAAAGAAACCTGCTGACTGCCATTTACTGTACTTCCTCCTGCCTTTAGTTTTCTGTTGCTGATTACACTTTGCTCCTTCCCCTCTTCCTTTCTCCTGGTTTGATGTTTCACAGGAAGCCAGACTTGCTGTTCCAGTCCCACCCCCTCTACCCTGCCTTCTCAAGATACTCTTCTTGGGAAAGGCGTTATTGTAGACCTACCTCCTGGCACTTGGTGTCTAATAAAAACATCATCCAAGTGGGTTGCATCTCTGCATCGTATTTGAATGCCAAAGAATCCAAATCATTGCCAAAAGCAAGAATCCTAGTCCTCATTGTTTGGGAAGTGCTTAATCGTGGGGACATCTGAACTGATGTCCCAGTGAAATTTAAATGGATTTCATTGCTACTGGGACATCTTCGTTACTGGACAGCACTGAAGGGAGACAGCTTTGCTCTGGAGTGCGAGACAGCTTCCCAAGCAGAAGAACGTACAGCCTACTGAGTGTAACTTTGCTATTTCCCTTGTTCAACAGATTTGATCCCCAAATTTCTCCTCAAAATCCTCTCCGGTGATTTCTGAAGTAATGATTAGTGGAACCTCGGTTTTCAAATGTAGTCGGTTCGACTTCCAAGGCACGTTCGAAAACGGAAGCATTCACTTCTTGGTTTTCGGTGTTCGGCTTCCAAAACATTCGGCAGCCGAGACGTTCAAAAACCGAGGTTCCACTGTATGAAGAATATGAGAGCCTTTTAGATCAGGCCAATGATTCATCTAGTCACAGAATCAGAGAGATGGAAGGGACCATGAGAGTAATCTTTGCCCAATGCAGGACTCGAACCCATGAGATTCAGAGTCTCGTACTCTGCCGACTGAGCTGTCCCAGGGATCAGCATCATGTTCTCGCAGTGGTCAGCTGGATGCTATAATACAGCAAGAGCTATAATAATAATAATAATTTATTATTTGTACCCCGCCCATCTGGCTGGGTTTCCCCAGCCACTCTGGGCGGCTTCCACAGAGACCAAAATACACTAAAATGTCACGCGTTAAAAACTTCCCTGAACAGGGCTGCCTTAAGATGTCTTCTGAATGTCAGGTAGTTCTTTATCGCTTTGACATCTGATGGGAGGGCGTTCCACAGGGTAGGTGCCACTACCGAGAAGGCCCTCTGCCTGGTGCCCTATAACTTGGCTTATCGCAGTGAGGGAACCACCAAAAGGCCCTCGGCGCTGGACCTCAGCGTCCGGGCAGAACTATGGGGGTGGAGACGCTTCTTCAGCTAGTAGCTATAAATTTATTATTATTATTATTATTAGACAAATTCATAGAGGAGAGGGCTTATCAACACCCCTCAGCCATGATGGCTTTGCCTTGCCCCCAGACTTGGAGGTTGTAATGTTTCTGAATACCATTTGCTGAAAGCCCCAGGAGTGTGTTGATCTTGTGGTCAGATCCTGCTTGCGTGTGAACAGCATGCTGGACTAGATAGGCCAGGGGCCTGATCCGGCACGCTCCCCTTACGTTTGTGTCAAGATGCAGAGCAGGCTCCCACTTCACCCGTCGGTCATGATCACTGCATAACCTCAAAGGTTCTCCCGGCATTTGGAACGCATCCCAAAGTCACCACTTCCAGAGAACCAGCGAGGTGACAGATTGCTTTGCAGAGACTGTCAGATCGATGGGCCTGCTTTTCTATGCCTCGCACACGTCTCGGCCTGAATTACGGCGCTGCTGCGGCGCGGTGATGGACGCTTAGGTGCCACATAATTCCTTCCTGGCAATCGCTTGTCCAATTTGTAACTTGCAGAGGCGCCATAAAACACCCGTTTAATTGACTGCATCTGGACGCATCAGCTGCCCGAAAGAGGCTGCCAGATTTCGGGTCCCTCGGCAGCCTCCGAAGGCAGAGTGACAACAGTGATTATGGCGTCTCCGTCTTCCAAGCGAGTTGCAAGATTTAATCTTCGGTCGACGCGCAATTGCAAGCTGCAGGGGAGACGGGGTAGAAGTCCACGCCCAGTTTCTGGGATGGAGAGCCACCCGAACATAACACCGGGGGAAAATCTCATGCAACAGAAAATGGGGGAAAAAAATTGTTCCCCAGTATACTGTGTATAGAAAGGACGCGGGTGGCGCTGTGGGTTAAACCACAGAGCCTAGGACTTGCTGATCAGAAGGTCGGTGGTTCGAATCCCCGCCACGGGGTGAGCTCCTGTTGCTTGGCCCCAGCTCCTGCCAACCTAGCAGTTCGAAAGCTCCTCAAACTGCAAGTAGATAAATAGGTACCACTCCAGTGGGAAGGTAAACGGCATTTCCGTGCGCTGCTCTGGTTCGCCAGAAGTGGCTTAGTCATGCTGGCCACATGACCCGGAAGCTGTATGCCGGCTCCCTCGGCCAATAAAGCGAGATGACCGCCGCAACCCCAAAGTCGGTTACAACTGGACCTAATGGTCAGGGGTCCCTTTACCTTTAATACGGTGTATCCCAAGGGAATACATTTTTTTGCATACCTCCAACTGTACATAGATACACATGTCATGTTCAATGCTATATAAGTCACTTACATTTATACTTATATTGAACTACTTTGGCTATGTGTTTAATAAAATATTGAATTCTTGTATTGTGAAAAACAAAGATTATGGTGAAAAGTGAAAAACATGAATTGCAAAAAAAACTAGAGCTTACAGAACAAAAGCAACTTCATATATGAAATCAGCACGTCAAAATTAGGTTAGAACAACTGCAGGCGTCAATGCAACAAAATTTTTGTTTCCCACTGTAATCATTAAGGCTGCAATCCAAACTCCTCCTACCTGGGAGTAAACTCCACTGAATTCAGGATGACTCACTTCTAAGTAGCCACGATCAGGATTGTGCTGTCCGGCTGCTACTCTCTGTGTACTTAACTGGGAGCAAGATGCAACTGGTAAGGTTGGTCTCTCTTGGAAGGAGCAGGTTGGTGTTTTGGGGTTACTCCTGGATCCAGTGTTATCACTGCAATACCTGTTTCCGGCTGTTTTGGACAGAGATTATTTGGCCACTGTATTCCATGCTCCATGGCAGCTTCCAGGCTGGATTACTGCAATGTGCTCTATGTGGGGCTGCTCTTGAAGACAGCTTGGAAACTTCAACTGGTCCAAAATGCAGCGGCCAAATTGCTAGCTGGAATTTCCTTCCAAATTTCATATACCCCATGTTTCAAAACAGTTGCATAGGTTGCCGGTTCACACCCAGGCCCATTTCAAGATGCTCACATTAGTATTTAAAGCCCTAAACAGAGGCATTATTCTGGGATGTGTCTGGAAGAACTGGGGACTAGGCAGCACAATCCTACACAGTCGTACCTTGGTTTTCAAAATGCCTTGGTACTCAAACAACTTGGAACCCAAACACTGCAAACCCAGAAGTGTTCCGGTTTGCAAACTTTTTTCAGAAGCCGAACATGCTCTGTTTTGAGTGCCATGCTGAGGTCTGTGTGTGGAACCCAGTTCAGCTACTAATTTGTTGACTGACTGTGTGACTGCAGTACATTGTTTATTGCTTTCATTTTATGGATCCATGGTCTCGTTACATAGTAAAACTCATGTTAAATTGCTGTTTTAGGGGTTGTTTTTCAAAGTCTGGAATGGATCAATGCATTTTGCATTACTTTCTATGGGAAAGTGTGCCTTGGTTTTGGAACGCTTTGGTTTTGGAACAGACTTCCAGAAAGGATTAAGTTTGAGAACCAAGGGACCACTGTATACAGGTCTACTCTGAAATAAAGCGATGCTGTGTTTAATGGGACAGTGTGTACTGGATTGTGGCCTTATTCATTTTAGAGAGAGAAGACAACATGCGAGGAAATGCCAGATATTAGATTGCATTCTCCCCCCCAATACCATGAAATTAACAGGAAACATTGTCTGCCTGCATGAACTCAAAACAATCACTTACTGGAGGCGTCGGGAGATTAAACATTGCATCAATACTATGCATCACCTCTATGGATTTTAATGCTTGTCGTTAAGCTGGCCGTTTGACAAATGCAACAGAGGTAATAATGCTATTATTGACTTGGAGTAATAAAAATTTATATTACAAAAATAAAAATAAAATTTAGGAGGGCGGGGAGTTTTTATGGGCTGCTTTATGAGCGTTTTCAGTGACTCCAGAGAAAGCGGCAGATAGCGATCGCTGCGGGAGTCAATACAAGAGGGCAGCAGATCCACAGCAAATCCATCAACCTGGTGGAGAAAGAGGAGCTCTGAACATTCAGGAAAGCTCGGTTATTTGGAAAATGCTACTAAGCCCCCACACCAGGATAACAGGGATATCAATCTGATAAGTTTCTTTGCACTATAATAATAAGCATCAAACACAGTAACTGTTGGCCAAGTATCTTGTAAGAGAACGGTGTCTTCGTCTTAACAATAATAGAACACAGTACAGTAGTACCTTCGTTCTCAAACACTTTGGTATTCAAACAACTTGGAACCCAAACACTGCAAACCCGGAAGTAAACGTTCTGGTTTGCAAACTTTCTTTGGAAGCCGAACGTGCTGTGTTTTGAGTATTATGCTTCTGATTTGAGTGTTCCACTGAGGTCTGTCTGCTTTTGCTATTTATTTTGCGTTTTTTCGGCTTTTTTGTTTTGTGACTGTCTGGAACCCAGTTCAGCTACTGATTGATTGATTGATTGATTGTGTGACTGCAGTACATTGTTTATTGCTTTCATTTTATGGATCAATCGTCTCGTTAGATAGTTGTTTTTAAAAGTCTGGATCGGATTAATCCATTTTGCATTACTTTCTATGGGAAAGCGTGCCTTGGTTTTGGAATGCTTTGGTTTTGGAACCGACTTCTGGAACGGAATAAGTTTGAGAACCAAGGTACCACTGTATTATTCCCTCTATTTCCAATGTCTGGAGTGTGAGCGCCATTCCTTATGTCCCCAAATCATCACCACTCATGCCAAAAAAAAGAAGAAGAAAAGGAGGAAATCCAGTTTGCAGGTGCACCAAAGAAAATGCTTAAGGGAGAGAACTCCAAAACAATCCAAGACCACAGAATGTTGACTGACAGAGGTTGCACTTTGTTAAAAGAGTTACTAGAAGACCCCTATTTCCCCCACTGACCATTCCCAGAGTTCCCTGGGAAGAGTGATTCATTGTTAAACTACATTGGCAATTGTAGCTCTGGGAGGGGAATAACGGAATCTCTTAGCACCTCTCAGCACCCTAAACAAACTAAAACTCCCAGCACTCTTTGAGGGAAGCCATGACTGTTTAAAGTGATATCATAGAGCTTCAAAAAATGTCTGGATGCGGTCCACGTTCTTCAGCACCCTTTCACATTACAAACTATTTCCTGCCCAATATATAACTGGAATTTGATACCAACTAAAAAAAACAAACACTTTAAAAAACGTGTTCGTCTTATGCTTCAAGTTGCTGTGGCAAAAATGCAACTCACATATTTGATAAGGAATAAAATTAAAAATTAGACGGCTTCAATCCAGCTGTTTGTAAGTACTTTCAAAAACATCCATTTCGACTGGATGGGTTGGAATTGCAATCTTAGGCACACTGACTCATAAGCAAATACTTCTGAACGCAGTGGAAATCTACTCTCAGTTAAGTGTATTTAGGATTGTGGCCTTAAGTGCCCATCTGGCTCTCAGCTAAAAAATTATAAAAAATTATATTAAAAAATTATTAGAAGATAAAGTCCCAACCAGAGAAGAATGGCAGATTAAGTTGATTGATTATGCTGAAATGGCAAAAATGACCGGAAGAATAAAAAACCAGGAAGACCAAAATTTCAAGAAAGAATGGGAATTTAAAAAAAAAATCTTAAAAACCACTGTAAACAGTTAAAAGTGTTAGTAGGATTGGAAGAACACTTGTAGTTTAATGGTGAATTTTGGATATAAAGGAGATGTAAAAGATCTGGATTATTATAAAAGATGCAAGAGGACATGATTAATAATAGGACCCACAAAAAGGAAGGCCAGGATATTCTTTGGAATCTTGTTTTTGTTGTATGTTGGATATGCGATTGTAAAACTGTAATTTGAAAAACTATATACATATACATTTACATATATAGCCCCCTGAAAAGTGAGCTGAAAGACTTCTTGAGAGGACAATCTATTTTGGCAGCTAAGGGGGAAGAGAGTTTGTGGGATGGGGGTTATTGGTCTGTTTTATTATTTATTTTGTGTTTCCCCATATTGTATTTTTTTATGTTGTGAACTGCCCTGTGATCTTCGGGCGGAAGGCGGTACAGTGGTGCCTCGCAAGACGAAAAGAATCCATTCTGTGATTCTCTTCGTCTAGCGGTTTTTTCGTCTTGCGAAGCAAGCCCATTGGCGGATTAGCGGATTAGCGCTATTAGCGGCTTATCTGCTAATCGGATCAGCTGATAAACGGCTTAGCGGCTTAGAAAAAGGGGGGGAGGGGAAAAAACCAGCAGGAATTCGCAAGACATTGTCGTCTTGCGAAGCAAGCCCATAGGAAATTCGTTTTGCGAAGCACCTCCAAAACGGAAAACTCTTTCGCCTAGTGAGTTTTCCGTCTTGCGAGGCATTCGTCTTGCGGGGCACCACTGTATGTATATTTTTGCAATATTTTGTTTGAGTCATCTGTCATTGATTCTGTTTTGTACACTGCAAATAACAATTAATAAAAGCCGTTTCGACTTCTTTCTCACAAATCTCTCATATAGGCCCAGCAAGAACAGACGAGCTTCGAAACGGATTTTCGTGGAGGTAATTTATTGCGCTGCAACCGACTCGCTCATCGCAGATCAGGAACGCAAGACGGCTGTGTCGAATGCAAACCTTTTGCAGTGTTCGTGTCCTGCTTATTTGGTCTGCTATACTGGATTTTTTAAAACAACAACTATTGTCTCTGAAGGAAAGGCACGTCCAAGGCAGGTCCCATCGAAAAGAGGTAAATACCTCAAGTGAGGAAAGCCAATCAGTCCTGGCGAGTCGAGGTCTTCCACGCTGCAGGTCGGATCTCACCACACCCGGCATCGGCCAATCACCTCTTTCAGGATCCGTATCCCTTCAACACTCTTGTCCTTCAAGGCCAATGCCAGGAGAACCGGCTTGTTCCCAGCTTCCTGAGAGACCGACGTCGCCAGATGTTTGGCACAGATGTGGACGAGGGGCTGGAAATCAACCCATGTTAGATACTGAGATATACCGTATTTTTCGCTCCATAAGGTGCACCTGACCATAAGGCGCACCTACTTTTTTTTTGGGGGGGGGGAGGATTCAAGAAAAAAAATATTATTTAAAGGGAGCGCTGAGCAGAGCCTGTATGCATCCCAGGCTCTGCTCAGCGCTCCCTTTCACGTGCCGCAAGGAGCGTGTGTGCGGCGCTTGCAGGCTTTTCCCCGAGGAGGGAGAAGGGCAGCCCGTCACTGACAGGCTGGCTTTCTCCCTCCTCGGGGAAAAGCCCCCAAGAGCCACACACACACTCCACGCAGCTCTTTGAAGGGAGCGCGGCTCTTGGGGGCTTTTGTGGGAGGTGGGGGAAGGGACAGAGCTGTGGAAGGTGGGGAAGGGACAAAGCAGGTCGGGGAGCAGCCAGTGTGGTGGAGTGGTTAAGAGCGGTGGACTCGTAATCTGGTGAACCGGGTTCGCTTCCCCGCTCCTCCACATGCAGCTGCTGGGTGACCTTGGGCCAGTCACACTTCTCTGAAGTCTCTCAGCCCCACTCACCTCACAGAGTGTTTCTTGTGGGGGAGGAAGGGAAAGGAGAATGTTAGCCGCTTTGAGACTCCTTCGGGTAGTGATAAAGCGGGATATCAAATCCAAACTCTTCTTCTTCTTCTTCTTCCCCGAGCTTGTGGGGCTGGCTTTCCCTCACCGCCAGCCCCAAAGAGCAGGTCGGGGCTGTCCACGGACCACACATTCGCTCCATAAGACGCACAGACATTTCCCCTTAGATTTTAAGAGGAAAAAAAGTGCGTCTTATGGAGCGAAAAATGTGGTAAATTCTAGGAGTCAAATGACACTGTGGCATTTGCCATCCTATGTGTGTGACATCATACTGGGTTCATAGGGAAAGGGTTAACTAATTGTAAAATGTCTAACCGATGGGAACCCAGGGGGCAGAGTTAACTGTGTATAAGGTTTAAGCACAGAGGGTTTTTTAGTTAGTTAGAGTTGTTGAGAAGACAGTCCGAAGAGACAGAGAAGATAAGTCTGTGGGTTGGGCTAGTCTGGTGTGAGAGAGTGAGAGAATTTGTTAAGAGGCGTCGGTCAAACAGTTGAGATAATCAGTCAGAAGGTATTAGGAAGGTATAGGCCGGTAAAGAAACTAAAGTTAAGATACTGACAGGAATATTATCAGAGAAACCATAAACTTGTTACTGTTTGTAAAATAAACTTATTTTATTTTTTTGTTCACTTTTAACAACTGACTGGACTCAGTGTTTTACCAGAGAATAACTGGTTGGTGGCAGGGGGGAAGCGAGCCGTTAAACAAACAAACCATTAAACAAACCGTTAAACGTCCGGGGATCCTGTGTGATCACCACAGACACTTTAAATTGAGGTTACGGTCCCCACAGTGATATGCCTAGGCACTTTTTTTCCTTACAAGATGACAAAGCAAATGGTCTGCGGGGCAGCGCAGCAGCAAGAGACTTGCCTCTGTGGGTGTTGTGAGAGCCAGCTGATTTGAAGGGCACCAAAAGAGTTGTGTCTGTTGGCGCTGTGCTGCCCCACAGACCAGCTGATGGGCACGACATCGCAGCCACGCCAGGCTGCCCGGCGGAGATGTCAGCTGCTAAACTGGTATCCAGACATCTCCATCTGGTCATGAAAATGCATCACAGCCGGTTTAAACAGTATGCAAGAATTTGGCTCCGGTTTTCCTCTTCCTTCCCCAATCTTTTTTCCTTTTGTGTCGTGTCTATTTGGGCTGATAAGCCTGCGGGCAGGGACCGTGTGCTTTTCTGAACAGAATTACAGAAGAAAGAATGAACAAGTCTCCACTTTTCCTCTTCCCTCCCCAATCTTTTTTCCTTTTGTGTCGTGTCTACTTGGGCTGATAAGCCTGCAGGCAGGGGCCGTGTACTTTTCTGAAACGAACTGCGGAAGAAAGAATGAACAAACCTCGTCTTTGCCAAGCAGGACTTTTGTGGTGAGCAAAGGGCTGCTGATGCCGTCGGCCACCACGTTCGGCTCCACCGAGACCAGGGTCCCCATCTTCCCGTACTGGGTTACCACCACCAGGATGGTGTTGGCAAAGGCTGTGCACACCACCTCGGTCGGGATGCCCTGCACCTCCTCCTCTGCCTGCTTGGAGTCCACAATGGATCTTGCGGCCATGGCGATAGCTTTCAACTGGCAAAAACAAAACCCACAAGGGAACGTTATTTTGCTCGGACATCACAACCGGCAGGGAACAAACAGCCGACTGCACACCTGACGTGGGGCTTCCCTTGAGCTGGGCCCAGAAGCTGCAGATAGTGCAAAATGTTGAAGCAAGATTGCTGGCAGGAGTGAGGCTCCCTGAGCTTACACCACCTCTGCTCAGAGATCCCCACTGGTTGCTGACTTGCTACTGAGCCGGGTTCAAGGGGCTACTATTAGCAGCATTCAAAATTAGCCAGGCACATTTTTGCACCTGGCTATCAGCCACTTGCGACCAAGCAAAGATGCCCAGGTGCCTGGATGGCGCCTGACATTCAGAGTGTTGGTGCTGACCTCGAAAGCCCTAAATGGCCTCGGCCCAGTAGACCTGAAGGAGCGTCTCCACCCCCATCGTTTAGCCTGAGGGCCTTCTGGCGGTTCCCTCCCTGCGAGAAGTGAGCTTACAGGGAACCAGGCAGAGGGCCTTCTCGGTGGTGGCGCCTGCCCTGTGGAACGCCCTCCTGTCAGATGTCAAGGAAAGACAACTATCTGACATTTAGAAGACATCTGAAGGCAGTCCTGTTTAGGGAAGCTTTTAATGTTTGATGTTTTATCATGTTTTTAATATTCTGTTGGAAGCCGCCCAGAGTGGCTGGGGAAACCCAGCCAGATGGGTGGGGTATAAATAATAAATTATTATTATTATTATTATTATTATTATTATTATTATTATTACTACATTGCCACCGCCTGGAGCTGCAAACCTGGGGATCCTTGGAGCTTGACTATTTTCAAGCAACACATCCTCTAGAATTCTATCGGTGATATTTTATCTACACAATCAGAATGAATTTCGGGGGAAAGTCGTATTGAAAAATACAACTTTCAAGCCATCTTGCTCAAAAATGGCAAGGAGGCATTCCGTTTTGGTGACTGTAATCCTGGTTTAAGGACCCATTTGGCGCCTAGGTTATTATATATCTGAGTTTCCAACACTGACTATTAGTATAGAAAGCCTTTAGTGACTTGGAGCCAGTTTACACCCTTGACAGTTTCGAACTGCAGACCTGGCACTGTTACGCTGTGCCACAGAACAGCCGTTCTGCATTTGCAAGAAACCAATCTTTGTATGGCAGCAACATACACTTTGGCAGAGTCTATTGACACTGTGCAGCTGATGAGCACGACATCTCACTGAGCACGACATCGCAGCCTTCTCTGAAGGCACCTGCTAAAAACCTATTTCATTAGGCAAGTCCACTAGGCCTGTACAACCCTGAGAAATGCTTTTTCAGCTTATCTCCGAGGAAAGCCTTCCCTAGAGAACAGACTTGGGACCTTCTAGCCCGGGCAATGATTCCACGTGGGACTGGGGGGGGGGGGGGAAGAAGGCCGGATCTTGTGGGCTGGCTACACCGGAGTAGAGCTTTCTCACAACCACCTTTATAGTTTGCAAGGCAACCTGGAAGGAGTTGCTGCTTCTTTCTTTCTTTCTTTTTACCGCCTACTTAGAATTTTAGCATTTGCGGAGTTAATCCTAGCAGTTTTCAAGGCAGCAGGTCGGGAGGCGGAGCGCTGTTTTGGAGAGCTGCTTCTTCCCTTTTCCTCCAGGATGTTGCGCCTTCCTAGACATTTACAGCAGTGTTTTTCAACCATTGTTCCGCAGCACACTAGTGTGCCGCGAGATGTTGCCTGGTGTGCCGTGGGAAAAATTCGAAAGATTTTTTTAAAAAATATTGTCACATTTTCGCCCACTAGGCGGGCGCCGGACTGTGTCCATCCTATTTTCCATCCATCCTGGGTGGGGATCAGATCGGATGGGATCGGATGAGAACGGACAGGCGGTCCGCTCTCATCCTATTCCCCATAGAGAGCAGCGGGGCTCTGACATCTCCCTCTCCGCACACAGTCATCCGCCGGCTCAGCGGGGATCAGCGGATCGATCCCCGCTGAGCAGAGAACAGTCTGCAACGTTTTTGTTTGCCATTAAAGAAAAAAAATATTAAACCATGCTTGAATGTCGGAACTGGTTACTAAAATTTTTGTATCCCACCACTGATGTTAAGTGTTTGTGTTTATTTGATTCCTATTCAAGAGAATTACTTTATATATAGTCAATATAGGCACAGAGTTAAATTTTTAAACATTTTCTAATGGTGGTGTGCCTCGTGATTTTTTCCAAGAAACAAGTGTGCCTTTGCCCAAAAAAGGTTGAAAAACACTGATTTACAGAATGATACAACGACGGCCTGGGATTTTTAGCCATTTGCAACGCCGACCCGCGGACTGTTTTTGCAGATTTGCTCTTTCTCCGTTGCACCTACCTAGGATTTGGGGGGCGGGGGTTAGCCAAACGCGTGCGCCTCTGGAGAGCTGGCGAGGGGGCCGCCGAGCGCGCCCCGGGACTCAGGCGGTAGACTCGCGCCCCGGGACTCTTCGGCTCCGGGAGCGCCGCGCGGCCTCGTCCCCGCGATCGGGGCCGCAGAGCGAGGCTTCTCCTGCGCAGCCCGGGCTGGGAAGGCGAGGGAAGCCGGGAAGGGAAACGAGACCGAGTCCGCTCCGCCTCCGCTGCGCTCCCGCCGCCGCGCTTCTCTTTACGCAGCGGAAACCCGCCTCCCTCGCTCTTTCTCCGGCGCCGCCTCCTCCTCCTCTTCTTCGGATCGCCTTTCTCCTCCCCCTCCTGGGCGGAGCCGAAGCCGAGGAGGGCGAGGGGGCCTCTGAGCATGTCCAAAGCGCCCTCTGCGATCCGCGCAGCGTGCAAGACGCATGGAGCGGGGCTTGCTTCGCTTCGCTTTTCTCGTGGTCTGGCGTCTCATTAGTGTTCGGTTCATTTGCACTCGCCTTTCCCCCAGAGTCAGTGCTAGATTTACTATAATAAGCTAAACAAGCTATAGCTTAGGGCCCCACTCTTTTGGGGGTCCCAAAAGAATTTAAAGGGGGAAAAAACCCTGGATGTACATTTCCAAAATATAAGATAAAAATAAAATAAAACCTACATACAGCAACAGTGTTTTGCGTTGTGTGTATGGACCTATTAAGTCCATAAATTACTGTACAGCACGTAAAGGTAAAGGGACCACTGACCGTTAGGTCCAGTTGCGGACGACTCTGGGGTTGCAGCGCTCATCTCGCTTTATTGGCTGAGGGAGTACAGCTTCCAGGTCATGTGGCCAGCATGACTAAGCCGCTTCTGGCGAAACCAGAGCAGCGCACAGAAACGCCGTTTACCTTCCCACTGGAGTGGTACCTATTTATCTACTTGCACTTTGACCTGCTTTCGAACTACTAGGTTGGCAGGAGCTGGGACTGAGCAATGGGAGATCACTCCATCGCGGGGATTCAAACCACCAACCTTCTGATCAGCACGTCCTAGGCTCTGTGGTTTAACCCACAGCGCCACCCGCGTCATATTCAACACAAAAAACAGCAACAATTTGTTGTTGACAAAGGACAGCTGGACATAAAAAGCTACCTTCAGTAGCTTAGGGCCTTATCAAACCTAAATCCGGCCTTGCCCCAGACTGGGATTCCAGGCGGCTTGCAGATTATGATCGTTAAAAATTATTTAACGCAGATTAAAATAGGAAAAAGCTATAAGAAAAAGAAAAAAGGTAATCAAACACCAATAGAACCAAAACCTTCTGGGCAAATTGATTTTTTAAAATGATGCAAATTACCCTTCCCCGCCCCCACATAAAACCCCCACCTTGCAAAATTTGCCCGACCAAGTGGCGAAGGTGGGAAGAAGATTCACAGCACCACAAAGGGGAATTCCCACCCCCAGTCTCTACTGATAGGCTGCATATTAAGAACCACAAGCTGCCATTCTACAGGGCTGCAAATCAGAAGGGGAGCAGGCCAGGCCTCCTCCATTAGCTCTGCAGAGAGTCTAGCTCAGGGGTCAGCAACCTTTTTCAGCAGGGGGCCGGTCCACCGTCCCTCAGACCTTGTGGGGGGCCAGACTATATTTTGAAAAAAAATAATGAACGAATTCCTATGCCCCACAAGTAACCCAGATATGCATTTTAAATAAAGGGACGCATTCTACTCATGTAAAAACACGCTGATTCACAGACTGTCCGTGGGCCGGATTGAGAAGGCGATTGGGCCACGGGTCTTACGTTGCCTACCCCTGGTCTAGCTGCATCCAAAACCTCTCTCTGCTGTCACCTAAACAGGATCCATTCCATCAAGATGCAACCAATAGGCAGGAGGACATTGCAGACTAGCTCCATTTGGCTCCTGGCTGTGAACTGTTTCTGTCCTAGCAGGTCATTGCAAGAACTACTATATAACCTCAAGAGCTTAGTACCGGAGTCAGCTTGTTTTCCTCCTCCCTCCCCCTCCATTTCTCCTTTGGTGCTGTGCCTTTTATATCATAAGCCTGTGGGTAGGATTCTACTTCGCTTCAGTCTTCTTAGGAAAACCCTTTTTTTCTGACAAAGGGTGGGGTAAAAATGTTTAAATCCTCGATCTAAATTAAAGTAAATTATTTTTGCTTATACTTAATAAGTAATAATTCCTGCTTATGTGGAGGCATCAGGGCATGCAGCACTCTGCGAAATGTAAGAGCATCAGGTCCCTTCCCCAAGGACTTTGCAATCTTTTCCAACTGGACCTAGTGGGGAAGAGCAGAGGAAAGGGAGCAAGACTGGAGAAGGCAATTTGGAGCAGAAAAGTGTCAGCAGCACCTGTGGGGTTAATTCTCCTCTTTCTCACCATGCCAGCCAAGTTTTCCATCTGGGAATAGGGATGCAGGTGGCGCTGTGGTCTAAACCACTGAGCCTCATGGGCTTGCCGATCAGAAGGTCGGCGGTTCGAATCCCCACGACGGGGTGGGCTCCCGTTGCTCGGTCCCAGCTCCTGCCAACCTAGCAGTTCGAAAGCACACCAGTGCAAGTAGATAAATAGATACCACTGTGGCGGGAAGGTAAACAGTGTTTCCTTGCGCTCTGGTTTCCGTCACGGTGTCCCGTTGTGCCAGAAGCGGTTCTGCTGGCCACATGACCTGGAAAGATGTCTGTGTACAAACGCCGGCTCCCTCAGCCTGAAAGCGAGATGAGTGCCGCAACCCCATAGTCGCCTTTGAATGGACTGGACCAAAGGCCCTTTACCTTTGCCTTTCCATATGGGATTCCAGGGATGTATATGTGATGATGGTGATTTGCATACTGCTCTTCAGCCGGAAATAGCAGGGCGTTACACAACATAAAAATACGAAATGATGCAAACATACCTGCCATTCCTATGGATGGAGGGAGTTGGTTAGAGGAGGTTAGTGCACTGCGACTAGATCTGCATAATGTTTTGCTTAAATTTTTATTGGATTTTTATTGCATCTTGATATTATGTATTTCCTTTTTTTTGGTTGTGCTAAATAAACATGAGGGAGTTTTTATTTTAAAAAAGAAAGATCTGCTGACTAATTAATCAGGGACACCTTTTTTTGTTCGTGAAAATAGCTTTTTAAAATTGATTAATTTCAACGATTAATCAACCCAGCATAGCAGATGTAATTTTAAACCGCATTGATTTTAAAGGAAGACAATTCTGCCTCTAAAAATTCTTCTATAGATTAATAGTCTTTATTTCTCCCCACATACACACACGCCTGAAAGTTATGGATAAAGAGCAAATACATTTCTTTATTAATGTCTTTACAGTATTTATAGGCCGCGTTTCAAGGGAGAAAAACTGTTTGCAGACTTTTGGAAAACATGAATGAAAGCAGTACAAGACCAGATACAACTAATAAAGAAAGACAGTCACACACACACACACACACACACACACACACACACGAGAATTAAGGAGAGACCCCCCATAAGCAGGAATTATTACTTATTAAGTATAAGCAAGAATAATTTACTTAGATCAAGGATTTAAACATTTTCACCCCACCCTTCGTCAGAAAAAAAGGTTTTCCTAAGAAGACTGAAGTGAAGTAGAATCCTACCCACAGGCTTATGATATAAAAGGTACAGCACCAAAGGAGAAATGGAGGGGGAGGGAGGAGGAAAACAAGCCGACACCGGTACTAAGCTCTTGAGGTTATATAGTAGTTCTTGCAATGACCTGCTGGGACAGAAACAGTTCACAGGCAGGAGCCAAATGGCGCTAGCCTGCAATGTCCTCCTGCCTATTGCTTGCATCTTGATGGAGTGGGGAAGCTATGGTCATCCAGATGTTTTTTGGAGTCCATCTGCCATCACCATTGGCCTTGCTGCCTGGCTCTCATGGCATGGTAGAAGTTTGCCAAACTTCATGGCTTGGAGAAAATGGCGAGAGAAGAACTCGTGGAGATCCTAGGAAGCTGAACATCGGAAGATTCAGGACCGATAAAGACTTCTTCACGTAGCGCAGTGTTAAACTTTGGAACTCACTTCCACAAGAGGCAGCGATGGCTACTGAAATATACTCAGAGTCGAGAGTGGATTTCATGCTCTTTATTCAGCTCATAGTGGTGAGAAGGGAATGAAAGTCCCCTCACAGTATCTGCTTTATATACATTATTTACAGAATGGGCTGCACGTGATTGGCTAATTCCGGAATTCTCCTGTAGGCCAATCAGGTTGTGGATTCACTTCTATCTGGAGCTGGATTGGGTGGCTCCTAGGACCAATCAGACTGCTGCATTTTGGATCCTATTGTTCTAGGACCAATCAGACTGCTGCAGTTTGGATCCTATTCAACTCAGTACATAACAGCTACCAAAGTGGATGGCTTGAAAAGGGGATTAGAGAATGGCAAATCAAGCCGAAATAGCAAAACTAACTGGGAAGCTCAGGAATTGAGAAGAGAAGAAAATTTTAAAAAGAACGGGAAATGTTTATAATGTATATACAAAATCACTGTAAGCAGGTCCAGAAACCAGCAGGATTTTAAAGACACTTGTAATGTAACATAATCTATAGATAACTTAGGAAGGTGAAAAATTGGAGAAGTATTAATATGCAATTGAAAATAGAATCAAAAGGACCCATGGAAGGGATAGGGGGAATAATAATAATAATAATAATAATAATAATAATAATAATAATAATAATAATTTATTTGTATCCCGCCCATCTGGCTGGGTCTCCCCAGCCACTTGGGGCATCTTCCAACAGAGATTAAAAATACATTAAAATGTCACATATTAAAAACTTCCCTGAAGTCAGGAGATTCAGAATAATCACAATATTTGGATTTTGAGTTCTTATTGAACCAAACTGGAAGAGTGACAAAGTTCCCTCAAGGCTAGAATGGATTCAAAAATTGGCTGAATATGCGGAACTACAGTAGATAGCTTGTCTGAAAAAATAAACAATAAACCAAAACAAGTATTTATCTCAAAATGGGAAGTCTTCAAAAATATATTTGAAAAATAATTATTGTCCATTAAACTTTAATTAGTTTAATGTTAAGTAAACGACCAGTGCGCTTCCAACGCCATAAATCTTATCTCAGCAGAGAATTTCGTGCAGCGGTTGAAGAAGGCAGGAGAGTCAGTACCTTTCAATGAAGAATCCTGGAGCAAGCACATTGGAACTCAGGAAAAAAAACTTTATTTACAAAAGAAAAACCCTGGCGATAAAGCACACATGTTTTTATCTCCGGCATAAAGAAAACTTTACTCTAAACTTAACTCATATTAGCAAACACGCCCATGGCCACAAACTGAGTCTGCGAGTCAGGTGGGGGGGAGAGGAAACACACGGGTGAACTGACTATTTATACAAACTAACTCACATTCCTGGATGCTTAATGACTTCCAGCTGCTCAGTGATTAGAGCGACTTGTTACCTCTTAACCCTTTAGTACCAACAATTATTGTATTTTAAACTCTCTCATAGCATTCAAATAATTTCAGGGGAGCCATGGCTCCTGTCCGTCCCTCCTCCGCGGCTCGCTTTAAAGCAGTGAAGTAGACATGGGCCATCCACTTTGCTGCTTTAAATAGTTTAGTACAACATTTGATTCAGAATATTCCCCCCCCCCGGTTTTCCTCCTTTAAAAACTAGGTGCGTCTTATGAAGTGAAAAAAATACGGGGACTTAAGACGGCCCCCTGAGTGCTCACTGGAAGGACAGATCCTGAAGCTGAGGCTCCAAGACTTTGGCCACCTCATGAGAAGAGAAGACCCCCTGGAAAAGACCCTGATGTTGGGAAAGATGGAGGGCACAGGGAGAAGGGGATGACAGAGGATGAGGTGGTGGGACAGTGTCCTCGAAGCTACCAGGATGAGTCTGACCAAACTGCGGGAGGCAGCGGAAGACAGGAGTGCCTGGCGTGCTCTGGTCCATGGGGTCACGAAGAGTCGGACACGACTAAACGACTAAACAACAACAAGACGGCCCTGGCCAAGGTTGCAGGTTTGATCCCCATATGGGACAGCTGCATATTCCTGCATCGCAAGGACTTGGACTAGATCAGGGGTAGTCAACCTTTTTTATACCTACAGCCCACTAATGCATCTTTCTCGATGGTAAAATTTCCTTGCCGCCCACCAATGCTGCAGTGACATGTGCCGTAGAACCCCCTACGCCCACCTGGAATCCTGAAATGCCCACTAGTGAGCAGTAGGAACCAGGTTGACAACCCCTCGACTAGATGATCCTCAACTCTATGATTCTATGAATGGATCCCCCTTCCCAGGGAACTCTGGGAATTGTAGTTCTGTACAGTTAATGGTGATGTTAGTGATGTATGGAAGTGAGAGCTGGACCATAAAGAAGGCTGATCTTTGAAGAATTGATGCTTTTGGATTATGGTGCTAGAGGAGACTCTTGAGAATCCCATGGACTGCAAGAAGATCAAACCTATCCATTCTGAAGGAAATCAGCCCTGAGTGCTCACTGGAAGGACAGATCCTGAAGCTGAGGCTCCAAGACTTTGGCTACCTCATGAGAAGAGAAGACTCCCTGGAAAAGACCTTGATGTTGGGAAAGATGGAGGGCGCAAGGAGAAGGGGACGACAGAGGACGAGATGGTTGGACAGTGTTCTCGAAGCTACCAGGATGAGTTTGACCAAACTGCGGGAGGCAGTGGAAGACAGGAGTGCCTGGCGTGCTCTGGTCCAGGGGGTCACAAAGAGTCGGACACGACTAAATGACTAAACAACAACAACAGTTAGTGGGGTCTTTCTTGACTACTACTATTATTATTATTATTAGTCACCCATCTGACTGGGTTGCCCAAGGAACTTTGGGCAGCTTCCAACAGAATATTAAAAACACAATAAGGCTCTCTCAGCACCCTCTACAAACTGTAGTTCCCAGGCTTCTGCGGGGGGAAAGCCGTGTCCAATTAAAGCACTATGACACTGCTTTATTCTATTTTCCATTTATTAAATTTGTACACGGCCCTATACCTGTGGATCTCAGGGCGCTTCATAACATAAATTTCCAATATAAAAAAACACTGAATACATAAAAAACACTCCACAATGATGTTCTGCCTCTCCATTCTTTGACGAAGCTGGGGAGGAGCCTTGTGCTCTGCCGCCACTAGAGGGCAGCAGAATCCCACAGAAAGGTGCCTTCATAACATTTCCTTCCTTAAACGGGTGGGAAAGATGGATCGCAGACTTGGATCGCCTTCCCTGCTGAACGGTGTAGCAAGTCCTGTCAGTGGCGTAGCGTGGGGGGTGCAGAGGGGGCCGGCCGCACCGGGCGCAACATCTGGGGGTTAGGGTTAGGGGGCGCAAATCCACGGGTTAGGGGGGCGCAAATTACTTGCCTTGCCCCGGGTGCTGACAACCCACGCTACGCCACTGAGTCCTGTGTTTCCTTTGCACCACCAGGAGCCTCTGCTGCTTCCCTCAACAGAGATCTACCTGCTTGGCATAGATAATGGGCCTGGCTGTCAATAAACCGACAGAGAACAAAAGCGGCAACAGCCTTTGAGGATAATTTATTCTCCGGCCGAGATAGAGTCCCACTCCATTTTTGACGCTGCTAACCTTCAAACTTCACAGGACGTGGCAGAGGGCCCAGGGAGCCTCCTGTAACCGAGGCGGAAGAACATCGACGCAAAGGGCAAACCGGGAGGGAAATATTATTAATAATAATTCTAATCAGGGCCGCCTTTACCCAGGGGTGCAAAGGTTCCAGG
Source organism: Podarcis vaucheri (assembly GCF_965113315.1). NCBI lineage: Eukaryota > Metazoa > Chordata > Lepidosauria > Squamata > Lacertidae > Podarcis > Podarcis vaucheri. Next base: position 50,952,642 of record NC_138752.1, read on the forward strand.
GCACCCGGGCGCCAAGTTCTGGAGGGCATCAGGCGCCCGTCGTTGAAGCTGCCTAAGCTCTTAACTATCTACCTGCTATGAAACAATAAATAATTTTGATCAAGCTAGAAAAACAAAATACATATATACCTAGGTATTACTGAAATGTATACCTACTGTTTCACTAAAGGACTTTCAACTTTGTGGGCTCATTTACCAAAGACGTGCTGCGCCAGCAGCGGCGCCTGTCATTCACAACGGCGGTGCTTGTCAGCCTGCACTTGGGCAAAAAAAATGAGAGGCACCAATACAAGATGGGGGACATCTGGCTTGAGAGCAGTACATGTGAAAAGGATCTAGGAGTCTTGGTTGACCACAAACTTGACATGAGCCAACAGTGTGACGCAGCAGCTAAAAAAGCCAATGCAATTCTGGGCTGCATCAATAGGAGTATAGCATCTAGATCAAGGGAAGTAATAGTGCCACTGTATTCTGCTCTGGTCAGACCTCACCTGGAGTTCTGTGTCCAGTTCTGGGCACCACAGTTCAAGAAGGACACTGACAAACTGGAACGTGTCCAGAGGAGGGCAACCAAAATGGTCAAAGGCCTGGAAACGATGCCTTATGAGGAACGGCTAAGGGAGCTGGGCATGTTTAGCCTGGAGAAGAGGAGGTTAAGGGGTGATATGATAGTCATGTTCAAATATATAAAAGGATGTCACATAGAGGAGGGAGAAAGGTTGTTTTCTGCTGCTCCAGAGAAGCGGACACGGAGCAATGGATCCAAACTACAAGAAAGAAGATTCCACCTAAACATTAGGGAGAACTTCCTGACAGTAAGAGCTGTTCGACAGTGGAATTTGCTGCCAAGGAGTGTGGTGGAGTCTCCTACTTTGGAGGTCTTTAAGCAGAGGCTTGACAACCATATGTCAGGAGTGCTCTGATGGTGTTTCCTGCTTGGCAGGGGGTTGGACTCGATGGCCCTTGTGGTCTCTTCCAACTCTATGATTCTATGATTCTATGATGGCACTTGTCATTCTCAACAATGCCATGCACATGAAATTAACTAAATTTGGGGGCTCTGGGCAGATCTTTGCACCCCGGCGGCGCATATGCTAAAGATGGCCCTGATACTAATTTTATTATTTGTACCTCGCCCATCTGACAAGGTTGCCCCAACCAATCTGGGCACCTTCCGGCATACACAAAAACGTAATAAAACATCAAACATTAAACACTTCCCTATATAGGGATGCTTTCACATGTCTTCTGAAAGTTGCGTAGTTCTTTATCTCTTTGACATCCGACAGGAGGGCGTTCCACAGGGAGGGTGCCACCACTGAGAAGGCCCTCTGCCTGGTTCCCTGTAACCTCACTTCTTGCAGGGAGGGAAAGGTCAGAGGTTTGAGTAGCGCTTGCTCGTGACAATCCTCCTCACACCAGACATACAAAACACTGCAGGACTGCTTTAAACAGTCATGGCTCCCCCCCAAAGGCTTCTGGGAGCTGTAGTTTGTTAAGGGTGCTGAGAGTTAGGAGGGACCTTCTATTCCCCTCATGAAGCTAAATTTCTCAGGGTGGTTTAATGGTCAATCCCTCTTTCCAGGAGGCTCTGGGAATTGTAGTTCCCGTGAGGGGAATAGGGGTCTCCTAACAGCTCTCAGCACCCTTAACAAGAGACCCTTCCCAGGATTCCTGGGGGAAGAAGCCATGACTGTTTATTCTGGTGCCACAGTGCTTTGAAATGTGGGGTGTGAATTTGGCTCAAGTACGCGGGTGGCGATGTGGGTTAAACCACAGAGCCTAGGACTTGCCGATCAGAAGGTCGGCGGTTCGAATCCCCGTGACGGGGTGAGCTCCTGTTGCTCGGTCCCTGCTCCTGCCAACCTAGCAGTTCGAAAGCACCTCAAAGTGCAAGTAGATAAATAGGTACCGCTCCGATGGGAAGGTAAGCGGTGTTTCCGTGCGCTGCTCTGGTTCGCCAGAAGCGGCTTAGTCATGCTGGCCACATGACACAGAAGTTGTACGCCGGCTCCCTCGGCCAATAAAGCGAGATGAACACCGCAACCCCAGAGTCGTCCGCGACTGGACCTAATGGTCAGGGGTCCCTTTAGCTTTACATTAATAGTGAAATACAATTTTTTTCCTTTAATTTTTTTTGGGTCCCCCAAGAGAGTGGGGCCCAAAGCTATAGCTTGTTTAGCTTATACAGTGGTACCTCGGGTGAAAAACTTAATTCGTTCTGGAGGTCCGTTCTTAACACGAAACTGTTCTTACCCGAGGTACCACTTTAGCCAATGGGGCCTCCCGCTGCTGCCGTGCGATTTCTGTTCTCATCCTGAAGCAAAGTTCTTAACCTGAGGTACTATTTCTGGGTTAGCGGAGTCTGTAACCTGAAGCGTATGTAACCTGAAGCGTCTGTAACCTGAGGTACCACTGTACGTAAATCCGGCACTGTCCATGACAACCACTGAATTACCTTCCACCTGATCCTTTTGCCCAGAGATTGTACCTAGAACTTTCTGCATGCAAAGCAGATTCTTTTTCCCTGAGCTACAATCCCATCAAGAATTAGCATTTGGTTCGAGTTGTAAGGTATAAACACGTCCCGTGCTCCAGAAATGTATGCAGCCCTTTTTGGGGCTTGCAAGGCTGTGCTGCTGTTAAGATGCCCCAAATAAGAACTGCTGCTGCCTCAACCATTTTTAGATCTCCTTCGTTATTTATTTAGGTGTATGTGGTTCTCCCCCCCCCCCACTCCTCAGTGCACAGATGCTCCCCCCCCACTTATTTTCCTTCTCTCCCCCAGAAAGAAAAAACAACACAGTAAAAGGAAAAAGCACTTTAGGAGTCGAGTGTGGCTTTTCGGGAGCCGGACGAGCTCTGGAGAAAGGCGGAGGTCGTTGGTGGGGATCGATACAGGCCGCGTTTTCGGCGTGGAGCTGAGCCGAGCACGCCCCCGGGACCCCTTGCGGAGTGGAGATATTTTCTCCTCCTGTAGCAAAGCATCAGCTTTGAGCTTTGGAGCGGCCATTAAGGCTCGCCGCTTGTGGGAGGATTGCGCTATCAAAGTGTCTGGTCAGTTTATTAGTTTACAGGTTATTGCTTCCAAGCGCCGTGCTTTATCGTTTTCAATGCTGGTTCTGTCGGCAGCAGAAATCTAGTTATTTCTTATTTGGATTTATAGTGGGCCTGGCTCCTCGGGGGCTCAGCAGCAGCAGCAGCAGCAGAGGTCTTGGGAATGAAGGATTCCCAGTGCCGAAAGGTGTTACTGCCTTAGCAGGGCTGGTGCCAACTGAGGGCAGGGTGGTACCCTTGCCAAAGCACCCAAGGCCCAGCCTGCTTGCAAGAGTCTCCTGGGCCTGCTCCTAAAATCATAAGAAGGGCCTGGCTGCAGGATCAGACCCCTCAAGTTTAGCATCCTGCGTTCAGAGCGGCCTCTGGGAAGCTTGGAAGCAGGACCTGAGGGCAACAGCTCCTCTTTGCGATTCCCAGATTCCCTCCACCGTTGCAAACTGCATAGTTTTGCAACTGGATCTCACTCTGGCCCAAATGATGATGGGAAGGAGATATTGAGAAGGCAGAGGTATTTCTTCCTTATCTTTTGAAATAAAAAAAAATTAAGGTCTTATATATATAATAAATGTTCATAAATGTACCAATGTCTGGAGCAGCACAGGAAGACATTCCTGAAACCACTTTGACTCCCTGAAACCATTTTGACTCCCAAACTGAACAAATGTTTTCTCTGCAAGGAGGGAGGGGGTGAGGGAACCTTCCCTTTGTCTCAGGAAGTGGGTGATCACCATCTCAAAGGAATGGCCAGACTACCAGGAAAGGCAATCAGATAAGGCATTGTCAGAAAACCTGCCAGATAGGAAAAACAACAACACTCAAATTTCTGTTGTAGACCGCCTTTTCTGTGATGTAGGTATGATGTTTGTGGGGGGTGGTCTTGGGCTACACCCCTTCTGTGATGTATGTATGATGTATGGAGGGGTGGTCTTGAGCTCCATGGCAGGGAATTTAAAATGTCTATAAAAGGGCAGGCACACCTTGGTTCTAGGTCCTCCTCCTTCTCCTGCGTGAGAGGGGATCACCCTGTTGCAACAGTTCAATAAAGATCAGGCTTACTGGCTGCTTTGCTTCTCAATATTCTCTGGTTGGCCTCAGTTATTTTCTCCGACCGATGGAGAACCTGCAAAGGACTCTATAAGGGGCTCTTGTGTCCCCCATAAGGGAATAAGGGCAGATTTTTGTTTATTACATTTTAATACTAGTGCCCAGAGGAGGCAGCGAGAACCACCAACTTGAATGACTTTTAAAGTTTAGACAAGTTCATACAGGAGAGGGCTATCAAGGGCTCCTAGCCAGGATTGCTAGACTGGCAATCTCTGCAGAATTGTCTCTGAAGACCAGCTGCTGGAAATCACAGGAGGGACCTTGCTCGGCTTCGGCTTCTGGGTTTCTGATAGGGGCTTCTGGTTGGCCACTGTAAGAACAGGATGTGGGACCAGATGGGTCACTGGCCTGACCCTGCAGAACTCTTCTGAGGTTATGTTCTTTGAACCTGGGTCCATCCAATGGAACTGAACAGACGGAGAGAGTAGCTGGGCAGCTCATTAAAGCTCCCTTCTCCCCTCCATCAGACCCTCCCTGCCTGCGGAGTGGGGCGTGCTCTGGTTATCTCCCGCTTGGACTACTGCAATGTGCTCTACGTGGGGCTACCTTTGAAGGTGACCCGGAAACTACAACTCATCCAGAATGCGGCAGCTAGACTGGTGACTGGGGGCGGCCGCTGAGACCACATAACACCGGTCTTGAAAGACCTACATTGGCTCCCAGCACGTTTCCAAGCACAATTCAAAGTGTTGGTGCTGACCTTGAAAGCCCTAAACAGCCTCAGCCCAGTAGACCTGAAGGAGCGTCTCCACCCCCATCGTTCAGCCTGGACACTGAGGTCCAGCTCCGAGGGCCTTCTGGTGGTTGCCTCCCTGCAAGAAGTGAAGTTACAGGGAACCAGGCAGAGGGTCTTCTCGGTAGTGGTGCCTGCCCTGTAGAACACCCTCCCATCTAATGCCAAGGAAATAAACAACTATCTGACCTTTAGAAGACATCTGAAGGCAGCCCTGTTTAAGGAAGTTTTTAATGACTGGTGTTTTAATGTATTTTTAATATTTTGTTGGAAGCCGCCCAGAGTGGCTGAGAAACCCAGCCAGATGGGCGGGGTATAAATAAGTTGTTGTTGTTGTTGTTGTTAAATAACACCATAAAAGAAAGGTGCTAAGCCAATTCCTATATACTCACTTACTTGGCAACAAGTCCCACTAGAACAGGGTTTCCCAAACTTGGATCTCCAAATGTTTTTGGACTGCAATTCCCATCATCCTTGACCAGTGGTCCTGGCTAGCTAGGGGTGATGGGAGTTGTAGTCCAAAAGCAGCTGGAGACCCTTAGTTTGAGAAAGCCTGCACTTTACCCTGCTTGGGATGTGCCTAGAATTGCCCTGCATGGAATGCTCTTAAACCAATAGTTATCTCATGGCCATGGCAGATTGAAATTGCCAGGCATCTTCTCTGGCTGCTTTTATTTTATAATTTTTGTGTGTGTGTGTGTGCATCCAGCAGCACTTTTTCTGCTGCACAAGAGAGTCGTGGCTGAGCTGCTTTTGCCCAAGGCTATGTGTAGAGGGAAGAGGTGGACAGCATTGCCGGAGGGGTGTAAGGGAGACTGCAGTGCATTGCCACATCTTTGCCCCCTGTGGAAAGAAACGTACCTGCTTAGCTCAGGCCAGGGGAAAAGCATGTCTGCTATGCATGCAGAAGGCTCAGAGAGATTTAACGGGGAGATAATCTGGGTTACTGGGAAGAATATGAATGGGGGGGGGAAATAAAGTAATTTAAGTGGACCTCATTTAAGTATGATTTGGGGCGGGTGAGAGGAAGGGCGATAGAGTGGTTGGAGTGGTGGACTAGGACCTGGGGGACCAGGGTTCAAGTCCCCACCTGGCCAGAATCCTCCCTGTGTGCCAGGATGCTATCAGCATCTCCCGGCCGGTTGCCCAGGAAAGTATAAAAACAAGGAAAAGTTTCTTACAGTCCTTTTTTATTTCATTCTTTACAGAGAGAGGTTATGGAACCCAGGCTCTTGGATAATGGTGTTGTCCTGAGTGAATCTCCACCCTCCGTCTCTCCCACTTCCTCATTCGTCATCATCATCACCTCCTCTATGGGTGCTGTGATGTGCCCTCTGTGAGCGGTGGACTTGTAATCTAGTGAACCGGGTTCGCTTCCCCGCTCCTCCACATGCAGCTGCTGGGTGACCTTGGGCCAGTCACACTTCTCTGAAGTCTCTCAGCCCCACTCACCTCACAGAGTGTTTGTTGTGGGGGAGGAAGGGAAAGGAGAATGTTAGCCGCTTTGAGACTCCTTCGGGTAGTGATAAAGCGGGATATCAAATCCAAACTCTTCTTCTTCTCTGTCTTTGAGCTCTTTGCTCTCCTACTTTCAAGGCTCACCGGGTTCTGGGAGATGGAAGCTGTGGGATGCTTTCTCATGACAATGTGTCAGCCCGGTGTTGCTCTGGCTCTCCCGTGATTTCCCAGCTTTCACCCTCATCTGCCTCTGAGCTGCGACCTACCTCAAACCCCTGTTGTGAATCTATACTGTTTTCCTCTTCCTCCGCCCTGGAAGGATCAGGGTCAGGGTCAGGGTCAGGGTCAGGCAGTCTCCACCATTCCTCCTCTGCCCAGTCCCTGACACTGGGTGACCTTGGGACAGCTACAGTCTCCTAACCCACCTCGCAGGGTTGTTCTCAGGATTAATGGAAGCGGGGGAGAAGCATGTTTCCTCCCTGAGCTCCTTGGCTCAATGAATGCGACAAATAAATAAAAGAGTAATGAATCAGAATAATTGAAAGGAAACTGAAGTGAATTGGGGCAGGATAAGTTGGGGAATTAAAGAGGATCCGGCTTCAGGTGTGTGGGAATGTTCTGGGGTGCAGGAGAGGATATATTGACTAATTATATCCTTATCCAACTTGTGCTAACAAGTTCCCAAAATATCAGCAGAGTTTATAGACATTCCCCTTTAAGTTCGCAACGGTAACGTGTGCACAGGTTCGCTAGAACCTCTATAATAATTACTCTGGTAATTTCCCCTTTGTTCCCTCTTAAAATACAAGACACAACACAGTCTTTATAAAAGTATAAAAGATTCACGATCTGTTCACAATATGATCCCAGACGGCAGACAGGCTTGAAAAGGTAAAATACACTTAGAATCTATCTTATAGGAAGATAGGCCTCTCCTCTCTTGGCTGAGAGCCAAGAGGGCATCCTGCTTCTTCGAAAGGTGATGACACAGAGAGAGAGATGGCTCCCTGCCCTGTGCTTTTGTCATTACCTGCACAGGTGAGGCCACACCCACCTCTGGTCACATGCGGAGGAAGTCCGTCCCCAGGAAGTTTACCTGTTTGCTGGACAGACATCCCTCCCCATGTTGTAACATGTACACTCTAGGAATGTTGTCATTGACTGCTCCTGTGTTTACATCCCACAAGGTGATCTGGGCTGCCATGCACAACAACAACAAAAACAAATTTATTCCCTGCCCATCTGGCTGGGTTTCCCCAGCAACTCTGGGCGGCTCCCAACAGAACACTAAAAACAGAACAAAACTCCAAACAGTAAAAACTTCCCTAAACAGGGCTGCCTTCAGATGTCTTCTAAAAGTCAGATAGTTGTTTATTTCCCTGACATCTGATGGGAGGGCGTTCCACAGGGTGGGCGCCACCACTGAGAAGGCCCTCTGCCTGGTTCCCTGTAACCTCACTCCTCGCAGTGAAGGAACCGCCAGAAGGCCCTCAGAGCTGGACCTCAGTGTCCGGGCAGGACAATGGGGGTGGAGAATTTATTCGTGGCACTTGGGAAGTTACTTCCCTCGCCCTCCAACATTTCTCTGACGAAATTAGGGATATCCTATTCCACAATAATAGTAATTTTATTACTTTTACCCCACCCATCAGACTGGGTTGCCTCAGCCACTCTGGGTGGCTTCCAACATATATGAAAACATAATAAAACATTAAACATAAAAAACCCCTTCCCTTTACAGGGCGGCTCCCAACAGAACACTAAAAACAGAACCTTTCAGATGTCTTCTAAAGCTTGCATAGACACTTCTCTCCTTGGCTTGAGGGTCGCACAACTCCATACCCTCCAGCATTTCTCCAATGGAAATAGGGGTGTCCTAAAGAAAAGCAGTGATGTGGGTGGCGCTGTGGTGTAAACCACTGAGCCTTGGATGTCCTTCTGAGTGGACAGAGGGAGGACCGGGCCATCAGTGACCTTTGGCAATGGTTGGCTGTTAGTGTGAGGCTGTCATTTTTCAGGACCTATCCAGGATCTTGAGAAAAGGGGCAGGCAGAAGGTGGTTAATGGCATTTGATAGACCGGTGGGCAATTTGTGGTCAATTCACAGAAGGTTCTGACTCCGGGTGGCTTAATAACAGCAGCAACGAGGAGAAAACTCTCTAAATAAATTTGGCAGCTTCCTGGGAACAGGGGTTGATGGCTAAACTGCACCGGGAATTTGTAGCTTTGTAGGGGGGAAGGAGAGGGACGCGGGTGGTGCTGTGGGTTAAACCACAGAGCCTAGGGCTTGCCGATCGGAAGGTCGGCAGTTCAAATCCCCACGATGGGGTGAGTTCCTGTTGCTTGGTCCCTGCTCCTGCCAACCTAGCAGTTCGAAAGCACATCAAAGTGCAAGTAGATAAATAGGTACCGCTCTGGCGGGAAGGTAAACAGCGTTTCCATGCGCTGCTCTGGTTCACCAGAAGCAGCTTAGTCATGCTGGCCGCATGACCCAGAAAAACTGTCTGTGGACAAACGCCAGCTCCCTCGGCCTGTAAAGCGAGATGAGTGCTACAACCCCAGAGTCGTTTGCAACTGGACTTAAACTGTCAGGGGTCCTTTACCTTTTTAAGGAAAAGCATTCTGGGATCAAATCAGAAACCAGGACAGCTTCTGTAAATCCTGGACTGTCGCTGAAAAATAGGGGCACTTTGAGGGTGTGTGGCAGCTCTCGGGGCCCTGATCCCATTGGCCCAGAGTTTGCAGGGATTTGTAAGCCAGGCCGATCCCTTGAAAGCCGGCAGTGAGAGAATCACGTGCGTCGAGAGCTGTGCCCTGAAAAATGCAAAATATTAAATAAACTGAAATTCCATTTTGCATTCAGGAAATCCAGAAGAAAGCTGATGTGGCTGTGACTCACGCTGTTCTTGTTATGCAAAGTCCTCTTCCCGTTAGGCTCTGGTCTGGTGTAGTCATTGACGGGGGACGACAATGAGCAATAATGGGGACTTGATTGTTCCAAGCATCTGGAATGTGAGTCATTCCCATCTTCTTTCCCAAGGCCGTGGGATGGAACCGGCTTTGCCTGGCAGAATCTGTTGATAAAAGGACTTGGAAACAACCACCGTTTGGACTTTTCGGTTGTTCGCACACCCTTAGCTGTGTGCTTGCTCTTGCAACTTGTGCAGATGTGCAGATAAACAGTTCGCTGCAGCCACAACAAGTCAGTTGATCCTTCTTCTCCAAAAACAAGTGTGAGAGCTGTCTTTTCCCCCGCCACCAACTTTGGGGGTATGAGCTCATATGTGAGTTCTGAAACTCCATGGTTCCATTGCCCCTGTTTGTGACAGTCTAGCAATCATGCGTTTGTGACTGGGCTGCAGGTCCTCTGACAAAATGCTCCCAAGGCTATGGTGTTGTTATGTGCAGTCATACCTCGTGTTGCGTTAGGTTCATGTTGCGTCTTTTCAGCTTGTGAACATGGCAAACCCAGAAGTGTATACAGTGGTACCTCGGGTTAAGTACTTAATTCATTCTGAAGGTCCGTTCTTAACCTGAAACTGTTCTTAAGCTGAGGTACCACTTTAGCTAATGGGGCCTCCTGCTGCCGCCGCGCCGCCGGAGCACAATTTCTTTTTCTCATCCTGAAGCAAAATTCTTAACCCAAGATACTATTTCTGGATTAGTGGAGTCTGTAACCTGAAGTGTATGTAACCTGAGGTACCACTGTACTTCCAGGTTTCGCCCCACACGCATGCACAGAAGCGTTCCGAGCGCTTCATGCATGCACAGAAGTGCTCAGTCGCTCTGCACACATGCGCAGAAGAGGTGCTCTAGTTGCGGACTTTTTTGGGTGCAAATGGCACCCTGGAATGGATTGTGTCCGCAACTAGAGGTACCACTGTACTAAGATTGGATCCTAAAACAACTGGCAGGTAGGATCCTAGAATGCAGCAACTTGATTGGTTTGCAGGAGCAGAAGAAGAAGAAGAGTTTGGATTTGATATCCCGCCTTTCACTCCCCTTCAGGAGTCTCAAAGCGGCTAACATTCTCCTTTCCCTTCCTCCCCCACAACAAACACTCTGTGAGGTGAGTGGGGCTGAGAGACTTCACAGAAGTGTGACTGGCCCAAGGTCACCCAGCAGCTGCATGTGGAGGAGCGGGGAAGCGAACCCGGTTCCCCAGATTACGAGACTACTGCTCTTAACCACTACACCACACAAGCCCAATTGGAACCCAGGAGGAAGTTAATCAGCTTATTAGGCCGATAGGATCCTAGAGTGCAACAACTGATTGGCCTGCAGGAGCAGCCCAATCACGCTCCAGGAGGGAAGAAGAATCAGCCAATCAGATGGGACTCATTGTGTAAAAAATGTATATAAAAGCCTGAGGTTTGGGGGGAAATTCAGTCACTGTTTTACGAACTGCAACAAAGAGCATGAAATCACTACGTGACTCCGAGTATATTTCAAGTGTGAGCCCCAGCACCTGCCAGCTACAGACTGCCTAGAAGGCTCAGGGGGAGAAAGAGGCAGAGAGAAACAAAGTCAGGATATCTCCTCTTTTCCAGGTAGCTTAGGAAGATTGGGGCATAGGGAGCTGCCATGGACAGAGCCAAATATTGTCTGCTGTGACTAGTAGAGGCTCTCCAAGATTTCAGGCAAGAATCTTTACCCAAGCAGTACCTGATGTTATAAGAGTCACAAGTATAGAATAAATATTCACAAATGCACATATATCTAAATATATGAACCATGCGTCTGGAATAGGATGGGGAGAGCATGTTGGTTGACACCTGCTGATGGTTTTATTTGGTGGCAGAACTGGCATGGGGTCAGTGGACAACATTTACAGGGCCCACAATGCCCTGGTGGAATGATACATCCGAGATTACTGCTATAAGAATTCTAAGGTCCCAAATATAAATTAAATGTTCATCAATGTACAAGATAAACACATGCCTAAGTACCGTATTTTTTGCACCATAACACTCACTTTTTTCCTCCTAGAAAGTAAGGGGAAATGTCTGTGCGTGTTATGGAGCGAGTGCCTGCGGGTGGCGGGTGGCGGGGGGGGGATCTGCTGCAGTCGTGAGCAGAGGATCCATGGTTCCCCTTCCTTCCTTCCTCCGTGGTTACAAAGCATGGATCCACATGGGTCCTCAGGATTTTTGCATTGGGCTACTCCAAACTCACTGTCAGATCACATGTCTGTGGCCACAGCATGAACCACAAAAATCATATATCCACTATTTCGTTTAGAATATATTTTTTCTTGTTTTCCTCCTCTAAAAACTACGTGCGTGTTATCGTCTGGTGCGTGTTATAGAGCGAAAAATACGGTATATAAACCACCTGTCTGAAATAGTATGGGAGAGCAATCCTGAAGCCATTCTGACTCTCCCAATGACCCCAAATATTCCTTTGCAGTAAGGGAGACAAACGGGGAAAGCCTTCCCACTGTCTTTTTGCTTACAAATCCTGCCTCAAGGGTGTATTTGTGTATGAATAGGCTGAGCCTGTGACCTGGACTCAGGAACTAAAAGTATTAACCATCACAAAAAAATGGCCAGGCTGCCCAGGTAATGCAATCAGTGACCATTGTCAGGTATCCTGGCAGGCAGACAGGATTTCCGCTGTAGACTGCCTCCTTCTGTGATGTATGTATGAATGATGTTTTGGGGGTGGTGGTCTCTGACTACAGGGTGGGCAATTTCAAAAGTCTATGGAAGGGCTTGCGCACTATTGTTCTGGGTTCTCCTCCCTCCTGCGTGTGGTGAGTGGAGACCCTGTTGCAACAGTTCTTTTAATAAAGATCAGGCTTACTAACCGCTTTGCTTCTCAATATACTCTGGTTGGCATCTGTTACTTCCTCCTACCGACAGGGAACCCACTTAAGGACTCTATACGGGCTCTGGAATGCCCCATAAGGCAGGCATGGCCAAACTTGGCCCTCCAGTTGTTTTGGGACTACAATTCCCATCATCCCTGACCACTGGTCCTGTTGCTAGGAATGATGGGAGTTGTAGTCCCAAAATGTCTGGCGAGCCAAGTTTGGCCATGCCTGCCATAAGAGAAAGGGAGCAGATTTTCTTATAACACGGAGATTGGACCCTGGACCTTCTGCAAGAAAAGTAGATTCCCTGCCATTGGCCTCTTTAAATAAAGGCGCCAGTCCTCATTGTTCCGAAGAAAGAGCTCAGTTACACAGGAAGCTGTCAGACTACTGGGTCCATCTAGCTCAGTATGGTCTACACCAGGGGTGGGGAACCAGACGTGGACATCCTCAGCCCCATCTGGTGAGATATGGGATGGAGCTGCCCCCCCTAGGGAAATCCTTTGTGTACGTCACGCAAAAGACACCTGTCCTTCTGGAGTCAGATTCATGGGAGGCTGGCGGAATAAACTCCCCTTTCTAATCTCATTTGGAATTGAGGGTAATTTTTCGACTTGCGTCGCTCAGCCAGAGGTTAATTTGATTGGGCTTGGGTTATTCATTCATGCTCGGATTTGCAAAGTATCACTGCGGAGAGGAGAGGTCCCTGTTAGAGTTGGCTTCGTTACCAAACGTGGATTTCATTCTGTTTCTCCTCCTGCCTGATGCATCACCTTTCCACCTCTGGTGCTCGGTTTTGTATAATGCCCTGTTTCCCCCCTGCTCAGTTCTTGTGGAGTGGGGTGGGTCATTCCCACCAAGCAAAAACCGGAAGATTTCTGTTAAATGACTTGTTCTGGAGATGGGCTGTGCAGTTAAATCTGTCCTGGAATCCTAGAATCGCAGGGTTCTAGGACAGATTGCAATGCAGGAATCTTTTGCTCAATGTGTCGTGTCGGGTTAATTGCAGGCCTGTTCCCTCCCGTTGCAGGCTGAGTCAAACCATTGGTTCATATAGCTTAGTAGTGTCTGCACTGACTGGCAGCAGCTCTCCAGGGTTTTGAGCAAGAGCTTCTCACTCAGCCCTATTGGCAATTGAACCTGGACCTTCCTGCAAGTTCCCACAGTTTTGTCCTGCATGGGTGGCGCTGTGGGTTAAACCACAGAGCCTAGGACTTGCCGATCAGAAGGTTGGCGGTTTGAATCCCCGTGACGGGGTGAGCTCCCGTTGCTTGGTCCCTGCTCCTGCCAACCTAGCAGTTCGAAAGCACGTCAAAGTGCAAGTAGATAAATAGGTACCGCTCTGGCAGGAAGGTAAACGGCATTTCCGTGCGCTGCTCTGGTTCGCCAGAAGCGGCTCAGTCCTGCTGGCCACATGACCCGGAAGCTGTACGCCGGCTCCCTTGGCCAGTAAAGTGAGATGAGCACCGCAACCCCAGAGTCGGTCACGACTGGACCTAATGGTCAGGGGTCCCTTTACCTTTATGCATTTTTCATTTTCCCGTAAAGTACAATGCTTTTCGATGTATTGTTGAGCTTTTTTTTTTTAAAAAAAAACCTCCCCCAAAATTGAAGTTTTTGAGCTATTTTTTAGCTCAACATTTCCGACATGGTGTTGCCATATGCCTGGGTTTTTTTTTGAAAATTCAGAAATCCCACCCTGATGCTATTTCAGGTGGATGGAATTCCAGATGTATGGCAGCCCTAGCATTTGTTTGTTTCATAAAGTTTATATGTTGCTTGATAGACGGAAGAAACCTCAAGGTTAGGAAGTGTGTGATGTGAAACACAAGAGCAGTCAAGTACAACATTCCTAAAGTGAACGTGTTTACACATGGGGAGGGATGTTTGTCCAGCCAGCAGGTAAACTTCCTGTTTCCTTTTGGGCTGGGACAGACTTCCTCTGCATGTGACTAGAGGTGGGTGTGGCCTCACCTGTGCAGGTAACAACAAAAGCACAGGGCAGGGCAGCCATCTCTCTCTTTTTGACTACATGCATCGAAGAAGCAACATCTGCTTAGCCAAAGATGCTCTCTTGGCCTCCAGCCAAGAGAGGACAGAGGGACTGTCTCCTTGTGAGATAGTTTCCAGGTATATGTTACTTTTCTAAGCTAAGTCTGCCTTCCGATTGTGAACAGAATGTGAGTAAACTCTTTTTATACTTTTATAGAAGACTGTGTTGTGTCTGATCTTTTATGAGGGAACAAGAGGAAAATAACAAAACAGTTATTATAGAGGCTTTAGCGAACCTGAGCAAACGCCTCCGCTGTAAGTTTAAAAAGGGGGATGTTACTCTGCTAAATTGTGAGCTTGTTAACACAGGTTGGAAAGGTTATAATCAAACAATATATCCTTTCCTGTATCCCTGAACATTCCCACAGGAAGAAGCCTCAAATCCAATGAAGCTGAACACTGGTAGATTCAGGACAGATACAGGACTTATTTACGCATGGAACTCACTCCTGCAGGCAGCCATTAATGACCACCAACCTGAGTGCTTTCCGTGGAGGAGAAAGCTATCGATGGCTACCAGCCACGATGGCTCAGCTCTGCTGCCATGGTCAGAGGCAGCAATGCTTCCGAATGCCAGCAGCTGGAAACCACAGGAGGGAGACCTGCTTTTGTGCTGGAATCCTGCGTGTGGGTTTCTCAAACGAAACAAAAATGCAGGGATTAAAAAACAGCCGCCCACCATCAAGAGAAGGTGTAAATAAGGAATCAGAAGAATGAAGAAGTCGTTCCAGGCAGAGTTTGCCGTGGAAGGGCAAAGGCGTCTTGTGTTTGTAGCAATCTTCCCTCCCTTCGTTTTCTCCCTTATAAATCCACCTGCATCTGGGTTTACTGGCTAGTCTTGGCTGCAGATCATCGCAGACCCTGGGTGGTGCTGCTGTGCTGGCGCCCCGATGATTTATGGCGGCATTAATCATCGTACCTGTTCCCGCCTGCCATTTTTCAATTAAATTGTAAACCTGCGCCGAGGATCAGTCATTAACTTTCAAGGCGTGAGAAATGGTCCCTTATGTTTGGCCTCCTTCAGAAAACACTGTCACGGTTGCACGCCGTGAAATATGCTTCCCTCTCTCTCTCTCTTCTTCTCTCCCAACCAAACAGGGCTTTGAAAAGCAGCCTCCTTTCCTGTGAAGCCTCTCCGCTCCTTCGTCTTTGCTGCTACGGTTCATGCCCTGGTAAAACCCCACGTCCGGATTATTGTAATGTCCCCTACCTGGAGCTGCCTGTGGGATTCTCATAAGTCCCAAGGAGGAGTCCCAAGGAAAGCAGGTGGGGAAAGTTGGAGGGGCTGCCTGTTGACCATTCATGGGAAAGGTCCAGCAGGTTGAGAAGGGCTGTGTCCGGGCCTTGCAAGAAGGAGGGAGGGAGTTACAATGAATAAGGTCCTGGGAAGGTCCCAGCAGTGCAGCCCTCCAGCGTTCCACTCTGTCCTCTCTTGTTTGTGGGTGCCAGAGTTCATGGGTGCCAGGCACCCAAAATTCTTGGAAGTAAGTGTTGGAATTGAATCAGTGCTTGGAAAGTTAAACTGGAAGTCAGACTCTTACTGAGACCACCTGAGCCTCAAATAACAGCCTCAATGCTTTTTGATGCATTTTTTTTTTTTTTTGCATAAGATACATATGAAAGAAGGTTCTTTTTATCATAAGTGGTGGTCTTGTAGTAAGGTTAAAGCTTACTGGGAAATGATATATAATGAATTGAAAAGGATGTTCAAAATAATTTTTGTGGAGAAAAACCCCAGAAGCTTTTCAATGGCAGGATTATTGTATTAACCTGCAGTTTCATAAGAGTATATATTTAAAGCAGATAATTAAATGAGCCAACTAAATGACTTTGGATCTGCAGAAGATATTAAAAAATAAATTTAAGGAACCACATAAAGAGGGGGAAGGAAGTCAAACTTTGAAATGTTAAATTGATTGTAAAAGTAACGAAATGTCTAAACCTGAAAAGTATAAATAAAAGCTTTTCTAAAAAGGAAAAAAGACATAAGATACATATTTCTGCATCCACTTTCTGCACACTGTGACTGCATTGAACACGACAACTCATGGACAACTCACAAAGCTGAATGTTGGAAGGTTCGGGACAAATAAAATAAAGGCTTTATTAAAAAGGCGTGTAGTTAAACTATGGCAAGCCCTCCCTCTGGGGGCAGGAATGGCCATCAACTTGGCTGGCTCCAAATTCATGGAGGAGAAGGCTATCAAGGGCTACTACTAACCAAGACAGCTATGCTATGCTTCCAGAGTTGGAAGCTGTAAATACTTCTATTTGTGTGCTGGATGCCACAGGAGAAGAGAGTTGTGTGGGATGTGAAACACAAGAGCAGTCAAGTACAACATTCCTAGAGTGAACATGTTTACACATGGGGAGGAATGTTTGTCCAGCCAGCAGGTAAACTTCCTCTTTCCTTCCGGGCTGGGACAGACTTCCTCTGCATGTGACTAGAGGTGGGTGTGGCCTCACCTGTGCAGGTAACGACAAAAGCACAGGGCAGGGCAGCCATCTCTCTCTCTCTTTGACTACATGCATCAAAGAAGCAACATCTGCTTAGCTGAAGAGAGGACAAAGGGACTGTCTCCTTATGAGATAGTTTCCAGGTGTATGTTACTTTTCTAAGCTAAGTCTGCCTTCTGGGATCCGATTGTGAACAGAGTGTGGGTAAACTCTTTTTATACTTTTATAGAAGACTGTGTTGTGTCTTATCTTTTATGAGGGAATAAGGGGGAAATACCAGAACAGTTATTATAGAGGCTTTAGCGAGCCTGTGCAAACGCATCCGCTGCAAGTTTTAAAAGGGGAATGTTAGTCTGCTAAATTGTGAACTTGTTAACACAAGTTGGAAAGGCTATAATCAAACAATATATCCTCTCCTGCATCCCTGAACATTCCCACATTTGGAAGCCATGACAGGCGCGTAGTTAAACTATGGCACGCCCTCCCTCTGGGAGCAGGCATGGCCATCAACTTGGCTGGCTCCAAATTCATGGAGGAGAAGGCTATTGAGGGCTACTACTAGCCATGACTAGCCCCTTCATGGATCACTGCCTTGCCGTGGCGAAGGGGCTTGAATAACTCAGAGAAGATATGAGCTATGCCGTGCAGGGCCACCCAAGATGGACAGGTCATAGTGGAGAGTTTTGACCAAACGTGATCCACCTGGAACAGGAACCGGCAAGCCACTCCAGTATCCCCGCCAAGAAAACTCCATGGACAAAGACAACAGGCATATAAAAGTTATGACGCTGGAAGATGAGCCCCTCAGGTCGGAAGGCGTCCAACATGCTACTGAGGAAGAGTGGAGGACAAGTACAAGTAGATTCAGAGCTGATGAAGCGGCTGGGCCAAAGCCGAAAGGACGCTCAGTTGCGGATATGCCTGGAAGCAAAAGGAAAGTCCAATGCTGTAAAGAAAAATATTCCACAGGAACCTGGAATGTAAGAACCATGAACCTTGGTAAGTTGGATGTGGTATAAAATGAGATGGCAAGAATAAATATTGACATCCTGGGCATCAGTGAACTAAAATGGACGGGAATGGGCGAATTCAGTTCGGATGACTATCACATCTACTAGTGTGGGCAAGAATCCCGTAAAAGAAATGGAGTGGCCCTCATAGTCAACAAAAGAGTGGCAAAAGCTGTACTGGGATGCAATCTCAAAAATGATAGAATGATCTCGATACGAATCCAAGGCAGACCTTTTAACATCACAGTAATCCAAGTTTATGCACCAACCACTGGTGCTGAAGAAACTGAAATTGACCAATTCTATGAAGACTTACAACACCTTATAGAAATGACACCAAAGAAGGATGTTCTTCTCATTATAGGGGATTGGAATGCTAAAGTAGGGAGTCAAGATATAAAAGGAACAACTGGCAAGTTTGGCCTTGGAGATCAAAACGAAGCAGGGCAAAGGCTAATAGAGTTCTGCCAAGAGAACAAGCTGGTCATCACAAACACTCTTTTCCAACAACACAAGAGACGACTCTACACATGGACATCACCAGATGGGCAGCATCGAAATCAGATTGATTATATTCTCTGCAGCCAAAGATGGAGAAGCTCTATACAGTCAGCAAAAACAAGACCTGGAGCTGACTGTGGCTCAGATCATCAGCTTCTTATAGCAAAATTCAAGCTTAAACTGAAGAAAGTAGGAAAAACCACTGGGCCGTTAAGATGCAATCTAAGTCAAATCCCTTATGAATACACAGTGGAAGTGAGGAACAGGTTTAAGGATTTAGATTTGGTAGACAGAGTGCCTGAAGAACTATGGATGGAGGCTCGTAACATTATACAAGAGGCAGCAACTAAAACCATCCCAATGAAAAGGAAATGCAAGAAAGCAAAGTGGCTGTCCAACAAGGCCTTACAAATAGCGGGGGAGAGAAGGCAAGCAAAATGCGAGGGAGATAGTGAAAGATACAGGAAATTGAATGCAGATTTCCAAAAAATAGCAAGGAGAGACAAGAAGGCCTTCTTAAGCGAGCAATGCAGAGAAATAGAGGAAAACAATAGAATGGGAAAAACCAGAGATCTGTTCAAGAAAATTGGAGATATGAAAGGAACATTTCGTACAAAGATTTCCATAATAAAAGACAAAAGTGGAAAGGACCTAACAGAAGCAGAAGACATCAAGAAGAAGTGGCAAGAATACACAGAGGAACTATACCAGAAAGAAATGGATGTCTCGTATACCCCAGGTATAGTGTGGTTGCTGACCTTGAGCCAGACATCCTGGAGAGTGAAGTCAAATGGGCCTTAGAAAGCACTGCTAATAACAAGGCCAGTGGAAGTGATGATATTCCAGCTGAACTATTTAAAATTTTAAAAGATGATGCTGTTAAGGTGCTACACTCAATATGCCAGCAAATTTGGAAAACTCAGCAGTGGCCAGAGGATTGGAGAAGATCAGTCTACATCCCAATCCCAAAGAAGGGAAGTGCCAAAGAATGCTCCAACTACCGCACAATTGCACTCATTTCACACACTAGCAAGATTATGCTTAAAATTCTACAAGGCAGGCTCAAGCAGTATGTGGACTGAGAACTCCCAGAAGTGCAAGCTGGATTTAGAAGAGGCAGAGGAACCAGAGACCAAATTGCAAACATGCGCTGGATTATGGAGAAAGCTAGAGAGTTCCAGAAAGACATCTACTTCTGCTTCATTGACTATGCAAAAGCCTTTGACTGTGTCGACCACAGCAAATGATGGCAAGTTCTTAAAGAAATGGGAGTGCCTGATCACCTCATCTGTCTCCTGAGAAATCTCTATGTGGGACAAGAAGCTACAGTTAAAACTGGATATGGAACAACTGACTGGTTCAAAATTGGGAAAGGAGTATGACAAGGCTGTATATTGTCCCCCTGCTTATTTAACTTATATGCAGAATTCATCATGCGAAAGGCTGGGCTGGATGAATCCCAAGCCAGAATTAAGATTGCTGGAAGAAATATCAACAACCTCAGATATGCAGATGTCAGGGAACTGACATCGGAGGAAAGGGAAGTGGTAAGGCTCCCAGAGACTGGGAGAGAGTCAACAGCCCAAGCAGGGACCAGCAGGGGGAGCGCGGGGTCTCTGGAGGAGGAGCTCAGTAATGCTGAGAGAGATGCAGCAGCCCAGGCAGGAAGCAGCAGGGGAGAGAAAGGGGTGAGAGACACTTCGAGCGAAAATAGCGGGGAGGTGTCAGAAGCGACTGCAGGGAGACCCATGCTTCGCCGGAAGCTGCCACGTCGTGAGTCCAGGAGACGCGTTTCCGTTAAGGAACTTCTTTGCTGGAAGCGCTTCCGCAGGCAGCCACTGTCAGACTCTACTAGTGACTAGAGCAGACATGTCTGAGGAGCTCTGTCACACACAGAGGTTTGTGGGGTCGCACAAACTCTGAAGGGGCACAATTTTAAGCACAAGCAGCTAATCATCCCCTGACAGCAGTCTGACAGTCTTTGTACGCTGCCTGTGCAGGAGAAAGCATCATGAGCAACCCAGTCGGAACCGGAGACGCAGGGGTTGGAGCTGGTCCAAGCTTGGAAGAAAGGTATCAAGCTCTGGAGGTCCAACTTGCGCTGCAGACGGCGAGGCTCGAGGAGAGAAGGGCTCAGGATGCAGACAGAAAGGGGAGAACCACTCAGTTCCCCAGGAAGGTACCAGGATTGGTGCAGAAGTTTGGGGGGGACCCCAAGGATTACCATGCCTTTAGGACAGAGATGCAATATGCCCTTAATGTGCAGTTTGATGAGTTCCCTGATGAGGAATCGCGAGTTGCTTTCGTAATTGGGCATCTTGAGAAGGGGGCGCGAGACTGGGTTCGACCCCTGATGGCAACGCACAACGATATCCTAAAGGACACTATGAAATTCTTTCGTGCAATGGATATCATGTTTTCCAGCGATATTGAGGAAGGGGTGGTGCGCAGACAGCTAATGGCTTGCAAGCAGGGAAGCAGATCTGTCCGTGAGTACTGGACTGAATTTACCATGCTGATTCACAGATTGGGGTGGGATTTATCGGCAGCACCCATTCAGATGCTATTTGAAGAAGGTCTTTCTTCAGCGGTGAAAGACGAGCTGGCCAGGAGCCCCAGGGCGGTGTCTATGGATCAGCTGACCAAATCTGCGCTGACCATTGGAGCGCGCCAGGAGGCAAGAGCCTTGGAGAGGCGGGAAGGGAGAGGGGAACGTTGGAAGGAGTTACGCATTCCAGACATTCCTGAGCCAGCTTTCCCGCCGGCAGAGCCGATGGAAATCGGAACAGCCCGCGCGCGCGCAGTTTCAAAGCCCAGTGAGGGGGCGAAGAAGGAGGGAAAGGGAGCCCGGAAATGCTATCTCTGCCAACAGCCAGGCCACTTTGCCAGAGTCTGCCCCCAGAGGAAGGAATGGCAAGGGATGGTGGGAGCTGTTGAGGGGGAAGAGCAGGGAGAAACGGAGCAGGTAAAAGCCAACGCCTGGTTGCCAGCAGGGCACTGCAGCCAGGCCAAAGAGCAGTGAAAGTGCCCCTTCCCCAAGTGCCAGTGCCAGAAGCTCCTCGACCTGCTCTAGTGATTGAAGTGTCGCTAGAGCTGCAAAATGGACACCCCCTAAAAATAAAGGCGCTGTTGGACTCAGGCAGCTCCTGCAATTTCATGAGCAAGGAGTTTGCTGCTGAGCACCAGATACAGACTATCCCTTTAAGCAACCCCCTGCAGGTGACCACGATCGATGGCAGGGAACTGTTGGGAGGAGGCGTCAGCTTGCAGACCGTCCCAATGATAATGAGGGTGGCAAGGCACACAGAACTGATAGCGTTTAATGTGGCCACCTTGGGAGGCGCTCCCATTATTTTGGGAATGAGCTGGCTAGCCCTACATGATCCGCTGGTGGGCTGGCATCAAAGAGTGGTTTCCTTCGGTTCCGCACATTGCTTAGAACACTGCAGGGGGGAAAAGGGGTCAGCAGGGGCCCAAGCCACCTTAGCAGGGACGGAAGTAATGGAGAAGGGGAAGGTGCCACCACAGTATGCTGATCTCAGCGACGTGTTCAGCGAGAAGGAAGCTGACCAACTACCCCCGCATAGGCCCTTTGATTGTCAGATCAATTTACTCCCTGGAGCACAGCTCCCTGTAGGCAAGGTGTATGCCATGTCAGACAGGGAGATGCAGGAGTTGCGAGCGTTCATTGACAAGAACCTGAAGAGAGGCTTCATCAGAGAGTCCAAGGCAGCGGGGGGTAGCCCAGTGTTTTTTGTGGATAAAAAAAACACGGACAAGCCGAGGCTGGTATGTGACTTTCGGGCCCTAAATGCAGTGACAGAGCCGGCGGCTTTTCCTATGCCCAGGATTGATGATATTTTGACCAGGGTGCGAAAAGGAAAGATTTTTACAAAGCTGGACCTAAGGGGGGCGTACAACCTGATACGTATAAGGAAAGGGGATGAATGGAAGACCACCATGTTCACCCCTTTGGGGGCATTTGAATACCTCGTTATGCCTTTTGGATTACAAACAGGCTCCGCGTGTTTTCAAGCCTTTATGAACCATGTACTTGGGCCTTTGCTCTACAAGAATTGCGTGGCCTTCTTAGATGACGTGTTGGTGTATTCGGAGAATGAGGAGCAACATGTGAGAGACGTCAGAGAAGTGTTGAGCAGGCTGCAAGCCAACAGACTGTGGGTGAAACTGGAGAAGTGTCAGTTTCATACCAAGGAGGTGGAATTCCTGGGGTACCGCTTGTCAGACAAGGGGTTGGCCATGGACCCCGGCAAGGTTCAAGCGGTGCTGGAATGGAAAACACCCAAGACCAAGAAGGATGTGCAGAGGTTCCTAGGGTTTGGAAACTTTTATCGTAGGTTCATCCGAAACTTCGCCCACCTGACGGCGCCCATCACGGACTGTCTCAGCAGCAAAAAGAAGTTTGTTTGGACGGGGGAGGCGGAGCGAGCGTTTGAGGAACTGAAAAGGGCCTTCGCCTCTGACGAACAACTTCTACATGTGGATTTACAAAAAAAGCTGAGGGTCGAAACAGACGCTTCTGACAGAGCCATAGGGGCGGTGCTTCTTCTGCAGCCGGGGAAGGAGGGGTCAGAGTGGCGACCGTGTGCCTTCTTTTCGCGAAAGCTGAACAAATCTGAGAGAAACTACACGGTGTACGACCGGGAACTTCTTGCGATTTATGAGGCCTTCCGGAGATGGAGGCACCTACTAATTGGTGCACAACAGAAGGTGCAAGTGTGCACGGACCATAAGAATCTAGAGTATTGGAGAACTGCGCGAGTGCTCAACCAACGGCAGTTGAGATGGGCCCAGGAGTTCTCCAAATTTAACTTTGAGATTTGTTACGTACCAGGCCCGGAGAACGTTAGGGCGGACGCTCTCTCACGCAAACCTGAATATTTGGAGGGAGAGGGTGCACCCGAAGAGACCCATGTCATTCCCGAGGACCGCTGGGTGTGTGGGGCGGTATTGGTGGGGCAAAGGGAACTGGTAGAGGGAACGGTGCAGGATGAATACGCCCAGGACAAACTCAGGGGTCTCAGGAGGGAGGGAGACAAACCCGGGGGTTTTGAGGAGAGAAACGGGGCGTTGTACTACAAGGGAGCGTTATACATACCTGAAGGGGAATTGAGGGAAAAGGTACTCAAGCAACTGCACGATAGCCCCACAGCAGGGCATTTTGGGCAACACAAAACCATGTGGCTGGTTACCAGGGAATTCTGGTGGCCCAAGGTCAGGGAAGATGTGCGTGAATATGTGAGAGGGTGTGACCGATGTCAACGAGCCAAGGGGGAGAGGCGGGCACCGGCAGGTTTATTAGAACCACTACCCACGCCGGAAAGACCATGGGAGGCAGTGGCAATAGATTTCATGACTGATCTGCCCAGGTCCAAAGGGAAGACAGCCATCATGGTTGTGGTAGACCTGTTAACCAAGATGGCCCACTTTATAGCCTGCTCACATGCGGTCACAGCAGAAGAAACCGCTAAATTGTTTGTGGAAAATGTGTTTAGGTTGCATGGTGCCCCCTTGAGGGTGGTTTCGGACCGAGGGAAACAATTTACTTCCAGGTTCTGGAGGAAGCTCATGAGCTTATTGCATGTAGAGGTGAATTTTTCCACTGCCCGTCATCCAGAAACCAATGGGCAGGCGGAAAGAGCTAATGGTGTCCTCCAGCAATATTTGAGGTGTTATGTGAATGACAGAGAGAATGATTGGGTGGAGAAGCTGGCGTTGGCAGAATTTGCCTATAACAATGCAGAGAACGTGTCCACGGGGATGAGCCCTTTTTTGGCCAATCACGGGTGTCATCCCCGAGCCTTCCCAGGGGGGGAGGGGGAGAACTGGAGCGTTCCTGCCGCAGAACAGTTCGTTGAAGAAATGGAAGCGATCCATCGCCAGCTCCAACTTAATTTAAACAGGGCGAAGGAGGAATATAAGAGGCAGGCAGACAAAACCAGAAGGGAAGGGGAAAGCATTAGGGTGGGGGACCAGGTGTGGCTGTCCACCCAAGGGTTACCATTTAAAGGAGGTTGTAAGAAGTTAAGACCCAAAAGACTGGGCCCATTTGAAGTCACGCAACAGGTCAACCCAGTGGCTTTCAGACTCCGGTTACCGAACCACATGAAGTTGCACCCAGTGTTCCACAGATCATTGCTGTCACCGTATATAGGGGACAGAGAGGGGAGGGTCAATAGGGGACCAGCTATGGAGGAAAAAGAACACAGCTACCATGTAGCGGAGATTCTCGATTCCAGGTGGAGGGGAGAGCAAGTAGAGTATTTGGTAATGTGGGAAGGGGAGCCGGAGTCGGAAAACACCTGGGTCAGGGCAGAGGATGTAGATGACGAGGTTTTGATTGAAACTTTTCATCAGAGATTCCCTAGAAAACCCCAGCCAGTGGCGAGGTTCCGGAGGGAATACTTCGCCACCACCGACGAAGAAGAAGAGTTGGAGGGGTTCGCTGATTCCGAGGTGGAGGAGGATTCAGCGAGTCGGAACGAAGACCGATGGAGGGAATTGTTCGAGACGTCTGAAGATGAAGAGGATTCTTTTAGGGGTTTCAGCTCATCACCGCCCAGAGGAGAGAGTAGGGGCGGGGGAGAGGGGGGCCCTGGAGGGGAGGTGGATGTCAGGGAACTGACATCGGAGGAAAGGGAAGTGGTAAGGCTCCCAGAGACTGGGAGAGAGTCAACAGCCCAAGCAGGGACCAGCAGGGGGAGCGCGGGGTCTCTGGAGGAGGAGCTCAGTAATGCTGAGAGAGACGCAGCAGCCCAGG
The DNA here is from genome assembly GCF_965113315.1 of Podarcis vaucheri. Lineage (NCBI taxonomy): Eukaryota > Metazoa > Chordata > Lepidosauria > Squamata > Lacertidae > Podarcis > Podarcis vaucheri. The sequence goes on from NC_138752.1 coordinate 50,977,610, forward strand.
CAGGAAGCAGCAGGGGAGAGAAAGGGGTGAGAGACACTTCGAGCGAAAATAGCGGGGAGGTGTCAGAAGCGACTGCAGGGAGACCCATGCTTCGCCGGAAGCTGCCACGTCGTGAGTCCAGGAGACGCGTTTCCGTTAAGGAACTTCTTTGCTGGAAGCGCTTCCGCAGACAGCCACTGTCAGACTCTACTAGTGACTAGAGCAGACATGTCTGAGGAGCTCTGTCACACACAGAGGTTTGTGGGGTCGCACAAACTCTGAAGGGGCACAATTTTAAGCACAAGCAGCTAATCATCCCCTGACAGCAGATGACACAACCTTGATGGCAGAAAGTGAGGAGGAATTAAAGAACCTTTTAATGAGGGTGAAAGAGGAGAGCGCAAAATATGGTCTGAAGCTCAACATCAAAAAAACGAAGATCATGGCCACTGGTCCCATCACCTCCTGGCAAATAGAAGGGGAAGAAATGGAGGCAGTGAGAGATTTTACTTTCTTGGGCTCCATGATCACTGCAGATGGTGACAGCAGTCACGAAATTAAAAGACGCCTGCTTCTTGGGAGAAAGGCGATGGCAAACCTAGACAGCATCTTAAAAAGCAGAGACATCACCTTACCAACAAAGGTCCGTATAGTTAAAGCTATGGTTTTCCCAGTAGTGATGTATGGAAGTGAGAGCTGGACCATAAAGAAGGCTGATCGCCGAAGAATTGCTGCTTTTGAATTATGGTGCTGGAGGAGACTCTTGAGAGTCCCATGGGCTGCAAGAAGATCAAACCTCTCCATTCTGAAGGAAATCAGCCTTGAACGCTCACTGGAAGGACAGATCCTGAAGCTGAGGCTCCAAGACTTTGGCCACCTCATGAGCAGAAAAGACTCCCTGGAAAAGACCCTGATGTTGGGAAAGATGGAGGGCACAAGGAGAAGGGGACGACAGAGGACGAGATGGTTGGACAGTGTTCTCGAAGCTACAAACATGAGTCTGACCAAACTGCGGGAGGCAGTGGAAGACAGGAGTGCCTGGCGTTCTCTGGTCCATGGGGTCACGAAGAGTCGGACACGACTAAACGACTAAACAACAACAACAACTAGCCATGACAGCTATGCTCTGCCGCCAGAGTCGGAAGCTGTAAATACTTCTAAATCCCAGTTGCTGGAAGCCACAGGAGGAGAGAGTTGCTCCTGTGCTCAGGTGCTGCTTGCGAGTTTCCCATTGAGGCATCTGGTTGGCCAGGGTGAGGATAGGATGCTGGACTAGGCGGGCCATGGGCCTGATCCAGCAGGCTCCTCTTATGTTGTAACTGTAGGAATAACGGAGGACGATGGAAGGTTGGATGCAGTGAGCTGCGCAGGAGCAAGCTGGCAAGCCAGCTCCAAGCAAGCTGCCGCCCAGTTCTGCAGAGGCTCCTTTTATTAACAGAAGTCAACAATTGGAAACAGTAGTGAAACCACTCTGAGCATGACGTATTTCCATCTAAGCACATTTCCAGCATTAGCGAATACACCTGTTAGCAGGTATTTTCCTAAAATCTTCCCCGACACTTGATTACATCTGCGTCCCCGGAGAGCCAGCGTGGTGTAGTGGTTAAGAGCGGTAGTCTTGCAATCTGTGGAACTGGGTTCGCTTCCCCGCTCCTCCACATGCAGCTGCTGGGTGACCTTGGGCCAGTCACACTTCTCTGAAGTCTCTCAGCCCCACTCACCTCACAGAGTGTTTGTTGTGGGGGAGGAAGAGAAAGGAGAATGTTAGCTGCTTTGAGACTCCTTCGGGTAGTGATAAAGCGGGTTATCAAATCCAAACTCCTCTTCTTCTTCATGCTCCAGCCAAGCGTTATGGCTAGTAACCAAATCTGTGAGAGGAGAAACGGTTAGGGGGAAACCCCTGTTTTCTAGCCAAGAGGCAAAAGTTCAAGGAGCATGGGCGCAAGGCTCCTTGGCACATTGTTGCTGTCGGATTCTGGAGCCGCAGTCAGAGGTCACTGGCCTTTTCTCCAGGCATTTGGCTTGAGATCCTTGTTGACCTCCCCGTCTGCGTCTCCCGGCAGGATACAGGCGAAGTCACTATCTGCGATCCCACTCAGCGTGAGAGGGACACACACTCTCCTCCCTCCTCCCTGCTTCCCTCAGGGAGGGGTAAAGAGATAGACAGAAATCTATTTACATGTCTTTATTCCTGTCATTCCAGCAGTACAGAGAAACGTGTCTGCACTCTCCAGTCTCCAGCAGTAGAGTAAGAAACTCCACCCCTGTACTTCCAGGTCAGGTCAGATGACACTCTGAGCTAACATCCGGTGCTCAGTGCAGTGAATAGACTGCCCCTTTTTTCCAATAGTACAGTCCCAGACATCAACATCCTGTTTTGCATTCCAGACACCTGCAGCTGGCTTTCGCATTGCTGCTTTTTCCTGACAGTTGCATGCCGGGTGCTAGATGTGCCTCAGCACAGCAGAGCGTTACCTCCACAGTGACCTTATGCCCTCGATGAGCCAGCTTTTCCCTGCTCCCAGAAACACCTTTCCTTTCCCTTTCCTTTCCTTTCCAGCAGTGTCAAGGGAGTCCCACTGCTCTTTGAGGAACCATGTGTAGGCTCTCTCCTGGCAGACAGCTCAGGGGTAAAGAGCACCTTTGAATCCTCACGGGGGCAGCATGAAGAAGAACCCTCTGGCGGGGAATGCGTGTCCTTAAATGAAGTGAATGGGTGTCCTTAAATGCCTTTGGGGATTCCAGCCTCCTTTGCAGAGCGTACCCCAGGGAGTCTCCTGCAGGTGGTGCCTTTGTCAGGTGGATCAAGGTCCCAGGAGGGGGTCGTTCTGGCAGGTGTCCTCTGGGGGGAAAGGGAAGCGGCTCATCTCCAGCCTGGATGAGAAATGGATGCTATAGCTATAGCTGCAGCTGCAGTGAGAGGCTAAACAAAGCAGCCACAGTTGGGCAAAGGGAGGACCTCCTAGCCCAGCCCTCTTATCATGGTTTTCACCCTGCCCAGAACTCGAAACTGAAGTCTCCTGAGATGAGGAGCAAAGCAAGTAAGACCCCCCAGCACCTCCACATTGCCAGGAGTTGTAAGAGCTGGGCATCTGCAGGATGAAGAACTCCGACTCGGGTTATGTTTTCTGCTGAAAGTTTTGGTGCTCAAATAGATACGGGACATAAGCAAAACGAGGATCAAGAGTACAACAGTGAAGAGGCTGATCCAACAAGCAACATCCCTTCTCGAGTCCCGCCATGTGGGAATGGGGCAGGCACAACTTCAGTGCGGCAAAGCAGGACTTGTCTTTTGGACTGGGCAAGCAAACAAGAACAAGAAAGAAGATTCCACCTAAACATTAGGAAGAACTTCCTGACAGTAAGAGCTGTTCGACAGTGGAATTTGCTGCCAAGGAGTGTGGTGGAGTCTCCTTCTTTGGAGGTCTTTAAGCAAAGGCTTGACAACCATATGTCAGGAGTGCTCTGATGGTGTTTCCTGCTTGGCAGGGGGTTGGACTTGATGGCCCTTGTGGTCTCTTCCAACTCTATGATTCTATGATTCTTCATGCCTCTTCTGGTTCTGGGAGACCCAGTAAGAAATCAGATGCCTGCCATGTAGACGGAGGGGAGCTTGTCACCGCAGGAGGGAGAGACACCACTGCCCCTTCACCAGCTGGACTCATCTCTGAGGTTAGTGAGGTGGTGCCCTATTTGCCCCAATGGAGCATCTTCCACAGGCCTTGGAGATTTAATTCCTTGTTTTTTGCAGATTGGAAGCTGAGCCTGGGATGTGTTTGTACAGCAGAAGAAAGGCCATCCAAAATGTGACTGGCGCCTCTGGAAATCTCAGATGTGAACACGCAACAAACAAGCAAAGAAAGATTAAACATCTGTCATGCCATTGACAACTGGTTCATCACACACTTCCCAGGTTGTCAAAGTCACATTCCTCCATCTTCTAGGTCATGGGCTGAGATACCAATGCCTGCCAGAGCCTGCTTGGAGTGGGCCAGGCCCCATCTTCACCATACATTTAAAGAGGATTCATACCACTTTAAACGATCATTGCTTCCCCCAAAGAATCTTGGGAACTGTAGTTTGTTAAGGGTGCTGAGAGTTTGGTAGGAGGCCCCTGTTCCCCTTGCAGAACTGCAATTCCCATAGTTCCCCAGGAAGAGATGCTGACTGTTAAACCTCTCTGGGACTTGTAGTTCTATAAGGGTTCTGACAGTTCCCTTTAAAACTACAGCTCCCAAGGATCTTTGCGGGAATGTCATGGCTCTTGGAAGTGGCATGAAACGGCTTTAAATGTACAGTGTAGACGGGGCCTCAGGCAGCGACCAGAGGAGCTTTGGAAGCTGAATGCCCTTTTGAAAACTCATGGGGGGGTTTCCACCTTTCCCACGGGACCCAATCCTGTCCGATCTGGTCTGCATGGAGTACACCGTAGCTGGATTCATTTCCTCTACAGTTCTTCTTTTCCCACCCAGCTATGCTTCCTCTCCCTGATCTTCTCCATATTAAAAACAGGTTTATGCCATTTTTATTTAATCAAAAGATTCATTAAAAGAGAATCAAAGGATGGAGGTGATGGGGGGAGGGAAGGGAGCCCTTAGGGATAGAAAGCAGTAACTCAATCACGGGAATCTCAGTCGAACAGCCCACAGGAGACCAGCGCTAAGTTCTTCCCAGTAAGAAATCAGATGCTTGCCCACGTAGACGGAGGGCAAATGCCTCTGCTCAGCTGGGTCTGCCAGAGTCCCGGCGGACTTGCAGAGGCGAACGCAGAAACCCATTTAATGTGTTTTTGTGTTTAGCTTTCTCTTTCCCCTTGCTGGCATTGTCTAAATTGCAGTAATTTCATTTCCCGGCTTCGCGCCGACGCTACCAGTGCCTCCTTTCTCCATCTGCTAAGATGAAGATGGAAAAGTTTAATATTCTTTGGTGAGAGCCGGACCCCCCACCACAACTGCCTCGCAAGTCCCAGATCATTTCCCCTCGTACGAGGCAAGTTCGCAAGCGTCTGCCATCCTGCATGTATCTGCCCAGGTTTCCTAAAGGATATGTCTTCTTCATAGATGAGAAGCAAGCATGATGGAAAGCAACACTCTAGTCCTCAGTGTACCGGGCCTGAGTGGCGAGGTGAGAGAGAGAAAGGGAATCAGATATAGGAGGACAGCTACAATCTCAATTAAACCTCCTCTTTGTAACACCAGGTGGCTCTGATGTTGGTTTCAGGAAGATCTATTTTGTTATTTGCATTATATGTGTTGGATGGATTTGTAGGTAGGATGTTGTTGTTTAGTCGTTTAGTCGTGTCCAACTCTTCGTGACCCCCTGGACCAGAACACGCCAGGCACTCCTGTCTTCCACTGCCTCCCGCAGTTTGGTCAAACTCATGCTGGTAGCTTCGAGAACACTGTCCAACCATCTCGTCCTCTGTCATCCCCTTCTCCTTGTGCCCTCCATCTTTCCCAACATCAGGGTCCTTTCCAGGGAGTCTTCTCTTCTCATGAAGCACGATTTCTGGGTTAGCGGAGTCTGTAACCTGAAGCGTATGTAACCTAAGGTACCACTATATATATATATTTATTTCAGCTGCATGGCCAGCCCTTTTACAGGGTCAGCTAGGGTCACGCCCACCTACCTGGTCACACACAAGGAGAGGAGACTCCAGAACAGGTATGCCAGGAAGTCCTCCTGGCTGGAGCCACATTCCCTTGTGTGTCCACCATTCTAGGCAACAGGATACGTTGCACTTGACTGCTCCAGTGATGATATATCCCACGGGAGCATGACGTGCTGCTTTCTTGAGTCGAAAGCTTCCCTGCGATGTTTTGCAGATGAAGGGAAATTGCAACAGTTCAGCGTTTCCACTGCAAGGAACAAAACCTCTGGAGCTAACACATGTGGAATGATGACTCTGCTTCTTCTTCTTTTTGCGGAGAGCGTAACAATGTTGTTTGGGGCATACCGATAAAGATGGAGACTCTCCCTCTCCAAAGTCGTTGATTCTGAGGTATTTACACCACTACGATGCACAGCAAGCTGCTCCTGCTGCCGGAATCAAGCGGAGATTCGCTCGGGGGCTCCCAAAGCAATCAGGGCCCTGCATCCGCTGGGCCAAATACTAGCGCCCCATTTGCATTCCGGACATGATGACTTCTTAATTGCCGTTGTGCTGAAAGATGGAACACGGCCCATTCCGACTCCAGATCACGTGTGGCAGTTCATTTGCACTTTTAAGATCGAGGGGCTACCCAAGGAATTATGAGCCAGGTCTCTTAACTACCCATTGCTGCTGCTGTTGCTGTGCTTATATGACTATTACAGGGCTTGGCTTTGTTTATTTCCTTTTCGTGGGCAGGCCAGAACAGCCCAGCTGGAGCAGATCAGAGGGCCAAGCTCCTCCAGCATCTTGTGTGTTCTCCCAGAAGGAGCCCAGGCAAACACGGCTTGGAAGTCTAAAAGCAGCATCTGAAAGTGATGTCTTTCTTGTGCTGCTTTACTGCGGTATCCAGTGCTCAGAGATAGACTGCCCCTGGGTGTGGAGGTTCCATCTTTTGGATATAGATTTTCAAGAGCTTTGAGAAACTGTGTGGGAACAGTTTGATGGCACAGAAGCCCAAGCCAACAGATTTCCCCATCTAAATCACACCAGGTCACTTCTTGGTTTAGTTTCCACCCTGCCCCAGATCACCTCGATTCAATTCATTTACCCCCTAGAGATCCTCTTTCAAATCCCTTTTAATTACTCCTTTTAGTACTCCGCCAAACGGTAATTTAAAATAAAAGTCAGCTTAAATTATTTCCCCAGATTAATAGCCTACTCAGTAACCAATCTCACATCCTGCCTCCAGTTCTCGCCTCCCAAATTCACCCAGAAATACTCTGGGTCCATTCCTAGCAATACCCCTGTCCTTAACTCCATGGGCAGCTGACTGATGAACGATAGTCAGGTGGCTGTCTTGACTCCTACCTCGAGAGTTAAACAAGAGTGACAGAAGAAGCGAATCCGATTTTTCGACCTGGCAATTGATGGCAAGAAAATAAGGACGCGCCGTGGATTTTAAACTCATCAACCAGGGATTTGTGTTCAGACTTTCCAAGTTGCTTCCCTTCTCCTTTTTCAACCTGTCAGAGGCTGCAGAAACTTTAATGATCCCAACCTTCCCACCTCTCCCCAGGGGGACCGAATTTGAAGAGGTGGAAATGAGCAGTGAGATGCTAGCTGCCTCCCTTTTCCTCCAAATGAGCTTGAAGAGGCGACGGGGTCCATGTCGCCGCCGTGAACCAGCTCCTTCTTTTGATGGGAACCTTTTAGTGGATTTTGGTGCTTTTTGCAAAAGGCCCTCTCTCTGAATGGCTATCCTTGCGCTCGATCGGAGGCGGTTATTTTTGACGCTGGAAGGTCGCCACTGCTATTTACATCTCCCACTTTATTCCAAAATAACATCAAGTATCTCTCTCTTCTCAAAGGCCAGGGCAGCAGCATTTATAGAGCATTCACAGGGTGAATGCCAACTTCACAGGCTCTCTCCCTCTCCACGCCATTGCCCATATTAACTGCTTGGCTATGTATGCTCTTCAGAGGCACACCGGGTCAGCTGGAGCTGGGTACGCACATGGAAAGATCTGTGAATGTGCCAAGGGTTTTTCAAAGTCACAGCTCTCCTTCACCGGAGGTTTTTTAAACAGAGGTTGGATGGACCCATGTCAAGGATTGCTGCGTTGAAGCGGGTCAGACTAGATGTCCTTTGGGGGGGTCACTGGTGCTGCTTCAAGATGATCTCTGTGACTTATGCTTTAGTTCTGTCTTGGTTGGGCTACCGTAACAGACCCTTTTGGGGGCTGCCCAACGTGTTGCAGCCAGACTGCTGACTGGAACCGGTCACAGGGACCTTGTTAGCCCCTTATTAAAACAGCTTCACTGGTTACTGGTCCGTTTTATGTGGGAGGAAAATAGATCTGAGCCACGTGTGGGTCATTAACAATAAATTGACTGTCTAGAATCAAAGTACAGGTCTGAACACACACTCCTGTGGGAGAGAGCCCCCAGCAGAGTTAACTAGCAACATAGCGTGGAATATAGGTTGTTAAACTCTTTCATATCCCATTTAGCCTGCCTTAAAATGCTGTTCTACCTCTCTACCCCTCTAGCAATGAGCAGACTACACACTGTTATGTAAGTTTAAAAAATGCTTTACTTACTAAATCCAAAGGTCTGGTTCATGCGTTATTCCACGCAGCAGCAAGGAGAACACAGGTAGATTACTCTTGATTGCATGGTTGGAAGAGAGAGAGAAAGGAAGAGAAGCAGCTTCACTTCTTCCCTCAAGGAGGTAAAGGAGTGTGATTTAGCTGAGTCTAGGAACAGACCTCTCTGGTCTTAACCCCTTCATGTACTAACTAGCACTTATGTTTCACTGCAATTTCCCACATGTTTCTGGGCACAATTCAAGGGGCTGGCTATTACCTGTAAAGCACTATAAGGTCCCTTCCAGCTCTACAGCTCTATGGTTCTATGAATTGCAGAGCAAGACAGAAACTTGCTCCTGCCTTTTTGCAGTCTGATCGATGAATGCAAAGGCACGGTGGGGACTGATTAGCATGAAGCCCTTTTTCAAAAACCCAAGAAAAGTTCATTTTGATGTGACAGTCGATGTGATGAAAGAAGTCTAGACGTAAGGAGCTTTAAGTCTAAGAAGGATCTGGTTGTGGAAGAGGCCAGCCAGATCAGAACAAAGATCCATCACATTCAGATATGGCCACTTCAGGGCTAACCCTCGACTCTGCTCACAAATGAAGCTCCTTGAGGGCTCTGTCTGCTCTCGGGCAGCACAGATTTCTGCACATTCACAGATAAAAAGATGACTCTTAACACCCCTTCCGTATCTGCAGGAAGGAATTTCTCCTTAAGGAGCTAGCTGTAGTCTGCATCTGCAGGAGATAATATTACCATATTTTCATTCCTCTGTCTTGTGTTGGCATCCATCTGTCTCAAGAGACAATGGAGTTCACCCAGGGCCGGATTTAGGTTTGATGAGGCCCTAAGCTACCGAAAGTAATGGGGCCCTTTTTCCTCATTGAACCACTCCCTAACTTGGGTAACATCTTGCCTGATGAAGAACTCTGGAGAACTCAAAAGCTTGCCATGTTTTTGAGATTTTTAAAAGGAGATTCCCACCCCACTGGGAGACAGAGATTTAGTTGGGGGTTTACAAAATGTGGCAGGCAAATAAGAGGATTAATGTTGCTGATATGGGGAGATATCTCTCTGTAGACATTCCTGCACTGCACTTGGGGTTCCCTTCCAACTCTACAATTCTATGATATCGAACTACAGAGAAGGCCCACGAATTGTCTTGGCTGCGAGGCTCGGATTAGGGCAAAGGAACAGTCACCTACCATTGACTGCCATTCTACCCCTGTCTACCACTCATGAAAGAATAAATACAAATTATTAAATAACTCACTGCCCCATTTATCCCTTTTCAGACATAGACAGCCTCAGACATTATTATTTTATTTTCGCATTCACGTTTACACTTTCCTGCGTATTCTGAGAGAGAGGCTACAAGCTAGGATAGAGAACGAGATGTTTCATAGAGCTGGCTGCCAAGCAGCAAAGAGCCAAGAGAGTGTGGTGCAGTGGGTAGGGTGTTGGCCTAGGACCGGGGAGACCTGCGTTCGAATCCTCACTCGGTCATGATGAATCTCACTGGGTGACCTTGGGGACCAGTCACTGCCTTTCAGCCTTGCCTACCACACAGGCTTGTTGTGGGGATTAAATGAGGAGAGGGAGAAGAATCATATACGCCACCACCTTGAGGAACTTGGAGAAAAAGGTGGGATACGAAAGCAATAAAATAAAATAAAATAAAATTTCCTTTTGGTTGGGTCTAAACAGGGGGGAGAGCTCCAGTTCTTGGCTTCTGCGAGGGCTCCTTGATCTTTGATTTCCAGAAGAGTATGCAGAGCACAGAGCAAGCACAGAAGCCTTTCTCCTGCCTTCAGATCAAGACGGGCTCATTCATGTTGACTTGTAATAGCAGTAATTGCCCATCACGGTGATGGGCAGCCGAAGACAGCCCCAAAGTTCTGTTTCAGTGGCTCAGAAAGCTGGTTCTCTCCTGGGCTGGTATTCTTCCTAAATTGCTTTGCTTTCTGAAAAGCGCAACTTGCTTATCACCCCGGCTGCCAGACGCTCTCTAATGAGGCTTATCCGGCTTTTGCAGGCCGGCTTAGCAGTGTCCACCCAGCCCGAGCGGAAAGGATCCTTTCTTTTGCAAACCTAATTAAGAGTAATAAGCCGTTCTTGTTGCGCAGCGATAATGGTATCCGCGATGTAATGCATGGCGCAGCCAAACTGGGAGTTTTATGGGGGGGGGGGTTTGGCAGTGTAAAGACTGAACTCGGAGTGTGGCCTTCAATGGATGCCCTTCCCCAATCCTGTTAGAGCCCAGCTTCACAGCTGGAGGGAGGGGACCCTTCTGTCGAACAATCATAGAGGACAAAGGAGCTGAGATGCCACCGTAGGGCCTCGCTGGACACAGTCACACCACACATTTAAAGCAGCATCGGAGAACTTTGAACGGCCATAGCTTCCCCCAAAGGATTCTGGGAACTGTCATTTGTGATGGGTGCTGAAAGCACTTAGGAGGCCCCCCTCCTTCCCCCCAAAGGTAAAGGGACCCCTGACCATTAGGCCCAATCATGGCTGACTCTGGGTTTGCAGCGCTCATCTCGCTTTATTGGCCGAGGGAGCCGGCGTACAGCTTCCAGGTCATGTGTCCAGCATGACTAAGCCGCTTCTGGTGAACCAGAGCAGTGCACGAAAATGCCGTTTCCCTTCCCGCCGGAGTGGTACCTATTTGTCTACTTGCACTTTGACGTGCTTTCGAACTGCTAGGTTGGCAGGAGCAGGGACCGAGCAACGGAAGCTCACCCAGTCGCGGGGATTCGAACCGCCGACTTTCTGATCGGCAAGTCTTAGGCTCTGTGGTTTAACCCACAGCGCCACCCACGTCCCTCTCCTTCCCCCCTACAGAGCTACAAATTCCCAGTGCAGTTTAGCAGTTAACCCCTCTTCCCAGGAAGCTGCCAAATTTATTTAGAGCATTTTCTCCCCATTGCTGCTGTTATTAAGCCACCTTCTGTGAATTGCCCACAAATTGCCCACAGGTCTATCAAATGCCACCAACCACCTTCTGCCTGCCCCCTTTCTCAAGATCCTGGATAGGTTCTGAAAAATGACAACCTCACACTAACAGCCCACTGTTGCCAAAGGTCACTGATGGCCCGGTCCTCCCTCTGTCCACTCAGAAGGACAGCCAATGAAGCTGGACATTGGAAGACTCAGGACAGGCGAAGAAAGGACAGTGAAGAAAGCGCCTGAGCTGCCCACCATTCAGGTATCTCTTGCAAAGCTTCCTCATATGCAAAAGGGCCTACCTGAGGGAGGATATGAGAAACCCGACCAGAAAGAGCCAAGATTCACCTTCTCCCATGAGAGGGGAGTGAGCCTTTAAAAAGGATGGTGTCAGTGAAGTCAAGTCTTTATTCAAAGAAACAGAACAGCTCAATTCTAGGGGTCACAACAACTCTTCCCAGTAGGTCTTGCCAGTGCTTTTTTTCCTGGGGGGACGCAGGCGTACGCATACCCCTAAACATTTTGTGAATCTAAGTTTGGCCTCATTGAGGGGCAGTATTTCAATATGAGTAGTAAAATGAGAGTACCCCTAAACATATTTTTTAAAGGAAAAAAAGCACCCAGTGAGGGCTGAAGTTCCCCACTTTCCCTCCGCTCTCTAAGGCTCCTTCCTTGGTTTCTTCCCCAGCAGCTTAAGCCTCCTTTGTCTTGTCTTTCTTTGCTCCGCACTCTTCATACGTCTTCTGGGAGAACAAGGGGGAGGGGAGCTGGTAGCAACACCGGAGACAGAGTCCCTGGATTTTTCTCATCTCTGTCTCCTGGCCCTGCTCCTCTGCTGCTTCTCAGTCTGAACTGCCTTCTGCCACAGCCTCTTCCTGCTCACTATACCCTGTTACCTCTCCAGCTTCCAGCACTACCTCTTCTCAGTCTTGTCCCTCTTCTACATCGGACCACTCACTGTCATCTCACCTCCTCCTTCTTTGGCGATCACTCGTAGCTGAGTAAGATTGTCTTCCATAAACACGGTTGGGATGGGTTTTTGGAAGACGCCTGGGCATGAATTTGTTTTGTGTGTGTAGATCAGTGCACGTTGACCAATGCACAGTCTTCGCAGTAAGGCTCTATTCCGATGGCATGAGTAAATCATGACCGCCGGTAGATTCTTATCTGCTTGTTATCTTCCACTTAGAACTTTTTAGATCATTCTTGGTCTAGCTCCTCCCCTTTGGCCTTACTGCCCGGGCTGTCTTTGGCATACGCTCTGCCGGGGTGCAAAGATCCGCCCAACACCCCTTTTTTTGGGGGGGGGGACTCGAAGTTGTTGAGGGGGAGGGAATTGCTCACCTGTAACAACGATGCAGCAGAAAAAACTGCTTTTGTTTCCTGACTCGTCGGGAGTATTTGACGGAATAACAGAGCGACGGAGGAGGGGGCGGGGACTTTTGCTCCATTGGTTTTCACTGCTGCCAATCGAGAGGGACCGGTATGCAGTAGGTAAACATTTGGCGCCCACCAGAATTTGGGTAAAGACGGCCCTGCTTACCGCCTTGGGTGACCCCTCTGGGAGACTCCCGACGGCTTCGCTCACAGGGGTCATAGTGTGATGGCCTGGAAATCCGATTCAGAGGCTGAACCGGAGGAATCCCAGCCTGCACAGGAGTCCCCGCCTCCAGGGCCGGCTGAACGGGGCAGGGCCTTGATTCTGAGGCGCCTGCACCTGTGCCAGATCCTCAGGAACAGGCACCAGGTAAATCCACTCTGGCTCCGGAGGTGGTTGAGGACTCAGTGCCTACAGGTGAGTCTCCCCCTGGGCCCAGTAACCCTTCAGCCTCTCCTGAACTGCAGAGGCTCAGGGCAGAGAGGCGAAGGGAACTGGTTTCTCCCAGGAGGAGTGCTCGCCTTAAGGCCAGGAGAGGCGGGTCTCCTGGGGACCGGGACCACCCCTGGCCTCAGAGAAGATAAAGGCCAGTCAGCCCGGTCCCAGGTTGCGGGAGCAACGTCGTTGATGAGCTGTTTCAGCCAGCACCCAGTCCGGTTCCCCCAGAGTTCCTGTCCTTGCCCAGCTCCTAACAGTGGACCCTGCTTCACCCGTGGAGGACTGTCTGCCGACCCTCGACTCAGGTCCTGGACCTCGCCCCACGGTAACCTCCCCCCTGGACCAGCACACATAGGAACATGGAAGCCCACTCACCCTGTCAAGGTGATGATCTAGCGAGTGAGCGTCATCTCACCACCCATCCCTTGGCTCTGAGCCTTCTTCCCCTGGGAGTTCCCCAACTCATGCCTACCCCCATTCTTCTGCACCCAGCCAGTCTAAGATAGGCCATTGGCTTGAACAAGTAAAGCTCTTCTTAAGTTCTTTTGTGGGTGAATCATTCCTTTTTTCACACTTGGTCAGTTTGTGTCAAAGTTTCCTTCTCCAAACCTTCCCTCTTCTTCAGTATCATTCATCCCACGCAATGCAACTGTGAGTCTGTGGTCAGGCACCAAAAGTTGCAAATTGTTATGAAGTGTCTTTTGGGGGTGGGTGGGCCCCTTCTAATTCTTGGAATAGCCAGCTAGCTCCCTGGTGAGAAAATGGGTCATTAAGGTAAGAAAGGAATTGGATCTGTGCGAGGTGACAAATGGGTGGGGCCCATTTGTGAGCAGTGAGAAAGACAAAATGTCAGGAATGAGCCAGCTCCCAGCAAAGGTTTGCAGCCAACAGCAGAAAGCAGCCAGGAACAGAGAGGCTTTGATGTTAGTCAGGCAGGGGAGAGCCGGCAGCTGCAGACTTCGGCTCTTCCTGACCTTGACGGGCAGGCTGAGATAAGGCAGTAGCTGAGAGCAGGCTAGAACACAGTCAAAGCTCGTGGGAAGCACAAAATGGCGCAAACAAACCCAGAGGCAGCCTCTCTGAACATGACGAGGTTGGCGCTGATCCACTAAGTCTAAAGAGTCGGTGAATGGGAGAGCTGCTAGATAGGAAGCGAAACAAGAGACATAAGGGTCGTAAGTTCAATATCTTCTGTCAATGCCGGAAGGAGTCTTCAGAAGGGTCATCTTGAGTAATGATGCCGGAGCCTTTGTTAGAGCCGTCCGGAGCTATCTGCTTGTTTTTGCAATAAATCCTCCTTTTTAATTACCTACACTTACTGTGTTATTGACCTGGGAACCTGGGCTCCTGACACAAAGCCAGAGAGTTGAGTGATGTGAGCTAGAAGCTGTAAGTGGGAAAGGAACAGGTTGGGGAGCCCGAGAGACAGAGGGATGCTTGATTTCTGTTTGAATCCAAGGCTATAGGACAGGGGTCAGCAAACTTTTTCAGCAGGGGGCCGGTCCACTGTCCCTCAGACCTTGTGGGGGGCCAGACTATATTTTTTTGGGGGAAAGAATGAATTCCTATGCCCCACAAATAACCCAGAGGTGCATTTGAAATAAAAGCACACATTCTACTTATGTAAAAACACGCTGATTCCTGGACAGTCCATGGGCCGGATTTAGAAGGTGATTGGGCCGGATCCGGCCCCCGGGCCTTAGTTTGCCGACTCATGTTATAGGAGAATCAAGACCCTTTTGGGGTGTTGATGCTGCGAACCCCTCCATCGTCAGCTCAGGTTGCATATATGTGTCAATAAACCATATATCCTAAAGACACCACAATCTCTGCTGTGCCTCACTCCAAAGGAAATGCAAACCCTTGGTAAACGGCTGGAGTTTCACACTGCTTGGAAATTGGGGTGGTGTGCAACGTAATAAATAGATTGCTGCAGAGCACCAATATGGGCCTAATGAATTAAGCAAGTGTGCTTGGCGAAAGAACATTTGTCAAAACGGAGAGCAATCCGAGGGAAGTACAACAATTTTTGACTCGCGTTTAAGACCCCGGAGATCATTTTCTTTTCTCTTTGCGAAGCCGATTGCTCAAAGCAGTTTAGGGGCCCTGTAATGGAGAGGTGAGCGGCGGAAGGATGTAGGCAGTTTGAGTGACTACAGGGAAGATTAAGAGAATTAAAATCCTTGCCAGGCTAGAGGGGATACAATCCTGAGATAAAAGCTCATAAAAGAATGTGCAAATGAGGCACAGAGGTAATTGTTCTCCTTAATTAGCAACTGATAAGGCTGGAGATAATGGGCTTAGACTAAAAGGAGGGCGTTAAAAAAAAAAGCCAGTTTAAATAAGAAAAAAACCGAATGTTTTAGTAGTGAGATGGGATGGGGAAGGCTTCTGGGTGTGGTAAGAAAAGCAATGGATTTTTTAAAAAAGTATATATTCTTTTTTGATGCGTATGTGCTGGGATAGTAGGGACAAAACCACCCAGTGGATGTTTGCATGGACTGCATATTAATTAAGCTGGTGGTGAAAATGCCCTTGAGTTGGGCATTTGTGCCACTGCAGTGCAAAGGGCAGAACTAGATGATCCTTAAGGTCCCTTCCAACACTATGATTTCATGAGTATCTGGCATTTCTGCTCTTCACGTTGCCCAATATGATAGGATGTCCACCTAAGTAATAATCATAATAATTTATTATTTATATCCATCCCATCTGGCTGGGTTTCCCCAGCCACTCTTGGCGACTCCCAAAGAAAGATTTTAAAAAATTAAAACATCAGTCATTAAAAACTTCCCTAAACAGGGCTGCCTTCAGATGTCTGCTTTTTTAGAAGCAGACGTTTAGAAGATGTCTATTTCCTTGACATCTGATGGAAGGGCGTTCCACAGAGTGGGCACCACTACCAAGAAGGCCCTCTGCCTGTTTCCCTGTAACTTGGCTTCTCGCAGGGAGGGAACTACCAGAAGGCCCTCGGCGCTGGACCTCAGTGTCCCGGCTGAGCGATGGGGGTGGAGACGCTCCTTCAGGTATTCTGGGCGGAGGCCATTTAGGGCTTTCAAGGTCAGGACCAACACTTTGAATTGTGCTCGGAAACGTTCTGGGAGCCAATGTAGGTCTTTCAAGACCAGTGTTATGTGGTCTAAGCTTCACAAGATGATTGTAAAGGTAAAGGGACCCCTGACCATTAGGTCCAGTCGTGGCTGACTCTGGGGTTGCGGTGCTCATCTTGCTTCATTGGCCGAGGGAGCCGGCATACAGCTTCCGGGTCATGTGGCCAGCATGACTAAGCCGCTTCTGGCAAACCAGAGAAGTGCATGGAAACGCTGTTTACCTTCCCGCCGGAGTGGTACCTATTTATCTACTTGCACTTTGACATGCTTTCAAACTGCTAGGTTGGCAGGAGCTGGGACTGAGCAACAGGAGCTACAAATTTCATCCCTGGTTTAAAGAGATTAGTTAGTGAGATGCATTACATATTCGGAGAGTAGCTGGGGAAACCCAGCCAGAGGGGTGGGATAATAATAATAATAATAATAATAATAATAATAATAATAATAATTAATTAATTCTTGCTGATTACCCAATAGGAACAACCAGCTTTTGAATGTAGCCACATAGCTTCCCACAGAAAACAAGAGCCCTCATTTCGTCAACAGTTCTCACAAGCCAGCAGTGGGTTGGGGGCTCTGTGAAACTGCTCCACTGAGGGGTGTGTGGTTGCCGCTCCCCACAGTCAAGCAATTAACGGAGCCCCAGCCCACTGCTGGCTTGAGCGAACAGGCAGTTGGGGCTCCATTAAAGTGCTCCCACCCCCCAGCTATAGGAAGTCTTGGGGCTCCCTTAGCTGGGGGTCAGGATGCTTTCTGAGGCAGTGGAGCCTCTTCCACCCCCCAGCTGAGCAGTTCAGCAAAGCCCCTGATGCTCCTCAACTGGCACTTGAGCCCAAGAGACACCAGGACTCTGTCACCGTTTAGGGCTGGGCCACGCGTCTTGGAAGAAGCAGTCGAGATAAATTCCAGTCCTCGTGACAGATCAGCATATACCATTCTTTAGCTGCTGATAGACGATGATGTTGAAATGAAAGTATCGTCCAGCCCTAGCACTAAACTAAATCATTAGAGGATGAGCTGTTGTGCTAATTTGCTGGCAATTTGCTTATCTATTTCTCCTGTTGGACCTCCAAGATGAGACATGGATCCCAAACTTATCAGCTGAGATTCACTGAAAACCCTACCTACAAGCAGTGGGAGAGTCCTCCAAACTTGAGAGTTGTTGAAAGCAATTTGTTGTTGTTTAGTCGTTTAGTGATGTCCGACTCTTCATGACCCCATGGACCAGAGCATGCCAGGCACTCCTGTCTTCCACTGCCTCCCGCAGCTTAGTCAAACTCATGCTGGTAGCTTTGAAAACACTGTCTAACCATCGTGTCCTCTGTCATCCCCTTCTCCTTGTGCCCTCCATCTTTCCCAGCATCAGGGTCTTTTCCAGGGAGTCTTCTCTTCTCATGAGGTGGCCAAAGTCTTGGAGCCTCAGCTTCAGGATCTGTCCTTCCAGGGAAAATTCGGGGCTGATTTCCTTCAGAATGGATAGGTTTGATCTTCTTGCAGTCCGTGGGACTCTCAAGAGTCTCCTCCAGCACCATAATTCAAAATTAGAAAGCAATTAGAAGTTCTTTTTAGTTAAAAAGTAGACAGTTAAAAAGGAGAATGGACCCCTTACATTTTTTAAAATGATAAGCATGTGAATCTATCCCGTGGAGCAAGCCATTCTCTCTCTCTTTCTCTCTCCAATTGTTGTTGTTGTTTAGTTGTTTAGTCGTGTCCGACTCTTCATGACCTCTCCAATTGCAAAAGCCCAAAGAAACGGTGTCCGAGGTTTTTGCCCAGTCCCAGCTCACTTGCCATGCAGCAACTCTTTCACATGTTTAGTAGAGGCTCGGTGATCCCAGGATCATCACTGTAGCTTTCACCAGGCAGTTAACAAGATAAGTGAGTTCCTGGCAGGGGGTGGAACTGCAGACCCCCTGGGTTTGCTCTGTGGGGGTCCCTTGGCCCCTAATTGGGAGCCACTGTTCTAGAACAGCAATTATATGGCATCTGTGAGACGTGGGTGGTGCTGTGGTCTATACCACCAAGCCTCTTGGGCTTGCCGATCAGAAGGTCAGCGGTTCGAATCCCCACGACAGGGTGAGCTCCCGTTGCTCGGTCCCAGCTCCTGCCCAACCTAGCAGCTCAAAAGCACGTCAAAGTGCAAGTAGATAAATAGGTACCACTCCGGCGGGAAGGTAAACGGTATTTCCATGCGCTGCTCTGGTTTGCCAGAAGTGGCTTAGTCATGCTGGCCACATGACCCAGAAGCTGTATGCCGGCTCCCTCGGTCAATAAAGCGAGATGAGCGCCGCAACCCCAGAGTTGGTCACGACTGGACCTAATGGCCAGGGGTCCCTTTACCTTTACCTTTTATGTACTGAGTTCAATAGGATTCAGAATGTAGCAGTCTGATTGGTCCTAGAAACATAGGATCCAGAAGGCAGCAGTCTGATTGGTCCACAGGAGCAACCCAATCCAGCTCCAGGTGGAAGTGAATCCGCAACCTGATTGGCCTACAGGAGAATCCCGGAATCACGTGGAGCCCATTGTGTAAATAATGTATATAAAGCAGACATTCTGGGGGAACTTCCATTCCTCCTCTATGAGCTGAATAAAGAGCATGAAATCCACTCTCAACTCCGAGTATATTTCAGTACCACTCCAGTGGGAAGGTAAACAGCGTTTCCGTGCACTGCTCTGGTTCGCCAGAAGGGGCTTTGTCATGCTGGCCACATGACCCAGAAGCTGTCTGCAGACAAACTCCGGCTCCCTCGGCCAGTAAAGCAAGATGAGCGCCGCAACCCCAGAGTCGTCTGCAACTGGACCTAACGGTCAGGGGTCCCTTTACCTTTAAGAGTGCCAGCTCCACCGACTGAAGCAGCCGAGTGGGCATATACATGGTAAGACGTTCTTGCAGGTAAACTGGCACCCAAGGACTGAGGTCCCCTTGCTATAAGATCTGGAGACTGAGCCCCCAAGGCCAAGGCTCTCAGTCACTCTGAGGATGACACAATTGCATTCCTTCTACGATCTTCTTGCTGGTTTGTGTACTATTCCTTTCCCCTTCTGCAGGAAAGCCCATTCAAGGCTAGGTAAGCTTTCCTTGCAGTCGGCACCCTGAGGGGGAAGCAAGGACATCCAAGCATGTAAATCTTTTCCGCGCCGCAATGAAACCTCTGCTTGACCCGGTAATCGTCAGCTGGGGTGGAAATGGAGCAGCAGCCTTTCCCCTGTGAGTCTGGGACACCCACTGTTCCCAGAGGAACCTGCAGCCTTTGAAAAGATGCAGCCGGTTGCTCATTAGTTTTAAAGGGCTTCCTATCTCCCGTTGTCATTGTTTTTAATTAGGGGAGAGATTGAGTCTCTGCTGCATTCAGGTATCTTGTGAGAAAGCAGAGAGGAAAAGGGACCAGAGAGCAAAACTGGGCAAATTCACAGAGGACAGGGCTATATGGAAGGCTGCCAGCCTCAGTGCCCATGCTCTGCCTTCACCAGCTGCTGGAAACCCCAGGAGGGCAAACGGGCCTTGTGTTCGAATCCTGATTGGGGTTTTCCCCAAAGGTATCTGGCTAGCCACCGGGAGAACAGGATGCTGGGCTCATTGGACCTGATACGGCAGGGCTCCTCTTATGTTCTTGGCTTCCAGAGGGGAATCCCATATCAGCTGCTGTAGCCCAAAGACCAAAGGATATTGTGGCACCTTGAGAAGGGTTATATAGCACCAGCTTTTGTGGACCAGATGCCTGACATGTTATCCTGAGTTGTATGATGGAGGAAGGAATTGTGGACAGTGAGGTTGGAGGGAAGGGAAACACTGAGAGTGGGAATTGCATTATTAACAGCAGCCATTCACACACACAAAAAGGTTGATAGATGTTGGCACAAGAGAAGTCTATGCAAGTATGCATGACATAGAGGAAATGGATAGGGAAAAGTCCAATTTGTGGTGTCTCCTTAGCAAGATATGAGAGGAATTCAGCCCATTCATGCAGGCAGGCCGCGTTTCTTAGGAAGCTGGACTCGCTCCCAGTTGGAACTGTTTTCAGGACCCATTACAAAGAGCGAACCACACGGCCACTGGATGTCATTGTTGCTCTAAACAATTTGCAGTATCTATTTCTGGCATCGCAACGGAGTGACTTTTAAATACTTGTTGGGGAAAGCTTTTAAGCCTATCTCATTAGAACACCAATCAATTCCCTTCTACCTCCTCTGGAGGTTTGTCAAAGAGCCAAGGTGAATCCAGAAAAGTTAAATAAGAGGCAGAATGGCAGAAACCCCACCCTATTGTGACACACCACTCCTGTCCAGAAGCCATGAAATATTTCAGGGGTTCCAGCACTTGCCCCAAGTTTAGCTTCCTTGGAACGAAAGTCAGCAGAGACTGTGGTGTTTTGGGGAGACATGGATTTATTTACACATATATACAACCTGAGCAGGGACGCAGGTGGCACTGTGGGTTAAACCACAGAGCCTAGGACTTGCCAATCAGAAGGTCGGCGGTTTGAATCCCCACGACGGGGTGAGCTCCTGTTGCTCGGTCCTTGCTCCTGCCAACCTAGCAGTTCAAAAGCAAGTGCAAGTAGATAAATAGGTACCGCTCCAGCGGGAAGGTAAACGGCATTTCCATGCGCTGCTCTGGTTTGCCAGAAGCGGCTTAGTCATGCTGGCCACATGACCTGGAAGCTGTATGCCAACTCCCTCGGCCAGTAAAGCGAGATGAGCACCGCAACCCCAGAATTGGCCATGACTGGACCTAATGGCCAGGGGTCCCTTTACCTTCACTTTACAACCTGAGCATAGGATGGAGGGGCTCACGGCATCATCACCCCAAAAGAGCTTGCTTCTCCATTAGCCGCAGATTTGGTTACAGCTCAGAGCAGGCATGTCTCTGTACCTCCAGCTTCCAGCCTGGTTCTAGCTCATCTCTGTCACACTACTTTGGCTTATGTTCTCCTACCTAGCAGTTAGGTGAGGGTGGGGAGGAGAAGCTCCACCCATTTGTTATATGACACAGAGCTGCTTCTTTGGTTATGATAATTCTGGTGCTTAACAAGTCAGCCAAAGCCATTACCTTGACAAAGGGACTGGTTTGCTCTTCTGCATTCTATCCCCCCAGATACAGGATCCCACAAACTGGAAGGGACCCAGGGCATCATCCAGACTGACCCCCACCAAACTCATAACAATATATGTATATCTCAAAAAAAAAAAGAGAGAGGAAAAGGCATGGTTTGTTTGCAAAATTAACCCCAGGACAAAGGTTCAAGGTCAGCCACCTTGTTCAGCAACAAATAGCACCAAGGAACTGGGGTGACAGAGGTGGAATCAAGTAACCTCAGGAGCCGGCATGTGGGTTGCTCAAGTAAGTGAGTCAAGTGACAGATGACAGGGCAAGAGGACAGGACAATATAACATCACAGGAGAATGGCTGGTTTCTTTCTTTCTTTTAGAACAAGAAATGGAGCAATGGAGTAGGATATAGAATACATGTGTTGTGCTTCTGAAACAAGATGGGTTGCTGGTTGGTTTCTGAGCCCAATTCAATGTGCTCATGCTGGTGTTTAAAGCACTAAATGACTCAGGCCCCAGATAGACCTCTTTCTTCCCTACAGATCCCTTCAAGGGCTAAAATTGGCAGAGGGGCCCTCTTTGTAATTCCTCCACCTTCAGAGGTTCAAAGGGTGGCAGTGGTCTGGGGACAGGGCCTTCTCTGTGGCAGCCCCTAAGTTGCAAAACTCCCTCCCCACAGAGGTGCGTCTGGCACCTTCATTGTACGGCTTTTGATGAATGCCGAGGACAGGCCTCTTTACCCTGGCTTCTGACACCTGATATAATGTATATCACCTTCTTTCTGTGATTGTGAGTTGTTTGGGACTGTTTTCAATATTGTGTTTTAGATTGTTGTAACCCGCCCCACCAGACCTAAGGGGGAACAGCGGGTAAATAATGAGAAGAAGAAGAAGAAGAAGAAGAAGAAGAAGAAGAAGAAGAAGAAGAAGAAGAAAGCCAAGGTGGATCAGGATGTGTGGGACGTAACATAAGCAGTCAAGTACAGCATTTCCTGTTTGCCCAGAGTGGACACACAGAGGAATGTTGCTCCAGCCAGGAGGACTTCCTGTCTGGAGCTTCCTCCTTCTGCGTGTGACCAGGTAGATGGGCGTGACCCTGGGAGACCCCATAAAAGGGCTGGTCATGCAGCCACCTTCTCTCTTGACCCTCCTTCTTCGCTTTATTCCATCTCGATGCTTCTGCTGTCTGCTGGCTCTCATCCAGCAGCGCATGGGCTCAATCCCCATACGGGATAAACCCACACTCTCTTCTGCAGCTACGAGCTAAGGCCAGACATCAGGATCATACTGTGAACTGAGTGCGAGTAAACTTCTTATTACTTTTAAGAGAAGACTGTTGTGCCTTTATTTTTAAGAGGGAACAAAGGGGAATTTACCAGGAACAAATCCAATCTGGACAAGCCAGACAGCTTAACTCAAGAGATTCAAATGAATCTACCAACTAGCTTCCTGCGATATACAGTGGTACCTCGGGTTACATACGCTTCAGGTTACATATGCTTCAGGTTACAGACGCCGCTAGCCCAGAAATAGCAACTTGGGTTAAGAACTTTGCTTCAGGATGAGAACAGAAATTGGGCTCCGGCAGCGCAGTGGCAGCAGCAGGAGGCCCCATTAGCTAAAGTGGTGCTTCAAGTTAAGAACAGTTTCAGGTTAAGAACGGACCTCCAGAATGAATTAAGTACTTAACCCGAGGTACCACTGTACAGGGGAATGTGCTCTGCTACCAGCTCACTAGCGTGAGTGAGGAACAGTGGCGTAGCGTGGGGGGTGCCAGGGGTGCCGGCTGCACCGGGCGCAACATTGGGGGGGGCGCGTTTGGCCGGCCCTCCTCGAGGAAGCAGGAACCCCACTGTCCTCGGACCTCCACCGAAGGCTGGCGGTGGGGCGGAGAGACCTTCTCCCCGCACCAGCCTTCGGAAGGCTGATCCGAAGCCTGGCGGTGGGGCGGAGAGACCTTCTCCCCGCGCCAGCCTTCGGATGGCTGTCCTGAAGACTTGTGGTGGGAGCAGTGGCGTAGTGTGGGGGGTGCAGGGGGGCCTGCTGCACTTGGCGCAACATCTGGGGGCGCGCGGAAGAGACTCGAGTGCTAAAATCCACGGGTTAGGGGGCGCAAATTACTTGCCTTGCCCCGGGTGCTGAGAACCCACGCTACGCCACTGGTGAGGAAGGATAATATTTAACCAACATGTCCTCTCCTCCTATCCACAACATTCCCACAGGACGTGGGGAACTAGGGTTTGGATTCCTCACTCAGCCATGAAGCGCATTGGGTGGCTTCGAAAACCTGTCGTGGTCTTGCAGCCTTGGCGATTTCACAGGGTTGTTGTGGATTATGTGAGCAGGGGGTGAGAATCGAGGAGCAGCCATGAGCTCTTTGGAGACAATGGCGGACTTTAAATGCAGTCAATAAATATCATCATCATCTTCTTCCTGACAGACTCAGTTCCTACCCATCCCAGCCGCTCTGTAAGCCTCTTGATAATTCATGAACTTCAAAGAGGAACCGAAATGCCCGTGGTTTGTTCCAGGGGCAAAAGTAATTTAATATCACAGGAGAGGGGAAAGGAGAATGGACTGGAGGTGACAGAGGTAAATTCCAGCAGGAACTTTTGCGGAGAAGATCTTCAATAAAGGCTCTCCGCTCCCCCTATTCTTTCATCTTCCTGGGCCCACCAGTAAATTAGTCTCTCTTTGTTATGTCTCATTGGTTCTCTTTCATTGTTCCAGCACAGCAGTGGAAACAAGAGGCAGGGAGCTGCCTGTTGCTGCAATCTCATGTTTTTAAAGGGAAAGAAAGAAAGCAACGTGAGTTGGGGGCGGGGGGGGGGCAGAGAGAATAATCTTCAAACGGCAGGACTGGGTTTTGGCGAGCTCTGTCTCATTTGCGGCGCTGCCTGGGGTCCCACAAATATAACAGCCCGGTGCTTGGGGGCTCCCTCCGCACACATTCCGAGCCGATTTCATTTTGCAGCACGGAAAAGGGATTGCTTAACGGAAATCTTCGCCACTTACAGCCTTGTTCGGCAAACTCCACGGTGGGGAATTCAGGCCTTGGAGCAAGGGACGCAGGGAGAAAAAGAAGCCTGAATTAGTGCTGTAGCTTATGGCTGCCGTGACCGAGGGGAGCAACAGCCCCAAATCATTGCACCCCCATAAATCTGTTGTATGCACATTTCATACACAGTGTATTATAATAACAATAATGGCAATAATAACTGTTGTTGTTGTTGTTGTTAATACCCCGCCCATCTGGATGGGTTTCCCCAGCCACTCTGGGCCGCTTCCAACAGAATATTTAAAACACGATAAAACATCAAACATTTAAAACTTCCCTAACCAGGGCTGCCTTCAGATGTCTTCTAAAAGTCAGATACAGTCATACCTTATGTTACGTTTGCTTCAGGTTGCGCGTTTTCCGGTTGCATCCCACGGCGACCCGGAAGTACCAGAAAGGGTTACTTCTGGATTTTGTCGCTCGCGCATGCGCAGACGCGCAAAATGACATCACACACATGCGCAGAAGCGGTGAATGGCAACTCATGCGTGTGCAGATGTGGGTTGCGTTCTTTTCAGGTTGCTAACGGGCCTCCGGAACGGATCCTGTTCGCAACCATAGGCATCACTGTGGTTGTTTATTCCCTTGACATCTGGTGGGAGGGCGTTCCACAGGGCAGGTGCCACCACCGAGAAGGCCCTCTGCCTGGTTCACAGTGGGACGGACTCCCTTCAAAAATGGTGGTCTTTCCTTTCTTGGAAGCTTCTAAACAGAGGTTGGATGGCCACCTGCCAGGGATTCCTTATTTGTGATTCATACATTTTTTGGGGGGGGCGCGGGTTCATGTGGTTCGGTAACCGGAGTCTGAAAGCCACTGGGTTGACCTGTTGCGTGACTTCAAATGGGCCCAGTCTTTTGGGTCTTAACTTCTTACAACCTCCTTTAAATGGTAACCCTTGGGTGGACAGCCACACCTGGTCTCCCACCCTAATGCTTTCCCCTTCCCTTCTGGTTTTGTCTGCCTGCCTCTTATATTCCTCCTTCGCCCGGTTTAAATTAAGTTGGAGTTGGCGATGGATCGCTTCCATTTCTTCAACGAACTGTTCTGCTGCTGGAACGCTCCAGTTCTCCCCCTCCCCCCCTGGGAAGGCTCGGGGATGACACCCGTGATTGGCCAAAAAAGGGCTCATCCCCGTGGACACGTTCTCTGCATTGTTGTAAGCAAATTCTGCCAACGCCAGCTTCTCCACCCAATCATTCTCTCTGTCATTAACATAACACCTCAAATATTGCTGGAGGACACCATTAGCTCTTTCCGCCTGCCCGTTGGTTTCTGGATGACGGGCAGTAGAGAAATTAACCTCTACATGCAGTAAGCTCATGAGCTTCCTCCAGAACCTGGAAGTAAATTGTTTCCCTCGGTCCGAAACCACCCTCAAGGGGGCGCCATGCAACCTAAACACATTTTCCACAAACAATTTGGCGGTTTCTTCTGCTGTGACCGCATGTGAGCAGGCTATAAAGTGGGCCATCTTGGTTAACAGATCTACCACCACCATAATGGCTGTTTTCCCTTTGGACCTGGGCAGATCAGTCATGAAATCTATTGCCACTGCCTCCCACGGTCTTTCCGGCGTGGGTAGTGGTTCTAATAAACCTGCCGGCGCCCGCCTCTCCCCCTTGGCTCGTTGGCATCGGTCACACCCTCTCACATACTCCCGTACATCTTCCCTAACCTTGGGCCACCAGAATTCCCTGGTAACCAGCCACATGGTTTTGTGTTGCCCAAAATGCCCTGCTGTGGGGTTATCGTGCAGTTGCTTGAGTACCTTTTCCCTCAATTCCCCTTCAGGTATGTATAACGCTCCCTTGTAGTACAACGCCCCATTTCTCTCCTCAAAACCCCCGGGTTTGTCTCCCTCCCTCCTAAGACTCCTGAGTTTGTCCTGGGCGTATTCATCCTGCCCCGTTCCCTCTACCAGTTCCCTTTGCCCCACCAATGCCGCCCCACACACCCAGCGGTCCTCGGGAATGACATGGGTCTCTTCGGGTGCACCCTCTCCCTCCAAATATTCAGGTTTGCGTGAGAGAGCGTCCGCCCTAACGTTCTCCGGGCCTGGTACGTAACAAATCTCAAAGTTAAATTTGGAGAACTCCTGGGCCCATCTCAACTGCCGTTGGTTGAGCACTCGCGCAGTTCTCCAATACTCTAGATTCTTATGGTCCGTGCACACTTGCACCTTCTGTTGTGCACCAATTAGTAGGTGCCTCCATCTCCGGAAGGCCTCATAAATTGCAAGAAGTTCCCGGTCGTACACCGTGTAGTTCCTCTCAGACTTGTTCAGCTTTCGCGAAAAGAAGGCACACGGTCGCCACTCTGACCCCTCCTTCCCCGGCTGCAGAAGAAGCACCGCCCCTATGGCTCTGTCCGACGCGTCTGTTTCGACCCTCAGCTTTTTTTGTAAATCCACATGTAGAAGTTGTTCGTCAGAGGCGAAGGCCCTTTTCAGTTCCTCAAACGCTCGCTCCGCCTCCCCCGTCCAAACAAACTTCTTTTTGCTGCTGAGACAGTCCGTGATGGGCGCCGTCAGGTGGGCGAAGTTTCGGATGAACTTACGATAAAAGTTTCCAAACCCTAGGAACCTCTGCACATCCTTCTTGGTCTTGGGTGTTTTCCATTCCAGCACCGCTTGAACCTTGCCGGGGTCCATGGCCAACCCCTTATCTGACAAGCGGTACCCCAGGAATTCCACCTCCTTGGTATGAAACTGACACTTCTCCAGTTTCACCCACAGTCTGTTGGCTTGCAGCCTGCTCAACACTTCTCTGACGTCTCTCACATGTTGCTCCTCATTCTCCGAATACACCAACACGTCATCTAAGAAGGCCACGCAATTCTTGTAGAGCAAAGGCCCCAGTACGTGGTTCATGAAAGCTTGAAAACACGCGGAGCCTGTTTGTAATCCAAAAGGCATAACTAAGTATTCAAATGCCCCCAAAGGGGTGAACATGGTGGTCTTCCATTCATCCCCTTTCCTTATACGTATCAGGTTGTACGCCCCCCTTAGGTCCAGCTTTGTAAAAATCTTTCCCTTCCGCACCCTGGTCAAAATATCATCAATCCTGGGCATAGGAAAAGCCGCCGGCTCGGTCACTGCATTTAAGGCCCGAAAGTCACATACCAGCCTCGGCTTGTCCGTGTGTTTTTTGTCCACAAAAAACACTGGGCTACCCCCCGCTGCCTTGGACTCTCTGATGAAGCCTCTCTTCAGGTTCTTGTCAATGAACGCTCGCAACTCCTGCATTTCCCTGTCTGACATGGCATACAACTTGCCTACAGGAAGCTGTGCTCCGGGGAGTAAATTGATCTGGCAATCAAAGGGTCTATGCGGAGGTAGTTGGTCAGCTTCCTTCTCGCTGAACACGTCGCTGAGATCAGCATACTGTGGTGGCACCTTCCCCTTCTCCATTACTTCAGTCCCTGCCAGGGTGGCTTGGGCCCCTGCTGACCCCTTTTCCCCCCTGCAGTGTTCTAAGCAATGTGCGGAACCGAAGGAAACCACTCTTTGATGCCAGCCCACCAGCGGATCATGTAGGGCTAGCCAGCTCATTCCCAAAATAATGGGAGCACCTCCCAAGGTGGCCACATTAAACGCTATCAGTTCTGTGTGCCTTGCCACCCTCATTATCATTGGGATGGTCTGCAAGCTGACTCCTCCTCCCAACAGTTCCCTGCCATCGATCGTGGTCACCTGCAGGGGGTTGCTTAAAGGGATAGTCTGTATCTGGTGTTCAGCAGCAAACTCCTTGCTCATAAAATTGCAGGAGCTGCCTGAGTCCAACAGTGCCTTTATTTTTAGGGGGTGTCCATTTTGCAGCTCTAGCGACACTTCAATCACTAGAGCAGGTCGAGGAGCTTCTGGCACTGGCACTTGGGGAAGGGGCACTTTCACTGCTCTTTGGCCTGGCTGCAGTGCCCTGATGGCAACCAGGCGTTGGCTTTTACCTGCTCCGTTTCTCCCTGCTCTTCCCCCTCAACAGCTCCCACCATTCCTTGCCATTCCTTCCTCTGGGGGCAGACTCTGGCAAAGTGGCCTGGCTGTTGGCAGAGATAGCATTTCCGGGCTCCCTTTCCCTCCTTCTTCGCCCCCTCACTGGGCTTTGAAACTGCGCGCGCGCGGGCTGTTCCGATTTCCATCGGCTCTGCCGGCGGGAAAGCTGGCTCAGGAATGTCTGGAATGCGTAACTCCTTCCAACGTTCCCCTCTCCCTTCCCGCCTCTCCAAGGCTCTTGCCTCCTGGCGCGCTCCAATGGTCAGCGCAGATTTGGTCAGCTGATCCATAGACACCGCCCTGGGGCTCCTGGCCAGCTCGTCTTTCACAGCTGAAGAAAGACCTTCTTCAAATAGCATCTGAATGGGTGCTGCCGATAAATCCCACCCCAATCTGTGAATCAGCATGGTAAATTCAGTCCAGTACTCACGGACAGATCTGCTTCCCTGCTTGCAAGCCATTAACTGTCTGCGCACCACCCCTTCCTCAATGTCGCTGGAAAACATGATATCCATTGCACGAAAGAATTTCATAGTGTCCTTTAGGATATCGTTGTGCGTTGCCATCAGGGGTCGAACCCAGTCTCGCGCGCCCTTCTCAAGATGCCCAATTACAAAAGCAACTCGAGATTCCTCATCAGGGAACTCATCAAACTGGACATTCAGGGCATATTGCATTTCAGTCCTAAAGGCATGGTAATCCTTGGGGTCCCCCCCAAACTTCTGCACCAATCCTGGTACCTTTCTGGGGAACTGAGTGGTTCTCCCCTTCTTGTCTGCATCTTGAGCCCTCCTCTCCTCGAGCCTCGCCGTCTGCAGCGCCAGTTGGACCTCCAATGCTCGGTATCTTTCTTCCAAGCTTGGATCAGCTCCTCCCCCTGCTACTCCGGCTCCGGCTGGGTCGCTCATGATGCTTTCTCCTGCACAGGCAGCGTACAGAGACTGTCGGACTGCTATCAGGGGATGATTAGCTGCTTGTGCTTAAAATGGTGCCCCTTCAGAGTTTGTGCGGCCCCACAAACCTCTGTGTGTGACAGAGCTCCTCAGACATGTCTGCTCTAGTCACTATTAGGGTCCGACAGTGGCTGTTTGCGGAAACGCCTCCAACAAAGAAGTTCCTTAACGGAAACACGTCTCCTGGACTCACGACGTGACAGCTTCCGACGAAGCATGGGTCTCCCTGCAGTTGCTTCTGACACCTCCCCACTATTTTCGCTGGACGTGTCTCTCACCCCTTTCTCTCCCCTGCTTCCTGCCTGCGTTGCTGCGTCTCTCTCAGTATTACTGAGATCCTCCTCCAGAGACCCCGCGCTCCCCCTGCTGGTCCCTGCTTTGGCTGTTGAGTCTCTCCCCGTCTCTGGGAGCCCTATCACCTCCTTTCCCTCTGATGTCAGTTCCCTGACAGGTATGATATTTCCTATTCCGTAAAGTTTTGCATGTTTTCAAGGCAACATTAATTGGAAAGATAAGTTCGTTGTTGGAGCCACTCCCCTCCCCCGGATGATCTTGTTATAATGAGTGTGCTGTTATTAAAGCAGGCCTAGGAATCCCCGAGAGATCTTGGGCTGGGTTGCCTTGCCTTCAGAAAAGGAGTGAGCAAATCCAGTGAGGAGATCTCTGTTAGCCTGCCTTGATGAGCAAGGAAGAGCAAGTCAAATGAAAAGGAGATTTAAAGGATTTGAA
Organism: Podarcis vaucheri; assembly: GCF_965113315.1. Lineage (NCBI taxonomy): Eukaryota > Metazoa > Chordata > Lepidosauria > Squamata > Lacertidae > Podarcis > Podarcis vaucheri. The sequence goes on from NC_138752.1 coordinate 51,007,432, forward strand.
GCTAGATCGGGCGAGGCAGAGAGCCGTCTCCTGCAATCCCCGTGGCTTCCTTTCAACCTGCAATTACATTTGAACGAGGAACTTGGAATTTCCAACATCTACATTGTAATAACCCCACTTTCCCTCTGCGAAAATAAATTGGATATATCAAGTTATGTAACTCTCAGAACTATAGTTCCCGGGAGAAAATCAAGACAGTGAAACCCAGTTTAAAACCAGTTTGGGGGCCACAGCGCGGACATAGGTTAGGATTGGGTCCTAGGCAAGAAACCATCTCTCTTTGAACCTTTCATGTGTGTCCACACCCTAAGCCCATTCTATCTTGCTTCCACATTAATTTGCTTTCTTTTCAATAAAAAAGTATAAAGGTATAAAAAAAGGTATTTTGAACACATTTTCTCTTAAAATACACATCTCTACATTTTATTTTAGGGACATGGGTGCCGCTGTGGGTTAAAACCACAGAGCCTAGGACTTGCTGATCAGAAGGTCGGCGATTCGAATCCCTGCGACAGGGTGGGCTCCTGTTGCTCGGTCCCTGCTCCTGCCAACCTAGCAGTTCAAAAGCACACCAAAGTGCAAGTAGATAAATAGGTACCGCTCCAGTGGGAAGGGAAACGGCGTTTCTGTGCACTGCTCTGGTTTGCCAGAAGCTGCTTAGTCATGCTGGCCACATGACCTGGAAGCTGTACGCCGGCTCCCTCGGCCCGTAAACGAGATGAGCGCCGCAACCCCAGAGTCGGCCATAACTGGACCTAATGGTCAGGGGTCCCTTTACCTTTACCTTTTATTTTATCTTTTAATGGACATCAATTTGGTTCATGTTAGTCAATATCCCCCCCCTTTTTGCCACAAGACCTTTGCATGGCTCTAGCATAGATTTTAACAATTCAGACATTTAAAAAAGGAACCGTCTTGAATGCCATGAATGTATTTGGATAATTATTCCAGAGTGTTGAAGTTTGACCCTTTGGTCCTGCAATAATTTCCCCTGCCCAGCATCTGAGGGTTCTCTGTATGTTTTCAAGTGCATCTGGAGTAGGGGCTACATAACGTTCACCAACCATTTTAGGCTTTAGGGAACATCTGCATCTTTGAGCATGTTCTGCGGTTGCCACGCTGTCCCGGCCACTTTGTTTTTGCAACAGGGCTTGGAGAAAAGGCAGATCCAGTAGAACTAATCTGGGGCTTGAAAAGCACCATAGAGTTGAAAGAGTGTCAGTTCTATGGGCTTTTCAAGGGGCGGGTGGGAGCCAGACCCTCCATGAGTCACAGCCACATCAGCTTTCCTTGCCGACAAAGGTCCATATAGTTAAAGCTATGGTTTTCCCAGTAGTGATGTATGGAAGTGAGAGCTAGACCATAAATAAGGCTGATCGCTGAAGAATTGATGCTTTTGAATTGTGGTGCTGGAGGAGACTCTTGAGAGTCCCATGGACTGCAAGAAGATCAAACCAATCCATTCTGAAAAAAATCAGCCCTGAGTGCTCACTGGGAGGACAGATCCTGGAGCTGAGGCTCCAATACTTTGGCCACCTCATGAGAAGAGAAGACTCCCTGGAAAGGACCCTGATGTTGGGAAAGATGGAGGGCACAAGGAGAAGGGGACGACAGAGGATGAGATGGTTGGACAGTGTTCTCGAAGCTACCAAAATGAGTTTGACCAAACTGCAGGAGGCAGTGGAAGACAGAAGTGCCTGGCGTGCTCTGGTCCATGGGGTCACGAAGAGTCAGACACGACTAAACGACTAAACAACAACAAAAATTCCATGGAGCAGGAATCAAGCAATGGGAGCTCACCCCGTCGTGGGGATTCGAACTGCCAACCTTCTGATTGGCAAGTCCTAGGCTCTTTGGTTTAACCCACAGTGCCACCAATGTCTTACAGGTGCTCAGTGGTTTAGACCATAGCACTGGAGGTAACCATCCACACCACCTTGAGACCAAGGGGCAGAGAGGGGAGGGCAAGTTCAGAGGCATTATGGGTACCAGGGGAAAATCTCAAGGGCACCATTGCATCCACCAGCGCTATTTTGGAGATCCCTGGATGAGAGAGTTGTTCCTGGGGTCATCTTCCAACATGAACATGAGTCTTATGCTGTGGTGTTCGCCTGGGAATTGGTTCCAGGCTTGAGAAAGGCTTTGGCCAAACACCTTCTAATGGGCCACTTCCCATGTTGGTTGACACCTGCTAATGGTTTCATTTGGTGGTGGAAATGGCAGGGGGTTGGTGGACAATGTTTACAGGGCCCACAATGCACTGGGGGAATGATACATCCTAGGTATTGCTATAAGAATTCTAAGGTGTCAAATATAAAGTAAATGTTCATCAATAAATCACGTGTCTGAAATAGTAAAGGTAAAGGTACCCCTGCCCGTACGGGCCAGTCTTGACAGACTCGGGTTTGTGCGCCCATCTCAATCAAGAGGCCGGGGGCCAGCGCTGTCCGGAGACACTTCCGGGTCACGTGGCCAGCGTGACAAGCTGCATCTGGCGAGCCAGCGCAGCACACGGAACGCCGTTTACCTTCCCACTGGTAAGCGGTACCTATTTATCTACTTGCACCCGGGGGTGCTTTCGAACTGCTAGGTTGGCAGGCGCTGGGACCGAGCAGCGGGAGCGCACCCCGCCGCAGGGATTCGAACCGCCGACCTTTCGATCGGCAAGTCCTAGGCGCTGAGGCTTTTACCCACAGCGCCACCCGCGTGGGTAAGTCAATGTATAAGACTAACACATACATAAGTATATAAATCACGTGTCTGAAATAGTACAGGAGAGCAATCCTGAAGCCATTTTGACTCTCCCAATGACCTCAAATATTCCTCTGCAGTAAGGGAGGCAAATGGGGAAAGCCTTCCCACTCTCTTTTTGCTTACAAATCCTGCCTCAAGGGCATATTTGTGTATGAATAGGGTGAGCCTGTGACCTGGACTCAGGAACTAAAGTATTAACCATCATAAATGAATGGCCAGGCTGCCCAGGTAATGCAATCAGTGACCCTTACCAGGTATCCTGGCATACAGGATTTCTGCTGTAGACCGCCTCCTTCTGTGATGTATGTATGATGTTTTTGGGGCGGTGGTCTCTGGCTACAGGGTGGGCAATTTCAAAAGTCTATATCAGGGCTTGCACACCATTGTTCTGGGTTCTCCTCCCTCCTGTGTGTGGTGAATGGGTACCCTGTTGCAACAGTTCCTTGAATAAAGATCAGGCTTATTAGCTGCTTTGCTTCTCAATATTCTCTGTTTGGCCTCTGTTATTTTCTCCTACTGATAGGGGACCCACTTAAGGACTCTATACGGGCTCTGGAATACCCCATAAGGGAAAAGGAGCAGTTTTTTCTTATAACAGTATGGTGGGAAATTAAAATGGCAGCTCCCAGACCCAGCTGTGGATATTTCTGAAGGGAGTGTGCCAGCGCTGGGGCCTTGCCAGGGCCCTGGGTTCCCAAAGGCTGCCCCAGATGCCTCCTGCTGATGCCCAGTCTGTTTGCCAGTTGTTGTGCCCATGTAGGGTTGCCATATTTTGAAGAGCAAAAAAAAAAAAAAAAAAAAGAGGACACATTTGCTGACTTCAACTTTCAACTATGGATCTCTATGGCGATTCCCATCATGAAAAGGAGGACGTGTCCTGGAAAAAGAGGACATATGGCAACCCTCAGCCTAAGCTTTCCCACAGCATTCTTGGACAAGAAGAATGTAGTGCCAGGAATGCAGAGCCTTCTGAGTTAACTGGAGGAAGTGCAGGATGCAAATGTGGTAAATGAAATATTGCTGTGCTATAGACTAGAAACATGAAGGATGAGATTTCCAGGAAGCTGGGATTCTGGACCTAGTGCAAATTTCTAAGCACCAGGGAAATGATACACCTGCCACTTTTGGCAAGCAGTGTCCCCTCCAGCATACTGGGACATTAAAAGCTACCCCCCCCAAAAAAATGCTAAGTTATTTTTCTTTTCTTTTTTAGCTTCTTAACTTGACTCACTGTCATATTTTCCTGACTGTGTGACCCCCTTGAAGACTCCCAATGCCAGGTAAACAACTCCCAAGGGTCAATTAAGATGTCTTGAGATGATTAAAGCTTGTCACTGATGAAACCCAGTAGTAATTAGCAAATTAAAATTAAAAAAACACCTCCTTTTGATTAGTACTCAGCATAATTCCCTCCAATTATTCAAAGTTCACAACTGCAGGGGGTGAGAGATCTACGGGAATACTTTATTTATATCCTTATATTTGTCTTTCCTCCAATCAACTTTGTGAATCTAGTTAATCATCAATGCTGGAACTTGTTATCTTAGAGAGTCCCATCGGCAAACTGTCACTCTGCCTGATTATTGCCACTGGCAGCTCAGCAAAAAGATTTTTTTTATGGGATGTGGAACAGGAAGCAGGGAGAGAGACAGAGAGGGAGGGAGGGATATCTTTCATACAACATGAATCAAAAGTCATTCCGAAGTGTTTGGAAGAGGAAAAGAACCTGGTGTCAGGAAGACTTGAGCCCAGAGTGGGTCTTGACCTGGCAAACTGAGGTGGCATGTATGGACTCAGCTAGCAGAGCACTGGCCTCCTTTTGTCTAGAAGTGGGAAGTGTAAATGAACCCAATAACATAAGACGAGTCTGCAGGATCAGACCAATAGCCAAATCAAGTCCAGCATCCTATTCTCACAGTGGCCTACCAGCAGTGGCAGAGTCTCAAATTTCAACGCCACACTATGCAATCAGTGGAGGAGGAAGGGGTGTGTGGTGGGGGTCGTTTGCCCTAGGTGTCACCACTGAAGGGGGTGACAAAATGCCGGGTGGCACTCACAGCGGGGCCTGCAGCGCGCCCAAGTCACGCATCTCTCCTGGGTAGCTTGTGTTAGAATTCCTGCTCCGTGATTGCAGTCATGGGATTGTTGTCTTTCACATGACGGTATATGTTTTGACTCCACAGAGTGGGAAGTGACAGAGACAGGATGTTTGTGTGACTGTGTTCTGTGAAGTGGGATTATTGTCCTTTGTTCTTTGCTGTCTGATGCTAGAGAGAGAGGAAGCCATGTTGCAGTGCTCCATGTGTGTTTATATGTAAATAAAGTAGATTAGCCAAAATGCTAAGATGCTGAGGTCTGTCACGCACATGATGCACAAACTCTGTGGATCCCTAAGTGTGCTGGTGTCGGTTGGCATCGGTCTCTGTGATGTTCGGGCTGAAGAACACTTATGAAGCTCCCGAACAATTGACCAGGAGGGAGAGAACATGTCAGTCGGGCATGTGTCTCTGCCAGGGTCCTATTCAAGTGTAGGCTGAACTCCTGACAGCTTGGGCACGCGCAGTCTCCGCTCTGCCCAAATGGTCCGCCTGCTGCCTCCCCCCCAGCTGTAGGGCAGCTGAGTGGGAGGAGGCAGGCAGACTCCAGGGGCCCTGCAGTGTACCCCATCCCTATGGGGTGAGCGCCCCAGGTGCCCAAGCGTCTTCCTCCACCGCTGTATGCAATGCCAACGTTTGGTGCCCCCCCCCCCCGTCTATCGTGCCCCATTCTGAATCATAGTTGTGGCATCGCCTGCATCAGCGCCCTCCATGCCCAGCGCGACTGAATAAGTCACGCTCCCCTAAATCACCCTTTCCCCTCCAGGTGTCTGTAGGAAACACAGAAGCGGGAGCTTAACACAAGCGCTACTCTCCCCTTCCTGTGGTTTCCAGTCACTGGTATTCAGAAGCATTCTTGCTTACCGATTCGCTGCTTAATTGCAGACTCCACATCCGGGTGGAGGATCGACTCCCCATCCAAAAGCAATTTCGTATCTGGTTCCCGTGGGATCCATTCCACTGCCGACGGATCTCTCCAGGCCTCTTCATTGTCTTAACTTATTACCCAAGTAGAGAATGGATAAAGTACTTGACTGAGATCGTTCTCCCTCTCCCCACCCCCCAAATAACATGACTCAGAAGATTGTATTACTCATCACGAACCTGGTGCCTCCGCTCCCCTTCAAACGCTTTTGGAATTGTTTGCGGCTAATAAGTCCTTCCCCCAGGAAGTTATTGTTCTGTGCGGGGAAATCCTTTTGATGTTCTTTGAGATGTAACGGTACAAGTGTTCAGGCAACAATCCCATTGAATGTACATGTGATTGTGATGGGTGAGTCCTAAGACTATAAGACGTGGCTGCTGGATTAGACCAGTGACCCATCAAGCCCAGCATCCTGTTCTCCCAGTGGCCAGTGGAAAACCTGAAACAGGACCTGAGTACAAGAGTAATCTCCCCTCGTGTGGTTTCTTACAACCCGTATTCAGAAACATTGCTGTCTCCAACTGTGGAGGCAGACCCAGCCATCATGGCTGCTAGCCTCAATAGCAAATTCTCCTCCATGAATTTGCTTAATCCTCTTTTAAAGGCATCCAGGTTTGTTGTGATGGCCTGGAGCTCGGGCTCAGACTCGGAACCACTCAGTTTGCACCGGATCCTTTGCCTCAGGCATCATCTGAACCAAGTCTGGGGCCTGATTCTGAAGAGTCCCAGGCTGCACAGGTTCCCCTGCAACAAGCACCAGCTGGGCCAAGTCAGAGGCCGGAGTCTGCCCTGGCTCCAGATGCGGGGGTGACCTCATTGCCTCCAGCTGGCCCATCACTTACAGCTGCTCCTCTACCAGTTGGGCCAGGAGAGGCTGAGGTGACCCCTGGGTCTAGGAACCCACTGACGACTCCCAAGCTGCAGAGACTGAGGTCTGAGAGAAGGAGAGACCTGAGTACTCGCAGGAGGAGTGCTCGCCTTCTGGCGAAACAGGGAGGTGAGTCACTGGGGGATCAGGACTGGCTGTTACCCCGACAAAGATAAAAGGCTGTCGGATCCTGCCCCAGGTTGCAGGAGCAACGTTGCTGTATGCCAGATCCTGCCTGAGATCCTGCCCCTGTCCTTGCCTGGTTTCCTGCCTCGGCCCTGTCAGACTGACTCCCAGCGGAACCTTTGAATTCTGGACCGGTCCTGGGCTGTGTTTCATGGGTTACTGCCAGGCCCAGCACATTTGTGACTATCACTGCCTCCTGGAGGTGCGGGTTCCATAGTGTAACTATGTGCTGTGTGAAGAAGGACTTTCTTTTGACCACAGAGGCTAGCACAGCCAATAGAGTAAGGATGATTACTCTCCATCCACTTTCTCAACACTATGAATAATTTTGCACACCTGCATCACATCTCTTGCCTTCTCTTTAAGCCTAAAAGTCCCAAATGCTGCAAACTTTCCTCATTCCATCCCCTCGGTCTTTTTGCTTTGCCCGTTTCTGGTCCTTTTCCAACTCTGCAATATCCTTCCTGAGGTGAGGTGACCACATTTGTGCACAGTATCCACCACAGATTTGTATGAAAGCGTTGTGATGTCAGCAGTTTTATTTTCAATTGCTTTCCTAATGATCCGTAGCATGGAATTTGCCTTTTCCGCAGCTGCGCCACACTGGGTCAACATCGCCGCTGAGCTATCCGCTAGCTTTCTCAGCCTGCCACTGACTGCAGCCCTGAAGCCCGAGGTAATGGCTGGCTCCTCCTTGAAAACAAATCTTTCAAATGACATTTAAAAAATAGTAATGAGGAAGAACGGTGGCAGGAAAGAAGCAGAGAGCTTTCTTGTCCAGATGATCATCAAATGTTGGTTTAGAGTTGAATAATAATAATAATTTCCCCAGCCACTCTGGGCAGCTTCCAACACAATATTAAAATACAGTAATGCATCAAACATTAAAAGCATCCCTAAACAGGGCTGACTTCAGATGCCATCTAAAAGTCTGGTGGTTGTTGTTCTCTTTGACATCTAGTAGGAGGGCGTTCTACAGGGCAGGTGCCACCACCGAGAAGGCCCTCTGCCTGGTTCCCTGTAACTTGACTTCTCGCAGGGAGGGAACCGCCAGAAGGCCCTCGGCTCTGGACCTCAGTGTCCGGGTAGAACAATGGGGGTGGATTGACTACATGGAATTGGCAGAAATGACTGGCAGAATCCGAGAACAGGGAGAAGAGTCGGTGAAAGAAGATTGGAAGAAATTCAAAGACTACTTACAGAAACATTGTAAAATTAATGAATGTTAGAAGGATGTTGGATAGAAACTAAGCGGTTTCCAGCTGTAATGTTTTAAGAGATATGAAAAAAAAGGTTTCACAAATGGGTAAAATTTTAATGGTAAGGATTTGCTGAACTAACAAATTGAACTGGAATACAAAGAAGGGAGGTATGAGGAGGTCCGAGGAAATAAGTGTATGGAAGTTATGTTATTGAAAATTAATGTGTGTTTTTAACTGTTTTTTATTCTGTATTGTCAGAGCTGCTACCAGGTCCCAGCTCACATAGGACCACGCCACACAGCGTCCACTTTAAAAGAGTCTTTATTGAGTTACAGGTTTCATTTCCGAACTGCAGCGTGCAGCTCTACACCTTCTGCTCTAGGTCGGCGAAGACCCGTCTGAGTCCCCGCCTCTTGCACACCAGCTTAATACCCTAGCCTTGCTCCACCTCCTTCGCCTCTCCCTACGTCTCTGGGTCCTTCTGCCCCCCTGGGCCTCCTCCCTTCTACTCTCCTCTGACGCTGACCCCCCTGATCCTTCTGCCTCCTTGCGGCGGGCTTTAGGACCTGGCTCACTCTCCGGGCTGCTTACTGCTCCAGCTTCCGCTGCATTTGAACTTGGCGCGCGCGCCCAACTCTCTACTTTCCTCTTAACCGTTGCCTCGCTCTCTGAGGAGGGCGTGACCACCCCTGACTCGTGCCCTCCCTCCTGCTGACAGCCTCCGGAACCCGATGCCTGGCTACCTTCCTCCCTGCTGCTCTCAGTCTTGAGCGTGGGTCCCGACTTCCAGCTGCTGCCGCCCTCAGTTATGAGCGTGGGTCCCGACTTCCAGCTGCTGCTCTCTGAATCTCCTCTGTTCCCTTCCTCCTGGGGTGTCCCCCCGGATCCCCCCCTTGCTCTGCTCACTGGGGCTCCCTTTTGGGAGTCCTCTGACTCACTGCTTAGGCTTGGAGATCTCGGGTCGTCATCATCACTCATTCTCCCTTCGGCTTCCTCCCCCTCGCTCTCTGTTTCCACCCTTCTCTGCGTCTCTGCTTCTGAACCCCTGACATCCATCCCCCCCTCGAAGCCCCCCCTTCCCCCCTCCCCGCTGTCAGGTGTGGGTGCTGGGCGCTCCATCATCATGGGAGGGAATGCTGGATACAGGTCGCTCCCCGTGGGTGGCCGCCAACTGAAGACCTCCGAGTCTTCCCCCTCGCGGTCGTCGACGTTGACTTGTTGCTCTTCCATCTCTGTACCGCCGTGCTCGAACCCGAGGTCCTCCCCGAACACGTCCATGTCAGTCTCTGCGTCGGTCGCTCGACCTGGCATCTCCAGCCACTTCCTGCGCCATCGCTCCTCTGGTCGATCGTCCCACCAATACGAGTTGCCTGATGCCGAACCTGCCGGTGAACCTTCTGGGGAACGGGTGCTCCGTGCGGGTTCCCCTTCTGAGTCGAATCCATGGAACGTGCTGGAAGAAAGTGTGGGTGTGAACAACCAGTCGTCGAAGAAGCTCGCTGGCATGGGTTTGTGTGGGAAGAGGGCATGAAACTCGTCCTTGAGCAGGGGTTCCTCCAAAGCGTAGTCTGGTACCCAGCTATTGGCGCTGGCCCGGGTGCCCTCTCTGGCTAAGAGGTATTCGACTCCCTCTTCCCCCCATCTGGAGTCCAAAATCTCCGTGACCTCGTTGATGTGGTCCTGGTGCTTCACCTCCCGCGTCTCCGTCCGTTCCCGAAGCGAACTTGGCGCCGTCCCTGGCTCCTGGAACCTGTGAGGTGCCTTGTAGGGAGTGAGCACCGACCTGTGGAACACCGGATGCATTCTGGAACCCTCCGGCAGCGCCAGTCGGAAGGCTACCGGGTTGATCTGCGCTTCGACTTGGTACGGACCGATCTGCTTGTGCCCCAACTTCTTCTTGGCAATCGACCTGGTCGGCACTGCGTGGGCTGCCAACCAGACCCAGTCTCCCACTTGGATCACTTCGCCAACCCGCCTGTGCTTGTCAGCTTGCACCTTGTAGGCGTGCTTAGCTAGCTCCAGCTGCCGTCTGAGTTGATCGTGGACCGCCTGCAGCTCTGACGCGAACGCGTCCGCCGTCTGTGGTTCTCCTTCCCCCACTCTCTCCAGTCCCGGGAAGGTTCTGGGATTCCTCCCATTGTTGGCAAAGAACGGCGTCACTCCTGTGGACACGTGCTTCGTGTTGTTGTAAGCGAACTCGGCTAGCGGCAGGTAATCCACCCACGTCGCAGGCTGTTGATTGGCATAGCATCTCAGGTACTGCTGCATGATGGCATTGACCCTCTCTGCTTGCCCGTTGGTCTGCGGGTGTCTTGCTGATGCCAGATTGACCTTGACATTTAGAAAACCCATCAGCTTCTGCCAGAAAGACGAGATGAACTGGCGTCCGCGGTCGGACAGGATAGACCGTGGCAGGCCATGCACTTTGAACACGTGATCTATGAACAGTTTGGCGGTTTGTTCCGCCGTGGCCACCTTCGCACACGGAATGAAATGTGCCATTTTGGTGAACAAGTCCACCACCACTAGCACAGCTGTCTTGCCTCTCGAGTTGGGTAAATCCGTCACAAAGTCCAGGGCCACCCTCTCCCACGGTTCAAACGGTGTTTGCAGCGGTTCTAACAGTCCCGCCGGTGGTCTGTGTACCGGCTTGGCCCTCTGGCAGGTGTCGCACCTCGCGACGTAGTCCGCGACCTCTCCTCTCAGCCTGGGCCACCAGAAGTCTCTCGCGACTAATTCCATCGTTTTCTCTGTGCCAAAGTGACCGGCCGTGGGTGCGTCGTGCAACTGTTGCAGTACCTTGGCGCGAAGGTCGTCTCCTGGTACATAGACAGCCCCTTTGCGTAGGAGCAAGCCGTCCCGCACCTGGAACTCGTCCGTGGTAGCCGTGCCTCTGAGCAGTTCCGCCATCTTGTCTTGCGCGAATGAGTCGTCCCGCAATGCACGTCGCACCGCATCCAGGTCTACTGTAGCTGAGGCACACGCCCACGCCGTCGGTGCGAAGATGTGCATGGCCGCCGCTGGCGTCACCTCTTCTAGGTATTGCGGTTTTCGGGACAGTGCATCCGCCATGATGTTGGTGTCGCCTGGGACGTACTCTATTCGGAAATTGAAGTCAGCAAAGAACTCCGCCCAACGTATCTGCCTCTGGTTCAGGAACTGAGCCGTGCGCCAGTGCTCCAGATTCTTGTGGTCCGTGCAGACCTGCACCGTGTGCTTGGCGCCGATTAGGAAGTGCCTCCACGCCTTGAAAGCTGCATGAATGGCCAGCAACTCCCTGTCCCAGATGGTGTAGTTCTGCTCCGACTTGCTGAGCTTTCTGGAGTAGAACGCTCCCGGCCGCCACACCCCCTGCGGGTCTCGCTGCAGCAGGACAGCTCCCACGGCTCTGTCTGACGCGTCTGTCTCTACCCTCAACGGTTTACTGGGGTCGATATGCAGCAGTTGCTTCTCCGATGCGAAGAGATGCTTGAGCGCTTGAAAGGACTGTTCCGCCTGCTCCGTCCAGATGAATTTCTTTTTTTTGGAGCTGAGCGTGTCCGTAATTGCTGCCGTCTGCATCGCGAACCCCTTGATAAACTTGCGATAGAAGTTGGCGAAGCCGACAAACCGCTGGACCTCCTTCCGGTTGCGCGGGCTTTTCCAATCCAATACCGCACGAACCTTGGTGCTGTCCATGGCTATCCCCTTGTCCGACAACTTGTATCCCAGGAAATCCACCTCCGTCGTGTCGAACTGGCACTTCTCCAGCTTGGCGTACAGTCTATGTTGTCGCAACCTGCTGAGCACCTCCCTCACGTCTCGGTCGTGAGCTTGCTGCGAGTCAGAGAAAATCAGGATGTCATCCAGGAAGCAGACGCATGTCTTGTAGAGGAGTCCCTCCAACACGTGATGCATAAAAGCTTGAAAACAGTGAGAGCCATTTTGTAATCCAAAGGGCATAACTCTGTATTCGTAGGTGCCCAGCGGTGTGAACATGGCCGTCTTCCACTCATCGCCCTCCCGCATGCGGATGAGATTGTACGCCCCTCGCAGGTCCAACTTGGTGAACACGCGTCCCTTGCGCACCGTCGCGAGGAGGTCGTCAATCCTGGGCATGGGGTAATCAGACGGTTTGGTCATCTGGTTCAAAAGGCGGTAGTCCACAACTAGTCTTTTTTGGGGCGTGTCTTTCTTTTTCACGAAGAAAACGGGACTGCCCCCCACTGCCTTGGACTCTCTGATGAAGCCACGCTCCAGATTATGCTCGATGAACTGTTTGAGTTCCTGCATTTCATCTTCAGACATGGAGTATAGCCGCCCCTTCGGCAGCGTCGCCCCCGGTAGGAGGTCAATCTTGCAGTCATATGGCCGGTGAGGGGGTAGCTTGTCCGCCTCCTTCTCGCAGAAGACCTCCAAAAAGCTCGCGTATTTGTGGGGGACCGCTTGCAACGTTCCCAACTGCAGTTGTGATTCCTCCTCCTCCCCCTCCCGTCGGGGCAGGATGCAGTGTTCTGCGCAATAAGAGGAGCCGAAGATCAGTTGTCTCTGGTACCAAGCCAGTGTCGGACTGTGCCTGTCCAGCCAACTCATGCCCAACACAATGGGCGTGTCCGACAGTTGGGTGACATTAAAACTGATGACTTCCCTGTGGTTGCCAAGGCGCATCACCATCGGTGGCGTCTGCTTCACCACCTGCCCCCCTAGCAACTCTCTGCCATCCACTGTGACGACTTGCAGGGGCAGAGTGGCAGGCAATAGCTGTATAGCGTGCTGCTCCACAAAGCTCTGCGCTATAAAGTCTGCGTTGCTTCCAGAATCCACAGAAAGCGGCACTTCGATAGTGACGCCGTCGGGTAGCTGGAGAGATGCTGTGAGCTGCACTACTGGTTTGGGTGGGAGGGGATCCGTGGGTCGCAAGATTGCTGGGGACTGCTTCACAGATGCGTCTGGCTGGGCCCCAGTGCCTCCGTCTCCAGCCAGACATTGTCGTTTCCCTGCTGTGGTTCTCCTTGCTGCGTTGCTGCAGTCACCATTGCTGAGGCTGCAGTGTGCTTGTGGAGCCTCCGGGGACACTCCTTCGCCAAATGGCCTGGATCCTCGCAGATGTAACACTTCCTGTTCCCTCTAGGAGGCTTCGCTTTCACTGCTGCCGGTGCTAGGGCTCTGGCTGCTGACTGAGCCCTTGCACCTCCAACCTCCATCGGTTCCCCTCCCCCTCCTGGCGGAGGTGTGGATTGCGCACGCGCTGCTTCCCTCGGAACGAAAGAGAAACTTCTCGCTGCTTCGCGCCCTCCACGTCCTTCATCTCTGCACCATGGACGTTCTTCCAGCCTCACCCCCACAGTCAGCGCCCTTTGGACCACCTCCTGCGTGCTTCGGGGCCTCTCCCCCCTTGCAATTTCATCCTTAACCGCTGAACTTAGACCCTCCCAGAAGAGGTCTCTGACAGGGGGCGAATCCCGATCCCATTCTAAAGCACTGACCAGCGCAAAAAATCGGGCGTGATACTGCCGGACGCTCGCCCTCCCTTGTTTTAGTCCATGAATCTCCCGTCTGGCAAGATCCACATCAATAGTAGACAAAAAACACGCATCCATCGCTTTGATAAAGGCATCTGCATTCTGAAGCGCCGGATCTTTATCCCTCCACAAATTGCGCAGCCAGGCTTTGGCATCCCCATGCAAATGGGACAATATGAACCCCACCTTCTCTTCCTCATCTCTAAAGTCTTTTGCCAGCAGTTGCAGTGCGCACATTACGTCTGCTCTAAAATTAGGGTACTGTTGCAAAGTCCCATCGAAGTGAGCCACAAGCCCTCCTGCTCTCCGTGCCAATCCCACGCCCTCCGGTCTGGGTCCCGGTTGCCCTTGCTTAACAAGCATTTCAAACCTGGCGTGTAGGTCTCTGTAGGCGGCTGTAGTCTCCTCCTCCCGTTTCTTGGAAGCCAATACCTCTGAGGACAACTGGGTCACTGCCTCTTGCAGCGCGGAGATCCTCTGTTCTTCCGTCATCTTGCTAACCTTTGTGAGCTCGCTTACAGACACCCCTCTTCCTCCCCTAGCGGCTTCTGCTCCCGCTGCGAGGTTTCAGGTTTCTGAAGCTTTGATGAGACGGGTCTTACTGTCAGAGCTGCTACCAGGTCCCAGCTCACATAGGACCACGCCACACAGCGTCCACTTTAAAAGAGTCTTTATTGAGTTACAGGTTTCATTTCCGAACTGCAGCGTGCAGCTCTACACCTTCTGCTCTAGGTCGGCGAAGACCCGTCTGAGTCCCCGCCTCTTGCACACCAGCTTAATACCCTAGCCTTGCTCCACCTCCTTCGCCTCTCCCTACGTCTCTGGGTCCTTCTGCCCCCCTGGGCCTCCTCCCTTCTACTCTCCTCTGACGCTGACCCCCCTGATCCTTCTGCCTCCTTGCGGCGGGCTTTAGGACCTGGCTCACTCTCCGGGCTGCTTACTGCTCCAGCTTCCGCTGCATTTGAACTTGGCGCGCGCGCCCAACTCTCTACTTTCCTCTTAACCGTTGCCTCGCTCTCTGAGGAGGGCGTGACCACCCCTGACTCGTGCCCTCCCTCCTGCTGACAGCCTCCGGAACCCGATGCCTGGCTACCTTCCTCCCTGCTGCTCTCAGTCTTGAGCGTGGGTCCCGACTTCCAGCTGCTGCCGCCCTCAGTTATGAGCGTGGGTCCCGACTTCCAGCTGCTGCTCTCTGAATCTCCTCTGTTCCCTTCCTCCTGGGGTGTCCCCCCGGATCCCCCCCTTGCTCTGCTCACTGGGGCTCCCTTTTGGGAGTCCTCTGACTCACTGCTTAGGCTTGGAGATCTCGGGTCGTCATCATCACTCATTCTCCCTTCGGCTTCCTCCCCCTCGCTCTCTGTTTCCACCCTTCTCTGCGTCTCTGCTTCTGAACCCCTGACATGTATGTTTATTTTTTATTATATTTTAAGAAACCTTCAATAAATATCTTTTTTTAAAAAAAGAACAATGGGGGTGGAGACGCTTCTTCAGCTATACTGGACCGAGGCTGTTTAGGGCATTAAAGGCCAACACCAACACTTTGAATTGTGCTTGAAAATGTACTGTGAGCCAATGTAGGTCTTTCAACCGGTGTTATGTGGTCTTGGCAGCTGCTCCCAGTCACCAGTCTAGCTGCCATATTCTGGATTAGTTGTAGTTTCCGGGTCACCTTCAAAGGTAGCCCCACATAGAGCGCATTGCAGAAGTCCATGTGAGAGATAACCAGAGCATGCACCACTCTGGCGAGAGAGTCTGCGGGCAGGTAGGGTCTCAGCCTGCGTACCAGATGGAGCTGCCCTGGACACAGAATTGACCTGTGCCTCCATGGACAGCAGGGAGTCCAAAATGACCCCCAGGCTGCGCACTTGGTTCTTCAGGGGCACACTCACCCTCTTCAGGACCAGGGAGTCCTCCACACCCACCTGTCCCCTGTCCACCAAAAACAGTACTTCTGTCTTGTCAGGATTCAACCTCAGTCTGTTAGCTGCCACCCAAGAAGTTGAATTAACAGAGGGGAAGATTCCCACCCTTTCCACTTGCGTCACTCTACCCCCCACCCAAGTCAGAGGGACAGGGGCTTCTCCCGTGCAAGTTGGCTGCCAGAGGGCTGGCAGGAGGCTCACCCCCTCCAAAGAGGCTTGGAGCACTGGCGGAGGAAGAGGAGTGCGGGGGGAGCGCACTGTCCCCAGCAGCGCAATCCCACTGGGGTGCCATCGCGGCTGCCCCCCCGCCTGCACTGGGGCCACGCCCCTGTGGTTGGTGCGCCACACCCCCAGGACACATGCCACGCCCCCAGGATATTCGGCAGTCCCCCTGCCTGCTCTCTGCCCCCCCCCCGGTGCCTGAGCATGAAGCTCTGCCACTGGCTTGGAGCACAAGGTAATGTAAGGAAATTCATAAATTAAGAAAGTATTCTGTCTCCTCACCTCATTGTTCAGGGGACTCCCTAGCCCTACAGAGAAGCTTTCAGAAGATGGTACATTAGGGGTGGGGAAGCCATATGTGACGTTAACATACGAGAGTCCTGGAGGTGACATAGTTAAACAGGTTACCCAATCAGAACCCGGGGGTGGAGTCAGAGGGACTATAAAACCAGCTCTGTGAGGGGCGAAGGGAGGAGTTGGTTGGGAGTTGGGTGGTTGGTTGGAGTGGGAGTGAATTGGGATAGAGTCCAGTGTTAGGCTGAGTTAGTGTAGTGAAATAAGCTTAGTCAGGAACAGTTAGGAGCTAGGAAGACAAGTAAATATCAGAGAGGTGGTTTAGTGAGTGAGAGCAGGTAGCGGAAGTTATAGGTCTGGATAGGCACCCCATGACTGTAATTGACCGATACCATTTATGAAACCACATGCTTGATAAACTGCAATAAATAAACAGAAGTTTATGTTCCAATTTAACCCTGACTGGATTCAGTATTGTCCCAGGTAGGGCCTGGGTGGTGGCAGTGAGAAATAAAGTGGTGGCACAGGGATCAATAGACAGTGAAACGTCCGGGGATCCTGTGTGATCACCGCACCATGGTCCTCCAACTGCAGTTAGATTCCAGCAACCAGCAGCCCCAGAAGCCAGCAGGGGTAACAGTCAGGGACGATGGAAGTGGTAGTCCAGCAACTTCTCATACTTCTCATACCGTCCAATTTTTTCCAATTCAAAACTGGGATGCGCCTCCCATGATCTGTGCCTAACTCTCACCCCGAAAAAGTGCTTTTTCCAGGGCAAGAGTGCATGACAGAGAGGCATCCAAAATGGCGGCCAGGATCTTGCATGAAAAAAATGAGATGTCCCGTTTTTTCCCCTAGGGCACCTGGAAAGTATAACATCTGGAGGACCACAAGTTCCCCACTCCTTATGCATGTGTGTGCTAGTCCTGGGGGGGGGGTACAGTGAGGCGTGGTCAAAGTCTGGTCCTGGGCCAAGGGTCTGGAGACTGTCCACCAAGGGGGAAGCGGGGTCCAAAGCAAGAAGCCGGGCATGGTCAGGAACTCCGGAAAAACAGGTCTGGGTGCTGGCAGAAACAGGTTTCCAACATCGTTGCTCCCGCAACCTGGGACTCGGCTGACTGGCCTTTATCTCCTCTGGGGCCTAGGGCAGTCCCGGCCCACAGGTGCCTCGCCTCTCCTGGCCTTAAGGCGAGCACTCCTCCTAAGAGAACCTAGTTCCCTCCGCCTCTCTGCCCTGAGCCTCTGCGGCTCAGGAGAGGCTGGAGGGTTACTGGACCCAGGGGCAGCTTCACCTTCCCCTGGCAGGGCTGGGAGAGGTGCACCTGCAGGCAATGGGTCCTCAATCACCTCCGGAGCCAGAGTGGATTCATCTAGTGTCTGCTCCTGAGGATCCGGTACAGATTCAAGGCCCTGCCCCAGCTCAGCCGGCCCTGGAGGCGGTGACTCCTGTGCAGGCTGGGATTCCTCCGGTTCAGCCTCTGAATCGGTTTCCCAGGCCATCACAATGTGCTTGCAGGGGGAACTTTGTTCTGTTAACTCTAGGGTAGCCCAAGTGTACTTACTGAACTACAACTCCCACTGCCTCCCTGGCCGCTGGAAATGCTAGCTGAGGATGATGGGAACTAGAGTCCAACAGCAACCGAGGGTGTTCTACGTTGGCTGCCCCTGAGTCAACTTACCTTGAGATCATCTTTCCATGAGGGCTGATTTCACCAATGCCCCAATGAGTTGCCTTTGAGATATAACAGAGAGCAGACTGTCTAGCCCATACACAAACAAACACCACAGAACACCTTAAGGAGAATCTAGTCCTAACGCTCGGTGTTTCTGCCAGCGCGGAGTCCGCCCCCGAATCAAACATTAGCAAATTAACACATACGGAATAATGAATTAATGGGTTAATAATTCATCAAATCAAACGGCAAGGCGGGAGCTGTTGAATAATGCCACCCTAAGTCACGATAATCTGCATAATGGGAACCAGAGGAAGACCATGAATATTCACGGAAAACGGGTATTTCGTTGAAATCCTTCGGGGTGGGGAGGGGCAGCAGGATGGGGGTGGCCACGATCCAGCAAATTGCACTCAAGCCACTGTTTGCTGCTGCCAAAGTCTGTGGGTTCGCCGTAACCAAAACCACAATCTGATCCTGTGGTTTGAAAATGGTGCCTTTGCTGGGAGCAGATTCTAATCACGCCTTGGAAGTAGGTTTTAGAAACAAAGTCTCCCCAGCCCCCCCCCCATTTCTTCCTTCCGTTCCATTGCAAAGTATTGATATTATACTTTCTGCCCTACACAATTCTTGTCCTGTTGTAGGTCCCCCACAGCCTGGGCTTGATGGACCCTTTGTCTGACCCAGCAGAGCTCCCACCCACGTTCTTCTACTACAGACCACTTAATTGTTGGCACAACTTCACATCTTTCCTATATATATAACTCTGAAACAAAACCCTAGACTCTGCATTTTGGGCTCCGCCTTGGTTTTGCTGGCCGTGTCCACTCCCAAGTTGAACGTGTTACGATCGTATCTTTTTCTTGGGGTTGCCAAAGGTCCAATGACTCTCCATTCTCCATCCATTTTATAGCCTTCTTTCTTGTTTCATTATCCATCTCCCTCTCTCTCTCTCTCCTTGGACCTCTTCCCAGTCCATTCACTCAATCTTCCTTCTATTTAATTTGGTGCTATTTATAGAGCTGGCTGATACTTGTGCACGCAGACCATTTTTCAAGCTGAATAGTGCAATTTTCTTAGAAATAATGTTTTTTGGGGGTGGTTGCCATGTTCTAATGCAAAATGTGAATTAAAAATCCTTCTGGGAGTGACTTCTTCTCTTTTCTATATTAGTCATTTCTTAAAACTCCTGTGACATCAGAGGAATAACATTTTACAACCAGAAATTATTATATTCATTCCATCTTCTTCAGAAATATTCTATATCTATCTATCTATATCTATCTATCATCTATCTATCTATCTATCTATCTATCTATCTATCTATCTATCTATCTATCATCTATCTATCTATCTATATCTATCTATCATCTATCTATCTATCATCTATCTATCTATCTATATCTATCTATCATCTATCTATCTATCATCTATCTATCTATCTATCTATCTATCTATCTATCTATCATCTATCTATCATCTATCTATCATCTATCTCTATCTATCTATCTATCTATCTATCTATCTATCTATCTATCTATCTATCAGCTATCATGCTATGCTATGCTTTCCAGCTATCTACGAACAGAGTCCTGTTCAGACCAAGGTCTATGTAGTCTAGGCATAGGCAACCTTCGGCCCTCCAGATGTTTTGGACTACAATTCCCATCATCCCTGACCACTGGTTCTGTTAGTTAGGGATCATGGGAGTTGTAGGCCAAAACATCTGGAGGGCCAAAGATTGCCTATGCCTGATGTAGTCCAACATTTCCACCCCCTCAACTCACAGTGGTCAGCCTGTCCCAATGGAAAATTCACAAAAAAGGAGCACAATGACCATCTCCCACGCATAATCCCCAGCAGCTGGTCTAATTTATAGCCATTTGGACCAGAAGCTGTTGGCTAGTAGCTACTGGGCAATTTTACAGGGTCTTTTCAAATATACATGCCCATCTGAAACCCAAAAGAACACTCAGCTTGATTGTTTGTTTCCCTATCCAGCCTGGTCAGTACTTGATTCTGCTGTGACTGAATTTTTCTACATGCAAAAAGATGCTGGAGTCTACAATGCAGAGTGATCCATTCAATGGGTTCCCCTAACAAAGATGAAAAACGCGTGCTTTAAAAAACTGAAATTATGCACATGGGCGATCAAACTTTTGAGAGCACAATCTTCATTATTATACTGCATTACCATGGCCCATGTCATAGATCTGTAAGAACTGGAAGGGACCCAAGGCTCATACAATGGCTGATGCTTCACTATCGCTGTTATTGCTGTGATTCTTGAAGTTGCTGTTTTAATAGTGTGCTGACCATTGCTTGCATTTTAAACTCTGTTTCTTTAATCCAGTTGTAAGTCACCTATTTAGGCAACCAAAAATCAATTCAATGACAATAATAATTTTGCTTTTGCTAGTCATAGGGAGAGGCAACACCCCTGGCCACTGGAAATCTGATTTATGATACAATCCTATATGTGTCTTCTTAAAAGTACAGTGGTACCTTGGTTCTCAAACTTCATCCGTTCCCAAGTTGAACGTGTTACGATCGTATCTTTTTCTTGGGGTTGCCAAAGGTCCAATGACTCTCCATTCTCCATCCATTTTATAGCCTTCTTTCTTGTTTCATTATCCATCTCTCACGTTGGGAGTGGGAGTGGCCCAGGCTTCCAGAAATGTATATAAACCAGCCTTTCTCAACCTGTGGGTCCCCAGATGTTGTTGAACTACAACTCCCATCACCCCTAGCTAGCAAGGCCGGAGCTCAGGGATGGTGGGAGTTGTAGTCCAACAGCATCTGGGGACCCACAGGTTGAGAACCGCTGGCTTATATACATTTCTGGAAGCCTGGGCCACTCCCACTCCCAATGTGATTGGCTATCTAATCTTCCAAACTGCGAATCACGAGTCAGAGTTCAAGGGCCAATGGCAGAGGCCAAAATCCCGAAATGTACTGTGATTGGACAACATGTATCAAATCAGAAGATCATAATCCTAGTCCAGACTCAAGCTCAGGCAAACACAGAACACGGAATAGATAACACCCCCATCATCATCATCTATACCAAAAAACTTCTTGAGAAGTTCTAATATCATAGGAGAGGACAACATCTTTCTTTCCTCCCTCCCTCATAAGAACATAAGGGGAGCCTGCTGGATCAGGCCAGATGCCAGTGAGAAAACTTCAAGCAGGATCTGAGCACACAGGAAGTCTTCTTTCCTGTGGCTTTCAGCTTCTGAAGTACCGTATTTTTCGCTCTATAACACGCACCAGACCATAACACGCACATAGTTTTTAGAGGAGGAAAACAAGAAAAAAAATATTCTAAACAAAATAGTGGATATATGATTTTTGTGGTTCATGCTGTGGCCACTGACATGTGATCTGACAGTGAGTTTGGAGTAGCCCAATGCAAAAATCCTGAGGATCCATGTGGATCCATGCTTTGTAACCACGGAGGAGGGAAGGAAGTGGAACCATGGATCCTCTGCTCACGACTGCAGCAGATCCCCCCCCCCACCCGCAGGCATTCGCTCCATAACACGCACAGACATTTCCCCTTACTTTCTAGGAGGAAAAAAGTGAGTGTTATGGTGCAAAAAATACGGTTATTTGCAAGTTTGCAAGCCTCTCCTGTGCCATTCCCGATGCACCTCCAGGGTACAAAGGAACTCACTTGTCCCACAGATCTGGAAACGTTTATTTATTTTTGCTGATCTCACGTTTCACAACTTGTAGGCTTACCCGGAGGCAGCAACCTGGTCACAGTTCAGCGCTGGGTTTCTGTGGCTCAGCTGCTCTCACATCTGTGCTGCTTTTTGTATGCGCAGCTCCAGTGAGGTCACACGGTCAAATGTGGACCGATACGAAAGGAGAAGTCCAGAGGCGGAAGGGGCTGTGTGTTTGCTTGGCTGAATCCTTTGATCAAAGGTCAAATTTTCTTAATCGGCAACTTGTGAATGTGACCACCATCAAGTATTGTTGTGTATTTTACAAATCCAAGGATGTCCCTGCTTAGAAAGCAGTCTGCCCTAGGATCATTTGATGGCAATGCCAAGATGTCAGTTCTTGGCTCTGACATTTTCTAGAATATTGTTGTTGTTGTTTGATTTGATTTTTTGTATTTCTATGCTGCCGTTCATTCAAATGAATCTCAAAGCGGCTTAAAAAAAGCTAAAGGACCCCTGACAGTTAAGTCCAGTCACAGACGACTCTGAGGTTGCAGCGCTCATCTCGCTTTACAGGCCGAGGGAGCCAACATTTGTCCACAGATAGGTTTTTTGGGGTCATATGGCCAGCATGACTAAGCCACTTCTGGCACAACAGAACACCGAAACTAGAGCAGCGCACGGAAACGCCGTTTACCTTCCCACCGGAGCGGTAACTATTTATCTACTTGCAATTTTGGCGTGCTTTTGAACTGCTAGGTTGGCAGGAGCAGGGACCGAGCAACGGGAGCTCACCCTGTTGCGAGGATTCGAACCGCCGACCTCCTGATCGACAAGCCCAAGAGGCTCAGTGGTTTAGACCACAGAGCCACCCGCGTTCCTCAAAGCAGCTTACAACCAATTAATAAGCATAACTTAATAAAACATAACAGCACATCGCAAATACAGCATCTATCATATAAACTAATTAACAAATGATCAATAAAACAGTTTCAATCTATAAAAAACTTAACGAAACAGCAACTAAAAAAAAAAGACTAAACCTCACAATTATAACGTCAAACTTACCAGCAGAGAGCAACCTGGTCAGCTGATCAGCGACGGAAGAAGCCTGCCCAGGGGCGAGACTGCCCATAGGGGCATGGCGTGGTGCCCATAGGGGCAGAACGGTGCTCTTGGCATCCCATGCTGTCTGTATGGGTGCCGTGGCATGCCCCATGCCGTTCCCTAGGGATTAGGTGGGGTGCACAGCACCCATAAGTGTGGGGCGCACCATGGGGCCTCAGCTGCCCTACAGCTGAGCGGGAGGCAGCAGGCAGACAACGCAGAGCCTGCGGGCGCTGGAATGCATAGCTCATGCGTGCTGCAGGCCCCGCTGTGACAAGTGCCGCCTGCCATTTTGTCACCCCCCATCAGGGTGACACCCAGGGCGAACCACACCCCCTTCGTACGCCCCTGCAGCTGGCAGCAGTTAACTCCTACCTCTGTTTCCCAATCCTTTCCTGCCCTCTATAGCAAAGTACTGATTGTATGCTCCTCGGAGCAGGGACCTCTCCTTTTGTGTTTTGTCCAGCACCATGTTGAATGAAGGCACAATCCTGCAAACTACATCTTTCTGCCCCTTGTCATTGTAGCAAAATATTGCATTATTATTATTTGACCATCTTTGGTCAGTTAATCTAGTCCATGGTGGTTGTGGGGTGTGCATGTGAGATTTTGGGGACGCGTGTTTGTGTATTATTCGCTGTTTGCACCCGGGCCAGTCCCTGGCATCTCGTTCTAGCCTGCTGTTGCCAAACATCAATGAAGCTGCAGCTCATTTTGCTTCTCTGCGTTTTCTCCAACCAAATAATACTTTTTTTGTCACAGATGCCAGCCGTGGATTTTTTGTGTGAAATAATCCTCTCTTCCTATTTACTCCGCTTGCCGCTGAGCCTGCAAATTCAAACTAAATCTGTCCCTTTGTTTTTGCTAGCTCTTTAAGTCTTAATTTATTTCCTTTTCTTTTTTTCCTGCTCCCGCTGCAAAAATATACGTCCCTGCCGTCTGTTCTGTTTCCTCCTTTCCACACATGTCACTGCTAAGCAGTTCAGCAAAATCAAGTCCCTGATTTCTTCTCTGTGTTGCTTCATCCTTAAATCCACTTGTGCTTTTTCCGCTAGGGATAGACCGGCCAACAAAAAGTTGGGCAATCTTCTGGTCATGCAACCAGCATGATGACAGACGAGGGCAAATATAGATATATAGAGAGATTAGATTTCTTGCCCACCCTTTACCATAAGGTTCCAACTCGCGTTACAATAACATAATGTCTTATATTAAGAAAGGTAAAAGCATGGCAGTTAGAAAACACACAAAACCATTCCAAATCGGAAACAGAATAGTGTAAATTCAACAAATGAGGTGTGTCCCTCAAAGCAAAATACCTTAACTATCAAAGAGGCACATCAACTGCATGAGGCACTTGATTCTCCACATCCCTGCATTGCTTCGCAATTTGTTTAAATTAAAAAAATCCTCACATAAATTTGCCAACGTTTTAGAACCCATTTCTCTTAATATAGCATGCTTGTATGCAATTTTGCCTGCCAAACACATGTTTTTTTTGCAAGCCACCCACCTGTCAATCACCTGGCATCGGTGACATCAGGTGACCTGTTTTGGCTCAGGGAGTTTGAAATCAAACCACATCTCTCTTTTTTTTAATCTGTCTATTTCTTCTCTCTCTCTCTCATTCTATATTTCTTGTTCTATATGTCCTACTTTTCCTTTTCTCTCTTTTCCCTCTATGTTCTTATTGTATTTAGATCAATTTTGTTGTTTTGGGGAGAAAAAAAAGAAATGTGATATTTCTATTTATGTGTATTTCTATCTATAAATCCAAATAAAATTTATTTTTTTAAAAAAGAAAGAAATGAAACCACATGTCATAGGCAAAGAAGGGTGTGCTGTGCTACCCACCCTACAAGTCACGGACAACTCCTTGAACTGCCCCTCTGATCCTAAACCTCAGCTACCTTGTGGCTATACTCTTTCATGAGAAAATTGTTACGATATAGAAGCGATGCGGCCGCGAGCTGCTAGCTTGGAAGCAAAACATAATGGGAATGTTGGGACTGTTTCCGTGGGAAACAGAGGGACAGTCTATTCGCAGTGCAAAGCACCGGAATTAGCTCACAGTGTAATATGAGCTGTACAGGAAGTACAGTAGGTGGAGTTTGTCTCTCTGCTGTTGGAGTTTGAAGAGAGCAGACGTGTTTTCTGTAACGCTGCAAAGACAGAAATAAAGGCATGTAAATACGTTTCTGTCTATCTCTTTCCCCTGCCCCTGGGGGGGGGGGCAGGAAAGAGTGGTGTGTTCTTCTCACACTGGGGAGGATCGCCGATCGCGACCTTGCCTGGATCTTGCCGGGAATGCAGACAGGGAGGTCAACCGGTCATTCAAGCCAGGTGCCTGGAGAGTGGTCAGTTTCTCCTGAAGGCAAGCTTGAATCCCGACAAAATGGCTTCAAGAGTAAACCTTGAGGAAAAATCCATACCTGGTGCCTTGAGGGGCGTATTCGGGAGATAGATCGATAAAATTCGCATTAGCCAATGGCCATAGCAACAGTATACGCAGTATTCGGAAGAAGAAAAGCCTAAGGAATAAACCCTACACAGACCCTAGGACGTTGGATGGTGCCTTGTACGCCTCCCTCTGGCAACTCCTGCAGCCAAACAGGTGCCAAATGTTTTGCTCTGCTTTCCTTTGGACCCCATCAGCAAAGCCGGGGGGGGGGCGGTCTTGTCGTCTGGGCAGCCCAGGACTTCCACACGCATTGCCCAGGCTTGCACCCGGAGTGGTGATTACACAGTCTGAGATCATCCCTGGAGGTGCACTCCATTGTGTCTCGAGACAAACTGATGCCAACAGGAAGAAGGTTCAACAAACACACAAGACGTAACCGGCTGTACATTTGAAAAAATAATATATACTATTCATTGTATTGAATTGTAGTTTTCAACAGAAGTAGCTCATAAAGTTCAACGAAAAAAGTAGAAGACCCAGTGGATCAGTTCATTCTCTAATCAGTTTATGCATAAAGTCCATACATGTATAAGTGTCTATTCCACCTGTCTGTTCGTAGAGTCCAACAATCCACACAAAAGGTTGTTGCAGTTCCACAGAATCCTTTCACAGAGTCTAAGACAAGGATTTCCGGAATATTAGCCTTGTTTTGCCATCCTAGGCTTCATAAAAATATGGAACGCTTCACAAATTTGCAAATTTGTCTTACCCTGTGAAAGGATTCTGTGGAACTGCAACAACCTTTTGTGTGGTTTGTTGGACTCTGTGAACAGACAGGTGGAATAGACACTTATACATGTATGGACCTTATGCATAAACTAATTAGAGAATGAACTGATCTACTGGGTCTTCTACTTTTTTCCTTGAACTTTATGAGCTACTTCTGTTGAAATCTACAGTTCAATACAATGAATAATATATATTATTTTTTCAAATGTACAGCCGGTTACATCTTGTGTGTTTATTGAATATATTTCAGTGAAGATTGTTTATTGAATATATTTAAAGAAGATTCCACCTAAACATTTGGAAGAACTTCCTGACAGTAAGAGCTGTTTGACAGTGGAATTTGCTGCCAAGGAGTGTGGTGGAGTCTCCTCCTTTGGAGGTCTTTAAGCAGAGGCTTGACAGCCATATGTCAGGAGTGCTCTGATGGTGTTTCCTGCTTGGCAGGGGGTTGGACTCGATGGCCCTTGTGGTCTCTTCCAACTCTAGGATTCTATGATTAACCAGAGCTTTGTTGTTGTTTTGAACAGGAAGGAGGTGGCAGGGAGGCACTGGAGGTTTAAATGACTATCGGACTTTGAAAAACTGGCATCGCTGGATTAAGTTCACCAGTGTCGTGAACTGTTGGCTGCAGAGGAATGGCGGGAGGAACAAGGGAAGGAAGCTCGGAGCCTGAGGAGAGGTGGTGGGGCAATGATGAGTGGTCAGAGGGAGAAGCCTGGGAAGAGGAGGTGTCGGAAGCTGAAAAGGTAATGGCTTATTGAGCTGGGAGAGTCTGTGTCAGGAGTGCGTGCAGTAGGGCTTTGCAGGACTGGGGCCTTCCTAAGTTTGTTCTGGAGAGGCAAGGCGCGGCCGCACAGGTGAGGCCACTTGGTAACTCACTGCACCTGGTGACAAGAGCTGGGAAGGGGTATAAGGTCAGCATTTCCCTTTGGCTCTTTGCCACAGCAACAAGTATCCTGCCTTGCTGTATTTGGCTTCTTGCTTCCTGATCTTCAGACCTTGGCTCCTTGACTCCTTGCTTCTCAACCCTCGGACCCTTGACTTCACGACTCCCTGCTTCCTGACACTCGGACCCCTGGCTTCTGGACTCTCATTGCTGCTCCCACCCTGCCATCTTGCCCCCGGTCCTGACGTCCTCAGCCGGGACTTTGATCGCCCATAGATCAGACCGTGACAGTTTGTGGCAGAGAGAAGTCCAGAACTGGAGGCAGAAACTGAAGCTGGTGAGTGAGAGACCAAGAGGCAGAGATGAGTCAGGCTGGTTCAGAGTCATGGGTATCTTCCCTTCTGCTCCAACAAGCTCCCCTCCCCACTGTCTCCCAGAACCAGAAGCGGGCTGAAATGGGTGGTGCAGTGACAGACCACATGCAGGCGCAGTCTCTGATTGCTTGGAAGAAGCCTTGGAGAGGAGGGGACTTAGACGGCTGTGAGGAAGTGGGGATCTTCCGTCTCAGCAATGGGGCAAGACCTACCAGGGATGAGCTGCTGTGCTTATTAGACCAGACACTCAGCCAAGTCGCGTTTTTGCTTATAAAGAGTTAACTCCAACTTTGAATGGTGTGATTTATGGCCGGCTTGCTCTTTCACAATCAGTTTTGTTGAATTAAACTAAATAGTTTTAACTGGATTTTGAATAAACGTGCAATTAATTGTTAGCGTATTGAATTTCATTGCATTATTATCTTCCTTAGTGGATCGGGCAAGCCACTATTCTGAATAATGCTTTTTATAGAGTGGTATAGCGGGCACAAAGGGACGTGGGTGGCGCTGTGGGTTAAACCACAGAGCCGAGGACTTGCCGATCAGAAGGTCGGCGGTTCGAATCCCCGCTATGGGGTGAGCTCCCGGTGCTCGGTTCCAGCTCCTGCCAACCTAGCAGTTCGAAAGCACGTCAAAGTGCAAGTAGATAAATAGGTACCGCTCCAGCGGGAAGATAAACAGCATTTCCATGCGCTGCTCTGGTTCGCCAGAAGTGGCTTAGTCATGCTGGCCACATGACTTGGAAGCTGTACGTCGGCTCCCTCGGCCAATAAAGCAAGATGAGTGCCGCAACCCCAGAGTCGGTCATGACTGGACCTAATGGTCAAGGGTCCCTTTACCCCTTTACCTTTGTAGCGGGTCCTGGGGATGGGTTTATGGGACCATGGGGGTGCTGGCCCATAAAGGTTTGGGGACTGTTGGTCTAGTCTATGCAGAGTGAAAAATACATGAGTGGCCAGCCACAGAGCATAGGCTCCTTCCTTGCGAATGCATCCGTTTCCGAGGCTCGAGGTTTCTCTTCTGACAGTGATGGAGCATTCTGCGCACCCTTTCTTAAATTATCATATTTCACTTTGTCTTCCTGCTCCTCTGTTTTCATTTTGATTCTGGCATAATATAAGCCCGTTTATGGCATGCAAACATTATCTCATTACAGCAAACTACAGTACCAGGCTCTAAGTCTGGGTGTTATTGACTTAAGAGATATTTATGTTTTTTCTTATTTGATATCTTTTGTTCTTTTTAAAAACACGCATTGCTGTTCCTCCGCCCTTCCTTACTCATAACGGCCTCGCTCAGGCACCCTGTTATTACATTTCTATCTCTCTCATAATTGGGAAGAATTTCTAGAATATCTTCCTCCTTTTATTATTATTTTTTAATAAAAGCCACCATTTGCGATTATTTTTCTTTGCCACTTAATGTCAAAAGTCCTTGCTTTGTGAAGAAATCTAGTTTGGAGCCTTTTTCTTCTGGAGTTGGGTGGGGATTGAATTTAAGAAGCAGTTGAATGTCTGTGTGAGCTGTTGTCATATTTGCATGATGTATTCTTTTCGTGGCATGTTCACTGGCAGGTTGACGTATTGAGGTTTCAGCCAGGAACAAGTTTTATCATAGGATTGTAGAGTTGGAAGGGGTTGTGAATCTCATCTACTCCAACCCACTACAGCGCAGGAATCTTTTGTCCAACGTGTGGCTTGAACCCACAACCCAGAGATTGAGTCTCACGCTCTACCAACTGAGCTATCCCAACATCAGTTCTGCCTTGTCGTTGTTTAGTCGTTTAGTCATGTCCGACTCTTTGTGACCCCCTGGAACAGAGCACGCCAGGGACCCCTGTCTTCCACTGCCTCCCGCAGTTGGGTCAAACTCATGCTGGTAGCTTCGAGAACACTGTCCCACCATCTCGTCCTCTGTCATCCCCTTCTCCTTGTGCCCTCCATCTTTCCCAACACCACGGTCTTTTCCAGGGAGTCTTCTCTTCTCATGAAATGGCCAAAGTATTGCAGCCTCAGCTTCAGGATCTGTCCTTCCAGTGAGCACTCAGGGCTGATTTCCTTCAGAATGGATAGGTTTGATCTTCTTGCAGTCCATGGGACTCTCAAGAGTCTCCTCCAGTACCATAATTCGAAACCATCAATTCTTTGGTGATCAGCGTTCTTTATGGTCCAGCTCTCACTGCCATACATCACTAAGTTCTGCCTTAGTGGCCACCAATGCCCTCTCCTGGAAACGAGAAAGGTTTGAATAATATTTTTTGATAAATCCTCGGCTGGACTACAGTAATGTGCTCTGTATGGGGCTGCCCTTGAAGGCTGTTCAGAAACAGCAAATAAGTTAGGAATGTGGCAGCCAGATTAATCTGTGAGGAAGCAAATATAACACTTGTTTTTTATGAAACCTGCTGGATTGGCACAGAGGCTTTTGTTTATCATGTTGGCCAACTAGATGCCTGTGGGAAGTCTACAAAGGAGGACATGAAAGCAATAACCCTTGCCTTGCTTTTCTCCAGCAGCCAGAGTTCATTGACATTAGACCTTTGAACTTGGAGGTTCCATATGACCACCATGACTGGTAGTTGACATAACCTACAATGCAGAGAGCTCAGGTTGTTGTCGTTGTTGTTTAGTTGTTTAGTTGTGTCCAACTCTTCATGACCCCATGGACCAGAGAACGCCAGGCACTCCTGTCTTCCACTGCCTCCCACAGTTTGGTCAAACTCATGCTGGTAGCTTCGAGAACACTGTTCAACCATCTCGTCATCTGTCATCCCCTTCTCTTCGTGCCCTCCATCTTTCCCAACATCAGGGTCTTTTCCAGAGAGTCTTCTCTTCTCATGCGGTGGCCAAAGTATTGGAGCCTCAGCTTCAGGATCTGTCCTGCCAGTGAGCACTCAGGGCTGATTTCCTGCAGAGCTCACTTTACAACTCAATTAAGACTACTTTTAGGAAAGAACCTCATGGACAGGGCCCTCCTGTCTGAAGGACACAGCCCTGCCACCATCCACTGACCCAGAGGACAAGTCCATGGCAGTACCTCCATCTCCTCAGCTTTGCAGAAGCCGAAGTCTAAGAAGCCAAAGTCTACAAAACATAGCAAGGACCTTTTAACTAGCTGACCAGCTCCTCCACAGAGATGGAGTCTCCTATGCCTCAGGTCTGATCGGCCAACCTAAGCCTTGAGAACCTAAGAGTTTGCTGGATCAGGCCAATGGCCCAGCCAGTCCAGCACCCTGTTCTCACTGTGGCCCACTGAATGCCTGTTGGAAACCAGCAACCAGGGTTTGAGCCCAATAACACTCTCCCCTCCTGTGGCTGCCAGAAACTGGTGTTCAGAAGCATTACTGCCCTCCCACTGTGGAGCTAGAACAGGGGTCAGCAAACTTACCGTGCCTCGGGCCAGTGTCTCCAGCGCCGATTGTGCGGCAGGGCAGGGGAGCGCGTGCCCATACACGTGCACACAGGCTATTTCCGGCGCACTTCTGGGTCAGAGGAGCACCGGAAATAGCTTGTGCACGGGCCTCCTCTGACCTGGATGTGCACCGGAAATAACACTTGTGCATACACACAAGCTATTTCCTGTGCTCCTCTGACCCAGAAGTGGGCAGCCACGCAGTGCCATGCCAGTAAGAGGGTGGTGGCAGTGGGAGGCACCGCGGGCTGGATAAACGAGTCCCTCGGGCCTTTTCCGGCCCGCGGGCCTTAGTTTGGGGACCCCTGAGCTAGTATATAGCCACCATGCCCAGCAACTGCTGACAGACTTGTCCTCCATTAATTTGTCTAATCCATTTCTAAAGCTCCCAGGATTTTTTGGAGAAAATCCCATGCTTCAAATGTGCACTGGGTATGCTTTCAATATATATGGCGTCGAATCTTCCCCTTGTCTCCTGGCTGCTGGCTCATTTTAAAATACTGCTTGTGGACTAGCATGGACAGGGTTCAGTCCCTTTCATCCATTTCTGGTGACCACAAATCTGACTGGCCCCTTGACCCCATCTCATCCAAGGCCCTCTGCTCCTTTCCCCTCCTAGCTGGCCTCAGAATCCCCTCTGGCTTTTCAAACGTCAATTACGCTCTGCAATGGCCAATAAATCTCATGTCTAAACACTATAATGAGACTCTGCTTTTTTCATCCCAGGAAACGGAGAGATCTTTTACCCTGATTAATTGTCTTTTTCTTTTCTTTTTTCAGTCAGAAGCAGGAAAAAAACCAGCCGACACCTGAGCCTCCTGAAATCCCATTTCGAGGATGGCTGTAGTGATTTCTGTTAGCATAGAGACTTAGTATGCAGCAGAAGAAGTTAACGTTAGTGAAATGGAGCCTTGCTTGGAGCACGCCTTTAGTTAGAAGGTATTCAGCCTGAGATTTCTTATAAACTACAAAAGCGTATACTTATTTAGGGAAATGAATCCATTTTTTAAAAATACAACAACCATTTTTTACAAACTTTATTTTTCAATTTCCAAAAAATGTACTTATAACAAATCATCCCCATATTCTCCCCCTGAAAAGAAACTTCCCATGCATGTGCAATGTAGAACATTAAGCAGGCTTAAATAATAGTTTAGAGTTTATATCAGTGGTCAACAAAAGAGGTTCAAAGACTCTCTCAAGGAAAATCTAAAAAAAATGTAGTATAAACACTGACAACTGGGAAACACTGGCCTTTACCAAAGGCGTCATGGGCTTTGAAGATGCTCAAACTCAGGACGCAAGGGAGAAACGTGCTAAGAGGAAGGGATGCTTGGCAAACCCTCACCGTGATCAGCTCCCGTCTGGAAACCTCTGTCCCCACAGGGGAAGGAAGTGTGTATCCAGAATCGGCATCCACAGGCACTTACAGATTCACTTTTAAAACTGTGTTTTAAACTGGAAGACAATCTTACTCGGCTACGAGGGATCGCCAAAGAAGAGGAGGAGGAGGACTCTGTCTTGTGGAGTTTAGGTGGGCA
The DNA here is from genome assembly GCF_965113315.1 of Podarcis vaucheri. Lineage (NCBI taxonomy): Eukaryota > Metazoa > Chordata > Lepidosauria > Squamata > Lacertidae > Podarcis > Podarcis vaucheri. The sequence goes on from NC_138752.1 coordinate 51,039,255, forward strand.
TCCTATCATATTGAGCAGGCATCTGGTCGGCCCCTGTGAGAACAGAACGATAGACCAGGTAGGCCCCCATTGGCTTGATCTACCAGGCTCTTCCTATGTTCGTAAAAATTCATCTAGGGAGAAGTATGGGAGAAGGGGCTCTTTCAGATGACCCTGGTCCAAACCTGTGTGGGTCTTGAAATTAGCACAACGTGGAGAAAATGAGAAAATTTCTCATGGGCGTTTTGCATGTTTCTGTTCCTCGACATGGACAAGGATGCTTCCTAAAAAGACTTGTGCTGGCACACCTCTGTGTATATCTGTATACCCACAGAGAGAAAGCACACTTTCGAAAGAGAGCGATCAGATGAAATGAGACAAGCCGCTGCCACCAGGCCCAGAGGTCTGCAGTAAAACGTCCTTGGCAAGGTGAGGTGTACCCAGGTACCTAGAGACACCTTCAGCTCAACTCCAGCTCTCGAGAGCTCCAGATTATTTTCATATATGGATGCAGCATGGGAGGAACTCAGTTCAGTTCACATACTCAATTTCATTTCAGCCAGAAAAGAATTCCTTTCTTCTATCTGTCCTTAATCTTCTCATTTCAGCCAGAAATGTCTTCAAGCGTTTAGCTTCATTGAACGTCAGTGAAGTTCTGGTGTTGCAAGAGACAGAGAAGCTTTCTTTGTGTGTTGCATAATTTGATAAACTTAGAATCATAGAATCATAGAGTTGGAAGAGACCACAAGGGCCATCGAGTCCAACCCCCTGCCAAGCAGGAAACACCATCAGAGCACTCCTGACATATGGTTGTCAAGCCTCTGCTTAAAGACCTCCAAAGTAGGAGACTCCACCACACTCCTTGGCAGCAAATTCCACTGTCGAACAGCTCTTACTGTCAGGAAGTTCTTCCTAATGTTTAGGTGGAATCTTCTTTCTTGTAGTTTGGATCCATTGCTCCGTGTCCGCTTCTCTGGAGCAGCAGAAAACAACCTTTCTCCCTCCTCTATGTGACATCCTTTTATATATTTGAACATGGCTATCATATCACCCCTTAACCTCCTCTTCTCCAAGCTAAACATGCCCAGCTCCCTTAGCCGTTCCTCATAAGGCATCGTTTCCAGGCCTTTGACCATTTTGGTTGCCCTCCTCTGGACACGTTCCAGTTTGTCAGTGTCCTTCTTGAATTGTGGTGCCCAGAACTGGACACAGTACTCCAGGTGAGGTCTGACCAGAGCAGAATACAGTGGCACTATTACTTCCCTTGATCTAGATGCTATACTCCTATGGATGCAGCCCAGAATTGCATTGGCTTTTTTAGCTGCCGCGTCACACTGTTGGCTCATGTCAAGTTTGTGGCCAACCAAGACTCCTAGATCCTTTTCACATGTACTGCTCTCAAGCCAGGTGTCCCCCATCTTGTATTTGTGCCTCTCATTTTTTTTGCCCAAGTGCAATACTTTACATTTCTCCCTGTTAAAATCCATCTTGTTTGTTTTTGCCCAGTTCTCTAATCTGTCAAGGTCGTTTTGAAGTGTGATCCTGTCCTCTGGGGTGTTAGCCACCCCTCCCAGTTTGGTGTCATCTGCAAATTTGATCAGGATGCCAGATGAACTTCTATCACGTCGCTCACCTTCTCTCTAAACTAAAATGGTCTCAAGCATTGTGACCTTTCAGAGCAGTGTGGTCCTCTGGGATGGAAGGCGGAGGTGCTCCTCTCCCTGGTTGAGAGCCGCCGGACAGGAGCACTTACAACTCTCGCCTTTTGGGTTGCTGCTCCAGCTATGGTGAGACTGAATTTCCTGCAGGAGCAAAGGCAAATATTCCAGGAGCAAGCCTTCCTGAGCCCAGCTCTACATGACGTGTAATGCTAACGATTGAAACTGAGCTCCATAATCTATTGGAGCTCTTTGGTATGCAGAAAGTGTGCGGCGTTTGGCTCGTGAGATGCTTGCTGTGTAAGAAAACAACAAGGTAGTTTATTATAGGAAATGCATAGCTTGGATAGAAAGGGCTTCTCATTTTAATCTAACTAGCTGATCTAGAGAAGACAGCTATGCTTGCTGCTTTGTTATCTTAGAGGATAGGTCCAAGTCAACCTTTTTGAAGATGCTTGAACTCAGGACGAAAGGGAGAAATGTGATAAGAAGGTACACTCGACAAACCCTCACCGTGATCAACTCCCAACCTATGTCCCCACTGTGGAAGGATGTGTGGGTCCAGAATTGGCCTCCACAGTCACTTACAGGCTCACTGTTAAGACCTTGTTCATGGAAGACAATCTTACTCCGCTATGAGTGATTGCCAAAGAAGATCTCAGAGGATAGGCCCAAGGTGACCTCTCATCTTGAGGTCTGAGAAAGAAGTGTGAGGAGGAGGAAGTTGTAAATATGATGCAACCTATGTTGTATCGGTCTAAACAACAATATGGCGGTCAGCAAAGAGGTCAGTGGTACAGAGGTAGTCTGGGGATCTAGAGATCCCTAACTCTTATCTGTTTTAACCCCATGAAAAAGTGCTCTCAGCAAGCTGAAGAATTGCACCTCAACATCTGCACTAAATCGCTCCCCACCCAACAAAGAACACTAATTCAAGGGCAGCCAACCTGTCAGCCCCAGCCGACATAGCCAATGGTCAGGGGTGGTGGGACCTGGTGGTGCAGCAACGTCTGAAGGGCAGAACACCGGCTACCCCTGTGCTGTCTGTACCAAACACATTTTAATTTATTTTTCACAGCCTCCCCGAGGCTGGTCAGGAAGAGCTCTCTGATTACCATGACTGTAAGGCAATCGAATTCATATATATGGAGTCGTTTGTGGAAGAAACTCTCTGATGAGTCACCCATTCCTTTAATCAGGATGGAAGTTATCCAGATCCTTCAGTGACGGCTCTGCTTCTTCTTGAGTATCAGCCTCTGGGGTCAGGAGCGGCAGATGACATCTCTCTCTCCTACATGTGTTGAAACTGTCCACATTTGCCAGCTCATTCCAATCTGGACTCTCTCTCGTTATTTATCCCATCTCCACGATTGACGTCAGCCACGTGGAATGGCTCTGCCAGGGTGGTGACGCCAATGCCATCTTAGTCTATATGGCGGGAGCCAATTTGGGTGAGCAATAGGGAGGCCCCCTGGGGGTGTTGGCAGGACTTCTGCCAGCCTCATGGATGGGTGGACGGGCAGCTGCAGAGCGTGGCCTGAGTTTGCTCGCCTCCTGGATTCTGAAAACCAGGATCAGGGACTCTGCCAAAGGGAAATTGACTCGGAAAGCTTCTGGCTCCACCTCTGCAGGAATTCCTCGTTTGAGTCCTAGCCAAGGCATGCAAATCCGCAGAACTGAGGGCAGGTCACTCGCTCGACATCCACGATGCAAAACCCAATTGCGACTGGTTCTGGTTTGGACTGGTGGGGTGGAAGCTAGGGAGCCCAACAGCAGGTGGCGCCAGAGCGAATGAGAGGAAGAGCTAACTCTCTCTGGTTTGTCCCCATCTTCCTCTTCCCTACTAAGTTCTATGATGGCAATACTGAGATTGAACAGGAAGAAGCTGACAGGAAGGGCCGCCCCCTGGAGGAAGGAAGGCAGATGGGAGTTGGCTGGGCATAGACTGAGGGCAGTGGGGCCATGCCTCATTTGCCCAAATGAACCAGCTTCCACTGCATTGGTCTATGGGACTTAGAATCATAGTTTGGAGGGACCCAAAAGCTGCATCTCGTCCAACTTCCTGCACTGCAGGAATCACAGCTAAATCCCTCTGTCCCAGCTTCTCACCCTTCCTTTCTCTTCCTTCGATCTCCCCTTGACCAGTCTGATCAGTACGACAGCGAGCTCCAATTAACACCAGCATTCGGGCCGATGACACATCCACCCCCCCTCCCCGTGCTGTCATTTCTGCTAACCCCCTCCCTTTGGTCTATTAAATCACCTTCTGGTGCCGGAGTAATTTCATTTTTGTCTGCAGGAGCCAATGGGCTCTACCACCTCAAACATCTGTAGTGGCTCAGAGGGTGAATATCTAATAAGGACTCAGAGCCAGTCCTGCACTAGAGAACAAACACAGTGGCCAGATGGTCCATCATTACCCATTTTTATTAATTACTGCCTCTACAGTCTTTGATTGGCCCATATGGGAAGCTCTCCTCATGCAAGCAGCCATTCCAGCGATTCATAAAACAAACCTTCTCTTAATTAAGCTGAATATCCTATTCTTGCGACTTTGCTTTGAGGCCGGAAGATTGTTTCCTTCACATGCTGCTTAGATCTTGGGCGGTTTGCGGTGGAGGGAGCGGGGAGGAAGGAACCCACAGGAAACTGAAAGTTGTCACCAGATGTTGTCCAAGGCGATAACATTCCTGTCTTAGGCATTTAATTGCAACCTCTGGAATTTCTCCGAGTAAACATTTCTGATTGTGTTGCTACTTTCTGCTTGGAGTTGCAGTTTTTGGAACAGGAAGACACGACGCGCCACTCAATTTCTGCTGAGGAGGCGGAGGGAAATGCCAAAACCCATCATTCTTTCGTGAGTGGGTCTCGGAACCAAGCCTCTGAAAATGCAGAGCTGGAACAAGACTCAGACCTTGAGACCATCTGAGAGCTTCAACCCTCCCCAAAGACCATTCGTGCCCAAGGTTCTGGTGGCCGATCTGCGCCCACACCATCATTTGCGAAGTTTGTGCGCCTATATCAGGCATAGGCAAACTCCGGCCCTCCATATGTTTGGGACTACAATTCCCACCATCCCAGACCACTGGTTCTGTTAGCTAGGGATGATGGGAATTGTAGTCCGAAACATCTGGAGGGCTGGAGTTTGCCTATGCCTGGCCTATATGCATGAACCCAGCACCATACTGTCCAGCACTCAAATGTGGGTGCATATCTAACTTTGACCTGTGCTTGAGCTCTTTTTATCTGCTGTTGGTTTTCATCACCTTTCATACATTTTAAAATACCGGTTTTCTCCCCCACCTCACATAACAATTTTCATGTTTCATTGATATTTTTGTAAACCACTTGGAGGTTGGTTTGGTGTTTTTTTACAATCAAGGCGTCTGTCATGGGTGCTTTTGCTGAGCTTCCTGCACTGCAGGGGATTTGGACCAGATGACCCTCAGGGTGTGGGATGTAATCCACTGGGAGCAGTCAAGTACAACATTCCTTGTTTTGCTAGAGTGGTCATGCAGGGGATGTTGGTCCAGCCAGTCGAACTCCCTGTTACACCTGGCTGGAGCAGCCTTCATTTGCATGTGACTAGTAGGTGGGCGTGACCTTTCCAGACCTGCCAAGTCGCGCAGCCACCTCCCTCTCTCCGATCTTTTTCGTCCTGCAAACTTCCTGCTTTACCTGGACTGTACTGCTGGCTGCCAGTCAGCAGTTCCCCCAGTTTATCTCCCAAATGGGGTAAGCCTGTTTGTAACTTTAAGCCTAAAGTCTGCCTTCAGGGATCACACTGTGCTCTGCCTGATCGTGAGCAAAACTACTTTTTGTTACTTATGAATAAGACTGTTGTGTCTTTATTCTTTTAGGAGGGATCAAAAGGGGTCTTACCGGGAATAATAGAACACATCGCAATCTGGGCAAGTCAGATAGAATTGCTTATTGTCTTAAGAGGCTCACACGAGTCTGCAACCAGTTTTCTGCTGCCTAGAGAATGCACTCTGCTAAGTGAAGAAACTTGCTAGCGCAAGTTAGGAAGGGTATTAATAGTCAATATATTCTCCCCTGCCACCCTCAACATTCCCACACGGGGTCCCTGCAAACTCTATGATTCTAAGTGGTATATAAATTTTGTTAAATAATACCCACACTAAGAACTCATCGAGTTGGGCAGCAATAGAAAGTGGTTGGAATGTGATCATCACGCAATGATACTCCAGGCAGCATTTGTCTTTTACATCATCAATATACGCACATTTACATACAGTAAATTTTATATTTAAAGGTAAAGGACCCCTGACAGTTAAGCCCAGTCGTGGACGACTCTGAGGTTGTGGCGCTCATCTCGCTTTATTGGCTGAGGGAGCCAGCGTACAGCTTCCGGGTCATGTGGCCAGCAGGAGTAAATCGCTTCTGGTGAACCAGGGCAGCGCATGGAAACGCCATTTACCTTCCCGCCGGAGCGGTACCTATTTATCTACTTGCACTTTGACGTGCTTTTGAACTGCTAGGTGGGCAGGAGCAGGGACCAAACAACGGGAGCTCACCCCATCATGGGAATTCGAACCGCCGACCTTCTGATCGGCAAGCCCTAGGCTCTGTGGTTTAAACCACAACGCCACCCGAGTCCAAAATTTTATATTTGCATACATTTAAATCTATGTTTGCATACAGTAAATGCCAATCAATAAAGAACATAACTGAGCCAGGACCACTCCCCCCAAAGCCAATGGAACTGTGTGTAGTAGGCCAAAAAGGGGAGCCCCAAAGGCCAATTAAGGCTGCCCTTCCCCAAATTCAGACTCAGCCCCCACCAAGGTCTTCACACTGCCAAAGATGGAGGGTGTGTGTTGCAAGAACAGCAGGTTTATTCTGTCAACCTGGACCTCAATGTCTGGGCTGAATGATGAGGGTGGAGGTGCTCCTTCAGGTATTCAGGACTGATGCTGTTTAGGGCTTTCAAGGTCAGCACCAAGACTTTAATTGCGCTCGGAAAATTACCAAGAGCCAATGTAGATCTTTGAGGTGTTATATGGTCCTGGCGGCGAGTCACCAGTCTAGCTGCCGCATTCTGGATTAGTTGTAGTTTTCCCAATCGCCTTCAAAAGTAGCCCCACGCAGAGTGCAGTAGTCCAAGCGGGAGAAAACCATGGCCAGTGGTACTGAAAGATGCAAAGAGATGCAGAAGTCATAGCAAGGTTGCACTCGCCTCCTCTTGCTGCCTGGAAAGGTCATCCACCAGGCTGACTAAGACATGAACTTGGACTGGAATAGCTCTAAATAATCGCACATCATCTGAGCATTCTTCTAGCTGCCCCTCACAACTCTCTCCACCACCTTCCCCCAAAAGGGGGTGTATTTGCATCTAGTTGCTATTTATTCCAATTCAAGGGGTCCAGGGTCAGTTGACTGGCTACAGTAAATCATGGGGAGGCAAACTAAGGCCTGGGGGCCGGATCCGGCCCAATCGCCTTCTAAATCTGGCCCTTGGACGGTCCGTGAATCAGTGTGTTTTTACATGAGTAGAATGTGTCCTTTTATTTAAAATGCATCTCTGGGTCATTTGTGGGGCATAGGAACTCGTTCATTTTTTCTTCTTCAAAATATAGTCCGCCCCCCCCCCATGGTCTGAGGGACAGTGAACTGGCCCCCTGTTGAAAAAGTTTGCTGAGCCCTGGGCTACACCACCACCTGTTTCAAGGCATTTTTATCCTAATGTGTTTTAGCAGTAATATGAAAAAAAGGAGTAGAAGATGCCTTGGTTTTCCTCCAATCTCAGAGAGTACCTCAGAAGCTGCCTCAGAAAAGGACAGACGTTTGGACAGCATGCAACATTTATTTAAAATGAATTGATCGATCGATTAATTGGTTCACAGGCAAATGACTTGTCAATTAAAAATTGTTTAATTGGTTGGCAAGTCTAGGGTTCCTTCTGGGAAGGACTGGAGCCAGTTCTGGCAGCCAGCCAGCCAGCCAGCCAGCCGGGCCTCATCCTGTAGGGACCAGTGCCTCTTCTCTCTCTGCCATTCCAGCCAAGAAGACCAAGGCAACGCGGCTTTGATTTATTTATTAAAATGTCTCTACGGCGAAACATCTGCATGAAGAACGATAGATCAATGAGGTGTGCATGCCCATTTGCATAGCTTCCAAATAACTCATTGCTTTGCATAATTTATCCCTGCCTGCGCTGCAATTATTTTTCTAGCCTGCGATCTCCGAGGGTGCCATGATAAATCACAAGGCCCAGCGCCATGGTACTGGGAGGGGAGGGCGTGCTGCCTTCTGGAAAAAGGTAGTAATTCTCTTCACTGGGATTTTCTAACCCTCCAGTCAGTTGAGTTGCAGGGGCTGGCACAAGAGTCCCTGAGAGAATTCCATTTGGGGTGAGCAATGGGTCTTTTTGGTGTCCATCACAGACATTCAAAAGTGTATGGCTCAGTTGGTAGTACAGTGGTACCTCGGGTTAAGAACTTAATTCGTTCTGGAGGTCCGTTCTTAACCTGAAACTGTTCTTAACCTGAGGTACCACTTTAGCTAATGGGGCCTCCTGCTGCCACCACGCCGTCGCCACGTGATTTTTGTTCTCATCCTGAAGCAAAGTTCTTTTTTAAAAAAAAGTAAAAAAAAATATTCATTTTTCTTTTTCATTCATTACATACATCTCAGTTTCTTAACATTTACTATATATTCCTCCCTCCCTCCCCTCCAAGGCTTCCCCCAACTTCCGCTTCTGGTTTGTTTCTATTTTCACCCACTTTGCTATCTCTTAACAGAAAAAGTTATTAATTACATAACACCACGCCTAAAAACATAAAAATAAAAGTAAATACACCATCATATTTCACTATCTTCTAAACATTTTCTAATGCTGATAATGTGAATGGTTGTTTAAATCCTGCCATCAAGTTTATTGACTTTGTTTCTGCAAATATAATATCAATGGTTCTTAATCTTTTTCAAAGTCTCTGTTGTCTTTTTCTCTTAGTCTATCTGTCATTTTTGGCAGCTGAAGCAAAGTTCTTAACCCGAGGTACTATTTCTGGGTTAGAGGAGTCTGTAACCTGAAGCGTATGTAACCTGAAGCATCTGTAACCCAAGGTACCACTGTACATGACTCTTAATCTCCGGGTTGTGGGTTCGAGCCCCATGCTGGGCAAAACATTCCAGCATTGCAGGGGGTTGGACTAGATGACCCTCACGGTCCCTTCCAACTCTACAGTTCTAGGATTCATACAACCACACACACACACACACATCCCCCATGCTCACGTTCAGCCCCCTTAGTGTGCTGATTGTAGCCAGTTAGTCTGGAAGATAATATAATGTGAAATGAAAAATTCCAGTCGATAAAAGGAAACCTTGGAGGCTTTTAAGAGTTTGCTGCTGTCATCCCTGGTCGGGATTTTAACTGCAGACCACTTGACAGCTGATTGCAAAAACCTCTGTTTCTACTCCATCAATGCAATTGGATAAAGAGCCATTTAATTGCATCCCAATGAGATTTCCCTACCTGACTAGTGAGTGAGGTTCTTACCTGGCAGATACCTTGACAATAGCAGGTCACAGGGACCCAAAGATTAAAATCGATTGAGCTTCTTTTTCGCTTCCTCCTTTGTCTGCCCCCGAAAGCAAAATATCTGCCTCCTCTGTCAACTTTGCTGATCCCCTCCCCAGGCAACTTTACATCCTTTGGGTGGTTTCAGCCGCTACTCCTTTTTTCACTTTTCCAATCTTAATTGAAATTTCCACATCAGCTTGCAATTTTTTAAAAGAAATCAGCATTTTACTGTGCATTTTTCCTAAACACACACTTTTTTTTTAAAAAAATGCAGTTTTGCAAGCAAGTTCTCATACAGTGCATCTTTGTATGTTCTCCTCAAAGGCAGATGCATTTTAACAAACACATTTCCGCCCGATATATAATTTCTTTACAGATTTTCTCTCTCCCTGAGTTATTTTCACATATTTCTGTTGCACATTACCCCAGTCTCTGAGCGATGCGAGATTCCAGGCACTTACGAAGAGTTCAGTTCCCTTGAAATGAGGGACAGTGGAGTCTCTATGACATATGGTTTATTTACACCTATGTAAAAGGTAAAAAGTCACAGGGGTCTCCCCCTCCTGCTGCGACAAGCTCCCCTCCCCGCCTGGTCTCCCATTACCAGAAGAGGCATGAAAAGGGCAGGGGAGAGGTTGGTTGCCTGCAGGCGCAGTTTCCGATTGCTTGTGTGTGTGGGGGGGGAAACCCTGGGCAGGAGGAGACATAACAAAGGTAAAAGTAAAGGACCCCTGGATGGTTAAGTCCAGTCAAAGGCGACTATGGGGTTGCAACACCCATCTCGCTTTCAGGCCAAGGGAGCCGGCGTTTGTCCACAGACAGCTTTCCAGGTCTTGTGGCCAGCATGACTAAGCTGCTTCTGGCGCAATGGGACACCATGACAGAAACCAGAGCACATGGAAACACCATTTACCTTCCCGTCGGAGCAGTACCTACTTATCTACTTGCAGTGGTGTGCTTTCGAACTGCTAGGTTGACAGGAGCTGGGACAGAGCAATGGGAGCTCACTTCATTGCAGGGATTCGAACCACCGAACTTCTGATTGGCAAGCCCAAGAGGTTCAGTGGTTTAGACCACAGCACCACCCGCATCCCATGCACACCTATGTACACAGCCTTAGCACCCCAAAAAGGTCTTGTTTCTTCCATAGCCACAGCCTTGGATTCAACCAGAAATCAAGCATTGTCCTGCCTCTCTCTCCCCAGCTTGCTGCTTTTCTTCTAGTTCACAAAATTTCCAGCTCTTTCACATCACCTTTATAACTATCCGTCTTGCACAGAGTTCCTTTCCTTTGTTCCCCTTAATGGCCCATCACCCAGGCTATCGCCTCGCCAAGGATCACAGGGCAGTCTACAATATAAAAACACCAAAATGTACAACATATGACAAACAAAACAATGACTCCCTCCCGCCCCATACACAAACAGTTTAAAAGGCCACCGATTGTTTAATCAGCCAAAGGCCTGGGAAAAGAGGACCGTTTCCACCTGGTGCCTAAAGATATATGGTGAAGGCACCAGGTGAGCCTCCCTGGGGAGAACGTTCCATAAATGGGGAGCCACCACCGAAAAGGCCCATACTTTTGTTACTACCCTCTAGACATCTCATGGAGGAGACAGCTGAAGATGGGCCTCAGAAAATGATCACAGGCTCTGGGTTGGTTCATATAGGACAGTGTTTCTCAACCTGTGGGTCCCCAGATGTTGGACTACAACTCCCATCATTCCTAACCAGCATGACCAGTGGTCGGGGAAGATGGGAGTTGTAGTCCAACAACATCTGGGGACCCACAGGTTGAGAAGTGCTGATATAGGAAGAGGTGGTTCTGGAGGTCATGTTAGAGAAGGAGAACAAAACCAAATTCTTCTCCCATCTCTAAGCCCCACTAACTCCATATATTCAATCACCATGATACTGCTTTAAACCGCTATGGCTTCCCTTGAAAAATTCTGGGAGCTGTGCCTTAACAGCTGGGAGCTGTTAGGAGGTCTCTGTTCCAAATCGAAAATTGCCAGAGTTCCCTGTGAAGAAAAATTCATTGTTAAATCACTTTGGAAATTGTAGCTCTGGGAAGGGAATTGACAACAACTCTCAGCCCCCTTCACAAATTACAGCTCCCATAATTCTTTTTTTTGGGGGTGGGGGGTGGGGGAGCCATGGCTGTTTAAAGTGGGGTCCATAGCACATGAAATGTATGGCACGAATTAAGCTGTCCTTAGCCATAGGGCTAGGGGCTCCTAGATCCTGGCCCCACAATAGCTTACTAGGGAAATGCTGACGTCACCCTTTGGGGTGCCTCAGGGTCAATTTTTATGGTAGCCCAAATCTCAGTTGTATGGGTGTATGTATATATCTCAATTTTAACTCATGAGCTATTGCTGCAATCTGCTCTGATTGTATATTTTATCTTTATGAATGCTGTTCTTATTGTGCTATGCGAGCTGGTTTTTGACCGTAATAAATTATCTATCTATCTATCTATCTATCTATCTATCTATCTATCTATTGGCCCCACTTCTATCCAAGCCACCAGCAAGAGGAGATCATGAATGGGCTGCCATGAGAGTGACCATTTTGCTCTGCCCCTGCCAGGGCAGCCATCAGCACTCCCTGAGCAACTGAAAGGGAATGGCAGCTTGCACTGGACGGATGGCCTTGAATACCAGATTGAATACCAAATGGCCTTGAATACCATATTGTGCAGGAGAGTTGTCCCCTTCTCCATCTCCTCCTCCATATTCTAGGAGAAAATATACCATATATATAAAGGTAAAGGGGACCCCTGACCATTAGGTCCAGTCGTGGCCGATTCTGGGGTTGCGGCGCTCATCTTGCTTTACTGGCCGAGGGAGCCGGCGTACAGCTTCCGGGTCATGTGGTCAGCATGACTAAGCCGCTTCTGGCAAACCAGAGCAGCGCACGGAAACGCGTTTATCTTCCCGCCGGAGCGGTACCTATTTATCTACTTGCACTTTGACGTGCTTTCGAACTGCTAGGTTGGCAGGAGCAGGGACTGAGCAACCGGAGCTCTCCCCATCGCGGGGATTCGAACCGCCAACTTTCTGATCAGCAAGTCCTAGGCTCTGTGGTTTAACCAACAGCGCCACCCGTGCCCCACCATATATGTATATATCCACAATAGACCCCAGCTGCAGGCCCATTGTTGAGTGGCATTTCCAGGAACAAACCTTGGAATGAAAGCTATTGGGACCATTTTATTTTTTTCCAGGGTTGTTGAATCTGCTGGTTTTTTGCTTTGGTTAGACAGCGTTCCGCGCACCCGGCAGATGTATCGAATTTTCCTGACAACGCCAAATGAGCCGGCGTCGACTCTCTTTCTCTGGAATTAGAGAGAATGTGTTTGCTGTACACAGAAGTGCCTCGCGTCCCACAGTGTGCTGTACTGTGGGGGAAATGCAGCCTCAATAAAAGCAAAAGGAGTTACCAAAGCAGCGATCAACTCAGGAGCCGAAGGCTGCTTTTGTGCCTACAAGTAAGAATCGGTGCTCCTAATAAGTGGATTTGAAAATGTCAGGTCAATGGGGGCAGTGGCGTAGCGTGGGGGGTGCAGGGGAGGCCGGCCACACCGGGCGCAACATCTGGGGGTTAGGGGGCACAAATCCACGGGTTAGGGGGCGCAAATCCATGGGTTAGGTGGCGCAAATTACTTGCCTTGCCCCGGGTGCTGACAACCCACGCTACGCCACTGAATGGGGGTAACTGAGTGTGAGCTGAGGGGCTTGCTCTGTCCTCGCATGACCCTGGGCGGATCCATGCCATACATTTCAAGCACACCCAGCACACATTGAAAACACTTGACCTCTGCCCAAAGAATCCAGGGAACTGTAGTTTGTTGAGTTTGCTGGGAGTTGTAGGGAGAAGTTACAGTTCCCGTGATTCTTGGCAGGAGGAATGTGCATGAAATGGGCACCTGATGTTCTTTAGTGTGGACCTGCCCACAGTAGACTGAGGCTGCCTACGCACCATGCATTCAAAGCACATGATTTTGTCCCAAAGAATCCTGGGACCTTAGGGTTTTTTTAAAAAAATATATTTCAAAACCAAAAAACATTACAAACATCAAATTTGAAATCCATATTCATTTTCTAACATCAGCCTATTACATAGATTGTTGTTGTTGTTGTTTAGTCGTGTCCGACTCTTCGTGACCCCATGGGCCAGAGCACACCAGGCATTCCTGTCTTCCACTGCCTCCCGCAGTTTGGTCAAACTCATGTTGGTAGCTTTGAGAACACTCTCCAACCATCTCGTCCTCCGTCGTCCCCTTCTCTTTGTGCCCTCAATCTTTCCCAGCATCAGGGAGTCTTCTCTTCTCATGAGGTGGCCGAAGTATTGAAGTCTCAGCTTCAGGATCTGTCCTTCCAGTGAGCACTCAGGGCTGATTTCCTTCAGAATGGATAGGTCTGATCTTCTTGCAGTCCATGGGACTCTCAAGAGTCTCCTCCAGCACCATAATTCAAAAGCATCAATTCTTCGGCAATCAGCCTTCTTTATGGTCCAGCTCTCACTTCCATACATCACTACTGGGAAAACCATAGTTTTAACTATATGGACCTTTGTTGGCAAGGTGATGTCTCTGCTTTTTAAGATGCTGTCTAGGTTTGTCATCACTTTTCTCCCAAGAAGCAGGCGTCTTTTAATTTCGTGACTGCTGTCACCATCTGCAGTGATCATGGAGCCCAAGAAAGTAAAATCTCTCACTGCCTCCATTTCTTCCCCTATAGATTACCTAAATTAAAATATATCTAATTGCTCTAAGCTTCCCTTTGCTCTATGTAAATACAATGCAATTAACAAATTATATTATAAATGTAGAATCCGGGGACCTTAGATTTTTGAGGGTGCTGCGAACACTGGCTCTATGAGGGTAAACTTCAGTCCCAAGGGTTTCTTGAGCTTTCCATATGCTTCCAATGCATGGTGTGCTTTGGCTCAGTCTAGGTTGTGGCTACCCATGGCAGGGGCATTGCTAGGTGCTTCAAGGACTCAGGACATAAATTTGCATGTCATTTGCATAAACCTATTTATACGCATGGCACTCTCTGGGCAAATCAAGGTGTCAGGTGGTGGGATGTGTGCTTTGCAGAGAACCCAGCTGCCATGCAAGCAAGGGGGCAAGAAACGAAAGGGATGGGAAGGGGCAGAAGATTTGGCGGCTGACATGGAAGGAGGGGACGAACCTTCTAACCATGCCTCTGGAACTGGGGAGTTAAAATAGAAGCTGAAGACCTGGAGGATAGTGGAGTGTAGGGTTCAGGGTATCTGGGAAATGCTAAGAGGCTGTCGGTGTCTGATGGTCAGGGACCTCAGAAGAATTTGCCTAGGACCAGGTTAGACTCTGGGTCCGGCTAGCTCAGTCTTGCCTGCTCTGGGGTCTCAAGTCTCCTGGGTCTTTCCTGCCAGATCCTTCCTAAACTGAAGGTGCTTGCTATATGTTATAATGACTGCTGCTGTCCTGGTGTGTGTGTGTGTGTGTGTGTGTGTCCCATGTTGCTAGGCCACTTCTCCTATAACCTTCCCCGCTGTGTGGCCTCCTGCCCAGTGATGAAGCAGCCCAGATCCATTGCATACTTTCCCCTTGCAAGTGAACTGATAGACACCCCTGCATATACATCATTGACCCCTCCCTCAATGATGTTCAAGCTCCAGGCCCTTTCCCTGCAATCCTACCCCACTTCTGGCTCCGGAACCCCACCAATGGGTCGTCCCTCCATCTTTGGGGCAATCTGATTCCCTACTCCCTGAGAAATCCCTTTGTGATATTCTCTTTCTCTCTTTCCTGGTGGCAAATTCCAGGATATGTTCCTGCAAAACACACACACTCCTCCCTGTTCTCTGCTCTAATCATCTTCCACCTGGGGTGGTGCGTACCTGCAGTTCAAAAAGACCGGGTTTGGCAAGTAAAGGGTGAGGTGCCTCTCTCTCTCTCTCTCTCTCTCTCTCTCTCTCTCACCTTGCCGACAGGCATTCTGTTGCCTCAACAGTGATTGGAGTGACGTAGACAACATCATCATTGCAGCTTGGAACTCAAGGTTGTGCGCGGCTCTCCAAAGAGAACAACTGAAAGCGTTGATTTGCGAGAAGGCAAAGAAGGCCCTTTGGAGAGCCGATGTCCTGGGAAAGACCTGAAAAGGTTTCGAAGTGTTTTCCCTTAAGCCTGTGACTTCATCCAGGAAATGCTCCTCCAAACCCACCCTCCTTTATGAAAAGAAACATTGAATAGCCCAGGTGGAAAGACAGGCATCAGTGGTTGAGCAGGTGAGACGAATAGTGGGTCCAATGCTCAAGAATATGGTTTCTGCATGAGCTGTAGAGGAAAGCAAGGGGCAGATGGTGCTCGTCCACCTGGGAAGGTGGCCTATCTAGGAGAAGGAAAACTCAAAATGTCACTTAGATGAGGATCTGAAAATATTTTCCTTGAAGCTTGAATGAGTTTTATTCTGGATAGTCTTATCTGATGTTTTAACATGTTTTAATCGGCTTTGAGATTTGTTCTTTAAAATATGAAGCAGTATAGAAATAGAATGAAGAAGAAGAAGAATCCATGCCTTGTGGCTATATTCATTTGTGATAAAGGCTTTGAGAGTAAACGCTGAGGAGCAATCCATACCAGCAGCCTTGTGGGACATCTTTGGGAGTAAACGCTACACAGATCCAGAGTGGAGTCTCTAAGGTAGTTGGTGTCAGGTTGGACACAGAGGATAGGGGGCCAGATACTTATGATGTGGGAATGTTCAGGATGGCAGGAGAGGATATACTGTTTATTAATATCCTTCCTAACTTGTGCTAGCAAGTTCCTTTACTTAGCAGAGTTACATTCCCCTTTTTACATGCACAGCATACAGCTGGTTGCAGGCTCGTGTGAGCCTCTCACTATTATACAATTCAATCTGTCTCAGATTGAATTGCACGTCCCTGGTAAATTCCATTGAATCCCTCTTGAAATAAGGAGGCAACAATCTTATTCAAAGTAGATAAAAGAAGTTTACTCACATCAGTTCACAGTTGGATTCCTGAAGGCAGACTTAGATACAAATATAAACATGTGGATCTACCCCATACGGGGGAATAATCCCAGTGTTTCTGCTAGCTGGGAGCTAGCAGAGCAGTCCTAGCTAAAAGCTGGTCAAATGAAGAAGGAAATCAAAAAGAGAGAGGTGTGCTGCGTGACTCATCCTTTTGTTACCTGGACAGGTTAGATCACGCCCACCTTCTATCACATGCAAAAGGAAGGATGCTCTGGCCAGGAGGAACAGGAAGTTTTCAACTGGCTGGACCAAACATCCCCTCGCATGTCTTTTATAGCATTACAAGGAATGTTGTACTTGACTGCCTCTCATGGATCACATCCCACAGATGAGTGGGCACCAGGTGAGGGGGGTTGGAGACGGATTTGGAAGGAGGGATCAGTGATCTGGCGGAACCTGTAACAGCCAGGAGACGAGAGTCAGAGGCAGGAGAAGCTGCAAGAGTGGAGAGTGAAGTACAGGTGCAGGAAGAGGGAGAGATGGGTCAAGCTGGTGCAGAGTCAAGCGTTTCCGCACCTCCTCCTCTCTGCGCCACTGGACTCCCGGACCAGGCAAGAATTGAAGAGGGAGGAGCAGAAGCGGGTCAATAGGTCAACATCCCTGCTTCGTAGGGGCCTTCCCACTTTGTTTAAAGCAGTTCACAACAATGGGAACAGCAATACATCGCAAAAATCAGTAATCACAAGAACAATTTTGTATCAACAGCAGTAAGAAATAATATTATAATTGCTGCCAGGGCTTTTTTCCCCAGAACTCGGCTCCTTTCAGGTGGGTGACATTGCCATTATAAGAGAACAAGGGAGGCGTTCATGGTGAGTTCCGGCACCTTTTTCTAGAAAAATAGCACTGATTGTTACCTAATAGCAAATGTAAAGGGTAAAGGGATCCCTGACCATTAGGTCCAGTTGTGGATGACTCTGGGGTTGCGGCGCTCATCTTGCTTTCCTGGCCGAGGGAGCCGGCGTACAGCTTCCGGGTCATGTGGCCAGCATGACTAAGCTGCTTCTGGCGAACCAGAGCAGCGCACGGAAACACTGTTTACCTTCCTGCCAGAGCGGTACCTGTTTATCTACTTGCACTTTGACGTGCTTTCGAACTGCTAGGTTGGCAGGAGCAGGGACTGAGCAATGGGAGCTCACCCCATTGCGGGGATTTGAACCACTGACCTTCTGATCGGCAAGCCGTAGGCTCTGTGATTTAACCCTCAGGGCCACCCGCGTCCCTAATAGCAAATGCAACAGCATGCAAAAATAAATCCCAGTACAGTGGTACCTTGGCTGTTGAACGGCTTTGCTCCTGAACAATTCAGCTCCTGAACGCAGCAAACCTGGAAGTGAGTGTTCCCGTTTGCAAACGTTTTTCAGAAGCCGAACGTCCAAAACGGCTTACACGGCTTCTGATTGAGTGCAGGAAGCTCCAGCAGACAATCAGAAGCCACGCCTTGGTTGTTGAACCATTCCAGGAGTTGAACGGACTCCCGGAATGGATTAAGTTCAACAACAAGGTACCACTGTACTAGTATAAGTAGCAACATTACACTTCTTGGCAGTAGCAAGAAAACAACAAGGGAGCCTGAATAGTTTTTCCTTGGTCCTAAATGTTCTAGACACTGTGCCCATGACAAAATAGCCAAGAGGCACGTTGAGGCAATTCCAGTGTTTGCCGGAATACTGAAACAAACAAATAAACAAATGAACTCTAGAAACAATAAGCTCTGGAAGAAGAGGCAACAAGTCCAAAGCAACCCACTGGGGCCTGAGGATGTTCATCAGCCTGTTGAGGGCATGACTGACAGAGAAGGCCAGTGACAGTGAACAGAGGCAGTTCACGCTGCAACACTTTGTTGCAGCTCCTGCTGGTTCTCTTCTAGGAGACAGGGTTCAATTATTACATATAATAAGGAAGCAGCTCGTTCCATTAAGCCAAGGCTTCACTTTCAGTCCCAGCAGAGCTCCTGATCTACAGTTCTGCCCTCCAGCGACTCAGGTGCTTCTGTTGTCCTTTTGTTTCCGTTTGAGGGGGTGGGGGGTGGAATGAGGAGAAAGAGAAAATGGGCCGCATGGAACAAATTGGCAGCGACGCCATAAAGAAGCAGTTTGCTGCACCGTGATGATCCGGTCCCTTCTCTTTAACAAACGAGTTATTAATGTTAACGTGGGCCCCTGCTGAGCCCATGGAGACAGCTATCTCCCGCTTCCTGCAGCCTCCCACCTGCCACACGTCAGCTCCGTCGCAGTTTCATTCCCATACTGTATCGCACAAGATCACGCCGCTCAGATGGCTGTGCATTTTCTTTACTGCCCATTTCTGTCCTTCTCGGCAACGTGGCGCCATCTCTGCGGCCGTTACCCCCATCGAGAGCCAGGATTTATATCGGCCATTTGTTTCTCGGGTGGCTTTGTGTGCCTATCTCCCAACGGCCTTGTGCATGTCAAACTTGCCGTGCAAAAGAAGATCGAAGCCTCCTATACTCCTCTTCCGTAGCGCTGGAAGGGCTGAGCACCGCTCGGCAGCTGAAACTCCTCTGCCTGAGCAGGATTTGTGAGCTGCACACTGCCTGGTGCACATGACTGTTCATGTGGGAATGTAAGAATATAAGAAGGGGGCTGGACCGGTTCATGGAGGAGAAGGCTATTGATGGCTACTAGGCATGGCAAGGGACGGGGGTGGCGCTGTGGTGTAAACCACAGAGCCTAAGGCTTTGCCAATCAGAAGGTCGGCGGTTCGAATTCCCGCGACAGGGTGAGCTCCCATTGCTCGGTCCCTGCTCCTGCCAACCTAGCAGTTCAAAAGCATGTCAAAGTGCAAGTAGATAAATAGGTACCGCTCCGGCGGAATAGTAAACGATGTTTCCGTGCACTGCTCTGGTTCGCCAGAAGTGGCTTAGTCTGCAGACAAACACCGGCTCCCTCGGCCAATAAAGCGAGATGAGCACCGCAACCCCAGAGTTGGTCACGACTGGACCTAATGGTCAGGGGTCCCTTTACTCTTTACCTTTAGGCATGGCAACTCTGTCCTGCCTCCACAGTTAGAAGAAGCAGTGCTTCTGAATACCAGTGGCAGGAAACTGCAGGAGTGGGGAGGACCCTCATGCTCAGAGCCTGCTTTCTGGTTTCTCACAGGCACCTGGTGATGGGCCATTGACCCGACTCAGCAAGCTCTTCTTATGTTGTTATGTGCGCAATGCAGGTGCTCTATCATAGAGCTCTTGCCCTTCCCCATGATGGGAAATGCCTGGGGAAGCAGCTCTCATACTGTGGCCAATCCTGGGTCACAGCTATAGGGTAGGAAGTGTGGGGAGGGGAAAATGGAAGAACCCTGGAAAGTGTAGTTTGCTAAAGGTGCTGAGAGGAGAATCCTCACAGAGCACCCTTAACCACAGTTCCCACGATTCTTTGCAAGGGGGAAGCCATGACTGTTCAAGTGGTATAATACAGTCATACCTCATGTTACGTCCGCTTCATGTTACGTTCTTTAAGGTTACGTCCCGTGGCAACCCGGAAGTACCGGAAAGGGTTACTTCCGGGTTTC
Organism: Podarcis vaucheri; assembly: GCF_965113315.1. Lineage (NCBI taxonomy): Eukaryota > Metazoa > Chordata > Lepidosauria > Squamata > Lacertidae > Podarcis > Podarcis vaucheri. The sequence continues at coordinate 51,059,021 of NC_138752.1, forward strand.
GCCGCTCACGCATGCGCAGACACGCAAAATGACACCACGCGCATGCGCAGAAGCTGTGAATCGCAACCCGCATGTGCACAGACACGCCGCTGCGGGTTGCGTTCTTTTCATGTTGCGAACAGGCTTCCGGAACGGATCCCGTTCACAACCAGAGGTACCACTGTAGCTGCTTTTAGTGTGGACGTCACGTGACCACAGTCCAATCCTAAACTCTATACCAGGGGTCGGCAAACTACGACCCAGATGCGGCTCACCGGGCTCGTAAATCCGGCCCACGGACCCTGCGGCCCGCTCTGTCAGTCCCTGCGCTAAACTGGCATGGTGCAGAGGCCTTGCTGTGCGGGAACTGACTTCCACCACACTGGCATGGCTTCAGATTGGCTGCAGGAAGCTCCAGCAGCCAATCTGAAGCCATGGACGCCTCTGGGTGACGTCCCTTCCTTCCCACTGAGGCAGCCATGTATGGCCAAGAGCCGAGCAGGAGGAAGTGGCAGCAGCTGGGAGACAATGCTGCAGAAGACGAGGTGGCGTCAGCGGCTGTGGCATAAGTGGCAGCCTTGGCAGGTCCTTTTGGGGAGAGAGGGGTCCTTTCAGGAGAGGGTGGGTCCGGCCCCCCACAAGGTCTGAGGGACAGTAGACCGGCCCCCTCCTGAAAAAATTTGCTGACCCCTGCCCTATACAGCTTGCTGAAAAGCTGCAGCCTGAAGTTCAGCGACTTGCCACAGGGGGCAGCCACACACACACAGATCCCAGGAAGAGATGAGAGTCAAGTGATCTGGGAAGCATCTCTCAGGATCCATCCTGACTCCACGGGGGTTCATGGAATGCCAGAGAAAAATGCCCAGGGAAAGGGAGAAGCTGCAACGGAGTGGTCTGCTTTCTTTCCCTTCATGTCAAGGTCGTCTTGCCCTGTATATGCCCACTTAAAAATGGAAAGCGTAATGCTGCTGGTCAGCAAAAGAGGTTCAACAAAAGAGCCAGTGTGGTGTAGTGGTTAAGAGTGGTAGACTCATAATCTGGTGAACCGGGTTCAATTCCCCTCTCCTCCACATGCAGCTGCTGGGTGACCTTGGGCTAGTCACACTTCTCTGCAGTCTCTCAGCCTCACTCACCCCACAGAGTGTTTGTTGTGGGGGAGGAAGGGAAAGGAGAATGTTAGCCGCTTTGAGACTCCTTCGGGGAGTGATAAAGCGGGATATCAAATCCAAACTCTCCTTCTTCTCTCAAGGCAAATCTTTAAAAATGTAGTATAAATACCAACAGTTGGGGAAAACTGGCCTGCGTGCGCTCCAGTTGGAGAACAGCCTTTACCGAAGGTGTCATGGGCTTTGAAGGCGCTCCAACTCAGGACGCAAGGGAGAAACGTGCTAAGAGGAAGGGATGCTTGGCAAATCCACACCGTGATCAACTCCTGCCTGGAACCCAATGTCCCCACTGTGGAAGGACGTGTGGATCCAGAATTGGCCTCCACAGTCATTTATGGACTCACTGTTAAGACCGTGTTTATGGAAGACAATCTTACTCAGCTACAAGTGATTGCCAAAGAAGAAGATATGCCCACTTGACTGCTTTGATCAACGTACCTTTTCTGAGAAATCAGTCTATTCATGCAGCAGCATTTACACTATGGAACTCCCTGCCTATTGACACCTGGCAGGCACCTTCACTGCACTATTTTCGGGGCTTGCAAAAAAAAAATTCTTTAGACAAGCCTACTCAGATACTTGGGGGACACGGGTGGTGCTGTGGGTTAAACCACAGAGCCTAGGACTTGCCGATCAGAAGTTGGCAGTTTGAATCCCCGCAACAGGGTGAGCTCCCGTTGCTCAGTCCCTGCTCCTGCCCACCTAGCAGTTCGAAAGCATGTCAAAGTGCAAGTAGATAAATAGGTACCACTCTGGTGGGAAGGTAAACGGTGTTTCCGTGCGCTGCTCTGGTTCGCCAGAAGCGGCTTAGTCATGCTGGCCACATGACCTGGAAGCTGTACGCCGGCTCCCCTGGCCAATAAAGTGAGATGAGTGCTGCAACCCCAGAGTCGGCCACGACTGGACCTAATGGTCAGGGGTCCCTTTACCCTTTACTTACCCAGATACTTAGGAAGCTGGTGCAAGTTTTAATCTATTTCGAACATTTAAAATTATTGCCGTTAATTTTCCTTATTGATTGTTATTGATTTCCTTATTTGATTGTTTTATCTTTTTTAGAAACCGCTTTGAGGTTAATATGCCCAACCCAAGGGTGTATTAAATACATAAAATCCAAATAAATAAAAAGAAAATGGCAGGCTTGGCCCAGTCTGGTGAGCTGTACAATGAAATGCCCCTTTTCATTATTCACGGGATGAGTATGTAGATAGTGAACCTTCAGCCTCCTAGCCTAGCATACCTCCCTGCCGCTCTGATTAAATATGTTCCTCATTTTGCAGTGGAAAGTCACGAGAAGCCAAGAACGAATCAAATAAAGCAAAAATTAAAAACACCCTTCCCTAACCCCCAGTTCCATCACCCAGCCTATCCAAGCTGCCAAGTTTCCCAGCTGATATAATTTGCAAGGGATGAGAAATTTGCACCCTGGGAAATTTGGAGGAGCGACGCATGGCAAATATTTGGCATCTCTGCGATGGAGCATATTCAGAAGAAATGTTCAGCAGTACAGTGGGGGGGGTTCTGTTCTCACACGCGTGAAACTTGGCAACCTTCCCCCCCCCCAATGTAAAATAACTAGGCTGTTTGCAAAACAGTTTTTAAATACCATAAGGCACAGTCCACTTAGAAGACTAACAGCCTGTAAAATGTCATCGTTTTTTTCATTTTCCAGTTAAGCTAGATTACAAAAAAATTTCCAATTAAACAAATGAGAACCCCAGCGAAGGAAAATATATATATAACAATGAAACAACTTTTGGATCCAGCCAAACATTATTCCCGATGCTCCAAAATGTTGTTTTTAATTATTATTATTTGCAAGGTGAGCTCTCTCTCTCTCTCTCTGTTTCTCTTTCTCTCTCTCTCATTAATGAATTTCTGCTGAAAAGACAGCCCTGCTAATCCAGGCATTTGATGACTGGTGGATACTTTCCACAAACACCTTCAAATCAGTAACTGTAAAGGCAGTGCTTTTTTTTCCTTAAAAAAAATTGTTTAGGGGTACTCTCGTTTTGACTCAAGAAAATCACAATTTTATCGTTCAAATTGGGGAAAATGAGAAGAAGCAATGGAGGAGGACTGGAAAAAATTTAAAGACTATTTGCAAAAGTATTATAAGTTATATGAAACATAAGATGTCGTGTGATTGGGAATCTAGCCCCAGTAACAAAACTTAATTATTTATGAAATTTGATAAGATTTATGAAAGAATTAAGGTTTAAATGGGTAAAAACGATATTATGGTATATTGCTCAGAGTATATATTGATCAAGAGATTTAAATTTAAACTGTAATTGAAAATAGAAAGAAACATATGAAATAAGGATATAATTTGCTGATAAATTTATTGTTAAGAAATGCATTCTGCGAGGGATGGGGGAAGTCCAATGGAAATTTGAAATGAGTTATCGAAATGGTCGTGTTTTTCTTTTTCCTTTTTTTCTGGTCTTTTTTTTTTTCTTCTTACTTTTTGATCTCTTTGTTATTTCTGTAAAAAATGTAATAAAAATTATTATAAAAAAAAAAAAAACAAATTGGGGAAAATGAATACAGTAAATGGACATCTGGAATAGCAATGGAACATACAGTTCACCATGCTAGAGAAGAAACTTTTTTTTTTTATTTACAAAAATTAGTTTCTTCTCCCGTTAGATTCACAAAATGTTTAGGGGTATGCGTACCCCTACATCTCCCCCAGAAAAAAGCACTGTGTAAAGGAATGCGATCGTTTTGAAACATTTTTACATTGCAGTAAGGTTAAGGCTAACTGAGAAATGTTATACAATTAAATGAAAAAGTTGTTCAAAATAATGTTTGCAAAAAAACCCAGAAGCCTTTCTTATGGGAATTATAGGGACAGAACTACCTAAATTGTATAGAAACTTATTCATGTATGCAATTACAGCAGCAAGAATGTTACTTGCCCAATAATGGAAAGAAGAAGGAGTCCCAGCAAAGGAAGAATGGATAGAAAAAGCTTGTGGAAGATGCAGAAGTGGCAAAATTTACCAGAAGAATAAGAAATCAAGGTAACAATTATTATTTTTTACAAAAGAATGGAAATGGTTTCTTGAATATTTACAGATAAATTGTAAACAGATAAAAACACTGGCAGGTTTATTGTAATAACCTGCAGTTATATAAGAGCATATATTTAAAGAAGATAAATAAATGAGTAAGTTAAATGAATTTGGATATGCAGAAGATATCGAAAACAAATTTAAGGAACTGCAGAAAGAGGGGGAAGGAAGTCAAGTTTCAAAATATCAAAAGGATTGTAAAATCAGTGAAATGTATACAGTGGACCCTCCGGATACGAATTAAATTCATTCTAGGGGTCCATCTGCAACCTGAAAAGTCTGTAGGCAGAGGTGCCTCTTCTGCGCATGCGCGCGCAGCAAAATCCGAAAGTATACACGGGTTCCACGTTCGTAACCCAAAAGTTACGTTTCCAGAGCGGTATGTAACTAGAGGGTCCACTGTATATCTGAATTTGCCTAAATCTCTTTCAAAGCCGTCCAAGTCGGTGACCATCACTGCCCTCCTGTGGGAGGGAGATCCACAGGTTAACAATGTTTCCCGCCCCCTGGGCTATGGTCTGTCTTTGGGGGCGTGGCTAGGCAGATGTCTCCCTTGGAGGTGGGGTTGTCCTGACAAGTCCCTGCACTTTATGCTACGGTCCCCCAGGCCCTGACAACTTCCACACAGGGTCTGGGCTCCCGATAGCACCACAGCATAAAAGAATATGCTGTTTATGAATTGAATTATTGACGCTTTCCTCCTTTACTTATTAATGAACCCAGCCGATCCGGTGTCAGTGGGCTTCACTTTGTTTTGACGTGACCTGAGGTTGCTCCCCATGATTTTTTCATGAGCAAACGCTGCTGGTGGGTTCAGTTTCCCATCTTGTCTTTTAAGGGACATTGTTGACACTGGCTTATGAGCACCAGAGGATAAACAAGTCCCTCACCCACCTTTCTGAGACCCTGAGAAGAATCCCTTTGCTGAGTGTGGCTTGTAGCGAGGATGCTGACAGGACTCTACAGGCGCTCACGTTAGTGGAGAGGGCTGGAGCGCTTCCACAAAAAGGAGCGCCGGTCTGTATACACACACGCTGCTTTATAAGCAAATATTTTCTTCTAGATGTGAAGGAAACAATATAGATCTGTTCTGCTGGCTTGCGTGGGGAAAAGAAAGGAGGCTCCAGGGCCTCGTTATTTCCATCTCAAAGATGCGCCGTTTGAACACATTCCCGGCGTAAGAAGAAAAAGACGCCTTGTTGACTAGAAATCAGAGGCTGGTTTAGCATGTGTGACTTTTGCTTAAAATAATTGGTGGAGGGTTGCGCAGTGTAGAGTTGCATTGGTGTTTGCCCTGTCGACCCACTGAGCAGTGGTCTGTGTAGTTTTATGTCACATTCACACCATACCTTCGCCGCATCAAGCAGTTGGTCCCTTACCTTTCCCGCCCCGACCTGGCCACAGTGATCCACGTGACGGTCACCTCCAGGCTTGACTACTGTAATTCGCTCTACGCGGGGCTGCCCTTGAAGCTGACCCAGAAACTCCAGAGGATGCAGAATGCTGCAGCGAGGCTCCTCACGGGGTCTCTGCCATGGGAGCATATTCACCCAGTGCTTTTCCAGCTGCACTGGCTCCCAGTGGAGTACAGGGTGAGATTTAAGGTGCTGGTTTTGACCTTTAAAGCCCTTCACGGCCTAGGACCCTCGTACCTACGGGACCGCCTCTCCTGGTATGCCCCATGGAGGACCTTAAGGTCCATAAATGGCAACACCCTAGAGGTCCCGGGCCCTAAGGAAGTCAGATTAGCCTCAACTAGAGCAAGGGTCTTTTCAACACTGGCTCCAGCTGGTAGAACGCTCTGTCTCATGACACCAGGGCCCTGCAGGATCTGATTTCTTTCCGCAGAGCCTGTAAGACAGAGTTGTTCCACCTGGCCTTTGGCTTGGAATTAACTTGATCCCCTCCCCCTCTTTCTTTTTTCCTTTTCGCCTTCTGTAATGGAACTCCTATTTGGGGACTTCCCTGGCTTTTTTTTCTGGCCCACGTAGGACCAGTCTGGATAGTTAGCCTTGGTGAAGACTTGACATTTTCACTTGATCTTAGCCAAAAGGCTGAGAAGCGATAAGACTTGACATTTTCATCCCCAAAAAAGTTTTTGAGTTTCTGCTGAAATGAGGCTGCATTTTAATGTTGTATTTTAATCTTGTTTTTAAGTTGTATTTCAATCAATTGTTTTATATCTTGGCTGGGGAGGGCGGGGTATAAATAAAATTTAATAATAATAATAACAGTAATAATAATAATAATAATAATAATAATAATAATAATAATACATTTACAGTGGTACCTCAAGTTACAAATGCCTCAGATTACAAATGCTTCAGGTTGCAAACTCCAGTAACCTGGAAAAGTTACCTCGAATTGAGAACTTTGCCCGAGGATGAAAACGGAAATTGTGCGGAATGAATTCAGTTCGTAACTAGAGGGACCACTGTGCTTTAAACAGCCAGGGCTTCCCCCGGAGAATCGTGGGAGCTGCAGTTTGTTAAGGGGGCTGGGAGCTGTTAGGAGGCTCCCATTCCTTCCCTAGAGATACAATGATGATGATGATGATGATGATGATGAGAGGATCTGCAGCCAAATCACAATGCTTGATTGTTAGACAGCCACAAACAAGCAGTGGAACCATAGAGCTTCAGAACCTGTTTAGAGGGGATGCTATGATGTCATATTCCCGAACCTGGTGATGTGGAAAAGACAAAAGCTACCCCTTTCTTCCCACCACTGCACACTCTTCTTCTTACCTGTGATGGGGTAGGATCCTAGTAAGCTCTCCACCAGGGATCACACTCCACTTTGAACTGGACTATGGACTTTTGTAGCTTTTAATGATTATTGCCTGCCTGATTTTCATCCCTGTAACTGTTGAACCCTGGCAATACTTTTAAAGTGAGTAAATCTTTTATTTTCTTGTATACTTAAAGAATCTGGGAGTAATTTCTTTCTTAAGAAGGAAACATAGAAGCGAGTAAAGTAATCCAAGTCTGCCTAAGACTCCTTGGATATCATAACTGTTCTAGAAGGTTATGTAAGCGTCTCCTAAAAGCTTCTAGAGATAACCTGCACACAGATGGCGTTATTACTCCACTGAAATAGGTATTTGCTTTCTTACACAAATGAGAGAAAGGAAAAAAGATAATTAATAAATAGAATATCCTCTCCTCATCTAAATCCACCCAACATTTATTTGTTTGTTTGTTTGTTTGTTTGTTTATTCATTCATTCATACCCCACCTTTTTCCCTGACAGGACTCAAGACGGCTTATAGATAAAAATAAGAATCACAAAAAATGTGTACCCTATGAAGTACCCTATGAATAGTACCAGAGTACCCTATGAAGAGGGGTTGGCCATTAAACCACTCTGGGAACTATAGCTTGAGCAGGGGGGAATAAGGGTATTCTAATGACTCTCAGAACCCCTAGCAAGCTACAGCTCCCAGGATTTAACAATTGGGGCTTCCTCAAAAGAATATTCGGAGCCGCAGTTTATTGAAGTTGCTGAAAGTTGTGAGGAGATTTCCCTTCCCTCAGCTACATTTCCTGGAGTGGGTTAACGATTAATCCCTCTTCATGAGGAACTCTGGAAATGTATTTTGTTTGTTTAAAATATGTGCATGCAGTTGTGTCATAAAAAACATATCAAAGCAGTTTACATCAATAAAAACAAAAACCATACAATAAAATTAGTTTTAAAAGTTCAAAACAGGCATCAGTTGACCATTGTGGAAGGATGTACTCTTAACTGCCTACACAGGCTTGGTGGAGTAGAACAGTTCTCACCAGACGTCTATAAATTGGCACAGAGGGCGCCCACTCAGGGGCGTAGGAAGGGAGGTGCGGGGGGTGCGGGGCGCCCCGGGTGTCATCCATGAGGGGGGTGACAAAATGGCACACTGCCGGGGGGCGGGCGGCGCTTACGGCGGGGCCTGGCCTGCAGTACACCCGAGCCACGCGTCAGTGTGGGGCTTACGTCTGCCAGGCAGACTCTGTGGGCAGCTTGCCGCGGTGCCCCTGTGGGTGGCTCACACCACCGCCCCCCCACTCCGGGTGCCTGAGCAGCTAGCTACGCCCCTTTGCCCACTGAATCTCTATTGGCAGAGAGTTCCACAGGACAGAGCCTAAGGTACTACAGTGGTACCTCTGGTTGTGAATGGGATCCATTCCGGAGGTCCGTTCACAACATAAAAAAAACGCAACCTGCATCTGCGCACGCGCGGGTTGCGATTTGTTGCTTCTGCGCATGCGCGTGACGTCATTTTGCGCGTCTGCGTATGCACAAGCAGCGAAACCAGGGAGTAACCCTTTCTGGGACGTATCCTGAAAGAACGTAACATGAAGCAGACATAACATGAGGTATGACTGTAAAGATTCGGTTTCTGGTTGGTTGTCAAACGAGCCTCACAAGAACCTCTGAGAGAGGGAATAAAGGTAAAGGGACCCCTGACCATTAGGTCCAGTCGTGGCCGACTCTGGGGTTGTGGCGCTCATCTCGCTTTATTAGCCGAGGGAGCTGGCGTACAGCTTCCGGGTCATGTGGCCAGCACGACTAAGCCACTTCTGGCAAACCAGAGCAGTGCACGGAAATGCCGTTTACCTTCCCGCCAGAGTGGTACCTATTTATCTACTTGCACTTTGACATGCTTTCAAACTGCTAGGTAGGCAGGAGCTGGGACTGAGCAACAGGAGCTCACCCTGTCGTAGGGATTCGAACCGCCAACCTTCTGATTGGCAAGTCCTAGGCTCTGTGGTTTAACCCACAGAGCCACCCGTGTCCCCAAGAGAGGGAATAGCACCCTTTAAAAAAAAGCTCTGCCATTCCCCCTTTTTTCTCTTTGTCCCTTTTCTCTAAATTCAAAAGAACGCCAGCGCACGAGCCTATCCATTCAGGAAGGTGCCTGTGCATTGCCCCAAACGCCCAAGCACGTACTCATCCTGGGGAACCAAATAGCTGTTGCCCACCCCCTGGGCTGAACCAACAAGGGGGGGCAGCCCCTCTGTCTCCCCTCTCTCCTGATTACATCTAAATTGCATCTCTTGGCCTTCCTGCAGAAGTAGGTGGGGGCCTGACAGACGCACTGAAACCTTCCCTGCTGCGCTCCCAGATAATTGGGTGAGGCAGCAAATGTTTTATTAACTGATTTCTCTCTCTTTCGCCTTGTTAGGCCTTTCTCTGAACCTGCTGTGTCAACAGTGGCTTTTCTGGAGCTGTAGAGAAGACCTGTCAGTCTGACGAATCCCGACCGTCACCCTGCATCGCCCCCCCCTGACATCTTCTTAGCCGGTCTCTAATGGGGAGGCATCTTCCAAGCAATCGTTTTGTCTTTTTTATTCCTTCCTCTCTTTAATGCAGTTAGCAGCATCTGTTTTGGATTTGACTAAATATAGGTCTAAAAGGCCACTCCGGAGTCCAGGCTCCTTTTCAGATGAATGCGTTGGGAAAGGCGGGTGGAGAAACACTTGTTTATTTTGCAGCCCTGTCTTGGATTTGTAAAGATGTTCTTCCCTACGATAGATGCTGCTCTTCTGGTGCGTTTGGGGAAAGGGGAAGAAAGATGTCTTCGTGGATAACTCTGTAGGCGCGGGATGCTGTTTGCGGTTTCTAAAGAAGGAAAAAGTATCTGAAATGCAAAGAGGGGGTGTGGTACCCGGCTCCTTAGACTCCCATTGAGCATTATGTTCATAATTTTTTTTAAAAAAAATCGTTTTTATTGATTTTCCAATAAAAACAGCCAATCAAGATATCCAAATCATAATCCAATTAGAAATAATAAACTAAAATTAAGAAAACAACCAAACTGTAGTCCAAATTGTAATTATTAATTTTTCCGGGCTACCCATAGTCTGGACCTCTGAAGCATATCTCCAAATCTTCATTCGTTGCTGTCAGAGCTGCCACCCAGTCCCAGCTCACATAGGACCAAGTCCGCCAGCGTTCACTTTATAAGAGTCTTTATTAAGTTACAGGTTTCATTTCCGAACTGCAGCGTGCAGCTCTACACCTTCTGCCCTAGGTCGGCGAAGACCCGTCTGAGTCCCCGCCTCTTGCACACCAGCTTAATACCCTAGCCTTGCTCCACCTCCTTCGCCTCTCCCTACGTCTCTGGGTCCTTCTGCCCCCCTGGGCCTCCTCCCTTCTACTCTCCTCTGACGCTGACCCCCCTGATCCTTCTGCCTCCTTGCGGCGGGCTTTGGGACCTGGCTCACTCTCCGGGCTGCTTACTGCTCCAGCTTCCGTTGCATTTGAACTTGGCGCGCGCGCCCAACTCTCTACTTTCCTCTTAACCGTTGCCTCGCTCTCTGAGGAGGGCGTGACCACCCCTGACTCGTGCCCTCCCTCCTGCTGACAGCCTCCGGAACCCGATGCCTGGCTACCTTCCTCCCTGCTGCTCTCAGTCTTGAGCGTGGGTCCCGACTTCCAGCTGCTGCCGCTCTCAGTTATGAGCGTGGGTCCCGACTTCCAGCTGCTACTCTCTGAATCTCCTCTGTTCCCTTCCTCCTGGGGTGTCCCCCCGGATCCCCCCCTTGCTCTGCTCACTGGGGCTCCCTTTTGGGAGTCCTCTGACTCACTGCTTAGGCTTGGAGATCTCGGGTCGTCATCATCACTCATTTTCCCTTCGGATTCCTCCCCCTCGCTCTCTGCTTCCTCCCTTCTCTGCGTCTCTGCTCCTGAACCCCTGACATCCATCCCCCCCTCGAAGCCCCCCCTTCCCCCCTCCCCGCTTTCAGGTGTGGGTGCTGGGTGCTCCATCATCACGGGAGGGAATGCCGGATACAGTTCGCTCCCCGTGGTTGGCCGCCAACTGAAGACCTCCGAGTCTTCCTCCTCGCGGTCGCCGACGTTGACCTGTTCCGCTTCCATCTCTGTACCGTCGTGCTCGAACCCAAGGTCCTCCCCGAACACTTCCATGTCAGTCTCTGCGTCGGTCGCTCGACCTGGCATCTCCAGCCACTTCCGGCGCCATTGCTCCTCCGGTCGATCGTCCCACCAATACGAGGTGTCTGACGCCGAACCCGCCGGCGATCCTTCTGGGGAACGGGTGCTCAGTGCGGGTTCCCCGTCCGAGTCGAAGCCATGGAACGTGCTGGAAGAAAGTGTGGGCGTGAACAGCCAGTCGTCGAAGAAGCTCGCTGGCATGGGTCTGTGTGGGAAAAGGGCATGAAACTCGTCCTTGAGCAGGGGTTCCTCCAAAGCGTAGTCTGGCACCCAGCTATTGGCGCTGGCCCGGGTGCCCTCTCTGGCTAGGAGGTATTCGACTCCCTCTTCCCCCCATCTGGAGTCTAAAATCTCCGTGACCTCGTTGATGGGGTCTTGCTGCGTCACCCCTCGCGTCTCCGTCCGCTCCCGGAACGGACTCGGTGCCGTCCCTGGCTCCTGGAATCTGTGAGGTGCCTTGTAGGGAGTGAGCACCGACCTGTGGAACACCGGATGCATTCTGGAACCCTCCGGCAGCGCCAGTCGGAAGGCTACCGGGTTGATCTGTGCTTCGACTTGGTACGGCCCAATTTGCTTGTGCCCCAACTTCTTCTTGGCTAGTGACCTGGTCGGCACTGCGTGGGCTGCCAACCAGACCCAGTCTCCCACTTGGATCTCTTCGCCAACCCGCCTGTGCTTGTCAGCTTGCACCTTGTAGGCGTGCTTAGCTAGCTCCAGCTGCCGTCTGAGTTGATCGTGTACCGCCTGCAACTCTGACGCGAACGCGTCCGCCGTCTGTGGTTCTCCGTCCCCCACTCTCTCCCGTCCCGGGAAGGTTCTGGGATTCCTCCCATTGTTGGCGAAGAACGGAGTCACCCCTGTGGACACGTGCTTCGTGTTGTTGTAAGCGAACTCGGCGAGCGGCAGGTAATCCACCCAGGTCGCAGGTTGTTGATTGGCATAGCATCTCAGGTACTGCTGCATGATGGCATTGACCCTCTCTGCTTGCCCGTTGGTCTGCGGGTGTCTTGCTGATGCCAGATCGACCTTGACATTTAGAAAACTCATCAGCTTCTGCCAGAAATTCGAGACGAACTGGCGCCCGCGGTCGGACAGGATAGACCGCGGCAGACCATGCACTTTGAACACGTGATCTATGAACAGTTTGGCGGTTTGTTCCGCCGTGGCCACCTTCGCACACGGAATGAAATGTGCCATCTTGGTGAACAAGTCCACCACCACTAGTACAGCTGTCTTGCCTCTCGAGCTGGGTAGATCCGTAACAAAGTCCAGGGCCACCCTCTCCCACGGTTCAAACGGCGTTTGCAGCGGTTCCAGCAGTCCCGCCGGTGGTTTGTGCACCGGTTTGGCCCTCTGGCAGGTGTCGCACCTCGCAACGTAGTCCGCGACTTCCCCTCTCAGTCTGGGCCACCAAAAGTCCCTTGCGACTAATTCCACCGTTTTTTCCGTGCCAAAGTGCCCGGCCGTGGGTGCGTCGTGCAGCTGCTGCAGTACCCTGGCGCGAAGTTCGTCTCCCGGCACGTAGATGGCCCCTTTACGTAAGAGCAAGCCGTCTCGTATCTGGAACTCGTCGCCCTTCGCCGTGCCCTTGTGCACCTCTGCCATCTTCGCCTGCGCGAAGGAGTCGTCCTGCAACGCCCGCCGCACCGCATCCAGGTCTACTGTGGCTGAAGCGCACGCCCACGCTGTTGGCGCGAAGATGTGCATGGCTGCCGCTGGCGTCGCCTCTTCGAGGTATTGCGGTTTGCGGGACAGTGCATCCGCCATGACGTTGGTGTCGCCTGGGACGTACTCTATTCGGAAATTGAAGTCAGCAAAGAACTCCGCCCAACGTATCTGCCTCTGGTTCAGGAACTGAGCCGTGCGCCAGTGCTCCAGATTCTTGTGATCCGTGCAGACCTGCACCGTGTGCTTGGCGCCGATCAGGAAGTGCCTCCACGCCTTGAAAGCTGCATGAATGGCCAGCAACTCCCTGTCCCAGATGGTGTAGTTCTGCTCCGACTTGCTGAGCTTTCTGGAGTAGAACGCTCCCGGCCTCCAGACCCCCTGTGGGTCCCTTTGCAACAGGACAGCTCCCACTGCTCTATCGGACGCGTCTGTCTCTACCCGCATCGGTCTGCTGGGGTCGATATGCAGCAGTTGCTCTTCCGACGCGAAGAGACGCTTGAGTGCCTGAAAGGACTGCTCCGCCTGCTCCGTCCAGATGAATTTCTTTTTCTTGGAGCTTAGCGTGTCCGTAATGGCCGCCGTCTGCATCGCGAACCCCTTGATAAACTTGCGATAGAAGTTGGCGAAGCCGACAAACCGCTGGACCTCCTTCCGGTTGCGCGGGCTCTTCCAATCCAACACCGCACGAACCTTGGCGCTGTCCATGGCTAGCCCCTTGTCCGACAACTTGTAACCCAAGAAATCCACCTCCGTCGTGTCGAACTGGCACTTCTCCAGTTTGGCGTACAGTCTATGCTGCTGCAGCCTCTTCAGCACCTCCCGAACATCTTGGTCATGGGCTTGCTGCGATTCGGAGAATATCAGGATGTCATCCAGAAAGCAGACGCACTTCTTGTAAAGGAGTCCCGCCAACACATGATGCATGAAAGCTTGGAAACAGTGAGAACCGTTTTGCAATCCAAACGGCATCACTCTGTATTCGTAGGTGCCCAGAGGCGTGAACATGGCTGTCTTCCACTCATCGCCCTCCCTCATGCGGATGAGATTGTACGCACCTCGCAGGTCCAACTTGGTGAACACGCGTCCCTTGCGCACCGTCGCTAGTAGGTCGTCAATCCTGGGCATGGGGAAATCAGAAGGCTTGGTCATCTTGTTTAAGAGGCGAAAATCCACCACCAGTCTTTTTTGGGGCGTGTCTTTCTTCTTCACGAAGAAAACAGGACTGCCCCCTACTGCCCTGGACTCCCGGATGAAACCGCGCTGCAAATTGTGATCTATGAACTGTTTGAGTTCCTGTAATTCGTCCTCAGACATGGAATACAGCTTCCCTTTCGGCAGCGTCGCCCCTGGTAGGAGGTCAATCTTGCAGTCATATTGCCTGTGCGGTGGTAGCTTGTCAGCCTCTTTCTCGCAGAAGACCTCCAGAAAGTCTGCGTATTTGTGGGGGACTGCTTGCAACGTTCCCAACTGCAGTTGTGATTCCTCCTCCTCTCCCTCCTGTCTGGGCAGGATGCAGTGTTCTGCGCAATAAGAGGAGCCGAAGATCAGCTGTCTCTGGTACCAAGCCAGTGTCGGACTGTGCCTGTCCAGCCAACTCATGCCCAACACAATGGGCGTGTCCGACAGTTGGGTGACATTAAAACTGATGACTTCCCTGTGGTTGCCAAGGCGCATCACCATCGGTGGCGTTTGCTTCACCACCTGCCCCCCTAGCAACTCTCTGCCATCCACTGTGACGACTTGCAGGGGCAGAGTGGCAGGCAGTAGCTGTATAGCGTGCTGCTCCACAAAATCCTGCGCTATAAAGTCTGCGTTGCTTCCAGAATCCACAGAAAGCGGCACTTCGATAGTGACGCCATCGGGTAGCTGGAGAGATGCTGTGAGCTGTACTACTGGTTTGGGTGGGAGGGGGTCCGTGGGTTGCAAGATCGCTGGGGACTGCTTCACTGATGCGTCTGGCTGGGCCCCAGTGCCTCTGTCTCCAGCCAGACATCGTCGTTTCCCTGCTGTGGTTCTCCTTGCTGCGTTGCTGCAGTCACCATTGCTGAGGCTGCAGTGTGCTTGTGGAGCCTCCGGGGACACTCTTTCGCCAAATGGCCTGGATCCTCGCAGATGTAACACTTCCTGTTCCCTCTAGGAGGCTTCGCTTTCACTGCTGTCGGTGCTTGGGCTCTGGCTGCTGACTGAGCCCTTGCACCTCCCACCTCCATCGGTTCCCCTCCCCCTCCAGGCGGAGGTGTGGATTGCGCACGCGCTGCTTCTCTTGGAACGAAAGAGAGACTTCTCGCTGCTTCGCGCCCTCCACGTCCTTCATCTCTGCACCATGGACGTTCTTCCAGCCTCACCCCCACAGTCAGCGCCCTTTGGACCACCTCCTGCGTGCTTCGGGGCCTCTCCCCCCTTGCAATTTCATCCTTGACCGCAGAGCTTAGACCCTCCCAGAACAGGTCTCTGACAGGGGGCGAATCCCGGTCCCACTCTAAAGCACTGACCAGCGCAAAAAGGCGGGCGTGGTACTGCCGGACGCTTGCCCTCCCTTGTTTTAGTCCATGAATCTCCCGTCGGGCAAGATCCACATCAATAGTAGACAAAAAACACGCATCCATCGCTTTGATAAAGGCATCTGCATTCTGAAGCGCCGGATCTTTATCCCTCCACAAATTGCGTAGCCACGCTTTAGCATCCCCATGCAAATGGGATAGTATGAACCCCACTTTCTCTTCCTCATCTCTAAAGTCTTTTGCCAGCAGTTGCAGTGCGCACATTACGTCTGCTCGAAAATTGGGGTACTGTTGTAAATTCCCATCGAAGTGAGCCACAAGCCCTCCTGCTCTCCGTGCCAACCCAACCCCCTCCGGTCTGGGTCCTGGCTGCCCGTGTTTAACCCATGCTTCAAACCTGGCGTGGAGATCTCTGTAGGCGGCTGCCGCATCCTCCTCCCTCTTCTTGGATGCCAGTACCTCCGCGTTCAATTGGGTAACTGCCTGTTGCAGCGCTGCAACTGTCTCTGCTTCGTCATCTCTGCTAAACGTCGTGAGCTTGCTCCCAAACACCGATCCCCTCCTCCAGCTGCCTCTCTCTCCGCTGCGAGATATCAGGTGTCCGAAGCTTTTTTGGAGACGGGTCTTACTGTCAGAGCTGCCACCCAGTCCCAGCTCACATAGGACCAAGTCCGCCAGCGTTCACTTTATAAGAGTCTTTATTAAGTTACAGGTTTCATTTCCGAACTGCAGCGTGCAGCTCTACACCTTCTGCCCTAGGTCGGCGAAGACCCGTCTGAGTCCCCGCCTCTTGCACACCAGCTTAATACCCTAGCCTTGCTCCACCTCCTTCGCCTCTCCCTACGTCTCTGGGTCCTTCTGCCCCCCTGGGCCTCCTCCCTTCTACTCTCCTCTGACGCTGACCCCCCTGATCCTTCTGCCTCCTTGCGGCGGGCTTTGGGACCTGGCTCACTCTCCGGGCTGCTTACTGCTCCAGCTTCCGCTGCATTTGAACTTGGCGCGCGCGCCCAACTCTCTACTTTCCTCTTAACCGTTGCCTCGCTCTCTGAGGAGGGCGTGACCACCCCTGACTCGTGCCCTCCCTCCTGCTGACAGCCTCCGGAACCCGATGCCTGGCTACCTTCCTCCCTGCTGCTCTCAGTCTTGAGCGTGGGTCCCGACTTCCAGCTGCTGCCGCTCTCAGTTATGAGCGTGGGTCCCGACTTCCAGCTGCTACTCTCTGAATCTCCTCTGTTCCCTTCCTCCTGGGGTGTCCCCCCGGATCCCCCCCTTGCTCTGCTCACTGGGGCTCCCTTTTGGGAGTCCTCTGACTCACTGCTTAGGCTTGGAGATCTCGGGTCGTCATCATCACTCATTTTCCCTTCGGATTCCTCCCCCTCGCTCTCTGCTTCCTCCCTTCTCTGCGTCTCTGCTCCTGAACCCCTGACAGTTGCTTTCATATTTTCCGCCTTCTAATCTTAACACTTTAAAGTTCTCCGTCCCTGGCTATGCGATTCTCAGTCATGTCCAAAATCACATATCCTTTCATCCATCGAATACAGCTTTATTTGTAAATATGTATTTTTTTCAACTGTCTATTTAGCAGCAGAGCTTTTCCTGACTTCATTCCATTCTTCCAATCCAGACTGTTGTGCAAGTTTAACGACGCAGCAACTCCCAAGTTGTTAAACTACTCCAATCCGGGCTGTTGTCCAAACCTTTCTTTTGAGATTTAATGACACAGTACCTTCCACATTGTTGAGTTGTCACTTAGATTGTTGGGCAGACTTTTTGCAATATTAGCATTATTTTCATAATTAACCACCCACCCACTGCAAACCAATATACTCTCCAGCAAAACAAAAGCCGCCGCCTCCTCCTCCTCCTCCTCCTCCTTCTTCTTCTTCTTCTTCTTCTTGTCGTACATTGGTTCTCAAATGCCTTGTGACTTGAATGTTTTGACTCCTGAACGCTGCAAACCCAGACGTGAGTGTTCCAGTTTGCGGAAGTTTCTTGGAAGCCGAACATCTGACGCAGTTTCCATGCGTGCAGGAACTCCTGAGGCCAATCAAAAGCTGCGCCTTGGTTTTCAAATGTTTTCGGAAGTCGTCCAGAATGGATTCCGTTCAAGAACCAAGGTACAACTGTATTATGATTGTTACTGGGTGGTGCTGTGGGTTAAACCACAGAGTCCCCGAGAGAATCCCTCAGCATGTCTATGCTCTTTGAGCACCAGTACAGAACAGCAATTGGGACAAGGGTTGCGCTGTGGGTGAGAGTCTACAGAGAGTCCACAGAGCCTAGGACTTACTGATCAGAAGGTCAGCGGTTTGAATCCTCACTATGGGGTGAGCTCCCATTGCTCGGTCCCTGCTCCTGCCCACCTAGCAGTTTGAAAGCAAGTCCAAGTGCAAGTAGATAAATAGGTGGCTGACCCGGAAGCTGTACGCTGGCTCCCTCGGCCAGTAAAGCGAGATGAGTTCTGCAACCCCAGAGTTGGCCACGACTGGATGGTCAGGGGTCCCTTTACCTTTACTACTACTACTACAAATTCAGAGGAACAGGGTCTGCCTGAATGCATTTGTCCCAGTCATGTTGACTCTTGATAGAGGTGGATTTAGGGCATTGGGCGCAAAGCCTTGGGGGTGCTGCAGGGGGCGCTGCAACAATGACTCAGAATGGCTCTTGAGAGGTGAAGGGGTGCTGAATTTTGGTGTCCCACTGGGCACCCCTGAAATTTGAGACCTCAAGATCCACCACTGCTCTGGAATAGCCTTATCTGCTTGCCCTCTGGATACGGAGGAGCAAATGGTTAGACTGCTGAGCTAGGAACTGAGAGTTCTTATTGTTGTTTAGTCATTTATTCATGTCCGCCTCTTCGTGTCCCCACGGACCAGAGCACGCCAGGCACTCCCATCTTCCACTGCCTCCCGCAGTTTGGTCAAACTCATACTGGTAGCTTCGAGAACGCTGTCCAACCATCTCGTCCTCTGTCGTCCCCTTCTCCTTGCGCCCTCCATCTTTCCCAGCATCAGGGTCTTTTCCAGGGAGTCTTCTCTTCTCACGAGGTGGCCAAAGTATTGGAGCTTCAGCTTCAGGATCTGTCCTTCCAGTGAGCACTCAGGGCTGATTTCCTTAAGAATGGAGAGGTTTGATCTTCTTGCAGTCCATGGGACTCTCAAGAGTCTCCTTCAGCACCATAATTCAAAAGCATCAATTCTTCGATGATCAGCCTTGTTTATGGTCCAGCTCTCACTTGCATACATCACTACTGGGAAAACCATGGCTTTAAGGAGTTGAGAGACCAGGGTTCAAATCCCCACTGGGCCATGATGAAGCTCACTAAGGGTGACCTTGGAACACTCACTGTCTCTCAGCCTAGCCTACCTCACAGGGTTGTAGTGAGGATGAAATGAGGAGGGGGAGAACCATGTTTGCCACCTTGAGCTCCTTGGAGAAAAAGGTGGGATATCAGAGTAACAAATAATAAGGAAATAAATTTGGAAGCCAAGCCTGATGAGGAACGGTTGAAGGAGCTTGGTATGTTTAGCCTGGAAAAGAGGAGACTGAGACGAGATATGATCGTCATCTTCAAATATCTCAAGGGCTGTCATATGGAAGAGGGAACAAGCTTGTTTTCTCCCGCTCTGGAGGGTAGGACTCGAACCCGTGGCTTCAAGTTACAGGAAAGGAGATTCCGACTAAACTTCAGGAAGAACTTTCTGACAGTAAGAGGTTCTGCCTTCTGGAAGAAGGTACAGGGTTATAAAGACTAGGACTAGCCGCCTGAGAAACAGTTTCTATCCAAATGTGATTTGGGTTTTAAACGCAGTGTAAGGTAGTCTCTATGGGAGTGTATTGTATTTTTAAAATGGGGTATCAGAGTTTTTAGGGGGCTAACCAGGTTGGGATAGCTGGGATAGCAGGCTTGTTGGTTTTGAATATCTTATGTAGATTTTTTTCTTCAATTTCATTGTTCTCTATGGGACAATGACAATAAAGATTATCGTATCGTATCGTGTTTGACAGTGAAACAGACTCTCTCAGGAGGTTTTGGACTCTCCTTTATTTGAGGTTTTTATACAGAGGTTGGACTGCCATGGATGTTTTAGCTGTGATTTCTGCATCGCAGGGGGTTGGACTAGATGACCCTCAGGGTCCCTTCCAACTCTATGATTCTAAATAAATGGCCACTGTGAGAATGGGATGCTGTGCTGAATGGGCCATTGGCCTGATCCTGCAGGCTCCGCTTATGTTATTAAGGATGCCAGTGCTCCAACAACCGCCAAGACCTGCTCTTGGGATATAAGACTTGAGTTGTGCTCTGTTTGAGCCGGTTGCTTCTTCCCCCTTGCCCAAGGGGCTACTGGATCCCTGGATCTGGTTGGGGCCTCCTGCCTCTTCCTGCACTCTCCTTGCAACCTGCCCCCTTCTCTTGTTGTTTAGTCGTTTAGTCGTGTCCGACTCTTCGTGACCCCATGGACCAGAGCACGCCAGGCACTCCTGTCTTCCACTGCCTCCCACAGTTTGGTCAAACTCATCCTGGTGGCTTTGAGAACACTGTCCAACCATCTTGTCCTCTGTCATTCCCTTCTCCTTGTGCCCTCTGTCTTTCCCAACATCAGGGTCTTTTCCAGGGAGTCGTCTCTTCTCATGAGGTGGCCAAAGTCTTGGAGCCTCAGCTTCAGGATCTGTCCTTCCAGTGAGCACTCAGGGCTGATTTCCTTAAGAATGGAGATGTTGGATCTTCTTACACTCCATGGGACTTTCAAGAGTCTCCTCCAGCACCAGAATTCAAAAGCATCAATTCTTCGGCGATCAGCCTTCTTTATGGTCCAGCTCTCACTTCCATACATCACTTCTGGGAAAACCATAGCTTGAACTATACGGACCTTTGTTGGCAAGGTGATGTCTCTGCTTTTTAAGATGCTGTCTTAAGATGATGCCCTTCATGGATCACTGCCTTGCTGTGGCGAAGGGGCTTGAATAACTCGGAGAAGCTATGAGCTATGCTGTGCAGGGCCACCCAAGATGAACAGGTCATAGTGGAGAGTTTGGACCAAACGTGATCCACCTGGAGGAGGAACCGGCAAGCCACTCCAGTATCCCTGCCCAGAAAACTCCATGGACAAAGTCAACAGGCCCCCTTCTCTACCATTGACTTAATCCCTTCTTTTCACCACTGGCCTTTTGCCACATGCCCAGCCAGGACTCTGTGATGCTGCCCACTGCCTGCTCCGTCCAACTGACCTAAATGCAGCGTCTCCCCTGCCTGCCAATCACTGTGTCACAAGTTCTCGCTTGGGCTGTGCGGAAATGCCCTTCCAAGGCCTGTGTTATTAAGGTAAATAAGTAAAAAATCTGGGTTGCCAGCTGTCACTTGGAGATGCACCAACACTGCGCATGATGTATCTCAGTTCTTGTCGGCCATGATGGCTGTTCCCTGCCTCAACAGGTGGAGACAGAAATGCTGTGGGAGCCAGTTGAAGTTAAATCCTTCAAAGGCAGAAGTCCTTTGGCTGGGTCAGGATGATATGGGATTGGGGGGAAAACTCTCATATCTTGTGGGGGCGCAATTAGTGCCAGCACTGTCCGTTAAGAGTTTGGGTATAATCTTTGATACCTCCCACTCCATGGAGGTGCAGATTATAGCTATAACAAAGGCGGCATTTTTTCATCTCCGCCAAGCTAAGCAGTTGTCTCCTTACCTCTCTTGCCCTGACCTAGCCACTGTGATCCACGTGACGGTCACCTCCAGGCTTGATTATTGTAACTCGCTCTATGTGGGGCTGCCCTTGAGACTGACCCAGAAACTCCAGCGGGTGCAGAATGCTGCAGCGAGACTCCTTACGGGGTCCTCGCCGTGGGATCACATTCACCCGGTACTATACCAGCTGCCCTGGCTCCCGGTGGAGTACAAGGTCAAGGTTAAGGTGCTGGTTTTAACCTTTAAAGCCCTATATGGCCTAGGACCCTCATACCTACGGGACCGCCTCTCCTGGTATGTCCCACAGAGGACCTTACGGTCTTCAAACAAAAACATCTTGGAGATCCCGGGCCACAGGGAGGTTAGGCTGGCCTCAATCAGAGTCAGGGCTTTTTCAGCCGTGGCTCCGATCTGGTGGAACGCTCTGTCACAAGAGACTAGGGCCCTGCGGGACTTGACATCTTCCTGCAGGGCCTGCAAGACAGAGCTGTTCCACCAGGCCTTTGGCCAGGGCACAGCCTGACTCCCTCTCTCCTTCTGTAATCCTCATAGAACTCTGGCCCAATGGTTGCCATTAATTTGATTCTGAACTGATTTTAGAATGAATTGGTTTTAGAATGTATTTCAATTAACTGATTGTGATTTTATGTAAACTGTGTTACTTTTACTGTTGTTAGCTGCTCTGAGCCTTGCTTCGGCTGGGGAGGGTGGGATATAAATACAAATTTATTATTATTACTATTACTATTACTATTATTATTCTGAAGACCAGTTGTTGGAAACTGCAGAAGGGGAGAGGGCTCTTGTGTTTGAATCATGCTTCCTAGTTTCTCAATAGAGGCATCTGGTTGGACACTGTGAGAACAGGATACTGGAATAGAGGACTAGATGGGCCACTGGCCTGATCCAGAATGCTCCGCTTATGTTCTGATGTTCTTCTGTTTTATTTTCCTTCCTTTCCCTGCTGTCTTTTTTTGTGGGTTGTGTATGTCCAGTTTACAGGGGGATACATAATCGCGGGAGCATCTCAGCCATTGTTTACATCCCAGTGACTATTCTGAGTCCCTCTTATTTTAGGGCTGAGATTAATGCTCTAAGACACATAACTCTGCTCTGAATGCATTTCTGAAGATTTATTTTGATGCCTCCTGGAGTCGCCTCCAAAATATACATGAGAATGCCAGATCATTACTTTCCTAAAATGATAAGAGTAATGGAGAGGAAAGAAACCTTTTATTCTTAAATTCAAATGCCCATTAAGCGCTACACTTTTTATCTTGGCTCCAAGTTCTCTGTAGTCGTGTTTGCGGCTGTATCTCAACCCATACAAATAAGCCCAAATGAAAATATGTAGCCCATCGGGGAAATGGGTGGGGGGGAAATTATTCATGGGAATTCTCTCTCGGCTAATCCCAGCTTTATTTCCACCGCTGAGTGACAGAGATTCCTTTTGTTACTTCACAGCAGCGAGAATACAGAACAGGGAAATTTCTGGGCCGGATATTCCGATCCGACCTTATCAATGCAGATTTACCTTTCAGAAATAAATGCCGGCATCTGAATGAATGCGAGTTCATGCTCTTTTCTATTGGGATGCAACCTGCTGATTCAGAGGTGCGCAGAAACCACCCTCCCACTTTTCTTTATTGCATGAAACTCTTGTCTAATAGCAAAACAAGCCTTGGAAGCAAAATCTCCTTCTGCATTAAGGCTCTCTACTCTGGCTCCCCCAAAGCCAGGGCCATCAAATGGTCTGGTTTTCAAACGAATAGTGTATTTTTCGCTCTATAAGACACACCAGACCACAAGACGCACCTAGTTTTTGGAGGAGGAGAACAAGAAAAAAATATTCTGAATCTCAGAAGCCAGAACAGCAAGAGGGATTGCTGCGCAGTGAAAGCAGCAATCCCTCTTGCTGTTCTGGCTTCTGGGATAGCTGCGCAGCCTGCATTTGCTCCATAAGACGCACACACATTTCCCCTTACTTTTTAGGAGGCAAAAAGTGAGTCTTATAGAGCAAAAAATACGTACTTCACATGAAACCAACCTAACCCGGTCCACCAGCCAAAGAATGAATGTAGAAGCCACAGGCAGCATGCTTCAATGTTCCTTTCCAGGAAGAACATGTACAACAACTTTTTAATTAAGAACTGGTGCCCAGGTTTACTGCTGTTTTTTTTTTTTTTAAAGCTTCCTCTCTCTCTCTGTCCCTTTTCCTGCTATGTTTGATTTATTTTACTTCTATCCTGCTTTACATTCAAATGACTTGCAAAGCGGCTTACAAAAAAATTAATGGCAATAATATATAATAGAACATCACAGATATAGAACAATTAACAAACCGAATTAAACAGTGACAAACTGCTGGTAAAACAATTGCAATCCGTAAAAGTCTATTCATAGAAAAACTACAAAAATAAGCTAAACATCACAATTACAACAGAAGTCATATTACAGAATTAATAAAGTACTACAGAATTCATAACCTATAAAACAATATTAACAGCACTAACGAAACAGCAACCAAAAAGTAAACTTAGCGCTGTTGAATTCATACACAAACACTCCACACCCCATCACTCATAAACTCTGTTCAGCTCACTGAAATACCCATACAAATGAAGCCCATGGCAGCAAATCCCTTCTGGAGTTTCCGTGGGCTGGAGGTGGGGCAGCTGAGGGGAAGCCAAATGACAAAGTCACAGTTCTTGATCTGGAAACAGCTCCCTTCTGAAGGCTCCTAGAGCTGGAGGGTGCGGCAAGGCAGGTGGGAAAAGCCAGCACAAAGTCTCCCTCCCCTGTTCTGACTTTTAGTCTGAAGGCAAGGGCCATCCTCTTATCAACTGTGATAAGCTGCTCTCAGAGAAGTGCTTTGGCTGAAGCATGGAGTAAAAAAATACTTTAGATTCATATACTTGAATGTGTCAAAAAGCTGCCCAAGGGATCTTTAAAGTTGCTTTGTGCAGAGCCAGCCCATTGGTCCATCTGGACTCCAGGAGTTGAGGGACCTGTGGCTTTCCAGATGCTCTTAGACTCCATCTCTGGCCATTGGCCATGCTACATGGAGCTGATGGGATGTGGAATCCAACAGCATCCAGAGAGCCACAAACTCCCCACTCCCAGTAAGCTCTTACTGGCAGTGGACCTTCAGTATCTCTGCCAGACATATTTCCAAGCTCTGCTACCTAAAATAATTCTAAGATAAGAATGGGGTAATCTGTGACTCTCCAGGTGTTACCTGAACTTCAGCTCCCATCAGCCAGCATGAATGGTCAAGGCTGAAGGGAGTTGGAGCCCAGAAACATCTGGAGAAGTTCTCCATTCCTGCTAAAGTGGAATGCAGAGCCAATGTGGTGTCATGATTAGAGGGTTTGGCCAGGACCTAGGGAACCAGGGTTCAAATTCCCACTTGGCCATGGAGCTCTCACTGGGTGACCTTGAAAGCCAGTCACTGCCTCTTGGCCTAACCTACCTCACAGGGTTGTTGTGAGGATTAAATGAGGAAGGTAGGGAAGAACAATGTGCCCAACCTTGAACACTTTGGATTAAAAGGTGGGATGTAAATAAATAAATAGGTCTAAAGGAGCATGTCAAAGTGCAAGTAGATAAATAGGTACCACTCCGGCGGGAAGGTAAACGGTGTTTCTGTGCGCTGCTCTAGTTCGCCAGAAGCGGCTTAGTCATGCTGGCCACATGACCCGGAAGCTGTACTCTGGATCCCTCGGCCAATAAAGCGAGATGAGCGCCACAACCCCAGAGTCATCCACGACTGGACCTAATGGTCAGGGGTCCCTTACCTTTAAAGGAGCTGTCCAGGATTTTAGTTCTGAAATACTCATTCTGCTGTAAGCACAACCATCTGTTGGAAACCTTCTTCCACCACCTGTGTTGTAATGAGCTTACTGAACTTGTCGAAGCTGACCTCCGGGAAGGAAGGATTGAAAGTGAACGGGGGTGGGGGGTGGGAGAGATAATAATACACCCTTCAAAAAGTCTGCCTATTTATCCTGCTCTATTTCAACCTCTCCCCTTGTGGTGTGCAAATTGCAGTTCTTAAATTTAACATCCAAAACACTGCAAACAGCATTAAAAATTTAATCCCTCCTAAACAGGGCTGGGGGCGAAACACCTTTGGGGAAATCACTGAGCCCCCCACCACCAACACCCCCGCTTCCTCCCTCCCTGCAACCTCACTCAAGAATCCGCTCTCTTGAGCTCCTCTGCCAGGCTACAAATAGCTTCTTTAAAAAGTAATCTTTTAAAAAGTAGGCTTTAGATGGGGTCTACAGAGGACATCTAGGCCACCAGTGTTATTGAAGAGAGAGAGAGGGAAGGAGAGAGAGAGAGAGAGAGAGAGAGAGAGAGAGAGAGAGAGAGAGAGAGAGAGAGACTTAGCACTTGCAATCCCTGTTAGAAGTGTGGAGCCTAGCTAAAGATTTCAGTGTAGAGTATAGGAGAAAAGAGTTTGGATTTGATATCCTGCCTTTCACTCCCTTTAAGGAGTCTCAAAGCAGCTAACATTCTCCTTTCCCTTCCTCCCCCACAACAAACACTCTGTGAGGTGAGTGGGGCTGAGAGACTTCAGAGAAGTGTGACTGGCCCAAGGTCACCCAGCAGCTGCATGTGGAGGAGCAGAGATGCGAACCCGGTTCCCCAGATTACGAGACTACCGCTCTTAACCACTACACCACACTGGCTTTCAAGCCAAAAGGGAAGGGGGCAGCTAACATCCTTTACCAAAAACTATAATTGAGGAAGGAGTGTTGAAAACTCAATGGAAGGCTTGCCTTGAACCCAAAGTAAACATCAACAGGCTGAACAGAAATGTAGGAAGCTGCCTTATACCTAGTCACATCATTGGTCCAGCTAGTTTGGTACTGTTGACCCTGACTGCAGTATTATTTGCAGAAAATAACTTCTAGGGAACACCTGATCTCAGACAAATCCATGACCAGAAGGCCTGTAGCTCAGAGGCAAAACATCTGCTTTGTGGGAATGTTCAGGGTGGCAGGAAAGGATATATTGTTTATTAATGTCCTTCCTAACTTGCGCTAGCAAGTGCCTTTACTTTGCAGAGTTTACATTCCCCTTCTCATGCACAGCAGAAAACTAGTTGCAGACTCGTGTGAGTTTCTTAAGCCAATACGCAATTCAATCTGGCTTGTCCAGTTTGTGTTCTAATATTTTCCTGGTAAGACCCCTTGAATCCCTCCTAAAAGAATAAAGGCACCACAGTCCTATCCATCAGCAATAAAAAGAAAGGCTTAAAGGCTTTTAAGGCTTAAAGTTACAAGCATACACAAACAGGTTTGTCCTATATGTGGGCTGACCTAGTGACTGCAGCTAGCAGTCTGGGAAGTTTGCAGGATGAAAGGAAGATTAAAAAGAAAGAGAGTGTCTGCATGGCTTGCCCTTGTACATGCCCACCCACTAGTCACATGCAAGGAAGGATGCTCCAGGCCAGGAGGAACAGGAAGTTTCGACTGGATGGACCAAACATTCCCCTGCATGTCCACTCTAGGAAAACAAGGAATGTTGAACTTGACTGCTCTCAGTGGATTACATCCCACATGCTTTGTATGCAGAAGGTCCCAGGTTCATTCCCTGGCATCTCCAGGTATGGGTGGAAGAGAATTCTGGAGAGCCTCTACCCATCACTAAGTAAACAATACTGAGCTGGATGAACCAGTGATCTGACTTACTACAAAGTTCTTCCCATGTTCCTATGAATAGCAGCAGCTTCTCTCTAGGATTTCAGGTAGTGTGCCTCTTATCCCTACCTAGACATGCCAGGCATTAAACATTTACATGCAAAGAACATGCTCTTCCACTAAGCCATGGCCCTTTTGCCCTATGCTCAAATAAACTTCATTATGCTCAGGCTCAAGCAGCTGCAGTGGTGCAGGGGTCTGATAAAGGGAGAGGGAAAGGGCAAGGAGAATGGCCAAGAGGTCAGTGCACATTGTCTTTGAGAAAAAGCCAATAGATGAATAAATGGGCAAGGAGTGAGGGTAGTTTAGAGAAAGGAAAGGTGGGCATCACATTTATTTTCAGTGAAACTGACTGGCTTCTCCAAAAGCACAGATAATCTGTGGAACTCACTGCCACAAGATGGCTTTAAGGTCAGGGAGTTAGAGGCATTCATGGAGAAAGAGGAATGTGGGAGGGCAGGCGAGCGAATGTCTGTCAACACAATGCCTATGACAGCCCTGACAGCTAAATTGAACCTCCCAGTTCAAAGGTTGGACATCACCGAGTGAGGGCTGTACCACTTGGGTGAGGGCTACTCCCTCCATGTCCTACCTGTGGGCTTTCTGGAGAACCTAGTTGGCCATTGAGAGAAGCGAGATGCTAGACTCTCAGTCTGATCTCATTTCTTATATTCTTAGCTGTTTATTTCTGAATACCAGCTGAGGGCATCAAGGCATCTAGACCGGCCCTGTGGGAAGCAGGATGCTGAACTTATTGCTTGGCCTTGGGCCTCTTCAGATGTTCTTAAGATACCGGACGGAGTGGTTTATCAGGAGAACTGATAAAGGAGAAGGTGGGGGTCACTTCCCATGCAGTTGGATAGGTCAGTGCACCCCAGTGCTTTGCCTTCAACGGCGGGCAGCTCATAAACGGAGTCCCATGGAAGACAAGAGACGGGAAGATATACAGATTGAATAATGTAGCTTACGCAAGACTATCGATTATATTTGTCTATGTATTATTCAAACGATTGACTCACCCAGGCCAGAATACAGGGGCATAGCCAGTGTTTGCTCAATGGTGCTCAGATTGTAGTTAACTTTATCTCACGCCCTCACCTTGATAACGTGCAGCCAGATTCTTCCACTGCCCCTCAGCTGCTCCTGTGGCCCCCCTCCCCCCATCGAGAGCTATCGGCTCCTCTGCCCGCTTCCTGCAAACCGTTGTCCGCAGAAGCTCCTAGCGATGAATCAGAGCGTTTCCTTAGCGTGTTACTTAAACAACCACTCCCTTGGTTTTGTGAGCTTACTAAGGGCGGCTGGGCTGAGTAGGAGCCCGGACAGGCGGGATCAGAACCCTCTAAGCCACGGGTGGGGGAACCTATAACACCCACCTCTAGGTATTACTGAACTCCCAGCTCCCCTCAGCCCCCGGGCAGCAAGACCAGTGGTCAGGGATGACGATGGCACTCTAAGAACGTTTGGAGGACCACAAGGGGTCCCCATCCTTGCCCTCAGAATCAAGAAGTGGTTCAGCTTCTGTAGCACTCTTGCTGAGCATCTCTCTCTCTCTCTCTCTCTCTCTCTCTCTCTCTCTCGCACACACACACACTCACACACACACACACACACTTATAAGAAGTGAAATGCTACCGGAAGATATTTGCATACAAATAGCTAGAGACGGTTCTTTAATGGGGACCGACGGCCGACTCGCTGAAGAGGCCTCTAGGGGGCTGTGGGCTTTTACCTTCGGCACAGAGGAAGCAGCGTGGATTTTTTGGGGTGCGGGGCTGGAGGCAGAGTGATGGGTACAAAGGTGCCATGTTTTCGTACGCGGGGTGGGTGGGTGGATGCATTATTCCCTGTTAAAGACCAGCGCTGTATCTGCCGGCTCCCCTCCCAACTTGAATGAATGGAAATAGATGTGCGTAAAGTTTCCTTCAAGAAATTTTCCCAGGAAGTAAGCGATTAAAAGCGCGTGTGTGCGTGTGCGCGCGTGCACTGCCTCCCTCAGTCTATTGTTTCCTTTTCCCTATTCCTCCCCCACATCCTCAATATTCAGCTGGAGAGAGATCGAAGGCCTGGCTGAAGAATCTTTTAAAAAATATAATAATCCAAGTTTGCAGCGGTTCTTTGTTGGAGTGACTGATTCAATAGGGGAAGGAAGGAAGGAAGGAAGGAAGGAAGGAAGGAAGGAAGGAAGGAAGGACGGACGGGGGGGTCGCGGATTGGGGGAGGGGGGTTTCCCCGTGGAAGGCGATTTGTTCGCTGGCTCCGCTGCCGCCTCCCGTTGACGGCTCGGTTCTCCTCGCCAAACAATCAGCTCAGAGACGCTTCGAAGGCTTTAACTTCCATTGGATCTCCCCGGCGAAGGAGCTGCACACACCCTCTTCTTCCTCCCCTCCCCTTCCACCCATCCATTCACACACACACACACACACACACACACACACACACACGAGTCTCTCTTCAGCCCCTCCCTCCTCCCCACCGCCTT
The DNA here is from genome assembly GCF_965113315.1 of Podarcis vaucheri. Classification (NCBI taxonomy): domain Eukaryota; kingdom Metazoa; phylum Chordata; class Lepidosauria; order Squamata; family Lacertidae; genus Podarcis; species Podarcis vaucheri. Next base: position 51,088,230 of record NC_138752.1, read on the forward strand.
CCCACTCGGTGGACTCCTACATTAAACCTTTGGTCGGGCTTGCAACCAGACGGAATCTCTCGCTCGCTCTTCCCTCTGCCTGACTCTCTCCGTAAGCGGCGGCCGTCCCCTCCCCCTTGGGGCCTCTCCAACAGCAAAAGAAGAGAGAAAGAAGAAGAACTGAGAGGAGGAAGGAAGAGAGAAAGGCTGACTGCCCCCCCTCCAGCTCTGATCTCCCCCCGCCCCACCCTCAGCGTCTCCCGGGAATCCTTCAAGGCGAGGCGGTGCTCCGGGATCCACAGACTGGTCGGGCTCCTTCGCTTCGCCTCCGACCGGGATGGTGGCGAGCTCTCTGCCGGCTCCTTGACGCAGTGAGGGCGGCCGAAGGGAGAAGCTGCGGCTCTCGCTCCTTCTCTCTCTCTCTCTCTCTCTCTCTCTCTCTCTCTCTCTCAGGCCGCCAAAGGATTTGTCTGAGGAGGAGGGGGACAGAGAGAGGCTGCCTGCCGGGAGAGGACGCTTTGGGAGGGGAGCTGAGAGAGAGAGGGAGCGCGCAAGAGAGCGAGCGAGCGAGCAAAGAGGCGGAGGCGCAGCACCGGAGAGCGAGCGAGCGAGCGAGGCTGGCCGCCCATCGGGTCCTCCCAGTCGTGCTTCAAGAGGGCGTCGGGGCTGGAGAGCCGCTCCTTTCCTTCTTCCTTCCATGCCGGAGGCAGGTAGGTAAGCCTGGCGGGGGGCGAAGCTCCGGCTTCAGCTCGGAAGGTGTGTGTGTGTGTGTGTGTGTGTGTGTGTGTGTGTAGATATATATATAGCTCGTCTTTCTCTCCCCCCCCCAACCTTCACCGGCGCCGCAATAGCTGAACGGGAGATGTCAACCGCTAGGATTATGAGTAGTATTGACTTAAGCAGAGAGGAGGGGGTGCAGGATGGGTCCCCCGTGGATCTCCTCTCTGCCAGATCGTGAGCCTCCTGTATCAGTTGAGCCTGAGGGGCAAACGCCGCCCAAACCCACCTACTCTAGGCATTCATTTGCAGATTGAAACACGCACAAACAGCACACACACCATCTTCAGCCTCCAGCCACTTCTGTTCCTTGCCCTGGATTCCCCCCCCCAATCATCCCGTGACAGATGTTTCCAGTGCTAAGCCTTTCTGTGCTGCTATCCCACTCCCACCCTGGACCTTTCCTGGACGCTCCATGGACAGAATGAGTTGGGGGTGGAATAAAGGGTTCGGGGTCCCCCCGCAACCTCTCCTCTCCTTCTGGGTCCAAACTTGCCTCCTTGGACACACAAGCTGGGAAGGTGGCGCCTGACTCTCTGCGGGTCGCCCAAAACTTTTCTGCGCCTTGCCGTGGGCTGGTTGGGACATTGGGGTGCAGGGCGGCTCTGGGTGCAGCTGGGGCGAGCTGGGAGCTTAACCAAGGCTCCCCACTCCTCCCCAACCCAGCCCCGGAGGGAACCAGGAGAGATGGAGGGAGGAGCTGCTCTGTAGGTGCTGGCACCCAAGCGCGCAGAGACTCTTCGCGAAGTGGGCCGGTTTCAGCACCAGCGGGGAGCGGACAGCTCGCCGATGCGAATAAAAGACTCCGCCGTTCTCGACCGCTCTCCCAATTTCTCTTAAAGGTAGTTCACTTTAATCCCCACAGTACAAATATTTCACTTTTCTCCTTTCTCGCTCTTGCTTTCGACGCCCACCCTTCTTCTCTTGGCGTCCGGTTTCCCCATTCTAAGTCCTAAAGTAGCCTCGTCCCTTAATGGGAAGTTAATGCAACTGTTGCGGGGGGGACGGGGGACGACGAGCCGTCCTGGCCCCCGAGCTAACCTTGCAATCCCGGTGTCTCTGGAAAGGGGAAGGAACCGGCCAGATCGAGGCACCACTGCCGGTTTCGTCTACAACTCAAAGGCATCGGGACTATCGGACGGAACAGTTCGACCCAGGTTTCAGTCCGGAATCAAAAAATTGCTGGGTGGATGAGACGTCCTCGGTTGGTCGCGGGGGGGGGGGTCCTGAGGTTGTTGTCTGTCCTAGAAAGTCGGAAGGGTACTGGTGGTTAAAGAAAGAAGTGTTCCTAGGGTGAAGGAGGCCCCCGCAAGTATGTGTGTTTCTTTGCCCGGGCGACTGGCTCCGAACCGTCGCTTGAAATCTCCCTGACAGGTTAACTTGCGCCTTGGATAAAGCTGTTTACTGGTGGCTGTAGAACTTGTCGAAAATGATTAATGACCCTGATTGTCAAAGTGGAGGGAGAGAGAGAGAGAGAGAGACCAAGAGAATGAGGCACTCCCAGAGCTTAGCTCTCGAGTCCTATCGGCTAGATTTCCCGGGTCTGAAGGCTCACGAGGCCATCTCCTTCCTTGAAGCTAAGCCGCTCTCGTTCTGGGCAGTGTCTGGATGAGGGGGAGCCAGGAGACCACAGGCACGTCGTTTTGAGTTTCAGGACTGGAGAAAGACAGGGTATAAATGGAGGAAAATGATACTGGTGATAATAATAGTAGTAGTAGTAACAATGTATTTTGCTTTAGATTTTTAAAAATTCTTTAATGGACTTTCCTTGATTAGCATCAGGCTTTAACTTCACCTATGACTGTGCTCCGGAACCTGATCCAACACGAGAAACAAGCCCCCACCCCAATGTTGTGTCACCGAGAATGGATAGCCAGACACTTCTGGAAAGCTCATAGGAGGGCATGAACAGACTCCCTCCCCCGCTCTCTCTGTCTCTCCGCCCCACTCCGCCCGTGGACTTTGAACGCAAACGTTTCCTTTCTCTGTCCTCCAGGAATGTTTAGGTTCCAAGCTGATCTTACTTAGGAATGTAGTAACTCCAGGTCTGTGCGTCTCTGAGCACGTCCAGTGTGAATCGCGCTCCTTGCCGAGTAAGCCAGGTGACTGAACCGAGTTGGGTCGAATACGGGTGGGTTAAAGCCACTAGAAAAAGCTTCCAAAGGACACTCGGTGTGGAAATTAACGGACTGACCTATATTCATTCATTTCCACACCGCTCCAACCGCCATCCGCAGATGGCCAGTCAGCCTCGATCCACAATCCGTTTAAGCTTCAACCATTCTCAAACCACTTCATTCCCCCTGTAAGAATGAATGAAGCGGCTCAAGAATCGGGCTTGTGTCCCAGGATCGCTGCTTTCCCAGCCGCTCAGAGGACCGCTCATTCCCCTCACCTTGGCAACTTGCTGTGAGCTCAAGGTGTTCCCATACAACACTCCTCACGCGCCCTTAAAAAAAACCCCAAAACAAAATAAATAAATAAATTTAATTTATTTAAATGAATAAATATGGGCTTCCTTTTTGCAGTCGACCCGACACACACCTAGTCTTGATTAAATTCCCCGGTGCCGTAGTTCATGTTACACTCTGGATCACGGCCTTGTTCACCCCCATCATCCGCTTTAAATGCTTCGAAGTCTTACTTCCTCCCTTGCTTAGAAATGTGGCAAGAGCCGTCCCTGCTGCGCATGAGCACCGCCTCCCCCCCTCCCCAGTCTGCTGAATGGAGGCCTGGACATCTGCCCCAAAGTCCGGCCCTAACGGCCCCGCTAGCTAAGAAGCGCGCGCGCGCAGACCTCCTTCTGCCGCTCTCCTTCCAGTCCAGAGACGGGCTTCACATCCTCTCCTGCGTACATGGAGCCAGCAATATGCAGAGCTGATTGAAACGAGGCCAGAGGAGAGAGTTATAGCCTGTTTAAAAAAAGAAGAAGAAAAAGCACAGATAGATATTTTAAAATCCTCTCTCGTCCTTGGCAAAGTTACCCCTTTCCCCTAATCGATTCTGCTGGGGGCGGTGAAATCGTGCCGAAGGAGAGAGGGGTTCTTGGTGATGGACGGTCCAAAGTTGAGACACGGACAGCTGGTCAGCCCCCGATTGGGTCCGGTGGCTCCCGGGTGCGTTTTATGTCTCCCTCTAAATGTCTTGCGTGTGGTCGGTTCTCGGTTGTTGCCCAAATACATATATATGATATCTATACATTGGCGTACGATGCTTAGCCCGGTGTCTGTATTGCAGCTTTAATTAAAATGACAGATGTTGCCGTAGAGTTCCACAGAATTAATGATAAACACAGAGGAACTTGCCAATCAAGGCGGCTATTGTTCGACATCCAGCGGAGCTTTTGCCAAAGATCCTTGATTGCATTTGAATGAAGTCGAGCCAACAGGGCGGCCTACCCAAGCCCACCCCCCAGCTGGACTGCAAAAGGCTGGCAGAAACGGGAAATGGAGAGGGAGGGAAACGCTGCCCTCTTTCCCTCGCGCCCCAGAACATATGGGGAGAGGGAGAGGGAGAGGGAGAGGGAGAGAGAGAGAGAGAGAGAGCAGCTTATTACACCGTGGCTACGAGTCTGTCTGGTTGACTCGCCCTGGACTCGCAAGGCACGCGGGCCGCCAGTTGCACAGATGGATAGCTTCGTATGTGTTCAGCTGTGCCACAGATTGCATCCCATAGAACTTAGCGATTCCGTCATCCTCCAAAGAATGCAGAGTCAATGGCCTCTGCAAAGGCTTTCGCTGAATTCAGGAAAGGGACGTGGCTCGGCGGCAGAGCGTCTGCTTGGCATGCAGGAAGTTCCAGGTTCGAGCCTATCTCCAGGTGGTCCTCGGAGAGGACCTCGCCTGAGCCCCTGGGGAGCCGCTCCCAGCTGGTGGGGCAATCGGTGCCTTGGATGAGTAAAGGTTATGCAGAGTCCTCGCCAAACAAACAGGCCTGAGCTATCCTGTCGAGTCCTTCTCTAACTCAGACTGCCCCTCTCAGAAGTTGTGCTTTCCTGGTCTTCAGAAACTCCCGGGTTCAACCCCAGCGTGTGTAGAGAAGACAGGAAGAGGCTTCCTGCCTGAAACTCTGGAATGCTGCTGCCAGTCCGAGTGGGCAGTGCTGAACTAGATGGGCCGATGGCCTTTATACTGACAAAGCAGGTTCCCATGTGCCTATGGATTGCAATTCGTGACTCAGCTAAGAAATGGTCTCAGTGGTAGTGAGAGCACACACACACACACACACACACACACACGGGCTCCCGTCATTCTGTCCCATTCTGCAGTGCTCCAGAAATTCGACCTGGATGAGGTTATGCGCAGATGAGTAGACGTGATTCTCATGGGCTGCGCTGTGCAGATTTAGGGTCCAGCCGCTTCCCTCTGCCTTCCGTAGAAAGGAAAGGGTGTACATTCATCCCCGTAGGGAGAGCGACGCGGAGTCAAGCCTCAGATCAGGGTGGCCTTTGCCTCTTTGACTGGCTCAAGCGCTTTGATCACCCTCTTCCCCATCCCAAAAGCATCCTATATATAACAATTCTGCAAATCACCAGCTCCAACCCTGCCTCTATAGGGTGTGTGTTGTATGTACAGTGCAAGCGATCCCGCTAAACCGATCCTTCTGGTGGGTCCAGTGTCCGGATAGAGCGAGGCAGGTTCGGTCCTCCGTCAGCTGAGTCCCATCTCGCAGCCCGTCTCCTGTGCCCAAGGCTAGGAGCCACTGACAGTACAGCCAGGGCTAGTTTGGGTCCCATTCCTCCTTCCTGCTGGAGCGAGAAACCAAGAGGGCAGTGGAAAGTTTGGGGGAAGCGGCTTCCAGTGGGCTAGTGAGTCTGTTGCAAGCCTCTGCCTCTAGCCTGGCCCCATTTTCCCCCAAAATAGATGCGGGAGAGAAAACGTGAATCGATTGCCTCCCCTTTTGTGTGTTTGTTTCTGCCCTAGAAGCTTTAAATGCGGGTGAAGACAAAAGTGAAGGAGAAAAGGGGGGCGAGGGAAGGGTGAAGGAGGAAAGGGGGGCGAGGGAAGGGCCGCATGCAGAAGACTCCAGTTTCAATCCTCCGGTAGGGCTGCGAGAAACCCCAGTCTGAGTCACTGGAGAGACGCTGCCAGTCAGTGTAGACAATGTAGGCTTGACCCGATGCATGGAAGCTTCCCACGCAATTCAGCCCTGTATCCAGAGCCATGAGGACTGGAAATTTTATTTTCAGAAGCAGCACCCTAGTTTGGAGGTAGAGCATCTGCTTGGCATGCAGAATGTTCCATGTCCTAGGCTGGGAGAGACTCTTGCTTGAAACCCAGAGAGCCACAATACTGAGCTAGACAGGCCAAAGATCTGACCTCAAGGACAGTGGCGTAGCGTGGGGGGTGCAGGGGGGGCCGGCCGCACCGGGCGCAACATCTGGGGGTTAGGGTTAGGGGGCGCAAATCCACGGGTTAGGGGGCGCAAATTACTTGCCTTGCCCCGGGTGCTGACAACCCACGCTACGCCACTGCTCAAGGATAAGGCAGCTTCCTATGATCCTAATACAAAATAGATTCTTTTTTCCACGCTGTCATGCTCCACAGGAGTCAAAAGCCCATATGAATCCATATTGCAGCCAAGCAAAATGTTACATAATAGTGTGCAAGCTTCTGAGTTCCCCAGCACTCTTCAGCAGACTAATTTTTTTTTAAGACAGAGGAAGAGAGCAATGGCTATTTAGCTAATAGTTTAGCTAATACCAACAGCCTTATTCCACCCCACCCCACCCCTCACTCATTTACTTTAAAAAAAAACATCTAGTGGCATGAGGAAGAGTTCTGAGCAACTTGAAAGCTGGCCTACTATTATAGGACATTATGCTTGGCCTAAGAAAGGTATCACCCTAATATGGACTTTGGGTCCATAACGTAACAACTGTTCCTCTTTGTGTAACTGCATGAAGTGCTCCTTCCTTCAGGGATCATCTTGTTTACATGAGCCAGATAAAGAAAGAGAGGGAGAGCATGGGCAGTCTGACTGACAGGTTACTGATCTCTCTTTGGGAATGTCAGAAATCAGAATACCTTTTAGCAACATCTCACCCTGTTCCCGAAGGGCAAGAAGCGAGAGGGGTGAGCCTCTGGCAGCGAGTCTAGCAGAGGTACTAAAGTCTCCTTCAGCTTCTCCAGGTAATCTTGGTTCTTTAAAAGATGAGGGACAGGATCCCAGATCTGCCTAGCTGGATCCGTCTTCCACTTCTGAATGTTTGCACCTGGTATTCTTGTCACCTGCTTTCCTGGAGACTACTTTCAATGCCACTGTCTGCCCACCCCAATGCCAGTCAGTTTCACAACAATGTGCCAGTTGCACTAGGAAGCCTTTCTATTCTTAGCTCTGGGGTCACTGTGGACCACAGTTATGCTGCCACACATTTCAGAGCCGGCTCTGCTATTGGACAAGGTGAGCACACAGTCTTTACACAGCAAGGCCTTGGATACAGCAACAATGAAGGGCAGCAAATGATTTAATTTATCCTGATAGCTTTCCCTGAATGAAGGGTTCATTTTATGTCTAAACTTGAATCCTTCCACGAGAATAACGACGCAAAGCTTAAATATTTGAGGGAGGCAGCCGTGATTTAGTCCACAGGTGCGTGTTACATCACTAGATCTCTCACGATTTAGGAGCTGGATACACTTGACGGCTGACAGTTCAATGTGTGAACTAACTCCACTGGAGAGGATTGAATTTAAAGCGATCTGGGGGCATATGAAAGTCTGGATGTAGTGCTTGTTTTATGACAGCTCACTCACGTATAAAGTCATTGGGTGGAGATGCAGTCAGTGATGGACATGCACATGTGAATCAGCTCTAGGACTGATTTGGACAGCACTTTGCAATCATTGTTCTGTGATCTCATTGCACCTCTGTATATTACTGAATTCCTGATTTTTATACCAGGGGTGGGAGCAATTTGAAAAAGGCCAAGTGAATTTGATTTTGTATCTCTGTGACTCCAACAATGTGTGAATGTCCTGTATACCTGAAGGAGCGTCTCCACCCCCATCGTTCAGCCCGGACACTGAGATCCAGCACTGAGGGCCTTCTGGTGGTTCCCTCATTGCGAGAAGTGAGGTTACAGGGAACCAGACAGAGGGCCTTCTCGGTAGTGGCGCCTGCCCTGTGGAATGCCCTCCCACCAGATGTCAAGGAAATAAGCAGCTATCTTCTCTTTAAAAGACATCTGAAGGCAGCCCTGTTTAGGGAAGTTTTTAATATTTAATGCTGTATTGTTTTTAACACTTGATTGGAAGCCGCCCAGAGTGTCTGGGGAAACTCAGTCAGATGGGTGGGGTATAAATAGTAAATTATTATTATTATTATTATTATTATTATTATTATTATTAATGTGAGAAACAGCCATCATGGGTCAGGCAGAAGTTTCACATAACTTCTGCCGCCTTCTATGTATTGCTGTGCTTTTCAAATGGAAGTCACTATGATGTTGTCTACCTCTGTGTTCATCAATATTGGGCTCCCAAATATTGCCGGACCACAATTCCCATCATCCCTGATCTAAGATGAGCAGGAAAGATGGGAGATGTAGTCCAAGAGCGTCTGGGGAGGTTGAAGAAGACAATATAGACTATATGTTCAGGGCTGCTCTTTGCCTGTGTAAGTACTGCTGAGATTTTAATCAAGTTTGAAATGTGATGGTGAGCCAAGGCAGAATCCTTCACCCAGCTTGAGCTTCATGTTCTTCTGTTGTTATTTCTACAGCCAATTGCCTTCAGATATGGTTTGAAGGTGCATTGGGTTGCCACCTTGAGGAAGCTATGTAGATTTGAGGTCTGGACGCTTCTTGGACAGGAGACCACTTAGGAAGATAGGATAGGAAGCTGCCTAATACCAAGTCATGGTCCATCTAGCTCAGGACTGCCTACACTAACTGGCAGCAGCTCTCCAGGATTTTAAGCAGGGAACATTCCCAGCCCTCCCTGGATCTGCTATTGGGAACTGAACATGGGACCTTCTTCATGCGAAGCAGATGCTCTGCCATTGAGGTACAGATCTTTCCAAAACAGAATCCATCCAAACAAAGACTTGAACCACAATTTAAAAGTCTGATGCTCTTTCTATCAACTGAGCTATCAAGGCTTCCACTTGGGAATCCATGTATGTTACTTTGAGTTCCATGATGGAAGAAAGGTGGTATATAAATGTAATAAATAATAATAATAAATTATAAAATAATAATAAATTATAAAATATATTATTATTATTAATATTAATAATAATAATAATACCCCGCCCATCTGGCTGAGTTTCCCCAGCCACTCTGGGCGGCTCCCAATCAAGTGTTAAAAACAGTACAGCGTTAAGTATTAAAAACCTGACATCACATCGAACAGATCTTTTGGACTGCCACCTGTTCACACGTTCACCTGCAAGTCCCAACTGGTGCACACAGCTATGTGTGTGACCTGTCCAGAAACCCAGATTCTCTACTGGATTTAGGTCTCCCATATCCAAGTTCGCTTGTTTCCATTGGAGATGCCCAAGTTGCTGAGGACAAAAATAAGTATAGCTGACAGCGCCCCCCCTGAGGACATCCCCTCCACATCCCCAAGCCCAAACCCAACCTTCTCCAAGCTGGTGCTCACCACATGTTTCAGACTACAACTCTCATCATTGGTGACCATCTGCTGTGCTGGCTGGGGCTGTTGGGAGTTGGAGTCCAACAATATCTGGTGGTGGAAGAAAGTGTCCGACAGATCTCAGAAGAAGGAGTCATTCAGCACTCAAATCTTGGACAGCACCTGTAGACCTGCATTTCAGCAGGAATGGGGAACCTGTGGCCCTCCAGTTGGACTCCAAATCCCATCACCACTGACTATTGGTAGTGCTAGCCGGGGCTGATGGGAGTTGTAGTCTGAGACATTTGGAGGGCATCAGGTTGGGGAGGACTGCCTCAATCAATCTGTTTCCAATAGTGTGTGCAAGTGCTTTCTATTGAACCATGGAAGTTTTGCTATGAAGGAACTTCATTGGAGTAAATAGTAGGCATGGCACCCTCCTTCTGTTAATTCTCATGGAGGGGAGAATAACCTTTCAGTCTTCCTTCTGTGTTTTGAGACATTTGGGGTTACCTTCCCCTCTGTAGGCTCCAGCTTTCTATGGGTGCTTCTAGCACGGCCACTGAGAAATGCTTACCAACCACACCACCATCACCCACTCCCAAAGTAAATCTCTTTATTCATTTGGGAAGGGCTATAATTCAGTGATATTGGGACGCGGGTGGCGCTGTGGGTTAAACCACAGAGCCTAGGACTTGCTGATCAGAAGGTTGGTGGTTCGAATCCCCGCAACGGGGTGAGCTCCCGTTGCTCAGACCCAGCTCCTGCCAACCTAGCAGTTTGAAAGCACGTCAAAGTGCAAGTAGATAAATAGGTACCACTCCAGCGGGAAGGTAAATGGTGTTTCCGTGCGCTGCTCTGGTTCGCCAGAAGTGGCTTAGTCATGCTGGCCACATGACTGTACGCCAGCTCCCTCAGCCAATAAAGCGAGATGAGCGCCGCAACCTCAGAGTTGGTCACGACTGGACTTAATGGTCAGGGGTCCTTTACCTTTTTATAATTCAATGATGGAGCATCTGTTTTGTGTGCAAAAGCCCCGGGTTCAATCCGTGTCATTTTCAGATAGGACTGAGAGAAAGACTCTTGCCCGAAACCCTTGAGAGAGGCTGCCAGTCAGTGTAGATAATACTGAGCAAGATACATGAATGGGATAACATAGAATGGTATAAGGTAGATTCCTATGTTCCATCTAAGCTCCTAATTTTTCTTTGGAGACTGGCAGTACCACCCTCCATACCACCTTCTGATCCAAAAGGTCCCTTGGACATTCAGGCATCATACTTGTTCACACACACATCCAATGAACATACAATTCTTGTTTGCTTTTTCGGATTGAGGAACCATTCAGGTAAGCTTGAGCACCTTTGACTGACCACCAGTTGGTAAAATCAGAAACATAGGATTGTCTCCTTAAGCATCCAGATATGGAAGTTCCAGATCCATACCTATGATACACAGTGACACAGGTGTAGGTGAGGAGGAGGTTTCCCCAAGTTGGTACCCTCCAGCTCCATCATCCCTGACCATTGACCATGCTGGCTGGGTCTGATGTGATTTGGACTCCAGACCTTCTGCAAGGCACCAGCTTGCAAAAGTCTGATGTTTGAGACCCAGGAGGTAGAGTCCTGTTGAGATCAACCAGCCATGCCTACACTGCATTGGTATCTCAACATTGGTGACAACCAGCTGAATGTGTGAACATGACACCCCTGAAGAGCATTTCCTTCGAGACTCACACCACACCACAACTGTGGCCTACAACTCCCATGATCCTTAGCTAACAGGACCAGTGGTCAGGGATTATGGGAATTGTAGTCCAAAACATCTGAAAATTCTCCTGCTGAAGGTTGTGATGAGAACCACTGGCTTGAAGAGGGAGAGGGTTATTAAACAAACTTGAGGAGGAGGAGTGAGGTCTATAAGCATATACTCTATCAGAAGCATCTGATTGGCCATTATGAGAAGTAGGATGCTGGCAGATCAGTGAGGCAGAAGTCTATGGACCCACTCAGAAGAATGGGTAAGAACAGGCATAGGCAACCTTCAGTCCTCCAGATGTTTTGGACTACAATTCCCATAATCCCTGACCACTGGTCCTGTTAGCTAGGGATCATGGGAGTTGTAGGCCAAAACATCTGGAGGACTGAAGGTTGCCTATGCCTGGGTAAGAACTTCCCACTCTAGGAAAAAAATCATAGAATTGTAGAATTGGAAGGCATCATCTAGTACAACACTCTGCAATACAGGAACCTCAGCTATAGCATCCATGACAGATAGCCACCCAACCTCTGCTTAGAAACCTATGCCCTTTTAAAATGTGTCTCCTTCTTTTGGGGGGGGTGCTATTGGGTTGTTGTTTTATTTTGATTACATATATTGTGGTTTTTATGTTGATCTTTTCTGTGAACTACCCTGAGACCTCCAGGCATAGGGCGGCATATAAATTCTAACAACAACAACAACAAATAATAGAAGCCTCCAATGAAGGAGGAAGAGCCTGCTGGTTGCACAGTGGCCAACCAGAAACATGTTGGAAATTCGCAAGCAAGAGATTGCACAAGAGCAATCTCCCCTTTTGCAGCTTCCAGCAACTGATATTCACAGTGGTGTAGCGTGGGGGGTGCAGGGGGGCCGGCCGCACCGGGCGCAACATCTGGGGGTTAGGGTTAGGGAGCGCAAATCCACGGGTTAGGGGGCGCAAATCCACGGGTTGGGGGCGCAAATCCACGGGTTGGGGGCGCAAATTACTTGCCTTGCCCCAGGTGCTGACAACCCACCCTACGCCACTGGATATTCATAAGCATTTACTGCAGGGGTCAGCAACCTTTTTCAGCCATGGGTCAATCCACCATCCCTAAGACTGGGGGGGGGGGGCGGACTATATTTTGAAGAAAAAAATGAACGAATTCCTATGCCCCACAAATAACCCAGAGATGCATTTTAAATAAAAGGACACATTCTACTCATGTAAAAACACGCTGATTCCTGGACCGTCCGCTGGCTGGATTGAGAAAGCGATTGGGCCGCATACGGCCCCAGGGCCTTCGGTTGCCTAGCCCTGATTTACTGCCTCTAACCAGGGAGGGAGAATCATAGAATCAGAGAGTTGGAAGAGACCACAAGGGCCATCGAGTCCAACCCCCTGCCAAGCAGGAAACACCATCAGAGCACTCCTGACATATGGCTGTCAAGCCTCTGCTTAAAGACCTCCAAAGAAGGAGACAAAGCTACATCCTGGTTGGTACCCACTGATAGCCTTGTCCTCCATGAGTTTCTCCCATTCTCTTTGAAAGCCATCAAAGTTGGTGTTCAGCACTGCCTCCTGTGGGAGCTAGTTTCACAATTTAGCGTGGGGGAAATTATGTGATTTTAGATTGCTAGCTTCATAGTCTTACAGCTATCCATCTCCCAGCCTTCACCAACCTGGTGTGCTCTAAATGTTTTGGACTACAACTCCCATCAGCCCTAACCAGGTGGCTGAGGCTTATGGGAGTTGTAGTCCAAAACATCTAGAGCACACTGGGATGGTGAAGACTATTCCAGATGGCAATGGGTATATTGTTATTACTACACATGTATCCCACTGAAATTTCCTCCAAGAAGGTGACCTACATGGCTCTTCCCCTCTCCATTGTATCTTCACAACAACCCTGTGAGGTAAGTTAGGCTGAGAGACAGCAGCTGGCCCAGCGAGCTCCATGGCCAAGTGGGGATTTGAACCCTGGTCTCCCAAGTCTTAAGGGACGCAGGTGGCACTGTGGGTTAAACCACAAGCCTAGGGCTTGCCGATCAGAAGGTCGGCGGTTCGAATCCCGGCAACAGGGTGAGCTCCCGTTGCTCGGTCCCTGCTCCTGCCCAACCTAGCAGTTTGAAAGCACGTCAAAGTACAAGTAGATAAATAGGTACCACTCCGGCGGGAAGGTAAATGGCGTTTCCGTGCGCTGCTCTGGTTCGCCAGAAGCGGCTTAGTCATGCTGGCCACATGACCTGGAAGCTGTACGCTGGCTCCCTCGGTCAGTAAAGCGAGATGAGCGCCGCAACCCCAGAGTCGGCCACGACTGGACCTAATGGACAGGGGTCCCTTTACCTTTACCTCCCAAGTCCTAGCACAGCGCTCTAGCCACTACACTACGCTGTTCGCCTCACTTCTCAACCTGGCAAGTCAGTTTTGAAGCAGTTGTGGGAGTTATTGTCTTGCTCATTTCGGTCCCAAATCTCTCTCTCTCCCCCCCCCCCGCCAAAGGGTATCTCCTGACGAGACCACTGATCCCTGATCCGTTGGCTTGTCCACACAATACACTGGAGGCTGCAGCCTTCACGGGACGGGAGGCGAACGTGGGAACGCAGCAGCCCTTCCCCGCCTTTCGAGATCCCGAAGGCTCACGTCCAAGGGGCGATCATTTCCTCCAAAGCTGAGCCATTTGGCTGGGTTGGTTCCGCCGCCAAAAGCCTCCCCAGGCGCCGTCTGGGTCCCCGGCTCCCGCTGTCAAACAAACCCAGCGCGCGGCAGCTCCAGACGGCCACGACCTCGGGGCGAAATCCTCCCGCCTCGAGTCCTGACGATTTGGCCTTTCTTGTAGCGACAGGGGCCCCTCCTTCCACCGCGACCACATTGACGCCGAGGGCCGCCTCCTTCCTCCCTGTTCGCTCGACGCAGTTCGCTGCCCGCTTGCATCGCATGAAATATTTAAAAGTTTGCAGTGGTGAATAAAGAGATCATTAATATAAATTGAATCCAATGTTTCCAAGCAAAAGGGGAACGGAGTTGCCATCGCTGTATATAAATGACATCTATTCCAGGCACCCGAAAGAGCTGATGCCGGTACAGGCGCATTTTCAATTAAGTCGACGCATCCCCCAAATATCCTCTGAAAGGAAGGACAAACACGAGTCTCTTCCAGCTCTCTCTGGAGAGAGAGTGAGCTTAGGACCTTCCTTCTCGCATGCGGGGCGGAGGCTCTGCCCCTCGCCCAAGGCCCTTCTCATTGATAAAACCGGTCTGTGACCGGACAATATGTTCAGCAGCAGACACGCGATGTACGGCCGAGCGCACTCGAACGTGTGAACCGACCCTACTGGAAAGCTCTAGGTGCGAGGAAAGGTTCAGCAGCAATAAGCCTTTCGCACATGTAGGGGCAGAAGGTTGTGTGTTGCATTCATCAAGTGATGGTCATACACGTGTGAACTTGCCCCATGTTAAAGGGGAAAGACTGGGCAGAAACAGAAACCGGATACAATGCGGGGGTGGGTAAGCAGGGAAGTACTCAGGTCACAGTCTCTCTGTATGTGTCTGTGAATTTTGGGACTTATGCCGTGGGCCTGCTTTTGAACAAAGGCGAGTGTTCACACGTGCAAAACGTGTGGCAGGAAGCAGAATGTGTGAAAAGAAAACACCATTGCGTTTCAGATAATCCTGTTATGAAAGCCTTATCAGTGATGGCTCCCATTCACACGTGCAATTGACGCTCTTGCCCAGTAATGGATATGTACGTGTGAACCAGGCCTTCTTTCCCAAGTTTGCAGTTTCAGGAAAAGAAACCTCGCAGACAGCAAACTGATTATCAAATCACTCCAGATCAATGACCTCCGGCTCTCCAATTAAAGAGAAGGCGATTCCTAAACGAGGAGACCTGTTGAAGACCATGGGATTACAATTGAGGTGGGAACTATCAGTGGTTTTCTTTGACCCGCCGAGAACACTTCCGACAAGAAAACGGGGCAAGCTCTTTGGGGTTGACTCTTCGTCTTCTTTCTTGCAAAGGCCTATTACGCACGGGGGGGGGGGGGAGGCAGCCGCGCTGGGAGAAACGCGAGATCCTTCAGTGAGGTGGAGAAAGAAAAATATTATGCTGTCAGGTTCGTTTGCCTTGAGACAGTTTTACAGCCTCTCTCGCCTTGCTGCTTCCCCAAAGTGGCGACTGTAGCCAAGAAACATCCCATAAAAACTCAACCAAAAAACCACGCTCCACAAATCCGAGAGTTTATGGGGCGTGAGACAGGAAACGACGCTGTTCCAAGTCTGCCTAACCGGAAGAGAAGGTCAGAGGGCTAAGGGAGGAGAAAGGGGGGCAGCGAGGCTGAAACTTACAAGTTACCTGCTAATTTCAGAACACACAGCCTCCTCTTTTGGGAAGGAACCGTAGCCCAGTGGGAAAACACCTGCTTCGCATTCAGAAGGTTCCAGGTTCAATCCAGGGTCTAGATAGACCAATAGCCAGTATAAGGCAGCTTCACATCTGTTCCCTATCGTCTCTCTCCGTTCCTCCACGTGTGGGATTTTAAAGGATTTCTGACGAGCTAGAAGCTCCTTTGGCTTCTTACTTCCGAGTAAACGCGCGTTAGGATCGGGCTGCGCACGGCCGTGGTCCTAAAACACACACACAGCCGAATCCCCAGGCATCCTTTGGAAGGGAAGTGGGGGAAACCCCGCTGAGTTGAATGTCTGGCTGCCCTGGGGGGTCTCCGTGAACGCAGTGCCTGCCAGTTGCCTCGGAGTAAACGTACCTAGGATCCGAACCCGCATTCCAGGGTCCTGCTGCTACCTTAGACATCTAGGGCTTTCTGCTGATGGCTGCAGAAACCCACTGACCCACTCCGTCACCTGTGACAAGGGAGGGACCCTATGGGCACGTGTGGGTGGCCCCTAATATGTCAAACCCCACCTGGAGTACCGTGTCCAAAAGGGTCTTTCTATCAAGATGATCAAGGGTCTGGAAACCAAGCCTTATGAGGAGCGGTTGAGGGAGTTGAGTGTGTCCAGCCTGCTGAGAGCTTATATGATGCTGTTGTTGTTGTTTAGTCGTTTAGTCGTGTCCGCCTCTTCGTGACCCCCTGGACCAGAGCACGCCAGACACTCCTGTCTTCCACTACCTCCCACAGTTTGGTCAAACTCATGCTGGTAGCTTCAAGAACACTGCCCAACTATCTCGTCCTCTGTCATCCCCTTCTCCTTGTGCCCTCCATCTTTCCCAACATCAGGGTCTTTTCCAGGGACTCTCAAGAGTCCAGTCCATGGGACTCTCAAGAGCACCATAATTCAAAAGCATCCATTCTTCGGCAATCAGCCTTCTTTATGGTCCAGCTCTCACTTCCATACATCACTACTGGGGAAACCATAGCTTTAACTATACGGACCTTTGTTGGCAAGGTGATGTCTCTGCTTTTTAAGATGCTGTCTAGGTTTGTCATTGCTTATATGATAGCCATCTTCAAATATCTGAAAGGCTTTCAGACGAAGCAAGCTTGTTTTCTGCTTCTCCAGAGCCCAGGACCCGAACCAATGGATTCCAGTAGCAAGAAAGGAGGTTCCTACTAAACATTAAGAACTTTCTGAGGGTGGAGGACTCTCCTTCGCTGAAGGTTTTTAAACAGAAGTTGGGTGACCATCTGTCAGAGATTCTTTTGCTGCGATGCCGGCATTGCCGGGGCTTGGATTAGATGACCCTCCCAGCTCTACGATTTCATGACTCTAAGTTGCACCAGCAAAAATTTTACTCGCAAGTAAGCCACACACACCCTACGCTTTTCCTGATCAACGGTCCTGGTTTACTGCCTGATGAGTAGGCATAGGGACAGAGTGCGATCCTATCCTACTCAGAAATGAAAACCCATCGGATTCGATTCCTCCCAGGATCTAGGCCCCCAGCGTTACTTCTGAATAAACATACCCAGGTTTGAGCTGCGTGAAAAGCTGGAGGATGCTGTTGAAGACTCGCTTCATATGGATTAGTTCTCCCTGCGGTTGTTACAGCCTGGCAATCAGATTGGTTTAAAAAAAAAACAAAAAACCACGCAGAAGGAAAGTCTCCCGTCTTTTTCCCCACCCGTTCCCCTTCAATCAGGGATGGCTTTGGATTTCCATATGCCGTGTGGGGACTCCCGGTGTGTGAGGTCGCCTCTTTAAAACGGAGCAGCTTCCAGAGAAGGCCGAGCTCTGATTGCCGCAGGAAAAACCCGAACAGTCCTGTGACGCCTGGAGGAGGATATTTATGACGGCCTGGGCTGTCGTGGGCCAGAGTCAACTCCTTCAGATGCATAAGGAGGGATCGTAAATTGGCAGGCAGACAAGACTCCTGGGGTTGGAGATGAGATGCAAAAGGCAAAAGTGCAGCATTGGACAATTCGGTTAAAGCTAGAATGAAAAGGGAGCAGCTTCCAGGGCTCGGGGCTTGCCGGCGCGCATCTCAAGAACCACAGAGCTGTAGTGTTGGGAGGGACACCCCAGGATCATCTAGCCCAACCCTCTTAGCTTCTTGCCTCTGGTTGCAATGCCAAGGGACCCAAAGGGCCGCCTAGACAATGCAGGGATAGGGGGGAGCGGGGGATACGGTGGCGAACTGGAACCAGTGGCCACGTGTGAACAGAGTCTGGTCTAGGGTGCGTTCGGCGCAAAGAAGCTTAGCTTGCCCCTCACTTCATGCACTGAAGGGACCGTGGTTACTTTGTTGATCTCTATCAGATAAAAACACCTTCCGGATTAAACAGGCCTCTTCTTCAGGCGGAGTTCTCTGTGCCTTTTCAAAGCTTGCAGCCTGCTGGCTAATATAAAACTCGAGATATCCGAGGTCATTTAGGCCTGCTCTCTGAGACACCAGGCGGCCCTCCTGTGGAACCAGGTTTGGCTTCCTCACATGCCCCTTATTTCAATGTACTGGTGCTGGTGTGAATTTGCAGTCTGAGGTGAGGGCGGGGGTTTTGCACCTTCGTCATTTCTCCTCCGTTTAGCTTGCTCCCCTTCCTTCCCACCCACTCCGAAATATGGCCTTGGATGCCTTGGAAGAAAGGCGGTGTGGAAACGAAAGGAAATAAAACGAAATGAATGAATGAATGAATTCATTTCATCTCGTTTCTATACCGCCTTTCTGCCCAGGCATCCAAGGCGGTTTAATTTTTTTAAAAAGTGCTACGACAAATCGTATCTCATGTATAGCATGCTATTTAATAAGTATAAATAAGAATAATTCGGATGTAGGAGTTCTACGCTCCACGCACCCCCACCCCCAAACAAATCCGGATGTTCCCTGATCTTGATCTCTTACACACCTGGTGAGATGGTTGGCTTTGATCACCGCAAATGCTTCTTCCTTGCCCTTTTGTCCGCGCCAGGATTTTATTACTGTCTCTCTCCCCTCCTCCTCCTCCTCCTCTTCCTTAAAAAAATAAAAATCTCCCTTTACTATCGCTGGACTCGAGGCAGCTCCTTTGTATGCCGGCTGAATTGGCCAGCTGCTTTGCCGAGAGAGCGAGAGAGGCGCTGAGATCGTGCTACGGATACAGAGCGCCGAGAATTAACGGGGGCCGGGGGGGGGAGCGGAGAGCGATTTCTTGCTGGAGCTTTGAGGGGGCTGCAAAGCCAGAAAGGTGAACCTGGAAAACCAGCGCTTTCCCCCTCGACCTAAACGAGGGAGGGGGGCATGTTTCAGAGGAGGTGGGGGCGAAAAATATATATATGGGGAGGGGAGCCGGATCCAGTTTCCCCCCAGCTTCGCGGTCTCTTCTGATGAGCGTTTACACGGAAGTAAGTTCTACTGAATTCAACGGGGCTTACTTAGTGGCGGCACCAGTTAATAATAATAATAATAATAATAATAATAATAATAATAATAATAATAGAGGGCAAAGAAGGGAGAAAGTATATTTCTAGCTAGGCGAACTGTGCCTCATGTGTTAAGATCCCTGAAAGAAAATAACAGGATTTGTCTATGACAGGAGTTCAGCAATGGAGGGGGGGGGAGTGAAGGAGCGAGCTCTTTGCTGTGGGGGCGCTTCGCCCCCCCCCCCGCCCGTTCTCCGGCGCCGCCTATGGGCTCCGTGAAGATAAAGGGAACGGAGCATTTAGTATTGCGGCTGGACGGCTCCAGCTTTAGCCGTCTCTGCTCAGAAGGAAGGCCCCGCCGAGACGGCTGGTCCCCTCGAGGCTTCCTCGCGAAGCAACGTGCTCAGGATCGAGGCTATCCCGGGACAAGCGCCTCCGCTGAAGCGGAGGAGCGGCGCCGGTGGGAGGGCTTCTAACTCCAGAGATCCAAAGACCAGGCGATGGGCGCGGCGTAGAAACCGACCCGACCGTCGGTTAAATCGGCACCGGCTCTCGACCTCCGGCGCCCTCTTCTTGCTTTCATTCCCTCTTAGATTTGGGGGTCCAGACACCCGTCTTTCCCTCCCGCTGGCCGGTCGCCTATGCCCGCGAGGGGGCGGCCAGGCGGCGCTGGAGAGCCAGCCGCGGAGGATCGACGGGCGCGGAGAGGAGAGCGCTTAAGGCGCGGCGGCTGCTGCTGCAGTCCAGGAGAACAGAGGAACGGTCGCTCGACTCACTTGGGCTGGCTGCCTTCGCACAGGGAGAGACAGGTAAGGGAGCAGGAGACCCTGCGGCCAGCGGCCACCCACCCTCCCCGTCTCTCCTGCCCAGTCCGGCCACCGACCTAGAAACTTTGTGAGAGATCGAAAGAGGAAAGTGGGGGCGGCGGCGGTTTGGAACTATATAGCCAGGCTCCTATACAGCCCCCCTCACCTCGTGCTCTGGTTTTGGATCCCAACTCCCAAACCCCCCTCCCCCAGCAAGCGAATCCAATGGTCAGCCACGGTGGGAGTTCTAGCGCCCGCATGGTCTCCTGCTCAGAATGTCCGACTGGGAGACCAGAGTTCGAATCCCGCCCCAGCCAGGAAGATCACTGGGTGACCATGTTGGGGGGGGGCAGCCGCTGCTTGTCCGCCTAGTCTACTTCCACAGGGTTCTTGTGATGATATAATGGGGGGGGGGGGGGACCAAGCACGCCACCTTGAAGGGGAAAGAAAACCATGCGTTACATATTTTTTTAAAAAAATGCATAAAATAATGTAAGAATCGTGGCTGAAATCATTTTAACTGTAAGAAGCTTCTACTCTGAAGCAGCTTAGCCTTCTGGATGTTTTGATCCCCCAATTCTCATCCGTTCTAGCCAGCCTGGCAATTGAGCCAGGATGGTGTAGTGGTTAGAGGGCCAGATTAGGACCTGGAAAACCTGGGTTCGAATCCTCTCCCATCCAGCCTAACAGCCTAACCTACCTCACAAGGTTGTTGTGGGAGTTAAATGAGGGGGGGGGAGAACCATGTATGCTGTCTTGAGCTCCTGGGGCTGTAAATGTGATAGATAGATAGATAGATAGATAGATAGATAGATAGATAGAAAGAAGTCCAAAACATTTGGAGGGGAAAGGGGGCATAAGGTCAGAGATGGCTGCTGGCCCAAAAGGACATTGGATGAATAAATGCTGGACAATTTTTAAATTTATTTTGCCTTGTTGTCAGTCATTTAACTTTCCTCTCCTTGGCCAGAACCTTGGGAGGTGTAGGAAGTGGGAAGAGGATTTATTGCATTGTTTACTCCGAAGCAAGTGCCGCTGTATTGAAGGGAGCTTACTCCCGAGTAAATGTTAGAAAGGAGGAATGCACCATGATGCAAGCTGGGCTTTAGCACAATCCCTTGTCCTGTAGAGCTGAATCTTGGAGTTGGCATTTATGAAGGTTAGAAATTCAGAGACTCAGTCCAGGCTCTGGGGTGCAAGGAGGTTCCCGTGACTCTGATCAAGCAGGGGTGGCCATCAACATGGATGGCATTAAAAAAGGATTGGACAAATTCACAGAGGAGAAGGCTAAATGGCTACCAGCCATGATGTCTCTGCCCTGCTTGTACTGTCAGAGGCAGAGATGTTTCTGAAGACCAGTTGCTGGAAGCCATGGAGTGAGAGAGTGCTCTTGTAGTTTGGGTCTTACTTGCGGATTTTCCACAGGCATCTGGTTGGCCATTGTGAGAACAGAATGCTGCACTAAATGAGCCATTGACTTGATCCTAAAATCACCTCCTATGTTCTTATGGCCTTCAGTCCACACTGGAGTGATCCCTGCCTCTGGCGATAGGAGCAGAAAGGGCCACAACTCTATCGTACAGCATCTGCCTTGCATGCAGAAGGTCTCAGGTTCAATATCTAGGGAGGGACTTCATTCTGAAACCCTGGAGAGCTGCTGCCAGTCAGTGTAGACAGTTCTGGGCTAGATGGGCCAATGGGTCTGACTCAGAACAAGACAGATTCCTATTTGCCTATGAGAGAGCAGATATAGCCATGTCTGTCTTAGGATTTAAATGCAGCAGGCACAGCCAATGTGGAACCTTCCATATTTTTGGGGACTACAGCTCCCTTAACTTCAGACCACTGACCATGTTGGCTGGCATCTTTCTGGACACCGAACTGGCTATCCCTGAAATATGTGATAGCTTAGTCCACACACAGTTGGGTCATTGGTCTGAGCAAATATTCCTGCATTGCAGGGGGTTGGTGTAGATGTCCCTTGTGGTCCCTTCCATTTCTACAATTCTATGCACAAGGGTCTAAAGCTGGCGATGGAGAATTTGTGGCCCTCCAGATGTTGTTGAACTACTTGAACTCCCCATCAGACCCAGCCATCATGGCCAAGGTCAAGGTTGATGGGAGATGTGGTCCAGCATCATCTTGAGGGCCACAGGTTCCTCATCCCTGATCTAAGTCAATCCCCCCCCCCAGTTGGAAGCAAGGAACGCCAGGTGAGAATGTCCCCAACAGGTGGCTGTTCAGGTAGAGCCAAATGTCCAAGTTTAAATCCCCACTGGCTTTCCAGGTAGGGCTAGGAATGTTCCCTGCTCGAAATCCTGGACAGCCGCTGCCAGTCAGAGTAGACATTACTGAACTAGATGGACCAATGGTCTGGTTCAGCAGAAGGCTGCTTCCTCTATTCCTGTGTCCCCATGTGCTAATAACAGCCAGCCTGGATCATGGATGCCTTGTCAGATAAACGTGAGTGCCAATCCCAAAGGCTTCACCAAAGAGGAGATACACACAGTTGCTTTCTTAAGAAGAGATGGGGACCATTATTTTTTTAAAAAAAGGGTGTTGGATATGTTCTGATGACCATTCCCACCTGCCTCCCAACCTAAGGCGCAGCTGGAGCTGGATAACTCAGAGTTACAGATAATGGAGATTTTTCGGAGTTGAGTATCTGCTCTGGGTCCATAACGATCTCGCATCGACGTCACTCCAACGCTGAGACCTTTGAGACAGGCAGGGTTTGGGGTCAAGCTCCTAAAATAGCGACGAGGACACATCAAAGATAAGGGAAAGGGCAGCCAAGTTGAATTTTTCAGTAAGGCTTTAAAAAAATAAAAAAGAATTTCTTGATCTATCTTCCCTGAAGTTATACTCTGCTCAGCTTAGATTTTTTTGAAGTTAGTCCTCTTTGGGAGTGAGGAGTGCATGTGTTACTATAAACCCAGGGGGCAGAAGGAGATGTACACATGTGTTGGGTGTGTAGGGGCCTTCACAGGTTACATTCAATGAGGATGCAAAGTGTGTGTGTGTGTGTGTGTGTGTGTGTGTGTGTGTGTGTGTGTGTGTACACTACACAAACAAACAAGCGTTTGCTCTTTCACTGCAACTGTAAAACCTCCAGGTCACGGGGAGGCGGAGGCAAATAGGTACGGGGCATAAACTGAGATGTGTCAGAGGGACGCTGGAAGGAGGTGCAGATGGGGAAATGTTTTTTTTTGGGGGGGTGGGGGAGAATGACACTACCTCTCACCTTGGCTAAAGGAGAGGTGGAGTATGAGAAGACTGGCGGTGGGCAAGGCGCTCTTCACAAGCTCAGGAGCAAGGGAGCCAGCCTTGACTGGGGGCCCGGGGGAGGTGAGTCCCGGCGTCCGGGCGTAGTTGGCTCAAAGGAAACGATCTCTTTATCGGTTGGAGTGGGGTCGGGAGGTGGCAAGGAGGCCAGAAAACCTTGCCTTAAAGAGTGTGTGTGTGTTCTGTTCGCTTTTAGTTGGGTCCCCTGTTTGGCGTCTCCAAATGGGCCAAGAGGCGATCTTTGTCTTTAAAACATCGGGGAGGGGGCCCCCCTGCTCTTCTGCCCCCCTTCCTCGCCAAACAGACCTCCCTCCCCCGCTCGCCCCCGTTCTTTGCTCTTAAATGTGAAATGTCATTAGCCCGCTAAATCGAAGAACGCAGCGTGAAGCTGCCCACGGCATTGATCTGGGCTCGCAGCGGACTGCATCTTCATTAAACTCCAGGGGGCGCGGAGGATAGAAAGGCGCGCGCGCGCGGCGGGGGGGGTAGTCTTCCTACCCCCCCCCTTAGCACACACTCCAGCCCCTGGGCTGCAAGCTGGTGGTCGGGAGGGGTGGGAGCCTGGAAGGGAGAGACGCGTATTAGTCTTGTTGTAAAAGAGCTACCAGCGCAGGACGGCTCCTCTCTGGCAGGGTTGGCGCGTTTACACGACTCGGGGTTGATTCGAATCCATTGGTCCTGGGCAGCCGGCCGGTCAGGTCGCTTTGGATTTCGTGGGTCGCACCTACGCCATACATTTAAAGGAGCCTGGCTTCCCCTAAAAGAACCTTGGGAACTGTAGTTCACCTCTAAGAGGACTACGGTTCCGAGGACAAACTACAGTTCTCAAAATTCTTGGGGAGTGGGGAGGAATGTGGTTTAAATGTATAGTCTCTGATGTCTCCGATGTGTTTGCACACACTCAGTGGGACCTGGGGCTTCTGCCCCCTAAGTCCTGGTTGCACAGCTGGAATTGGAAAGTGGAGAAAAGTATTGCCCCAGAAGACTGTGTCATCCAAAGATTGACTCTATCAAACCCCTTAATCTGGATTTCGTAGCTCCCCCTGAACATTCCCGAGAGCTATCTTCCCCTCCTCACTGTCAGAATGGTTTATGGTTAGTCAGTAAAAACATGTGGACCCCCTTTTCTCTCAGTCCCCCCCCCTTTCAATGCCTGCTTGTTTATTTAAATAAAACAAGAAATCTTAAAGGAACAGCATGACGAGGGTGCTGGGCTGCAAAAAGGGAAAACAGCAGCGAGGAAATCTATTACCAGTCGTCAAAATAAATATTCAAGGCTGTGATGTTTTCTGCATGGAATAATTAAGCCCTTTCCGAAGATTGTAGGTGGGACTGGTGTGTGTATGTGTGTGAATGCTCAAAGGTTTAATAAGGTCAGCAGACCAGGCAGAGTAAGTTAACACTTCTGCAATATTCTTATGCAGGCAGCATAATATTGATTGCATATTTCAATCATTTCTCCAAGGAGATCAAGGTGGAGTAGATGGTTTTCCTTCTCCTCATCTAATCCCACAACAGTCCTGTGAGGCAGGTTAGGCTGAAAGGCAGTGACCGACCCAAGGTTACCCAGTGAGCTTGGTGGTGGTGGTGGGAACAGTGGCGTAGCGTGGGTTGTCAGCACCCGGGGCAAGGCAAGTAATTTGCACCCCCTAACCCGTGGATTTGCGCCCCCTAACCCCCAGATGTTGCGCCCGGTGCGGCCGCCCCCCCTGCACCCCCCACGCTACGCCACTGGGTGGGAATTTGAACCCTGGTCTCCCAGGTCCCAGTCCGACACTCTAACCACTACACCACACTGTCTCTCTTAGGGAAACACAAGGCCCCGTCCACACCTCAGCTGAATGTGGATGGTGAACAGTCACTTCTGGGTTTGCGACGTTCAGGAGCCAAAACATTCGGGAACTAAGCTGTTTAAATTCTATCAATGTTTAATATAAAAAAATGAACCTCCCTGTTTTTAGTGGTTCTTATTTTTATCTGCAAACCTGCTTGAGTCCTGTCAGGGGGGGAAGACAGGGTTATATATAAATACAGTTTTCCTATTACTACAACTACTACTATTAAGAATTCTCCACCATTTTTTTATTTAAAAGAAGTTCTGGGTTTTGTTCAAAGCAGCTTTTTGCCATTGGAGGGTGTCTTCAAGTCTCTTCTGTATCTCAATGCAGCCCCCATTTTGCAATCCCTGGCACGAAGCTGTCCATGTTTGACCACGTCTTTGGGCCTTTGAGCCACAGTCACCTTACAGTGCGGAGGGTTAGCCTTTGCCAATCTTTCACATGTTCCCTGCCGCTGTGTAGCAATATCTATAAAAAAACTACCTGAGAGATGTCTTGAGAATAGAACCCCATCAATTGACGTTCTTCCGTCCTCCAGTTAAAAAAATGAGTAGATTTGGGATTTGCACATCAGACTTTGAATGTTGAACTCTGGTGATTTTGAAATCTGGTGAATTTTAATTGAACCCACAAGCTGAGTGACTGAATTTGAGAAGAACAAGGGGGAAGGCTCCGTTTTGAACTTCTGCAAATTTCAATTCAGCTTGGCCACCAAAGGACCTCTAAGAGTTGCTATCAGGAACAGATTCTTGATTATAGGGTCCGATTTTCATGCCTCTGGTCTCCATTTCTACTTGATATTTTAACGGTGTAATCCTGTGCATGGGTTTGCTCTGGAGTAAGCACGGCTGTGTTCAGTGGAGTTTACTCAGTAGAAAGTGTGCAGTAGAAAAGGGCTCTGAGGATGCCATATTAATTCTTGGCTTCAGGTTTCGCTCTCCCCCCAATTTTTAAAAAGGCCAACTGCATTTAGTCCCCAGTAATCTAGTTAGAAAGAGAATTGTCCAGGTTCTTGGTCCCAAGTTCGGCCTATTCCTATTTATATATAACTCATCCATTTTAAAAAAACACACAACAGAACGCCAAAGCACAAGAAGTCCAAAATATAACTTGGTTTTAGCAAGCCACTGGGGAAAGGATGGTTTGCTAATGCTCCTCTTTTCCATTCCTTATATTTATTAAATGTATACAGCCACTCATCAGTAAATATTCCCTGGGCAGCTGACAAATGAAACAGTGTTTTAAAATAATTTAAATAAAACACAAACATGCACGCACTAAAAGTCAGGAGGGAAAGTTTGCTGCAAGAGGCAGCATTAGAGGAAGCAGAAAACAGCCAAGATTTGAAATACATTTCCAGCTGCTCAGTGTGTTGGCCTTAATTTAGCAATACAGTGGTACCTCGGGTTACAGACGCTTCAGATTACAGACTCCGCTAACCCAGAAATAGTATCTCGGGTTAAGAACTTTGCTTCAGGATGAGAACAGAAATCGCGTGGTGGTAGTGCGGCGGCAGCGGGAGGCCCCATTAGCTAAAGTGGTGCTTCGGGTTAAGAACAGTTTCAGGTTAAGAACGGACCTCCAGAACAAATTACCGTATTTTTTGCACCATAACACTCACTTTTTTCCTCCTAAAAAGTAAGGGGAAATGTCTGTGCGTGTTATGGAGGGAATGCCTACGGGTGGCATGCCTACAGATTTTCCTCCTCTAAAAACTACGTGCGTGTTATGGTCGGGTGTGTGGTATAGAGCGAAAAATACGGTAAGTTCTTAACCCGAGGTACCATTGTAGTTTACCCTTTGTATGCAGAGGCAGTGGCGTAGCGTGGGGGGTGCAGGGGGGACTGGCTGCACCGGGCGCAACATCTGGGGGTTAGGGGGTGCAAATCCACGGGTTAGGGGGCGCAAATTACTTGCTTTGCCCCGGGTGCTGACAAACCACGCTACGCCACTGTGCAGAGGATACCAACTTCAATCCCTTCCATCTCCAGTCTGTTTCTTTATTGTTAAAGGGACTGAGCATATAAAAGCTGCAGAAGACCTGGGAACACCTTTAATAACAGGCTTACAATATAGGAGGTGATGTTGTTTACATCACCTGCTTTAAAAGCCCGGAAAATCCTGTGTCCAGACCTGCCTCTGACTCACAACCACCAACATGGGACCCATGTTTACATTCCCCCCTTTGGATTTTTACTGAATAATGCTAGCAATTCCCATTACTAATCCCAAAATGGCAATTCACAGAGAGGTATACCTTAGCATTACTAGCAAATGGAAAGCAGTGATTTTTAAACACTTGATCTTCGCCGAAAGGCTAAGAAGTGATTGAAAACCAGCGATTTTGCATTCTGGAAAGCCATAGAAACAGACTGGAAAGCGAACAGGGTGCCCCTACTCTATACAGTGGTACGTCGGATTACAGACGCTTTAGGTTACAGACTCCGCTAACCCAGAAATAGTACCTCGGGTTAAGAACTTTGCTTCAGGATGAGAACAGAAATTGCACAGTGGCGGTGTGGTGGCAGCGGGAGGCCCCATTAGCTAAAGTCGTGCTTCAGGTTAAGAACAGTTTCAGGCTAAGAACGAATTAAGTTCTTAACCCGAGGTACCACTGTAGAACATGGGTAGGGAAACTAAGGCCCAGGGACCGGATCCGGCCCAATCACTTTCTAAATCTGGTCCGTGGACGGTCCGGGAATCAGCGTGTTTTTACATGACTAGAATGTGTGCTTTGATTTAAAATGCATCTCTGGGTTATTTGTGGGGCATAGGAATTTGTTCATCCCCACCCCTAAAAATATAGTCCAGCCCCCCCATAAGGCCTGAGGGACAGTGGACCAGCCCCCTGCTGAAAAAGTTTGCTGACGCCTGCTATAGAGAGCTCTCTATACACACAGCTGCCCTTCATCTATTGTTCTCCATCCTAGAATGGCATGGCATGCAGCCAGGTGGGAAAGGGCCCACCCACTTGTTTCTATGACAACCTTCTTGGGAATGTAAATTTGTTGTTGTTTAGTTGTGTCCAACCGACTCTTTGTGACCCCATGGACCAGAGCACGCCAGGCACTCCTGTCTTCCACTGCCTCCCGCAGTTTGATCAAACTCATGCTAGTAGCTTCAAGAACACCATCCAACCATCTCGTCCTCTGTCGTTCCCTTCTCCTTGTGCCCTCCGTCTTTCCCAACATCAGGGTCTTTTCCAGGGAGTCTTCTCTTCTCATGAGGTGGCCAAAGTATTGGAGCCTCAGCTTCAAGATCTGTCCTTCCAGTGAGCACTCAGGGCTGATTTCCTTCAGAATGGATAGGTTTGATCTTCTTGCAGTCCATGGGACTCTCACTTCCATACATAAATGGTGGAACAGCCAAAACCATTCCCTTAACAAAGGAATCGGTTTGGCTGCTTTATCACATTTCTTCTGCTAAATTCTAGCAGGCCTGGAGGGGACCCAGGATATCATCCAGACTGACCCGCCAAAAAACTCACAATTTTAAAAATACATTTTAGTGCACATTTCCCCGTTAGATGCATTTTTGCCTAAGTAGTATACGATTGCAAGCCATTTCCCCAAATATAATGCATTTATGTGTGTGTGTGTGCACATTTCCCACTAACACTCATACATTTTGGCATGCAATTTTTGGCAGGGGAGCTCAGAGCATCACAGAATTTGGGGAAGAGCAATTTTTTGAAGTGCTGCTGCATTTCAGGTTATGCATCAGTTTGAGAAGTGTGCATTAGGGATTCACATTCAAATATGAACCAAGAAGATTTCTTCCCCATCCTTCATAGGATGGGGTTAATTAAAGGACAGACGGCAACTTTTCACTCCTGAGGTCTGCTATTACCAGAAGCTATGGCAAGTCACTTCTCCCTCCCCAGTCCAAGGAAGGCCACATTGACACTTACTCTTGTAGCACTATGATTCCACTATAAACAGTCATGGCTTCTCCCAAATAATTCTGTTATTTTCCAAACCCTCCCTTCAGATGTCAAGGAGATAAAGAACCACACTGTAACTTTTAGAAGACATCTGAAGGCAACCCCATATCGGGAAGTTGTTAATGTTTGATATTTTACTATGTTTTATATATGCTGTATTGGTGGTGCGGTGGGTTAAACCACAGAGCCTAGGGCTTGCTGATCGGAACGTCTGTGGTTCGAATCCCCGCATCAGGGTGAGCTCCCGTTGGTCGGTCCCAGCTCCTGCCCACCTAGCAGTTCGAAAGCATGTCAAAGTGCAAGTAGATAAATAGGTCTGGCGGGAAGGTAAACGGCATTTCCGTGCGCTGCTCTGGTTCGCCAAAAGCGGCTTAGTCATGCTGGCCACATGACCCGGAAGCTATACGCCGGCTCCCTCGGCCAATAAAGCGAGATGAGCGCCACAACCCCAGAGTCGGCCATGACTGGACCTAATGGTCCGGGGTCCCTTTACCTTTACCTATATATGCTGTAAACTGCCCAGAGTGACTGGGGAAACCCAGCCAGATGGGCGGGGAATAATAATAATAATAATAATAATAATAATAATAATAATAATAATAATAATAATAATAGGTGCTGAGAGTTTTAGGGGACCCCTATTCCCCTCACAGAGCTACAATTCCTAGAGTTCCCAGCGAAGAGGGATTGATTGCTAAACTACTCTGGAAATTGTAGTTCTGGGATGGGTCTAGGGCAGGGGTCTGCAACCTTTAAGACAAAAAGAGCCACTTGGCCCCGCTTCTGAAGAAAAACAACAACTGAGAGCCGCAAAATCATTGCGACATTTAAAACAAATATAACATGCCTTTATCCGTGGCTGGCCTACCGGGGGTCCAAAACAGGGACGTCATCTTCCTCCTCGCAGTTGTAGATCTGCATGCATGCCGCTGCCCTCCGATCTGACAGCGGGTGGGAAGGTGATGTCGGGACGGTGCGTGACTGATGCACGCACCGCCCCCATGCGACGTCACAGCCAGTACAGCGCCCGCCACAGTGGGGAGTGTCGGGGCACACAAATCACCTCCTCCCCTCGCTAGTATCCGCCCCGGAGCCGCGGCAAAGGTGTAAAAGAGCCACATGCGGCTCCGGAGCCGCGGGTTGCAGACCCCTGGTCTAGGGCATCTCCTAACAATTCTCTCAGCACTCTTAACAAACTACGGCTCCCAGGCTTCTCTGAGGGAAGTCGTGATGGTTTGAAGTGGTACCACAGTGCTTTCTATGTATGGTGTGATTGTGGCCAAAGTCTCTCTTTGAATTGAACTGAACTGAACCTCTCCCTTTGCAACTCAGAGGCAGGACTGAATTAAGGGTTGGATTTATTTCTCTCTTCTTAATTCCCGCCCCCCTCCCTTTACTTTATGCCTTTGAGACTCTTCCAGATTAGACTGTGGATTTGGCTGGTTTCAAGGAGATGGGGGAGGGAGAAGTGCGGAGGAAAAACCTTGAAATACAAGGCAGGGAGCCCTGGAGAGGATGGAGATCAGGCCTCAGATAAGGGTTTGTTCTCCCATGTCTGGTTAGAGAAATCCTGTTTGATCATTAGGAGGAACAAGATCTGAGGCCTCCCCTGAAGGAAAGATTAACTCAGAAAGGTCAGGTTTAGGGAGTTGTTCTCTGTGTGAACACACGGGAGGAGGGGAGTTGTTTGTACAAATTATTTATTTTGGACTCTGGAAAGGAGCTTTGACGTGAATCACGCTGGTAAGACAACGGACGCTGTAATCCTAGCCATACTTTCTGCAGGCTGCATCCCACCGAACATGGGAGGACTTGCTTTGGAGTAAACAGACATAGGATCAGGCTATAATCCTATGCACACCAGTGGTGCAGCGGTAAATTTCAAAGTGCCAGGAGCCCATCAGGACAGTTTCAGGACAGATAAAAGGAAGGACTCTAGTTAAGCTATGGAAGTTGCTCCATCAGGAGGCAGTGATGGCTATAAAGGAGAACTGGGGTGAGACAGAACAGACCCTCCAAGTGTCCCTATTTTCCAGGGAGACTTCCCAGATTTACAGAAGCTGTCCTGGTTTCTGATTTGATCCCGGAATGTCCCACTTTTCCTTAGGATGTCACTATTTTCATTGGAGAAATATTGGAGGGTATGGGAGAGTGCCCTTGCTTGAATTGATTTTAGAATGAATTGATTTTAGAATGAATTGATTTTAGAATGTATTTCAGTTAATTGATTGTGATTGATGTAAATTGTGTTAGCTGCTCTGAGCCCGGCTTCGGCTGGGGAGGGTGGGATATAAATAAATTATTATTATTATTATTATTATTATTATTATTATTATTATTATTAGCTTCCTATAAGTATCTGGCTGGCCACTGTGAGTACAGGGCACTGCACTAGATGGGCCACGGGCCTGATCCAACAGGCTTTACTTATGTTCTTATCACGTTGGCCCCCATAGCTATGCCCCCAAGGGAAGTCCAAAAATGCAACATCGTCTCAATCCAATACATATCCATCCCTCCATCCATCCATCATTTCTCCCCTTTCCCTCCAACAGTAGCAGTACATAGCATAACACCCAACACACACACACACACACACACACACAAAATCATTGAAAAAGATCACTCTTCCCAAACCTGGTACTCTCTTAACGTTCTGGATTACAACTTGCACATGATGCCATCCGAAATGTACGGAGGGCAGCAGGTTGGATTGTAAAATAAATTCAGCTTGTAAATGGGCTTTGAACTCTAACGTAAGATTTCCAGCCGGCTGACATGCAGACTTTAGCTTTTAATTAGAAATGCAAGAAAAATCTTCCAAGGAAGTGTTACCAATTAGTGCCTAGTACAAAAAAGGAAAAGGGGAAAAAAGACCAGCGTCTTATTTTCTTCCTTCTCTGGCTTGCTGCTGGCTTCCGTCTGTCTTGAGAGACAATGGAGTGTGCCGCTGGGGGGAAAGTGTGAGCGACACCACAGTCTCCTCCCCAGGGTGGAAGCCTGGGCAGTGTGTAGGGACAGTGGCATAGCGTGGGGGGTGCAGGGGGGGCGGCCACACCGGGCACAACATCTGGGGGTTAGGGTTAGGGGGCGGAAATCCACAGGTTAGGGGGCACAAATTACTTGCCTTGCCCCGGGTGCTGACAACCCACGCTACGCCACTCTGTAGGGAGGTCCTGGGCTTCCCAGGTGACAAAAACCCCCTCTTGGCCTCACTAATGGAATGATGTACGGTAAGTTTAGCCAAGCAGATCCCCCAACTTTTTCAGTGGCTCTGACCCCTCTGCTTTTTAACAGTAGCCTAATGCCTTTAAAATGGTGGGCAGATTCAGGGCCGGATTTAGGTTTGATGAGGCCCCCAGCTACTGAAGGTAATGGGGCCCTTTATATAATAATAATAATAATAAATAATAATAATAATAATAATAATAATAATAAAATTTTATTTATAGCCCGTCCTCCCCAGCCGAAGTGGCTAACAACAGTAAAAGTAACACAGTTTACATAAAATCACAATCAATTAATTGAAATACATTCTAAAATCAATTCAGAATCAAATTAATGGCAACCATTGGGCTAGAGTTCTATGAGGATTACAGAAGGAGGGGGTCAGACTGTGCCTCGGCCAAAGGCCTGGTGGAACAGCTCTGTCTTGCAGGCCATGCGGAAAGATGTCAAGTCCCACAGGGCCCTAGTCTCTTGTGTCCAGCTGTCTTATGTCCAGCTGTCCTTTGTCAACAACAAATTGTTGCTGTCTTTTGTGTTGAATATATGCTATATGGTAATTTATGGACCTAACGGGTATCTAAAGCCATTTGCACATAACAGGCGCCTACACAACACAAAACGCTGTTGCTGTATGTAGGTTTCATTTTATTTCTTTTTTATCTTATATTTTGGAAATGTACATCCTGTTTTTCCTTTCCTTTACATTTTTTGGGGGTTCCCAAGAGAGTGGGGCCCTAACCTATAGGTTGTTTAGCTTATACATAAATCCGGCACCGGGCATGTTTCCCGAATCAAAGAAAGAATATACCAGGGAAAGCATTATCTAATAATACTGGCCTGTCAGGAGGAGAACCAGTCAAAAAAGTTGGCAATCTATGATGAAACCATGTGCTACATTCCTACAGAGCAGTTCTTGTGGTTCAAAGCAGGATATACCGTGAGCTATGGTAAGCATTTTGGCTCTCTGGCATAGCTATCAACTTACAGATTTGAAAATAAGGGACCAGCAGCCTCGAAAATAAGGGATCAGCAGCCAAAATAAGAGATCAACAATTACTTTGATAAAATACATATTTTGTTGCATGCAAATGGCTTTAGATACCTATTAGGTCCATAAATTACCATATAGCATATATTCAGCACAAAAAACAGCAACAATTTGTTGTTGACAAAGGACAGCTGGACATAGAAAGGGCCCCATTACCTTCAGTAGCTTATTTAAGGGACATCATCAATAAGGGACAGCAGCGGGACATGGCGCTGGGATAAGGGACTGTCCCGCCAAATAAGGGACGCTTGATAGCTATGCTCTCTGGGCAGAGGGAAATGCTCACGGTTGTTTTCTTCTTCTTGGTGGGTGAAACAGCAGGGGATTGAGACGTCTCCTGGACATGAATGCCTCCCAGCCAACTCACCTGGATTGCCTTTGAATGACAGAGGAAATGGAGGTGTGCTTAAAAGTGTCAGAGAGAGAGAGAGAAGGAAGGGAGCCAGAAGGAACTTAATTTGTAAAAGACCAGACTTCAGTCTACCCAGGCTTCATTCAGTTAGTGATGGATCACACTTCAGCAAAGTGCCCAGTTGGAGGCAGATGTCAGTGCGAATGGGAGATGGTGAGTCATCATCAGCACCACGGAAGCAGCAGCTGTAAGCAGTTTGGGCAGATGAGATCATTTTAGCCCATGAAGTGTAGGCAAAAGAGAGAGGGAGAGGAAGGGACAGAGTAAAATCTGATGGAGCAACCATAGAAAGCTCCATGGACCCCCTAAAAGCTCCAGATGGATTTCCTGAAAAGATAGCAATACATTTTTATTTTTTTAAAAAAGGAGATCCATGATCTCAAGGATGTGCTGTTTCCCCAAGTAATCTTTGTAAGAGTTGGTTTAAACGAGGACAGGAAATTTTCCTGTGGTTGGAAATTGGACGGTGCGGTCAAAGGGGGCAGGAAAATGGAATCAAGGACTTAAATATGAACAGAAGATTCCGACCAACCATTAGGAAGGACCTTCTGGTGGCAAGAGCTGTTTGACAGTGGAACAGACTCCCTCTGAAGGTGGTGGGTTCTCCTTCCTTGGAGGTTTCTAAAGAGAGGTTGGATGGCTGTCTGTCAGGGATTAGCTGTGTATCCTGCATTGTAAGGGATTGGGCTATACGACACATGTTTAGGGATGCGGGTGGTGCTGTGGTCGGCGGTTCGAATCTCCGCAACGGTGATGAGTCCCCATTGTTCTGTCCCAGCTCCTGCCAACCTAGGAGTTCGAAAGCACGCCAGTGCAAGTAGATAAATAGGTACTGCTCTGGCGGGAAGGTAAACGGCGTTTCCGTGCACTCTGGCTTCCGTCATGGTGTCTGTTGCGCCAGAAGTGGTTTAGTCCTGCTGGCCACATGACCCAGAAAGCTGTCTGTGGACAAACGCCGGCTCCCTCAGCCTGAAGTGAGATGAGCACCGCAACCGCATAGTTGTCTTTGAGTGGACTTAACAGTCCAGTGGTCCTTTACTTTTTTTATTAAAAAAAACCTATTATGGTTTTATCCTACTTCTCAGGCAGACATCGTCTTCCCAAAATGGCTCCCTCCAATCATAAATTCGGTTCTGTATTGGAGGCAACTAGAAATGAGAGGCAGGGCTTGCTGTCAGACTTACAAACTTTGCAAAATGAAAATATTCAAGGCTAGTGCAGTGGATGGGAAGGGAAGCAAAGGAAGATCATTTGTATGGTGCCCGAATGGAGTTGATGGGTTGCAGTCAAAACAATCTTCTATATCTGGGTGGAGCCAGGCAGATCTCCACTTTTTGGTGGCTTGGATGGAAGAATTTCAGCTCAGTGGTGCTCTGGTAGCTGAGGCCAGTCTGAGGATGAGCAATAAATTCAGTTTGGGTCATATTTTAATGTGAATTTGCCTAATCTGCACTTTCTGGAAACTGTATACAAACTGAAATGCAGCTGTCCTTAGGAATTCAACACCTCTCCGCCCCCACAAAAAAGGATGTGCAAAAGGAAAGCATACACAGGAGGAATTCATGTATAATATTGTACATACTGGCAAAAAATGCATACACAAATGCATTGTATTAGGGAAAGGTGCTTGCAAAAGGATGTACCTATTAGGAGAAAAAGTGCTGATGGGTTTTCATGTGGGGCTTGAAAACAAACACAGTTGCAAACTGATGCAGAATCACAGGAAACTGCATTTAAGATGGGGAAAGAGAGAAATTCAGAGAAAGTGCAATTTGTCCATCTGAGGCTGGACTTTCCTTTGCAATCCTAGGATGGTTGTAGTGGGGTTCTTTTTGGTGTGAGCAGCCTGCTGGTTGCAATCAAGATGACCTACCTGTGCTCAGAAGCTCTTCCTGGGAGGAAGAAGGAAGGCAGTACATGCTTCCAGTTGCTGTTGTTCCTCTGGCCGATGTCCTTTCTCCCTTACTTGTGCAGTCAACTAGGAAATGATGAGTTTTACTCAGCGTAGACCTATTGAAATTAATGGGCCTACCTTAGCCTTGTTAAATAATTTCAGTGGGTTTTTTGTGGCTTCCTTTTTTGCTCCTTTCTTTTAAACTACCTTCTCCTTCTTCACTTCTGGCCCTTTAATTACCGTATTTTTTGCTCTATAAGACTCACTTTTTCCCTCCTAAAAAGTAAGGGGAAATGTGTGTGCATCTTATGGAGCGAATGCAGGCTGCCCAGCTATCCCAGAAGCCAGAACAGCAAGAGGGATCACTGCTTTTGCTGCGCAGTGTTCTTGCTGTTCTGGCTTCTGGGATTCAGAATATTTTTTTTCTTGTTTTCCTCCTCCAAAAACTAGGTGTGTCTTGTGGTCTGTTGCGTCTTATAGAGCGAAAAACACAGTAGTTACTTCCTGTTCACTGCACGGCCAAAGCATTCCTACATCAGCCCTTAATTAGTTCATGTTTCCTGCCATAGCAGGAGTGACTGGGTTGTATGCAACTAAGCCCTACTCAGAGTAGTCCTATTGAAATGAATGGGCCTAACTTACATAGTCATGCTCACTACTTTCAGTGGGTCTGCTTTGAGCAAACCTTAGTTGGGTACCACACAATACATTCACTGATCCACCTGTTGAAAGATACACTGCACCTGAACATAGGAAGGTGTCTTACATTGGGTCAGACTGGACCAGTCTTATCTACTCTGGTTGGGAGTAACTCTCCAGGGACTTGGGCAGAGATCCCAGCACCTGACGATTTTGTCTGGAGATGCTGGAGTGTACGAAACATGAGCTTTAGATGTTGTCTAGGTAGGACCCAAATTAAGAGGTTGTCTTTAACGTTTAAGAGTGCCTGTATTTATTTATTTTAATTAAGAAGATAATGTGTGCAGCTTGCAAGCTTCAGCCCAGAGGGAGCTGGCTGCAAATTATTGCATAGACTCTCAGGGCCGGGTGGGTGCACTGGTTTGCCCTTCTCTGCTGCCTCCTCCCTTCTCCCAATTAACTTCCATCTCCAGTGTTCTGTGGTGGGAGGGAGCGCAGAGGAAGAATCACCAGGGCTTGCCCCCATGACATCACCAGGGACTGCCCCTAGGATTCACGTTTGGGCCCTGAAATCTCAGGGTCTGGGATACTACTGACCGGACAACCCTAAACACAAAACAATGTTGTATTTTAGCAAGACTACAGTGATCTGCAAATAGCAAGGCAGTTGGCAAAGGTACCAGTGCAAAGACAGCTGAAGAGCCAGAAGCTTCTGGTCACACCTAACCACACGCAATGGGGAAGAGAGCACCTGGGCTCATTAGCATCTGACCTGGTTGAAGGCCCTTAATTCCTGACCCCAAGCAGTAATCCCCTGGGCTTTGAGAGTGAACCCATATCTGTTTCCTAAGGCCTAATTCCTACATGCCACAACCCACGTGGGTCAATTGCCTCGTGGCAAGGCTTGGTATCATCTTGGTGGATTTCCAACTATGTGAGTGCAGGTGCTTAAACAGATATGATGAGCACTGAGAGCTGCCTTTGGACTGAGTCAAACCCTTAGTCATCTAGCTCAGGAGCAGGGCGAGAACTCGTGGTCCTCCAAATGTTGCTGGAATACAGTTCCCATGATCCCTGACTGGGGTTGATGGGCATTGGAGTCAAATGACAACCAAATGTTCTCCATCCCTGATGTAGCACCTTATTGTCTACCCTAGTGCTCTTCAACCTTCGGTCCCCAAATGTTGTTGGACTACAATTCCCATCACCCCTGACCATTGGACTTGGCTGGCTGGAGATGATGGGAGTTGTAGTCCAACATCTGGGGACCCGAGGTTGAAGAAGACTGGTGTAAACCTGAGACGGGAACATGTGGCCCTTGAGAAGTTGCTTGAACCTCCGCTCCCATCTGCCCCAGTCAACACAGTCAGTAGTCAGAGATGATGGGAGTTGTAGTCCATCAACAGCTGCTGCACTCTTGTGTCCACCTTGTGGACTTTCTATAGACATCTGGTTGGCCACTGATAATAGACTGATTATCTCTTTGGTCTAATCAAGCAAGGGAGTAGGGGATTTTTCTTTCTATCTCTGCGTGAGATAACCCATGAATTCAATTGCACATTGTTTGATATTGATGTTTGTTCAAATCAGAGTGGCACCATTAATTTAATTCTGCTGCATTTTTTTTTTACATAACAAAAAAAAAACAACAACAACCCGGCGTGCCTTTTATTTTTATTGCTTGGCGTGCTTCGTGGTGATTTCAGTTTTGATTTTTCTTGCGGCTTAGTCAAACTCGTAATGCACAGCTGTGATGTTCAAAAAAACCATGGGCCGCTGCTCCTTTGATATTATCTCAGTTATGTATTATGAATGTTTTTAATGCTGGCAGGCTGTGCTGTGCGAAGCAAATCCAATAATAATTAGAAGGCGGGAAAGAGCCCAATCCATCATGGTGGCGCTTAAGAGACGTTTGCTTCCTCTGTGGTTGCATTTAGAAGGTGGATGTTCCTCAGCAACCCCCAACAGCCCCCCCCCATCACAGCAAGGTTAGGTGGGGAGGGAACAGGTGTGTGAAACCGGGCTGGCCCATGATGCTTTGCTGCATTTGGTGGAAGGCCGAAAAGCTGACCAATCGGAGAGTCAATATTTTCAACCCTGGGAAGGGACAGCGCCTCCTCCATCACACTTAAAGGCTGATGAAAATTCCTGATTGTTACAGTTATTAGTATTATTATTTTTAATCACAAATTGATGCAAACTGGGAAAATGAAAGAATAACATAAGCGGTGCTAAAATAACACTTGCTAGCTCCGGGTACTTTGCGGCTTGACTGCAGCTGCCAAATGTCCTGGCCCAGCCCTAGTTGACTACCTTGTTGTAAAATCATCTGGTGCTTGTTAAGAACATTCCCTGCGTTGGAGATCTGGATGTGGCTGGGAATCTCTTGTGAAACACCTTTACTTGTGCGTTTGAACTGAGGCTGTAGGATGTCCCTTTCAGAGATCCCTGTCCCTTTCAGAAACTCTGTAAATAATACAGAGAAACTGAGATAAACTTAAACCCACCTGAGGAGCATTTTTCTTCTGGAGGTGTGTAGGGTGGTTTTGGAGGGTTGGTTTATCCCTCCTTGTGCTGGTCCCCTGGGTTACCCGAGAAGCGAGGTCTAAGTCCGGTCCATGGTCAAAGGAGCAACGTGGAGGCACTCCGTAGTAGTTGAAGCTGGGTGCAGGGCAGGGAGTCGGGTGAAGTCAGGAACAGGCATGCAAGCAGGGAGCCAGGGTGGGTCAGGAGATCAGGCAGGAAAGCAGGACATGGTTCAGGCAGGAACTAGCAACCAACAATGTTGCTCCCGCAACTTGGGACTGGGGCTGGCCGGCTTTTATCTGCCCCGAGGCATAGGGCGGCCCCGATCCGCTGGTGACTCGCCTCTCCTTGCCTGGAGGCGAGCAGTCCTCCTGTGGGAACTTACCGTCTTTTTTGCACCATAACGCTCACTTTTTTCCTCCTAAAAAGTAAGGGGAAATGTCTGTGCGTGTTATGGAGGGAATGCCTACAGGTGGCATGCCTACGGATTTTCCTCCTCTAAAAACTACGTGCGTGTTATGGTCGGGTGCGTGTTATAGAGCGAAAAATACGGTAGTTCCCTCCGCCTCTCTGCCCTGAGCCTCTGCAGCTCAGGAGAGGCTGGAGGGTTACCGGAAACAGAGGCAACTTCAGCTTCCTCTGACGGAGCTGAGAGTGGAGCTCCTGCAGGCAATGGGTCCTCCATCACCTCAGGAGCCAGAGCAGACTCAGCTGATGCCTGCACCTGAGGATCCAGCACAGGTGAGGACCCTTCAGGCTCAGGCCCCAGCCCCGGCTCA
Source organism: Podarcis vaucheri (assembly GCF_965113315.1). Lineage (NCBI taxonomy): Eukaryota > Metazoa > Chordata > Lepidosauria > Squamata > Lacertidae > Podarcis > Podarcis vaucheri. The sequence continues at coordinate 51,127,498 of NC_138752.1, forward strand.
GCTGGTTCTGGAGGCGGGGACTCCTGTGCAGGCTGGGATTCCTCAGGTTCAGCCTCCAAGTCCGAATCCCAGGCCATCACACTCCTTTTTGTTATTATACAGTGGTGCCTCGCAAGACGAAAAGAATCCGTTCTGTGATTCTCTTCGTCTAGCGGTTTTTCTCGTCTTGCGAAGCAAGCCCATTGACGGATTAGCGGATTAGCACTATTAGAGGCTTTTAGCGGCTTATCTGCTGATCGGATCAGCTGATAAGTGGCTTAGCGGCTTAGAAAAAAGGGGGGGAGGGAAAAAAAACCCAGCAGGAACTCACAAGACATTGTCGTCTTGCGAAGCAAGCCCATAGGAAATTCGTTTTGCGAAGCACCTCCAAAACGGAAAACTCTTTTGTCTAGAGAGTTTTCCATCTTGCGAGGCATTCGTCTTGCGGGGCACCACTGTACTATCTCTCTTCTCTCGGGGGGGGGGGGGAGGCTGAAGAGAGCATTCTGCCATCTTGACCCACATGGCTGTGCACTCCCTATGTCAGGAGTCAGCAACCTTTTCCAGCCCTGGGCCGGTCCACCGTCCCTCAGACCATGTGGTGGGCCGGACTATATTTTTTTTGGGGGGGGGGATGAACAAATTCCTACGCCCCACAAATAACCCAGAGATGCATTTTAATAAAAGCACGCATTCTACTCATGTAAAAACACGCTGATTCCCAGACCGTCCGTGGACTGGATTGAGAAGGCAATTGGGCCGCATCCAGCCCACGGACCTTAGCTTGCCAACCCCTGCCCTATGTTATCTTGTGTTTGGCCTCAGATTGATCACTGTTCTTGTTTCCTTGGTCTCCACCTCCCCACCCTTATTCTTTTCTCTTCCTCCTCTTTAGCTGCTGGCTCCCTCTCCAACTTGCAGTGATATGAGAGAGAGAGAGAGAGAGAGAGAGAGAGAGAGAGAGAGGCCATTCATTCAAATAATGAATATTCCTCTCTCCACCCCCCCTTTCTTTTAGAAGTTAGCGGTGGTGTGTCAGACTGACTGGCTGTGCCAGCAGCAAGAACCTTTGAAAACCACGTATGTTCAGGAAAGGCCTTTTTTGCAGAAGCATAGCGTGAAAGAGGAAAAAAAATGTATGAGTGTTGGGGGTGGAGAGGAAATTGTGTTTCTCTGCACATTTGAAACCTCTTTTACCTCTCACCTGGTAAAAAGCAGGTCTGTGGCAGTGGGTGAAACATGGACAGACCCTCCAAGTGTCCCTATTTTCCAGATTTAGAGAAGCCGTCCCAGTTTCCGATCTGATCCCGGAATGTCCCGCGTTTGCATAGGAGGCCCCTATTTTTATCTGATAAATTTTGGAGGGTACGAGTTTTCCCACCCCTGGCCCAAGGTGCTAAGTAACTATACTAAGGTTACCAGATGTCCCCGTTTCCTGGGGACAGTCCCCGGATTTACAAATGAGTCCCCATACAAAATCCTATCATTCCTACTGAAGTTGAAAAGTGTCCCCGGATTCACTGAAAAAAATCTGGTAACCTTAAACTATACAACCTTTACAAGACACCTGAAGGCTGCCCTGTACAGGGAAGCTTTTAAATATTTAATGTTTTCTTATGTTTTTTTTATATTTTGGAAGCTGCCCAGAGTGGCTGGGGCATCCCAGTCAGATGGGCAGGGTATAAATAATAAAATTATTATTATTATTCGAAAGGATGTCCCTATTTTCATCAGAGAAGAGGGTATGTGTGAAGCATTTGATGGCCAGATTTGGCCCAGAGTCTATAGCTGCCCGTCTTCATCCAAAATCCAGAAGCATTTAGATATATTTTCTGTGATTGCGGTCAATTTCCTGGCTGTCTCTAAGGAGGAGGAAGGGCGGTTGTTGCAAAGTGTACAGAAAGTAAGCTGTGTGGGGATGATGACATTGGGTATAAGCTATGAGCTTCTTGCCTTAGAGTAATGCCAGCTCTGTCTAGAGGCCTCCAACCACTTTGCATTAATTAATTAGCTGATTAATTAAAAAAGTCTTGGCGACACCTCTGTTGGGGAGAGAGAGGTTGTTATCTTCGCTCTACCAATGGGGGAAGGCAGACAGATGGAGGCTGCGAGCCTGAAGTTTCTTACCCATGACGAATCCCACTGAGCTTCAGAAGGAACCCTTCCAGAAACACAGCCACAAATGTCTGCTTATGGGGTGCTCTGAAATCTCTTCCCCCAGCCGTATTAACATATTCGTATTATCATGCATATACAAAAGAAATCATGTGGCTTCTTTTGTCAGTTCCTTCTGCAGCATAGAAACAGACCCGTTGCCTTTAAAGCCACTATCTCAAGGTGATCTGCATGTAAGATATTTAAAATCACCAAATGCACAACAAATGTGCATTTAAGATGACGCTAAAACTCTAACAAATAGGCACTTCTGGTAAAGACCCATTTATTCAGCTGGGAAAAGCTATCAGATAAAAGCTGCCTTCAAATGTTCTCAGAAAGTGCTGAGAGGCGGAGCCTGTCACGTCTTGTCAAGAATACTATTTACAGAATAGAGGCCACCACTCAAAAAGCCCTGCTCTGATTTAACTGCAGGGAGGGCTTCTGAGATCCTTGGAACCTGCAGATGAGGCTCTCCTGCAAATTGCAGAAACCTACGGGGTGCATGAGGGACACGGAATTCTCTCTAGTAAGGTAAGGTAAAGGACCCCTGGACGGTTAAGCCCAGTCAAAGGTGACTATGGGGTTGCGGCGCTCATCTCGCTTTTCAGGCCGAGGGAGCCGGTGTTTGTCCACAGACAGCTTTCCGGGTCATGTGGCCAGCATGACTAAATAGCTTCTGGCGCAACGGTACACTGTGACGGAAACCAGAGTGCATGGGAACGCTGTTTACCTTCCTGCCGCAGTGGTACCTATTTATCTACTTGCACTGGTGTGCTTTCGAATTGCTAGGTTGGCAGGAGCTGGGACAGAGCAATGGGAGCTGCTCCTAAGCCAGATAGGGGCCTTATATAGGGCACCAACACCTTTAACTTGCCCCCCTCCCTTTCCTTCTTCTTTGGCATGTATATCCAATACTCTCTAAATCATATTTTTTACCCTGCTCCCTCCATGATCATCCCTGAAAGCATCTGCATTATGTTAATGATGCACATAGAGACCTATAAGCTCAGCTAACTAGCCAGGCTAGAGGCCTTGTGCCTTATCTTTACTTCCAAGGTTGTAAACACATTCCTAAGCATCTACATTTGAAAAGGAGACATGCCTTGCTGTTCTGAGATGTACCTTCAAATGTCCTAACCCCCTCAGGTAGAAAGGAGTGCAAAGAGATCAGGTGCAGCAAGGCGAGGCTTAGACAGAATTCAAGAATCACAAAACAGAGAAACCAGTAGGAGAACACTTCAATCTCCCAGGACATTCTATACAAGATCTCAAAGTAGCTGTTTTACTACAAAGGAATTTCAGAAATAGACTGGAAAGAGAAGCTGCTGAATTGCAACTCATTACCAAACTTAAAACCATGGAGAGACCTGGTCTGAACAAAGACATTGGATTCTTATCTCATTATACATGACTAAGCCATTTTTCACCTTCTCATCCCTTGCCTTTTCCTGTAAGACCTATTGCAGTCGTTAAGAGTCGTCAACAGGCTCATCTCAGCTATCTGCCAATCTCCCATTCCCACCACCCTTCTGAGTAATACCCCTCCCCACCTTCTCACTATATAGAAGGATCTGGCAACTTCTGTTTCAGTGTATCTGAAGAAGTGTGCATGCACACGAAAGCTCATACCAAGAACTAACTTAGTTGGTCTTTAAGGTGCTACTGGAAGGAATTTTTTTATTTTGACTATGGCAGACCAACACGGCTACCGTAATTCTGTAACAGAATTCTTTGTTCACTTGCTCAATGAATATGTGTTGCTTTAACAGATAACAGCTATGTATATTAAGGAGGCCCCACCCTTTCAGGGCTTTGCTCAGCTTTTGGAGAGTGATCCCACTGAGCCATTATTGCTAGTATAATAAAGGAAAATCTTCCCTTATGGGGGACACAAGAGCCCTTATTCCTTTGCAGGTTCTCCATCGGTCGGAGAAAATAGCAGAGGCCAACCAGAGAATATTGAGAAGCAAAGCAGCTAGTAAGCCTGATCTTTATTGAACTGTTGCAACAGCTTGCTCCCCTCACACGCAGGAGGAGGACCCAGAACCCAGATGGGCAGGGTATAAATTAATTATTATTATTATTATTATTATTATTATTATTATTATTATTATTACCTGCTTGGCTAGTGGTTAGGGATGAAATGTTTTGTAGTCCAAAGATACCCAGAGCCTTGAGGTGTTCCCTTCTTGAATATCCTGGTTTTGATGAGCTGGAGAGCCAAACCAAACCGTGTCTCTCAATGCTAATAAGAACTCAGCTTTTCGGGAAGCTATACAAGACACAAATGTCACTCCCCGCTACTAGAATCCATCAAACAGCGTGACAGCCGCCTTAACCATTAATCATGCATCAGCATCGAAATGAAGTCATCACAACGGAAGAGTGACATGGGATAAATATCTCATCATCATCTCCGTTGTTGTTGCAATGCCTGGTGATGCACCGGTTGGAGGAGATAGGAAGTGAATGACTGTAATCCAGTGGACCCCATTTTGCTGAAAGGAGGGCCTCCGGTGACTGCAGTGTCTGGGCAGACTTGGTCTTCCCACTGGGAAGGTGGTCTTCGTTTAGATTTTACGGAGGTTGAGGGAATGTGATGTGCTGCTGGGGGGGTTTCTGTAGCCTCTGCACATTCATCATTGGTTTTTCTTGTGCCATGAGTGAGTCTCCGAAGCCAGGTTTTTTCATCCAAGTCCAATACGCTACTGCTGCACAGGATTAGCACTGAATTGGAAGAAAGAAAAGCAGTAAACAATTTTGTCAGCCGGGCCTCTGAAATGATGACCAGATTTTAAAAATAAATAAACCTGGAGAGTTTGTAGGTCACCCTTCAGATAAGAGTCTCTCAGCCATACAAGTAAGTTAGATGGCCGTTTTTTCAGACAAAGCCTACGAAAGCTAAACTCTACGCATTAAGAAGAACACCTCTAGCATTTAGCCTCCAAGGCACCTTGTTGTCTTGAGAGTGTATGTTTTCCTCGCAACTTTTAATAACTGTGCTTCAAACAGATTGAGACTCCCCCGCCCCACATTTTAAATATAATTCAGCTCTGCAAACCTAGCTCTTTGCTCTGAGCTATTCTGTAAATTGGGAAGACTGTCGGCACGGGATGATTTATTGATGTTTTCTTTCATTTCTCATTGGTATAAATGCTCTCCGGACTTCATGAAGGCTAAATTTCCACACATCCTGGAAGCATTAAACACACACACACACACACACCAAGCAGAATGAAATTAAGAACCAAGGCAGGTGGCTTAGATATCTCTGTTTCTCCGCTCCAGGAAAATGCAAGAGAAAATATCTAGGTATAGAAAGGAAACAGCTCTTTACACAGAGCACAGTTGAAACAGTGGAACTCCCCAGCACAAGATGCATGATGACCACCAGCTTGGACAGCTTTGAAAGGGGATTAGAGAAATGGGTGGAGAGCAAGGCTTTCAATGACGACTTAGTCATGTTGGCTATATGCTAACTCCAGGATCAGAGGTGATAACATGCCTCTGAATACCAGTAGTTGGGAACAACAGTGGAGCAAGTCTATTGCCTTCATTCTTCATATTTGTCTGTCTGTCTGTGTGTGTGTGGGGGGGGGTTGTTGCAGGACGTCTCCACCAGCTCTGCTGAAAGAACAGCCAGTTTTGGGTCCTCTCCAACTTCCTTCCCTTCCTGTTGCTCTCTACAAGGTCTCTGTAGCCACCAATTCGTATCTGAGCTTGCTTTTTTCTTCCTCCGTCCCAGACACTTTCCCTTCTGTGCCATGTCTCTTAGAGAATAAGCGCAGGGGCTGTCTTCTCAGTGACACTTGAAAGTTGCTTTGGGGGGCTTTCTTTGGTTGTCCTCAAATAAGCAATAATTGGCTCTGGAAAGCTTATCCCTCTGCAGATAAGAAGCTGCCTTATACCAAGTTGGACATAATGGTCTATCTAGTTCAGTCTTGCCTGCCTAGGCTGACTGGCTGTGGCTCTAGAGGGTTTCAGGCAGGGGACAATAAGAACCCCAACAGGAGATGCAAACAGATGCTCTGTCACCGAGCTATGGGCCTTTCATAATAATAATAATAATAATAATAATAATAATAATAATAATAATAATAATAATAATTTATTTATACCCTGCCCATCTGGCTGGGTTTCCCCAGCCACTCTGGGTGGCTTCCAACAAAATATTAATAATACAATAACTCATCAAACATTAAAAACTTCCCTAAACAGGCCTGCCTTCAGTTGTCTTCTAAAAGTCAGATAGTTGTTTATTTCCTTGACATCTGGTGGGAAGGCATTCCACAGGGCAGGCGCCACTACCGAGAAGGCCCTCTGCCTGGTTCCCTGTAACCTCACTTCTCGCAGGGAGGGAACCACCAGAAGGCCCTTGGAGCTGGACCTCAGTGTCCGGGCTGAACGATGGGGGTGGAGATGCTTCTTCAGGTCTACTGGGCCGAGGCCGTTTAGGGCTTTAAAGGTCAGCACTAACACTTTGAATTGTGCTCGGAAACATACTGGGAGCCAATGTAGGTATTTCAGGACCGGTGTTATGTGGTTTTGGCAGCCACTCCCAGTCCCCAGTCTAGCTGCCGCATTCTGGATTAGTTGTAGTTTCCGAGTCACCTTCAAAGGTAGCCCCATGTAGAGCACATCGCAGTAGTCCAAGTGGGAGATAACCGGAGCGTGCACCACTCTGGCCAGACAGTCTGTGGGCAGGTGGGGTCTCAGCCTGTGCACCAGATGGAGCTGGTAGACAGCTGCCCTGGACACAGAATGGACCTGCACCTCCATGGACAACTGTGAGTCCAAAATGACTCCCAGGCTGCGCACCTGGTCCTTCAGGGGCACAGTTACCCCATTCAGGACCAGGGAGTCCCCCACAACCAAAACAGTACTTCTGTCTTGTTGGGATTCCATTCCATTCCCAACACATCACAATTCCACTCCTTTGCACCCACCACTCAGCCTCTGCACCAGATAGGACAGGATCTCAAGGGATGAGAATCATGGAAATACAAAACTGACATCCTTCTCCTCCCCCCCCCCCGAATTTTGCTCACATTAGCCACTTCCAACCTTCTGGCCCCCACCACATTATTCCAAACTCGTTTTGACTCCCTTCGCTTCTGAAAAAGAGATTAATGATATCCTGCACCATTTCCCCCGTTCCTTTAATAATGGAAACGGCATCAGAATAATAAACTGTGTGCGTACCCTCCAGTTGTTTTGGGTACCGCACCCTCTGGTACATTATAAATCTAATTTGCTAGGGGGAAGCAGTATAATACACTTTTTCCATTTTAATTAGTTCGGGATGAATTAGAGCTAAATGTGATGCATTTGCGGTCTCGGCGATGGAGTCTTTCACACACACTCACCCCTCACTTTTCAACTTGCTCGTACGCCACTTAAATGTAAAGGATGGTTTTTCATACGGAAATATCATTCATGCTGTAGCTAGCATGTATTGCTTGCAATAGGTATGTGTCATCCATAGAATAGCTCTGTGGGCACCAGGGAGCCCAGCTTGTTTCTCACTGCATGTGTTACAAATGGGGAAACTGGTCCCATTGATGTGTTTGCATGGTGCAGTAGCTAATGCAAAGATAGGGAGCCTGTGGCGCTCCAGATGTGGTTAGACACCAGCTCCCATCAGCCCCAGTCAGCATAGGCAGTCATCTGGAGTGAAGGGAGCTGATAAAGAATCATAGCGATGGAAGGGACCCTGAGGATCATCTAGTCTAACCCACTGCAATGCAGGAATATTCAGCTGTCCCATACGGGGATCGAACCTGCAACCTTGACATTATCAGCACCACGCTCTAACCAGCTGAGCTATCCACTTGCTGTTGGAGCCAGCAGTATTTGGAGGCAGTTCAGGTTCACCATCCCTGGGCTAGGCTTAAGGGATGGGGGGGGGGGAGATTAGGTTTCGGTTGCATTTTAATGAGAAACGACCAGATTCACACTTCTCAAACCGAGGCATGTACCAAAAAGTGGCCAGTTTTCAAAATTTGTTCTTCCTTGAAATTTGCAGTGCAGTTCTCCAACCATGCAATGTGTACCAAAATGCATATATCAGGGGGAATTGTAAAATTATGTACTGCAGGCAAAAATGCATTTATTGGGAGACATTTGCACCAAGATGCTGAGTAATTTTCATGTGGTTTTAAAAGAAAATCACAAATTCTGGTGAAGGGTGGAGAGCTGAATTTAAGATTGGGGAATGAGAAAATGAGAGAAAGGGAAACTGATTGATTTGTCCATACCTATCTGGAGTCAAGGGTCTAGGACCAAATGAGAGAAGATGCTCAGTGATCTATGTTCAGATCTCCAACTTAAAAATAAAAGCAACTTCAGAAGAACGCCGAATCAGTTCAGAGAGATGGTTTTGGTGTTAAGGGGCCATCAAACTTTTTCACCTCCCCTGTATCCTTTCCCTCACTCTAAAGTGTGAACCCTTTGCAGTTGCTATTTTCTTGAGCATAATATGGTGCCCACTCTTCGAAGAGTCCACTCCCTGGGTGAACCACAGTTTTGGCCATGCCCTTGGATGAACAATATCTCATGCAGAGATGCAGTGAGGTAGAGGGACTGAGGGTTAAGCCCCTCCCTGAGAGGGGAATAAGGAGGTCTCCTAACCACTCTCAGCACCTTAACAAACTCCAGCTCCCAGAATTCTTTGGGGGGAAGCCGTGACTGCTCAAAGTGGCCTCATAGTGCTTTAAAAATGGACTGTGTGCAGGTGGCCAGCCCCTGAGAACATGCAGCTTACTTGGACACAGTCATCACTAAATTGACTCAAAAGGAAATTTGCAGAGTGGAGATCTGGACGTGCCCCTTGAGCTTCAGACAGACCCAGTGAATTCAAGTTACCTTTTTCTTTTTTTCTTTCATTTTTTGCATTCATCAAGCATCATTATGAGATTTGGACAGGCCAATTGGAACGAAGAACAGTTGGGGAGCACAACATCAAAGGACCTCCAGAGAGTAGACTTTGGCCTCCCATCTTAATAAGGATGTTGCCCTTTTCAGTCTCACAATGGCTGCTTCCCAGTTGTCTGGCCTGGGCATCCGTCCAGAATTGACTCTCAACAGCAAAAGCTGCTTATCCCATCATTGTAGCACCTGGCTTTTGCCTTTTGAAGTTGTATTTCCTCTCTGCCCCCTCCCACTGCCACTCTTCCATCCGCGTTGGAGAGCTTGCTGGCTGGCCCACGAGAGTGGCTGCGAGGAAGTGGGGAGGTAGATACATTTGGAAGGAACAAAGCGGCCGTGACAGAACAGAGGGATTGAAATATCCATAACCCCGCCTTTCGATCCCCCAAAAGTGACCCTCTAGACACCAACAATAACCAGTATAAAACCGCATTTCACGTTTACACACCCCTGAACGAACAGTAGCAGTGGCAATTAAATTGAGAAAAGCATGACAGGACACAGTTTATTTATATAAAAGTATTTTTATCCTGCTATATCATAAAAATATACATCAAAGCTGTTTATAGCAACAAAAACATATTTTTGTGTTGTTGTTTTGCAGTTTTGTTGTTGTTTTTTGCAGTATGCACTGCAAGGAGCTCAGTCAAATGGTTAAGCTCCCCAAAGAAAACAGCTGTTTATCAGAATTATCCGTACAAGTCCAACAACATCATTCACCACTACACATGCACACAAACTATTTGCAGTGTTAAAAGTAGCCTTCTTTCTCTGAGCCCAGAGAGGGTTCTTTGCTTCAAAGTCCTTGCTGTGCTAAAGTCCACACCCAAGTCCTTATTTCAGTTGCCTGCAAGCTCCTGCAACTGATAAGAGTTCCCTGAGATCTGAAGTCTGGCAATTTCCCAACTGCTTCCTCAAACGATCTCTTCAAAATGTCTTCACTCAAATCCAGTCCCACCAGATAGCCTTCAACAGTTCCTGAAATCTCCCACCACGCAGTATGCTGTGACCTGAGCCCACTTATACACAAACTTACTTGCCAAATCTGCCCGATGAAACAGACAAGAGAGTCACAAGATTCCCGCAGGTACATTCCGGGGAGTGCACCTCTGACTCATGGAGAATTAACCCATTAACTGCATTCCTTAACAATGCAATAAAACCACTAAAAAGTTGTTTAAAGACACCAGTCAACCCTTGTGGAAGAATGTCATAGTATCAAAAAGTTGTAGAATTGTAGAGTTGGAAGGGACCCGGAGAATCATCTAATTCAATACCCTTGTGTGTGTGTGTGTGTGTGTGTGTGTTTTGGCTTGCATAGGCCTGGGTGTCAGGGACTAGACTGAAGAGGAATGGTGGGGGCTGCCCCCCATCTCCTGAACCTTCCCAAGAACAGAAGGACATTATAGATTTAAAACAGTGGTTTGCAGAAGGCCATAGTTCAGAGGCTGCAGAGGGGAGAAGCTGGGAAATATTGGGAGAGGAACAGCAGGAAGAAGAAGCACAGGGGAGAGACAGCTGACAGACTCAGTGTCCTTGGAAAGCATTCCTGACCCCCCCCCACACACTCTCACAGGACCCGGCGTGCATTGAGGGTAGGAGAACAGAAAGCTCAGAGGCAGAAAGCTCAGATTAGCTGACACAGGGGTGACATAGAATAGGAGAAATGTAGGGGGTGGGACTTTACTTGGAGCCACACCATTATCTTAGGGGGACTACATTCCTTCATCTCTCTCTGTGAATTATGGAATAAATTACTTGGTAAGAACTCTTCTTGTTTATGTGCTCCTTGGCCGCCACCGTGGGAGGGATAGGATTCCCTGAAGCCTGACACTCGGGGGTGGGGAGTAGAAAAGTTTTCAGCCGGCATTTAAAAGTTGGCATGGAAGGTGCCTGTTGAATCTTTGTTGGCAGAGTATTCCACTCCTGGTTAGTCCTTTGGTCCTTGCTACTGGCTGGACACACAGTAATAGTCTGCAGTCACAGCCAGCCATACAGGCCTGACCTTCATCATTTAAATAGAAGTAACTCTACCTTGTGTTATGTGGGCATGAAAACATTTGTGGGGGCCACGGCAATTCTTCCCCTCCCCTAGTCCAAGCTAAGTGTGTGAAGAGGGAGTGGTGCTCCCATAGTCTGCTCTGTCACCACAATTGGACCACATTCACACCACACGTCTCAAGTGCTATGATAACCCTTTGAACAGTCATGTCTTCCCCCAGAGAATTCTGAGAGCTGTTGTTTGTTAAAGGGCGCTGAGGGTTGCTGGAAGACCCCCTTTTCCCCTCAAAGAGCCACAACTTCCAGAGTTCCCTTTGAAGAGAGATGGACTGTCAAGGCACTCTGGAAATTTTTGTAATTCTGGGAGGGGAATGTGGGGGCCTCCAAACAGATGTCAGCACCATTAACAAACTAGAGCTTCCAGAATCCTCTGGGAGGAACCATCACTGTTTAAAGCATGGGTAGGCAAACTAAGGCCCGCAGGCTGGATCCGGCCCCATCGCCTTCTAAATCCAGCCAGCGGATAGTCCGGGAATCAGCGTGTTTTTACATGAGTACAGTGGTACCTCGGGATGCAAACGGGATCCATTCCGGAGCCCTGTTCACATCCTGAATGGAACGTAAGACGCGACAGCACATCTGCGGGTTGCATTTTGCTGCTTCCGCGCATGCGCACAATTCCATTTTGAGCATCTGCGCATGTGCGAGCAGTGAAACCTGGAAGTAACGCATTCCGTTACTTCTGGGTTGCCACAGAGCGCAACCCGAAAGCACTCAACCTGAAGCACATTCAACTCAAGGTATGATTGTAAAATGTGTCTGTTTATTTAAAATACATCTCTGGGTTATTTGTGGGGCATAGGAATTCATTCATATATATTTTTTCAAAATATGGTCCGGCTCCCCACAAGGTCTGAGGGACAGTGGACCGGCCCCCTGCTGAAAAAGTTTGCTGACCCCTGGTTTAAAGTGATAGCATAGTGCTTTAAATGCATGGTGTGAACAAGGCTTTGGTGTGACTGGTGAGGCCTCTGACAGGACCTTTTCAGTGGTACCCCCGAGGGAGCTTAGACCGGCTGCTTCTCTGCTTATCCTTTATGTTAGCAGTTGAGGTATTTTTATTCTGCCAAGCTTCTAACATCCCTTTAATTTTATCTGGTTATGCTTTGGTTCTGCCTTTTTATTTCAGCTTTGAACGCTCTTAACTGTTTTGATAGTTTCCGTACAAAGGTGGCATAAAACGTGCATTATAAATAAAAATAAATGACCCAGAAATTGTCTCCCATGCATGGTGTGACTTACTCCGTGCTGGAGTGTGGCTTGTTATAATGAGGAAATGATGTTATACATTTGCTTTGTTTCAGGCATGAAAATGCCCCACTTCCACGCCTTAAGTTGTTGTTTTAGAGTAAGCAAAGTCTCTAGGATCAGATCAGGCACTAAATCCAGCCTATGGGGAATTATCTCATCTCTGTGCTCTATGTGGGGCTGTCCTTGAGCCTGTTCTGGAAGCTGAAGCTGGTGCAAAATGTGGTAGCTTGACTGCTCACTAGGATGGAATATCACCATCATATTACACTGCGGCTAAAATAATTGCATGGGTTGCCAACCAACTACCAGACTAGGTTTGTGGTGTTACCATTGGTGTTCAAAGCCATGTATGACTTGGACCCAAGATATCTAAAAGATCACCTTGTCCCTTGTATACTGAACCAATCACTGCATTTGGCAGGAGAGGGCATCCTGCAGATACCGTTTTATCAGGAGGTCCATTGTTGTGACGTAGTGTGTGGGGAGCTCTGGGGCAGTTGCCCCAGGTGCAAATTTTTTAGGGACACAAAATTTCAACACCTGGTGCTGCCTCAATACAGCCGCGCACTTCCATTGCTGGGCTCCGTGGAAAACGGCTTCCATAAAGTGACCTCTCCAGACAACAGAATGATGGAATGACTCTTGTTTTCTTATCTCTGCGGCTGCAATCTCCTGGGTGATGCGGGTGCTTTTAGGCAGTTGAATATGCTTTTAGGCAGTTGAATGTGCAGGTGTACAGGGTTCGTTTCTCTCCCTCTGCATGGTCCCAGGCACTGGCAACCCACGCTATGCCACTAGTTTATGCCATTGCCTGTGAAGTCAAAACTGGACCTTTAGCATGATAGCATTTCCCCTTTGGAAGTCTCTTGCCTTGCATATCAGGCAGGTTGGCCGAGTCCAATATCATTTTTGGACGAGACTCTTTCTCAGATCAGAGCCCACATCTCCTTTGTTGTGCTTTGCATTCCTTTGGAGTGTCATAAATAATTTTGAGGGACTTACAGATTACAACAGCTTATGAATTCAAAATGGTAAAGGCATACTTTAAAAAATGACGCCGTCTGCCGTGGATTCAGAAAGGATATTGGCAATCCAGTTAAGTGGGGTGCAATCTGCACTACAGTTTAACACTCTAGGGATAATTCTAATGTAAATGGGAAGTGAATTTGACGTTGGCAGTTATTATATCTATATTTTCTGGCCTTTTTTTATAGTCATTTATAAAACAGACCTTGCAAAGCTTCTTTTTCTTTATACTCAAAGTAAAGGATAGAGAAATACTTGGTTGAAATTCAGGAGTTATTTTTCTCATTTCTGCTGTGGAGAGAGTCACTCTGATATCTTTCAAAGGCCATTCTGTAATCTTCAGTAGTCAAAAGTATTTAGTTAAGGTCGAAGATACATTTTATTTTTTTAAAAATCAAATTCTGTTCGTTCTTACTGAAGTTTAGGTTTCAAGACACCAAGCAATTCTGAGCTTATCTCAACCTGAACTCTGTTTCACCGAAATGCCTGTGAAGGCTTCTGCCTATATCCTTACACTGGAGTAAAAATTCATGAATTTTTTTTCCAGATCAATAGCAGCTGAAGACTAGTTTTGTTCCCGCTCAATGCATTTTGTTAAAAGCATTTTCGGCTGCAAATGCCAAGATATGGCTCTGAACCGAATACTATAAAATCAGAAACCTGCGTAACAAATCCAAATGTGGATTTCACACTTGGGAAGCGCCACATGTGGAGAGGCAGGAAAGTGATACGTCCTCCATTTCCATTCTGTGCAGAATGCCTTGGGTTTCCTGGAGAATGTATTCAAGGTGGATGTTTAATTTGATTTCTCTTGGATAAATTCCACCAGCGAAAGAGCTATCTGAGTCAATATGGACGGGGAAAGAAATTCAGTTCGGCTGGCTAATTTGTAGTTTCCGAATAAGTGTGCAAATGAAACCACGGCTCTCCTTCGAAATTTGCACTTCTCTGAATTTTATGGTCCAATGAAGAACATAAGTGGAGCCTGATGGATGAAGCCCATCTAAACCCAGCATTATACACCTGGAATAACTTTCTTATGGTAAGAGCTGTTTGACAGTGGAACGGTCTCCCTCAGGGCATACTTGGACTGTCCTTTGGTGGGGGTTTTTGAGCAGAGCTTTGGATGCCCATCTAGCATGGAAGCTTTAGTTGAGATTTGCAAAGCTAAGCAGGGTCTGCTGTGGTTTCAGACTGGATGGGGGACCACATGTTGAGATTGCAGTGGGTTGGACAAGATGAACCTTGGGATCCCTTCCAATTCTACAGTTCTGTGATTCTATGATCCTGTTCAGACAGTGGCTGACCAGATGCAGGTTAGCCCCTGCCAAAAATTGCACCGCCTCACTCTGGCTTTCAGTGGCTAATAGCCTGCTCACTCTTCTACTACTCTGGGTGACCAGGTGAGACATGCAGGCTCCTCTGGGTGTCTTGACTGTGGAATCCAGCTGCTGGCATGGGTGGAAGGCCTGTGGAAGCCCCTCGCCAGTCAGCAGATGGGGCTATTAGAAGTGTGAACAGAGTGCCCAGTGGGGCTTAGAGGTGTAATAAACGAAAATCTGCCCTTATTCCCTTATGGGGGACACAAGAGCCCTTATAGAGTCCTTTGCAGGTTCTCCACCAGTCGGAGAAAATAACAGAGGCCAAGCAGAGAATACTGAGAAGCAAAGCAGCTCGTAAGCCTGATCTTATTGAACTGTTGCAACAGGGTGCTCCCCTCACCCGCAGGAGAAGGAGGAGGACCCAGAACAAAGGTGTGCCTGCCCTTATATAGACATTTTAAATTGCCTGCCCTGGAGTCCAAGACCACCCCCAGAAACATCATACATACATCACAGAAGGGGGGTAGCTCAAGACCACCCCCCAGACATATCATACCTACATCACAGAAAGGGCGGTCTACAGCAGAAATCTGAGTGCCTTGTTTATCTCCCGCCTGGCAGGTTACCTGTTAATGATTACCCTGGGGAGCCTGGCCAGTCTTTCGTAGTAACAAATACCCAGTTCCTGAGCCAGGCCACAGGCTCACCCCATTCATACACAGATATACCCTCAAGACAGGTTTTGCGAATGAAAAGACAATGGGGAGGCTTTTCCATTTTCCTTTGACTTTGCAGAGAAAACATTTGGTCAGTTTGGGAGCCAAAATGGCTCTAGGACTGCCCTCCTGCTTCAGACATGTGGTTCACATATTTATGTGTTTGCTTGGTACATTTATGAACATTTGTTTTATATATATATATATATATATATATGCAGGTTTTGGTGTCTTCGGGTGTCTTCCCGTGTAAGAGTCGGGGTGTCTGTGCGACGTTTCGACGAGGTCTCACTCGTCATCTTCAGGCTGGTGCTTTCGGCTTCTTGTTACTGGAACAGAGCAGAATCTGGTGTTTGAGTTCCTATAAATACTGTTGAGGGGTGTGGTGTATAGCCTCCAACGTTCTGGGCAGAGAGGAAGTTCCTAGATTAGTGTGCCTCTTCTTCTTTTGTTCCTTAATTACTTGAGGGATATCTTGAGTGATTTCATGAGTGATATTCTGAATACCACTGGGTGGGTCATTAAGTGTAGATTAGTTGCTAAAGCTTTTGTGTCTTGACCTCTTGAGCTTGTGAAGAGTTTTTCTGAGAAGATGGCTGTGCTGCATTTAGTTGTGCTCTGGCTTGGCTTCGTGTATAGGGGCTCCATCCAGTAGCCAAACTATAGTGGCACCTCCGGATGCTGCACCCCCCTGCAATCCCTACACAGATCTGGCTGGCACAAGGCACAAAACCACAGCTCGCCCCTATACACGAAGCCAAGCCAGAGCACAACTAAATGCAGCACAGCCATCTTCTCAGAAAAACTCTTCACAAGCTCAAGAGGTCAAGACACAAAAGCTTTAGCAACTAATCTACACTTAATGACCCACCCAGTGGTATTCAGAATATCACTCATGAAATCACTCAAGATATCCCTCAAGTAATTAAGGAACAAAAGAAGAAGAGGCGCACTAATCTAGGAACTTCCTCTCTGCCCAGAACGTTGGAGGCTATACACCACACCCCTCAACAGTATTTATAGGAACTCAAACACCAGATTCTGCTCTGTTCCAGTAACAAGAAGCCGAAAGCACCAGCCTGAAGATGACGAGTGAGACCTCGTCGAAACGTCGCACAGACACCCCGACTCTTACACGGGAAGACACCCGAAGACACCAAAACCTGCATTCCTGTACCCGTGAAAATCTACGAAAGCAAATATATATATATATATATATATATATATATATATATATATATATAAAACCTTAATTTATTTATTTCAGAGGGAAGGAAAATGGGGAGAGCAGGTGAGAGTAGCAGGAGGAAGAAAAAAGAAGGGAGGGAGGCAGGAAGGCGGACAGATAGACTGATGGAGAAGGAGGGGAGGCTGAACAGAGCAGACCTGACCCTGATGGCTGCAGAGGAAGTTCCTGACTCTAGTGAAGGGCACAAGGGATGTGGGCACCAATACAGTTCATTGCAAAGGATGCCATGGAGCCTAGTTACACTTATGACCAGATGCCATTGGGAAACCCGCAAACAAGACACAATCAAGCGACAGCTCTCTGCGTATGTTTCCCAGGAACTGGTATTCAGAGGTCAGATTCCTGGCTAGAATTAATGTGAACCTCACACCGGTCCCCTTGCCTTGTTATCATACTCTGCTGCACAAGGCACTGCTAATGATTAACCCGTAAGACAATACTTGGGCCTTGCTTAGTCAAACAATCAAGCTGTGTTGTCTGATGACTATCAATACCGACTGAAGTGATATTTAATCCCAGCAGAGCTACACGATGCACATCCATGGAGGCATCACTTGACCACATTAGATGATGAAGAAAAGGATTAACTATCCCGTTGGTTAAATTGTCTGAGAGTGGTGTTGGCATTTCAGCAAGTGATCCGAAGCAAAACGCCGCTACTGAACGATCGCTAAAGCCACTTTTGAAATGTGACCCGCGGGGTCAGGGACAATGGATTTTGCAGCGTGTCCAGTTGTCACATAATTGAAGATATTGGCACATGCTTTGTTTGCTTTTGGGAGTTAAAGGAGCGAAAGGGGAAAAAGTGAACTTGTTGCTGGAACAAACGTTGGCTCAAAATGAAGTAGGAGAACACACACAGTGGAGTGAAATGGACTCGCTGACTCAGAGATCCTCCTCCTCTCTTTTAATTCTGCTTCCCAGCTTAAATTCTCTCCAAAGTAGACTCCAGATAGTCAACAATATACATAGAATCACAAAATCATAGAACTGTACACCTGAAAGGGATCCCAAGGGTAATCTAGTCCAACCCTCTGCAATGCAGTGTGGTGTAGTGGTTAAGAGCAATGGACTTGTAATCTGGTGAACCGGGTTCGCTTTCCCGCTCCTCCTCATGCAGCTGCTGGGTGACCTTGGGCCAGTCACACTTCTCTGAAGTCTCTCAGCCCCACTAACCTCACAGAGTGTTTGGTGTTTGTTGTGGGGGAGGAAGGGAAAGGAGAATGTTAGCTGCTTTGAGACTCCTTTGGGTAGTGATAAAGTGGGATATCAAATCCAAACTCTCCTCCTCCTCCTCTTCTTCCTCTTCTTCAACTATTGCATCCATGACAGATGGCCATCCGACCTCATACTTAAAAACTTCCAAGGAAGGAGAATCTACCATGTTCAAAGGGAACCAAACAGCTCTGCCAAAAAGTTCTTCCTGATGTTTGGTTGGAATCTTCTTTCTTGTAACCTGACTCCATTGGTTCATGTCCTATCTTCCAGAGCAGGAAACAACAAGCTTGCTCCTTCTTCCATGTGACAATCCTTGAGATATTTGAAGGTGGCTATCCTATGTCTTCTGAGTCTCCTCTTTTTCAGGATAAACATACCCAGCTCCCTCAGCTGTTCCTCAGGAAGCTTGGTTTCCAGACCCTTGATCATCTTGGTTGCCCTCCTCTGAACACGTTCCAGCTTATCAACATCCTTCTTAAATTGTGGCACCCAGAACTGAACACAATATTCCAGATTTGGTCGGACCAAGGCAGAATAGAGTGGTACTATTACTTCCCTTGATCTGGACACTAGGCTTCTGTTGATGCAGCCTAAAATAGCATTAGCTTTCTATGCTGCTGCATCACACTGTTGACTCATGTTTAGCTTGTGGTCCACTAAGACCCCAAGATCCTTTTCACATAAAAATTTTCCAAAGCAATGTACCAGGCATACCAAACCTGCTGCCTCCCAGATGTTCCTGGATTCCAACTTTCATCAGTTCCAGTCATCACTCCATGCGGTGTCTAGGCTAGGACACGTTCTTTAGGTGAGACATTCATCAATTTCCACAAGTGCTGCAATATGGTAGGAGAAAGGCACGAGCCATCCTACCCCCAATAAAATGCCTATTTCTGGCCAGCCACGTGCCCCAGCTCTTATATCTATGCTTCTAGTGAAGGAGCTCTATATAGTGCGGGGACACTCTATTCACTTTTTAGCCTCTTATTATAGCTTTCTAGACTTCTCCCGGCATGCAAAAATCGTTGGTTTTCAATAGCTTCTCAGCCTTTCAGCTAAGATTAAGTGTAAAAATCCCTGCTTTTCAGTTGGTGTTAAAACTAAGGTATACTGCTCTGCGAACTGCCATTTTAGGATTAATGATGTGAATCATTAAGTATAACAATAGTGGTTGTGAGTTGGTCTGGAGTACCGTTTGGATTTGGTACTCGGAGATTTGCCTCTGAACATTAGGGAAATTAGAATCTTCTTCTGTGTGGCTGCAGAGAAGAGCTTTTTTTGCATTCGTTGAGGGGATGAAGTCTGGGACAAATGCACCATTCATTCAATGGGTGGGCCAGCTGGCTCTGAAAAGGTCTTTCCTTGATTGTGTTGGATGAGGAAAGGGTGGGGGAGAAGACTAGGAAACCGCAAGGAGGAATTTGGGGTGTGAAGCAAAATAAAGCTTTTCTCTCCCAGACCAAAGGTGTTAATTAAGACTGTGTAAAATGGATCTGAGTTGATGATCCCAGAGGGCAAGAGTGTTCCTTATTCTAAACTAGAATAAAGTAGAGATGCTTCTGAAATGGTCCAGAATTACATTCCCACCCCCTCTAAACGGAGCTGATGCATTAGCAAGTCTTGACGGTTTTATTTTATGTATGTGTTTATTTATTCAATTCGCAAAATGTATACACCACTTGATTGTTTAAAAAATCCTCAAAGTAGTTTGCAAAAAGATAAAAACAATAACAGGTGCTGTTACACTAAAATATCAATTGGCAAATATAGAATGGATATTATGCAGTGTCTGCAATAGTTCCAATTCTGTATATAGGGTGAATATGAGCTTAAAAGCATTAAAAAACCAAAACAACACAACAACTTCTGAATACATATTTTAGATTTTGTTCCCAGTGCTGTTGACATAGTTTTGCTGCAGGTTTTAGTTCCCGCAGTTCACCTCTTTATGTCTCCTCTCCCCCCTCCATATCTAAATGACTAATGTCCCTGTGCTGATGAAAACATTGCAGAAAAGAAATCATGATGTGTCCATCCATACTTACAATTATATCCAGATTCTTTTGTGTGGGTGACTTTATCCCCTCACAATAGGAACACACAGGAACATCTGTAAAGCATCCCCACCCCCTCAAACAGAATTTTCATGCAACCATACATATGGAGCACATCAAAGTTACTTTCTGTTCGTTGGGGTTTTTGGTTTTGGTTTGCAGGTGTTTGATCAAGGCACATCAGTACTGCGAAGGTGACACCTGCAAATGAACTGGTGTCACTGAACTCCAAAGCAAATTGCTTGTGCTCTGGTTCCAGAACTAATTGTGAAAAATCCTCATGTTATACCAGAATTTTGAAGAAGCAGGATGGAAGGCAGAGCAAATCAGGGAAACAATCAGCCTAGCCATTGCGCCATGAATTTACCCAGTCCTCTTTTGGAACCACCTAAATTGGTGGCCATCACTATAACTATGTGCTTTGGGGCAGGGCAGGGGATAATAAAATTGAACTGGACCTTGGAGACCATCTGGTCCAATGTGGTGTCTTCTGGATATTACTGAGTGGCAACCAGCTTGGCTGAAAGTCATGGGTGGCATTGTAGTCCAACAACATCTGGAGGGAACCACATTGTCTACCCCTGATCTCCTGTTCTGCAGTATAGGGTGCTACACAGCATCCCTCCTAGCATTCAACTTCTGCTTCAAGACCTCCAGTGAGGGAGAGCCCATCTCCTCCTGAGGCAGCCTATTCCACTATCAAACCACTTGCACCATCAAGAAGTTTCTCCTGTGGTTGAGCCGAAGTCTTCTCCCCTGCAGTTTTCACTATACTCCTGTCTGGATCAACATAGAACAAGCCAATACATCTTCTCTGTGGTAGCCCTTCATTTATTTGAGGTCAGCCCAGCATATCTCCCCTTGATCTTTTCTTCTGCAGGCTCAACTTCCCCAGCCCTTTTAATCATCATCATCATCATCATCATCATCTATTATTTATATCCCCACTCATCTGGCTGGGCTTCCCCAGCCACTCTGGGCAGCTTCCAACAAAATATTAAAACACAGTAGTCTGTTAAACATTAAAAGCTTCCCTAAACAGGGCTGCCTGCAGATGTCTTCTAAAAGTCTGGTAGTTGTTTTTCGCTTTGCCATCTGATGGGAGGGCGTTCCACAGGGCAGGTGCCACTGCCGAGAAGGCCCTCTGCCTGGTTCCCTGTAACCTTCTAGTGTCTATAACTCAAGGTATCAGAGTAGATGTTTATTTCCTTGACATCTGGTGGGAGGGCATTCTACAGGGTGGGTGCCACTACCGATAAGGCCCTCTGCCTGGTTCCCTGTAACCTCACTTCTCGCAGCGAGGGAACCACAAGAAGGCCCTCAGCGCTGGACCTCAGTGTCCGGGCTGAACGATGGGGGTGGAGACGCTCCTTCAGGTATACTGGGCCGAGGCCATTTAGGGTTTTAAAAGTCAGCACCAACACTTTGAATTGTACTCGGAAACGTACTGGGAGCCAATGTAGATCTTTTAAGACTGGTGTTATGTGGTCTCGGCGACTGCCCCCAGTCACCAGTCTAGTTGCCGCATTCTGGATTAGTTGTAGTTTCCGGGTCATCTTCAAAGGTAGCCCCATGTAGAGCACATTCCAGTAGTCCAAGCGAGGGATAACTAGAGCATGCACAACTCTTGCAAGACAGTCCTCGGGCAGGTAGGGTCTCAGCCTGCGTACCAGATGGAGCTGGTAAACAGCTGCTCTGGACACAGAATTGACCTGCGTCTCCATGGACAGCTGTGGGTCCAAAATGACTCCCAGGCTGTGTACCTGGTCCTTCAGGGGCACAGTTACCCCGTTCAGGACCAGGGAGTCCTCCACACCCACCCACCCCCCATCCCGTCAACCATCCCTCCTGAGGGTTTGGTCGAAGGTTGGCTTCCTATAGGCTTGGAGCCATCACAATGTGGGGCAGCATTCTTAACAAATACATAACCCCCCACGCCAAGCCCATCCAGTAGCTGCTTTGCAGTTGCTTCCAGGGTAACACGGAATAAATTCATTTGAAAGTGTGGGTTATGTTTCTGCAAATAGAGCTGTCCAAATATGTCAAGTGCTGATGTTTCCTCTATCCTCAGACTAATGAGGTATTGATGGGTAAGATAGCTTCTTGCTAATGGAACTGTGAGGATCCCATTTATGCCTACCCTGTACTCATTTGTGTGTTTCCTTGCTGCAAGAATTTCCTCCTCTTCTGAGTATCTTCTGTTTCAAGGTTTCGCTAGCATTACTTCATATTCCTAGGAGTCCTCCTTGAACGATTTTCGGCGCATTCCCAACATCTCTGATTAGTCTAACTAGAAAGCCTGCTACACTCCTAATTGTTGTTATATAAAAGGAATGTGCATGGCAATTGGGGCATTCAATGGGAATCTGATACCTGGACTCAAGCCTAAGATGTTTAATCAAGAACTCCAGTTTCTGAGATGCTGGCCACCTGCTGATGCCAATAGCTGTTTGAGTAACAATTCATTTCAACTAGTGTTATAAGAGAGGGAGAAGCTTGTGGGCATCCAATGAAATGGAAAGTCAGAAAATTCAGGACAGAAAAAAGAAAGTCCTCCTTCATGCAGCGTAGAGTTAGACTGTGGAACACCCTCCCACAGGAAACTGTGATGGCCACCAGTTTTGACAGTATTAAAAGAGGATTGGACAAATTCCTGGAGGAGAGGGCTATTGATGGCTACTGGCCACTGAACTCGTTCAGCATAACAAGACTTGACACCTCTTGATATTCATCTGCTGTAACAGTGGCGTCAAGGTCCTGGTGGATGCAAGCAATTTGAGAACAAGTCACAGTGAACTATCATTGGTTCTGTCACCTCCTCTGGACCCAAAAGGCCCCACACTAAGCAGAAAAGCTCCTCAGGACAACACAATGAGGATACAATGGAGGCAGCAAAGTATGCCTTCTATGCTGCCTTCATGGCCACTAGGTAGACTCAATGATGAGTCCTCAAGGTCAGTGTTCAATTGCATTCAATGAGTTTTCCTCCACTTGTGTGTTAGAATCTTCTCCTCACTTGTTTCCTTACCACACACACACACACAGAGAGAGAGAGAGAGAGAGAGAGAGAGATAACAAACAATAATTCTAAACCCAGAAGGATCCCCTCATTGTTTTCAGACTAGGCACACCTGTGCTATAGTTAGCACCATCTCCTATGAAAGAGAAGAAGGCGTTTGTCAGCTGCAGTTCTTAAAAGCATTTGTATTAGAAATGATGATTTCTTTATTGGGGGGTGGAATCTGCCACCCAATTTAATCGAATAAAGTCATCTTCTTTTTTTTAGCCTAACTGATCATAAACATCACAGCCCTGGAAATATCCTGGGAAATCAAAGATTCATCACATATTTGAGCACCCAGAGACTATTCAACAACAGGATTCAATTCATTTTGGCTTTGATCATCAGCCACTCCTGGCGTAACCCCATTTCAAGGGCCCGGATATCTTTTCAGAGTTATCAGAAATCAGGAGCGCTTGTCCTACATTGTGGCAGCATGCTGTCGACGCTGTTATTTACCTGGGAGATTGTCATCGTGTCTATGGATTTTTTTTATTTTTATTTTTAGAAAGGCGTTTCATATTGTATCTCACGAAAATCTTCCCTCAGAGTGGGGGAAAGAAATCAATTTAAGATTGGCTCGGGCGAGGAGCACGTCGGCACGGATTGAAAGCCAAGCTAAATGTCGGCAAGCGGAAGGCTAATGCATAATGGCAGGAGCCCAAATGGTGGAAAAAAGATCGTATGAGGAGGAAGATAAGGGGGGGCAGAAGCAGGTAGAAGCACTTGGCTGTGCCACCAACTCTTTGTGTAACCTATGGCAGGTCTCTTTGCTTGGCAGGCTGCCTGTAGGTATCAGCCATCCCTGAACTACTACAGCTCCCTGTGGTGCTTTATTAATTTGTGGAGGGATTTCCATTAAGGCCACAATCCAAAGGTGTCCTACTGAACTGAGAAGGAATGACACAAGAAAACAGCAGTGCCGTTACGCAGGAGAACATCAAGGTAGATTGCACTTGGCTGCTGTGACCTCACTCCGAGAGAGAAGGAACCCAAAATATTCTGGTTTCCCTGTAAGGCTACATCACCGTTTGTGGGGGACATGCACACACTAAAATTGCCATCGCTCGATGCTACGGAAACGAACCGAGTCAATAAGGGAAATTGTACAATGGAGAAGATCGCTGCCATAGCAGGGAGAGAGATTAGGTGCATCACATGCACAGCCCCCGTCTAATCTCCAAGATGTTTATTTCATTTCCTGCCCGGCTCTTCAAGATTGGATTCTTGTTGTTTTTTAATTCCCTCTTGGTTAGAACAATATTTTTTCATTATGAATATCTGCAATTCTGTCAAACGGCAGTATTTGCCGGCCGCTGTTCCGTGGCAGCCAAGTGAGCTCAGACACGTGACCCGCAATGTTGTATCGATCAAATGGAAGCGACACCCCCCCCAGGCTTTAGGGGTTATTAACAAATGCTGATAGGACACCACCCCAATTTGGAAAGTCAGAGGCAAGATTCTAGTGGCGTTCTCTTCCCAGAGAGACCACATAACACCGGTCTTGAAAGACCTACATTGGCTCCCAGTATGTTTCCGAGCACAATTCAATGTGTTGGTGCTGACTTTGAAACCTAATAATAATAATAATAATAATAATAATAATAATAATAATTTGTTATTTGTTATTTGTACCCTGCCCATCTGGCTGGGTTTCCCCAGCCACTCTGGGCGGCTTCCAACAAAGATGAAAAATACATTAAAATGTCACATATTAAAAACTTCCCTGAACAGGGCTGCCTTCAGATGTCTTCTGAATGTCAGGTAGTTGTTTATCGCTTTGACATCTGATGGGAGGGTGTTCCACAGGGCGGGCGCCACTACCGATAAGGCCCTCTGCCTGGTTCCCTGTAACTTGGCCTCTCGCAGTGAGGGAACCACCAGAAGGCCGTCGGAGCTGGACCTCAGTGTCCGGGCAGAACGATGGGGGAGGAGACGCTCCTTCAGATATACTGGACCAAGGCTGTTTAGGGCTTTGAAGGTCAGCACCAACACTTTGAATTGTGCTCGGAAACGTACTGGGAGCCAATGTAGGTCTTTCAAGACTGGTGTTATATGGTCTCAGCAGCCGCTCCCAGTCACCAGTCTAGCTGCCGCGTTCTGGATTAGTTGTAGTTTCTGGGTCACCTTCAAAGGTAGCCCCACGTAGAGCGCATTGCAGTAGTCCAAGCGGGAGATAACCAGAGCATGCACCACTCTGGCAAGACAGTCTGCAGGCAGATAGGGTCTCAGCCTGCGTACCAGATGGAGCTGGTAAACAGCTGCCCTGGACACAGATTTGACCTGCACCTCCATGGACAGCTGTGAGTCCAAAATGACTCCCAGGCTGCGCACCTGGCTCTTCAGGGGCACAGTTACCCCATTCAGGACCAGGGAATCCTCCCCACCTGCCCGCCTCCTGTCCCCCCAAAACAGTACTTCTGTCTTGTCAGGATTCAACCTCAATCTGTTAGCCGCCATCCATCCTCCAACCACCTCCAGACACTCACACAGGACCTTCACCGCCTTCACTGGTTCTGATTTGAAAGAGAGGTAGAGCTGGGTATCATCCGCATATTGATGGACACCCAGCCCAAACCTCCTGATGATCTCTCCCAGTGGCTGCATGTAAATGTTGAAAAGCATGGGGGAGAGGACAGAACCCTGAGGCACCCCACAAGTGAGAGCCCAGGGGTCTGAACACTCATCCCCCACCACCACTTTCTGAACACGGCCCAGGAGGAAGGAGTGGAACCACTGTATGACAGTGCCCCCAGCTCCCAGCCCCTCAAGATGGTCCAGAAGGATGTTATGGTCGATGGTATCAAACGCTGCTGAGAGATCCAGCAGAACTAGGAAACAGCTCTCACCTTTGTCCCTAGCCCGCCGGAGATCATCAACCAGTGCGACCCAAGGCAGTTTCAGTCCCATGATGAGGCCTGAAACCCAACTGGAAGGGATCCAAATGGTCCGCTTCTTCCAGGCATGCATGTAGTTGTTCAGCAACCACTCACTCAATCAATCACCTTGCCGAAGAATGGAAGATTTGAGACTGGGCGATAATTGGCCATCTAAAGATGTTTTTTTTTAAGAAGCGGTTTAATAACCCTAAACGGCCTCAGCCCAGTATACCTGAAAGAATGTCTCTACCCCCATTGTTCAGCCCAGACACTGAGGTCTAGCTCAAAGGACCTTCTGGCGGTTCACTCACTATGAGAAGCAAAGTTACAGGGAAGCAGGCAGAGGGCCTTCTCGGTAGTGGCACCTGCCCTGTGGAACTCCCTCCCACCAGATGTCAAGGAAATAAACATCTACAGTGGTACCTTGAGTTACAGATGCTTAGGGCTACAGACTCCACTAACCAGGAAGTAGTACCTCGGGTTAAGAACTTTGCTTCAGGATGAGAACAGAAATCGTGCGGTGGCAGCAGGAGGCCCCATTAGATAAAGTGGTACCTCAGGTTAGGAACAGTTTCAGGTTAAGAACGGACCTCCGGGACGAATTAAGTTCTTAACCAGAGGTACCACTGTATCTGACTTTTAGGAAGATATCTGAAGGCAGCCCTGTTCAGGGAAGTTTTTAATGTTTCATGTTTTATTGTGGTTTTAATATTTTGTTGGAAGCTGCCCAGAGTGGCTGGGGAAACCCGGCCAGATGGGCGGGGTATCATCATCATCATCATCTTTCATTTATTTATTTATTACATTTATATGCCACCTTTCAGCACTCTAACCACCACACCGTACTGCCTTTAGCACCAAGAGATGCATCCTCAGCCCATCAATTTTGAGGGGTGCGCTATGGTGGGGGAGCCAGAGGGGTGGCCTCTAGATACTGGCAGGTTGCAGAATGAATGTAGGCTTTCTTGACATTAAGCTGGGATGGGGCTGGTCTACCAAATTCTTTAGCTGCGATTCCTGCATTGCAGGAGGTTAGACTAGATTCGCTTCTGGGCCCCTTCCAACACAATTCTATGGTTCTGTGATCCTGTTCTCTCCGCCCCCCCGCCCCCTGCCCCCCGCAACATATATTTTCAATTTTGTGTGGCTGGTCTTACGAGATAGGAACAAGAGAATGAGCTGGGAGGCATCAATTGCAGGGAAATTCATGTTCCTCTCCCACTGTAATGCTTTTAATATTTTGCATTTCTAATAAAAAGAAGGATGTAATCAGAAGGTAATGATACCGATATTTGAAAATCGGTCGCTAGCGGGCTCAGCTCCTTTCGTCTTTTTTTTTTAATTTTAAAGAATACCTCTGTAAAGCTATACTTTGCATTTTATTACAGTATCCTTTCCCCGCCCTCATTATGTGTTCTTAAAATCCTAACTTCCAGGGCTTAAGGGCTCAGCCATTTCAAATCGCGTCAAGCTGAAATTTAGCATATAATTTCTTCCCCCGGCATTTGTTTTAATCTTCCGCATTTTATGCTGGATAGTCGAGAGCAGCAAACCTCTGTGCATTTTTTCCTGGG
This sequence comes from Podarcis vaucheri, assembly GCF_965113315.1. Lineage (NCBI taxonomy): Eukaryota > Metazoa > Chordata > Lepidosauria > Squamata > Lacertidae > Podarcis > Podarcis vaucheri. The sequence continues at coordinate 51,154,972 of NC_138752.1, forward strand.
CTCGCTACTCTGCCTCAATGAGCCTGTTCAGCAGAGGAGATGATGATTACTTGGTGGTGGTGGTGATGATGATGAAGAAGAAGAACAGAGCTGCCCCAAACTTCTGCAAGGCACCAGGTTGACAAAGGCTGGTCTGGCTGGTGTTAGCAGAAAGCAGGGCACAGCAGCCCTGGATGCAATGCCTTCTGCTTTTAAGAGCATTTTGTATCCTCTCAGCTCAGCTTTGATATTTGTAAATAAAGCAAATATTGAGGACACCATAGTCCTCCAGCTCTTCTAAAGAAACCCAAGCCCTTCAGAGTAGCCCAATAAATCCCTTGCTGTTTGGGGTTCCTAAGGGATATATGAGAACATTGTAAAACTATTTTAGACCTTTCTTAACTCAGCTAGTATTCTACTTTATATCTGTGGTCAGACTGGTGTTGGGCTAGGACTGGGAACTTTCAGCAATCTGGAAGCTCACCACAAGATGTGGAGTGTCTTCCTGGCAGTGAAGCGTCTGCAAACTCTGGAATCTCCCCCTGCCCCTAGCCTGGTCACTGGGTCCTTCAAGACAGGAAGGACTATAATGGACTTCCTGTTGAGATGGGCCTTTGTATATACAACTGACTTTCTGACCCTGGTGTGCTTCTGTGTCCTCTTTGGACTTGCACAACTCCTGGCTTTTGATAGGGATGGATAAACCTGCCAGTTTTGGTTTTGCTCCATTTATGAAAAGCTTTCAGTGTAGAGCAGGGGTCAGCAACCTTTTTTTGGCCCATGGGCCGGTCCACGTCCCTCAGACCATGTGGTGGGCTGGACTATATTTTGAAGAAAAAAATGAACCAATTCCTATGCCCCACAAATAACCTAGAGATGCATTTGAAATAAAAGCAAACATTCTACTCATGTAAAGACACTCTGATTCCTGGACTGTCCACGGGCCGGATTGAGAAGGCGATTGGGCTGCATCCAGCCCCCGGGCCTTAGGTAGTCTACCCCTGGCATAGAGTCTTCCTGTTCAGGAAGCCAGCTAGCCAGCCATGCCCTTTGCCAGGGCATTCCATTCCACCCCTTGCCACCAACCCATCACCATCACAAACAATAGGCATTTCATGCCCACACTGAGCTATTGAGTGGCTCTCTTGCCCCAACCTTAGGCTTTCTTCCCCGTGTTTGTTGTGTTTTCTTGTATATTCATGTTTGTTGTATATTCTTCCCCTCCCCCCAAATCCCAATACCTTCTTCTCATGTGTTGATGGTGCCATTTTGACACCTGTTGAATGAGTTTGCTATTAGTATATAAGATTTGCTATTAGTATATAAGATGGCAAGCTGTTAGTTCCTCTCTTTGATTCTGTATTGCTCAATAAGTTTTGGGATGGTGGGGCATTAAGTCTTCATTTTTCGGTTGCTGTGTTGGGCATGATCCAGTCAGAAGGAAGCCCTTATTCTATGCCCCACTGATTTCAACACGTGGTTTGGGCATATCCCAAGCTTTTCCCTGTGGATTGCAACAGCACTTGAAAACCCGGAATGGACTTTTTGTGTGAGAGCAGGACGTGGGTGGTGCTGTGGGTTAAACCACAGAGCCTAGGACTTGCTGATCAGAAGGTCGGCGGTTCGAATCCCCGCGACGGGGTGAGCTCCCATTGCTCGGTCCCTGCTCCTGCAAAAGTGGCAGTTTGAAAGCATGTCAAAGTACAAGTAGATAAATAGGTACTTCTCCGGTGGGAAGGTAAACGGGGTTTCCATGTGCTGCTCTGGTTCACCAGAAGCAGCTCAGTCATGCTGGCCACATGACCCGGAAGCTGTACGCTGGCTCCCTTGGCCAGTAAAGCAAGATGAGCACTGCAACCCCAGAGTCAGTCACGACTGGACCTAATGGTCAGGGGTCCCTTTACCTTTACCCTTACTGAAAAAGAAGTCTGGATGTGCTCAGAGGTGCTCTTTTTGAACTGTATGTCTTTTGCATTCAGCTCTGGTTGGTAGATATTGGGATTGCAATAAGTACCTCCAGCAAGCGAGAAATTTGCTTATCTCTGCATTAAAGGATACAAGCTGTGTTTAGCAACTTTTTACCTTAATTCCCCCCCAAAAGGAAGTTTGGTATTCCTTAGTAGATACAAAGCAAAGAGGAAGAAGGTGCTGCCTTCTGCTTTGATATGTGTGATTTAGAAAGAGGGGAGGAAAAATATGTCCTCCGCACTCCACAAATGTTGAACATCTAGAGTAAAGTGGAGTGGGATCTTTTGGCTATTTACTTACGAAAATTCCTTGATGGATGGAGGCAGACTTGCAAAGGTCACTGAGCTGCGGACCAGAAATGACATCCCGCAGTATGTTAAACCAATGATAATAAGGCAAACCACAAACAGCAGCAGAAGATGAAGCCTCTCTTGGGGGAAGTTGGCAGTTTTTGAGCTCTTTAACTGAGGGTATTTTTGAGCAGCTGCAAGATGCCCTTTTTTTTCTTTTTTAAAAGGCGATGGCACACTTTGCTGAGTCCTATCCCCTCACTGTGAGCCTTCAGGGCAGTTTACAGCAATGCAATATTCACATCAGGTGAAACAGATTACAGGAATGAGGGCAGGTCCTAATAAATGATTTGACTCAGGTGTGAAAGAGCTGGCTCTTCAGCGTTTGAGGAAAACTAGAAGGCAAAGGTGCCAGACACACCTTTGTGGGAAGGGAATTCTGCAGTCTAGGGGCTGCCACAGAATACTATCTTTTCCTAGGCTGCTGTCTCTGAGGGTGATGGAACTAGCAAGGCCCATGCCCAACCCCAGAAGGAGGTGGTATTACAGATACCTGGCACCAGAAGATGTTGACTCTTCAGAGGGTGTACGAGGGAGACAATGACCCAACTTGGATCACATTCTACGTGAGTCTCTTTTCTCTGTCTTTCGAGTGTGGCTCCTGTTTGGCAGCAAGCAAGCTTGGTGCCATGACATCTGTGGCATTGTGAAGGGCCATCTCTAGGCATTTTGCTGCCTGTAGACTTCACCTCTCTCTCTGTTACGAACATTAGGGACACAAAAACAGCCTGCAGGATCAGGCCACGGGCCTATCTAGTCCAGCATCCTGTTCTCACAGTGGCCAACCAGATGCCTGAATCGGATGTCCACAAATTTCTCCCTTTCTGCTAACACTAGAACTCATTGATATCACTTCGTATCTATGGAACCGCCTCTCCTGGTCTGCCCCGCAGAGGACCTTGAGGTCCATGAATAGTTTAGAGGTCCCGGGCCCTAAGGAAGTCAGACTATCCTCCACCAGGGCCAGGGCCTTTTCAGTGATGGCTCTGACCTGGTGGAATGCTCTGTCCCATGAGACCAGGGCCCTGCAGGATTTTATCTCCTTCCATCAGGCCTGTAAGACAGAACTATTCCGCCTGACCTTTAATTTGAATTCAGCCTGTACTTTTATTTCCCTTCTCTTCCTTCCCCCTCCCTGTTTATGACGATCACCCGCTCTGAGACCCCACAGCTAATTCTCCCCTGACCTCCTCGCTGGCCCAAGTAGGACCAATTCAGCCAGCTAGCCCTGGGGATTATCTAATTGATTTTTGATTTTTATTGTTCATGTTTTTATACTGTATTTCATGCTTTTATAATTCAGTGTTTTAAAGTGGTTTAAATTTGTTGTTAGCCGCTCTGAGCCTGGTTTTTGTACCAGGAAGGGCGGGGTATAAATAAAAATTGATGATGATGCTGCTCAATATGGGGAGATTCATGATAGAGAACAAGATGCAACTTTTTTGCGCAGCGCATAACTATGGAACTCGCACCTCCAGGAGGCATTGATGGTCAAAAACCCAGATGTCTTTAAAAGAGGATTAAGCAAATTCATGGAGGAGAATTTGCTATTGAGGCTAGCAGCCATGATGGCTAAGGTCTGCCTCCACAGTTGGAGACAGCAATGTTTCTGAATACGGGTTGTAAGAAACCACACGAGGGGAGATTACTCTTGTACTCAGGTCCTGTTTCAGGTTTTCCACTGGCTACTGGGAGAACAGGATGCTGGGCTTGATGGGCTACTGGTCTAATCCAGCAGCAACGTCTTATAGTCTTAGGACTCACCCAGCACAATCACATGCACTTTCAATGGGGATGATGCCTGAACACTTGTACCGTTACATCTCAAAGAACATCAAGAGGATTTCCCCGCACAGAACAATAACTTCCTGGGGGAAGGACTTATTAGCCGCAAACAATTCCAAAAGCGTTTGAAGGGGAGCGGAGGCACCAGGTTCGTGATGAGAAATACAATCTTCTGAGTCATGTTATTTGGGGGGTGGGGAGAGGGAGAACGATCTCAGTTAAGTTGTTTATTCATTCTCTGCTTGGGTAATAAGTTAAGACAATGAGGAGGCCTGGAGAGATCCGTCGGCAGTGGAATGGATCCCACAGGAACCAGATACAATATTGCTTTTGGATGGGGAGTTGCTCCTCCACCCGGATGTGGAGTCTGCAATTAAGCAGCGAATCAGTAAGCAGAAGTTTCTCTCCTTCTCTTTCTCTGCCTTTAAATGAAACTTATTAACTGATGGTGTAAGGGTGTGTGTGTGTGTGCCTTAAGGCAATCATACTACCTTCTCCTCCGAACCAGCTCAGTTGTACAGTTTCCCCTGCTAGCCACCATTTTATTTCCTCCATTTATTTCTGAGGCCAAACATTTGAGAATGCAACCGCTTCTTGCTTTTCCCAAACCAAGTTGTAAACAGTGTCAATATACAGAGAGGCAGTGAGCTCAGCTAGAAAGGGAGAAGTGTATACATGCTCCATACACCCAAATAGTGCAGTCTTTCCCTATCCTGGGGCTCTTCAGTTCCGGCTCCTGTCATCACCAGCTAGCATGCCCAATGGTCAGGGATGATGGGTGTTGGAGTTTGACAACATCTGGAATGCTCTGGGTTGGGATACGGTGAGACAGAGGATTCAAAGGGGGATCTTGCAGCAGGGATGAGACTTTTCTCAGGCCAAGGGCCACATTCCATTCTGAGTAACTGTCCGGGGGCCAGATACCAGTGGTGGGGCAGGCAAAGAATGTAAAATTTGCCTCTGGACAGCAGGCTAGTTTCTACACATGCCCACATTCCCCTCTCTGTCCTAGGAAGCAAGGGGCAGCATCAGAGTTCAAGGATATATTCCAGGCAGGCAAAAACACTCAAGGGAGGTCTGAACCAGGGCTAGAAGGCAGTGTAACTTAGAGAGGGGGTGAGCAGATAGAGTTGGGGGGCACATCCAGCCCCTGTGGGTTTGAGCCCTGCCTTAGACCAACCTTGCAAGGTATGAGCCCCACTTTGCAGGTGGGTCGGGCAGTGCTTCCCAGTCAGGGCTGCGAGTTCGAGTTTTAGATTGGCCAGCTTGAAATAAAACCAGAGAATCACAGAATTGTAGTTTTGGGAGGAACCCTGACGGTCATCCAGCTCAACCCCTTGTAAAGCAGGAATCTCAACACGTGGCCCCCCATCCAATTTGAAACCAGACCGGACCCTGCTTAGCTTTGCAAATGTGGTGGCAGTTTTATTGCTGCATCGCTATTGCTCCACTTCTTTGTTTTCATGTGATAAATGGGCAGAGCCATGGTAGCTCCAGCCCCCTGCTCAGTCCATGGCAGAGGCGAAGTCTTTGGAGCTTCAAGGCCCGGTCTCTATCCACAGCCCCTCTCAAAAGCTTCTGCTGTGTCTGCCGATACAGCCAGCCGGAGCTCATTGATAGCTGAAGATGAAGATAAAGGATGCGGAGCAGAAGGAGCGCTCAGGAAGGCGTCGCAGGAAAAATGCAAACTAATCAGTGGAGGCAGCCACCGTAATAAGGCACTAAACATGGAAAATTACGGTAGATTTGTTTCCTCTGCTTCTCATTGTAGGCATTAGGCACAAAGTCGTCAATAGACTATTCAGTGCAGCGAATGCAATGCTGTGGGCTGTCAGCTGCACTGCCGTCAAGGAAGGGACCAGAATTAGGAATGCGAGTGAGGGAGAGGATGGCAAATGGTCCTCCGAGAATCTGCGAGAGAGGAGATGACCTCAGCAGGTGCTGAGGCGCAGCGCATGGAAATGAGTGCCGCGCTGAATGCGTTCGCTATTTGGTTCTTGGTGCAGAAGTCGTTGGTGCAGAAGGCTACGGAAGAGTTAAAACAAAAGAAAACTTCCTTCCTTTTGGTCTTTTGAAGGCTGTTTTGTGTTTGTTTTTACCTGTAGGCTAGCTGGTAAGGTAAAGCGTACAGGGACCCCTGACCATTAGGTCCAGTCGTGTCCGACTCTGGGGTTGTGGCGCTCATCTCTATAGGCCGAGGGAGCCGGCGTACAGCTTCTGGGTCATGTGGCCAGCATGACTAAGCCGCTTCTGGCTAACTAGAGCAGCGCACGGAAACACTGTTTACCTTCCCGCCAGAGCGGTACCTATTTATCTACTTGCACTTGACGTGCTTTTGAACTGCTAGGTGGGCAGGAACAGGCACCGAGCAACAGGAGCTCACCCTGTCACGGGGATTCAAACCGCCAACCTTCTGATCGGCAAGTCCTAGGCTCTGTGGTTTAACCCACAGCGCCACCCGCGTCCCAGGCTTGCGGGTACTTTTCTGCAATTCCCCCACCTGCTTGTATTTATGAGAGCCCAGCCAGTCAGGGATGGTGTTGTCAACCCACCTTACCAACTGGATTTAGATAAGAAGGGTGGACACAGAATCCAGTTCTTCTCCTGCTAAAGCTCTTGGAGGGTATAAGTTGTCCCAGGAAATCAGGGTCGCAATAACTGCTCAAGGAAAATGTTGTGCATTCAGAGAAATCAGCACCAGCTTGCAAAATATTTGACACAGCCCTTCTCTGCTCCAGCAGTGCAACCAGGTTTTATATGTGCTGTCATAGCTCTGCCCTTGCTCCTAGTACAAGTGTTTCAGACTCCTCAGAGCCTCAGTTTCCCTGTTGGACAAATACAACTGTCTCCCAGCCCAGCAAACAGTCACCAGCTGCCTTAAAACTGAGGCTGATTGGCTTTCCTTATTTGATTCTTCTTTTACACTATAGCATTTCACATCCATCCTTAGATAGGCACCTCTTGGCTATACAGCTGGAAGCTGGTGGTTCCTGAATGAAAGGCAGGGTAGAAAGGGTCTCTCAGGGTGGGAGACTGGGGGAGGAAATAGGAGCTGGGAGGGTCTACCTTTCTGTGTATGGATAAAGGATATGATATTACCATAAATGTGAGGAAACGCCTTTGTATACAGTGGTACCTCAGTTTAAGAACAGTCCTGTTTACGAACAATTCGGTTTACAAACTCCGCAAAACCGGAAGTAGCGTCCCGGTTTGTGAACTTTACCGTGGTCTAAGAACGGAAGCTGAATGGTGGAAGGGCAGCAGCGGCGGGTGCCCTCATTAGGGAAAGCACGCCTCAGTTTAAGAACGGTTTCGGTTTAAGAACGGACTTCCAGAACAGATTAAGTTCATAAACCGAGGCACCGCTGTCTATTCTTTTTCTTTTCTGTCTCTCTATCCTTGATTTTTCTTATTTTGGTTCTTCATTATTCTTTGTCTTTTGATTGGTTTGACATTTATTGTATTTTATGTTGAAAACTTTCAATAAAAATTAACCAATCACAGCCTTGGACATACTCCTCTTCAAGTTCTCTTCATTGTTGCTTCTTTGGAGCCACATAAACCCTGCTGCTAGTTTTAGATCAGGCATCTCCAAACTCGGCCCTCCAGTTGTCTTGGGACTACAACTTCCATCATCCCTAGCTAACAGGACCAGTGGTCGGGGATGATGGGAATTGTAGCCCCAAAACATCTGGAGGGCCGAGTTTGGGGGTGCCTGTTTTAGATCACCCACCCATCATAAAGGTGATTACTTACTTGGTCTTTTGAAATTGCAGGGTCTCCATACTGCTTTATTCCATCAGCCTGAGTTGTGTCTTGCCACATGTCCTGCATACGTCCATTTGAACTTTGCGACCTTTTCTACTACATCTATAAATCAACCCCATCTCCAGATCTGGGCCATTTTGGTTCCTCTTCAGCACATGTATATGTGTGAGTGGGTTTTTCCCCTCTAGTTAAAACTCTTTTTCTCTGTTCTTTGGCACAGGACTTCCAGCCGTGACCGGTGTCTAAATCCTTTGGTGGCACCAGAATGTCAGAACATCCCTGCAAGTCAACAAGACGTTCCACAACGCTGCTTGCTCTGCGAGGAAGGATGAAGCTCCAGGTACACATTACTAATTGCCTTCAAATGCAAGCAAGGAGTCCTTGCAGAGGAAAGAGGTTTCAGTATGGCAACGTTTTGTCAAAGGTTCAGCTTATTGTGGCATGAACTGACATATGGCCAGTGGTATAGTGAGGGGGGGGAGAGCATAGCACCAGGATTTTCTCTGAGCAGGAGCAATGGTGCCGTCTCCAAGACAACGGAGGGATTCTCCTTCCTCTGACAAGTGAATGAGGTGATAACAAGGCTTTCAAGTTTACTTGTGACGGATTAGTGTAGAGGAATATAATTGAGCAGAGGTTGGACCCTTATTTATTTTCCACGGGGTTCCTTGTCCACACTAGCAACATTTCTTTGTGAGGTGTTCTTTTTTCCATTTCTAGTTAAAAGTGAAAGGTTGCATTTCAGCTCATTGCAAATCTTTTGCTATTGTCCGATGCGCTTTAGAAGTTGAACCTGTGCTGTTGGAAGGAACTTCAACGGAGCTTGCTCCCAGCAGCCCCAGGCATAGGATGCAGCCTTGCTGATCCTAAGAAACTGGGCATTATGATGTATATTGCTGACTTTGCACTCTGTCTATCTACCACTGTGCATGAGCTTCAAGTTTCACCTTCTGTCTGAATCTTTATTAGTCAGGTTTCTCGTTGGGCCATTTTGGGGGGTCCAAAATGGAGAGCCAGTGTGGTGTAGTGGTTAAGAGCAGTAGTCTTGTAATCTGGGGAACCGGGTTCGCGTCTCTGCTCCTCCACATGCAGCTGCTGGGTGACCTTGGGCCAGTCACACTTCTCTGAAGTCTCTCAGCCCCACTCACCTCACAGAGTGTTTGGGAAGGGAAGGGAGGAAGGGAAAGGAGAATGTTAGCCACTTTGAGACTCCTTAGGGTAGTGATAAAGCGGGATATCAAATCTAGTCCAAACTCTTATAGGGCGGCACTCAACCTGAATATCCTATATAGAAGCAAATGATGGGCGCCATCAAGAATGGACTTTGCTGTAACTTTGCATAGCCCTACCCAGTTTTCTTTGGAGCTCCATACTAGATTCCTTTCCTTAGTCCTGCTAAGAGTGCTGGCCGCAGGTATAGAGAGGTGCCAGCAGACAGGTTGAGCAGTTCATCTATGATCAAGACTTCTCATTTCTGCAAAACCACCAGGATGAGGGTCACACTGTCACTGTGCACGTAGAATACACGGTGTCCACAAACTCTCAGGATCGCCATTGGTGACAGACATCTACCGTAATACTTTGCATGGGGTAGGAAGAGATAGAGGAGTGTTGCTCTTTTAAACACAATATCCAACTGGTATGCTCAGCGATGATGAATCAAGCCAGCTACTATATGTATATGGCACCATCTTGGCTTCTGTCTCTTGGTCACATTAGCATGTGACAGAGTGTTGGCTACCTGTTTTTACATACATGTAGAAAGAGATAGGTATGCCTTGGAACTGATTTCCAAGCCAGCTACTTTTGTATATAGCACCATCCTTGGTTCTTTCTCTTGGTCACATAGGAGTGTGATGGAACGTTGGGAACCAGTTTCCACACATGGGAAGAGAGATGTGCCTCATCTCTGATTTCCAGACACAAATTAATAATAATAATATAATAATTTATTATTTATACCCTGCCCATCTGGCTGGGTTTCCCCAGCCACTCTGGGCGGCTTCCAACAAAATATTAAAATATTGAATATAAGTTGACAAGCAGGACTGTAAGTTCCTAAACCTTCAAGCTGTAGTTTTATAATAAACTTCCAAATTGCCCAATGAAACGTCTAATGAAGCAAATTACTGCACTGTTGCATGCTATTCCCCAACTTCAGTTTACTTAAGAATGAAGGGGCTGTGAAAGAGCTACCTTCTCGCTGGGGAGTACTTTGGGGTAGATTATACTTATAAATTGGATTAATGTTCCTATCTCCTGTATTATCATAATTTTTCCTTGCTGGTTTTGCTAATTGCCTGAGATATTTGTCTTTCAACAAGTCTTTGCATGCCCATTTCCTCCTTGCTATAATCTCGTGGCAAACTAATAAAGCCCGGGGTTGTGATGTTTCCATGGCAACGGCCCGTGATGTCACCAACAGGGGATTACTGCTTTCCCTGAGGATCAAGGCCCAGGTAAAGGGGCTGGGAGGCCACAATGCTGATTGCCAATCCGTAATCTTTTAATAAAGCAACAACAGCAGCATAGAAGGACCCTGGCGATTCCTTTAAAAAGGATGCGCAAAGAAAATTAAGTTTAAACTTTGCATATGTTTCTACATGTCGGTGTTTCCCCCCCGAAAAGATGGATTTGAAGAATACTCTAGTAGGGTGTTCCTTGTGACAGGAAGCAAAATTGTTACTCTGCTTTGGTCAAAGTTGCTATCCCAGGGCAGGTTCACACCAAAGCAAATCCAACACACATTTAAAATACATGGATCCACCCACTACTGGGGTATGATTCATGAAGAACTCAAAAAAAATGTTAAAAACATCTTTACAAAAGAAACCAGAGGCATATTTATTAGGCTTATTGGGAAAAGACATACCACAGAAAAAGAAAGGAATTTTCTTATATGCTAGAGCAAGCCGCCAGGATAGTATATGCCAGCAAATGGAAGAGCGAACTAATACCCACAAAAGAAGACTGGCTATACTAACTAAGTCAATTTATAGAAATGGCAAGGCTAACTGCATACTTAAGAAGACAGACAAACCAAAAACTCAGTCTAGAATGGCAATGTTTTGAAGAATACATGGACGAACACTGTTCAAGAACAAATAGGCGGATATGCTTAGGTTAAAGGAGTAAAGTAGAAAATATTAATTAGGAATGTCATGTTGTTGTTGTTGTTGTTGTTGATGATGATGTTTAGTCGTTTACTTGTTTAGTCATGTCTGACTCTTCGTGACCCCATGGACCAGAGCACGCCAGGCACTCCTGTCTTCCACTGCCTCCCACAGTTTGGTCAAACTCACGCTGGTAGCTTTGAGAACACTGTCCAACCATCTCATCCTCTGTCAACCCCTTCTCCTTGTGCCCTCAATCTTTCCCAACAACAGGGTCTTTTCCATGGAGTCTTCTCTTCTCATGAGGTGGCCAAAGTATTGGAGCCTCAGCTTCAGGATCTGTCCTTCCAGTGAGCACTCAGGGCTGATTTCCTTAAGAATGGATAGGTTTGATCTTCTTGCAGTCCATGGGACTCTCAAGAGTCTCCTCCAGCACCATAATTCATAAGCATCAATTCTTTGTGATCAGCCTTCTTTATGGTCCAGCTCTCAATTCCCTACATCACTACTGGGAAAACCATAGCTTTAACTATACGGACCTTTGTTGGCAAGGTGATGTCTCTGCTTTTTAAGATGCTGAGGAATGTCATAATGAGATCAAAATTTGAAATTTAAAAATTGCAATGATAGTATCGAATCTATAAGATAAGGAAGTCGAGATGTTGTGGAGGGGGGGTCAAAGGGTGTGGTGGTAGGAAGATATGGGGGTGGGAAGGATTTATGTGTATGTAAATAGTAGCCTTATTTTTTTATGTGCATTTCTTTTGCTTTTTCTGTATTACTAAAATTTAATAAAAAATAAAAAATAAAATAAAATACATGGTTCCACCCAAAGAGTCCTGGGAACCATAGTTTAAGGATGCTGGGAATTTGTCAGGAAGGAACAGCAGTTTCTGGGGATTTTGAGGGGACGTTGTTTGTACTGGATGTGCTTTAGATGTCTGGCGCGAGTCTGCTTTCAAATTCTCCTCTGAAAATTCTCGACTTCGCTGGGGCTGATGAGAATTGCACATCTGAAAGGGGGCACAGGTTAACTAGCCGTTTGCCACAGAACACCCAATGAATATTTTCTATCTAGCATTTGACATCTGATGATGAGCGAAATCACGGTTGCATATTTGATCACTGACATGCAGTGGCATTTTGTATCGTTTACTCGTTGGCATATAATAATATTGGACAGGGTCTGATAGTTGCCCATCTGTCTACAGCAAATATTTAAGAGGTTTCAATTTTCAGGTCAAAACTGTTGATTTCAGAGCGGTAGAAATTTCTCTTAAAAATAACTAGATGCTACAAATAACCCCCCTTTTCTTCAACGCTGTTCAGCACCATTGCCTTCCTGGCTATTGCTCCTTTATTTACATTTTTTTTTCTGATTGAATTGTTATTTCACTGCGCTCTTTTGATATTGTATCTCTATCCCAGTAGTTGCACTGAGATCCCCTAATGGAAGAAAAGCAGGGGAAACAACGTTAAAATAAATGCAACCAATGTTTCTCCTTTTCTTCCTGATTGTGAATTAGTCTCCTGGGCTCTTCCACCCAGACAGGGATCACATGGTGAACAGGATGATGTCACAGTGCTACGCCTGACATCACTGTATCACAAGACCCAAGTAGGCAAAATGGTGAAGAATCAGATTTGGTGACTTGAAGTCCCAAAGAGCAATGGTGAGCAAGGTGGAGTGATGGCAATTTAAAGGCATAAATGAGCATTTCCCCCCAAGAACTTAGAAAACCCCTAAAATGTAAGGAATTCATGGAAGGGCAGTGTTGTATTTGACAACATGAGATTTCATGCTCATCACAATAACCAAAAGATGCCAACAGGTCTAAGGATTTCAATTTCTCATTTCCAAGTAAAATTTCAGCTCCCTCCGTTTGAATTTCAGATTTGAGATTTTTACACATAAAACTTCAGCGGTGGTGGTGTTTGCAGCCCATTCTTGCCTAGGATTGCACTGGAAATCTATTCTACCATAGCATTCTGTTGCATGAATAGATCCCAACCTGGCTTAAATGCCAAACATATGCATTTTATGATTGCATTTTTTAAAAATTGACTATGTCATATTGTGCACAAGTTACTCTGCTTCTGCAAGGTGTTACGCAAGGCACTGAAGCTCATTTCCACACCACTGGAAATTAATCTCACCAGATGTCATCTATATACAAATACCCTCAGTTATAAGGTCTAGAACAGGCACCCCCAACCCTGGCCCTCCAGATGTTTAGGGACTACAACTCCCATCATCCCTAGCTAACAGGACCAGTGGTCAGGGACAATGGGAAATGTAGTCTCAAAACATCTGGAGGGCTGAGGTTGGGGGTGCCTGGTCTAGAAACTTGATTTTATTTTTGCCAATGAAATGTGAGAGTCTCACCTGAACTGTGCATGTGATGTGCTGTACACCTTGCAGCATAGATATGCCCCTGGTTTTACTCCCTTCCTTACCTTTTTATGGAATGCGTCTACAAAATACGTCCAAGTCTTTTGAAACTCTAGATTCAAGGTGATTCTTTTCTTGCCTGTTGCCTTAGACATGATAGTTGGTTTGCTTTTTAAAATACGGATCCTGAACCAATCTATCTATCCCCAGTCAGCATGAAAATAACATTAGAACACTTCTTCATTTCACACTTCAAAACAAATCAGGAGTGAAAGGATACAATCTAGTGACCAAGTAACACAAATTAAGTGAGACATCCAAAATGACAGAATCCCAGACGTACGAGGTGGGAGCCGACACAGTGGATATTTATGTAATTCTTTTAGCCGGCAATGCAGAGAGGTTGGCAAGTTGCGGGCATCAATCTGTTTTATTTTATATTCTAGAGGTAGAAGTAAAAATGATATTTCAAGTGCCTGTATGCTCTCCGAAGAACAACAGGCGGGGAGGGGAGGATATTGCCAGGAAACACAGCATATTTTCTCACCCCTTTTGCTCCTGTTGTCTAAGGCGACTTCAACAGAGAGAAATCCTCAAAAGATCCAGTGGCAGGCTTGGGGGGAAATGGAGCTGAAGCAACAAGACCCCTTCCCCCTCCCCCCAGAAAAAAAACATTAGGGCATTTTGACAAGTGCCTTCAATATTTCATGCGCTGTGCAAAGCTAGTGGCTGGAAGTTCTTCAGGCTTTTGCGGGCGCCGATGCCCTTTTGTTGAAAGAGGAGCTCTCTTGTGTATACACAGGACAGAAATTAAGCAAATGATATTTGAGCTGCACGCTGTCAGCAAACGGTCTCGGTGGGCGCCGAGAGCTGAAAGGGAATCCTCTTTCAGCAAAAACCCTGCAGCCGCAAAGACAGCTGAGCATTTCCCATGCCCTGTTTCACTCGGAGTCAATGACTCTGCTTTGAACTAGGAGGGCGTGAGGTGCTGCCACCACATTTGGGATACCATGTACCGTTCTGGCTGCCTCTCCTCGAAAAGGATAGCATAGGGTTGGAAGAGGCAGAGAACAGAGGACAACCAGTGCCGGATTTACGTATAAGCTAAACAAGCTATAGCTTAGGGCCCCTCTCTTTTGGGGAGCCCCCCCCAAAAAAAAATTAAAGGGGGGAAAACCTGGGTGTACTTCGATAAAATACATATTTTGTTATGTGAAAATGGCTTTAGATAGCTATTAGCAGTGGCATAGCGTGGGTTGTCAGCACCCGGGGCAAGGCAAGTAATTTGCACCCCCTAACCCATGGGGGTAGGGGGCGCAGGTAGGGGCAGAGAGCTGCGAGTGCGAGCGCCCCCCCAGATGTTGCGCCCGGTGCGCCCGCCCCCCCCTGCACCCCCCACGCTACGCCACTGCCTATTAGGTCCATAAATTACCATATACCACATGGGTAGGCAAACTAAGGGACATGGGCGGTGCTGTGGTCTAAGCCACAGAGCCTAGGGCTTGCCAGTAAGAAGGTCGGTGATTTGAATCCCCCAATGGGGTGAGCTCCCGTTGCTCGGTCCCTGCTCCTGCCAACCTAGCAGTTTGAAAGCACAACAAAGTGCAAGTAGATAAATAGGTACTGCTCCGGCAGGAAGGTAAACGGCGTTTCCGTGTGGTGCTCTGGTGCTTTGGTTCGCCAGAAGCAGCTTCGTCATGCTGGCCACATGACCCGGAAGTTGTACACTGGCTCCCTTGGCCGTAAAGTGAGATGAGTGCCGCAACCCCCAGAGTCATTCGCGACTGGACTTAACTGTCAGGGGTCCTTTGCCTTTTAGGCAAACTAAGGCCCGGGGGCTGGGGCCGGCCCAATCGCCTTTTAAATCCAGCCCGCGGACGGTCCAGGAATCAGCCTGTTTTTACATGAGTAGAATGTGTGCTGTGATTTAAAATGCATCACTGGTTATTTGTGGGGCATAGGAATTCGTTCCTTTTTAATTTTTTCCAAAATGTAGTCCGGCCCCCCACAAGGTCTGAGGGACAGTGGACTGGCCCCCTGCTGAAAAAGTTTGCTCACCCCTACATATATTAAACACAAAAAAGCGACAATTTGTTGTTGACAAAGGACAGCTGGATACATAAAGCCCCCCCCCTACCTTCGGTAGCTCAGGGCCTCATCAACCCTAAATCTGGCCCTGAGGGCAACCAAAGAGGGCGGAGTGATTCCTGTGGAGGAAAGGTTGGCCACATTTGGCGCTTTCTCCTTTAGAGAAAAGGCAAAGAAGAGGGAAACGTGATAGAGGTTTATGAAATTAAGGATGGCATAGAGAAAGCGGAGAGGGGAAAGTTTTTTTCTCCCGCTCTCAAAACACTAGAACTGTTAGAACATCCAGTGAAGCTTAATGCGGGAAGTTCAGGACAGAGAAAGGGAAACATTTCTTTCTTTTTTAAAAGCTTTTTATTAGCAATTTCAACATAACAAAATATCAAAAACATATCATATTCATTATTTCCCCCCTTTTCCCCCACCTCCCCATCAAACCCTCCCTCCCCCCCGAAACTTCCATCAGCTCCTCTCTGATTTCTCAACACATGTTATTCTCTGCATATTATAAAATTGTATAAATCCTTTTATTATCTATCTACCATGTTATCAATCAATAAATTTGTGTATGTTTATTCAAAACCTGCCAAGGAGTCCAATTCATTTTGTTGTCTTTTTAAGTAATTTGTAAAAAGTTCCCATTCTTCTTTAAAGTCACAGTTGTCCTTATATCGCAGTTTGTATGTCAGTTTAGCCAATTCTGCATAGCTCATCCATTTCTCTTTCCACTGTTCCTTTGTCAGGGTTTCCTCATTCTTCCATCCTTGTGCTATCAAGACTCTTGCTGCTGTTGTAGCATACAGGAATAAATCCTTTGTTTTCCTTCTTCATACAGTAAAAAGTTAAACTGTGGAGTTTGCTTCTGGTGGCAGTGATGCTCTCCAACCTAGATAGCTTTAAAAGAGGATTGGACCAAATTGTGAAGCATAAGGCTACTCATGGCTACTAGCCATGATGAAGCCTATGCTCTGCCTACATGATCCAATAATAATAATATAATAATTTATTATTTGTACCCCGCCCATCTTGCTGGGTTTCCCCAGCCACTCTGGGCAGTTTCCAGCAAAGATTGAAAATACAATAATGTCACACATCAAAAACTTCCCTGAACAGGGCTGCCTTCAGATGTCTTCTGAATGTGAGGTAGTTGTTTATCTCTTTGATATCTGATGGGAGGGTGTTCCACAGGGTGGGGGCCACCACCGAGAAGGCCCTCTGCCTGGTTTCCTGTAGCTTTGCTTCTCGCAATGAGGGAACCGCCAGAAGGCCCTCGGAGCTGGACCTCAGTGTCTGGGCTGAACGATGGGGGTGGAGACGCTCCTTCAGGTCTACTGGGCCGAGGCCGTTTAGGGCTTTAAAGGTCAACACCAACACTTTGAATTGTGCTCGGAAATGTAATGGGAGCCAATGTAGGTCTTCCAAGGCGGTGATTGCCTCTCAACGCCTATTGCTGGAAACCACAGGCGAGGAGAGGGCTCTTGTGGCCAGGTCCTGCTTGGGGACTTGCCATTATGGCAACTGGTCAGCCACTGTGAGAACAGGATGCTGCACTAGATGGTCATTGGCCTGATCCAGCATGTTCTTCTTATGTGCTTAAGTGCGCCCGCTACGTGCAATGATCTGTGAGACTTAGAATCATAGAATCATAGAATCATAGAATCCTAGAGTTGGAAGAGACCACAAGGGCCATCAAGTCCAACCCCCTGCCAAGCAGGAAACACCATCAGAGCACTCCTGACATATGGTTGTCAAGCCTCTGCTTCAAGACCTCCAAAGGAGGAGACTCCACCACACTCCTTGGCAGCAAATTCCACTGTCGAACAGCTCTTACTGTCAGGAAGTTCTTCCTAATGTTTAGGTGGAATCTTCTTTCTTGTAGTTTGGATCCATTGCTCCGTGTCCGCTTCTCTGGAGCAGTAGAAAACAACCTTTCTCCCTCCTCTATGTGACATCCTTTTATATATTTGAACATGGCTATCATATCACCCCTTAACCTCCTCTTCTCCAGGCTAAACATGCCCAGCTCCCTTAGCCGTTCCTCATAAGGCATCGTTTCCAGGCCTTTGACCATTTTGGTTGCCCTCCTCTGGACACGTTCCAGTTTGTCAGTGTCCTTCTTGAATTGTGGTGCCCAGAACTGGACACAGTACTCCAGGTGTGGTCTGACCAGAGCAGAATACAGTGGCACTATTACTTCCCTTGATCTAGATGCTATACTCCTATTGATGCAGCCCAGAATTGCATTGGCTTTTTTAGCTGCCGCGTCACACTGTTGGCTCATGTCAAGTTTGTGGTCAACCAAGACTCCTAGATCCTTTTCACATGTACTGCTCTCAAGCCAGGTGTCCCCCATCTTGTATTTGTGCCGCTCATTTTTTTTGCCCAAGTGCAATACTTTACATTTCTCCCTGTTAAAATTCATCTTGTTTATTTTTGCCCAGTTCTCTAATCTGTCAAGGTCGTTTTGAAGTGTGATCCTGTCCTCTGGGGTGTTAGCCACCCCTCCCAGTTTGGTGTCATCTGCAAATTTGATCAGGATGCCCTTGAGTCCATCATCCAAGTCGTTGATAAAGATGTTGAATAAGACCGGGCCCAAGACAGAACCCTGTGGCACCCCACTAGTCACTCTTTTCCATGATGATGAGGAACCATTGATGAGCACCCTTTGGGTTCGGTCAGCCAGCCAGTTACAAATCCACTGAGTGGTAGCATAGTCAAGACCGCATTTTACCAGCTTCTTTACAAGAATATCATGGGGCACCTTGTCAAATGCCTTGCTGAAATCAAGGTAGGCTACATCCACTGCGTTCCCTTCATCTACCAGGCTTGTAATTCTGTCAAAAAACGAGATCAGGTTAGTCTGACATGACTTATTTTTCAGAAATCCATGCTGACTATTGGTGATCACAGCATTCCTTTCTAGGTGCTCACAGACTGTTTGCTTAATGATCTGTTCCAGAATCTTCCCTGGTATTGATGTCAGACTGACTGGGCGGTAATTATTTGGGTCTTCTCTTTTCCCCTTTTTGAAAATAGGGACAACATTTGCCCTCCTCCAGTCTGCCGGGACTTCGCCTGTTCTCCAGGAATTCTCAAAGATGACTGCCAGTGGTTCTGAGATCACATCTGCCAGTTCTTTTAATACTCTTGGATGCAGTTCATCTGGCCCTGGAGACTTGAATACATCTAAACTAGCCAAATATTCTTGTACTATCTCCTTAGTTATTCTGGGCTGTGTTTCCTTTGCTGAATCATTTGCTCCAAATTCTTCAGGTCGGGCATTGTTTTCTTTATTGGAGAAGACTGAGGCAAAGAAGGCATTGAGTAGTTCAGCCCTTTCTGTGTCCCCTGTTTGCATTTCACCATCTTCTCCTCTGAGTGACCCCATTGTTTCTTTGTTCTTCCTTTTGCTACGAACATACCCATAAAAGCCTTTTTTGTTGCTTTTAACCTCTCTAGCAAGCCTGAGTTCATTCTGTGCTTTAGCTTTTCTGACTTTGTGTCTACACGTGCTGGCTATTTGTTTGAATTCTTCTTTGGTGGTTTCCCCCCTTTTCCATTTTTTGTACACATCCTTTTTTAATCTTAATTCAGTTAAAAGTTCTTTAGATAGCCACCCTGGCTTCTTTAGGCACCTTCCATGTTTCCGTCTCATTGGTATTGCCTGACGTTGTGCTTTTAGTATCTCCCTCTTAACAAACTCCCAGCCATCATGAACTCCCTTTCCTTTTAGTATTGTTGTCCATGGGATCTCACCCAGCACTTCCCTAAGTTTTATGAAGTCGGCTTTCTTAAAGTCAAGAAATTGAGTCCTAGTATGCTTGGCTACTCCTTTCCGCTGTATAGTAAACTTCAGAAGAGCATGATCACTCGCGCCTAATGATCCTTCCACTTCTACCCCACTAACCAGGTCATCAACATTGGTTAAGCCCAGATCTAAAATGGCTGTTCCTCTTGTTGCTTCTCCCACTTTCTGGACAATGAAGTTGTCTGCAAGGCCAGTGAGGAATCTGTTTGACCTTATGCTCTTGGCTGAGTTTGACGTCCAACAAATATCTGGGTAATTGAAGTCCCCCATTACTACTATCTCCCTTCCTTTTGCATGCTTGGCCATCTGTTCCAGGAAGGCATCATCTATGTCCTCCGTTTGGCTTGGGGATCTATAGTAAACTCCCACAATGAGGTCTCTGTTATTCTTCTCTCCCTTAATTTTGACCCAAATGCTCTCACTTTGGCTTTGAGGATCTAAATCTTGGATCTCTTCACAGGTATACACATCCCTGACATATAACGCCACTCCTCCTCCTTTCTTGTCTGGTCTGTTTCTCTGAAATAGATTGTATCCCCCCATTATTACATTCCAATCGTGGGACTTATCCCACCAGGTTTCAGTGATGCCTATTATGTCATATTTAGTTTGCTGTACCAAGAGCTCAAGCTCATCTTGTTTATTTCCCATGCTTTGCGCATTAGTGTACAGACATTGAAGTCCATTAATCATTCCCCCGTGTCTCTTATTTAAGGATTTTTTCCTCCCACCACTAGGTCCGCGTGCTGTTTGCTCCATTTGGTCTATGACATTTGGATGATCATCTTCATTAATTGATAGACTCCTACCTTCAGGAGCACTGTCTCCCTCCCCCACATTAGTCAGTTTAAAGCCCTCCTGATGAGGTTTCTGAGATTTTTTGCAAAAACATTTCTCCCAACCGTTGTGAGATGCAGCCCATCACTTGCCAGAAGTCCATCTTCAAGAAACTGCAGTCCGTGATCTAAGAATCCAAACCGTTCCTGTTTACACCATTTGCGAAGCCAGCTGTTCACTTCCACTATTTCCCCCTCTCTCCCTGGGCCACGTCGTTCAACTGGGAGGACAGATGAGATGACAATTTGTGCATTTAGTTGCTTCAATTTCCTGCCGAGAGCCTCGTAGTCTCTTTTGATCTTCTGGAGGCTATTGCTTGCAGTGTCGTTGGTTCCCACATGAACCAAGAGGAAGGGGTATTTGTCAGTGGGTTTTATGATTCCTTGCAGTCGTTCAGTTACATCTTGGATCTTAGCCCCGGGGAGACAGCACACTTCCCGAGACATCTTGTCAGGCCCACAGATCACTGCTTCTGTTCCCCTCAGTAGGGAATCCCCTATCACCACTACACGCCTCCTCTTGGGTTTGGTCGGGGTTCTTCCGTGAGCTGTCCGTTCCAAGGTCGCCTGCACATTCCCTGAGGACTGACTTTGCTGCTCGTCTTCATATACCTGATCGACTGTAATGAGGGAGAGATCCTCAAATGGAGTCTGCTCTTCGTCTTCCATGCTAGGGGAGAGGTCCTCAAAGCGATTGTGTATTTCTAAGCAATCAGAGTGAACCCTGGGCCTCCTACTTCTTTGAGTCATGTTTCTCCATATATCTGGCTCCTGTGTTGGTGAACTAGACTCCTTCTCAGGGGAGTCCCCTGTCTCCTCCTTGGTGGAGACGGTGTGCTCTGTTGCTTCCAGGAAGAGCTCCAGCTCTCTAATTCTTTGGAGCGTAGCTACACGTTCCTCCAGTTGCTGGACTTTGTCTTTTAAGAGGGCAATCAACATGCAATTGCTGCAGGTAAAGCTGCCTGCAACCTTTGGCAAGATGGCAAACATTGCGCAGGAATCGCAGGCGACTGCAGCTGTTCCCTCCCCTTCCATCTTGAGATCGTGTCGTTGGGGTTGGCTACAGAGGTCCTCCATCATAAAAAGCTTGAAGACAGGACAAATAACTTCCCTCACACAAAAAAACACCTAGATCTCCCTCAACAAACGTTTGAGACTAGCTCCCCTAAATCTAAAAGATGGGTGGCTCCTCCCACAGCTAATCCCCTGCCTCAACAGAAACCCTGCCCCCTCTGACCTTTACACAGGGAAAACAGCTAATCAGCCTTCAAGAAACACACAGACACAAGAAAACCCTTTTTGCTCCTTCTTCAACTGATGCCCTACAAACTCAGACTTGGAGAATGCCAATTTTTATCTTCTGACGTTGTGTTTCTAAACTGAAAGCAGATCTTATGTATGTTTGTTTTTTAATAAATATTTATTAAAGTTTTCACAATATTACAAAATGAAAAAGGAAAAAGGAAAAAATACAAAATAAAAAGCAGTTAAAAACAATTCCAACTTTTTGTCGCTTACCTTTCATTTATTTGTTTCCCATACCTCCTCATACCTCCCTTTTTTGTATTCCAGTTCAGTTTATTAGTTCAGCAATTCCTTTCCCTCATTATTTTATCCTAATCTTTAATCTAGATATATTGTAGCATTAAATTTTTACCTGTTAAAAATCCAATTTTTTTCCATATTCTTTTATACCATTACAGCTAGAAACCACTTAACCTCAATCCGACATCATTCTAACATTCATTAATTTTGCAATATTTCTGTAAATAGTCTTTAAATTTCTTCTAATCTTCTTTCACCATCTCTTCCCCCTGGTCTCGAATTCTACCAGTCATTTCTGCCAATTCCATGTAGTCAATCACTTTCATCTGCCATTCTTCCAAGGTGGGTAGATCTTGTGTTTTCCAATACTTTGCGATGAGTATTATTGCTGCTGCTGTAGCATTCATGAAAAAAGTTCTATCCTTCTTTTGCACCAATTGGCCAACAATGCCCAAGAGAAAGGCCTCTGGTTTCTGAAAGCAGATCTTATGCCACCAGAAGGTAGGGCTTTATTCTCTGAGGGAGCATTTCCTCCAACTGCTAGGTAAAGTTACCCCCAAATGGCTTCTGCTGGCTTTTTAAAAAACTTACCTAGTGCACCACCAAAAATAAGTTTTTTACAGTGGTACCTCTGGTTGTGAACGGGATCCGTTCCGGAGGCCCATTCGCAACATGAAAAGAGTGCAACCTGCAGCGGTGTGTCTGCGCACGTGTGGGTTGCGATTCGCCACTTCTGTGCATGCGTGTGATGTCATTTTGTGCCTCTGCGCATGCGCAAGAGGCGGAACCCGAAAGTAACCCTTTCCGGTACTTCCGGGTCACCGCAGGATGTAACCTGAAAGAATGTAACATGAAGCGGATGTAACATGAGGTATGACTGTATCTCTGTTTATATTAGCTAGATAGAGCAATGGTCTGACTTATGCAAAGGCAGATTTCTATGTTCCTGCTGTCTAAGTGCAGAACAGCCTGGTCAAGTTATTCAATATCAAAGGCCAGTGTGAGGATTTATCGTAACAAGTCAACGCGTAACGAGTCTTCCCCACTAAAATTTATTAATGGGTGCTTAGATGGTGGGCAAAGGGACATGGGAGCTCTAGGTTGAATAGAAAAACAATTTATCATCAAAGAAAGGCCAATCTGTTTTGTACCGAGGGTAAGGCTAGACTAGATTGTTAAGCCATATAAGTGATGAATGAGAGATGTAAAACTCCATGGCTAAAGCAGAAAAGTTCAATGGGTAAATAGCACTGTGGAGTGGATCAGCAATAAATGTTGAGCTTTTACAAAGCAGTATGCAGGTTGGTGGGTGTTCAATATGAGCTCCTGGTTCAGCAAAATGCTCTTTGACCTGGTTTTGAGGTCTGCCATGGGTCACAGTTGGACCACACCATTCACGGAAGGAGGTCTTACTCGGGGGGCCCATATTTATAGATGGTCTCATCAGCACAACCTTCACTGTTGTGGTGCTTCCATTCTAGAGCTGGCTCTCTGGAGAAGATCACCAAACTGTTCCACTTTACATCTTGTAGGAGGTGACTTAAAGCTTTCCATTGTGTGTGTGTGTGGGGGGGGGAGATATCTCTGAATTCGTTTGGCGGGGGGGGAGAGACTTTGCCCTTCCTGACCTGCAATTATATTATGAGGCAGCCTGTTTGTGTTGGTTAAAGGAATGGATTGTATTGGAAAATGCACACATTTTTTATTTGGAAGGTCATGATAAAAAATTTGGCTGGAATACATATCTTTGGTATGGGAAAGCTAAAATCTACAAAAGTTTAAGAACCACATTATTAGGAGAAATTTGTATAGAGTCTGGGAGAAATACAAAAATTTGTTGGAAAGAAAAGCACCTCTGTTGTTATCCCCCATTGAAGCAATTACCATTAAGAGAATTAATATGGATAGACAATGGGTGATTTATAGAGACTTGCTGGATTTTACAGGGAGTGAACCCAGACTAAAACCAATGGAAGATTTAAGAAGCCAAGTCACAGATTGGTTACATTACCACCAGCTACATGATATGTTTGAATTAGATAAGAAACATGGTTTTTCAGACCAAAACTCACAATATGAAAGAGAGTTAATACAGAATAAAGATAAATCATTGCCTACAATGTATAAATTATTATTGGAATGGGGGAAAGGATGAGCTGGTCAAAGCTTCAATGACACACTGGGCAATGGACTTAGGGCACAATAAAGGCCTAAATCTTTGGGGAAACTTTGGGTGAATGATTTGAAAATTTCTGCATGTTATGCATTGAAACAAAATCATATGAAAATGATTCATAGATGGCATCTAACTCTAAGTAGATTGGCTAAGATGTATAAAGCAGAATTGGATTTGTGCTGGAAATGTAAAGAAATGAACTTATTTTCATATGTGGTGGGCATGTAAAAAGGTTACAGAATACTGGGAAATGATTTATAATGAGATGGAAAAAAAATGTCTAAAACAACCTTCCCAAAAAGACCAGAGGCATTTTTGTTAGGAATAGTGCAGTCAGAAGTTTCCAGGTACGCAACAATGACAGCTCATGTTCTGTTAGCCCCCAAATGGAAAGTGAGAGAGGTTCCGAGTAAGGAGGGCTGGCAACTTAAGCTGATAGAATATGCGGAACTACCAAGTTTAACGAATAGACTAAGAGAGCGAGAAGAATATCTATTGCTGATTATATGGAAAATAACTGTACACATTTGAAAACGTTGGCAGCATTAAGATAAATTCAGCAGTTTAATTAATCATTGAATGATGTAAAATTGGAGTACTGACAAAAATTGACATAGTAAAAATGCAGGAATGATAGATAAACAAAATGAACCGGGGAAGTGGAAGAAGGGAAGTCATGGAATATATGGTATTATGTAAATGTTTATTTTGAGATGTTAAACAAAAACTTAATAAAAAAAATCATTTAAATAAAATCATAATGATAGAGCTTTCCATTGTGCCTTCATGGAGACCCATTCCTCTACTCCTTCTCAGGACGATGCCCCATTGATGTCGTTGGGACTTACTTTGTACAAAACATACAATAAGACTAGGTTGTTAGCCATGCGGTTGTTCGATTCACATAGAAATGTGATTATGTTTTGCTGGTTCTGAGCATTTTGAAAATTGCCTTTTACGGATGCCTTACAGAATTGTTCTGCAACCATATCATGTCATTCACTTCCTCGTGTGCCATTTAAGGAAAGGAGACACAAGACTTGCTTCAGTTACGCAGCTAAGCTCTTCAGCTTAGGGGATTCCAGCTTAGAGGAGACACAGAAACATACCACATTTTTCCTTATATAAGATGCTCCCATGTATAAGATGCCCCCTTTTGGGGGGGACTCCAAATGAAGAAAACACCCCTCAGCACTGTCCGTGTATAAGACGAGCCCCAATTTTAAACCTAATTTTTTGGTAAAAAAAAACCCTAGTCTTATACACAGAAAAATATGGTATATGTTCCCAGACCATCAGATGCTCCTATGTATAATTGCTGCAGCATTGAGGGATCATAGGAGCCATGGGAAATGTAGTTGCAGTGGTTCCCTGTATCCCTGGATGCTACTGTGAGCAGGGACTCATAGGCAACATCACAGCAGAGATGGGCCCAGAGCTCCATCACTGCTTAAGCATCTGGAGAGATGGTTTTCCTGAAGCCCTTGGATTTTGCTGTAAGCATGCATAGTCCCATAGAGAGATGGTGGAGAACTTGGACTAGTATAAAGGTAAAGGGACCCCTGACCATTGGGTCCAGTCGTGACCAACTCTGGGGTTGCGGCGCTCATCTCACTTTATTGGCCAAGGGAGCCGGCGTACAGCTTCCGGGTCATGTGGCCAGCATGACTAAGCCGCTTCTGGCGAACCAGAGCAGCGCACGGAAACGCCGTTTACCTTCCCGCCGGAGCAGTACCTATTTATCTACTTGCACTTTGACGTGCTTTCAAACTGCTAGGTTGGCAGGAGCAGGGACTGAGCAACGGGAGCTCACCCTGTTGCGGGGATTCGAACTGCTGACCTTCTGATCAGCAAGTCCTAGACTCTGTGGTTTAACCCACAGCGCCACCCGCATCCCTTTGGACTAGTATATTCTGTGATAAATTGCCTGTCAAAGCTTACTACGAT
The DNA here is from genome assembly GCF_965113315.1 of Podarcis vaucheri. NCBI lineage: Eukaryota > Metazoa > Chordata > Lepidosauria > Squamata > Lacertidae > Podarcis > Podarcis vaucheri. Next base: position 51,180,724 of record NC_138752.1, read on the forward strand.
GTCATCAGGCATTTGGTTTATGCCAATGTAGTGCAGCTGGGTTTTTGCGGTGGGCAAGGTGCCCACCAGCCATTTCCAGTTCTGATCCTTGTGTTGCTCCTTGCCATGCCCCAGTTCTGCCCATCTTCCCAGCCGTGGGATGGTGTTTTCTTTTTGACGGTATTGCCTCCGACATCCAAGACTGAGATGCTGGCAACAGTCAGTTGCCACATCAGCACACATTGGCCAACTTAAGAGAGCAGCTGAAGTCTAAAGGTAGTGCTTTTTTTGCTGCTGCAGCTACTGTTGTGCCTCCTCCCGAGCATCATTTTACAAGGTCGGGACCCCACAAGGTCATTTCAAGGGTACAGGAACTCCTTTTGTCAAGTGCGCAGTTTGGATGTGTGCGGCTGGCTCCTCATTAGACTTCCTGTCTGAGACTACCCAGTGGAACTCCATCAGTAGGGATTCCTGGTGTGAGATCAGCAACTTTCCCTTTCTCTCCTTTCATCACAGATCATTAACTCCATGGCGCCTGCAACATTCATTTCTGGTGAGCTGGGCATGTCTCTTCTTGCTGCCGCAGTCTTCTGCACAAGTCAAGATGACTGAGAACTCATATATCATTTTCTCTGTTAGGTCAAACCTGGATCTGGCACCTGAGAGCTGTGAAATAATAATAATAATAATAATAATAATAATAATAATAATAATAATAATTTATTGTACCCCACCTATCTGACTGGTTTGGCCCAGCCACTCTAGGCACAGGAAGGATGTTGCCCAGAAAGGATGATACTGGGGGAAATGAAATGTCTGTATTTTTTTTAAGCATCTTCTCTGAAGGACCCTGGGAAATCCAATTTGTTGTCAGAAAGGCCATCTCCTTGGGAAGCAGCGGCAGCAGCACACTGAGCAAGACAGGACCATATGGAGTGGAGATTGGCTCTATATGGGCAACAGCAACATCTGTCTCAGGGAACTAGTGCAATTCTAGGAAGGTGGGGTGGTGGAGTGAGGAAAGTTAATTCCTTGAGTTGTGAAATATACTCGGAGTCCTGCAGTGATTTCATGCTCTTTATTGCAGCTTGTAAAACAGTGACTGAATTCCCCCCCCCAACCTCAGACTTTTATATACATTATTTACACAAGGAGTTCCGTCTGATTGGTCTTCTCCTGCTTCCCTCCTGGAGCCTGATTGGTCTTCTCCTGCAGGCCAATCAGTTGCTGCATTCTAGGATCCTACCTGCCTATTGTTCTAGGATCCAAGCTTGGTACATAACAACTTGCACCAAGAATCCTCAAGCAGAATGGGTTCGTATCACGAAAGCTTGTTTATTTATTTTTTAAAGTGGAAAGGATAGAATTATTTTTTTATATATATTTTTTATAATAATATTTATTGAATTTTCACAGATTATATAAACATACTCACTACAAACAAACAAACGCAAAAACAAACAAGTATAATTTCAAAACCTTATTTTCTTAAAACTTACTTCACCGACCTCCTCATATCTCCCCTTTCTGCATTCCAATTTCAAATTTAATTCAGCAAATCCTCACCCTTAATTTTATCTAGTTGTATTCTTTTCTTTTCTTTTAACCTAATCTTTACAGCTGTAATCCACTTACTTTCTAGAATCATAACATTTTAACACTCATTAATTTCACAATATCTCTTAAGATAGATTTTAAATTTCTTCCAATCTTCTTCCGCCGTCTCTTTCCTCTGGTCTCGGATTCTGCCAGGAAAGGATAGAATTATAGCAAGCGGTGGTCATGTTTGCTGATGATACCGAGTTGTTCAGGGTCATTAAAACAAAAAGGTATTGTGATGATATGATGAGGGGATATGATCACAATCTTCAGATAACTGAAGGGCTTCCAGGTAGAAGATGGAGTAAGCTTCTTTTCTGCTGCTCCAGAGGGTAGGACCCAAATCAATGGACTTTAATGAGAAGACAGCAGGTTACAGCCCAGCATGAGGAAGGACTTTCTGAGGGTGAGAGCTGTTCAATAGTGGAATAGTTTGTTTGTTGGTTGGTTTGTTTTTGTTTATTCCTATTACATTTATTGTAATTCATATTTAGTGTTAGCTGCCCTGAGCCCGGCCCTGGCTGGGGAGGGTGGGGTATAAATAATTTTTTATTTATTTAATCCCATCCCTCTTCTTCCCTAATGAGACCCTACATTCCTTTCTCCATTCCTTCTTTGTTCTTTCTCATCATCTACTGTCCTCAGCCCCCAGGCGCCTCATCCTGCCAGACCATGTGACTCCCATCTCTCTGGAGCCGAAGCTTCTGTCATCTCATCTTCTGTTTACACCTGCCATAAAGCAGAAGATGCAATGCCTTCTGTGGTTCTATGACTAAGGGGGCATTCAGACACGAGGAAGACTGCAGTTGTTTTCCTGATTACAATGCCAGCACTTCTGTCCTGTTTTCAGCTGTTACAGTCACACTGCACTGCCGGTAGTGTTGTGGATCTGCGGCTTTTTGACCAATATACCAGCGGGTTGCATTAACTTTCATTCACACTAGGGAGTGTGGTGTGCAACAGATGCCATTGGACAACTTCGCTATCTCCCCACGCTTTCAGAGCATGGGTGCTTGCTTCTGTTCCCTTGCAGAAACGGCAGTGCACTGATATCCCGCCCCAGATCTCATCACTTTAGCCTTGCATTTTTCCATAAGAACTTAGGAAGAGTGTGCTGGATCAGGCGGGTTGCCCATCTACTCCAGCACCCTGTTAAATCATAGAATCATAGAATCGTAGAGTTGGAAGAGACCACAAGGGCCATCGAGTCCAACCCCCTGCCAAGCAGGAAACACCATCAGAGCACTCCTGACATAGGGTTGCCAAGCCTCTGCTTAAAGACCTCCAAAGTAGGAGACTCCACCACACTCCTTGGCAGCAAATTCCACTGTCGAACAGCTCTTACTGTCAGGAAGTTCTTCCTAATGTTTAGGTGGAATCTTCTTTCTTGTTGTTTGGATCCATTGCTCCGTGTCCGCTTCTCTGGAGCAGCAGAAAACAACCTTTCTCCCTCCTCTATGTGACATCCTTTTATATATTTGAACATGGCTATCATATCACCCCTTAACCTCCTCTTCTCCAGGCTAAACATGCCCAGCTCCCTTAGCCGTTCCTCATAAGGCATCGTTTCCAGGCCTTTGACCATTTTGGTTGCCCTCCTCTGGACACGTTCCAGTTTGTCACTGTCCTTCTTGAACTGTGGTGCCCAGAACTGGACACAGTACTCCAGGTGAGGTCTGACCAGAGCAGAACACAGTGGCACTATTACTTCCCTTGATCTAGATGCTATACTCCTATTGATGCAGCCCAGAATTGCATTGGCTTTTTTAGCTGCCGCGTCACACTGTTGGCTCATGTCAAGTTTGTGGTCAACCAAGACTCCTAGTTCTCACAGTGGTCAACCTAGATGCCTGTTGGAAACCCACAAACAGGATCTGAGCACAAGAGCAACTCTCTTCCCTCCTGAGGCTTCCAGATACTGGGTTTCAGAAATATGGCTACCTCTCACCATGGAGGCAGGGCAGAGCCATTGAGGCTGGTAGCCCTCCATAGCTTTCTCCTGCTCCTCGCATTTCTCTATATCTCTTTCGAACCCATCTAAGTTGGTTCCAAGGGATGTGGGTGGCACCATGGGTTAAACCACAGAGCCTAGGACTTGCCGATCAGAAGGTCGGTTGTTCGAATCCCCGTGACCGGGTGAGCTCCCGTTGCTCAGTCCCAGCTCCTGCCAACCTAGAAGTTCGAAAGCACGTCAGAGTGCAATTAGATAAATAGGTACCACTCTGGCGGGAAGGTAAACGGTGTTTCCGTGCGCTGCTCTGGTTCGCCAGAAGCGGCTTAGTCATGCTGGCCATGTGACCCAGAAGCTGTATGCTGGCTCCCTCGGCCAGTAAAGCGAGATGAGCTCCGCAACCCCAGAGTCGGCCACGACTGGACCTAATGGTCAGGGGTCCCTTTACCTTTAAGTTGGTTCCTATCCCTGCCTCCAGGTTAAAGGCGGCTGCAAACATATGTGTTTTCTGGAATCCGAGAACACGGAAATGGGCACTAAGGAGGTGCTAAATTCTGTTCGTTTTCCGGAAATGGCTTTTCCATTGCGTGAAAACTCAAATGTAAGGTGGTAATGAACAGTTCGGAGAAACTTGTTGGGGAAGTGGAATAAACTGCAGGGGACGCAGCTGGTGAGGAACCAGAGGGGCTTCCACTTCCTGTGCAATCATGGGGACCAGACTTTATTTATGGACTTTAAAAATTGAAGCTGGAGTCCTCGGGATCCGAAGAGGAGGTGGACTGTCTGCATAAACATGGCCAGCAGGCCAGCTTAGGAAAACCAGCAGCACAAAAAGGCGTGTGGAGAGATGAAGGGACTGTGGCGATTAAACCAGATCTGCTGAAATCCTTCCAAAGTCGGCTTAAGAAGTAAGACCCAACAATGTCACCCTGAGGGTCATTCTCTGCAGGACATCTCAGGCCCTGTGGCCAGATTTTCTCCTCCTGTGAAGGTTGAAGGGGTCTGTGACATCCCTGCTCTCTCTGGCTGTGTCAAAGCAAACTCTTGGCCCTCCTGGCTTTCATGTCAGGGAGCTGCCAGCCGCCAGGGGATCATGCCCCTCTGCTTGGCTTTGTGTTGAGATTATCCTCGGGAACTTGCCGGCGATGAGGAAACTGTGAATTTTATTTTTAAATCGAGCATCGTAACTGCTGGAGTCGAAATCTCACCCTAGTGAGCAAGTGGGCGGATCTGCAGCGCTGCCAGTGACAACAGAATATTGTATGAAAAACAATGAAGATAAATGTTGGGGTGGGAGAAAGAAAGAAAGAAAGAAAGAAAGAAAGAAAGAAAGAAAGAAAGAAAGAAAGAAAGAAAGAACATGCAGAGATGCAGACCTACACAGCTTAGGTGCAGCCCATAAGTCACATTCTTCTTATTATTACAATTGATTTATTAATTGCCTTGTAAACCAGCAGTTAAACAGTTAAAAACACAAAACCAGCAAATACATTTAAAGCAAGACTAAAATCCTAGCAAGTGGACACTCATGGTAGAGACCCAGGTGGGAAAACCTATTGGAACAAAAATGTCTCCAACTGTTTCCAAAAAGTGCAGATAGGGGGCGCCAGTTGCATCTTGACAGGGATGCTGTTCTTCTGAACAGGGGCCACCACACTAAAGGCCTTGCTCTGAGGTACTTTAGAGTGTGCTGAGATCTTTAGAACTTGCGGCAGAGACTCTCCTACAAACTGGGTGTTTAAGGTAACCTGGTCCTGAGCTGTGTAGGGACTTAAATGTTAGCACCAATGCCATGAACACCAACACCAGTAGTAAACCAGCAGCCAGTGCAAATCCTTCAAACAAGGTGTGCTAAGCAGGTGGCACATAACAATTTCCAGGGTTCCCTGTGATGAGGAATTGATCATCAAACCACTTATGGGACAGCAACCATTCTATCAGGCTGCATCAGAGACGAGAACAGATTCAGGGCCACTCTATGGCTGCAGCCAAGAAATAAGCAACCTTTGAACCTCCTCTCCTCCAACTTTTCCATTCCAACTGGTCACTAGAACAACTTGCAACTAAGAACTTGGGTTTTCTTATTTCCTCCTCCCTCCAAATCCATTTTCCTTTTATGTTGTGTCTTTTTCCATTGTAAGCCTGAAGGCAGAGGACTTTAAAAAGCATGATTTGTAAGCTGTTATGGAAGACTTGTTTTTGCCTGAGAAGGAGGATAAAAAGTATTTTAAAAAAATAAATGAGATGCCTATATGCCAGATGGTCCCCTTAGTGGCAGATTGTCTGACCTCACTAAGTCTCTCTGACCCTCCAACAAACCTTGCTAGTTGAGGAATGCCATGTAATTCCCTTCTCTCCGTGGGCAGCAGCCAAAATCATCTGGAAATTAACTCCCATTGCTCATTCCCATTAGTATTGAACATGTTTGTTTGTTCGCATTTATAGTCCAGCCTTCCGTGAGCTCAAGGAGGCATGCACGGCTTTCCTCCTCCCCCCTTTATCCTTACAACAACCCTCTGGGGGGATAGGTAAGGCTGCGAGTGAGTGACTGGCTTCCAAGGTCCCCCAGTGATTTTCATGGCTTCGTGGGGATTCGAACCCTGTTCTTCCATGTCCCAGTCCAACGCTTTAACCATTACCCCCCACAAGGCTGGCCAGGCCAGGGGTACCCCAGACCCTGAGATTTCAGAGCCCCAAACCTCAGACCTCAGAACAGACCCTGATGAAGTCACAGAGGGCAGCTCCGTGGTAATGATGTAAAATGATAGAATTGTAGAGTTGGATGGGAGCATGTGGGTCATCTCTAGCCCAACCCCCTGCAATGCAGGATTCTTTCATCAAACCTGGAGCTTGAACCCACGTCCCCAAGATTAAGAGTCTCATGCTCTACTGACAAGCATGGCTGAGACCTGGAGGCAGAGATCAATTTGGAGAGGGAAGGAGGGAGTGGAGGAGAACAGACCTCTCTCCCCACTCCACCAGAGAGTCTATGCCGGGGTCAGCAAACTTTTTTGCTGATAGGGGGCCGGTCCACTGTCCCTCAGACCTCGTGGGGGGCCGGACTATATTTTGAAAATATATATATATGAACGAATTCCTATGCCCCCCAAATAACCCAGAGATGCATTTTAAATAAAAGGACACATTCTACTCATGTAAAAACACACTGATTCCTGGAGTGCCCGCGGGCCAGATTGAGAAGGCGATTGGGCCGGATCCGGACCCTGGGCCTTAGTTTGCCTACTTATGATCTATGCAATAGGTTACAGCTGTCTCCTGCGAGCCTGAACCTTGCAAACTTCATGCACAGTCTTCTCTCTCTCTCTCTCTCTCTCTCTCTCTCTCTCTCTCTCTATCATTTTAAAGTTGAAAAAATGTTCTTTCATGGAGAGCCCAGCCTTCCCTCTGCTGCCTGGAGTGGGCCAGGCAAACCTTCCGGTGAGCCCTGGAGATCTGGCAATTCAAGCCTGCACTGGAGCGTCGCTCTCTTGTTTGTTAAGGCTCGTTTTGTGGGTGAAATGCACAGCCGAACATGGCAGTGAAGTGTTCCTCCGTCTGATCTGGCCGCCTCTCCGCAGAGCTTCCCTGCTTCCCTCTGGGAGTGGCTGCAGCAGGAGAGATGCTGGCAGATCATTAGAGCCGAGAGTGTCTGACTTCACAGAGGCCCTATAAGCCCCAATCAAAGCAGGGAAACTTTCCTTTTAATCATTGGCAAGCACTTCGACTCATAGCGCCGCCGCATCTGTGGAGTGTCACCAGCAAGCCAGTGGTCTGCACAGGAGCCTGTGGCCTCCCATTGAGGCAAGCTCATTTGCCGCAGGATAAGACGCGGCAGCAGCACGTAAACAAGACGTCTCCGTGACCTGACTTTTTAACTTCTCGATTTCAAAGCAGCCGTGATTGAGACGCGGTCTTCCATTTGGCAGGAGCTCAGGCCCAATGGCAGGCAGATTTGTCGGGCAGGAGGCTCTCAACCAGAGAGTGGACATCCAAGGAAGCTGAAAGCTGGAAGAGTCAGGACAGATAAAAGGAAGTATTTCCTCAGGAGACAAGAGGGGCTGGCACGCCGGAGGCTTGGACACATTCATGGAGGAGAGGGCTGTCGAAGGCTACTTGCCACGTTGGCTGTGTGGGAATGTTCGGGGATGCAGGAGAGGATATATTGTTTGATTATAGCCTTTCCAACTTGTGTTAACAAGTTCACAATTTAGCAGAGTAACACCCCCCTTTTTAAACTCACAGCGGATGCGTTTGCTAAGGCTTGCTAAAGCCTCTATAATAACTGTTCTGGTATTTCCCCCTTATTCCCTCATAAAAGATAAGACACGACACAGTCTTCTATAAAAGTATAAAAAGAGTTTACTCACTTACATTCTGTTCACAATTGGATCCCAGAAGGCAGACTTAGCTTAGAAAAGTAACATACACCTGGAAACTATCTCACAAGGAGATTGGCTGGAGGCCAAGAGAGCATCTTTGGCTAAGCAGATGTTGCTTCTTCGATGCATGTAGTCAAAAAGAGAGAGAGATGGCTGCCCTGCCCTGTGCTTTTGTTGGTACCTGCACAGGTGAGGCCACACCCACCTCTAGTCACATGCAGAGGAAGTCTGTCCCAGCCCAGAAGGAAACAGGAAGTTTACCTGCTGGCTGGATAAACATTCCTCCCCATGTGTAAACATGTTCACTCTAGGAATGTTGTACTTGACTGCTCTTGTGTTTCACATCCCACAGGCTGTGCTCTGCCTCCGTGGTCAGAGGCAGTAAATGCTTCTGAATACCAGTTGCTGGAAACCACAGGAAGGGAGAGGGCTCTTGGACTCGGGGTTTCTCACAGGGGCATCTGGTTGGCCACTGTGAGGGCAGCAGGGTGGACCATATAGATTGAATGGAACCTGGCAGATTGTTCCTAGAATTAGGGTTCCTGGCAGATTTGAATGTTGGAAACTGCTCTGTGGCTCCTCATTGGTTGACCTTTGAGCCTCTTCTCTCCCACTCCCTCTCTTCAGCTGGCTGCATGCCTTCAACATCTAATCTCGTGGTCCCCAAACTCCTGCCCCCCTCGCCCGCAAGGGTCTTGGCAAACCACTTAATGCTTTTCTCTGCCTGTTGTAGCCGTCATGATGTGCTGGGCTAGATTCTGTTTCCTTTTTACTTGTCCTTTATTGCTTCTTTTGTGGATTTCATTTTAATGTATTACAATTTGAATCCCACAGAACACAATATAAAATGATACAATACAATACAAGAAGCGATTAAGGCCGCATTCGCATTCCGAGCGGCATGATACCCCTTTAAACAGTCATTTACAGGATTCTGGGAACTGCAGGTTGTAAAGGGTGCCGAGACCCCTCTTCCTCTCCCGTAGCTACAATTCTCAGAGTGGTTTGGCAATCAAATCTCTCTTCCCAGGAAACTCTGGGAATTGCAGCTATGGCAAGAGAACATAGCTGTCAACTTTTCCCTTTTCTTGTGAGGAATCCTATTCAGAATAAGGAAATTTCCCTTTAAAAAAGGGAAACGTTGACAGCTATGCAAGGGAATAGTGCTCTTCTAACAACTCTCTCTCCCAGAAGCCATGACTCTTTCATAGTGCTTTAAATGTATGGCATGAATACAATCAAAATCAATATGAATATTTAATACGATTAATGTACTGCCATCTCCCTTCAACCACAAATCCACAGATACACCATGAACCACTTGAATGAATTTCACAGACCACTGGTGGTCTGCAGACTGCAGTTTGGGAACTCTGATCGATTTCTTAAAAGAACCTCACCCTCTGATTTGTAACCCATTGGGCATGCAAAGGATGTGCCCAGTCACATGGCTTTCTTCTTTGATCTCACAGTCCAGAGGTGATGTGTGGTCCTCTCCCACACTTGTTGGCCCAGAAACAAGTCCCATCCTGCCCAATGGCACTTACTCCTTAATAAGTGTGTGCAATGCTCAGATCAGAGAAGAGGCACAACTAGGGGTCCCTTTAGAGAATTCACAACTCTCCCCAATTTTAGCCAACTCATGGCCCTTCAGTAGCCTTCTAAAAACAACAGAGAAGAGGGTCAGAACTAAAGGAAGGAGAGAAAATCATTCAATGACCCACAAAAAAACCAACCCACAAAATGAAACACAGCTATCCTTCAAAACACGCGCTCCTCCAAAGTTTGCGACGCAAAATCTGAGACCAAAAAAATGCACATGTATAAGTGTGTTTCTGGAGAAAGTGTGTGCAAACATGGGTATATTAGTGAAAGTGAAATGCAAAGGAAAGAATGATATTATGGGAAACAGCTTGCAAAGCGATGTACATACATCAGACAAAATTGCACGCATGAGTGCGTGCATCGGGGGAACAGTGCATGAAAATGCATATGGATTTTTGTGAGCACTTCTTTAAAAAAGAATATTGAAGACTGATGTGGAAATGGGGTGAGTTGAACTTATGATTGGAAAATAAGACACTGAGACAAACTGAAATGGATTGATTCTCCTATTCAGCACAGAGGGGGGCTCCCTCTGACACCCACCCTTTAGAGTGAACCCTGGATTTCAGCCAAACTCTTTTGCCAGTTAACGTCAATCCTGATTTCTTCTTGTGCAATATACAGTTCCTCGCCATCACTGGTCATATATCACCTTCTCTTTCTCTCTCTCTCTCTCTCTCTCTCTCTCTCTCTCCTGTGCCAGTGTGGTGTAGTGGTTAAGAGCGGTAGTCACGTAATCTGGAAAACCGGGTTCGCGTCTCCGCTCCTCCACATGCAGCTGCTGGGTGACCTTGGGCTGGTCACACTTCTGTGAAGTCTCTCAGCCCCACTCACCTCACAGAGTGTTTGTTGTGGGGGAGGAAGGGAAAGGAGATTGTTAGCCGCTTTGAGACTCCTGAAGGGGAGTGAAAGGCGGGATATCAAATCCAAACTCCTCCTCCTCCTCCTCCTCCTCCTCTTCTTCTTCTTCTTCTTCTTCTTCTTCTTCTTCTTCTTCTTCTTCTTCTTCCTCCCCAGTTCTAACAATGCCTGTTGTGGCAAAATATGAGGGGAGGGGGTTGGGGAGGGGTTGGACTAGATGACTCTCTGGGTCCCCTCCAACTCTATGATTCTATTGTTCTAAAAGGCTCGTTTGGCTGCTTCTTCGCAAGCTGGAGAGTGAGTGTGGAGGACAAGCGACTGAAGATGAGCGTGATGGAAAAGGGAGGGGGCCCCAGAGTTCATGCAACAGGCCAGGGTTGTCCGAATCAACCCCTTTCAATTTGGAGCTGCCATTTTGCTTGGTGATAGCATGACATTATATCCTTTGACTGGAACAGGTGTTGCTCCAGCAGGGAACCGGTATTTTATCACTGTTGCTTGATGTGGGTTATTATTTTTTTTATTAGTATTTTTTGAGTCTAGTAGTAATAGCTTCTATGACAGCGTTAAGGGCTTTAATGTCAGGATGTATCTAGGCATGAAACGATTCCATGTCATAAGCCTCTGGCGAGGTTTAGTGCTGCTAAATGGAAGATCTAAAGGGATGATCATCCTTTATGCTTGCTGCTCCATTGCCATTGCTGGTCCAAGGCGATTGCAGGCAGACTTACAAATATTTTCCCACCGCGCCCCCTTTTCTTTGTACTTTATTTCACCAAACCAGCCTCCGCCCACCTGGGGTTCCCCAGATGTTCTGGGCCACAGCTTCTATAACCCCACAGCGTTGATCGTGCTTCTTGGGGCTGATGGGAACTATTCAAATATGATCTCAATCGACTTTGGGGCTGAGGGACTCCTCAGAGAGATTCTGTAATAATAGCCAAGTGGGCCAGCTTCTTTAGAAAACCCATTAGCCTCTTGGGTTTCAGCCTGTTTCATTGGTATCACCCTTAAGAGGCAGTATAACAACAACAACAACAACAACAACAACAACAACAACAACAACAACAACAACTTTTTATTTATATCCCGCCCTCCCCAGCCGGAGCCGGGCTCAGAGCGGCTAACAGCAGTAAAAGTAACACAGCATACTAATATCAATCCAAAATCAAATGGCAACCACTGAGCCAGAGTTCTACAAGGATCACCAAAGGATGGTGTAGCGGCTAGCTTGCTGGCATTAGGCTATATCCACACCATCCATTGAAAGCACTATGAGACCATTTTGAACAGTCCTGGCTTCCCCCCAAAGAATTCTGGGAGCTGGAGTTTATAAGGGTGCTGAGAGTTGTTAGGAGATACCTATTTCCCCTCTCAGAGCTACACTTCCAAGAGTTCCCTTGGGAGAGGGATTGAGAGTTAAACTACAGTATTTTTCGCTCTATAAGACGCACCAGACCACAAGACGCACCTAGTTTTTGGAGGAGGAAAACAAGAAAAAAAATATTCTGAATCTCAGAAGCCAGAACAGCAAGAGGGATCGCTGCGCAGTGAAAGCAGCGACCCCTCTTGCGGTTCTGGCTTCTGGGATAGCTGCGCAGCCTGCATTCGCTCCTTAAGACGCGCACACATTTACCCTTACTTTTTAGGAGGGAAAAAGTGAGTCTTATAGAGCAAAAAATACGGTACTCTGAGAATTGTTCTGGGGAAGGCACGATAGTTATAAGCTTCCATTCCCTGGCAGCCCTGGGCGTTCTAGAGCTGCTCATTTAAACTGGCATGGAGGGGCGACAGAAGGATTTCTTCTTGTGTTTAAAAGGCTGCAGCATTGCTGAGGTACTTAAAGCACTCTGGTTTCTCACACAAATTTGCTTCTGGGCAAGTTAAGATGGTGGATAGCTGGGATCCACACAGGCCCGTCTTACCCATTGAGGCTAGTGGTGCAGGGCACCAGGGTGCCAAGTTCTGGAGGGCGCCAGGCGGAACACCAAACTAGCGCACTGAGTGAGCTAGGGTGCATGCGCCACTCCCGACGAGCATTGGCTTGGTTTTTTCCCTTTTAGCCTGCAGGCGCCGGATTCTGCAGGGCGCCAGAAGGCTAAAAGGAAAAAAAAATGAGCTGACAGTTGGCGGGAGCGGCGCACGCGCTCTCACTCACTCAGCGCAGGCCCGCTCGCTCAGTGTGCCGCCTGCCGTGGCCACCGTGGAGAGCCAGTGTGGTGTAGTGGTTAAGAGCAGTGGACTCGTAATCTGGTGAACCGGGTTTGATTCCCTGCTCCTCCACATGCAGCTGCTGGGTGACCTTGGGCTAGTCACACTTCTCTGAAGTCTATCAACCTCACTCATGTCACAGAGTGTTTGTTGTGGGGAAGGAAGGGAAAGGAGATTGTTAGCCGCTTTGAGACTCCTTTGGGTAAATCCAAGACCGAGTTGGACGGAAGTCCTGTTATATGTAACTGTATATGTTTTATTTGTCTTTTCTCTTTTCTGTTTTTTTTTCTTTTTTCTTTCTTTTCTATTTTTTCTTCTTGATGGAGTCTTTTTTGTATGTATATATTTGCAATAGAACGTAATCTGTGTATTTCTCTTAAATAAAAATTTTTTTTTAAAAAAAGAGACTCCTTTGGGTAGTGATAAAACGGCATATCAAATCCAAACTACTACTACTACTACTACTACTACTCCTCTTCTTCTTCTTCTTCTTCTTCTTCTTCTTCTTCTTCTTCTTCTTCTTCTTCTTCTTCTTCTTCCGCCACTTCCCCACCGGAGGAGCCGCCCTCCAGCCGCTGCCCGCCTCCTCCAGCCCTAAAAAAATGGTCAACTCTGGGTAAAGGAGGGGCACCTGAGGGATCTTTGCACCACTGTGCCTGATATGCTTAGGACAGCACTGGATCCACACCAACCCTGTGCTTACCAGAGCACCTGGGCACTGAACTTACCAGCGTGCCCAGCTACTCTGTAAGCAAAGTTTAAAAAGGAAGAAAAAGAGGGAAGGGGCAGTGGATTCAGGGCCTCGTGTAACTGGGATTGGGACCCCACCGGCCACCCTCTAACAACCCTCCCATTAAAAGCAAAGGCACATTTTCTGTGGGACGTCAAACGTTAACAAAGCAAATACTTTCCTTTTCCTTGCCAAGGCAGAAAATGTGCTCGACTCACGCAGGTGCCCAGCTGCTTATGCTTTCCAGAAGGATATGTCTTGGGGCTGGATCCCCGCTTGGTGTAACTGCAGCCCTGCTGAGATTGGACGGAGCCTTGGCGTCCCGCTTGGAGAGGTGCCCTCTGCCAACCCCTCACCAATCCAATTCTCACTCTGTCTGATTGCAGTAATAACAACTTGCACAAATTTCCTGCCTCAACATGAAACCTCCTCCAGCTTCGCGATGCAAATAATATAATAGTGTGATGAGCAGGATGACGGAGGGAATAATAAGAATAATAATCGCCGTGATGTCTTTATTCAGGGAATGAATGAATGAATCAAGCAAAAATAAATGATATTCACAGACGGGGAAGGGGGGGCGCGCGGTCCTGCTATATGTGTGGGAGAAAAGCGAGTGGCAGAACCAGAGGAAGTGAATCGACAGCCTTGCCTGGGAAGAAGCATCCAGAGCCGAGCTGCTTGTTAGACAACTGGGATCATTTGCCAGTTTGTGGAGGGAGGATGCAAGGATTGAAATCTAATTTATGACATACTTGGTCACTCTAGAACAGCCTTTCTCAACCTGTGGTTCCCCAGATGTTGTTGAACTACAACTCCCATCACTCCTAGCTAGCAAGGCCAGAGCTCAGGGATGATGGGAGTTGTAGTCCAACAACATCTGGGGACCCACAGGTTGAGAACTGCTGCTCTAGAAGGTTCAAACACAAAACTGGGCAGGTGATGGGGTCTCCTGAAGTTCTGCATTGCCATCTTGGTTCCTGGATGGAATTAGGGGCAGCGGGGCACCTTTGTTGGACCTGTGCCAGCTGAGAACATGCCCAAGAGCCCTTTGTTACCATCAACAAACCAAAGGCAAGGTGAGGGATGGAAAGGGGATGTTGAGGAAAAGATGCCTGTATCTGCATTGGGTCCAACAGCCACTACTGTCACTGAGAGGCTTCTTTCCATGTGGTGCCTTAATAAGAGCTGGGTGTGAGGCACTGGGGCTTAAACTGCTTCCCATCTCCTGTTGCTGGCATCTCCCTCTCTGGTCTTTTGTTTTCCTTTCTGCTCTGCTCCTCTCTGTTTGCCCCGGGTGCCGTCCTCCTTACTATCGGGTAGCTGCAGCTTGTAGCTGTTGCTCTCTCCACCCTCTGTTGCCAAAAGGCTGCCCACATGCAGTCATTCTGCTGGAGACCCTTTTAAAAACCAAATGCCTTTTGCGGGCAGTCAGATCTGCCTTATAACTTGCTTACCTCGTTATGGTAGATTTGTTTCAGGCTGGGTGCGTTTTAGCCCGAAGAAGTTAAGATTAAGGAGAGACGGAGCTGCCACCTTCAGATCTCTAAGGGGGCTGGCAGGCAAAAGATGGGGCAGACGCAATCTCCGGAGGGCAGGACTTAGAACTAGCTGGGTGGAAATCACAGGGAAGCAAATTTCAGCCGAACATTTGGAGAAACTTCCTAATGGCAACAGCTGTCTGACAGTGGAGTTTGGGGCCTTGGGAGGTAGCCAGCTCTCATTTGCTGGAGGTGTTTATGCTAAGGTTGCCAGATTTTTTTCAATGAATCTGGGGACACTTTAAATAAGTAAATAAATACATACATACATACATACATACATACTACACGTTCGGGACGTTGATGCTGCAGTGATGGTGGTTGCAGAGGGGCAGTCGCCGCCTTGACCTCAACCGCCACGTTTCCCCTTCCTCTGAGGCTTCTATCTCCTTTCTTCATGAGCCTGGGCAGCCCCTGAGTTGTTGGTTCTTCGGTGGTGGTGGGGAAGCGGTGCGTGGTGGGTCAGGCATGGAAGGCGGAGAAGGAGGGCTGAGACCGGTCGTGGCATCGAGGCTTGAGCAGCGCAATGCCTCCCTTCCCATCGGAGCAGCCCCAATCCCATTCCTACTTTCGTGCAAGCAGGAGGGCGTGGGGATCCCTCAGCTGGGAAGGGAGGCTTCCCCTGGCCTAACAGAGAGATCTCTGCCCCCTCCTGCTTGCACACAAGCTCTGATAGGCAGCGTGAAGCCTCCCTTCACAGCTGAAAAATCCCTGCTCCTCCTTTCACGCAAGTAGGAGTTGGGAGGCTGCTCCGATAGGCAGCATGAAGCCTCCCTTCGCAGCTTAGTTGCTGGGGTCAGGGAAGGTGGAGGCAGCCCGGAAGCTGCATCTTAGAGCTCCTGCACCACCGTCATATGGGGACTTCCGAGCAGCTCCTGAAGCCAGCCAGAGCCAACTGCTTTGGGCTGCTGAGACTGCCGCTGCTGCATTTCCAGGGGACATTAGATGAAATCCGGGGACATTCCAGGGATGGAATTTTTCCGGGGACTTGTTCACAAATCTGGGGACTGTCCCCGGGAAACGGAGACATCTGGTAACCCTAGTTTATGCAAATACTGGGATTGGGTGGATGTGGTTCAAGGACAGGAATCTGGTCTATTGAAGAAGAAGAAGAAGAGTTTGGATTTGATATCCCGCCTTTCACTCCCCTTCAGGAGTCTCAAAGCGGCTAACAATCTCCTTTCCCTTCCTCCCCCACAACAAACACTCTGTGAGGTGAGTGGGGCTGAGAGACTTCACAGAAGTGTGACTGGCCCAAGGTCACCCAGCAGCTGCATGTGGAGGAGCGGAGACGCGAACCCAGTTACCCAGATTACGTGACTACCGCTCTTAACCACTACACCACACTGGCTGTTCATCCCTCTGGTCTTTCCTTTCCCCAGGCCACACCACACCATCACGCCACACCCCTCATTAGCCTTCCTTGAGAGCTTCTGCTGCCTGGACTGTGTCCTTGAACAGTGATGGTGCTTCTCCCTTAAAATCACAGAATTGCAGAGTTGAAAGGGACCCAAATGGTTATCTAGTCCAAACCCCTGCAGTGCCTGTGCGGAGGTGGAGGTAGGTGGAATCCTCTGCCTTTTCCATGCCTGGAACGTAGCCTTCCGCACAACAGTAAGAGTCACATCCTTTGGCCGGGCCACTTCTGCTCCTGGCCCCACTCACTTCTGGCAAGTGGCCCCTGGCAGGCTCCCCATGAGAGAATGTGGCCTCCTCCCCTGCTGTAGCTACAATCCCGCATTGGACCTCCAATGAAGGAGTTTGACTAGGGGACCTCCATATTCCCTTCCAGCGCTATGCATCTGTGAGGAGCTCCTTACACACAGCCTTGCCTCGGCCGCTCTTGGTTGCTAAAAGCGGCGTTTATTCCTCCGACAAGTGGCTGTATTTTTACAGCTCTTACAAGTACGCTAAATGCACCGCTTCCTTGCACATCCAGGAGGGAATTTAAGTCATCTGAGGTAGTGTGTCTTTTGTCAAAAAGGGGGGAAAAAAGAAAGAGAAAATGTGTGTTTTCAAGGCCTCTGCCTCTGCCAGCTTCAGAGTCTTGGCCTCTTTGTAACCAGCAGGGTATTCCCGTGAAACTTAAGTGAGAGAGAGAGAAACTGCCAGTGGTTTTATTTTCTCAGTTGGGAGGAGAGGCTGTTATCAAATGGGGTTTGGGCTGCACCATGGGGTGGGCCAAGCCCAGCAGCAGGATGACTCTGACTCCTGAGGAGACGGCAGATGCAAGTGGTCAGGGAAGATAGTGCAACAGCAGGCCTTGTGGGCTCCCATGAGCACGAAGATTTATTAGTACAGTGGTACCTCGGGTTAAGAACTGAATTCGTTCTGTAGGTCCATTCTTAACCTGAAACTGTTTTTAACCTGAGGTACCACTTTAGCTAATGGGGCCTCCCGCTGCTGCTGCACCGCCGGAGCACGATTTCTGTTCTCGTCCTGAAGCAAAGTTCTTAACCCGAGGTACTATTTCTGGGTTAGTGGAGTTTGTGGCCTGAAGCGTCTGTAACCCGAGGTATCACTGTAGTAGTAGTAGTAGTAATAATAATAATAATAATAATAATAATAATAATAATAATAATAACAACAATATATTTATACCCTGCGCATCTGGTTGGGTTTTCCCAGCCACTCTGGGCGGCTTCCAACAGAACACTAATACAGTAACCTATTAAACATTAAAAGCTTCCCTAAACAGGGCTGCCTTCAGATGTCTTCTAAAAGTTTGGTAGTTGTTTTTCTTGTTGACATCTGGTGGGTGGGCGTTCCACAGGGCGGGTGCCACTACCGAGAAGGCCCTCTGCCTGGTTCCCTGTAACTTGGCTTCTCACAGTGAGGGAACCGCCAGAAGGCCCTCAGCACTGGACCTCAGTAGTTGTAGTATACCTCATGCACAGCACTAAGGATGCTCAAAGAATTTGATCTTCACAAATCCAGATACAAACTGTTCTGAGCTTCTCCTCCCAGAAATATATGTGGGTTAGGAGGACCATGTTGTCCACTGATTGCAACCTTCCCTAAATGTTCAGACCCAGTTGCTAGCTCAAAACCCACAACCCAATGCATGTTAAAACGTGTATTCCAAGAGAAATGCATTTAGAAATATATATTTTGAGACAACAAAAATACCCTCTTCCCCCAAACGCCTGTATGAATGTGAATTTTCAAGGATCGTATACTGGAAATAGATGGTCTGTGCACTACACATGTGTCTTGCACTTGCACAACCTGCCAAAGCAGGAAGGCACATATTGGATGAAGACCCTCCGGGGTTGTTATCCCAAGGTAGCAATCCCTTTCCACATGAATGAGGACATCTGGGGTATTTCTGTTGGCCGATCCGCAAGTCACCATGCATCTCTATGAAATGTTACATTCCACTTGTTTCTTATTTTACAAGAAGTCATGGAATCATAGAACTGCAGATGTCTAGGGATGTGAAAGAGAGGTAAGCCAAGAGTCTCTGATCTTGCCTGGGGCTGTCACCTCTCCATCGATTCACTTCCTCCTCTAATTCACCTCCTGGCTGTGTGAGCCAGATGTTGTCGGACTTCAGTGCCCCGGCCAGCTTGGCCAATGTGAGCAAATTGCCTCGTTTTAACTCTCCGGAGTGTAAACAGGCTCAGAGAGGACCAAATTGCTCTTCCTCACCATTGCTTGCCCGCTCTGGTGAGGACAGGGGCATATGGAGAGCTAAAGCCCCTGACCTCACTCCCAGATCAGGATGTCAGGGCAGTTTTCTGTGCTTGACAGTTTCACATCCTACTGCCAATGAGCTCCTCTTCTCCTTCATAGACCCCTGTTATTGGCTTCCAGTTTGCTTCCGGGTTTAATTTATGGTGCTCATGCTAGTGTTTGAAGCCCTTCCTTCCTTACAGACCCTCTTGGGTGTTAAGAGAGGGCCTTCTTGGTACTTAGACTTCTTTCAGAAATTCAGGGGTAGTGGTGAACCAAGAGAGGGCCTTCTCTGCAGCAGCCCCTCAGTTGTGGAATTCCTTCCCCACAGAGGTGCGTCTGGCACCCTCGCTATACAGCTTTTTGGCAAATGCTGAAGATTGTCAGGGACTGGCTGGATGACAAGGAGTGGTGGGAGACGCCAGTAGGGGAAACCCCAGGGGAGGATGGCTCAGAGCCCGGGGATTGGTGGTAGGACACTGAGGAGAGGCCAGAGGGAGAAGAGTGGGATCCTGAATGGGCAACAGGGTTGAGTGAGGAGGGAGAGCCTGTGACAGGCAGCAGCTCAGACTCAGAGGCTGAAGCAGAAGAGGCAAAAGGATACAGAAGAATCCAGGGAGTCTCCCTCTCCTACTGTGACAAGCTCCCCTTCCCCCTTGATTCCAAGGATGTGCAGGGAGATGCGTAGGGCAGAACAAAGATCAGAGATGCCCAGATGCAGACTGAGACTGCTTGGGAAACATCTGGCAGAGGAGGAGCCTTAGGAGTATAGAAGGCAGGGACCATCAGTCCAGACAGCTGCTCTATAGGAGCAATACCTATGGGGAAGTGTTGCTGCATGTATGTTGTTGCCTTGAATAAAAGTTTACATCTTCTTCATGCTGACCTGCATCTGAACCCAGCCCTGACACAGATGTGCCTCTTTACCCTGACTTTTGACACCGGAGAGGTGTATTTTCAGGACTCACTTTTTCCCCGTGACTGTAATTTGTTCCAACTGCTTTTAAGTCTGAATTTTAAATTACTGTAACGCTCTTTGTCATCTGTGGGTAAAATATATTGTTTGGCGGCAGCAGCGCCTGTGTGTGGGGAAGGCAGATTGAGAAACAGCTGTAATGAGAAGCTAGAAGGGTGAGCTACTGAGAGCCTCATCCATGAGAGAGCCACTGGGGTACAGTGGTTAGGGTGTCAGACTAGGACCTGGGAGAACAGGGTTCAAATCCGGACTCAGCCATGAATCTCACTGGTGACCTTGGAAACCAGTCATTGCATCTCAGTCCAGTTTTATTGTATGCCCCCTTGAGCTCCTTGGAGGTAAATGTGGGATATACTAAATACAATTATTATAATAACAACAACAACAACACCACAACCCAGGAAATGGGGCAGTAAGAGCGCCCTACTGCCCAGGCCCTGTCCTGCTATCAGGCATTGCTCACACTTGGGGGGGAAAGGCCTGACTTGGATCTGCATTGTATTTAAAGCTATGCCGATCTCCATGTGAATGAAATATGCAGAAGGGCAGCTCCAGGAAATTGGATCTGACTCGCAGCCATGCTGGAGAGTGGCACGCGGCAAATTGATTCTGAACCCCACTTTGCCATCACCTTGCAGCGAAGCCTGCAGTGAGGCCGCCGCGGGGAAAGTCTCCGTGATGGAAATGAGGTCCCTAATTAAAGGGCGACTCATATCGCAGGAGCAGGAGGACGGTGGCTCTTGGGCCGCTGCTGCCGAATGCCGCTAGGTGGCTGTTTGCAGCAGGAAACTTTTTCTAAAGAGGGGCTTGTTTGGGCTGGTGGGCACACAGCACTTCAGGCAAATTGCAAAGCAACTCCCCTCATTCCTGTAGCTTAGCTAGCCTTTAAAACAGGGGTGGGCAACCTAAGGCCCGTGGGCCGGATGCGGCCCAATCACTTTCTCAATCTGGCCTGCAGACGGTCTGGGAATCAGCGTGTTTTTACATGAGTAGAATGTGTCCTTTTGTTTAAAATGCATCTCTGGGTTATTTGTGGGGCATAGGAATTCGTTCATTCCCCCCCCCAAAAAAAATATAGTCCGGCCCACCATATGGTCTGAGGGTCAGTGGACCTGCCCACAGCTAAAAAAGGTTGCTGACCCCTGCTATATTGGCAGGTGTCCCTTATTATTATTTGTGTGTGTGTGTATTGGTAGAAAAACCGGACATCGAGTGTTTCACTTCCAAAAAGGAGTTGCTCAAAGTTGCCCACAAGGTATTAATAAAAATATAACCTATCACTAAAACGGTTAGGGGGAAAACAGTCATGATATTAATGCTGCCTCAAAAAAACCAGAAAAGGTTATGAAGATGACAGCCAGACAGAGCTAACAATGAATTCATCACATCTAGCAGCAACACTATCAAAGCCTTGAGTAATAAGCAGACAGGGACAGGACACAAATAGAGGAGAACTAACCTCTTGGGGCATGGCATTACACAGATGGGGTGCTGCCACAGGAAAACCCTCTGACATGCTGCCACCACCATTCTGCAGGGATCAGTGGCCTAAGAACATCAAGAGAGATCTGGTGGATCAGGCCAAAGGCTCATCTAGTCTAGCATCATGTTTTCACAGTGGTCAGCCAGATGCCCAAACGCTAAGATTTCAGTGCCTAGTGGAATCTAGGGCTGGACCCCAGTGTTGTCATTAAGCATGACTGAGCCCTGGAGATGGAGGTTAATTGGGAGAGGGGAGAAGGGAGCAGAGGAGGGCAGGACTTCCCTGCCCTTAGAATTTGCAGCTGGCTCTTGCAGTTGCACCCAGGTTCTGCTTGCAAGGTTCCCATGGAATAGGGTTGCCAGACCTCCAAGGTTGATTTGAAGTCCCCAGGTCTGCCTTTCTCCCTCCAGGTGGCAGGTGGAGGGCTTAACTCTCCAAGTGGGTGAGAGTGCCTTTAATAAATATATATCTAGTAAGAAGACTGTGCGTGCAGCTTGCAAGCTTCAGCTAATCAGGAGCTTACTGCAAATTCTAGCATAGACACTTGGTTGGGGGGGCTGCCTTTCTCCATTCGCCTCCCAATTAACCTCCATCTCCAAGGTCTGCCCTCATGATATCACATGGGGCCGCCTCCCAGGTCTCAGGTTTGGACCCTGAAATATCAGGTCCTGGTATGCTCCTGACCTAGCAAGCCTACTTGCTTGTCGTGAGGTGGATTGTCTGTTACAGTTCTCATGTCCCAAATTCAAGCTTGCTGCTTTGTCTCTTCAAGCATTGTCAGAAATGCTCAGAAGCTGGAGAGTACCCAAGTTTCCAGGCTGTATGTCGATTCTTAAACCTTGGCTCTGGATTCTGTTGCCTTTGGATTGCCGGTGCATTCATGTGGGCTATTATGTCTGCGTACTTTCTCTGCAGCTCCAAAAGCCTTCGCTGACGGTTATTCCAGTGAGTAGCTTCAGAAGCAGGCCACGCAAGGCTTGAGTTGGCAGTTATTTCCACTCCCCAAGGCAGCAGGGGGGGGAAGCAACTAGGCTTGTAAACTGTTTATTTTTGAGGTCTGCTGCAGGAGTGTTCATGCTCTGCTGTGGATCCGAGCAGGCAGCTCGTAACAGATTTCAGGGAATGGGGAGGACAGGCACAACATGTGTGTACCTTTGAGGTCTCTGTCTTTGATAGCAGCCGGTTGAAGGAGAGCCTTAGAAGAGACACTCCACTGGGACTTCTCTGTTACTTTATATCCCCCCCCCCTTTTCTTCCAGCTAGTCTCTGATTTAAGATTTTCTGTTTTCAGAAAGTCAGAGGGATACGCTTGCTAAACACCTGATGTTTTGCTAGGGGAGAGACCGTAGCTCAGTGGTGGAGCATAAGGTCTGCCTAAAGAACATACGAAGCCCAGTCACAGACATCTCCATTTGCAAGACTAAAGCAGACCTTACTTGGCCTGATATCCCACAGAGTGGCTCTCAGTCCGTGTAAACAATACTGGGGTAGAGGAACATCTATTTTGTTGGCCTAGCATAGGGAAGATGTCTGTGTTCATATGCTGTTTTTGCTAGAGGAAAAAAGGCATGGTTTGGGTTACAAATGCTGTTCTCTGGAAAGCCAGTGAACTTCCGACTCTGCCAGGCTGTGCCCACAAGCTCCCTGCACACAGAACATGTCAGGTTTTCTCCTTGATATGCTGGTTTTCTAAAGACAATGAGATTTTATAGCATGAAGGAGCATCCTTACCAAGTAGGGAGGGGAACCTGTGGTCCTCCTATTCTTATTGGACTACAACTCCCATCATCCCTGATCATTGGCCATGTGGGCTGGGGCTGAAGGAAGCTGGACTCTGTAGAGTCAACCGCAGTTTAAACCTATGATTTCCTCCAGTGTGCTACTGCCCAGGAAAGGTCATATCCCATCAGTTGCCTGCATGTGTAGATCAGCTCTGTCTGAGACAAAATTGAGGATTTTAATTTCAGACTTCCCCAGCTATCCCCCAAGCTGAAAAAAGCAATCTTTCTTCAAAAAACAAAAAAACCCTCTTTTTCTCACCCCCACATTTTCCCTACTTCAAATTCAATTATGCTCATTTTCAGATCATCACGGAGCCTCCATTGCCGATTCTTAGCTGAACACCAAAGAAATTAGCAACAATGAGAGCTTCACTAGCAAAAATAGTTCTAATAATCTGGGCAATTACTTAATTAGCTGCATTTATTTAGAAGCACAATTCGGCAGGGAGAGGCGTTTCCACAGATTGGTTTGGGAAGAGAATTAATATTCTGCATTCTGTGCCATTTCCTGCAACCTCACTCTGCGGGCCTTTTGGTCTGCAGTAGGAAAATGGACTCTTCCGATGCACAGACCCTTTTCTCACTGCCCCACTTCTTACATGGAGAAGGAAACGCAAGAGGCGGAGGAAGAGGAGACCTCAAAGAGAGTTACCCCCAAACTGAGCCTGGATAGCTCAGTTGGTTAGAGCATGATGCTGATAACGCCAAGGTTGCAGGTTTGATCCCCATATGGGACAGCTGTATATTCCTGCACTGCAGGGGGTTGGACTAGATGATCCTCAGGCTCCCTTCCAACTACATGATTCTATGACCCCAAGGCATGTTTTGACAATTGCAGGGCAGGATAGGGCGAAAGTGCTCTTGTTTCAGGAGCAGTAGAACAGAATAACACAAGAAGAGCATGCTGATCAGGCCAATGGCCCATCTAGTTTCCTGTTCTCACAGTGGCCAATCAGGTGCCTGCGAAAAACCCACAAGAAGGACCCAAGCAGAAGAGGATTCTTCCTCTCTGGCAGTTTCCGGCAACTGGTACTCAGGAACATTACTACCTCCAACCATGGACGCAAAGCCAAGCCATCGTGGCTAGTAGCTGTCAATAGCCCTCTCCTCCATGAAATGGTCCAGTCTTCTTTTCAAGCCATCCAAGTTGATGTCCATCCATACCTTCTGTGAGAGGGAGTTCCATAGTTTAACTATGTGGTGTATGAAGAAGTGCTTTCATTTACACAACTATCTAAGTCAGCAGTGGGGAACACGAGGCCCTGCACATGCTATTGACTCCAACTCTTATCAGCGCCAGCCACCACGGCCAACAGGGATGATGGTTGTTGTAGTTCCGTAAGACCTGCAGGGCCTTCGTCTCTGTGTACATTTTCAGGTCTCCTCTCCCTTAGCTGTTTGGTCTCCCTTCCCTCAACTCCTTTCTCAGTGGCCTCGGTCCAGGTGAGCTCCATCTTGCATGTGCTCCTCTGAACGTCCAGCATTTCAGAAGAGTTTCTGCTCCCATGCAGCTGCTGATGGAGATCACAGTGGGGATCAGGGTCTTATGTGAATTCTCCCTGTGGAACTTTTTCCCTAGAGAGCGACTTGGCTAGCTCACTGGGAAGCAATGTTTAGGAAGGCTTCTAGTAAGTTAGATGGCTACGTTGGACGCAGAACTCATAAAGAACAGCTTGCTTGCCTTGCTCAGATTGAACTTCATTTACCACCTCCTTGTTTTCTTGTTCAAGTCTTGCACAAGGTTTGTGACATGCAGGAGAGTGTGGAGAAAGAAGGACCTTGTTTAGCTCCAGAATTCATAGGAGCAAGCTGTCAGCTGCCTAGGAGCTGTCCTTTGTCCTGACGTTTGTCCTTCCTGCTTGCAGATCTTACTCTGATCCTTGTTCTAAGAACATAGGATGCACCCTACTAGATTTAGACCATAAGACCATTTAGTGGTGTTCCTGCATCCTGCGGGCATCCTGTTCTTCCAACGGCCAGCCAGATGACAGAAACTCTGCAAGCAGGACATGAAAACATCTCCCTGCTCACTGGATGGGCTATTCCTATGGACATCAATTGCCCTCTGTTTCCTGGTCACCTGTTTGGTGAATTCAGCCTGTCCCCCCATGACTTCTGATTCACCAGGATCAGACAAATATATATGATCAGTGTGAAATTATATAATTCTATAGCAGGCAGTAGTAATGCTGACAAGATTCCCTGCATTGTCCATTCAGTTACTGAAGGATTGGCTCTGATTCCACATTGACTCCTGGCTGATAGAAACTTGCGGATCCCTGTGGAGATAGCTACGTAATTTGCTAGCACTGAGTAAGGTATCCAACACTGCAGAATTGGCAGCGATGGTGGAGGAAGGGGAGAGAACCAACCCAAAGGTCACCTCTACATCTCTTTCTGCATTCTTGGAGAAGTCACTCTCCGCCCTTGGTTTTATGCTTTGCCATTCACCCCCCGCGATGTCCTACAAAGCCCACTCCATCAAGCATGTCTCAGGCTGAACTTTGCCATTCTCCCTCTTGTCACGAGGCACGAGGCTGACAAGGAGCCAGCTTCAACATGGTGCTTCAGCAGACTTTTAAAAGCAGGACAAAGAGAATCTTGGTCCTGATAGCATTTATGTCATCCATCCTCCCACAGCTGGTAGTGCTGATTTGCTACTATTCCGGTTTGGACTCTGCTGTTCTCCTTGTTGTGACCACAGTTGTCCATGTGTTGGTAGTCTCATGGCTGGATTACTGCAATGTGCTCTGTGTGGGGTCTCCCTTGGAGCTGGTCCGGAGGCTGAAGCTGGTGCAGATCACAACAGCTTTGTTGCTTGTGGGGGCAAGCTACCACCAGCATACAATACCTTGCTTGTGAGATTCACACTGGTTTTTAATTTGCTAACAGCCCAAGTTCAAGGTGTTGGTACTAACATATAAGGCCCAATATAGCTCAGGAGCAGGTCACTTAAGAGATCTCCTCATCCCTTATACACGCAATGGATTGCTGCGGTCTATGGGAGAGTTTCTTCTCCAACTTTCAAAGATCTCAGAAGCTCACTCTGCAGGAACTCAGAGCAGGGATTTTTGTGTGGATGCCCCTGTTCTGAGGAATAGCATCGCTCTCAAGATGCAACCAGCACCCTATATCTGTCCTTTCTGGCAACAAAAAAAAGACATTTTTGCTCCTACAGGCTTTCCCAACTGCATGAGAGGGTCTTTGCTGTGGGTGTCTACTTTGCTCGGATTTTAGTCTTGTTTAAAGTGTGTGTGTGTGTGTGTGTGTGTGTGTGTGTTCAGCTGCTTTTAATCACTTAATATGTAATTTGCCTTGAGGCAGTGGTTTAAAAGGTGATTAATAAATCAATTGCCATAATAATAAAATAATAGCAACAAATTCTGTCCTACTAGGCTTTCCCAACTCAGTACCCTCCAATTGTTTTGGACTACAGTTCCCATTCTCCCTGGCCATGGGCCACTCTGGCAGAGTCTGATGGGAGGAGCCACAGTCCAGCAATACCAAAATGGCCTCATGCCCCCAATCCTGGTCTTTGCTGCTTTGTTTGGTTCGGGGAACTGCAGAACAGTGACACCAGGTTGGCAGAGACTGTCTGAGAGCCTCAGTTCAGCTACTGGTTTACATCCTCTCACCAGGCCAACTGGAGCTCTTAATTGTGTTGTCCAACCTAGTGGAGTCAGGGTGAGAAGGATCCTAGGTTCAGTGAAAGTTCTCCAGTGCTGACTAATTCTCTAATAATTTGAAATTGACATCTCATCCGCTGAAGGTTCTGAAGCTTTGCTGGCAGCTTCCTGGGATTGTTCCCATCCCCCGACCCCACACTCAAATGTTCCACAATGGTAATTACTGTTTTGGCATAAGACAGGAGCTACAGGAGCTTTCCTTTGAATGTTCCAGACACATGTGGACAACTTCAGCCTTTCCTCTTATAAGTTTGGGGGTCACACCTGCAATCCTGTATCTGTGAAGGTGTAAGGTAAGAGAGGCAACCTAGTGAACCAGTCAAAACAGTTGGTTTGTTAAGGTGGTGGCCTGAGCTGGCCAGCGAAGTGCTCTCATCAGCATCTCAAAAGAATGAACTATGCTGTCATAGAGGCAACCTCACCTGGCTGAATGCCCATGTCATCGTAGGATGGGGAACCATAGACAAAGGGCGGTTGTGTGTGAAAGAGAGTTTGGGTGGATGCTGGAAGCTGGAGAGAAAGAGACATGTCTTGCTTTGTGTGGGACTTGGTGGTCCCCTGGAAATCTAATGAGACAAGATCTGTTTGGGGGTTAATGCTATGAGCTCCTCCATCCTATACTGAGGTTGTATACAGTGCTATTGTTCTGGGAAACGAACTCACCGTGAACACCTCCATAGTTCTCTTATAATGGCAATGTTGCCCACCTGAGAGATGCTAGAGGACGTCACATTGGACATGGAGTAGCTCTCCTTCCAAACTCACATTACTTTTAGGGGGGTGGTATCCTTTCCTGCCTCTCTCCACCTATGCCTCTGGTTGGCATTCGATCTCTCAGCCTGAAGCACTTAAATACCTGAGCAGGATCTGTGAGTGTGTGTGTGTGTGTGTGTGTGTGTGTGTGTGAGTGTGTGTACATGTTTGTGTGTGTCCCAACAAGTAGCCGCTGTGCTCGAGAAACATATTATCTGCCTGACCTGGTTCCAGCCAGGTGTGAAAAGATTCACTGGTGCTGGCGCCGTTCCACTTCTTTAAAAAACCCAGGTGGAGAGGCAAGCAGGCTCACTGGCCATTCACTTAATTCAAGCCCATCGAGGACCAAGAAGGGGAGAAAATCAGAGAAAGAAATAGGTATCACTGGAGAGGGAGAGGGAGAACTGAACAGAAATCCTGTTAAGGGGGTAAAAAGCTCTGTGGATTAAAAAGTATTTGCAGGGCATTCTGTGCCGCTGAGAAGGAAAGGTTGTATCCTGCATTGATCCACCTGCCTGAAGTTCTGACCATGTCCAGCAGGGGGTGGAAAACTCAGGACCAACGGCTGAATGTGGCCACCAGACCTCTATCATTACTCTCCCAAGCCACACCCCCTCTCCAGACCACGCCCTCTTGCTTTTGGGCTGAAACCCCAGAGAGCCAATGTAGACAACACTGAGCTAGAGGGACCAGTGGAAGACTCTGTGTAAGAAAGCTTCCTGTGTTCCTAGGACTGGGATAGCTCAGTCAGTAGAGTATGCGACTCTTAATCTCAGGTCGTGGGTTCAACAGGGGCGCGATGGGGGCGCACCGCCCCGGGCACCATTTTGGGAAAGGGTGCCATTGTGGCCACCACCACCCCGGCGCGCCCCACACTCTCACAGGATGTGCACCACCACCACCCACACATGCTGTGCACCATGCCCTGGTGTCATCTCTCAGGGTTGGTGTCAAAATACCCACCAGGCGGTTCTGTGCTGTGGCACTCACCCGCCTGGCGGCTTGCGCACCCCCATCAGCCTGCGTGTGTACTCCTGTTCCACGGAAATCCGGTTCCGTGCAGCAAGCCTCCCTAAAGATAGCTCAGCAGCTGGGTGGGACCCTGCCCCAAAAAAGCTTAATAACTTTGGGGGATCCTAAGGTCCACTTTTGCTGTGGGTTAAACCACAGAGCCTAGGACTTGCTGATCAGAAGGTTGGTGGTTCGAATCCCTGTGACGGGGTGAGCTCCTGTTGCTCAGTCCCAGCTCCTGCCCACCTAGCAGTTCGAAAGCACGTCAAAGTACAAGTAGATAAATAGGTACCGCTCTGGCGGGAAGGTAAACGGCGTTTCCGTGCGCTGCTCTGGTTCTCCAGAAGCGGCTTAGTCATGCTGGCCACATGACCCGGAAGCTGTACGCTGGCTCCCTCGGCCAATAATGCGAGATGAGTGCCACAACCCCAGAGTCGGCCACGACTGGACCTAATGGTCAGGGGTCCCTTTACCTTTTAAGGTCCACTATTTGACTTTTGGCTCAGGACTCTAAACTGTGTTTTTATAATCAACTTTTATTTTGTTCTGTGTATAGTGTAATGTTTTCTTGTTGCTATGGCCAGTGGCTGAGGTGAATGAAGTTGCTTCTTAGGGGAACAACTTTGGGGGACCCTTCATAAAAAATTGAAATCTGTGGGGGTGGCAAAAAAAATGTCCGCACCAGCTACCACCTGACCTTGCTACGCCTCTGGGGTTCAAGCCCCCGTTGGGCAAAAGAGTCCTACATTGGAGGGGATTGGGACCCTTGTGGTCCCTTCCAACTCGACAGTTCTATGATTCTATGACAGAGATAATAATAATAGTAATAATAATAAACTATTATTTGTACCCCGCCCATCTGGCTGGGTTTCCCCAGCCACTCTGGGCAGCTTCCAACAACGATTAAAAATACATTAAAATGTCACACATTAAAAACTTCCCTGAACAGGGCTGCCTTCAGGTGTTTTCTAAATGTCAGGAAGTTGTTTATTTTCTTGACATCTGGTGGGAGGGCATTCCACAGGGCGGGTGCCACTACCGAGAAGGCCCTCTGCCTGGTTCCCTGTAGCTTTGCTTCTCGCAGTGAGGGAACCACCAGAAGGCCCTCGGCGCTGGACCTCAGCGTCTGGGCTGGATGATGGAGGTGGAGACGCTCCTTCAGGTATACTGAGCACCATATTCTTTTCCCAGGTCACACCAGCCTTCTTGGGTCTTAAGATATTCTATCAGGGGATCTTGGGCAAGAAACCTCTATGGTACAGGTACATTACGTGTCCCCAAAAGAGAGGTCCTTTTCTGCAATAACCCCCTAATGCTGGAATTCCTTCCCCAAAGAGACACTTCCGACACCAACATTACAATCTCTTTGGTGCATTTCGGATTTCCTTTTGCCTCACTCTGCTCTTAACTGTTTCAGGAGTTGTTTTAAAGGCTGCCTCTTAGTTTCGCTGTGTCATGTGACATTTGTTTATGGGGTTTCTAATGCTGACATCTGTTGTAATAGCTGTTTATATTTGTGAGTCCCCATCCTCCAACTGTTGGGCGGAGGTATAGCAAAGATTTGTTAATGAATGGCCTATCTGATTGGAATTGTGAATATAGGCCGGCGGGATACAAACTGCTAACATTTGAAATAAAAATTATTATTTTGTAGCAAACATCATTTTACTTGCAGCCAGTTGGTCCATAAGAGAAAGTTTCCTTTTTTCCAGCATCGTATGTCCATATTTATTGTTTTCCATACTTTGCTATAATTTGTCTGATATAATTTGTTTAAATTATGGGTAACCTGCATGCCTAAATTATCTTAAGCTTTTTCTAGCTTTTGGGATTTGTAGTATTTTGGAGGAAGTTTCCTGAAGTTGCAGGAAGAGCATGAAAATACATTACTTCTGATTTTTGAAAACCTACCTTAAGTCCAGAAACATTAAAGAGGGTATCCAATTGTATACTATAGTTAATAACCTTCCAGCATTAACTGGGTCTCATGTACGTAAAACAATATCATCAGCATAAAGTCCCAGAATACACGCCTTTCCATTGGTAGTTAACCCTTTCCTGTCAGAATTTTGCATAATCTCATTGCCAGGGATTCTATAATCAGAGCAAATAATGTGATAATGGGAAACCTTGTTTTGTCACACTGATAAGTTGACATTTTTGTGAATCTGTATTATTTATCCTAATTGTAGTAGGTGTGATATAATAAACAGCTTCCAATAGTCTGACAAATTTAGGGCCAATTCCTTTTTTAAAAAACCACTCTGATTAAACACTTTGGTTCCACACAGTAGAATGCTTTAAATATATCTAATGATAAAGACACCAGTGGTGAGCTAATGTTTAATAATTTCCTAATGGGGTCTGTTATTTTATACCCTGGGACAAACCCAGCTTAACCCAGCTGAATATATTTCCTGATAAAAGCTTTCATTCCATTAACCATCGCTGTTGTGAAAATTTTGTAATCGGTTGAGTAGAGAAATTGGGAGATATGATTCTGCTAATGAGGGGTCTTTATAGGGTTTGGGAATTAATACAATTCTCGATGGTTTCGAGGTTGGCAGCAATGAGTCTCCAGCTAAGATATCATTGTACAGTTTAATCACATATGGGACAATTAAGTCTTTAAACATTTTATAAAACAGGAAAACCACTTTTCACCTACAAATTATAATTGGACCAGAAATTTTAAAAGGGCTGTAACCTCATCAAAGATAATACATGTAGAGCAGGAGCATTTGTGTGAAATGTGTGTTATTTCTCTTTTGGAAATTTGGTAAGTGGAATGAAGCTCCTTCACCACCACCAAAAATGCCCCCATCATATATATATGCAGTTTCAACCATGCCTACTTTCCACCATCCTCAGTCTGGAGTCCTGGCTGCTCTGGTCCTGAAAAGGATCCTGCAGGGATCCATGTAGCACCATGGAGAGCTCCTAGCGAGACACTTTTAATGAGCTGCTGTAAATTGGGGTCTTTTGAGCCTCTGCTTCCAGCTCATATCTCCTAAACTCCCTTTGATGGAATGCTAGAGGAACTCTTTAAGGACCAGTACAGTGGTGCCTCGCAAGACGAAATTAATTCGTTCCGCAAGTCTCTTCGTCTTGCGAGTTTTTCGTCTTGCGATGCACGGTTTCCCATAGGAATGCATTGAAAATCAATTAATGCGTTCCTAGGGAAACCGCCTTCAGACCAGGTCCGGGGACAGTCTGTGCCCGGACCTCTTCTGAAGGCTGGGGGGGGGACAAGGGCTTTTCTTCCCACCCCCAGCATTTTAAAAAACCCTGGGACAGCGGAGGACTTCTCCGCTGTCCAGGCGATCTTAAAATGCTGGTGGGCGGCATTTTAAAATCGCCCCGGGACAGCGGAGGACTTCTCCACTGTCCGGGGCGATTTAAAAGCCCCTGGGAAGGCAGGCAGGGGGGGACAAAGACTTTTGCCCCCCGCCAGCCTTCAGAAGAGGTCCTGGACCTCTTCTGAAGGCGGGCGGCGAAAGTCTTTGCTCCCCCCCGCCTGCCTTCAAAAGCCCTCCGGGACAGGCAGGCAGGGGGGAGCAAAGACTTTCGCCCCCCGCCCGCCTTCAGAAGGTGTTCCCGCCCCGCCGCCCGGCTTCGGAGCATCGTTCCGAAGCCCGGCGGCGGCGGGAGGAGGCGTTCCCGCCCCACTGCCCGGCTTCGGAGGAGGTCCGAGGACAGTGGGGAAGACGCGCTGCGCTTCCCCGCTGTCCCAGATATTTCCCTATGGGCTGTCGTCTTGCGAAGCAAGCCCATAGGGAAATTCGTCTTGCGAAGCGCCTCCAAAACGGAAAACCCTTTCGTCTAGCGGATTTTTCGTCTTGCGAGGCGTTCGTCTTGTGAGGTACCACTGTATTCTGGTCCGAAGACAGAGCTGCTTCTTTTTTGTTCAAGGAATTCCCACCGCTCTTTTTTGCAGCAAACACAAATAAAACCACCCTTTAAGCTGACAAACTTATCTAATATTAGAATATTCAGCTGTCCTATCTCAGTTTTCTAAAATTATCTAAAGAATAGGGTTGCCCCCCTTTTTAAAACCTATTTTCTTTTGTCAACTTTCAAATCATCTAAGCTTGGTTTTTAGGGGAGAAGGCACCAGGCTCCATAGTCTTCTGTACCAATGCCATATTTTCAACACATTACCTTTAAAAAAATAACAATGCCCTGCTTGCAAAATCTTCCCATAATGCTTTATGCAATGGAGTTCTTATCAATTCCTTTTCAAAATTTGATATTTCAGAATTAGGTTCTAATATCCAGGGTTTCTGACAGGTGTGTCCGGTCCTACCTGGAAAACGAGATGCAGTTTGGTTCCCAAGCAATGGTTTCCGACCACTTTCCAATACGCTCCATTCTATTTCCCCCTCCCTCTGGTTTTCCATTTGAGCCCTCTGTTTATATATATGAGTGACAGTTTATTCCAGTTTTGCAACAGAGCAGCATTTCTGACATTGCCAAGGCGACCTCCAGCCCACCACAAGCTAGCAAGAGGAACGTTCTGCGAGCAAGCTAGACACCCAAAGTGGAAGAGGCGGCAACATTTTAAAAATAACCAGGAGTGTCCCTGCCTTGAGAACCAGAAAGAGCAGGGAAACAGCAAGGCTGTTGCTTTCATTGGACCAAGCCTAGAATTAGCTTGAAAGCTTGCCCTTGCAACCTTGAGAGTATTGTTTGGTCCAGTGAAAGGCCTCGCTTCCCGCTTTAGAAGTCTTAAATAGCAGCTACCAAATAACCATATATGTAAGTCAGTTGTTAAGTTATGCCAATCACCACTGTGTGACCAAGAAATAGAATCTACGGTGGAGTTACAAAATCTTGTGCCATAATCATACATCTGTTAGTCTCCAGGTTTTACAAACCTCTTTCTTGTTTTGGGAGATAAGAGTTGTAAAGGATGCAAGGCTGTCTTAAGCATATCCGGCGCCGTGGTGCAAAGATCCCTCCAGCACCGGCGAGACCCCCCCCCATTTCCCAGAGTTGTTGACCTTTTCCCAAGCCTATGTGGGGATCGCTCTCCTCTGCGGAGGCTTGGGTGGCAAGCTGCATGCCCGCCAACCATATGGTTGACGGGGCACAGCTGGCGAGCGTGCAGGGAAAGGGGAGGCCGCCGGCAAAGCCGCACAGCTCCCCCACTCGCTGAGGCACCCCTGAGAGGCCAGCGCCCTGGCGCAATGCACCAGTAAGCCCAATAGGAAAGGCGGCTCTGAAAAGATGTAAGGAGTCACTTACTCCAGACTAAGGGGAGGTACATATCTAGCTCTCCACTCTCAACAGTAGCAAACATCTCTTTTAATTTCTTGGATCTAAACAAGTGCCTGGCATACATTTCAGTTGCCGGTGTGGTGGAGTGGGGGGGTCTAAAGCAGGCTTCCTCAAACTCAGCCCTCCAGATGTTTTTGGCCTACAACTCCCACGATCCCTAGCTAGCAGGACCAGTGGTCAGGGATGATGGGAATTGTAGTCTCAAAACATCTGGAGGGCCAAGTTTGAGGAAGCCTGGTCTAAAGTGTTGCATCTGGAGTTCTGGCAGAAAATGTGTCCCATAATGCACCACCACACCTTCCCACCGTACAGTTTTCTAATTTGGGTCCCCCAGTTTCCATTGCCCCCAGTTTTCTGAGTAGCACGTGCAGGAGCTCTGGGGAAATGAGGAAACAGGTGTTTGGCCTTTCCAACACCAGTTCCTTTTCTTACAGTCACACACACACACACACACACACAGAGAGAGAGAGAGAGAGAGAGAGAGAGAGAGGTTCTTCTCACCTAACCTAAATTGATGTATTTAAAGGAAATATGCAAATAGTGTCATTCCCTGGTATTTGTTGAGCTGGGAGAAGCTTTTGAAATGCAAATGCCAGCATGGGGCATTTTTATTGGCTTCCAACCCCCAACCCCTCCTGGTCTGTTTACAAGGACATGCATTTTCTTAACTCCAGCTATTTGCAACTTAATGAGTTTCTTCTGCTTGTCCCAATAAAAAGGGTTCCTCCGTTCAATCTCCTGTTAATGCACTTAGTATTTTGGAAGCAAGGGATGCAGGTGGCGCTGTGGGTTAAACCACAGAGCCTAGGGCTTGCCTATCAGAAGGTCGGCAGTTCGAATCCCCATGACGGGGTGAGCTCCCATTGCTCGGTCCCTGCTCCTGCCAACCTAGCAGTTCAAAAGCACATCAAAGTGCAAGTAGATCAATAGGTACCGCTCCGGTGGGAAGGTAAACGGCGTTTCTGTGCACTGCTCTGGTTCGCCAGAAGCGGCTTAGTCATGCTGACCACATGACCCGGAAGCTGTACTCTGGCTCCCTCGGCCAATAAAGTGAGATGAGTGCCGCAACCCCAGAGTCGGTCACGGCTGGACCTAATGGTCAGGGGTCCCTTTACCTTTACCTTTACTGCATGCACACACACTTGAATAAGAAGTCCCAAACGTTATAGTCTTTCCATATAGTAAGCATGCTGCAACCTCCCTCTTGCTGGTTTCAGACCTTTTCCAGCTCCACAGCTCCTTGCTTGAGATGTCGCAACCAGAACAGAGTCACTATCCCATCTGGGATTGCTAGGAGAGCATCCCAGCCCAGAAAAGATGTCCCCGGCCTGAGTTTTGGGTGACAGCGACACCTGCTTGTTAGGATATTTCCGTTCCACCTTAAAAGGGAGCAGGATGTTTGTGTCACAGCCTGCGTATTTCCTGTTCACAGGATGTTTATGTTTGCTATTGCTTTCCGTTTCGCTCTCTCTCTCTGTCCGAGACACTGTCACAGGCAGTCATGTCTTTTTTTGTTCTGATCAACGCTGAATAAAAGCTTGTAAATAATGCTCTCCTGAGTGCGACTTCTGGCTGTGCATTATCTGCTGATAAGAGTGTGCACGAGCCCTGGAATGTGGCAAGGTATTTTCAGGAAACTCGTGTTGCTAATCGCTCATACTGCGTGACTACGGGAGATCGATGGACGTCGGGCAGACGGCTTGGGGCCATGATGGACTTTATCTCCCTGGCAGTATCCCAACACTGCTTTGATAACTTTTGAATGGGCCAGAACCATCCTGGGCCAGCCTTTTCCCCAACCTGGCGCCTACAGGTGCTTTGAACTACAACTCCCAACAGCCCCAGCCAGTGAATCACATGGTCCAAAATACCCAAAGGGCCCTCTCATTGAGAAAGGTTGGCGTGGGATGAAAGCCATACGGAATCTCTCTAGCTTTGGGCTTTTCTTTTCTTCCCTTGGCCTAGTTGTCGTTCGTTTGTTTTATTGGAACTTCGCATCTGTGATCCAAGACTTCCTGTCAAATGGAACTTGGTCAGAGAATGAGAAATTTCACCTCCACTACCAGCGCTAATCTGTTCCTGCAGTCAAACCCCCTTAGGAAAACAAGGAGTGTTAAATCTCCAACTCACAGCTCCTCTTTGGCAAGCGCTGAAGCCGAATTTGCATTCCTCCTACTTATATGTAAATTCCCTTGGAAATGGCAGGTTCAGGGCTATTAACATATTTTCCATTCCGGCCATTCTTATTTTAATTAGCTTAAAGTAATTAGTTCTAATTCATCATCCGGTTTCCCCCTTTACATATTTTGGGTTATTTACATCCATTACTAAGTAACAATTTTATGTAATTATGTGCCACTCATTGCCCTTTATTTACATAACTTCCCTCACTTAGGCATGGAAAATGGGGGGTTCCCCCCCTTCCCTTTTTCTGAATTTCAACATACCCTCCAAATTCTGGCTTCTGTGCTCTTCGGAATTCACCAATTCCATTGGATTTCTGTGTTAGATGTTCATCTAGGGCTGATGAAATCATCTTCTTCTTCTTTGGCGATCTTTCACAGCCAAGTAAGATTGTCTTCCATAAACATGGTTTTAACAATGAGTCCATAAGTGACTGTGGAGGCCAATTCTGGATCCCCACAGTGGGGACATTGGTTTCTGGGCAGAAGTTGATCACGGTGTGGATTTGCCAAGTGTGCCTTCCTCTTAGCACGTTTCTCCCTTGCATCCTGAGTTTGAGAGTCTTCAAAGTCCACGACACCTTTGGTAAAGGCTGTTCTCCAATTGGAGCGCTTGCAGGCCAGTGTTTCTCAGTTGTTGGTGTTTATACTACATTTTAAAATATTTGCCTTGAGACAGTCTTTAAACCTCTTTTGTTGACCACCAGCATTACGCTTTCCATTTTTAAGTTCGGAATAGAGTAGTTGCTTTGGAAAACGATCATCAGGCATCCGCACAACATGACCAGTCCAACAAAGTGGATATTGAAGAACCATTGCTTCAATGATTCCATCGCTGATGGAATCACAGCACAGTAGGAACACCGTGGGAAGACTGCCGTGCCCTGACTACAGCTTTCACCTTCCCTCACCATTGGCTAAGCTGGCTGGGGCTGATGGGAGTTGGAATCCAACCATGCACTGGCTGCCCATTTGCTACCAGGCCAGGTTCAAGGTCTTTGCATCAATTTACAAAGCCCTTAACAACTTGGATCCAAGATACATTCAGGAATGCCTGATACTTGACCAGGGCCGTCTTAAGCATATCTGGCGCCGTGGTGCAAAGATCCCTCTGGTGCCCCCCCCCGGCAACTCTAAAACAAGGGAGGGGGCGGTGGAAAATGTCCTCTGTCTCCCCCACTGCCCCGATCCCCAGTGTGGCAGTGGTGATCAAGTAGGAAAATGTGCTGGCAGACATACTCTCCAGCATCAGGGCACCCGAGAAGGCAGCCCAGGTAGGCTGCACGCTGCCTTTTGCCAGGAAGCAGGAGGAGGACAACGACCGGGAGCAGGACCATCTTTAGCAGATGCAGAGGATTGATCTGCTCCTGCGGAGGCTTGGGAAGGAAGCTGCACTCCCACCCGCCATATAGTTGGTGGGGTGCAGCTGGCAGGCGTGCAGGGAAAGGGGAGGCTGCCGGCAAAGCCACACAGCTCCCCCACTCGCTAGGGCACCCCCAAGAGTGTGGTGGAGTCTCCTTCTTTGGAGGTCTTTAAGCCGAGCCTTGACAACCATATGTCAGGAGTGCTCTGATGGTGTTTCCTGCTTGGCAGGGGGTTGGACTCGATGGCCCTTGTGGTCTCTTCCAACTCTATGATTCTATGATTCTATGAGAGGCCAGCACCCTGGTGCAACGAACCACTAACACCAATGGGAAAGACGGCTCTGTTCTTGAGATCACTGCCCGACAATGGGAGGTCTTGGGTGGAGACATTCTTCCTGATAAGCCATGGCTCAGATGCGTAGCTCATATCCATGCTACTGTGAGCTCATTCTTGATCCAAGTTGATCAAGAAGAAGAAGAAGAAGAAGAGTTTGGATTTGATATCCCGCCTTTCACTCCCCTTCAGGAGTCTCAAAGCGGCTAACATTCTCCTTTCCCTTCCTCCCCCACAACAAACACTCTGTGAGGTGAGTGGGGCTGAGAGACTTCAGAGAAGTGTGACTGGCCCAAGGTCACCCAGCAGCTGCATGTGGAGGAGCGGAGACTCAAACCCGGTTCCCCAGATTACGAGACTACCGCTCTTAACCACTACACCACCCTGGCTCTCAAGGGTCTGGAAACCAAGCCTTATGAGGAATGGTTGAGGGAGTTGGGTATATTTAGCCTGGAATTCATGGAGATTTTTAAGCAGAGGTTGGATGGCTACCTGCTACGGATGCTTTAGTAGTGGTTCCTGAATTGCAGGGTTTTGAACTAGATAGCTCTCAGGGACCCTTCCAACTCTACAATTCTGTGATTCTGTGAATTCCCTCCTGGCAGAGTTTAGACGTGCTCCTCTCTGTTGAATGTCTGATGCTTGGTGAATACCTCCTTCTTCTTTTATTTCACTGGGAATTCTAAGTAAGCTTTTCAGATTTCCATGGTTAATTTGGTTAGTTCTAACTGCTTTTTTCTTATCATACATCACTTGGAAACCATGATGTTAAGGTTGCCATATTTTGAAGCGCAAAAAAGAGAGCGCTATGACGACCATTCAAAGCAAATAGTAAATGGAATTTTTCTCAAATTTTACCCTTGAAAAAGAGAACATGTCCTAAAAGACAACAAAATGAATTGGACTCCTTGGCAGGTTTTGAATAAACCTACACAAATGTATTGATTGTTAACATAGTAGACTGATAATATAAGGATTTATACAATTTTACAGTATGCAGAGAATAATATGTGTTGAGAAATCAGAGAGAGGAGCTGAGGGAAGTCTCGGGGGAAGGGAGGTTTGATGGCGAGGTGGGGGGGAAAGGGGGGAAATAATGAATATGATATGTTTTGATATTTTGTTATGTTGAAAATGTTAATAAAAAAACTTCAAGAAAAGAAAAGAAAAGAAAAAGAGGACATGTCCTGGAAAAAGAGGGCACATGGCAGAGCCAGTGTGGTGTAGTGGTTAAGAGCGGGTAGTCACGTAATCTGGGAAACCGGGTTCGTGTCTCCGCTCCTCCACATGCAGCTGCTGGGTGACCTTGGGCCAGTCACACTTCTGTGAAGTCTCTCAGCCCCACTCACCTCACAGAGTGTTTGTTGTGGGGGAGGAAGGGAAAGGAGAATGTTAGCCGCTTTGAGACTCCTGAAGGGGAGTGAAAGGCGGGGTATCAAATCCAAACTCTTCTTCTTCTTCTTCTTCCCTATAAGTAGTATATAAACTGTCGGAGTCTGTATTAATTCCAGGAGGGTACCGTGTCAGTAACCTGTCCTCTCCACTGCATTTCTTCTCCTGCTTCAGTCTTAACAGCCAGAGGGATGCTTTGAGCAGCCCATAGTAGCAAAATCTGGGTCTGCTGTTGTGTGTATATGGAACTCCATCTCTCTAGTGTATATTTCTGTATGGTGTACATGTCTCCAAAGATGTGTTTGACCTCGTTCATGAGCAGCATTTTCACAAATTTCACACCGAAGGAAACACAGCCACTTCTAGATACCTGACAGCAGTAGAGGAGATGAGCTGTAAGGGTTAAGAAGTCTGTAGCGTTTGCCTTTAAACTGGCATTCCCCCCATAGTCAAAGGCCACCGTGATCTATAAATAAATAAAATAATGAGACCTACACACCCATAAAGATGAATATGTTCTATACAGGTTAAAATGGGGATGGGGTACTTAGGGAAGACTGTAGGAATTTAAATTGTGGATTTGAACAACCCCGAACAATGTGCCAAGCATGCAGATACATGTTCCACTTGCATACTTCCAAATACCTCCAGCAATGCCACTTAACACCCACTCCAAATTGGTAGGAGATCCATCTGCTAGCATGGTAGCAGCTACACCTTGGAACTCTCTGCCTGTTGACATTAGGCAGGCACCTTCACAGCCCTTTCCCCCCAAGCCTGCTAAAAAAAAAAAAATAGTTTAGACAAGCCCACCCAGATATCTAACGGGATGCGGGTGGCGCTGTGGGTTAAACCACAGAGCCTAGGGCTTGCCGATCAGAAGGTCGGCGGTTCGAATCCCCGTGATGGGGTGAGCTCCCATTGCTCGGTCCCTGCTCCTGCCAACCTAGCAGTTCGAAAGCACGTCAAAGTACAAGTAGATAAATAGGTACCACTCCGGCGGGAAGGTAAACGGTGTTTCCGTGCGCTGCTCTGGTTCACCAGAAGGGGCTTAGTCGTGCTGGCCACATGACCCGGAAGCTGTACGCCGGCTCCCTCGGCCAATAAAGCGAGATGAGCGCTGCAACCCCAGAGTCGGCCACAAATGGACCTAATGGTCAGGGGTCCCTTTACCTTTACCTTTTACCCAGATATCTAGGATGCTGATGTGTGTGTTTTTAGTTGCCTGCTGGTTTTAATTTTAGGGATGTTTTAAATAGTTGTGCAATTTGCTTTTAGCACTAATTTTATTGTTCTGCTCTTTTAGTCAACCGCTTCAAGGTTGTTGTTTTTTTAAAAAAAACCACAAGCAGCATATAAATTGTATGAAATTGATTGATAAATAAATAATATTCATTTTGGCAGCAGCCCACTAAGAGAGGTGCTGAGCGCCACACCTCTATAGCTCACGCATATCTGATAAATTCAAGGTCAATGGGAAATGGCTATAGAGCAGATGTTTCAATGAAAATTATTCCAGGTTCCATCTCCACCAACAGCTAAGACTGCAGGACTGTTAGCGCTCACTCAACTGTCGGGTCTTAAGCTCCCACACTTGCTTTTCCATTAAAGAATGCTGGAAGAACTCAGTTTCCACTAATTTTGTTGTGATCTGCCCTTCACAGACTAATGAGTGGATCAGAAGGCAGCTATCCACTGGATTTTGCACTTCTTCAATGCATTTCTCAGCTCAAAAATGCATTTAGAAACACAGGTTGTGCGAGAAAAGCAAATTTTCAACCATGAATTTCTGTGCAGATTTAGTAAAGGAGGAAGGGAGAAGGACAAAGTGGGTTTATGGGTGACCACATGCAAAAGCGACTTGGACCAGAAAACAGGGTGACCCCACTTCCACCCCCTGCTTCCTCCGTGTGGTCTCCTTTTAAGCTTTCATGTCTCGT
The DNA here is from genome assembly GCF_965113315.1 of Podarcis vaucheri. Classification (NCBI taxonomy): domain Eukaryota; kingdom Metazoa; phylum Chordata; class Lepidosauria; order Squamata; family Lacertidae; genus Podarcis; species Podarcis vaucheri. The sequence continues at coordinate 51,221,438 of NC_138752.1, forward strand.
TGGGAGACCTCTGTGCTTTCGATTCCAATCATACTTTTGGTAACACACCAACTATTTTCTGCCAATTGGTCTATGCTTCTAGCGCTGAACCAAATTACATGTTTGAGGCTCGATTGCAACGCGATGGCATCTTCAGCACCGCTTATGAGTCAGTGGCACCGAGGTTCGTAATCTGGAAGGAATATAATAGGAGCTATATTAAGTTTTATAGACTGAGGGGTTTTTTTGTCAAATTATAGCCACAGTCCAAGAGAGATATTACTTGCATATCTTATGGTCCCCCTTGATCCTTCCTGTTCCATCCTGAAACCAATTTGTTTCTCTGGCCCATCCCACTTTTTTGCTTGATGACTTTTTCTGGGTCGAAACCCATCAGTTTCACCCGATGTTCTGCTGGATTGCTAGATCTCAAGGGCAGCCTCAACTCAAGAAGCCCAGAGATTCATCAGTAGAAAGCTATATATTTCTTATTGTAGAGGAGAATTCTCATTAACACTACTGGAATTGGAGAGGGGTAATTTTCCTCCTCGCATTTGTACAATCCTCTTTTAAAACTCCTGGCCATAACACCTACCTGGCGCTAGTTCCTTCTTCTTCCCCTCTCGCTCTCTCCTTTTGAATCTCAGCCCTGACTGCAACTAATTCCAGGATGTCCTCCCCTAAAAATGAACGTCTCTATGGAACTTGCAGACACAGTATGTGGTGGCAAGGGAGGGTACCACTAACCTAGAGGGATTTAACCAGGGGTTGGTCAATGCCATTAAATAGTAGAGGAGGAGGAGTATCAATGGCTGCTAGTCATGATGGCTATACAAAGACTCCATGTTCAGTAGTAGTCTACCCTGAGGCTCATGCAGCAGCTGCTGTAAGCCTGGGAAATGGTGGCAAGCTCTTCGGGACAGAGCTGTGTTTGCAATGCCTGGCTTACCACCAGAAAGTTATTTCTAATGTTTAGCAGGAACCTCCGCAGAAGAGGAGTTTGCTCCATCTTCCATGGGACAGCCCTTCAGGTACTTGAAGTTGGCTCCCATATCACGTCTCAGTCTCCTCTTCTCCAAGCTAAATTTATCCAAATCTCTCAACCGTTCCTCATAAGGCTTGGTTTCCAGGCCCTTGATCATCTTGGTTGCCCTCCTCTTAAGAAGGATATGGACAAGCTGAACAGGACATAGGACTCCAGGTGGGGTCTGACCTAGGCAGACCAGAACTAAACTTCTGTTGATGCAGCCTAGAATTGCATCTGTGTTTTTTGCTGCTGCGTCACACTGTTAACTCAAGTTAAGCTGGCGGTCTACTAAGACGCCTAGATCCTTTTCGTTTTCAAGCTAGGCTTTCCCCATCCTATATTTGTGCATCTGATTCTTCCTGCCTATGTGCAGAACTTGGCATTTGTCCCTATTGTTAAACCATTGGTCCATTGACTTGAGTGTTGTCTATGCTGGTTGTGGCAATTGATGGTTTCGGACTGAGGTCTCTCTCTGGCCTACATGAAGATGTTCAAGATTGAACCCAGGATCTTCTGTATCCAACTTAATCATCTAACCACTGATCTATGTCCCTTCCCTAATGCAGCAGAGGTTCTGGACCTCTAGCTGGCTTGGGTCTTAATGAAGGAAAAGGACAAGGAAGAAGTGGTTGTTCTTTGGAGAAACAGGCCTTTTGCATAAATTTGAGCCTCGTGGGGTGCCATAGGAATGTGGTCAATCAATCTCTTGCCTTCCAGCTCCCGTGTTAGATGAACAAATTCACTAAAGAGGCAGAGAGGTCTTTGTGAACAACGTGGCGTTATTATTATTTCTCCCTTTCCTTTTTCTTTGCATAGTTTTTACACAATAGTTAGTCAGCCCTCTGGGGGGAATAAAAGAAAAAGAGAAACCTTCTCCTTATCTCAGGATTCTTCAAGTGATTTTACCAGCAGGAGGCTTTGGCAGCAGCTCTTTTGTGATCCAAACATGGGTGCCGGGAACTCTGCAAAGAGGATTTCTCTTTCAGAAACTATTTATAAATTACAACCTATCCCCCTCTTCTACCACCCTTCAAGCTGATCTGCTAATCACACATTGCAGCATTTAACCAGCTTCCATATGTCAAAAGGACTTCATAGGGCAGCCTTCACCAACCCAGCACCCACCAGATGCTTGGGCCGGATGGGTGTTGTCACCCAAAAACATCTGGATGGGGGCCAAGGTGGCAGAGGTTGTTCAAGAGCCTTATAATTTCTTCCTGTGCCTTGCGTCCTGCCCCAAAATGGCAGTAGGTGTACTTTCTGGTGAGGAAAGAAGTGAACATTTATTGTTGTTGATGTTTAGTTGTTCAGTCGTGTCCGACGCTTCGTGACCCCCTGGACCAGAGCACGCCAGGCACTCCTGTCTTCCACTGCTTCCCGCAGTTTGGTCAAACTCATGTTCGTTGCTTTGAGAACACCGTCCAACCATCTCGTCCTCTGTCGTCCCCTTCTCCTTGTGCCCTCCATCTTTCCCAACACCAGGGTCTTTTCCAGGGAGCCTTCTCTTCTCGTGAGGTGGCCAAAGTATTGGAGCCTCAGCTTCAGGATCCGTCCTTCCAGTGAGCATTCAGACTATATTTTTTTTTGGGGGGGGGCGAAATGAACGAATTCCTATGCCCCACAAATAACCCAGAGATGCATTTTAAATAAAAAGGCACATTCTACTCATGTAAAAACACGCTGATTCCCAGACCATCCATGGCAATTGGGTCAGATCTGGCCCCCGGGCCTTAGTTTGCCTTCCCATGCCCTAAATGGCCTCAACCCAGTAGACCTAAAGGAGCGTCTCCACCCCCATCATTCAGCCTAGACACTGAGGTCCAGCTCCAAGGGCCTTCTGGTGGTTTCCTCACTGTGAGAAGTGAAGTTTCAGGGAACCAGGCAGAGGGCCTTCTCAGTAATGGCGCCCACCCTGTGGAACGCCCTCCCGTCAGACGTCAAAGAAAGAAACAACTATCTCACGTTTAGAAGACATCTGAAGGCAGCTCTGTTTAGGGAAGTTTTTAATGACTGGTGTCTAAATGTATTTTTAATCTTTTGTTGGAAGCTGCCCAGAGTGGCTGGGGAAACCCAGCCAGATGGGCAGGGTATAAATAAGAAATTATTATTATTATTATTATTAGCCTCGTTGGGTGTCCATGAGTGTCTAGTTTTATGAAAGAAGGAGAAAAACATTTCTCTACCCACTTTCTCCAAGCCACGTATAATTTTGTTCTAACTCCATGATCAGTTATCCCTTTGGCCTGCCGTATGAACCAAACTGATTGTTTCCATTTACAGGGAGGTAGCTGTGTTGGTCTGCCACAGTCGAAACAAAATTAAAAAATTCCTTCCAGTAGCACCTTAGAGACCAACTAAGTTAGTTATTGGTATGAGCTTTCGTGTGCATGCACACATCTTCAGATGCGTGCACACGAAAGCTCATACCAATAACTAACTTAGTTGGTCTCTAAGGTGCTACTGGAATGAATTCTTTTATTTTGATTGTTTCCATGAAATATCTTACTCGCTAGATCTCCTGCCTCAGAATGGTTTTGTTTGCAGAGTTTGATTTGCTGCTTTCACGGTTGTCTTGTTGGATTGTAATTACATTTTTTAATCTATTTTTATTTGTACGTCACTCAGAGAGCTGTTGCGGTTGGGCAGCTGATAAATGGATGAATGAATAAAACACCTTATGTGGTATAGGAGTCATCAATTTGAGCACCGCTTTCTCTTGTATGAATCAATCTCCCTGAGTGTTGAAATCAGCACCAGAGAACCTTCCCTGCACCCCACTGTGGGGGGTTTTTTGGGGGGGAGGTGTTTGGCCAGTGAGGCCTTCTCTGTGATGGTGCCTAGCATGTAGAACTCGCCTCCTGGAGAAATCCACCAGTAGCTCTTCTGCTTTATAGAAGGGCAGCTGAGAACATAGAAAGAGTCAGGTCTTTGGTCCATCTAGCTGACCAGTGTCTACACTGACTGGCAGTGGCACTTTGGGTTTGAGGCAGAGGTCTCTTCCCTAGAGATGCCAGGAATTGAACCCAGAACCTCTGCCCTGGCCTTCTAATTTCTGGCAGTTGATGTTTTAAATGGGTCCTGTTCTCTGTGGGTGGATCTACACACAAGGGGAAAAAATGCTATAAATAAGTCAGAAATTAAATTGTTATAACAAAAAACAAAAAAAACACTATGGAAAATCTCTTAGAAATGTTTTTTTGCTCTCTGGTGCCAACTGGTGCTGCATGTTTATAACGCATTCAAAACGCTGTTTCTTGACTAATGTAGCTGAGTCCTGTGTTTTCTTACCCTGATTTTTTCGCTGTAGTGATATGAGTTTTAGGGAGAGGGAGATGAGTCTGGATAATATCCTGGGCCCCTTCCAGGCCTACTTAGAATCTATCAGAAGAGGCTACGGTACAAGCCGTAACAGTTCCTTTGTTAAGGGAATGGCTTTGGCTGGCCAGTGAAGTGCTGCCATTTGCCATGTCCAAAGAGGATGCTCTGTTGCCATAGAGACAAATGTGCGAGCCTTTTCCCACCTCGCCCATCAACCTAGGATGGAGAACAATAGGCCAAGGGGGTCTGTGCATGAGAGAATGGGGCATGTGAGTTTGGGTTGATATTGGGAGCTGGGCAGACACAGAGAAACATTTGCTTTTTGCTGGGCGCTAAGCTTTGACTTGGAGCTTGCCTGGAAACCTTATGAGGGAACAAGATCTGCTGTTGTGAGCGCCTCCACCCTATGCTCAGGTTGTGCATGTGTGTAAATAAAAGCATAAATCCTAAAGACGCCGCAGTCTCCGTTTCCGAACCTTGGAAAAGCCCAAGCAACTCTGGAGTCTCTCACCACTCGGAGATTAGGGTCCATGCAAAAGCGTATTTATTATTTACTTTAATGTTTTATAGCTTTTTGGTCCATTGTCTTAATTAGGACCGCGGGTGGAGGCTAAAAATGGAAGGATGCTGCTATTGTTTTTGCCCTGGCTCTGGGTTTCCCTGGAAGCATAATTCTGGCCAGACCAAAGCACAGCGCTGAGCTACGTGGACCTTTGATCTGATCCCCTGTGGTTCTGACCATTGATGCTTTGCCCTGGTGATACAGATAATTGCACCCCAAAATGTGGCCGATGTACATTTGCCCTGTCCTTACTTTCTTTTGAAGAGCATCCTCGTCAAAGTATTGGACTCGGCAAACCTGAGCTCGTCTTCCCCACCTCCCTCTTGCCCTTTTGCTCTTGACCCTCCCATACCCGCCACCCCCCCAAGTGTTCCTCTCCTCTAACGGAGATTCAGGCAGAGCTGTTTGCTTAATGCACACAGCAGCTCTTTGAGAAGGAAAAGAGAATGGACAGTGGAACGGCACAGATGTGTCACTGTGCAGCGATTTCCGCTTCGCCTTTGAGTCCGGTACCAGCAAACCTCGACTCTGAATGTGAGATCAGAAGGGAAGGAAGAAGGGCCCCGTTTGTTCCTTCTCGCATTGTGACAAAACGCTGGAATGTGATGGGAGATTAGCATTGGGAAGGATCCAGTTTGAAGAAGGCTGGGCTTGGCTTCATGCCTTATCCTCCCTCCCTCTTCTCCTCCATAGCTAACAGTCAGGCTTTTTCTCTTTTGCCCACAAACCTTCAAGCGTGAGGGTAGGGATGGGCACATCAACCAAAGCCCACCCCATTTTATTTTGGCTGGCACTCAATCAAAAAACTCTGTCCCATTTAAAAAAAGATGCATGAAAATTTTGCATTTAAACTGTATGCATTATTGTATGCCATTTCCCCAAACTTGCATTTTTCAAAACATTAAAATGCACATTTTAGGTGCATTGCAAAAGCTGGACAAGCATATCATTTGATTGGGAGTCATGTTCTTTTTTAAAGCAAGCAAACAACTTTTATTGGGTTTTATGAAAGATGCTTTGAGTTCCCATGGAGAGGAAGTGGCAAATAAATGTAATAAATAATAAATATTAGAGGGCTTCCAGTAGTGATCTTTATTATAGAAAAAGGGATGTTGCCAGGACCTCCCTGGTTTTGCTCGTGCAATGGATGAAGGTCTGGGGGAAAGGAAGCAGCCTTTGTTGAGAGTTTACTTTCTAAGCAAACTCCCGTTTAATTGACTGCTTCTGTGTGTCAGAAAGTCCACCAGCTATTTATCTCTCATCCACGCAGAATATTCTCTCGCTTTGGCTTTGACGGACAGGGAAGAGCTGTAGATTCGGCTCCTTTTCGCCTGACATAATGAAGGCCCAATTAAGAATGAACTAACTGTGCCTTCCCTTCTTCTTTTTCACTTCTCCTCCTTCAGTTTTGCTAAGGCTTTTCCATGAGTTGCCTTTGGCACCTGCTCTCTGTGGCTTCGGCGCTTCCCGCTGGGCAGGCAAATGGGCAGGGCTGTGTTGATGCTGGCATAGTTGGGCATCTGCCAATGGCCCACCCCCTAGCCCCGCTCCTCCTCCTCTTTGACATGGGGAGCTAGAAGATGTGGGGCTTCCCTTGCGCTTGACCCAGAAGCTGCACTTCATAGAAATGTCGAGTTGGAAGTCGTCCTGAGCTTCATCTAGCACCAACCCCCTGCAATGCAGGAATCTCAGCTGAAGCAGATGCCAACTCTTTTTTTATTATTAAGAATATTTTTTATTAAGAATTTCAGCATAACAATTTATCAAAGACATATCATCCTCATCACCCCCTCTAATTTTCCCTCCCCCCTCCCCAAGAAACCCCCCCCTCCCACCCCCACCCGGACTTCCCTCAGCTCCTCTCTCTGGTTTTTCAGCACATTTTATTCTCTGCATATTATAAAATTGTAAAGATCCTTAAATTATCTGTCTATATATTACCAATAATAAATTTGTGTTTCTTTATTCAAAACCTGCCAGTTCATTTCGTTGTTTCTTTAAGTACTTTGTAAAAGGTTCTCATTCTTCTTTAAAGTCACAGTTGTCCTTATCACAGAGTTTGTGTGTCAATTTTGCCAGTTCCACATAGTCCATCAATTTCCCTTGCAACAGTTTTTTTGTCAGGATTTCTTCGTTATTCCATCCTTGTGCTATTAAGACTCTTGCCGCCGTTGTCGCATACATGAATATGTTCTTCAATTTCCTTGACATGTCTTTTCCTACAATCCCTAACAAAAGTGTTTCAGGCTTTTTTACAAATGTTAATTGAAGCATTTTCTTCAATTCATTGTATATCATTTCCCAGATTTTTAAAATTTCACTACAATCCCACCACATATGATAAAAAGTCCCTTCTTCTTCCTTACATTTCCAACATATATTTGAACCAGTTTTGTACATTCTTGCTATCTGTACTGGTGTTATATACCATCTATACATCATTTTCATGTAGTTTTCTTCCAGCAAAGAGCAATCTGTAAATTTCCTAGCAGATGCTAACTCAACGCACCCCTCTTTCACAAAACATCACCTGCCTTTCTAGGGTGAGATAAGGCTGGAAGTGGCATGCAATGTTTGCACAGTGTAGGAGGATGGCATGAGAGTTACAAAACGCAGGCACACAAAAACCGAGACTGACGCTTTCTATCTAAAAGGTTACATGCAATTAATATTAGGACAGTTGGGACAAAATCTATATCTAATATCTAACATTCAATCAAATGTCACAGTTTTTAAATCATTCCCACAGCAAACTATGCTCAAGCTGGCTTAGAACATAATAAATACAGCAAAATTCAGATCATCAATACATTAATGAGAAAGACTGTATCCTCCCATATAACCTGCCTGGGCTCTGAGATCTTCAAAGGCGCCTCTCCTCTCAGTCCTGCCAGGCTGGCTCCCTCCTTGCTGTTCCTCTACCATCAGCTGAAGACTGGTTTACGAACTGACTGGTTTTCTTTTTCTTTTGTAAAGGAAATGGCTTTTAAATAGTGCTGTGCTGTTTTCATTATCTGAATTTTACTAGATGCGTTCTAAGTCTATTAGAGTTTAATTGCTTTTAAAACAATTGTCTGCTATACTTTTTTTTTTTTTAGCTTTTTGTATTTTATCTGCGTCGTTTTAATTGGTGTAAGCTGCCTTGAGTCCCAGTCTGGGGAAATGGTGGGGTGTCAATAAATAATACAACAACAATAACAACAATTTGTGAGAACAGAGACTGAAGTATGTGCAAGCAGCCTGGGCTGGCTGTGGAGCACAAGCCTGGCGTTTGAAAACATGCATGCAATCCAGAAATCTCAACATTTAATTCCTCCCCCCGCTCCCCAAAAAGGCTTAATCTGAAGCTGTCCAGCTGTGGTTTATAAGTACCAATCTATTGCTTTGCAAGTTTGTAATTCCAATGCCCTTAAAGCGTAATGATAGCTAATCTATCTGCAGGGGGCCGGAGAGCCGCTCAGCTTTGCTGAGACATTAAGGAAGATACTGTAAGCTGGCGACAGAAGAAACAGAAGGCTTTATTATAGAAATGTGCTCCCAGGAGTCCAGCGCGTTCCTCTGTTCTCTGGGTGGTACAGGGCTTGGCTATTATTCCAACTGTCGTTCACCAAGACGCTTATTTGCAGTGCTTATTTCCAGAGCATTGAATAAATGCCTCTCCTTTTCAAGAGGGAGAACGGCGACAAGGGGTTTTTAATTTTTAGCAGTTCTCAGCCCACATGGCCGTGCCTCTGTCAGCTGAAAGAAAAAAGCACCAGTCTTTCTGGACCAAGTAGACTGATGTTACAGGAAACATGGGGTGGGGAGGAGAAAGGGAGAAATTCCGCCGCCAGGGAGGTGGGAAAGGCTGACTTGGAAGCCTTTGACTTCTCCCGTGATAGATTAACAACCTATATCGCGGTGCAACTCAGAGATTTGCAGCTCAGTGTAGGGTTACCAGGTCAGGAGCACCCAAGACCTTGAGATTTCAGGGCGCAAACCTGAGACCTAGGGGCAGCCCTTGATGATGTCATAGAGTGGCCCCAAGTGATGACACAGGTCAGGCCCTGGAGATGGGGGTTAATTAGGAGAGGGCAGCCGTGGAGTGCAGCCCCCAGCACAAGTATCTATGCTATGATTGGCAGCAGGCAACTGCTGAACTGAAGCTTGGAAGCTGCATTCACACTTTTCTTTTTTCATTTTTCATTGCTTTATTGAACTTAAAAAAGTTTTCTTAATATATTGTAATGGGTATGAGTTACTCGTGCGTAAACTGGTGCCTTTCTCGGTTAATTTGCCTTGTTAAACCTTTCTGACTGCACAGCCCCTTCTCATGGTGGCTGCCTCAGTCACTGGCAGAATCCGTCAGTGGGCGTTTCTTGAACCTCTTCCAACATAAAAGTTGTTTGACACCCAGTCTCCTCCTCCTCTCACTGCGCGGGAGTCTTCTGCGCAGGGAAGGCGTGGGTAGCGGAGGACCTGGGCTCTCCTCACTGATGTCCAGTGAAGAGTCCTGGAGCCCTCTCTCCACTTCCCCCGTCTGCCCCCCTTTATCCCCGGTGTTGCGCTGATTGGCTTCCCCCTCTACTGAGCTGTTTCTCCCCCTGCTCCTGGGTCCTTCGCCAGCATCATCTGGGAGCCTCCCCTTCGCTTTCCCCTCCAATGTCAGTTCCCTGACATCCATATATTAAAGACACTCTCCCACCTGGAAATTCAAGCCCTGCACCTGCCACCTGCAGGGGGACAGGCAAACCTGGAGACTTCAGGTCACACTTGGAGGTCTGGCAACCCTATCTCAAGACTATTTTTATTTATTTACTACTACTACTATTATTATTATTATTATTATTACAACATCTATGTTCCATCTCCAACCCAACCTCAAGGAGGCATACAGACTTCCCTCCCACTCCATTTTACCCTAACAACCCTGTGAAGTAGTTAGGCTGAGAGATGTTGACCGATCCAAATCCACTCAGTGGGAATTCAAATCCTGGGCTCCCAGGTCCCGGTGTTTATTCCTGCTTTATAAGTAGGGTTGCCACCTTTGTTCTGGCAAAATACAGGACAGGGCAGGACAAAGGCAGTTGGGGAGCGATTTCTTTTCATATTTGTTCTTGACGTGACTTCAAACCAACCCATTACAGTGGACGCTCGGGTTGCAAACGTGATCCATGTGGGAGGCACATTTGCAGCCCGCAGCATTCACAACCCGCAGTGCCGTGTCTGCACATGCGCAGGTTCTGATTCGGCGCTTCTGCGCATGCACAAAGCGCGATTTAGCACTTCTGCATATGCGCAACTGCCAAAACCCGGAAGTAACCCATACGTCTGGGTTTTGGTGGTCCGTTACCCAAAAAAAAATGCAACCTGAAGCATCTGTAACCCGAGGTGTGACTGTACAATCTATTGCAGCCTAACAGGATGGCCCCTCTGGGATTTGTCACACATGTGCACACAAACACATACACACAAATTTGTAAATCTGTCCATGCCTGGCTTCCCAGAACTTAAATGCATGACCTTTCACACACCCTTTCCAACACTTGCATTTGGAGAGGACCCCTAACTTGGCAGAGAGAGACAGAGAAAGAGAGAAAGCAGGATAACCTGAAATACAGTGGTGCCCCGCAAGACGAATGCCTCGCAAGACGGAAAACTCGCTAGACGAAAGAGTTTTCCGTTTTGGAGGTGCTTCGCAAAACGAATTTCCTATGGGCTTGCTTCGCAAGACGACAATGTCTTGCGAGTTCCTGCTGGGTTTTTTTTCCTTCCCCCCCCCTTTTTCTAAGCCGCTAAGCCGCTTATCAGCTGATCCTATCAGCAGATAAGCCGCTAAAAGCCGCTAATAGCGCTAATCCGCTAATCCTTCAATGGGCTTGCTTCGCAAGATGAAAAAACCGCTAGACGAAGAGAATCACAGAATGGATTCTTTTCGTCTTGCGAGGCACCACTGTACAGGACATAGCATTTTACACTGAAATATGTGACAATCCTGTATTATACAGGACAGGTGGAAACCCTATTTGCAAGCTGGGAAAGGGGACCTGAATTACCTAAGGTGGTCATCTGAATTTATTGCTAAGCAGAGTGTAGTGACTGTAGCAATGTGGAGACTTTTCATGCCAGAGGATACTTGGGATCACCTACCTTGCTGCCTTTGAAAAACCAGTCTGTCTGTTACTGAGAGGTCATGCCTGCAGTTCCATAGCCTTGGATCACAGTCTTATGCAGAGATGGATAACTTGTGGCCCTCCAGATCCTTCTCATCACCCCTGATCGCTGGCCATGCAGGGACTGATGGGAACTGGAGACCAGTGACCTCTGGAGGTCCACAGGTTCCTCATCCTTGGTCTAGTTCCCACTGAGATGAACCACCTGTGGTGGGACTGCAGCATGTCAGGCTGCAGGCCAAAGCTTAGGTAGTGTGGATGCTGTAAGAATAAAATGGAGAGAGGGAGAACCATGAGCATCACCTTGAGTTCCTTGGGGGCAAGACATGATAGAACTGTTGTTGGCATCTGTCTGTCTGGAGAAGTCTCTTCTCCTCCAGAAGAACTTGGGCTTCTCAGACAACAAGGACTCCCTTCTCAGCCTCACCGATGTGGTCCAAAGGAAAGCAGAGCAATACATTTGGCACCAGCTGAGCTGCAGGAGTTGCAGGAAGGAGGCTACAAGGTGTCATCCAACCACCTTAGGGACTCCACTCTGGATCTGAATAGGGTTGACTCACCGAGAGCCAGTGTGGTGTAGTGGTTAAGAGCGGTAGCCTCGTAATCTGGTGAACCGGGTTCGCTTCCCCGCTCCTCCACATGCAGCTGCTGGGTGACCTTGGGCCAGTCACACTTCTCTGAAGTCTCTCAGCCCCACTCACCTCACAGAGTGTTTGCTGTGGGGGAGGAAGGGAAAGGAGAATGTTGGCCGCTTTGAGACTCCTTAGGGTAGTGATAAAGTGGGGTATCAAATCCAAACTCTGCTTCTTCTTCTTCTTTTGAAATAAATTTTTATTTGATTTTCCAAAATATAAACATACAACAAAACCATTTCCAAAAACAATTATTGAGAGTACTCTGAATTGCCTGACCTCCCCCCCCCCCCGCTTCCATGGGTCCTGTCGATTCTATTTCAACTGCATATCCTAGATTATCTCTACATTAAAGGTACCCCTGCCCGTACGGGCCAGTCTTGACAGACTCTAGGGTTGTGCGCTCATCTCACTTAAGAGCCCGGGAGCCAGCGCTGTCTGGAGACACTTCCGGGTCACGTGGCCAGCGTGACTAAGCGGCATCTGGCGAGCCAGCACCAGCGCAACACACGGAACGCCGTTTACCTTCCCGCTATAAAGCGGTACCTATTTATCTACTTGCACTTTTAAGGGTGCTTTCGAACTGCTAGGTGGGCAGGAGCTGGGACCGAACGGCGGGAGCTCACCCCGCTGCGGGGATTCGAACCGCCGACCATACGATCGGCAAGTCCTAGGCACTGTGGTTTTACCCACAGCGCCACCCGTGTCCCTAGCATCTCTACATTACAAGTGTGTTTAAAATCCTGCTGATGTTTTGACCTGTTCACAATGATTTTGTATATGCATTATAAACATTTCCCATTCTTTTTAAAATTCCGTGTCTTCTTGGTTCCTGAGCTTCCCAGTTAGTTTTGCCATTTTGGTATAGTCCATCAACTTGATTGAAGGACACGGGTGGCGCTGTGGGTAAAAAACCTCAGTGCCTAGGACTTGCCGATCGTATGGTCGGCGGTTCGAATCCCCGTGGCGGGGTGAGCTCCCGCCGTTCGGTCCCAGCTCCTGCCCACCTAGCAGTTCGAAGGCACCCTTAAGTGCAAGTAGATAAATAGGTACCACTTACCAGCGGGAAGGTAAACGGCGTTCCGTGTGCTGTGCTGGTGCTGGCTCGCCAGAGCAGCTTCGTCACGCTGGCCACGTGACCCGGAAGTGTCTTCGGACAGCGCTGGCCCCCGGCCTCTTAAGCAAGATGAGCACGCAACCCCAGAGTCGGTCACGACTGGCCCGTACGGGCAGGGGTACCTTTACCTTTGTCAACTTGATTTGCCATTTTTCTCTGGCCGGGGTTATCTCTTCCTTCCATCTCTGGGCTAGTAGCATCCGAGTGGCCATTGTAGCAATGTAGGGTTGACTCTTTAGCCCATGGGTAGGCAAACTAAGGCCTGGGGGCTGGATCCGGCCCAATTGCCTTCTAAATCTGGCCTGCAGACAGTCCAGGAATCAGCGTGTTTTTACATGAGTAGAATGTGTCCTTTTATTTAAAATGCATCTCTGGGTTATTTGTGGGACACAGGAATTCATTCATTTTTTTTTTTCAAAATATAGTCCGGCCCCCCACAAAGTCTGAGGGACGGTAGACCGGCCCCCTGCTGAAAAAGTTTGCTGACCCTTGCTTTAGCCTTTTCCCCTCCTGAAAATAGGAGCAGGCCTGAGTCAATCTAGACTTCCACAGAATGTTGAAGAGGGAACATGACAGTGTTAGGAACTGGAGATATAAGTCCTGACAGTCCGCTATCGGTATGTGTTTTTAAATGGTGTTTCATATAAGCTGTCAGGATGGAAGAGATAAAAATTGCAGATGCTTTGCTAGTAACAGCAGCAGCAGCAGCGACCCAAAAAGAAAAGAAGAAAGTCAGTTCGGAATGTGTCAGGGAACTGGTTCAATCCAAAACGGCGCTTTGGTTTTCAAATTATTCATTCAGCGCTGATTGCCCGGTTCGGCGCTATTGTTCAGACGGCAGTGTGATACCTTTTAGCAAAGTGTGGTTAAGTTCAGGGAAAGTGAATGTAAAAATTACTTTGTGCTCATCAGATGTGCTCCCTTTGTGCTTCGGGGATTATACGTCTCTTTAGTTTAGTGACAGAAAGAAGTTTGGCAGCTTTTAACATCTGTTATTACCGCACGGGCTCCTGCGGTGATGGATGAATGTGCTGCGATCTATCCCGGCTGCCTCCTCTGCAGCGGAATTGCGTTCCAGAAGCAAAATCTTTATCGGGCGCATCTCTCAACCGCCGTTCGAGACTTATGAGGCTGAGGCTATTGTCAGGCGGGGCTGAGAGAGAAGCCATATGAATCCAGAAATTCTCTGTCGTGCACCAGATGAATTTTAGCCGAGGGCTGGCAAGCCATCGATAAAGATCACCCCATTAAAGCACCCCTTCCCCAAAATGCTTCTGCTTCTATCCACACCATTTTTGAACTACATTTTCAGATTAATCCGGGCAGTGCTTTTTTTCTAAAAAAAAGTTTAGGGGTACTCTCATTTTGACTCAAGAAAATCACCATTTTATAGTTCAAATCGGGGAAAATAAATATAGTGGTACCTCGGGTTACAGGCGCTTCAGGTTACAGACTCCTCTAACCCAGAAATAGTACCTCAGGTTAAGAACTTTGCTTCAGGATGAGAACAGAAATTGTGCTCCGGCTGCGCTGCAGCAGCAGGAGGCCCCATTAGCTAAAGTGGTGCTTCAGGTTAAAAACAGTTTCTGGTTAAGAACAGACCTCCAGAATGAATTAAGTTCTTAACCTGAGGTACCACTGTACAGTAAATGGACAAAAGTATAGAGATTCACAAGATGTTTAGGGGTATGAGTACCCCTGCATCCCATCAGGAAAAAAGCATTGAGTCTGGCTCACACCTGGTGCTTGGATTATTGTGGGAGAAAGCATTGTAGAGAGAGAGGGGAGCCAAAGGGTCATCTAGTCCAATCCACTGCAATGCAGGCATCACAGAATGGGGGGAGACTTTAAGAAATCCACAATCCCCAACCCCTGACCAGACACTCAAATCACGCTCCCTGTGTATCTTTCTAAAAACAGGTTCGATGCCAATGGACTGGCCCAAGAAATGTTAAAAGAATCATATAATTGTATGAATCATAGACACATAGAATCATAGAATTGTAGAGTGGGAAGGGGTCAACAAGGTTCATCTAGTCCAACCCCATGTGGGGCTTGAACCCATGAATCTTTCCCCCCATGTGGGGCTTGAACCCATGACCCATATTCTGATATATGCAGTTAGGGGCACACTTGAGAAGGGATTGCTACAATTGAAAGAGGGCTCTGTTTTGCAGCACAGGGGGTTTTCTTTGGTGTACCATTGAGAGAGAGCAGGTGCGCAGCTCACCTGGTCACAGTCTTCCCCAATCTGGTGAGCTGGATGGTATTTCTGTCTGCTGAGCAGCCCTTCAAACACAGGACTGCCCTCTGTCAAATAGGACACAGTGCCACATTTAGGGTCAGAAAAGTAAAGCGGGGCAAAGACTCCTCTGCTCCCTGGCAATGAAATATATATATATATATATATATATATATATATATATATATATACACACACACACACACACACACACACACACACACACACACATTTTTATTAATTTTTTAACATAACATTTCAAGCAATGATTTAACATATCTCCTTATCTTATACAATATTTTAGACTTCCATCAACCTCTGAAGATTTTCCGTTCTTTATCACTTATTCTGCACTTCTTAATTTCTCTATTACTTTTAATTATCATTAACTAATAATTCTCATCATAGCTCTCCTTGCAATATTTCACATAATCCTCCTTACAGAACTTCTTGCAGTCCTACTCGCGTAATCTGTTTATTGCAATTGCTTTTCAAATAGTTCAAATATTTACTCCAGTCTTCTAAGAATCTCTGGTCCCGCAGGTTTCGAATCTTTCCTGTTATTTATCTAATTCTGCATAGTCTAGGCAATGAAAGGTTTTTGATTCACCTCCAACATTTCAGAGTTTAAAACAGGGGGGAATGCTCCCCCATCATCACCCCAAAGACCACTGGCTGGAGGTTCTCCTCCACCTTATGGATGATGCTATTTCAGGGTAGAGGAACCTAACCTGTCAGTCTTTTATTACTTCTCTATAGTTTCTTCTGTCATTTTGTCTTCTCCCTGCTTTTTAAAAAATCCCAGGACCCCTCCATTTTTTTCTTCCCTGCCCATTAGCCCCATTAAGCTCTAATCTGTTGGTTACGTGCAATTAATTGACAATTTAAGGGGTTTTATATGTCTAATAGAGGTACCAGTGAAGCTTTCCAAATTTGGGCTCGTTTTTACAGGCTCTGGAGGCTTGCAAAGCTTGCCTTGGGAATTCTTTCCCAGCTCAAGTTAAAATCTGAGCCGTAGAAGAACTCTGGACTTCCCACTCTTCCAGCCCTCCCCTGTACCTCAAACACCAGGGGCGTACTTTGGTAATCTTTCAAAACATGGCACCCTGTGAGAAGCCAAAAATTGGCACCCCCAAATGAAGCTTCTCAGTTATGAAGCTTCCCAGTTTTGCAGCCCATCAGCTGCCTAAAAAGGTAAAGGTAAAGGGACCCCTGACCATTAGGTCCAGTCGTGGCCAACTCTGGGGTTGTGGCGCTCATCTCGCTTTATTGGCCGAGGGAGCCAGCGTACAGCTTCCAGGTCATGTGGCCAGCATGACTAAGCCACTTCTGGCGAACCAGAGCAGCGAACAGAAATGCCATTTACCTTCCCGCCGAAGCAGTACCTATTTATCTACTTGCACTGCTGTGCTTTCGAACTGCTAGGTTGGCACGAGCAGGGACCGAGCAATGGGAGCTCACCCCATCGCAGGGATTTGAACCGCAACCTTCTGAATGGCAAGTCCTAAGCTCTGTGGTTTAACCCACAGCGCCACCCTAAATCTGGCACTAAAAACACTCTCCCTCCAAGACCCCCAATCCCCCAGGTGTAGTTCTCTTGAGGGGACAAAAATATTTAGGAGTTGGCTTCAGTACCATTTCCCCTCAGGGCTTCCCCATTGGTGGTCCAGCCCAATCAAGGATCACATGCAGCATAGCCAATCAGAAGTCACTGGAGGCAAGCGAGAGGAATGGACAGTGAGGACAAGCAAGGGCAAGGCAAATAAAAAGCAAACAAAGTTCTAGAAAAAGCCATCAGATAAGGGAGGCGTTTATTGGAACTGCTTGTTTTCCCCAAGGAATCGCCGCCATGTGTCCTTCTCTTTCTAGCACAGATGTCAGACCTCATCCTGAGCATCTCTTGCTTTCCCATGAAACCTTGGGGAACCCATCTATCTGATTGATTATGCTGTAGCCACTCTCCCTCCAGATACCTTGCCAACTGCCCGAGAGATGTTCTCAAGCCGACATTCTCTTTGTTAATATTTGCTCGCGGACTCATTAACGTCTCTCCAGCCCCCGACCTGCCTCCTTTGATGTGCTGACCCCCATTCTTTTGGTCTCTCCATCTTCTCTGGCATTCACCTTGGGGGCTGCATATTGCTCTCTTTGTGGAACCATCCAGCACTAGATCATAATGGCCTTTTCTAATCTTGTTGTCCTTAATAGGATTTTTGCCCAATACATCTGAAATGTGTAGATATGGATTTTGAAGATAATAAAATTGCCTAATGTGCAGGAGGGTTAAGGCCACGCCAAGATGGAGGTATCTGAGTGCAAAATTCATGCGGAGTACGCCAGATGTGAAGGGCACCTGCATACCAAAATGGCTATATCTTCCTTTTGAAATGCATTTGAGGAGGGGGCTGGGTCCCCCCTCCCAGTTTGTCATTGCAGAACAAAGGAAATGCTAATGATATCGACATGTAGACTCCAGGGGTGGACGCTTCTGCATAAGATCACACATTTTTCACAAGAGTCCTCACAAAATTTCGTTAGCGTTTCAGTGTGCACTCTAACTTGTGTGCACTGTATACATGTATACCTAATATACACATGTATACCTAGTTGTTGTTGGTTTATGTCTGTCTAGAGAAGTGTTTCCCAAACTTGGATCTCCAGCTGTTTTTGGACTACAGTTCCCATTACCCTTGACCACTGGTCCTGCTAGCTAGGGATTATGGGAGTCGTAGTCCAAAAACAGCTGGAGACCTTGTTTGGGGAACATTGGTCTAGAAAGACAATGGGGTGTGTCTACTAGGGTGAAGTCAAACCACTGTGTTAGCAGCAGCGAAGTAACCTTCCGGGGGTGCCAGCCTGGGCAGTGTGTCTGGAGATCCTGGGCTGCCCAGATGACAAGACCCCCCTCTTGGCCTCACTGATGGGGTCCAAAGGAAGGCAGAGCAAGACGTTTGGCACCAGACTGGTGGAGGAGTTGCCGGTAGGAAGAGTACAAGGCGCCATCCAACCTCCTTAGGGACTCGGCTCCAGATTTGTGTAGGGTTTACTCCAGGGGTCAGCTGTCCACCGTCCCTTAGACCATGTGGTGGGCTGGACTTTTTTTGGTGGGGGGGAATGAATGAATTCCTATGCCCCACAAATAACCCAGAGATGCATTTTCAATAAAAGGACACATTCTACTCATGTAAAAACACGCTGATTCCCAGACTGTCTGCAGGCCGGATTGAGAAGGCGATTGGGCCGCATCCGGCCCCCAGACATTAGGTTGCCTACCCTTAGCCTTTTGCTTCTCCCCAAGATACCCCGCAAGGCTGTGGAGGTTTAGGGTCAGAGTTTTCCTTCTCTTAGATGGGCTACCTTCCCAAGTTTATGAGCCCCATCTGCCCCTCACCTCCCTCTACACCAGTGGTGTAGCATGGGGGGTGCAGGGGGGGCCGGCCGCACCGGGCGCAACATCTGGGGGGGCGCTCGCACTCGCAGCTCTCTGCCCCCTGCTAAAATCCACGGTTTAGGGGGCGCAAATTACTTGCCTTGCCCCGGGTGCTGACAACCCACGCTACGCCACTGCTCTACACAACATGTGCAGAAACCGCCTTCTTTACCATTGGACCCACTGTTAGTCTCATCTGCTTAATCCGCTAGATTCTGTCTTCACATGTAGGGGGAAGTCTCTAACTCACCAAGGGTTTGAGACCCATCAGCTACCCCCACCTGGTTCAGCTGACCAGACAAAACCATTCACGTGGTCTTTGATGTTGCTGGCATTGGAGTACACTCTTGACCATTGTCCTTCGAATCGACTGTCTGTTTGAAATGTCAGGTCTGCTCTTTCCACAGGTCTTTTTCCCCCTCCCTCCCTTGACCAGATGTTAACCTTCTCTCTTTGGTCCCTGTTCCTTTTTTGCAGTTCAAAGGCCACCTTTGGTGACCCGGTCCTTCCAAGACCTTCAGAAACCCTGAGTCCATTGTGCCTGGCAGCAACACACAGATGATGAGAAGGCGAAATCCATGACTTCCGCTGGGGAACATCCATTTGGCGGCTGCTTTCAGATGTCAGAGTCTCCGGCACCAAGGTAAGAGGTGACCTTTTCAGTCAAGTCAATGGGGAGAGGCGTGAGGCGCAAAGCTCTGAGGCTGGGGAGGGAGAGAAGCTTTTTCTGATAAAACACACGTTGAAAGGAACCCGCACACAGCGCTGGGAGGTCTGTTTGTTTTGTCTTCCCAAACGGGGAATACAAATGGCCTTTGACAATGGTTCGGAATGGAAACAGCAGTTTGCGTCTCAACATACGTCTGGAGATATAGACAGCCGTCGAGGCATGATCTGGGGTTTGTTGTTATTGTTGTTGGTACTGGGAAATCTGTGTTCCGCTGGAAGATCTGTTGCTCTGAATGGCAAAAATACGTACAACATGTTCCTTAAACGAACCCAAGGGCAAGGTGGCAGTTCTGTCACACAAGGCAAGTCATTCCTAGCTTTTGCCAGCGTCAGGAGGTCAACCTGTGTGGGTGAAATAGCCCTGAAATAAAATCTGAACCCATAACCTCTAGGGCTTCCAGATTATTATTGGGCTCCAATTCCCATCAGCCACTGCCATCCTTGGCTTAGAGACTGCAGTCCTTTAAATGTTGTCCTTTCAACTTACCATACTTTGCTGTGTATAACACACCCCCATGTATAAGACGCCCCCTGATCTCTGGCTTGCAGCATCAACCAATCCCACGTCACCCCTGGGCACTACCCATTGTATAAGACGACTCAAGGTTTTAAACATTATTTTTCAGTAACACCCCCCCCCCAGTCTTATACTGTGGTACCTCGGTTTACGAACTTAATTCATTCCGGAGGTCCGTTCTTAACCCAAAACCATTCTCACTGATGGGGCCTCCGACTTCTGCCGCGCCGCCGGTGCATGATTTCTGTTTTCATCCTGGGGCAAAGTTTGCAACCCGAGGTACTACTTCCGGGTTAGCGGAGTTTGTAACCTGAAGTGTTTGTAACCCGAGATACCACTATACACGGAGAAGTACTGGATAGGAAATGTGGTAGTTCATGGGCACCTTTGCTGTGAAATCTTCAATCCCAGCTTGACTTGCAAGGCTCATGCATGACTCTTCCATTGGAAACAGCTTGCCACTCTTTTCTGGGCCATGCAATATTGCCCGTGATAATTCTGCGCCCTAAGACTGGCGTACACTCTAGCGCAGTTCCCTGCTAAAGCGACGTGTTGTGTCTTAAGGCCTAGG
Source organism: Podarcis vaucheri (assembly GCF_965113315.1). NCBI lineage: Eukaryota > Metazoa > Chordata > Lepidosauria > Squamata > Lacertidae > Podarcis > Podarcis vaucheri. The sequence goes on from NC_138752.1 coordinate 51,241,714, forward strand.
GATGACTCCTTTCCTCGTGACCATTGTGCGGGGTTTCATGCTTCCACTGTCGGAAAGGAAAAGAAGAATTTTGCCAGGGGGGGAGGGGGGAGAGAAAAGGAGAGAACTTTTGAATGGATGTACAGAGTCAAGTGCGTCTCTTTCTGGCAGTCTGCAATTTTTTCGTACCGTTGTTATTCAAAATATGCTTTTCATAAGGACAAAGAGGACCATTTTAGTGGAAACAAAATCCTCTAGGCAGTGGCACCACTGGATAAAGCGATTATTTCCATTACTCCTCAGGAATGCAAGGATGGTACTTTTTTTTTTTAAGGAGGGAGTAGTTTTCGCTTTGCTAGAGCATTTTGGGTTTTAGAAGGATAACGGCTGAATTGCAATGAAGCTTTGTTCAGGGCTGTGTCTTTTGAGGGGGGAAATACTAGGTTCAAAGACCACAACCATGTTCCCGAAGCAATTGTTCGTCATCTCCATTGCCTCTGTCCTAGAAAAAAAGGACAGAAAGCAAATTTGTATTAACTTTTTAATGAGAACATTTATAAACAGCCACTTCATACAAGCAATCAAGATGGTGTGCAGTAAAATCGTTAAAACACCAGCATTCTGGCTGGGGTTCCATTTAGAGCTTGTATAACCCTTGTTTCAAAACAGCTGCACTGGTTGTCTGCATATTTCCTGGCCCAATTCAAGGTGCTCACATTAGTGTTTAAAGCCCTGATGACTCAGGCCCCAAATCTCTTAAGTGTGGTCTTCTTCCCTACAGACCCTCTTGGGTGCTGAGATTGCCAGAGGGGCCCTCTTGGTGGTTCCTCTTCCGTCAGAGGCTCAGGGTGGGCAGCCTGAGAGAGGGCATTCTCTGTGGTGGCCCCTAAATGTGAAGTTCCCTCCTTACAGAGGTGTGTTGGGCACTTTCATTATGCAGCTTCTGGAGGAAGCTGAAGACGCACCTCTTTATCCTTGGCCCTGTATACCTGAAGGAGCGTCTCCACCCCCATTGTTCAGCCCTGACACTGAAGTCCAGCGCAGATGGTCTTCTGGTGGTTCCCTCATTGCGAGAAGTGAGGTTACAGGAAACCAGACAGAGGGCCTTCCTGGTAGTGGCACCCAAACTGTGGAACGCCCTCCCTTCAGATGTGAAGGAAATAAGCAGTTATCTTATCTTTAAAAGACATCTGAAGGCAGCCCTGTTTAGGGAAGTTTTTAATATTTAATGCTGTATTGTTTTTAACACTCGATTGGAAGCCGTCCAGAGTGGCTGGGGAAACTCAGCCAGATGGGCAGGGTATAAATAATTATTTTATTTTATTTTGTTTTATTTTATTTTATTTTTGTTATCCTGGCTTTGGACACAGAAGGTGTATATTTTAAAGATCCAGCTAACTTTTATGATTTTAATTTGCTTTAAACTGTTTTTTATGTATGTATTTAATGCATCCTGCCCTGGCTGAGGGGCAGGTAATAATAATAATAATAATAATAATAATAATAATAATAATAATAATAATAGTTGTTGCTGTTGTTGCTGCTGCTGGCATCCATCTCTCTTGAGAGACAATGGAGTGTGCTTCCAGGGGTGAAGTCAAACTACTGGGTAAGCAGCTCTGTAGTGACCTCCCTGGGGCACAAGCCGGGGCAGTGTGCATGGAGGTCCTGGGCTGCCCAGACAACAACCCCCCCCCCAGCCTCACTGATTTGGTCCAAAGGAAAACAGAGCAAAACACTTGGCACCAGCTGGGCTGCAGGAGTTGCTGGAAAGAGCCGCCCAATGTGCCATCCAATCATCTTAGGGATTCCACTCTGGATTCGTGTAGGGTTTACTCCTTGGCCCCTTTGTTCTCCAAAAGATACCCTGCAAGGCAGAGGATGGTTAGGATCAGAGTTCTCCTTCTCCCTGATGGGTGATCTTCCCAGGTGGACGAGCCCCATCTGCCCCTCCCTTCCCTCTACAGCACATGCAGAAATCTCCTTCTTGACCATTGGACCCACTTTTGGTCTTGTCCACTAATTCTAACGAAACCTGTCTTCATATGTGGGGGAAGTGCCTAACTCAATGAGAGCTTGAGACTCATCGGCTGTTTATTACTATTAATAAACTATAAAACCAGAACATACAGAAGAACATAGTGAATCTTGGGAGATGTTTAGGGCATGAAATAGTGACTAACATGTAGAGGATTCGCCCAGCGCTACAAGCGAATAGTGCAAGAAGGAGCTACCTTGAGGCTGTTCCCAGGCAATGCCCTACATGGGACCTGAACTTCCTTGAGTGCATTTATCTGCAGTGGCGAAGGAAGCCTCTCAGGTACCTGGGGTGGTGCACCCATAGGGGCTAAGGATGGGGCGCACCATGCGGCGCCCATAGGAATGGGCAGAGGAGGAGCTAGCGGCAGCGTATATCCTGGGGTGTGTGCCAGCGTGCATCCCAGGGGGGTATGTCGGTGTCAGTGCGTATCCCAAGGGGGTGTGCCAGTGGCAGGGAGCGTCCCAGGGGGGCACCACCCATGGCGATGTCACCCCCCTCAGGGATGGCACCCGAGGTGAGCCGCCTCCACTGCCCCCACCTTGCTACGCCTCTGTGCGCTGTGGGTTAAACCACAGAGCCTAGGACTTGCCGATCAGAAGGTTGGTGGTTCGAATCCCCGCGACGGGGTGAGCTCCTGTTGCTCTGTCCCTGCACGTCAAAGCACATCTAAGTGCAAGTAGATAAATAGGTACCACTCCGGCAGGAAAGTAAACAGCGTTTCCGTGTGCTGCTCTGGTTCGCCAGAAGCGGCTTAGTCATGCTGGCCACATGACCTGGAAGCTGTACGCCGGCTCCCTTGGCCAATAAAGCGAGATGAGCACCGCAACCCCAGAGTCATCTGTGACTGGATCTAATGGTCAGGAGTCCCTTTACCTTTTTACTGTGGCCTTGAGCTGTGATCCTCTCTTGCTTGCTTCAACAAAGGGGTGTGTGTGTGTTTAATGTGTAGAAACCACGGACTTCTGCGTGGTTGGAACATAGCCTTCCATACCAAGGCAAGAGTCACATCTGTTGCTATGTTAATTTTGCCTCTGGCCCCTTCCCCCACCAGCACGCTGCTCCCACAAGTTTGCTCTTGGAAGGATGCAATTCTTGGGCTGAGAATGGCTTCTCTGCCTCTGATCTTAAGCCTGTTTTTTCCCTTCAGGACGGCTGTTTTCACTCTCGTGCAAATATATGCAAATGTGATGGCTTAATCAATTGATTAAAATTCATGCAATCAATTGGCTTCCTCAACTGGGTTTTGAGGCAGAAACTTTGTGGCCTATTATCAAGGCAGGGCAGTCAGCCCACCTCACAGGGCCCCAGGAGTCGCTTCCTTCGTAGCACCTTCAGACTGACAAGAGACGGCAGAGAAAGTCTGTCGTCTTCTATAGATGAAGGCGGGACCTGACGGCGAATTGTAGGCTTCAGCGTCAAGACAAGCCAGTCCAGGATGGAAAGGACAAAAGACAGTTTTGTTATCTGCGTTTATGTTCCTGCATCTCACCGACATTGAGATGAAAGATTCCCACAGGGCTCCTTCAATTGAGTGCTGCAAGAGTCTATCATTGAGTTACCAGTGGATGTAAAATAGATCTTGTGACAACCAGGAGATCCGAGCTGTGTCTCCGCATGACGAATGGTGCCGGGGGTGGGGTGGGGGGGCGGCGTGTGTTTTGACAATTATTAAGCGGAGCAGTTTTGGGATCTGTCTTTTTGGACAGGCATGTGCAAAGAGAAGAAATGGATTCATTTCACTCATAGCACAATTGTTAATTATGATGAATGGCACCAGGCTCATCTGTTTCCTCCACCATCCACCTCCTCCTCCTCCTTCTCCTCCTCCTCCTCCTCTTTTCTGCCAGGAAACAGTCAGTCCTGCTGGGCCAAGAAATCAAGAGTGGCTAGCTGCTCACAACATCTCCCTTTGAGGAAAAAGAACAGCACCACCGCACCCCCCGTTTATTTGTTCAAAATATTCATTGGTACCTCAGTTTTCAAACGCCTGCATAGTCGTAGTTGAACGTTTCGGAATTCGAACACTGAAAACCCGGAAGTAAGTGCCTTGGTTTTCAAACACACTTCAGAATTCAAACACGGCTTCTGTTTTGAGTTTTCCGTATTGAAGCTTCTGTTTTGAGGCTTCCGCTTTCAGTTTTTGGTTTTTCAAACGTTTCAGAACTCGAACGGACTTCTGGAACGGATCATGTTCAAAAACTGAGGTTCCACTGTATTTGCAGTGTGCCTTTGATGCTCAAACTCTCCCAGGGCGGCTTCCAACATATCCCAATCTCTGAGCAGTGAGAGACTCCAGAGTCCCTGCACTTTACACAGAGTTTGGTTTCCTTGGCATGAAGGTCAATGGAGACGGTGGTGTGTTTAGGATATATGGTTTTATTTACACATATATACAACCTGAGCACAGGCAGTGGCAGATCGGGCGCCTAGGGACGGGGCCAGCCGCCTGTGGGGTGGGGCCAGTTGGGGCACGATGCTCCGCGGGGCCTCTGAGGAGTCTGCCTGCCTCCTCCCACTCAGCTGCCCTACAGCTGAGGGGAAGGCAGCAGGTGGACCAGCGGGCATCCACGCCACCACATCACTCCCAGGAGAGACGTGTGGCTTAGGCACGTTGCAGGCCCCGCGGTGAGTGCTGCCTGGCATTTTGTCACCCCCTCAGTGGTGACACCCGGGGCGGTCCACCGCCCCTGAGCACAGGATGGAGGGGCTCACGGCACGAACACCCCAAAAGATTTTGCTTCCCCATTAAGTTTCCAGGGAGGCACTGAATCACAGCTCTTGGGTCTAGCACAGAGCAAGACAAGCCTCTATCTCTCTAGCTTCTGGCATCAGCCATGACTCGCACCCAAAACTCTGGCTGTTGTTCTTCTCCCTTACAAGGTGATACTGCTTCTGATAAGGTGGGGGTGGGGTTACCACATTCGTCTCCTTGGGAACGGGGCAATCTCTTACTGATGTAAATGGCAGCACCCAATTGGTGAGCTAAGGCCGTTGCCTTAAGAAACTGGTCTGGCAGCTTTCCTATTATAGATTCTAATCTCACAGCATCACAGGTTTGGAAGGGGCTCAGGATTTGGTAGTGATTCAGACTCACCCCTCTCAAACTTAATATGGTCCCTGGGGGTGGTCTGAAGGAACAGGAGGCTTCCACGTTGCAGAAGCTACGTAGGGCTGGCCTGAAGTCTCGGTGTTTGCCTGGTGCCCCCCAGGGAGTAGGAGCTCTTGAATCTCTAGGTGGGTGAGAGAACACCTTTAAAATATAAGTTAAGAAGACTATGTGTGCAGCTTGAAAGCTTCAGCCCAGCAGTACCCAGGTTCAAATTATCACATAGACTTTCTGGAGGGGTGTGCCTTCCTCTGCTCCCTCCCAATTAACCTCCGTCCCTGAAAATTATTACATAGATCATCCAGTGGGGGAGCAGTCTGCCCTCCTCCTCTCCTTCTTTCCCTCTCCCAATTAACCTCCATCTCTGCAAATTATTGCATAGAAATTCCAGGGCCCAACTCCTGTGATATTCCTGGGGTCCACCCCATGACATCAACAGGAGCTGTCCCTAGATCTGAGGTTTGGTCCCTGAAATCCCAAGATCTGGGGATTTCTTGACCCGGCAACCCTGTAACTGTCAGCCCAACCAGTATATGGACTCCACTGATGCAGAGAGCTGGCTAACTATAGCTTGACTGTAAAGAGGCCTGCACGGGATTTGGTGCCCAAGGTGTAGTTACTGTTATGCAGGCTCAGATAAGAATAATCAGAGCTGCCGGCCATAAGCTGATGATTCCTCGTGAGCATCAGGAAGGAATTAATCCATGCCAGGTGCAGCATTTGCATATTTGGCAACATGTAACGAGAGGCGTAAAGCTGCGTCCCACATGGACCAAGCATGCCTTGCCGTTGTGCAACTTCCCCTCCTAATTCCACAACCACAAAACCCAAAGTTCTGCTGATTGAGTAAAGTGTGCCCATTGAGAAGATCCAAGCCCTTGTTGATGACATTAATTTTGCAGGCTGCAAAGCGTGCAACTTAATTTGGAATGACGGATGGTGGCAGAAGAAAAAGCCTTGTAAGTTTTTGTTGGACAGACGAAACACACACTTGGTGAGTTGACATGTCACACCAGCAAACTGTTGTGAGCTGAAGATTAAATTGGTTGCATTTGATGAGAAATGGGAAGCTCTCTCGTTTCCTGTCACCCTGCACATTCAACCCAGCTGCGTCAAAGGGTTCATCAAAAAACATGAACGGAGCCAAATCTCTTCCTCCATTAGCCCTTTTTTGTGTCAGTTTGGTTGTATGTCAATTAAGGATGGATGAACATGCCTCAATCTGTTCCAACATTCCTTTGCACTTTCATCTGGTGCTTTTCATTCTGCTGCAATTGGTTTATTTTGCACAAATCTTTCCCCCTGTTTCATTGTCTGCAAATGCAGAAATAGATGTATTTCTAACAAATACGTATCTCACAGTGCACAACTCATGTGCAGTCTCAGCCATCAACAGATATTCATAAATCAGTTGTCTTTTCTGCAGGTTCCCTTTCAAAGCTGTTGAATGCCCTGCTAGTCTGCAGCAGCAAAAACAGCACAGTTTTGTGGCACATTATGAGTTTGGATTTGATATCCCGCCTTTCGCTCCCTTTAAGGAGTCTCAAAGCGGCTAACATTCTCCTTTCCCTTCCTCCCCCACAACAAACACTCTGTGAGGTGAGTGGGGCTGAGAGACTTCAAAGAAGTGTGACTAGCCCAAGGTCACCCAGCAGCTGCATGTGGAGGAGCGGGAACGCGAACCCGGTTCCCCAGATTACGAGACTACCACTCTTAACCACTACACCACACTGGCACCCTTAAGGAGGTGCCTGATGGCCCATCACAAAGCTTATGCACTGCTGCAATTCTAACCATGTCTGCTTAGAAGTAGGTCCCATTTACCGTATTTTTCGCTCTATAAGATGCACCAGACCACAAGACTCACCTAGTTTTTGGAGGAGGAAAACAAGAAAAAAAATATTCTGAATCTCAGAAGCCAGAACAGCAAGAGGGATCGCTGTGCAGTGAAAGCAGCAATCCCTCTTGCTGTTCTGGCTTCTGGGATAGCTGCGTAGCCTGCATTCACTCCATAAGACGCACACACATTTCCCTTTACTTTTTAGGAGGGAAAAAGTGAGTCTTATAGAGCAAAAAATACGGTAATTTAGTGGGACTTGCTCTCATGTGAATGTGGTTAGGACTTCAGTTTATAAAGGTAGTTTGATTTCACAGTTTGGTATAAACTTGTCATCCTGTCTCTTTGCCCTCACACAGGCACTAGGGAGGGGCAATTTAGCATCCTGACGATATCTTATTCTTTGTGTCCTGGACGGTATGAAATACTCCCACCATATGCCATTTCAACACGTTATTTCATAAATGCACATTTCCCCCCAGAAAATGATTGTATGCATGTTTCTGCTGAAACATAATGCTCTAATTTCCTTGTGAAACGAACAGTACAAATTTCACTGTTTTTTCTTTTTGTTTTATTTACTGTCAGAAGAGGCATGAGACTGCAGTCCCAACTCCATTTACTTGGGAGTAAGCCTTATTGAATCCAGGAGGATTTACTTCTGAGAAAACTTGGGTTAGAGTTGTAGCCCTAGTGCATAGAGCCTTCCTCTAGCAATGAATAACCAAGTCAACGAAAAGCCCTTCAGAAAAATGAGAACCAGTGAGGCACCGGTTAGGAGAGCAGCAATTATTATTACTATTATCATCATCATTATTAGAATTCACCCTAAGCTCCCAGAGCTGGTTGCAGCAATTTAAAAAAAATCATTAATATTAAGACACAATTATTAAAAAAAACAGCATAAAACAACTCAAGATTACAAACATAGGGTGCGTCCTAAAAATATGCACCTCAAGTTTGCAGAGCTAGGGTGAAGAGGTTCATCCTCAGCAATACACATCAATGAATATGCAAATATATACATTGCAAAGCAATTTGTGTACCCATTTCTGTGGAGCGTGTGCATGTTAAGGAGGTGTGTTTTTGCAGTATTAGTGAGAGCCAGTGTGGTGTAGTGGTTAAGAGCGGTAGTCTCGTAATCTGGGGAACCGGGTTCGCTTCCCCGCTCCTCCACCTGCAGCTGCTGGGTGACCTTGGGCCAGTCACACTTCTCTGAAGTCTCTCAGCCCCACTCACCTCACAGAGTGTTTGGGAAGGGAAGGGAGGAAGGGAAAGGAGAATGTAAGCTGCTTTGAGACTCCTTAGGGTAGTGATAAAGCGGGATATCAAATCCAAACTCTTCTTCAGTAGAAAAGGAAGGTGGAAATCATTCAGAGCAAGAGTCCCTGACGCCGTTTGAGGTCGAACGAGCAAACAGAAGGAAATCCACTCGATGGTCAATGAAGTAAACGCCAATGAAGGCTATAAGATATCAATTAGAGCTAGGTTCCTCCATCGGCTACAGTTCCTGCGCCCCTTTCTCCAGTTGTCGGGGGGGCTAGCGGGGTCCTTCTTCTCAAAGACAGGCATTGCGCAGGAGGTGGCTACGTACCGCTTGCACCAGCACTAGGGTTTGCCTGAGCAGCTAGAGAGGCCTTTGCATTTTTAAAGGTGTGGGTAGGTGGGTGGGTTTAAAAAGCATTGCTAGCCACCCTGGCAAACGGTGTCCGTAGAGCAGGAATTCTCCTGCCCACCTTGAGAAGAAGGACACCCGCCCCGCCCCCCATCGCTTGGCACTTTCTCAGAGCCCAGGGCCAGAGGGAGATGGCAAAAAGGGGCTTTTAACAGGAATGGAGGGGGAATGGAATGCAATTTCCTGGAAGAAGGCATTAGCATATTAATGCAATATGTTTTTATGTTAACTGTAGTTTTATAATACTTGCTGTTCGTTACATTGTTGTTGCTCAAGTTTTCTGTATACAGCTTAGATATACAGCTATACTTCTTGCTGCATTTGCTTTAGGTTAAATCTTTTCAGGCTGCGTCCCACGGCAACCTGGAAGTACCGAAAAGGGTTACTTCTGGGTTTCGCTGCTCATGCATGCGCAGACACTCAAAATGATGTCACGTGCATGCGCAGAAGCACAGAATCATGGCACACACAGACATGCAGACGCAGGTTGCGTTCTGCTCATGTTGCGAATGGGGCTCCGGAACGGATCCCATTCGCAACCAGAGGTACCACTGTATTTAATATATGTTAAGCAGTATAGAAATGGGTTTTTAAATAAAAAAAGTAAATAGCTCCCTGGAACTCTGAATGTGGGCACCCTACGCTGCAACATTTTGTTGCATGTTTCGCTTGTGGAACATAACCTGCAAGGCTGTCAAGGATGCCTGCTGCTGCTGGCAGATGGAGTCATTTAGAATTCCTTGAGCTGAGATAAACCCTTTGCATGGGAGTACAAGTGAAAGAGAAGGGACTGTAGCTCCCAAAATACCCCAAGAGTGGGAGGTGATGGAGAACGTGTGTTGGATATGTGTTGTGCCGGATTTATTATATTGGACACGTGTTACGTTGTATTGGACATTACAGGAGACAGTGATGGCCGCCAATCTGGGTGGCTTTATAATAGTATTGGACAAATTCATGGGCGATGAGGCTCTTAATGGCTGCCTTCAGATGTCTTTTAAAGATAAGATAGCTGCTTATTTCCTTCACATCTGAAGGGAGGGCGTTCCACAGGGCGGGTGCCACCACCGAGAAGGCCCTCTGCCTGGTTCCCTTTAACCTTACTTCTTGCAATGAGGGAACCGCCAGAAGGCCCTTGAAGCTGGACCTCAGTGTCCGGGCTGAACGATGGGGGTGGAGACGCTCCTTCAGGTATACAGGACCAAGGCCGTCGGCATGTTTCCTACAAGCCTCTGGTTGATTACCATGAGAGCAGGATGCTGGTCTAGATGGAACATTGGCCTGATTGACCAGGCTCATATTTTGTTCTATGTGTTTATATAGAAATACCTCTTCACCAATGTTGGAGGTGGGTGTGTGTGACCTGAGAGGTGGTGGCACCCCAGCTCTGAAAGACCCTCCAAGGGTAGGCTCCTCTGGTGAGGAAATATTTCTCTTTTTGATGCCAGGAGAAGATCTCTCTATTTTCCAAGGCACTTGATGTGGTATTTTGATACCTTATTCCTTTCGTTTTGCCGGTTCTGGTTATCATTTTAACACCTACTGCTGTTTGTGGTCAGGTGTTATAACAGTTTTAATGCAACGATTGGATTTCTTTTCTTCTTTTTTGTTTCAGCTGTTTTACTTGTTAGCCACTTTAGGAACCCTTTGGTGTATAAAGAAATGTAAATGGCATAATGAATGAAATTTCAAAAGTTGCCTGCTTTAACTTGAGTCTGCAATCCTAAAAACACCTACCATATTTTTTAGCTCTATAAGACGCACCAGACCACAAGACGCACCTAGTTTTTTTGGGGGGAAAAAAAACAAGGAAAAAATATTCTGAATCTCAGAAGCCAGAACAGCAAGAGTGATCACTGCGCAGTGAAAGCAGCAATCCCTCTTGCTGTTCTGGTTTCTGGGATAGCTTTGCAGCCTGCATTCGCTCCATAAGACGCACACACATTTCCCCTTACTTTTTAGGAGGGAAAAAGTGAGTCTTATAGAGCAAAAAATACGGTACTTGAGTGTAAGTCCTGCTGAACTTGGCAGGGCTCACTTCCGAGTAGACATGCATCACACTGAGGGATGTTTTATAAGAACCGGAGAACATTCAGAGTTATGACGCAGCCAGTGTGAGACCCTCCAGATGTTGCTGGACTACAACTCCCATCATCCCTGACCTTTCTGTCTGTGGCTGATGGGAACTGTAGTCCAACAACATCCGAAGCGTACCACAATAGCTACCCCTGACACCACTTAGATGGGATTCCTTCATTGCAGGCGCTCAGACTAGACAACCCTTTGGGTCCCTTCCAACTCTGCAATTCTTTGCTTCTGTGATATAATAATAATAATAATAATAATAATAATAATAATAATTTATTTATACCCTGCCCTTCCCGGTTCAGAAAACCGGGCTCAAGGCGGCTAACAACAAGTTTAAAACACTTAATTGAGGCAACAAAAAACAGCATAAAATACCGTATAAAACATGAATAACAATAAATTCAGAATTAAAAAAATCAATTTAGGGGGGAAATCCATCCAATAAACATTAGATGATCACCAGGGGTAGCTGGCTAAATTAGTCCTATTTGGGCCAGCAAGGAAACCGGGGACAATTAGTTGTGGGATCCCAGAGCGGGTAGTTTTCATAAAAAGGGGAAAGGGAGGGAAGGAAGGGGAATAAAAGATCAGGCCGAATTCAAATTAAAGGCCAGGCGGAATAGCTCTGTCTTACAGGCCCTGCAGAAGGAAGTTAAATCCTGCAGGGCCCTGGTCTCATGGGACAGAGCATTCCACCAGGTTGGAGCCATCACTGAGAAGGCCCTGGCCCTGGTGGAGGATAATATGACTTCCTTAGGGCCCGGGACTTTTGCAATGCCTATAGAGGCATTGCAGCACGTAGCTAAACTACAGAACTCACTCCCACAGGAGGCAGTAATGGCCACTACCAATAGGGATTGTCATATTTCAAAAAGTGAAAATCCATGGGGAGAGAGGGCTATCAATGGCTACTAGCCATGATGACTATTCTCTGCATCCATAACTAGGGGCTATAATGCTACTGGATACCAGTTCCTGGGAACCGCAGCAGGGGAGAGTTGCTCTCTTGCATATATATAATTTTTATTAAATTTTCTGTTGTACAAATTAGAATATTCATTTAGACAACCTTAAAATATCCATGACTTCCATTCTTCTCTTTCCATGGTTCATTTTGCATAGCATAAATCCCTGCATATTTTACATAAACTAAACCATTCAGTATTCCATTATTTCTTCTGTCAAAACTTATTTACACTGTTGAATTTATCTTAATGCTGCCGACGTTTTCAAGTGTACACAATTATCCCCCATATAGGCAATAAACATTTTCCAGTCTTCTTTAAATGAATGTTCTTCTTGTTCTCTTATTCTATGAGTTAGGTCCACAAGCTGTGCATATTCCAACAGTTTAAGCTGACATTCTTCTTAGATTGGGACCTCGCTCGTTTTCCATTTTGGGGCTAACAAAACATGGGCCACCGTAGTGGCGTACATAAACAACCTTTGTTGACACCTGGGAAGAGAGAGTTGCTCTAGTGCCTGGGTTTTACTTGTGGGTTTTCCCTTGGGATGTTTGGTTGGTCACTGTGAGGGCAGGATGATGGACAAGAGTGTGGAAATGTTGTGAGTAACAGGAGAGGATATATTGAGTAATATTATCCTTCCTAACTTGCATTAGCAAGTATCTGCACTTAGCAGAGTGCATTCTCCCTTTACACAGCAGAAAGCTGGTTGCAGACTCGTGTGAGTCTCTGAAGATAATAAGCAATTCAATCTGGTTTGCCCAGATTGAGATGTGTTCTATTATTCCTGGTAAGACCCCCTTTGATCCCTCCTAAAAGAATAAAGACACAACAGTCTTATTCATAAGTAACAAAAAGTAGTTTTACAGTGGTACCTTGGGTTAAGTACTTAATTCGCTCCGGAGGTCCATACTTAACCTGAAACTGTTCTTAACCTGAAGCACCACTTTAGCTAATGGGGCTTCACGCTGCCGCCGCGCTGCTGGAACACGATTTCTGTTCTCATCCTGAAGCAAAGTTCTTAACCTGAAGCACTATTTCTGGGTTAGCGGAGTCTGTAACCTGAAGCGTATGTAACCCGAGGTACCACTGTACTCGTGATCAGGCAGAGCACAGTGTGATCTCTGAAGGCAGGCTTAAGGCTTTAAGTTACAAATATGTACAAACAGGTTTACCCCATATGGGAGATAACCTAGGGACTGCTGGCTGGTAGCCAGCAGTGCAGTCCAGGTGAAGCAGGAAGTAGGCAGTAAGAAAAAGAAGGGAGGTGGCTACGTGACTTGGCCTTTTACCAAGTCTGGAAAGTTTACGCCCACCTACTAGTCACATGCAAAGGAAGGATGCTCCAGACCAGGTGTAACAGGAAGTTCGACTGGCTGGACCAACATCCCCTGCATGACCACTCTAGCAAAACAAGGAATGTTGTACTTGACTGCTCCCAGTGGATTACATCCCACAAAGAGAGACCACTGGCCAGCAGAACTCTTTTGATGCATTAAAGTGGTTATCAGGCCAGTAATCTCTCCACGCCGTGGGAGAACCTGTTGATCACTCGTGAAGATAGAAAGCAGGCCTGACCCAGCACGCTCTTCTGATCTTCTTACACCCACTGCCAAAGAAGTTGTCAAAAAGCATTGGCCGTTCATTTGCCATATCAGAAGCTATTGATTTGGAACCATGTTGGGCCTTGCCTTGTTATGCTTTCTTGCCTCGAGGCAGCTAAAATCTAGGCTTGTTGGCAGCGCTTGTGGCCAGGAATAGTATTAGCTGGGAAGGCTGCAGTTGGCATGGGAGCGGCATCATCTCAGTGCCCTCCTGCCAGCTCAGTGACAATGTGGAGCTGGTCAGGGCCCATGCCAGGAACAGCAGCCATGTAACGGATAGATACAGCAACTTCGCTCACAAAGCTTTGGACCTCTCTTGAATGTGCTCCTGGCAGATTTGGGAGAAGCCAGGGGGAACGTTTGGCAGGCCAGGAAGGTGAAACACTGGCAGAGTGTTGGAAAAACCAAACATATTTTTCAGACGTTTTTCAGGGCCTCCGTTTTGACTGCTGAAGTAGTAAAATATTATCCATTCTTCTATTTATGCCCGCCTTCAGCATAAGAAGATAAGAGCTTAATTGGATGTCCATGAGTTCTAGTCACCTATAACCAAGGTGACTAACAGGAAAGGCAGTCCCCTTTTAAAAGGTAAAGGGACCCCTGACCATTAGGTCCAGTCGTGGCTGACTCTGGGGTTGCACGCTCATCTCGCTTTATTGGCCAGGGAGCCGGCGTACAGCTTCCGGGTCATGTGGCCAGCATGACTAAGCCGCTTCTGGAGAACCAGAGCAGCGCACGGAAACACCGTTTACCTTCCCGCCAGAGTGGTATCTATTTATCTACTTCACTTTGACGTGCTTTCAAACTGCTAGGTTGGCAGGAGCAAGGACCGAGCAACGGGAGCTCACCTCATCATGGGGATTCGAACTGCCGACCTTCTGATTGGCAAGTCCTAGGCTCTGTGGTTTAATCCACAGTGCCACCCACGTCCCAGTTCTGGGTGCCACCAATGAAAAAGCTCTGTCTGTTAGGCCTACCCACCGTACATCTCAGGATGGAGGGACTTGTTTAAGCCTTCAGAAGTGAACCTGTAACACATAGGCAGGCAGGTAAAGGTAAAGGACCCCTGGACAGTTAAGTCTAGTCCAAAGTGACTATGGGGTTGCAGTGCTCATCTTGCTTTCAGGCCAATGGAGCTAGCGTTTGTCCACAGACAGCTTTCTGGGTCATGTGGCCAGCATGACTAAACCGCCACTGGCACAATGGAATACCGTGATGGAAACCAGAGCTCACAGAAACACTGTTTACCTTCCTGCCACAACAGTACCTATTTATCTACTTGCACTGGCATGCTTTTGAACTGCTAGGTTGGCAAGAGCAGGGACAGAGCAATGGGAGCTCACCCCGTCGTGGGGATTCAAACCGCTGACCTTCTAATCAGCAAGCCCAAGAGGCTCAGTGGTTTAGACCACAGCACCACCCACGTCCCTTACACAGGTAGGTACTGGGTGATTGGCAATGCCACCCTCTGAAAGAAGCTCCTGGATGGGTGTCCCCTCTGCCCTAGTCTACAGGTATTGGTTGAGGAGATGCCATGTCAGCTCTGTAGAGCATGAGACTTGTAATCTCAAGGTTGTGGGTTTGAGCCCCACATTGGGCAAAAGATTCCTGCATCGCAGCAGGTTGGACTAAATGGCCCTAGTGGTCTCCCTTCCAACTCTACAATTCCGTGATTCTATAAGGAGCCGGAAAAGGCCCACCTTAGACCAAGAGGTGAGTCAGCTTTGCGTAGTGCCAGCAGGGGAGGATTGGGGCCTGAGTCTTGAGCAGCAGCAGCAGCAGCAGCAGCACTGAGTTGATGGCGGTTCATCTTTTTCTTTTCCTCCTGACTGGGATGATTAACATCCAGCACAATGGCCTTGGGTTTAATCCAGTCCCTTGTATCAGATGCTAAAATGAGATATTGTGCAAGCCAGCTGGGAGTCGGGCGCATTGTGTAAAATATAGCAGGAAGATTAAAAGGCACCTCGAGATGAAGGCAGGCGACAATATTTATTTATTTACGGCTTCACGCGCCGCCTGATAATCAAGTAGCAACGGGGACCCAAAGTCTCCCCTCTGATGGGTCGTAAATTTGACAGCCACACCCCTTGGTTTCCCGCCTTGCTGAAAGAGACAGTAGATGGAGGTGGGGGGAAATGGACTTTTTCTAAATAAATAAAAACCACTTTAAAGGGGACACACAACCTCTCTGCATGTGGAAAATTAGCATACTGCAGAGAAAGGTTCCATATAGGCCACTCTGAAGAATTAGCTGGTGCCTTTAATGTGGAAGAGTATCCAAACATATGCAGATTCCTATTAGCTCTGTCTATCACAGCCAAATAAGGGACGCAGGTGGCGCTGTGGGTTAAACCACAGAGCCTAGGGCTTGCCGATCAGGTCGGCGGTTCGAATCCCCGTGACCGGATGAGCTCCTGTTGCTTGGTCCCTGCTCCTGCCAACCTAGCAGTTTGAAAGCACACCCAAAAGTGCAAGTAGATAAAGAGGTACTGCTCCGGCGGGAAGGTAGATGTCGTTTCCGTGCGCTGCTCTGGTTTCACCAGAAGCGGCTTAGTCATGCCGACCACATGACCCAGAAAAATTGTCTGCAGACAAACACCAGCTCTCTTGGCCTGTAAAGCAAGATGAGCACCGCAACCCCAGAGTTGTCTGCAACTGGACTTAACTGTCAGGGGTCCTTTACCTTTTTCTTTTTTCTTTCTGAAGAGCTGTCCAGTCCAAAGTCACATCCTCACCATACGTTGAAAGCACCACAATACCACTTTGAACAGCCATGGCTTCCCCCAAAGAATTCTGGGAGCTGAGTTTGTTAGTGGACTTCTAGTCCCCCTCCCACAGCTACAATTCCCAGAATTCCTTGTGAAGAAAGCTTGGTAGTTAAACCACTCTGGGAAAAGTTTGCTTATCCCCTAAAAAGTACAAAACTGCCCCACACTTGTGCTGTGGGAAAGGTTACTCAGTTAATGCTGTTGATGATGTGAGCAAAATGCTCCAAATTTAAGAAAGTAACCTAATGAACTGATGAACTATAATCAATGTCGGAAGAATGCAGCATATTTTGATTGCTGAGCACACTGGAGAAGTAGTGGTGACTTCTCTGCTTTGTAGCTGATGCCAAACATCCTACCAGAAGTTCCCAAACTGTGGTCCGCAAGCTTCACTCTGGTAGTCCATGACATGTAAGAGCTGTTTGACAGTGGAATTTGCTGCCGAGGAGTGTGGTGGAGTCTCCTTCTTTGGAGGTCTTTAAGCAGAGGCTTGACAACCATATGTCAGGAGTGCTCTGATGGTGTTTCCTGCTTGGCAGGGGGTTGGACTCGATGGCCCTTGTGGTCTCTTCCAACTCTATGATTCTATGATTCTATGAATTGAAGTTCGGAGAGGAGAACAAAGAGGTCTCATAACGGCTCTCAGCATCCTCAATGAACCACAGCTCCCAGAATTCTCTGGGGGAAGCCATGGCTGCTCAAAGTGGTATCCCAGTGCTTTAAATATATGGTGTGGATGTGGCCAAAGTTTGCTTCAAAGCCACAAAACCAGAAGAAGGGAGACCCAGAGGGCCTTGAAAGCTCTCATTGGTGGTTGATATTTGGAAAGCAGGTACAGGTCACCTCCTGATAAGTCTTCCTCGCGACGCCGAGGTAATTTGTATTTCTTATAACAAGAACGTTTCTAAATCTGCATTACATTATTTTAAAGATGCTTGGCAGTGCTAAATGAACGCTAAACGTTTTGGCACGGCAAATAAATAAATAAATAACAAATCCCCCCAAACACTTTCCATTAAGCACATTTGTTCCTAAAAAGCTAACCGTTTTGAGATTGCGACGATGATTGCCTGTTTGCATTTAATGATACTATTCCCCCCCATAAATGTACGCTACTTGAGAACGAGGTCAATAAACCTTGCTAAAGGCATTAGTTTCTTCGCTGTAATTCCTCTGTGTGTTTACACATATGAGGAAATGAGGAGGAGAGGAGCATTCACTAGGGGCAGAGAGAAAGGGGGGGGAGCAAGTGTGTTAGATGCAGGCGCTTCTGGTTCCATCCGAATGCCTCAGTAAGTGAGGAAGAGTAAGGGAGCTGCTTGAAGAGGCTGAGGACGGGACCTGGGACCTGTGGGATGTAACACAAGCAGTCAAATACAACACTTCCTGCTTGCCCAGAGTGGGCATGCAGAAGGGTGTTACTCCAGCCAGGAGGATTCCTGTCACTCCTGGTCTGGAGCTTCCTCCCCCTGCGTGTGACCAGGTAGGTGGGCGTGGGAGACCCCATAAAAGGGCCAGTCATGCAGCCATCTCCCTCTTCTTCCTCTTGATGTATTTTGCTGTCTGCTGGCTCTCAGCCAGCAGCACACGGGCTCATTCCCATATGGGATGAACTCAAACCCTCTTCTGTAACTCTAAGCTAAGGCCTGCCTTCAGGGATCCAACTGTGAACTGAATGTGAGTAAACTTCTTGTTACTTTTTAAAGAAGCTTCGTGTGTCTTTGTTCTTTTTAGGAGGGATAAAAGGGGACTTACCAGGAACAGAACCCAATCCGAACAAAGCCAGATTGGGTTGCTTAAGTAAAGAGATTCAAACGAATCTACCAACCAGCTTCCTGCTATATATTGGGGGATGTCACTCTGCTGCTGACTCACAAGCATGAGTCAGGAAGGATACTATTAAATCAATATATCCTCCCGTAGTATCTACAACATTCCCATACCACCACTGAGCAACTGCCCCTCTCCTAGGTCCAAGCTACACGTGACCTTATTTGTGTCTGCGTGCTTAACCTGGCTGTGGAGTACGAATGTGGAGTAAGGGCCAAGCCATCCACGGCCTTCTCCTCCATCAATTTGTCTTCTTTTCATTGAATCATAGAATTGGAAGGGACCCTGACAATCATCTAGTCCAACCCCCTGCAATGCAGGAATATGCAGGATTAGACCTGCAACCTTGGCGTTTTCAGCACCAAACTCTAACCAGCTATAGACTCAAAGCCATCCAAGTTGGTGGCCTTCACTGTCTCCTGTGGCAGAGAGTTCCGCCGTCTAACCATGCACTACGTGAAGATCAGCTTTAGCCTGTACCGAATCTTCCAACATTCAGCTTCACTGATGGTGTCGTGAGAGAGGGAGGCAGGCTTCTCTGTATCAACTTCCTGTGTGCCATGCATAATTTTACCAAGAAAAAAGCACACCAAGAACTCAGGCCAATGTAAGTTTCAGTAGTGGGAATGGTCCCTACTCGCAAATCAATAGTCACTTGTAACAAAAACTGACCCATTCAAAAGAAATAGAGTTTGTAATCTCTGTTAGAGTTTGTAATCTCTATTTGAGTTTGTAATCCTTGTCAGAATACATACTTTTGAATGGATTTGTTTTTGTTACAATTGACTATTGATTTGCAAGTAGGGACCACACCCACTGCTGAAACTTACATTGGCCTGAGTTCTTGGCTGTGCTTTTTTCTTGGGATATGCATAACTTTACAACAGCCCAGCTTGCTCTGAGTCGCTGCTGTTTGCAAAGAGGGAAGAAGGCCCATCAGATCAGGCCGGCAGGCAACACTTCCGTGCCTCCCTGGGCCCCCGTTACTAAAGAGCAAGCCCCCAGCAGGGCATGCTCAGCGAGGAGAGCCAAACTCGGAGCGGCAGGTCGGGGGCGCACGCCTCATTAATCCTCCATTCTCAGTAATGGCTGCGGTACTGCTGCCGTCAGGATGGCTTCTCTATCACTCTTGTATGGGGGGAATGAACACGGTGCAGGTCTTGACTGGCTTGCCAAGAAGAGGGGCTTGTAATGAGGGGGGAAGCAGAGAGCTGTGGAGCAGGGAGGGGAGACAGTGTCGGAGTGACAGAGGGATGACATCCTGACACTTTTCCCCGCCAACTCTCCTGCGCTTCCTCCCTGAAAGCCGTGTCGCCGTGTCAGGTTCAATAGCGGATGCAGCGGAGGTGGCACGCATCATTGGGACGGCGGCATCCTCTTGACGTCTCTCAGCCAGGCCTGCTCTCCTCCGCGCATCTCAGGAGCACCAGCCAAATGAGGAGTGAGGGATGCAAACCAGGCCCTGCCGCACGAAGGCTTGTGGCAGGAAACGGCTCTGGTTGACGGTGTGCCGTGTCTCTTTGCGGAGCCTTCGTTGCTTGACTACAGTCGAGCAGAGGAAGGGAGCTGAGGATTTCTGGGTCGGAAGGAGGGCAGCTTGCTCCATCCATCCTGGCTTTCAGGCTGGTTGTTGTTGAGTTCTCTTGGGAAGCACAGGCTGTGGGAATGTTCTGGGGTGCAGGAGAGGATATATTGACTAATTATATCCTTATCCAACTTGTGCTAACAAGTTCCCAAAATATCAGCAGAGTTTATAAACATTCCCCTTTCTGAAGAAGTGTGCATGCACACGAAAGCTCATACCAAGAACTAACTTAGTTGGTCTTTAAGGTGCTACTGGAAGGAATTTTTTTATTCCCCTTTAAGTTCGCAACGGTAACGTGTGCACAGGTTCGCTAGAACCTCTATAATAATTACCCTGGTAATTTCTCCTTTTGTTCCCTCTTAAAATACAAGACACGACACAGTCTTTATAAAAGTATAAAAGAGTTTACTCACGATCTGTTCACAATATGATCCCAGAAGGCAGACAGGCTTAAAAAGAGTTACATACACTTAGAATCTATCTTGTTGCAAGATAGACCTTATCTTCTCTCTTGGCTGGGAGCCAAGAGGGCATCTTTAGATGTTTCCTCATCGAAGGAAAATGGCAGAGAGAGAAAGATGGCTGCCTGCCCTGTGCTTTTGTCATTACCTGCACAGGTGAGGCCACACCCACCTCTGGTCACATGTGGAGGAAGTCCGTCCCCAGGAAGTTTACCTGCTTGCTGGACAGACATCCCTCCCCATGTTCTAACATGTACACCCTAGGAATGTTGTCATTGACTGCTCCTGTGTTTACATCCCACACAGGCAAGGGAGGTACAGGAACTGCACTCACCATCGCTGGACCTTCCTAGGGGCCACCATTCATAGAATCAGAATTAGCTAATTGTAGAGTTGGAAGGGACCACAAGGGCCATCTAGTCCAACCCCCTGCAATGCAGAATATTTCCCCAATGTGGGGCTCGTGCTCTATTGACTGAGGTGGAGGAGCTTCCCAGTATGTTTCCAAGCACAATTCAAAGTGTTGTTGCTGTCCTTTAAAGCCCTAAACAGCCTCAGCCCAGTATACCTGAAGGAGCGTCTCCACCCTCATCGTTCAGCCCGGACACTGAGGTCCAACTTCGAGGGCCTTCAGGCGGCTCCCTCACTGCGAGAAGTGAGGTTACAGGGAACCAGGCAGAGGGCCTTCTTGGTGGTGGCGCCCGCCCAGTGGAACGCCCTCCCATCAGATGTCAAAGAAATAAACAACTATCTCACATTGAGAAGACATCTGAAGGCAGCTCTGTTTAGGGAAGTTTTTAATGTTTGATTGCTTTATTATTACAGTGGATGCTTGGTTTGCAAACGTGATCTGTGAGGTATGCATGTTCGCAACCCGCAGCGGCGCATCTGCGCATGCACAGGTTGTGATTCGGCACTTCTGTGCATGCGCAAAACATGATTTAGCACTTCCGTGCATGTGTGGCTGCCAAAACCCGGAAGTAACCCGTTCTGGTACTTCTGGGTTTCAGCAGTCCGTAACCCAAAAAAAGCAACCCGAAGTGTCTGTAACCTGAGATATGACTGTATTAATAATAATAATTTTGTTGGGAGCCGCCCAGAGTGGCTGGGGGAACCTAGCCAGATGGGCAGGATATAAATAAATGATATTGGTGATTATGGTGATGATGATGATGGAGGCCTCATGGTGGGCGGGCCAGAGGTGGAAGTGGGCGGGGCAATGAGTGGGACTCTTTCCTTCCAGGCTACTTTAGGAATATTGGAAGTTGCATACTGAGTCAGACCATTGGTCCTTCCTGCTGGTCTGACTGGCAGCAGCTCTCCAGGGTTTCAGACAGGGGTCTCTCCCAGCCTTGCCTGGAGAGGCCGGGGATTGAACTTGGCACGTTCCGTATGCAAGGCAGATGCTCCCCTGCTGAGTGCACGCCCTTCTCCTATAGATAAAGTAAGAAGCTAGTCTTCACGATTCTGAATGAAGAGCTGTTTAATAGGAACCAAGGCAGCTGCCTTAGGCTGAGCTCACAGAATCATAGAATTGTAGGGTTGGAAGGGGCCATGGGGGTCATCTAGTCCAACCCCCTGCAATGCAGGAATTATTTTGCCCAAAGTGGGGCTCGAACCCCCAACCCTGAGATTAAGAGTGTCATGCTCTCCAGACTGAGCTATCAGAGGCAGCTCCTTCCCAGGGCAGTCTGAGCCCAGTTTCCGAGAGAGGCAATTCTGGGGTGGATGAGTGGGTATAGGCAGAGAGAGAGGGGGAAGTGGCGGGGGGGGGGCTGGGTCAAACATTAAGCGAAATAAGCCCATGCTTCAGGCATCAAGCGAAGGGGAGGCACCGAAGAAATTTTCCATTGCTGGATTTTTAACATTAATGATCACAAATTTCTCAGCTGAGCATTCATTTTCTCATTCGAAGTATATTAAAAAAAATCCCCACAGAACCACTATGGAACGAGGCAGGCTGAATGCCTTATCTCTGCTAAGTATAGAGGCATAAGATTAGTTCTGAGAATCTAATCAAAGACATTGCAATTCAAAAAAGCAGGAGATTTTTTTTAAAAAACAGGAAGTGTAAAGAAATAAACATTTTTTTCCATTTTACCGTAGGGTTTGTTTCGTCTTGAAAAATATAATGTTCTTTTACTGTTTATTATTGTTTATATTTTGAATTAAAATATCTTCAGTTCACCAACATCTTTTAAGTACTTTGGGCCTCTAAAAGTCTTAATCCAGCTCTGGAGGGAGAAAAGGGGTGACAGGAAATAAGAGAGAAAGGGGAGATGGGGGGGAGAGAGAGAGAGAGAGAGAGAGAGAGTCCTGAGCACATTGGACCAGCTAACTTTGGTGGCCCACCTGGATCAGTGACACTTTTGCCCCTGCTATCTGCCAGAAACATTTCCCGGGTGCCCAGGCCTTCTGCCAGCAGACAAGTAATCTGCATTCAGCTTGATGGGTCACCAACAGATTCTCATCTCTCTCACATCTCTAAGAAACAGAGCCCATTAAAGCCTTCCGTGATACTGTCTCTTTTCCTCCAAAAGAGGAAGCCACTTTGCACATTTTTTATCTCCTAATAGCCACTCTGCTCTGGCAATTAAAACTGATTTGTGTATGCTCGCATGTGGCTGCGGCCCTGATGGCGGGGTGTTAATCCTGCTTTTCACAGGGTCTCTCCCCCACCCCACCCCCACTTTCCGTTTTGCGGCAATGACTCAGATATGGACAGCGATGAATTTGCTGTGCAGACACAAATTCCCTGTGTGCATTGCAGCTCAAGGCTTAAATAGTCGGGCAGTGGAAGGTGGGCTGCTCCACAGCACTGGGGGTGGGCTGAGACAATGAGCAGGAGATTTAAGCCTGCCTGTTCCCTAAATGCGGAATTATGTGGCCACACTGGCTTGGCTCGACCCTCCTCCTCGCTTGGCATCAAGGGGCTTGTGGTTTGCAAGCTTTGCGTCGCTTTGCCGTCTCTGCTATGAGGTTGAGGCTGCCAGGCGGGCGGAATTTTACCGCTCAGCTGGAATTTCATCTTCCTGGCCCATTCCCAAACCTGGAGGTTGTAAAGCCAAGAAAAGGATTTATGGCAGCGTTTTCACTATTAGCGTGCAGCCGAGGCTCTTGCGAAGCGAAGGCGAGAACATCTTCAATCACAGAAGCTCGTGGCGCAATAAATTAATGTTTTGTTTGCTACAGGTCTTTTTGGAGAGGCGCAGGGCTCTGAAGCGAGATGCTGGGAATCGCACTCAGCAACACTCCTGAGATTTCCCACCAGGCATTGCACATAAGTTTTGAAGCATCGCTTCGTAATCCATAAGGGCTAGAAACTTGACCCTCTTCTTATGATGAAAGTGTCTATCTCAGGCAGCTGGCTTACATAGGAACATAGGGCACTGCAAGAAATCTAGAGGAATCTGGGATCTGCTTGCAGGACAGATGCTCTGCCACTGAGCTGCAGCCCTTCTGTGCCCTGTGCCACTCCCACCTGGCATTTAGCTGGGACTCCTACATTGCAGGGGGTTGGTCTAGATGACCCCTGGGGTCCTTTCCAACTCTACAATTCTATGATTCTATCCCTCCCCCCTCCCCCCGGCTTACATGGCTAATTCCCAAATTCTATATTCTGTTTGCCTTGGGAAATGTGAGTGAGGGTTGGGGCGAGTCAATCCATCTGCGTCTAGAGCCTCTGGGTATCAAATTGTGCGACCAATATTTGTCAATTTACAGAGAGGCCATCAGCTGCTCTGCCACTGCATTGTCTGGGTTTTGGCTCCCCAAGATGGGATTGGCCGGAGCATAGTGGGCACAAATAGCTGGTTAACTGTGCCAACTGGATTTTTTTGCTGAGAGCTCTCCAAGGCAGCTGGATGGCCTGCTATGTTTTCAAACGGCACCAGTTATTCAACTGTGCAGACAGGGAACTGTCTAAAGCGAGTCTGCTTTGCAAGATCGGTTTCTACCAGTGCAGCAAGACAAGTAAAGTGTGAAAAGAAATCAGAGGTGCACCTACATTTTCACTCTTGCTCCAGCAAAGAGATTGTCCCTTTCAGTTTAAGATGGCAAAAGTGGAACCAGTCTCAAGAAACTGAGTTTTCTTCCAGGTTATTGCAAGAGAAGGCAAGTCAGGTGTGGAATCTGCTCAGCTAGCTTGGCAAAGATTTCCTCCATAGGGCAAACAGCTGCTTTGTACAGCACTTCTGGGGGAAAGGTTTCATCCCCTCCTCACCCAAAGCTGTGGCCCTGATCCGCACGGGGTGTGTGCCTGCTTTCAGTTTTCCGAAACTCATGAAAAAGCCAGCCATGGGTTCTGCACCTACAGATGATATCCAAAGCAGATCTTAATGCAATATGGTTCATCCTTGGTGGGGGGGAAAGGCTGTGGTCCATTTCTGACCAGTTCTTGCAGCAGGAACTTCTCTTTCATGCAGGAGAGGGCTAAGGCTCCGCCAGGGCCAAATGCACAGAACTATTCTTGCCCGAAAGCAGAGACCAGTAATTACAAGGTTGTTTTGCTCATGTTTATCTCTGAGAAGT
Organism: Podarcis vaucheri; assembly: GCF_965113315.1. Lineage (NCBI taxonomy): Eukaryota > Metazoa > Chordata > Lepidosauria > Squamata > Lacertidae > Podarcis > Podarcis vaucheri. Next base: position 51,266,186 of record NC_138752.1, read on the forward strand.
GGGCATGCCTCTTTCTCTGCCATGCTCCTCTGTCCACCACAAGGACGTAAGACGAGTCTTCTGGATCAGGCCAATGGCTCTTCTGACTGTGGAAGCAGAGCAGAGCCATCCTGGCTGGTAGCCATTGATAGCTCTCTCCTCCATGAAGTTTTCCAGTCCTTTTCTAAAGCCATTGTAATAAATGGAAATCTGCCCTTATTCCCTTATGGGGGGCACAAGAGCCCTTGTAGAGTCCTTTGCAGGTTCTCCATTGCTCGGAGAAAAATAACAGAGAATATTGAGAAGCAAAGCAGCTAGTAAGCCTGGTCTTTATTGAACTGTTGCAACAGGGTGCCCCCTTCACACACAGGAGAAGGAGGAGGACCCAGAACCCAGGTGTGCCCGCCCTTATATAGACATTTTAAATTGCCCACCCTGGAGTCCAAGACCACCCCCAGAAACATCATACCTACATCACAGAAAGGGCGGTCTACAACAGAAATCTGAGTGCATTGTTTACCTCCTGTCTGGCAGGTTACCTGTTAATGCTTACTTGATTGGATTGCCTGGGGAGCTTGGCCAGTCTTTTGTAATGTTCCTGAGCCAGGTCACAGGCTCACACCCTATTCATATCTTAAATGTGCCCTTAAGACAGGATTTGTGAAGGAAAAGACAATGGGGAGGCCTTTCCATTTTCCTTTGACTTTGCAGAGAAAACATTTGGTCAGCTTGGGAGCCAAATGGCTTCATGGCTGTTTTCCTGTTCTGCTTCAGACATGTGGTTTATATATTTATGGACGTGTTTGCTTGGTACATTTATGAACATTTATTACATACCTAAGACCTTAAAATTCTTATAACACCATCCAAGTTGGTGGCCATGACGGCTTCCAGCGGCAGCGAGTTCCATAGTTCATGCATTGCATGAAGAGTTCCTTCCTCTTGAATCCCCAAACGTCAGCTTCATTGGACGGCCACGATTTCTAGAGTGACGACAGACGAAGAAGGGCTTTTCGCTCCCCACTTCTTCCGTGCCAAGCATGATTTGGTAACTTTCTGTTGCGGCGCCTTTTCTCTGAACTAAAAAAATCCCAGGCTCTGCAACCTTTATTCACGGAGGAATCGCTGCCTCCAGAACTGGACGCTGGTCAAGAGCCTCTGTACTCTTGACGCTCTCAGTGGACCTTTGCTCCTCTATCATCTGGATGCGGCGGGGAAGTAATTGGATGAGAACAGCTTGTCATTATTTAGCATGAGACGGGGAGAAACAGAAGGTTGCATGCTGACCATTAGCCCAGTACACAGCCTATTTAACTTGGCAACGTGAAGAGATTTGCATTCTGGCTGAGGGAGAAGAGAGGGCTTGCCAAACAGCCAGATTTGGCCTGGGCTTGACCGGGATTGAATCGTATTGCCTATTATGCGGTCCCAGATAGCCCACTGAGTTAAGTCCTGGCCTCTCATCTCCATCGTCTTAATTTGAAGCCCCAGGATCCCTGATGTTGCCGTGGCTCACTGGCGAACATCCTTGGTTTGTGGGTAGAAGAGCCTCAGGTTGGGTCCCAGGTGACACAGCCAGGTATGGCAGGGAGTTCACTGCATGGCAGAGGGATGCTGATGAGCCATGGGCCGAAAAATCCGCACAGGTGGACCAGGAGGTGGGTGGGAACCATGCCTGTTTTAGCCAACCTCGATATGCAAATGGATGGATTAAATGTGACCTAATGTACTAGTTAGCCAGAAGGCAAATAATTCATAATGAAAGAGATCGGAACTTTTTTTTTTTATCATAACATCAAGAAGACATGACTTTCTACTCAACACTGGATTTAAAGCTACTCCAGCATAAGATGGAGAGCAGCCGTACCTCTTCAAAAAGGGATTTGTGACATCTGTGCTTCCCGTTCACAGTTTATGGCAAGGCAGCTTCTTCGCTGCCATTCTGAACCAGCATTCTGCAAAGGCACAGAGCAGGGAGTTGCGTTGAGGATGCATTTATTTCCCCTGTTGCACCAGTGTGTCAAAACGCGCCTTTGGGATGCACCTAATTTCTGCCTGCGTCTCGGCTTCATGCAAACGTAACAAGACAAAGCGATAATCGTGCTGCCATTCCCCTTTTTTCCTGTGCCAGAGACACGCAGAACCTCGGTTAGAAATTCCCAGAGTCTCATTGGAAACCCTTGAAATTTCCCACACAGTTTCACCCAAGAAAGAACTTCTGAAGGTGCTCCAAGACAAATCCATTGACAGGCTTCCCCGACTTGTCAATGTTTTGGACCACAACCTGCATCAGTCCTGACCATTGGCCCTTGCTGGCTGGAACTGATAGCAGCTGATGTCCAACATTATCTGAAGGTCACTGAAGGGTCAGGGAAGATTGAGTTGGTCAGTGTGCATGGGGAAGGGGACAAGCGCTTTGGGTTTTCCAGCCTTGCTGACACCCAAAAATCTCTGGTTCACACCTGACGCCAAGCAAACCTGCATCTCCCTATAAAAAGTATTCACATATTTTGGGCCCAGAAGGCAAATTGTAAGCCAGAAGTTTGTCTCTTGCTGCTTTTCTGGAACAATGGAAGTGCCGCTGACCTGCCCAGAAATGCACTTGAGACTAAAAATAAACAGAACTGGGGGAGCGAAGTTGTCTAATTAGCAAACAATTCCTGCAGGGTTCTTAGACTGTTATCCCTTTCAAAGCATTCACAGAGACAGAGGAAGCCACGTCTCTAAACTACCCTCCCCAAGTCCAGCTGTGAATGCAGCCAGTGCAGGGTTGCAAAACAGTCACTCAATAACGCAACAGCTGTGGTTATGCTGTTATGATGTACAGTATTTTCTTTGCTTGTTTAAATAACTAGGTATGTTTCCAAGAGAACTAATGGGAAGGCAGATATCAGCTTGCTTAGAGGCTTAGTAAGGGCAGCAGGCCAGGCAGAGGAGGATCATCATGGCCAAACTGCCAGGGGTTAGAGCAGGGAAACGTCTTTGTGCAGCTGCCCTGAGTGATGAGCTCCTTTAAACGCAGTTGGGCAGCTTCCTGGCAGTGATGCGTTCCCATGCTCTGGTCTGGCCTTGCCCACCTTGGCTGACCACTGGGCCCTCCTGGACAGAAACAATGTAAGATGAGCCCTGTTGGATCAGGCCAGTGGCCCATCCTGTTCTTGCCTGTGGGAAGCCCATATGCAGGACCTGAGATCAACAGCAACTCTCCCCACCGGTTCCCATCCAGTGGAATCCATAGACCGCTCCTCTAACAGCAGAAGAAGAACGTAGCCACCATGCCTGGGAGTCGCTGATTAGCCATCTCCTCCAGTAATCTTTAAATGGCAAGTTGGCGGCCATGACTGTGGCAAGGAGTTCCATAGTCCGACTATGCACTGTGTGAAGATGCACTTAGTGTGCCCTGAATCTGCTGTCATTCAGCTTCTTTGGAGGTCCACAGCTGTGAAAGGCTGGGACTTTGTTGAGCAGCAACAACCTCCCAGTCTCTGGTGTGCTTGTCTCAGCTCGGACTCCTTGACTTGTCTCTTACAGATCAGCCCTGGCAACAGCTCAGTACTGAATGAAGCCCAGGTAGTCTGTGAGTGAAATCCCGGGTTCAACTCCTGACCTTTCAGCACTCTTCCACATTTCCGCTTGTCTTGCTGTGGGAATGTTCAGGGAGGCAGGAGAGGATATATTGTTTATTAATATCCTTCCTAACTTGCACTAGCAAGTTCCTTTACTTAGCAGAGCTTCACATTCACCTTTTAAACACACAGCGGGTAGCTGCTTGCAGGCTTGTGTAAGCCTCTCACTATCAGGTTCCTGGTAAGTTCCCTTATATCCCTCTTAAAAGAATTAGCACACCACAATCTTGTGTAAAGTATATAAAAGTAGTTTACTCACATCAGTTCACAGATGGATCCCTGAAGGCAGACTTAGTTACAAATTATATACATGTGGAGCTATCCCATATGGGGATAATCCCAGTGTCCTCTGTTGGCTAGAAGCCAGCAGAGCATCTCTAGCTAAAAGCTGCTCCAACGTCGGAGGAAGTCAAAAAGAGAGAGAGTGCTACATGCCTTGTCCCTTTTGTTACCTGGACAGGTAAGGTCACGCCCACCTCTAGTCACATGCAAAGGAAGGATGCTCCAGCCCAGGAGGAAAAAGGAAATTTTGACTGGCTGGACCAAACATCCCCTTGCATGTCCATTCTAGGAAAACAGGGAATGTTGTACTTGAGTAACAGACATTTTAGAGAATGATAAAGTAATTTACTTTGATACAAAGCAGGATACAATAAACAAAACCAAATAACTCAGTAGAGGGGGAGTTGAGGGAAGTCCGAAGGACGAGAGGCAGAACATTTGTATATATCTTGATGAATGAGATTTGCATCTTTATTTGTTATAAAACCCAATTAATATTTAATAAAAAAGGAATGTTGTACTTGAGTGCTACTTACATATCACACCCCACACTTGCCATTTCCCCCCAGGAAAACCCGCTCTTTACTGCTGAATCAGAACAAACATCCATCGATGTTCCTACGGATTGATGTTTGTTCCGATTTAGCAATAAACAAGTTTTCTTGGGGAAAGTGGCAGGACAAATGAAAAACCACTCGGACCCATGCCTAAAAAGCATTATACCCATACTTTCTATTATAATCATGATTAATTAAATTAAATTAAATTTCTAGGCACAGGCCAAGCAGAAGTATGGACGAACTCTCGATTTCCTTTGATGGGCTTCCTTGTTCACTCTAGGAATTTAAACTGCAGCACTTCTTTGCAGTATTGTTTGCATTTCTGATTAAAAGCTCAAGGTTTCAGCCAGCCGAAGATCTTTGTTAAACCTCAATGTGTTTTACCCAATGCAGTCAGAAGCAAGCACCTCTGGCATCAAATAGCGCTTTATTCCCAGATGTATTTGCATAGGATTGCTGTCATGCTGTTCCTAACAAATCAGAGGACTCTCGCCGACTTCAAAATTAGGGGGCATCAACATTTATTGAATCTGCCTATGGACTATGGGTGATCTGTAAGTGGTTTTGCAAAGGGAAGAGCCGTAAAATCACAAGGCTGGGATGCAAATAAAATGAAAATGCGGAGTGTGAATAAAATCTGAAATCAAAACACTACTGATCAATACAATCTAGAAATTAACAGGAGATGCCTAAGAGAGAAGTCTGTGGAAGGCACCTAGAGCACATCGCAGCCGATTGCGTGGGAGAGGAGAGGGGGAATCGGAATTTACCGCTCCGCCACTGATCATAAATTATGCAACTTGTAAAATAAAATGGAGAATAAATTATGCAAACTGGATAAATTATGCAAATGAACGTGATTTCGGCTGGGGTCAGAAATCCTCTTTTTGTTTTTGGTGGCTCTCAAATAGAATTGCCGGGGCGCAGGGTTTTAATTTGTTTAGCATTTTCCACGAGATAAGAGCCACATTTCAACAAAGGGGTTTTTGTTGGCTTGTTTCCGCTCAGTCTTCCAGGTGGGAGAATCACAATCCGAGCGGAAGCCCTTCAAAACAAAGTGCATCTCACCCTCCAACGTATTTATGAAAATAACAGTTTTCTCTACCAAGAGTCTGTCAGTCAAACGTGAATCAGGGAAAAAAGCACAGAAGTATTAGGAGCATTGTACATTTCATATCGGTTTTCTATGAGTCAGCTGCCCTGCTACCATTCATTAAGGAGGGCAGTATGGAAATTAATTAGAGAAAATGAACACACACACACACACACACACACACACACACTCGCAAACATTTGCACATTTCCTGCAATTTAGCTGCTAACTCCTCTGCTCTCTGCCAGGAACAGCACTCCTTTGCTCCTGCCTCATAATATCTAGTGACCTGATTCTCCTCCCACGATCCTCAGCCGCCTGACCCTGGGTTGCCCGAGAGAGTCAGAGTGAGCTCTTTTAGATTACGGCTTACAAGGAATAACACTTTAATCCTGCCACCTACCAGCAAACGCTCCCTTACACCTCACTAGGGAGAGCAGCCCCCTTGCAGCCAATATCCCCAACGTGCTCAACGCTGGGAATCCCAACAGATGAATTTTGCGAAGGTTCGTAAAAGTGCGTGGCTTGACCACCGCCGTTGGCAGTGCCAGAGTAGGATCGGTGCAGGGCCCTCTGTGTCCATCTTCCCTTGTGGCTGGCCTGGAAGCTGCGGCTCGTGCACCAGGCTAGGATTGGCAGACCTCCAGGGCTGACCTGAAGTCCCCGGGTTTGCCTGACTTCCTCCAGGGGGGCAGAGGGAGAGCTGGAATCTCCAGGTGGGCGAGAGTGCCTCTAATAAAAGAGATTTTATCAAAGAGACTGTGCATGCAGCCTGCAAGCTTCAGCCTGGCAGGAACTGCCTGCAAATTATAGCACAAACTCTCCAGGGAGGTCCTCATTGAAAACCACCAGCCTAAGCTCTCCTCTTTGTACAATAGATTTTTCATGAGAGGGGCAGACTTTGGTCTTTCAGATTTCAGCAGCACCCCTGTTTTTCATGCTGCACATGCACTGTGTCATAGTTGCAGTGCCCCCCTCGGCTCAGCGCCTAGTGCGCAGGAACCGGTTGCCCAGCCCGTAATCTGCCTCTGCTCAGGAGGTGCTTGGCCAGAGAGCACTGAAACCCTTCTGAAGCCAGTAGGCCAGCCTTTCTCAACCTGTGGGTCCCCAGATGTTGTTGAACTACAACTCCCATCACCCCTAGCTAGCAAGGCCAGAGCTCAGGGATGATGGGAGTTGTAGTCCAACAACATCTGGGGACCCACAGGTTGAGACCTGCTGCAGTAGGCTATCCTGAATATTCCCTGTCCAGGCTCCCTAAACAGGTGAGAAGGAATCGTCTCCTCACATCAACTGCACCCGAGAGCTCCCACTTTAGCGAAGGTTTCCATCTTGATTTCCAACCAGCAACATGCACAGAGTTTGTGGGGGTTTTTTTTATTTGAATGACATGCTCTCAGCCACCGCAGATAATGCTTAACGTGTCGTGCTTAATGACATCACCAGGGTCCACCCATTACATCATCAGGCTCCACCCCTAAGTCTTAGGTTTGAGCTCTGAAGTCTCAGGGTCTGGGATGCTGTCAACTTGGCAACCCTAAGCATGACTGCAGTAGGTGATATTTCAGCTGCGCAAAGGCCAGAGGACTCTCCGCATGCACCAGGGCACTCTCTCATCCCTCCAGGAGGGAAAAGAGCCATGATTCCAGTTCAAGGAGGCATTCCAGCCTGGGGTAGAAATTTGAGGGTGGTGAGGGCCAGGGGGTGGGGTCCTGAGGGCCAGATAACATGGCATTTGGTGCTGTATTCAGCCAGGGTCAGATTTAGGTTTGATGAGGCCCGTTGCTCGGTCCCTGCTCCTGCCAACCTAGCAGTTCAAAAGCACGTCAAAGTGCAAGTAGATAAATAGGTAGTGCTCTGGCGGGAAGATAAACGGCGTTTCCATTCTCTGGTTCACCAAAAGCGGCTTAGTCATGCTGCCCACATGACCTGGAAGCTGTACGCCAGCTCCCTCGGCCATTAAAGCAAGATGAGCGCCACAACCCCATAGTCGGTCACAACTGGACCTAATGGTCAGGGGTCCCTTTACCTTTTAAGCTACTGAAGGTAATGTGACTCTATATATGTCCAGCTGTCCTTTGTCAACAACAAATTGTCACTGTTTTTTTTTTGTGTTGAATATATGCTATATGGTAATTTATGGACCTAATAGGTATCTAAAGCCATTTGCACATTACAAAATATTTTATCAAAGTAATTGTTGAACTGAAATACAATTAAGAAGTATATTAATAGTGAAATACAATTAAGAAGTGTATTAACAGTGAAATAATTATTAAGCTCTAACTGTATGTAGGTTTTATTTTATTTGTTTTTTATCTTATATTTTTTCCCTTTAAATTTTTTTGGGGGGCCCCAAGAGAGTGGAGCCCTAAACTATAGCTTGTTTAGCTTATATACGTAAATCCGGCACTGCATTCAGCCCTTGGGGCTGAGATTTCCCACCCCCTGATCTACAAGGTAGCAAAATATAAACAGGTATAAATCCAGACTACATTAGATGCACTTAGTTCAAAATGAAATCGGTGGGACTACAACCATGATTCCGGAAGCGTCGCTTACTTAGTCCGGATTCAACCCATCAAATAAAGTGATCTCCTACTATATTATTATAATTCAATCTGCACTTTATTTGATGGGCTGGCTGCAGACTATGCAGTGGCAGACGGTCCCCCAAGCTGCCTGCCATTAAAATTGCTTTAACGTGATGTTGAAACAAACAGTAGCGGGTTCTGAGCGGATCTCTCCTGCCTGTTCTCCTCCCCCCGCCCATAAGATGGTTTTGGTGCAATTGCACCCCTTAGCTCAGGCGTTGACCCAGCAGATGAGACCTGCATCCTAGCCGCTTACAAACAAAACCCATTTAAATTCACATCCATTTAATTAAAGCGGGGTGGGGGTGGGGAAAACCACCCTCTGCTCATCTTTAAGATTTAAATATAGTGTCGCTCTACACTTGCTGTGCAAATTAGATCACTGGCAAAGTCTCCTCTGCTCTCTGTTCATAGATCCTAATGGGGTGTTTTCACTCTGCGAGCATTTGCATTCTCAAATCCTCTCATCTCATTCATCTCTTTCATATTTGGCACCTTTGAGAACCTCGGTTTGTTTTTGACTGTGGCTCATCCAGCGCGATTCCCCATTTGCATGCCGAAGCTGATGTGACCAGACTTGCAAAGCGGCTGGTGGATGAAGTGGGTTTATTGCACTCGTAGTTCCGCTCCTCTTCCAAAGAGCCTGGCCTCACAACAACAGCCCTGCGAGGGAGGGCCAGGCATCCGTCATCGGGATGGATCCCCCCCCCCCAGTTCATCCCATGCAACTCGTGTTGGAGAGCTGGGGTTGAACGCCTGGCATTTTCTGCCTCTGGGACGGCTCAGTCAGTAGAGCACAAGACTCTTAATCTTAGGGTCATGGGTTCAAGCCCCACCTGTAGCAAAAAGACCCCTGCATTGCTGGGGGTTGGACTAGATGATCCATGTGGTCCCTTCCAACTTTAAAATCCTATGATTCTCTCCCCAGTGTGCGCCTTCCCTGGAACACCATTCAGGCACTAAGCATCTAAACCAATGTTTAAGAAACAGCATTTCATTCTCATGGAAGAAAAGCTATCAATGGCTCCATATTCGGGGTCAGCAATGCTTCGGAATATCAGTTGCTGGAAACCACAGGAAGGGAGAGTTGCTCTTGTGGTCAGATCCTGTTTAAGGGTTTCTCACAGTTATCTACTTGGCCACTGTGAGAGCAGGATGGTGCACTAGATTTCCCACTGACCTAGGGCGGCAGAATCCCTTAAATCAGTGCTACTGGGTCCCCTTATGTTGTAGGACTACAAAACCCATCATCCCTGACATCTGGCTCATCTGGCTGTGGATGATGGGCATTGTAGTCCAAGAACAACTGGGGATCCAAGGTTGAAGAACACTGCCTTAAGTATTCCTGGCATAGGAGTACTCTGGACTTGTCTTACACTACTATGCAGGGATGAGGAAACTCCAGCTTGCAGGCTGAATACGGCCCTCCAGATCTCTCCAACTGGCCCTCTCCAGCTGTCTCCCCAGGCCATGCATCTCCCCTCCTTCTGAACATGCCTCAGGGCTTAAATATGTCTGTGTGAACTGTGATCATGCTTCTTTCTGGCCTGGATGGAGGTTGGAGACTGTGCTGTGTGCAGGTAGAAATCTCTTGACTTTGTGGGACTGGAATTTAGCCCTCTGCCTGGATAGCTCAGTTGGGTAGAGCGTGATGCTGATAACAGCAAGGTTGCAGGTTTGATCTCCCGTCTGGGACAGTTGCATATTCCTGGATTGCAGGGGGTTGGACTAGATGATCCTGAGGGTCCCTTCCAACGCTACAGTTCTATGATATCCATGTACACAGACTTGGGGTGATATTCATTGCCCCACCCATTTTTGCCTCTGGCCCCACCCACCACAGGCAGGCAAGCAAACAGGCAGGAATCCTATTCAGAATAAGGGAATTTCCCTTTAAAAAAGGGAAATGTTGACAGCTATGGAGATTGCAGCCAGCCCTTGAGCTAATACAAGTTCCCCAGGCACATCTTGCAGCTTCCATCCAGTGCAGAAGAGACTCCTTCTGGGGCCAGGAGACGTTGGTGTTGTTGTTGTTGTTGTTGTCAGTTACAGGGACAGGAGCAAACTCTGGTGAAGTTGGTAGCAAAACACTGGGCAGATGCTTTTTGCCAAGGGAAATGAAGAGGGCAGGGAGAGAGGCTTGGCTGGCTGGCCTCTTCGCAAGGCTTAGAGCAGGGGTCCCCAAACTAAGGCCCGCGGACCAGATAAGGCCCAAGGGACTCGTTTATCCGGCTTGCGGCGACCCCTGCCGCCCGCTGCTGCTGCCCACTCTTACCGGCGCTGTGCTGTGCAGCTGCCCACTTCCATGTCGGAGGAGCATCGGAAATTGCTTGCGCACATGCGCAAGCATTGTGCACATGCACAAGCATTATTTCCGGTCCACATCTGGGTCGGAGGAGGCCTGTGCACATGCGCACAAGCTATTTACGGTGCTCCTCCGACCCAGAAGTGCGCCTGAAATAGCGTGTGTGCAAACGTTTGTGCACGCGCTCCCCTCCCCTCCAGCCCGCCATGTTATTGGCGCTGGAGACACCTGAGGCACGGTCAGTTTGCTGACCCCTGGCTTAGAGACCTCAAGCCCCGTTGCCTTGACCTTGGATCCGTGGATTGAGCAATGACCAATTGATATGTGAACATGAGATGAAAAGCCTTTTTTGTGCAGCATGCCAGGCACACCCACCCACCCACTTTGGCTGAGCGATTAGGTACTCCACAATAAAAGGGAAAGGGAAACGTTTTGCCAGTACAACCCAAAATCTGGTCCAAGAGAATCTCACTCCTGCAGCCTGTGCGAATTACGCATGGTAGATCTGCTTGAATATTTCATCTCATTTCAATTTATTTACAGTCAAACCTTGAAAGTTAAATAGAATCCGTTCTGGAAGTCTGTTCGACATCCAAAATGTTCAAAAACCAAATCATGGCTTCTGATCGGCTGCAGGAAGCAGGAAGCTCCTGCAGCCAATCAGAAGCTGAGGAAGCCCCGCCAGACATTCGGGTTCCAAAAGAACATTCGCAAACCGGAAAAAGGACTTCCAGGTTTGCAGCGTTCGGGAGCCAAGGTACTAATGTATCTACCTTCCACCATTCCTCCAAGGAGCTCTCAGCGGCCTTTGATACCATTGACCATAACATCCTTCTGGACCATCTTGAGGGGCTGGGAGCTGGGGGCACTGTCATACAGTGGTTCCTCTCCTTCCTCCTGGGCCGTGTTCAGAAAGTGGTGGTGGGGGATGAGTGTTCAGACCCCTGGGCCCTCACTTGTGGGGTGCCTCAGGGTTCCGTCCTCTCCCCCATGCTTTTTAACATCTATATGAAGCCGCTGGGAGAGATCATCAGGGGTTTGGGTTGGGTGTTCATCAATATGCAGATGATACCCAGCTCTACTTCTCTTTCAAATCAGAACCAGTAAAGGCAGTGAAGGTCCTGTGTGAGTGCCTGGAGGCTGTTGGAGGATGGATGGACTCCCTGGTTGAATCCTGACAAGACAGAAGTACTGTTTTGGGGGGACAGGGGGTGGGCTGGTGTGGAGGACTCCCTGGTCCTGAATGGAGTAACTGTGCCCCTGAAGGGCCAGGTGCGCAGCCTGGGAGTCATTTTGGACTCACAGCTGTCCATGGAGGCACAGGTCAAATCTGTGTCCAGGGCAGCTGTCTACCAACTCCACCTGGTACACAGGCTGAGACCCTCCCTGCCCACAGACTGTCTCACCAGAGTGGTGCTGCTCTGGTTATCTCCCGCTTGGACTACTGCAATGCGCTCTATGTGGGGCTGCCTTTGAAGGTGACCCGGAAACTACAAAAATGCGGCAGCTAGACTGGTGACTGGGGGTGGCCGCCGAGACCACATAACACCGGTCTTGAAAGACCTACATTGGCTCCCAGCACGTTTCCGAGCACAATTCAAAGTGCTGGTGTTGACCTTTAAAGCCCTAAACGGCCTCGGCCCAGTATACCTGAAGGAGCGTCTCCACCCCCATCGTTCTGCCCGGACGCTGAGGTCCAGCGCCGAAGGCCTTCTGGCAGTTCCCTCATTGCAAGAAGCAAGGCTACAGGGAACCAGGCAGAGGGCCTTCTCGGTAGTGGCGCCTGCCCTGTGGAACACTCTCCTATCAGATGTCATAGCGATAAACAACTACCTGACATTCAGAAGACATCTTAAGGCAGCCCTGTTCAGGGAAGTTTTTAATGTGTGATATTTTAGTGCATTTTTGGTTTCTGTGGAAGCCGCCCAGAGTGGCTGGGGAAACCCAGCCAGATGGGCGGGGTACAAATAATAAATTATTATTGTTATTGTTGTTGTTGTTGTTTTCCTGCTCCTCATGTTATCCTCACAACAACTCTGTGAGGTAGGTCAGGTTGAGAAGCAGTGAATTACCCAGTTGAGAGACAGTGAGTTACCCAGTGAGCTCCATGGCTGAGTGGGAATTTGAACTCCGGTCTCCCAGGTCCTGGTCTCTGACCAATATACCATACTGCCTCTCAAACTTTCCAGGAGCTATATCCGTACTCAGAAGAGCTCAGAAAACCCACAAGGGGAGTGAGCAGCAGATAGGTATACTGGAGAATTCCAATAGAAATGGGAGTGGACATTGTACGTGTTCGCTTCTTCACCCCATGTCTGGAACGGAAATCAATCCAGATGCTATGATCATTCTTCACCGTTGCTTTCTGTCCGCAAACAACATTTAATTTAAAGACCAACTAAGTTAGTTCTTGGTATAAGCTTTCGTGTGCATGCACACTTCTTCAGATACACTGGTCCAGTGTATCTGAAGAAGTGTGCATGCACACGAAAGCTTATACCAAGAACTAACTTAGTTGGTCTTTAAGGTGCTACAGGAAGGAATTTTTTTATTTTGACTATGGCAGACCAACACGGCTACCCATCTGTAATTGGAACCATGGAAGGCACCACATTGAGCCGCATGAAATGGAAGTCCCAGTGTATCTGAAGAAGTGTGCATGCACACGAAAGCTTATACCAAGAACTAACTTAGTTGGTCTTTAAGGTGCTACAGGAAGGAATTTTTTTATTTTGACTATGGCAGACCAACACGGCTACCCATCTGTAACTGGAACATTTAATTTATTACGGTTTTATTTCCCCATTCTGTTTCCTTTGCATCAAAATGAACGGCATGGAATAATGTACCTGCAAGTGTGTCATTAATTGCATAAGTGATTGCATGACATTCTGCCACAGTGGACGGCGGGACGAATAAGGTTTTGTCATAAGCCAAACTGCAGAAGAATGGAAGCAGCGCTCCATGCGATGAATGTGGTTTGGAATGGAAATGGATGCCTTCCGGTATCCCTTGTGGTGGAGGATATGCTTTGCAGACAGAAGGGCCCTTGTCCAGTCCCCAGCGGCTTTTCTGTGTTAGGGCTGGGAGAGACCCCTGTCTGAAACCCTGGAGAGCTGCTGCCAGTCAGTGTTGGCACTGCTGAGCTAGATGGGCCAACTTTCTACAGTGGTACCTCGGGTTACATATGCTTCAGGTTACATACGCTTCAGGTTACAGACTCCGCTAACCCAGAAATAGTGCTTCAGGTTAAGAACTTTGCTTCAGGATGAGAACAGAAATCATTCTCCGGCGGCACGGCGGCAGTGGGAGGCCCCGTTAGCTAAAGTGGAGCTTCAGGTTAAGAACAGTTTCAGGTTAAGTACGGACCTTCGGAACGAATTACCGTATTTTTCGCCCCATGGGGCGCACCGGCCCATAGGGCGCACCTAGGGTTTTTTTTGGGGGGAATAAAGAAAAAAAATTATTTCCCCCCCAGGCACGGGGCTGGGGCGAGGGAAGCCCAAGCTTCCCCCGACCCCAGCCCCCAGAACAGGTTGCTATCCGCAAGCCTTGGGAGCCTGGCGGGAAATCGCGCCGGGCTCCCAAGGCTTGTGGAGAGCTGCCCGAAGCCCAGGGTGTGCTGCCCGGGTTTCGGGCTGCAGGCTGCTGTCCGCAAGCCTTGGGAGCTCGGTGGGAGCTCCCACCAGGCTCCAAAGGCTTGCGGATATCTGCCCAAAGCCCAGGGTGCGCTGCTCAGCAGGGGCTCCCCAGGCTTGCGGATAGCTTCCTGAAGCCTGCATTCACCCCATAGGACGCACACACATTTCCCCTTCATTTTTGGAGGGGGGAAAGTGCATCCTATAGGGCGAAAAATACGGTAAGTACTTAACCTGAGGTACCACTGTATCTTCCTGTTTCTACCGAAAGAGAAAACCAATTCCTCCATCAATTGCATGTCTCCCCTGAAGCTGCAGGCATCGCTGTGCAGATAAGATTTTCCCCTGCCTTCCTTCTTTCTGGCCTCTGGAGTGATGCACTCCAACTCCGCTTTCCTTCTCTCTTTTGCCCATTACCCGTGCATCTCGACAGCTGCATGTCCCCTTCGTCTCCCAGCCTCTATTGCTTCCTTGTTCTCTTCTGATGTCATCCTCCTTCTCTCTCTCTCTCTGTGTGTGTGCATATGTGCCTCTCTCTCTCAGACACAAGTGCGCACCGTTTCAGCTCATTCCTCTACGGCTGGCTCCCCTTGCTCTGTAAAATTTATTCTGCGAATCCATCTTCTCCCCGCCAGTGAACTGCTCGGCTGTAAATCTGACAGTTAAAGTGGGTCAGCGCGTACGGAGGGAGGCGGCCCAGGGAATAGAGGCAGCGGCAAGACGGAGAACCCGGGCGGTGATTGGCAGGAAGCGGCGCAAGGCAGGAGGACGGTGGAAAGGGAGCTGGAGAGGAGATGATCCTGAAGGGAAGAGGTCAGGGAGATTTCTGGCTTCTCCGTTACTCCCCCTCCTTATTTTATTAGAAATTAGCTAAATGCGATTAAGAAAATCCCAGGGTTCATTGCCCTTTTTGTACAAAGGAACCAGACAGAGGCCACATTCGCAGCAGACAGTTAAAGTGCTATGATACCGCATTAAACAGCCACGGCTTGCCCCAAGGAATTCTGGGAAGTGTAGCTTGTTAAGGTTGTGCAGAGGCCTCTATTCCAGTGTTCCCCAACCTTGGGCCTCCAGCTGTTTTTGGACTACAATTCCCATCATCCTTGACCACTGGTCTTGCTAGCGAGGGATGATGGGAGTTGTAGTCCAAAAACAGCTGGAGGCCCAAGGTTGGGGAACACTGCTCTATTCCTCTCACACAGCCACATTTCCCAGAGTTCCCTGGGATAGAGGGTTGATTGTTGAAAGGAGGGGTGCTGAAAAGTTGTAAAACGACATGGGAATTCAAAATATTTAATTTTGGTTAAATTAATATAATTTAGTTTTGTTGGGTGGAATGAAGTGTGTGTGAAATGGCACAGAAATCATGGGAAATGATTGCCAAGTTACTTGGGACTATATTATTATTATTATTATTATTATTATTATTATTATTATTATTATTACCTGACATTTTCAGAAGGTAAAATTAAAATTATTTGGTTTTCCAAAAGCAGTTTATGTACAAACATAGACTTACCAAGATAAATGCTGACCAGTCACAAAGCAGTTTGCGAAAATTCAGTTTCACCTGCTAAAACGACACACCCTAAACGACTTTTAGAAGACATCTGAAGGCAGCCCTGTTTAAGGAAACTTTTAATGTTTAACAGACTATTGTGTTTTAATATTTTGTTGGAAGCCGCCCAGTGGCTCAGCGGGGTGGGCGGGGTATAAATAATACATTATTATTGTTGTTGTTGTTGTTATCATCATCATCATCATCATCATCATCATCATCATCCTGTTGCACCACCAAGCCTCTCTGCACCTGACCACAGGGTTGTTGTGGTGATAAATTGGGGGGGGGCACAATGTATACCTTCTGAAGATCTTTGGTAGAATGGTCACCCCCATTTCCCTCCCTGCTTCCCCAAATCACTCCAGTTCTCCCCCCTCTTACTTTTGCCTCCTGAGAATGGATCACCAAAAGACGGTGACCAGTCACTGCCTCTCAGCCCAACCTACCTCACAGGATTGTTGTGAGGAACAGGGAGAATTCTGCCTGCCACCTTGAGCTATGTGGGATGGAAAAGCAACAACTAAATAATATTTGCACCAGCCTTGAGCTTCTTTAGCATTTTACCGAATTATTATGATTTTTTTAAGTTCCAAGGTTAGCTGCTATCGCCAGGGGGTGGGGGTGAGTTTCAAAACTGCTATTTTGGACCAATGTTAATCAAGGCTTAATACTTCCCAGTTGATAATGTCTGAGAGCACCTAAGGAGAGCGGAGAAGAAGGGATTGTTCCCTCAAAGCCTCCTTTCACCCCTGCGGAGCCCAGGCCTCCATTCCCCATCTAACAACAACCTTCACATCTAGACCTTGAGCCACAGCTAGCCAACTTCCATCTCGCTGCACAAAGCAGAGGGATGGGGGAGTGAAAAAGCCCATTTCCTATTGCCTGTCAACTATCAGCATGGGGCGATAACACACTCTCCGAAGGAAAGGCAGAATAAATTGTGCCTCTCCCTGTGACAGTTACATCGGATTCTGGTCTGTAACAAGCAGGGAAGATAAGATATTAACTATCTGAGTAGAGAATATTGTTGGATCCGTTTCCTTCCAGCTCTTGGTGCTGTGAATCTCTTGCTTCTTGGCCTGGCGCTGAGGTTAAGGCATATAATTTCATCATTTCAGACTTTCGCGAGGGACGGGGCAGGGAGGTCATTTGTCCTCCTCTCTGTGCATTAAGTGCCAGGAATCCCTCTTTGGCACTGGGTTTGCTTGATCTCCTTGCCTGCTCAAAATCCACCCGGTGAGGCACAACTCACAGCCCCAAAGGCACTGGAGCAACCTGCTTACAAAACCGTGATGGCTATTATTATTATTTTTAAGTGTGTCTGTAGTTTCTATATTTCATAAAATTCGCACACTCCCTGATCGCCAAAACTACAAACCCTAAAAGTGGTTTACATAGGGTTGCCATATTTCAAAAAGTAAAATTCCTGACACCCGCAAAGTTGTTTCGCTTTTTTTAAGAAAACCACCAGAATTGAGCTTTTTCCCCTGCTGCTTTTTCCATCCGTGTTTTCCCTGACATTTTGCCAGTTCAGGGAAATTCCCCTCTGACACCATGTCAGGACATGTCAGGGATTTTCCTGACGTATGGCACGCCTAGGGGGCTGGGCTGGATGACCCCTGGGGGTCCCTTCCAACTATAATTCTGTGGTTCTGTGAAGTCACATCAACATTCTAGATACCTGGGTTGGCTTGTCGAAACAAAAATGTTTTTAGCAGGTGCCAGAAAGAGTACAGTGAAGGCACCTGTTTGATCTCAATAGGCAGGAAGTTCTGAAGTTTATTTCCTGCCACACTAAAGTATTCAGTTCTTTGAAATGCAACATGGGTATTTTGTGGCCCCTGTATCAACGCCAGTTCTACAGAACACAGAGGTCGAATGGGCGGATCTGGGGCAAGGCAATCTCATTGGTAAACTGGTCTGTTTGCTCATTGCTTTATATACAGTAACGCCTTGAACTGGGCTCCGTAGCATATCAGCAATCAGTGCAGATCTGCTGAGAAGGACTCACGGCCGTCAGCAATTATGCTGCAGCATTCTGCACTAACCACAGCTTCCAGATCAAGCGCAAGTGAAGCCCCACAAATAGCGCATTGCAGTAATCCAGTCTTAAAATGTTGAATGCATAATGTACTGTGGCCAAGCTTTAAATCATGCGTAGGCTAACTAAGGCCTGGGGGCTGGATCCGGCCCAATCGCTGCCTAAATCCGGCCTGCGGGCAGTCCGGGAATCAACGTGTTTTTACACGAGTAGAATGTGTCCTTTTATTTAAAATGCATCTCTGGGTTATTTGTGGGGCATAGGAATTCGTTCACCCCCCCCCAAAAAATATATAGTCCAGCCCCCCACAAGGCCTGAGAGACAGTGGACTGGCCTCCTGCTGAAAAAGTTTGCTGACCCCTGCTTTAAATGCTTTGTGCAGTTCAGTGCCTTCCTTGGAAGAAACCCATTGAATTATATTTCTCTGATATGAGGGTGAAGGGACTGTCATATCTGGACTCAGAGCTTGTCCTATGCATCATCTTCTAATCCATGCAAGGTCGGTCAGTCATCTTTTTATTCCCATTTCACAGATGGGGGAAGCTGAGGCCCTGAGAACTGCACCTTGCCTAAGGAGCGTGAGATTTGAACCCAGGACTTTCTTATTCATTGCACTCAGCCTGCTAGCCATCAAGCCACCTTCCATCTGTGTCCTCCTTTTGCCAGCCTCCGGCTTGGCTACTTTGATCTAAAACACAGAACTCGCTAAAATTCTATTGTAAATCTACAGAGCTGTACAGAAATATCCTCTAATTCAGATTTCAGCTTGAAATATTGGGGGGAACGAAAAGAACAGGGAAGTGGGAGGGAGGTTGTTGGAAGCCTTCCAGCTAATCCATGTTTACGGGATCCCAAAGGTCTAAGTTGTTTTTAAATGGCTGCTTCCAAAAAGGGTTGTTTTCAAGCCGCATTTATTTGGGGAGGAGGGGGTCCAAAGCACGCCTGAACCGAGTCAGACAGCTGCAGAGAAGCCTGCTCTGCCTCCTTGAATATGCAGGAGGATTTTAATGGATGAAGCCGGGTGATGTAAAATTACGTCCCTGTGCAGCTGGGAGGATTGGAAGGAGCATCTGAGGCCCTGACAAACTTCAGAACATCCTCCAACCAGGGCTGACAACATTATTAAATCTCTGACATTTTCAAAAAGCTAAACCAGAAACTTTAGAACGAAAACTCTACCCATTAAGCTACTCTCAAAGTGAAGTGGACTGAAAAGCCGTTTTGGCATAATTCGATCTTAAATATTTCATTTTTCTATAGCAGCCACAAAGAATTATAATAGCACTGTCAATTGGTGATTAATGGTCCTGCGGTTGATTAATCATCTGTTTAACTGATTAATTGATTAATCAATCAAATTGAAATAAATCAGCACGCGATCAAAATATCAGCATGGGGAAACGTGAGCAGGGGTGGACTTAGAGGAAGGCAACTCAGGGGAGACGGGGGGGGGTGGACCAGGCTTGGGAAAATGCCAGGCTCAGAGGGCACCTACCTCCCAGCATGGTGGAGCTGTTAGGCTAGAACCTGTGAGACCTGGGTTCAAATCCCCACCTCACTGGACAATCTTGGGACAGGCATTCTCTCTCAGTGTAACCGGCCACACAGGATTGTCGTGAGGGGGAAAAACGAGGGAAATTGTTTGGGCAAAACTCAGTGCATTTGAGCAAACCTCAAGGCTGGCAGAAGTAGAAAAATATTTAAAGTGTGGGGACGCAAACAGCCCCATGAGGGCTAAGCATGCTCAGTGGCCACAGAATTCTGAACATGTGTTGGTGGGTGAGTGGGGGAATGGAAAATTAAAGGGGAGGTGGAAGGGAATGGAGTATCTTGAAAAGGGGGATAGCTGGCTGGCTGGCAGGAAAACTGACCAGAAGCACTCCCCATTGCAACTTTTTGTAGTGGGTGCTTACACTTTGGATGAATTTTTTTAAGAAGCTTTGAAGGGAGGGAGGGATGAAGGGAGGGAGAGAGATTGAGGTGGTGCTACTTAGATGTTCAGGGAGGGTGATCAAAGCAGCCGGGGAGTTGGTTATGAGGCCAAGAGGACTTTGGGTCTACAGAGAAGTAGGAGGATTCATACTCACAAGTTCAGAAGCCAGCCTCAGCTAGGATCTTTGTCTCTCAGTCCTGGGTTCCCTGGGATTAAATCCATCCTACCCTGTAAATTTCCTTGCAATCAAAGGGTATTTTAGCTTACAATGGAACATTCACAGAATCCCCTGGTGCCGGGAGCCAATTCATTTGGAGCCGTTCCGAGCTTGTTCTCCTTATTAATACCCCTTGAGCAATTTTCTAAGGACCGGCCTCCATATCCTACATTAAAAAGAGTTCCTTCCTCTTTGATTTATGGATATTAAGCCATGCCAGGAGGCAAAAGGCATGGTACTCCTGCATAATACATTCGCTACAAAATTGATTTCCCTTTTTATTCCTCCTTTCACCGCAGTTCTGCCTCCTCTCTCCCTCATTCACACTTGGGCCATGATCCAAGGCACTTCCAAACCCGTTGGTTTCAGCAAGATTACGCCCACCTAATTCTCAGCTGGAGTCTGACCTTTCTTGTGCAAAAAGTGGATGGAGTCATGTTTTTCCCCCTTCTCCCTCCCTCCCTCCCTCCCTCTTGTTTGTTTGTTTGTTTGTTTCCTTGATATCCCACCATTTCTCTGTACATGGTTCTCTATGGGACACGGGTTGCGCTGTGGGCTAAACCACAGAGCCTAGGACTTGCCAATCAGAAGGTCGGCGGTTTGAATCCCCACGACGGAGTGAGCTCCTGTTGCTCGGTCCCAGCTCCTGCCAACCTAGCAGTTTGAAAGCACTCTTAAGTGCAAGTAGATAAATAGGTACCACTCCGGCGGGAAGGTAAACGGCATTTCCATGCGCTGCTCTGGTTCACCAGAAGCGGCTTAGTCATGCTGACCACATGACCCAGAAGCTGTAGCCGGCTCCCTTGGCCAGTAAAGCGAGATGAGCGCCGCAACCCCAGAGTCGGTCATGACCGGACCTAATGGTCAGGGGTCCCTTTACCTTTACCTGGTTCTCTTCTTCCTCATTTAATCCACATAACAACCCTGTGAGGTAGGTTAGGCTGAGAGGCAATGGCTGGCTTGCAAGTTCACACAGTGAACTTCATGGCCAAGTGAGGATTTGAACCCTGGTCACTCCCAGGTCCTTGTCCGACACTCCAACCAATACACCACACTGGCTGTCAATGAATACTAGAACCAGGGGCCATTGACTGAAGCCAAATGTTGGGAAATTCAAGACAGATGAAAGGAAGGACTTCTTCATAGAGTTCTGCGTTATACTATGGAATTTGCTCCTAGAAGATGTAGTGATGGCCTTCAACTTGTATGGCTTTAGAAGGGGGTTTACACACATTGATGATCAGGCTATCAGTCACTGCAAGCAATGATGGCTATGCACTTACTTCTGCTGTGTATGGCAGTCTGCCTCTGAATACTGATTGCTGATGGTGCAAGTAGGAGAGCATTGTGTCATTCATGTGATGTTTGTGGGGCTTCCCAGAGGCATCAGGTTGGCCACAGGGGGGTAGACTAGATGGGCCATTGGCCTGATCTAACTACAGGCTCTTCTTACGTTCTTCTTCAGTACTTCTTCACTCAGCACATAGTTCACTGGATGTGAGTGGTGCTGTGGTCTACACCACTGAGCCTCTTGGGCTTGCCCATCAGTAGGTCAGCAGTTCGAATCCCCGCGACGGGGTGAGCTCCCATTGCTCTGTCCCAGCTCCTGCCTACCTAGCAGTTTGAAAGCATGCCAGTGCAAGTAGATAAATAGGTACCACTGTGGTGGGAAGATAAATGGTGTTTTTGTGTGCTCTGGTTTCTGTTGTGCCAGAAGTGGTTTAGTCCTGCTGGCCACATGACCCGAAAAGCTCTCTGTGGACAAACATTGGCTCCCTTGGACTGAAAGCGCCACAACCCCATGGTCATCTTTGACTGGACTTAACCATCTAGGAGTCCTTTACCTTTACATAGTTTACCTATGGAATCTGCTACCACAAGATGTTCTGCTTTGGTCAGACCACATATGGAGTCTTGTCTCCAGTTCTGGGCACCACAATTGAAGAAGGATGTTGACAAGCTGTAACATGTGCAGAGGAGGGCAACCAAGATGGTCAGGGCTCTGGAAACCAAGCCTTATCAGGGATGGTTGAAGGAGCTGGGTATGTTTAGCCTGGAGAACAGGAGATTGAGAGAAGATATGGTAGCCACCTTCAAATATCTGAAGGGCTGTCATGTGGAAGATGGTGCAAGCTTGTTTCCCCCAGCTCTCTAGGGCAGGACCCAAACCAATGGATTCAAGTTATAAGACAGGAGAGTCTGACTAAGCATCACAAAGAACTTTCTGGCACTAAGAGCTGTTCGAAGGCAGAATGGACTTGGCTGAGAAGTTGAATGGCCATCTGTCATGGATGCTTTACTTGAGATTCCTGCATTGCAGGGGGTTGGACTAGATGGCACTCAGGGTCCCTTCCAACTATGATTATATGTTGGGATGACCACCAACTTGGATGGTTTTTAAAAAAAAAGGTATGAGCAAAGTCAGGGAGGATAATGCTATCAATGGCTATTAGCCATGATGGCGATATTCTGCTTCCATGCTCTTTAATGCTTCTGAAGGCATCTGCTGGGAAGTACAAGGGTGGAGAGAATTGCTCTTGTGCTCTGGTCCTGTTTGCAGGTTTCCCAAAAGAGGCACCTGGTTGGCCACTGTGAGAACAGGATGCTGGACTAAATGGGCCACTGGCCTGATACAGAAGGCACGTCTTCTCTTCTTTGGTTTGATGCAATGGCGCTCTTTGTTCTTGTTGTTGTTTAGTCATGTCCAACTCTTCGTGACCCCCTGGACCAGAGCACACCAGGCACTCCTGTCTTCCACTGCCTCCCGCAGTTTGGTCAAACTCATGCTGGTAGCTTCGAGAACACTGTCCAACCATCTCGTCCTCTGTCGTCCCCTTCTCCTTGTGCCCTCCATCTTTCCCAACATCAGGGACTTTGCCAGGGAGTCTTCTCTTCTCATGAGGTGGCCAGAGTATTGGAGCCTCAGCTTCAGGATCTGTCCTTCCAGTGAGCACTCAGGGTTGATTTCCTTAAGAATGGATAGGTTTGATCTTGCAGTCAATGGGACTCTCAAGAGTCTCCTCCAGCACCATAATTCAAAAGCATCAATTCTTCGGCGATCAGCCTTCTTTATGGTCCAGCTCTCACTTCCATACATCACTACTGGGGAAACCATAGCTTTAACTATACGGACCTTTGTTGGCAAGGTGATGTCTCTACTATTATTATTATAATTATTATAATTATTATAATTATATAAAAAATGGCGCTCTTAGTTGGTTCTTATTTCCATCTTCTTTCTATATCCAGATCTATTTCTAGGTTTCCTCTTTCCATTAGACAACCCACAGAGGATTAGACATATTAAGTGGAGATTCTTATCCCAGTCTGCATTGAATTTGAGCTTGTTTTTATATACATTTTTATAGTTGATGCTTTTATTGATGTGTTCAATGTGCTTCATTGTTAAAGGCTTCAGGATGTTTCCTAGGAAGTGAGTCATAAATGAAAGAAATGAGACTACAGTCATACCTTGGAAGTCATATGGAATCTGTTCCGGAAGTCCGTTTGACTTCCAAAACCAAGCACAGCTTCTGAATGGCTGCAGGAAGCTCCTGCAGCCAGTCAGAAGCTGCAGAAGCCACACCGAATGTTCAGCTTCCAAAAATCGTTCAAAAACCAGAACACTCACTTCTGGGTTTCGATCGTTAAGGAGCTGATTTGTTCGGGAGCCAAGGCGTTCGGGCTCCAAGGTACGACTGTACCACATACTCTCCAACATTTCTCCAGTGGAAATAGGGATGTTCTTCTGCATACCTACACTGGTCACCTCTAGCCAATTACAACCTCTCCACCGAACCTACCTCGCAGGATTGTTGTAAAAAAAAAAGTGAGGGAAGGGATTAACTTAGTGGGACTTATCTCCAAGTAAAAATGCTTAGGATTGCAGTGTAAGACTGCACAGCATTCACCCAGTTACCTGGGAGTAAGCGTCATGGAATACAGTGGGATTTACTTCTGAGTAGGCAGTATAAGGCTCCATTTACAATAAAGGAATATATGCTCCCCGCATTTCCAAAAAAAAATTGGCTGACTGCTGAAGCATTGCAATGAAAGAATTTGAAGTCAATTGGTTACATTTTCCTTCAAAATTATAGCATGGGCTTTGTATGCCAGTGTATGCCATTTCCTTCATTTGATGCAGGTATTTTATTTTCAGTGTGAACAGGACTCTGTTTTTGCACCCACCCACAGAGAGAGCAAAGGCTCCCGTTTCCAAAAAGGACAGGGGGAATTCCTGATCTCCTCAGCACTTTTAATTCTCCTCCAAGACATGGAGGGTAGGAAACAGAGAAACTTGGGACATTCCGGGATCAAATCAGAAAGTGGGATGGCTTTTGTAATTTCTGGATTGTCCCTGGAAAATCAGGACATTTGGAGAGTGTGCTCTTAGCCATGAAAGCTATATTTTACTTGCATTGTTGGAGATGGTATGGTTCCAAATACCAGTTGCCACAAATACCAAGTGGGGTGAGTGTTGTTGTGCTCATGTCCTGCTGGAGGGCTTCCCAGAAGGGACATCTCTAAGAGATGGGCTGGATGGGGCTTTGGCCTGATCCAGATCCTGTGACCAAGATGTAGGTGGACTACAAGTCCCATCATCCACAGCCAGCTTAGCCAAATGGTAAAGGATGATGGGAGTTGTAGTCCACCCACATCTGGGGACCCCAGACTGAAGAACAGTGATTTGGAGCTAGACAGATGCCTGTGGGAACCCTGCAAACAGATCACAAATGCCAAAGCCCTCACCTACTGTTGATCCCCAATGGGATCAACAATAGCCATCATGCCTAGTAGCCACTGACAGCCTCCTCTGCCACGGTCTGGTCCCTCTTCAAAGTCATCTAATGAGTGGCCATCAACACTTCAAGTAGCAGAAAGCTCCAGAGGTTAAGCAATGTTGTGAAGCAACATTGCTCCCTTTTCTCCATCTTGAATCCTCCGGCCATCAGCTTTGTTGAATGGCACCATTACCTGTGTTTGCACTGTGTGTTCTAAGTGTCAGCTGTGTCAATCAAATATACAAAAGCCAGTGGGTTGGTTCCATCTCTTTGTTCACAAACAAATCCAAGGCAGGGCTATTAAGAAAGAGGTGGAGTCAGTTCCAATCACACACTCTCCTTTGACTTCTACGGGAGGAAAGAGGCACGAGGGCAAATCTCTTCACGGTACCCTTTCTGTCAGAACTGAATGCCCTCTGAACTACTGCCCTCTGAGCCACATGCCATAAGTGTCACTCAAGAGGGTGCATTCCCTACAGTAGCACCCGTCGAGATCCATCAGGATTGCGTGTGGGTACCAGGTTCCTCACAGTCACATCCTGTCAGGGTTGTTGTCAGTCAGATCTCCAGGAGGGTGAGGAGATTTTTCACAGCAGCGATCTGTCCCCGTCAGTCAGAATTCCAGGACCGCACACCTGCTCTCCCGTAATGGCCGTGTCAGTTTAAGTCACCAGTCACTAAAGTGCCAGAAATCATGCAGCTGCCTCAGTTTCTCTCGCTTCAGCTCTGTTTCGTTGAGGGCTGGGTTCCTCGGTGGCTGAGAAACTGATCCTCCTAGCCTGAGGGCAAAATAAAACCACATTAGCTCCACTGCTGCCCCAGGATCCCACCGGTTCGAGCTGTTTGGTTCAGCTTAAGCGATCAGCCTCGTATCGCAGCCTCTTTGGGTTCCAGGGTGTCTGTGCCATTCCGTGACAGATTAGATTTAGCCTGCCTCGGGTGGGGGAGTTTTTGGCTCTCGGGGAGACTACCACTCATTTTCGCTGGTAATAAAGGAAATTAAAAGAGATGCCTCGGAGCCTATAATTTATCAGGTTCGTTGAGGGGGAAAATAGAGCTTGCCCTTTCCAAATTTACTTTGGCCGCTGTTGTTTTGACACTTGCATGGTGTGCGGAAAAATCTGTCGAGCCCAACAAGCCACGCGGAAGGCTCCAGAGAAGAAAGAAGCCTCTTTCAGGATTAGAAGCCTGATTTATGCTCTCTGCATGAGTGCAAGTGTGTGTAGTGTTGCCAGACCTCCAGGTCTGACCTGACGTCTCCAGGTCTGCCTGGACCTCTCCAGGCGGCAGGCGGCGGGTTTGAATCTCCAGGTGAGAGAGAGTGCCCTTAAAATATAGCTATTAAGAAGATTGGGGGTGCAGCTTGCAAACCTCAGCCTGCAGGAGCTGGCAACAAAGTATAGCATGTGGGATCTGCCCTGCCTTGATCCCCTATCCCAATTGACTTCCATCTCCAGGACTTGCCTTATGATACCCTCTCCCAATTGAGCTCCATCTCCAGGGCTTGTCCTGTGATTCCCTCTCCCAATTGAGCTCCATCTCCATGGCTTGCCCTGTGATCCCCTCTCCCAATTGAGCTCCATCTCCAGGACTTGCCTTGTGATCCCCTCTCCCAATTGACCTCCATTTCCAGGGCTTGCCCTGTGATCCCCTTTCCCAATTGACTTCCATCTCCAGGACTTGCCTTGTGATACCCTCTCCCAATTGACCTCCATCTCCAGGGCTTGCCCTGTGATCCCCTTTCCCAATTGACTTCCATCTCCAGGACTTGCCTTGTGATCCCCTCTCCCAATTGACCTCCATCTCCAGGGCTTGCCCTGTGATCCCCTTTCCCAATTGACTTCCATCTCCAGGACTTGCCTTGTGATACCCTCTCCCAATTGACCTCCATCTCCAGGGCTTGCCCTGTGATCCCCTTTCCCAATTGACTTCCATCTCCAGGACTTGCCTTGTGATACCCTCTCCCAATTGACCTCCATCTCCAGGGCTTGCCCTGTGATCCCCTTTCCCAATTGACTTCCATCTCCAGGGCTTGCCCCGCAATACAATCAGGGGTCGCCCTCAGGTCTCAGGTTTAGAATGCTCCTGACCTGGCAACCCTAATTTTATCTATCTATGTTTGCTGCAGTTACATGCCATGCTTTAACTGAGGCCCCCAACATGGCGCAGAGGCACTGAGTATTGTCAATCTCTATTCTCTGAAATGGGTATTACAAAGAACTAGCAAAGAGTTTTTAATGATTACAAAGCAGTTGTAAATAGTTTATAAAAAATGTATAAAAAAAGAATGCACACATAACAATCACAATACAACAGTTCAACAAACAGAGCTTTTCATTCCAAAGCAAAATACTTGATTTTAAAAAATCATATCACAGACGCTTCCAATGTAATAATCTTCTGCATTGTCTTATAACTTTTTCAGAGGTGCATACATTATATAATCAAGCTCTTTGTTTGATATAATTAACTACAGGTTCCCAGCCAATCAGTGCTTCCTAATCATCACTGTTAGTTTTATTATCTGAAGTGGATATTTCGTGATGCCCACAACAGTTTCTTAGATTCCAAATGCACCCCTGGAAATGCACCCCAGTCCTAGAGTGAGATGCTAGTGACCAGTCACTTCTCTCTGGCACACGTCTAAGGCATGTTCCAGCATGTTTGCAAACATGCATCCCTAGTCACAGTTGCTGTAGGCATGAGGTTAAACCCTGTGGAAACTGCTGCCCCCTGGGACAGGTGGGCAGAAGGCAGTGAGACCCACAGTAGGAGCAGCCCGAATCAACGACAGGCAGAGTTAGAACCAATGATAGGCGGAGCTAATGAATGATGGATTTGCTCCATCCTCCTCCCTGCTGAACCCTGCAAAGGCAACACTGAGAGTAAGGAGGAGGAGGAATAAAATGATTGGCAGGGACTGGATGTTAGTGTGAGAAAGCAGCATAGTGCGTGCTTAAGTGTCAGACTAGGAACTGGGAGACCAGAGTTCGAATTCTCACTCAGCTATAAAGCTCATGCCTTGGGCCAGTCACAGCCTCTTAGCCTAACCTACCTCACAGGGTTGTGGTGAGAAGAAGCATGTATGCCACCTTCAACTATATGGAGAAGAATCAATGGAAGGAAGGAAGGAAGGAAGGAAGGAAGGAAGGAAGGAAGGAAGGAAGGAAGGAAGGGGGCACTGGTTGAGGCCAGACTTGGCTTAGTGGGGTGGAACCCCATTCCACCCTAAGGGAGCAGCCTCTACTGGATAAACCAGATTAGGACAGCTGGTAGGTTGTCACTCAGTTAAGGAACTCTTAGTTATCAGGTTATTTGCCTTCTCTAGGAAAATTACATATCAGAACCAAAACAGCTTCAACATATACAAAAGTGTGTGTCTTAACACATAGCTATACTAAATAATATGTGTATTGCAGGGGATTGGGTGACTCTTCCAACTCTATATTCTGTGATTTCATGTGTACTTTCAATTGGCCCTTGTTGATAAATCAACTAAAGTTTCAGCTGACTGATCTATTACTTAAATGAATTAAAGCTTTCTGTTCCAGGAACAAATATATTACCGTAGATGGTACAGTGGATAGAGACATGTTCAGTTTTCAGGCTGAGTCTACCAGAGTCAGAATGTGTGACTATCCACTTATTTTTGTCCTGTTGTTGCTTCTTCTTCCACCTTTCTGAATGAGTCACAGGCACATGAGCCCACTCAGTGAGGAATGGACAGGTGAATGAGATCACCAAAGAATCTTGTGATTTTCGCATACCACAGGGATATATTTTTACATGAGCTTACAGTATAGAAATGAATAAATGACTTAACATTATTGTCAAGGGCTTGAAACAGCTAAACCTCATTTCTACAGAGGGTTGCTAGACCTCTAGGGCTGACCTGAAGTCTCCAGGTTTGGCTGCCTGCAGGTGGGCAAGAGTGCCTAACAACAACAACAACAACAACTATGCTTCCAAGCTCCATCCCAGTATGAACCACCTGCAAATTATTGCAGACTCTGGGGTGGGAGAAGCCTGATCTCCTCTGCTCCCTCCTCCCCTCTCCCAATTAACTTCCATCTCCAAGGATGAGTCATGCTTAATGACATCACCTGGGGTCTGCCCCTTGTGACATCACCAGGGGCACCCCGAGGTCTCAGCTTTGGGCCCTGAAATCTCAGGGTCTGTGGTGCTCATCACCTTGCAACCCTAAGCTTTACAACTATGTGGGAGGCAGCTTTTTCCCTTGCCACAGGGAGGATAAAACAGTCAGAGGACCAGTAGAGATTTGGAAAGAAGAGGTTCTGAGAAAGTGAAGGATTGCTTCAGTGGAAAGCAACTGGGAACACTTTTCATAGAATCATAGAATCATAGAGTTGGAAGAGACCACAAGGGCCATCGAGTCCAACCCCCTGCCAAGCAGGAAACACCATCAGAGCACTCCTGACATATGGTTGTCAAGCCTCTGCTTAAAGACCTCCAAAGCAGGAGACTCCACCACACTCCTTGGCAGCAAATTCCACTGTCGAACAGCTCTTACTGTCAGGAAGTTCTTCCTAATGTTTAGGTGGAATCTTCTTTCTTGTAGTTTGGATCCATTGCTCCGTGTCCGCTTCTCTGGAGCAGCAGAAAACAACCTTTCTCCCTCCTCTATGTGACATCCTTTTATATATTTGAACATGGCTATCATATCACCCCTTAACCTCCTCTTCTCCAGGCTAAACATGCCCAGCTCCCTTAGCCGTTCCTCATAAGGCATCGCTTCCAGGCCTTTGACCATTTTGGTTGCCCTCCTCTGGACACGTTCTAGTTTGTCAGTGTCCTTCTTGAATTGTGGTGCCCAGAACTGGACACAGTACTCCAGGTGTGGTCTGACCAGAGCAGAATACAGTGGCACTATTACTTCCCTTGATCTAGATGCTATACTCCTATTGATGCAGCCCAGAATTGCATTGGCTTTTTTAGCTGCCGCGTCACACTGTTGGCTCATGTCAAGTTTGTGGTCAACCAAGACTCCTAGATCCTTTTCACATGTACTGCTCTCAAGCTCTCACTTTTATGGGCTACAACCCATTGCTGAGCCAGGAAAGTGCACATCTTCCGGGGAAAGGTATTGAGGGAAGAGGGAAGGGAGAAAGAGCTCCATGGAGGGAGCCACAACCTCTCTGAAGGGCAGGTGAGGTTTGGGGGCTCTGAGACCCCTCGTAAGTTGGCTGCTGTCATCAGGGGAGAATGCAGTACAAGAAAGACTCTACAAGTGAAGGCAATTGAAAGCAAGGGCAAGTGAGGGACATTTAAGTGAATGTTGTATGTGCTGAAAAATTGCCCCCAAGTGGGGTGCTTTTGATGCTTCCAGAAATGTCCTCAAAAGCAATTTAACACAGCCCTGGAATATATAGGTAAAGGGACCCCTGACTGTTAGGTCCAGTCACAGACAACTCTGGGGTTGCGGCGCTCATCTCGCTTTATTGGCCAAGAGAGCCGGCGCACAGCTTCCGGGTCATGTGGCCAGCATGACTAAGCTGCTTCTGGTGAACCAGAGCAGTGCATGGAAACACCATTTACCTTCCCGCCGGAGCAGTACCTATTTATCTGCTTGCACTTGACGTGCTTTCGAACTGCTAGGTCAACAGGAGCTGGGACCGAGCAACGGGAGCTTACCCCATCGCGGGGATTTGAACCGCCGACCTTCTGATCGGCAAGTCCTAGGCTCTGGAATATATATTCTGCAACAAAATACTTTTTGAAAAAAATAAAGGGGAGGGCTAAATAGAGTAGTCATTCACCTTGATTATTTGTGGGGATGGAAAAAGCTCTCTCACGTAGACATATGTGCTTACGTCTGCCACTTCAATCACCCTTAACAGCAGGGCCCAAGGCCAGCTGGGATGTCCACCCACACTTCCTGGACTCATGCCACGCAATATCCCATCACTAACTTGCAGCCACGAGACTCCGGAAGCTGGAGGAGCCTGGGAA
This sequence comes from Podarcis vaucheri, assembly GCF_965113315.1. Taxonomy (NCBI): domain Eukaryota; kingdom Metazoa; phylum Chordata; class Lepidosauria; order Squamata; family Lacertidae; genus Podarcis; species Podarcis vaucheri. The sequence continues at coordinate 51,296,766 of NC_138752.1, forward strand.
TAATCAGGTGGGGGAGTATACGCACACATATCTGAGCTACTTTGGGTAAAAAAAATGAATGAATCTCAGTGGTGGCGCAAGAGCTATTGTTCGCCCCTCTTTTAGTTGTGATCACATTTGTTTTGCTGTAGAAAGTAAGGAAGCCTATTTATAGCATGAAAGCATTTGAAGTGCGGGCGGTGACTCCACCTCAACAGTGTTAACGTGGCTGAATCGCTCTGCTCATACCTGGAGGGAAGGGGAGTTGAAGGCTGCTAGGTGCTTTTCTCTGCAAAGAAATGGCACTTAGCTCTCTGTTCTGGCCAGTTCCAACCCGCAGACCAGTTTGGGAAGAGGCTGCCGGAGGTCTACAGGTTTGGTGGGTCTGCACCTACCCAGCCAGTCTTGCTGAGTCCTCCTGTCAACCTCCAGGGATGAGAAAACGCTGCCGATAATCCCATCTATTTCCAGTGTTCAAGTGCTGGCGTCGCGTTGCTCGTGCAGCCATAAAAGAGAAGCACTCACTGCTAGGGTTGCCAAAGCTCCACAGCTGAGCTGAGGTCTCCAGGTTTGCCTGACCCTCTCCAAGTGACAAAGGGAAGGCTTGCATTTTCAGATGAGTGAGAGTGCCTTTAACTTAAAATATATGTATTAAAAAGACTGTGCATACAGCTGGCAGGAACCAGCAGCAAATTATTGCACGGACTACTGGCATACTTAAACTCTCTCCTGTAAGGAGCAATGCTGGCCACTAACCTGAGTGGCTTTAAGAAAGGATTGGACAAATTCATGTATGATAAGGCTACAAGCCAAGATGGCTTTGCTCTCAGGCCCTATTTTCTAGGGACAGCCCCAGATTTACAAAAGCTGCCCCAGTTTCAGATTTGATCCCAGAATTTCCTGCTTTTGCTTAGGGTGCCCCTATAAATGTTGGTGGGTGTGGTAAAAAGGTAAAGGTAAAGGGACCCCTGACCATTAGGTCCAGTCGTGACTGATTCTGGGGTTGCGGCACTCATCTCGCTTTATTGGCCGAGGGAGCCGGCATACAGCTTCCGGGTCGTGTGGCCAACATGACTAAGCCTCTTCTGGCGAACCAGACCAGCGCACGGAAACGCTGTTTACCTTCCCGCCGGAGTGGTACCTATTTATCTACTTGCACTTTGACATGCTTTCAAACTGCTAGGTTGGCAGGAGCAGGGACCGAGCAGCGGGAGCTCACCCCGTCGTGGAGATTCGAACCGCCAACCTTCTGATCGGCAAGCCCAAGAGGCTCAGTGGTTTAGACCACTTGTGGGTATGGTAAAACGTCTCTGTTTTCATTGGAGGGTATGGAGTTTTGCATCCCCCAAGCCACTGGGTGGGGTTATCTGGATGTTTGGAGTACGTTGTCAGCAGTACACTGATGACACTCAACTCTATTTCTCCTTTACATCTGCAGGATAGAAATAATGATGATGATGATGATGATGATGATGATGATGATGATGATGGAATAGGATGCCCCTGTTTTCCTTGGAGAAACGCTGGAGGGCGTGCACTCAGCCAACACAATTGCAAACAGCAATGCTTCCAAGTACCATTTCCTGGTAACGGCTGGAGGGGAGAGGGATATTGTCCTGCTTGCCAGTTTCCCACCTGCTTGGCCACTGTGAGACCAGGATGGTGCAGGATGGGCCACTGAGCTGATCTAACAGGCTTTTCTTCGGTTCTTAGGTTTCAGAAAGCAGCGGGGATGTCCTGGTTCAGTCCTTGGCATCTGCAGGTAGGGCTGGCAATGTCCCTGCCTGAAGCCCTAGAATGCTGCTGCCAGTCCGTGTGGAAAACCCTGAGCGAGATGGGCTGACTCAGTCCAAGGCAGATCCCTGCCTTCCCTCCTACGTGCTCTTAAGTGAGTCACTGAGGCTTTTCTGCTGCAAGAGATCTGGAATCTCAGCAATAATGAGAACTGAGCGTTCCTTTTTGTAAAGTTAATTCTAGTTTCCCCCCCTACCCCTACCCACTTATACACAGCTTCTTCCTCTTGGTTTCTTTTTGTCTTTTTTAAAAACTTCATCTGTTTAGTCATTTTCTTAATTAAATATAGATTATAGCTCTGGGACTAAGAGATAGTTATTTATTCATGAACGACTTAGGTTTTAAAGTCGGCACCGTGAATGTATTGTTTTTATGTCTGCTTTGGGACTGTGTGGAAAGCGCTGGGCAAAATCTCTCTGAATCAGGCATGGATCCACCAAGGCCCTCATCCTGTATCAACATATACCTTGCAGGTGGTTAACCCCATTGAACCCATCAGAACTTTCTGCATAGAGAAGCTTAGAACTGCACTGTATGGTGTTTTAAGCAAGCCTAGGGACATTGCTGGATGCTGTTGAGGTTCATGGTCTAAAGCCCATAAGCATCACAGAATCAGAGAATTGTAGAGTTAGAAGGGACCCCAGGAGTCATCTAGTCCACCCCCTGCAAGGCAGGAATAAAATCTGCATGTCAATTTACATGTCTGGATGCATGCAGAATTGGAATTTAAATTTCACAGAATTAAAGAGTGCTAGCAGACCCTCCAAGTGTCTCTATTTTCCAGGGACGTCCCTGATTTACAGAAGCCATCCCTGTTTCTGATTTGATCCCTGGAATCTCGCTCTATTCCTTAGGATGTCCCTATTTTCATGGGAGAAATGTTGGAGGGTATGGAGTTATCCAACCCCCGAGCCGTCCGAAGGCAATCCTGTATAGGGAAGTTTTTTTAAAAAAAATGTTTAATGTTGTCTTATTTTTCTATATATGTTAGAAGCCACCAGAGTGGGTGGGGCAACCCAGGAAGATGTGTGGGGTATAAATAGCATAATTTTCATTATGGAATGGGACGTCCCTATTTTCATCAGAGAAATGTTGGAGGGGGTAAGGACTTGTTTCCCCAGCAAATCACTCCAGATAAATTCTTGGACCACAGAAGAGGCAAAGAGAGGCGTAATCCAGCAGTTTATGCCTTCTTCCACAAAGAGCTCTGGCAGGAAGAGGCCTTCTGAAGGTCTCTGCTGCACCCAGGCCCCCACCCACCACCTGCTTGTTAATTGTCAGAGACCCTTTACCTAATTGTAAAGCACAATTCAAAGTGTTTAAGAAAAGAAACGTAAAAGCGGTTTACAAAAGGCAATACTGCAGTCAATAGAAATGGTTACGAACGGCTGCTTAAAACATTCCTAAAATAATCAAAAACCAACAATAAGCTAAAACACACGTTGACATTCGACGTGTCTGGGCAGGCTTGCCTAGCCAAAAAATGTTTGCACCAGGAGCCGAAAAGAGTGCACTTGAAGGTGCCTGCCTGATGTCACTAGGCAAGGAGTTCCAAAGTTCTGGTGCCGCTGACACATTAAAAGATTCATTTCTTACAAATGTGGGATGGGTATTACGCGACACCGGTAGCAGCGTCAGTTCCACGGTGGATAAGAACTGGAGGAGTGGGGAGAGAGGTCGTTTTTCTGGACAGCTGTCATTAGGTAGAAAAATTGGTGTGTGCACACACGCACATGCATTTCCTAGTTGCACAGAGCTGCAATGTGATGGTGCAGCAGGGCGGCTCTCCCTCACCTCACCCCCCCAGACAACACCGATTGTGCAATGTTCCCCTCTCCACAACAAGGTGGATCCCAGTATCCAGCTCTGCCCCAAACACCCCTGTTAGCAGCTGGAGAGTTTTGCGGCAGTGGCTTTGTGCTGGGAAGGGAGAATCCCAGAGCCTCGCCAAGCTAAGAAGAAAAACCCGGCTGGGGGTTTTAGAGTGCCTGCTTCAAAGCTCTCGTTTCCAAAAGAGCCGACCCTTGGTGGCTGAGACTGATGGTGCCTGTTGTCCAAAGGGCACCAGGTTGGGGAAGGTTGGCAACAGCTGTCCAGGGTTTCAGGCACGGCGTCTCTCCCAGCCCTAACTGGAGACGCCAGGGATTGAACGTGGGGCATTCTGTATGCCAAGCATACATCACTCTTGTCTTTCTTGACCATCGTACTCCAGGAAAGCAGCTTACAAATGTTTAAATCAAGAATATTGCCCCTCAAAGACAAGCCATTCTGACGTTGATCCAGTTTGCTTACTGACTTCCATCATCTCCCTTCCTTAAGTGGGCTGGCTTCTTCCCACCTGCAATCTGGGAGTTACCAGATAGCTCAGCTGGTTAGAGAATGGTGTTGATAATGCCAAGGTTGCAGGTTCGATTCCCATATAGGGCAGCTGCATATTCCTGCATTGCTGGGGGTTGTACTAGAATCCACAGGGTCTCTTCCAATTCTACAATTCTACAATTGTATGATGTGTGACTTGCGATCCTTGGGCCCCTTCCGTTAGCTAGCAGCATAACATGCCCTTCTTGATTACTGTGTCAAGAGCCGCCCGATTGCCAGTCGCCACTCCTGGTGGCCACTTTCTCCTTGCCACTCCTGGGTGCTGTCTGGTGCCTCAAATGACCACGGTTGCCCTTTATCACTGCAGCCAGAACGAAAGGGGAGGATTAAACGCAACTTGCTTTGCACAGGGTGAAGCCGTCTACAGGCAGACTTGGACTTGTAGATCCATATCGCAGCTCTCGCCAGGGAGCGAAGTCTTTAATTTACTAAAAGCCTTGAGTTACACTGGCCCGACCGGAGTATCACAGCAAGCAATCATGCTCCAGTCCTACTGGGACCCATTATCATCTCGCTCACACTCTCAGCTTCCTTTCCCTCTGATGTTACGAGTTCCTGGTCTGGTGGCTACGCAGGCAAAATATTCTGCGGACACCCTTTTCTGCTCTTCCACAAGTTGCTAATGGACTCAGCAGATGGCTAGATATCTTTGCATCCGTACACTGCCACCATTCCCGATTTACATGGGACAGTCGCTGCTGGGAGTTGTTCCCTCCTCCCAGAGCTCCAGTTCCCAGAGCGGTTTAACAAACCACCACTCTTTTCAGAGAACTCCCACATTCAGGAGCAGCCTACCACGGAAGATTCCTTGCTGGGCAAAAGGGCTGCTGCTTTTACGGCCCGCTTGCGGGCTTCCCAGAAGCCTTTCATTGGTGTCTTTATGAAACAGGAAGGTGGAATAGACAGAGCTTTGCTCCAAAACAGGAGGGCTTCTTTTACGTTTCATATGCAAAGCCCAACACCCTCTCCAAACACTGTCTTTACTTTGTGGTCCACAGTCTAGGAAATCCTGGCAGTTCTTAGTCAGTTTTTCTTCATCCAATTATGAGGCAGCCAGAGACAACATCTACATCACCAAGAGGCATTGTCAGTTTATATTCCCCCATATCTTTTTATGTTCTCCATAAACAGCTTTATTATCACTATAAGGAAAGGAAGAACAGAATGGTGGTGAGGCCTCTGTTATGCCCAAGAATACAAATGCAGGCGCCAGGAGCCCTGGGAAACAACATTTCCTATGGATCCTGGGGTATCACTGCGAGAACACCCTGCAGTGTCCCCAGTGCTGTTACACCACATTTCCAAGTAGTGTATCACTAGGATGCCGCCGCAGCAGCTGCAGCAGAGTTCTCATGCTGAATGGGGGGGATCACCTGTTTTCTGAGCTAAGAGCCTGCCAAAAATGGTACGAAGAACAGAAAGCAGAAGGTAGAGGGAAATTTGCGGGCAGCCCTTGAGCCCTCCATAAAGGGACCCCTGATCATTTAGTCCAGTTGTGGCCAACTCTGGAGTTGCCGCACTCATCTCGCTTTATTGGCCGAGGGAGCCGGCGGACAGCTTCCAGGTCATGTGGCCAGGTCATGTGGCGAACCAGAGCAGCGCACGGAAACACTGATGTCATCCTGTCACACCCAATAGGACTACAGGGGTGTAGGTCACAGGTAGAGAACGCCACTCCCCTCCAAGACTCTCTCTCATATCTCATCTCTCTCACCCAGGCCATACCTCCCAGTGGTCCTGTTGACAGGCAGAATGTTGCCAAGCCACTCTTCTCTCAGGCTCAGGCATGCCATCTGCAAAATGGGCATAAAATCACTGACTTCCTTTAAAGGGTCTACTGAAGGGATTGCTGGGAGTAACTGCACGGTGGGCCAGTCCTGTAAGGTGGCAGAATGTAAGGTCCCGTGCAAAGGAGGTGTGGATGTCCACTCTTGAATGAAGCACGTTAGAAAATTGGAGGACGGGAACAAGACTATTTGGATGATAAGTGTGGTGTGGAAGTTAGAGTGTTGGGCTGGGAGGCCAGAGTTTGAATCCCCACCCTGCCATGAAACTCACTGGGTGACCTTGGGGACCAGTCGCCGCCTCTCAGCTTAACATACTCCCAGGGTTGTTCTGGGGATTAAATGAGGAGGGGGGCAAGAGCCATATATGCCGCCTTGAGCTCCTTAGAGAAGGTGGGATATAAATCCCATAACTAAAATTCACTCTCGGCACAGTAATTAGGTATGCATCCATGGAATCTCCTGTGCCCTCAAAAAAAGGTCTTGCTTCTTGGAGCGCTCCTCAATTTCCCAGCCGCAAGAAGCCAATCCCAGCTCTGGGCCTCCTCTCAAAAGACTGGAGAGTTTGATGAGCTCTGGAGAAGACAATTAGAAAAGCCCTCCGTGACTCTCATATCCCTGTGAGCTTGGTGAGTTGAGAAGTCTGGGGAGAGGATGATTAGAGACGGGCGGTTGCCAATGCAAAGCAATCAACTCTCCGGAGACGAGATGCAAAGAATATTAGGCAGGCAAGCTCTCACACAGAACAAATCAACAGGCAGGTAAAGCTTCAATGGCCCTCATCCCCTCATCCACAGCAAACCAGACACTCTCCTAAAAACGTGCTTAAGTGCTGCCCGGCAACTGGTTATTAAAAGTGCTGCCCATTCATTCTGAATCCTGCAAGCTCTCTTCTTTTGCATGCTAGGAGAGGGGTAGGACCTCTGGTGGGGGGACATGTCATGCTCGTTCTGGGGTAGTCTGTCCACCTTTGGTTCCCACTCAGCTCTCACCTGTGGCTCCTAGAAGCTGTCAGCATGAAACAGCCGCCACAACCTGGGAACACCTTTGACTGGCTGGCTAAACCAGGTTAGGGTTGCCGATAGGTCTCAAACCTTCCATGAGTTAAGGACTTCCCTTCATGTGAAGGCAGACTCTGGCAGATTGAGTAGATGAGACGAACAGTGGTTCCAATGGTTAAGAAGGCGGTCCCTCTGCTGGAGAGGGAAGTGAGGAGCAGATGGGGCTCGCCCACCTGGGAAGGGAGCCCATCTAGGAGAACCTAAACCTTCACTACCTTTGGGATATTTTCAGGAGAAGAAAAAGGCTTTTTTATAATATTTTATTAGGTTTTATCAATAGAAAAGTTCAGAAAAATACAAAAACAGAAAAATACAAAATTACAAAATACAAAATACAAAAAATACAAACATTAAACACAAAAAAGAAGAAAAAACACATATAAAAGAAAACAAAAACTCCCTCTTTCTTTATTTCTCATCTTTAGTTAACTTATTTTCCTGACTTCCTCGCGTCTCCCTTTTTTGTATCCCTTTTAAAAATTGGTTCAGCAAATTCATGTCCTGTTAGTTTATCTATTATCAATTCCCATCTTACATTTTACCTTGTTGCTAGAACCCCTTCAATTCATTTCAATGTCATCAGCATTCGAAAATTTTACAATATTTCTGTAAATAAGTTTTAAATTTCCTCCAATCTTCTTCCACCAACTCTTCTCCCTGGTCTCGGATTCTGCCAGTCATTTCCGCCAGAAGAAAAAGGCTTTAAAAAGGCCTATACAAATCCAGAGTGGAGTCTCTAAGACAGTTGGATAGTGTCCTGCAATGTTGCTTCCTGAGTGCAAGAGGATGGGGTCAAGCAGGTACAGGGGCTGATTGGCAGCAGGAGGGAGGGACAAGCCCAGCAGCCCAGCTGCTGAAGGATGGCAAAGACATAGAGGCAGCCAACAGGATCCCCTCCAGATGGTTCTGGATTCCAGGTCCCATCTGCCCCGGCCGTTGTTTGTGGGATGCCTTCAGGAGAAGAAAAGGCTCAGGAGTAAACCCACACAAATCTGGAGTAGAGTCCCTAAGATGGTTGGATGGTGTCTTCCATGCTTCCAGAGCCAATGTGATGTAGTGGTTAAGAGCAGTGGACTCGTAATCTGGTGAACCGGGTTCGCGTCTCCGCTCCTCCACATGCAGCTGCTGGGTGACCTTGGGCCAGTCACACTTCTGTGAAGTCTCTCAGCCCCACTCACCTCACAGAGTGTTTGTTGTGGGGGAGGAAGGGAAAGGAGATTGTTAGCCGCTTTGAGACTCCTTCAGGCAGTGATAAAGCAGGATATCAAATCCAAACTCCCCCAATTAACCTCCGTCTCCAGGGCTCAGCCATGCCTAATGACATCAATAGGGGCCACCCTTAAATATGAGAGTCTGGGATGCTCCTGACCTGGCTGTGTTTCCCTGAACCCACCCAGCCATGCACCCACCCACACCTAACTTTTATCAGCAATGGAGTCAAAGGTGTGCCGGCCACATGTTTGCAAGCATCTTATCCCCCTCACCAGACCTGCGCCCTCCCTGTGCCTCCTCACGCTTGCAGCCCTGACTTCACTTTCTTGCCTCTCCTGTCGATTTTTTTCTTGCCACTAACTGGGGATTAGCGCTCTTCTCCAGATCAATTCCCTTCCAGTGCTCTTTCGGCTATAATTAATGTTTGCTGTATAATTACATTGATTTCTTTTTTTATGTACTCTGAAAGATGAGAGGAATTTATAGACTGGACCTGGGAAGGGGAGGTGGACAGCAACGGATATTGTGAAGTGCCAGAAGAGGAGCCCCTGGCAGCCGAGGTGCCCTTTGCCAACTGAGTGAGGAGCAAACCATTTTCCTGGAAGTGGCCACTCACTGAAAATCCTTTCCAGGAAGCCCCTTTTCGGTAAGCCTGTCCAAACCAGTCCTCCCTTCTGTCTGCTCTGGGGATGACACTCTACCCATTTCTCATTTTCCCAATCTGAAAAACAACAACAGCATCAGCTCTGGTTCTCCACATTTCCGCCATCAGTTCGTTAATTAATTGTTATTATTTTAAGTCCAGCATTTTAGTGTGAGTTTCTTACATAAGGAATTTTTGTATTTTGCACTTTCCTCTTAACAAATCCCATTTCTGGGATTTCCCCTAAAGGCCATGCATTTGTGTGTGTTACTTTTCTCCAATGTATGCACACTTTACCCAAGTATATCAGGTATATGCATGGATATCTTTTATGCATTCCTTGACTGGAGAACCGCATTGCAAAAGTGCAGACTTCAAAGAAAGATTGTGTTTCATAAGAGCATAAGAAGAGCCTGCCGCTGGATCAGGCCAATGGCCCATTTAGTCCAGCATCCTGTCCTCGCAGCAGCCAGCCAGATACCCTAATGGGAATCCAGCAAGCAGGATCCATGCACAAAGGCCCTCTCCCTGCCTGCAGTTTCCAGCAACTGAGATTCAGAAGCATTAATGCCCCTGGTTGTACATCATGGCTAACAGCCATGGGCAGCCCTCTCCTCCGTGAATTTGTCTAATCCTCTTTTAAAGCCACCCAAGTTGGTGGCTATCATTGCATCCAGTGGGAGTGAGTTCCATAGTCCCCCACATTGTTTCAGAAAGCGCAAACTAAGCAGGATTGCTGTTAAGGGCGAACTGAATTGAACCCCATGCCCCTTTACTAGTCTGCTCATGCCTTCATGCCAGAGCCTTCCAGATTTTCCCCAGACTTCACCGCTGCTTTCCTAGTTTGCCACGGTTCTTCTGATCAGGTGGTCATCTTGGGAGGGGCAGAGACACTGAAATCCTGTCCCTTTCCTAACAGCTAAAAAAAATTATTCCCTCCATGTTCTGGCCTCTGAGCTTTAGGCACCAACTACCTTATGCCACAAGGGATGCGGGTGGCGCTGTGGGTTAAACCACAGAGCATAGGACTTGCTGATCAGAACGTCGGCGGTTCGAATCCCCGCGACGGGGTGAGCTCCCGTTGCTCGGTCCCTGCTCCTGCCCACCTAGCAGTTCAAAAGCACGTCAAAGTGCAAGTAGATCAATAGGTACCGCTCTGGTGGGAAGGTAAACGGTGTTTCCGTGCGCTGCTCTGGTTCGCCAGAAGCGGCTTAGTCATGCTGGCCGCATGACCCGGAAGCTGTATGCCGGCTCCCTCGGCCAATAAAGCGAGATGAGCGCCGCAACCCCAGAGTCGGCCACGACTGGACCTAATGGTTAGGGGTCCCTTTACCTTTTTACCTTATGCCGCAGTCATGAGGACTAGTAACATTGGTTTTTTTATATTAAAACCCCCCAAAAATTAAAAGTTCTCACATTCTTTCCCCTCCACCCTGCCCAGACTTTCCTGCAGAATAAGGCCTGGCAGCCCAAGCTACTCATCTTCCAAATATGTGATCTTTCCTCACCTCCCATCTCTGTCAGCCCAACACAGATTATTTGCTGGCACCATTTGTAATTGTTTGTTGCTCTAATGCATTTAAGGGAGAAATGTCTTTGCATCATTTTCCAATTGCCTTTGGGCTCTTCTTCCTACAAGCCATTGCCACTAACACCGCCTTTTTTAAAAAAAAGTTTTTTAAAAGAATCTTGCATCTCCTTTTGTGTTTTCTGTTAATTACATGCCCTCTGAGTATCGTGATTCATGCGCCGCTCGAGTGGTGCAGTCAAAGACCTCCAAAGCCCCCATCTTGCCATTCTCTAAGCAGAAAAACCAAGACAATCAGGTGCATGAAAAGCAAGCCTTGTCAAGCACAGGTGTTGCGAAGCAGCCACAGATGTTAAACATTTTTCAATTAAAAACTCCTAAACGAAGGGGGGAAATAATTAGACAAGCTTCCACGACGCGGAGCGCACAAAAGGTTCCAGCGGCACGCTGGACAACCCTCGCCTCGCCGGGTTCCAAAATGCTTTTTGAACAAAAACAAAATGCTTTCTGAACAAACACTTGGTTAAATGCCTGCAGGGGATGTTTTGCATCAAAAGGCGTTGCATTTAGTCGCTGATTTTGGGGAGTGAAAATGCTTTTTGCTCGCCATTTAGGCAGTCGCTGTGTTGTACACAATCTCTCTTCCCGTTCCCTCCTCCTACCTGCAAGTCGAGAGTACCTCTGATTTAAGCCAAAGGTGCTTATGGAAGCGAGTTGCGAAGTACTAAGCTACCCACGTACTGCAGGGTTGTTGCGATGATAAAATGGGGAGGAGGAATACCACGTCTGTCACTTCAAGGTCCTCGGAGAAAGAAGCTGGGGTGTAAAAGGTGGGATATCTCAGTTGGTAGGACATGAGGCTCTTAATCTCAGGGTTGTGGGTTCGATCCCTGCATTGAGCAAAAGAGTTTTGCATTGCAGGGGGTTGGACTAGATGACCCTCGGGGTCCCTTCAAACTGTACAATTCTATTATTCATCAGACCATCCATTGCTAGCCCCATGGCTGCTGCCCGCTTTCTTAGGTGCTCCCTTTCTGCACATCTTTTCATTGGCAAGAAAGGAATATCAACTAAAGCAGATGGCTAGCCAACCTGCGCTTAAAAACCTCTTCCTGATGTTTAGTCGGAATCTCCTTTCTTGTAACTGGAAGCCACAGGTTCGAGTCCTACCCTCCAGAGGAGGAGAAAACAAGCTTGCTCCCTCTTCCATGTGACAGCCCTTGAGATATTTGAAGATGGCCATCATATCTCCTCTTTCTCTCCTCTTTTCCAGGCTAAACATACCTAACTCCCTCAACTGTTCCTCATCAGGCTTGGCTTCCAGGTCCTTTATCACCTTGGTTACCCTCATCTGCATACATTCTAGCTGCTCAATACCCTTCTTAAATTGTGGCACCCAGAACTGGACACAGGACACTGATCTGAACAAGGCGGAATAAAGTGGTCCCATTACTTCCCTTGATTGGGACACTATACTTTGGTTTGTGCAGCCTAGAATAGTATTAGAGAAAAACAGGGGCCAAGTCCTCCCCATATTTCAGAAGGGAGGTGAGGTTTGCCCCCAATTAATAATAATAATAAAGGACCTTTGGGTAATGGGCCATAGGAAGGTATATCATGCCCCACTCCCATGCTAATAACATGTGTTTCTGATTCCCACTCCACCAACACTGGTTTCCAAATCTGGAAATATTTTTTCCTGAAAGCCCCATTCTAGTAGATGGTGAAAGGATCTGTTGTACTATCCTGTGTTGCTGAAGCTAAGCAGGTCACAGTTGCTCAGTGCTTGAGTGGAAGACTTCCCAGGACTCAGTGTCAGCCTTTCTGAGTCGCCCCAACGAAGAACAGAATTTGCAAGGGATACATTATCACTTCCCACCCCTAAGTATTAAAAACTCTTGCTTTGAAGAACAAGGCTTCTCTCCGTATTAACAAAGAGCTTACCATAGGACATGAGTAGGCAGCCTAAGGCCCGTGGGCCGGATCCGGCCCAATCGCCTTCTCAATCTGGCCCGCGGATGGTCTGGGACTCAGCGTGTTTTTACATAAGTAGAATGTGCCTTTTTATTTAAAATGCATCTCTGGGGTATTTGTGGGGCATAGGAATTCATTCAGTATTTTTTTGCAAAATATAGTCCGGCCCCCCACAAGGTCTGAGGGACAGTGGACTGGCCCCCTGCTGAAAAAGTTTGCTGCCCCCTGCCATAGGATGTTGCCTCATGCCGGCTTTAGCCCAGTTACCCACTGAGCGCAGTGTTACCTACTTAGGTCTAGGTCAGAGAAGGGTCTTCGCCATCACTTGCTACCTGATCCTTTTCACTGGATCTGTCTGGGAGTGAGCCTGGAGCCTTTTGCAAGCAACGCACGAGCTTTTCGGGAAGAGAAGTGACATATTTTTTATAAAATTCAGAGTCCAAACTCTCCCACCAGAACTCTGTGCTGATGATAAGCACATATAAATATTTAGCAATTTAGAGTATGCAGATCTTGACGCTCCTGCACAGTATGTTCATGTTATTCCTTATGTTGCAGATTGGAGTGGGCTGAAGCCAAGAGAGATGGTGGCTTCACGAATGCTCTTTTCGGTAGTAAAGTGAGCCTTGGGGTTGCCTGGGCTGCAAGATGGCGGGGGGGGGGCTGACGGGACTGAACGCTCCAAGGAAGAAAGGGATGGAGGGAGAGGGAGGGAGGGAGGAGCAAAAATTCCCTGTGCATAGAAAATCAGGATGTCGGGGAGATCCTTGATGTGAAGGGGGCGTTGCATGGTTGGCACCCGTCTGTCTTGGCAGAAAATGGAGGAGTGAGTCTTTGGGCGTGAGGTCAAGCTGTTGGAAGATTGCAGCGCCTGTTGCGGCTGCAAAGACCGATGCGAGAGAGACATGTTTTGTTGCAGCTGGGGCAGATGAAGCCATCCGGTTATGCTGGTGCAGATGCACCTTTCTTCTCTCTGCAGTCCTCCCAGTGGTCCTTTCTCCTCTGGTCACTGCCATAGCTGTCAACGTTTCCCTTTTTTAAAGGGAAATTCCCTTATTCCGAATAGGATTCCTCACAAGAAAAGGGAAAAGTTGACAGCTATGGTCACTGCTGTGCATGCACGACTTGACTGTCTGTCTCCAGGCACTGCAATAGTCTGCAAGGGATTCCCAGGTGGCAGGGTTGATAATAATAATATAATAATTTATTATTTATACCACGCCCACGTGGCTGGGTTTCCCCCAGCCACTCTGGGCAGCTTCCAACAGAATATTAAAATACAATTGTCTATTAAACATTGAAAGCTTCCCTAAACAGCCTTCATGTCACGTTTTCAGACATCTTTGTAATGTAGAGTTGGTCTGCCAAAGGGCCTGATGCCTGAAGCCAGCTCCCTTCGATCCCAAGTGCCGTGTCCCAAGCACACATTGACCACCTCATCAAAGCCACATCCACACACTACTTTTAAAGTGCTATAACACCACTTTGACCAACCATGGTTTCCCCCAACAATTCTGGGAGCTGTAATCTGTTAAGAGTTCCCCTCACTGAACATTCAGTCTCCAGAGTTTCCACGGAAGAGGGGTTGACTCTTAAATCGCTCTGGGAATTGTAGCTCTGTGAGGGGACCAGGCGGGTCTTCTAACAGCTTTCCACTCAGCCTCCCAGCACTAAGCCACGAGGGCCTCTAACTTCTTTGCAGGAATATAACTTCCTTATCGAATGTAAACGACCAGCATCTATCATCTTAATGCTCTATGACTAGCAAAGCAATTGTTGCTGAGATAGCGTGTGCCTGTTATCTCACCCGCCAAGCTGAATGCCAAGGAATCATCTCTCCCTCTCCCACTCCTCCCTGCAATGGGAGAAGATCTCATTTTGCACCACCGTCTTTGCAATTTGGAGGAAGAAAAAAGAATGGGAGAGTCTCATTATGACGCACACCCTTTCCTTATGGGCTCCACCCCACCATCACTCCTGCAAATGAACTGGACAGGGAGAACACTAGTCATCTTATGAATATATATATATATATATATATATATATATATATATATATATGCACACAGCTGACAATTTTCAACCTGACAAGAGCTGGCTGCAAATTATAGTAGACCACCTGGGGCACCTGCCTGCCCTCCTCTACTCCCCTCTCCCAATTAACCTCCATCTCCAGGACCCAGCCTGTGACATGGCTGTGGAATCTCCCCATGATATCACTAGGGGCTCCCCCCATGACATCACCAGGGGTCACCCCTAGATTTTGATCTCAGGGACTGCGATGCTGCTGACCTGGCAACCCTACTGGCGATGGGGTTTCCTGTGAATAGGGACGCACTGACTGTTAAACCACTCTGGGAATTGCAGTTCTGGGAGGGGAATAGAGGCCTCCTAACCACTCCTAACCACCAAAGGACGCGGGTGGTGCGCTGGGTAAAACCTCAGTGCCTAGGACTTGCCAATCGCATGGTTGGCGGTTCGAATCCCCGCGGCGGGGTGCGCTCCTGTCGTTCGGTCCCAGCACCTGCCAACCTAGCAGTTCGAAAGCACCTCCGGGTGCAAGTAGATAAATAGGGACCGCTTACCAGCGGGAAGGTAAACGGCGTTCCGTGTGCTGCGCTGGCTCGCCAGATGCAGCTTGTCACGCTGGCCACGTGACCCGGAAGTGTCTGCGGACAGCGCTGGCTCCCGGCCTCTTGAGTGAGATGAGCGCACAACCCTAGAGTCTGGCAAGACTGGCCCGTATGGGCAGGGGTACCTTTACCTTTACCTAACCACTCCCAGCACCCTTAACAAACCACAGCTCCCAGAATTCTTTGGGGGAAGGCATGGCTGCTTAAAGTGCTTTCACTGCACTTTCAATGTACTGTGTGACTCTGGCGACATTGAACTGAGAAGCAGTTAGTCTGGTGGTGCTGTTGTTTTTTTAAAAAATGACCGTATTAAAGTGCCTTTTTTAATATTACCAAACTGATTTAGTATCTTGAATAATAATCCGAGGCATATTAAGCTCCTTGTATTTAGAGGGAGTTTTGCTGTGTCACACTGATTTATGATGCCTGCCCACAAGCGCCGCTCCAGTGCCATGGCTTCCTTTCCCCCAAACCACAGAGCTTTTGCTAGAGGCCTCATCTAGGAATATCCTGGAGGACAGGCCGGATGGGCTTTTAACAAGCTCATTTTCTGCAGCCTCTTCTCCCCTCTCCAACCTCCGGAGCTGAGCAACGAAGCTGAAATTGCATTGCTTACGGGGATGGTTGTTGTTTCTTAATTATTCATCATAGTTCCCCTGAACTTTAAATCAAGGCAGTAGAGAGAGAACGCAGCAAGGCAGGACCAACTTCTCCCCTCCATCCGCCTCCCTCCCCTTCCCCTTGACCCTCCTCAAAGCCCCCCTCCCCCCTATTTTCACCTGAAGTCTATCGCAGGTGGTAGCACAGAGGTTTGCTTGCTGCCTGCTTATCAGAGGTCGGGGCCAGCATCCGCATTTGGGGTCTGGTGGCCATCCCTTGTTTTGCCTTGTCCGTTTCATCTCTGCCCAGGGCTGATGTGCAGCCTCTGCCCTGGCACAGGTTCAATCAGGCATGACTCTGCTGAGTCAGCCGGCTTAGAAACTTGGCCTTCAGAAGGAACTGCGGTTCTCGTTCTCTCTCTCTCTCTCTCTCTCTTCAGGAGCCTCAGCCAAGAGCCTATAGATAAATGCAAAGTGAGCAAGACAGTTTTAAATAAAGGATGGCTTCTTGAATTCAGGCATGGTGATCATCTATAGATGCCAAGGCCAGATTAGCTATTATGCTAAGTACACCGTATTACGGCCCATAGTAGGAAGCCTTCCAAAATATCACATGCAGGTCTGTTGCTTTAAAAGAGGGTTAGACAAATTGATGGAGGAAAGGACAGTTGGAGGCAGCAATTGCATCCGAATATCAGTCAGTGAAAACTCTTGTGCTCCAATCCTGCTTGCTGGTTTCCCACAGGCATCTGGTTGGCCAGTGTGCGAACAGGATCAGGTCACTGGCCTGATCCAGCGGGCTCTTATTATATGTTCTTATGTTCCCTGCATTTGGTTTTTTAATTTCCATTTTGGCAGGACTGGCCCTATCATTGGGCGGTGTGAGGCAGCTACCTTGGGCGGCCGATTTCGGTGATCATAAATGGGCAACAGATCGCTATTTAATGTATTGCTATAGAGTTTTTGCCCCAAGGGAGAGCTGCTTGCAGGATTTCCTGCCTCAGCTCTCAGAACAATTCACCCTGCGTGGAGTGCCATTTGCTCATCAGCCTCAGGCAGCAAAATATTTTGAACTGTCCCTGGGGAATAAGCAAGCGTATGTGCCATGCCGTCTGGCCTGGACCTGCTAAGTGAGCCTTCTCTCCCTCAGATGCACTGGGGGATGTGTGTCCCTTTCCCAGGGTCAAAATAAGATTCAGTTGCTGGTCTGATTGGCTTTTGCCACCATCTTGTCCTTTGCCTCGGGCAGCAAAATGTGTTGAGCCAGTTCATGTGTAAGCTGCAGGGAGCAGGGCTGAGAAAAAGAGGGAGCTGACTTGTTCAAGTCCCTGATAGCTTAAAAGAGAAGATGCTACGAAGATACGCCTTTGCCACTTCTGAAACTGTGCAACCTCATCCCCTCTAAGACTCAGGTTTGGGGCAGATAGTTCTCTGGTATTGTACAGCATAGTAGAGGGAGGGGGGAAGGTATCTTTGGCCTCCTTCCCCATTCATACGACTGGGCAGCCTCCAGCAATGATAGTCATAACTCGTGTTGTGTTAGGTTCATGTTGCATCTTTTCAGCTTGCAAACGTGGCAAACCCAGAAGTGTATATTTCCGGGTTTTGCCGCGTGTGTGCAGAAGCGTCCTGCACGCTTTGCACATGTGCAGAAGCACTCTATCACACCACGTGGGTGCGCAGAAGTGGCGCTCTAATTGCGGACTTTCTGGGGTGCAAACGGTACCCCAGAACGGATTGAGTCCGTAACTAGAGGTACCACTGTATCTAGCTTGTGGAGAATAAGGCTACGTACACACCAGATATTATAAACCCATCTATTCCTCCCACCAAAGAACCACAGAATTGTAGAGTTGGAAGGGACCTTTAGTTGAGGAATCTCAACTAAAGCATCCATGACAGATGGCCATCCAACCACTGCTTAAAAACCTCCAGGAAAGGAGAGCCCACCACTTCCTGAGGGAGCTTGTTCCACTGTTGAAAGGCTGTTACAGTCAGAAAGCTCTGAAATCGAGATGAGCACCGCAACCCCATAGTCGCGTTTGACTGGCCTTAGCTGTCCAGGGAACTTTACCTGCATTCTTAGCAGGACTGCAAGGCTCCTTCCTATTGCAGTAAATCTGGAGCCCGGAAGAGGAGCGCTGCCCTGCGGCATTTTGTTGCAGATCACACTCGTACTCCTTGGTGCTTTCCTGAGTTGCCCATCACACTTCAGAGCCCTTGGCAGCCACACACACACACACACACACACACACACACACACGTGATACCAGAAACGCAGATCTCTGTGTCGCACAGAAGTTCTGCTTGCTATCTGTAAGGAATCGCTGTCCAGGACAGTCGTCTTGGCCACAATTCAGCAAAACACTTAAGCTCATGAATCACCACTCTGCTGCCACAGTATCCATTATTGGATTAATCCCTTTCCCCTTATAAAAGCGGGATTCAGCTTCTCCACCACCAGCAGGCAAAATTAATAGATACCTTTCCACCAGTGGATGCAGCTGCCTTTTTTCCTCAACACCAATGCACTTCCTATATCCTAGCTGCTGTTCTGGTGCTTCCAGAAATTACAGGCTACAGGGTGTGACGGTATGGCTAGGACCCACTTTTAACCCCACGCAAAATTATTCCCCTTAGAAATGGCAAACAGCGTTGACAGGGTATCAGGATACTGCCAGGACCGCCTTCTAAATACCTTTTAGGGCAGTGGTTTTCAACCAGTGTGCCATGGGGTGCGTTGAAGGGTGGTCAGGGTGCTGTGGGCAACACTGGCCTCTGCCCCACTTTCTTTCCCTCCCTCCTATGATACCCTCTTCTGTATCTGCCTCCCAAAGGCTTGCACACCTGTTTGTTGCAGTAGCCCTGGCTGCAAGCTCCGCAGGTGAATGATGCCCCGGGGGCTGGCCAGGGGGTCCTCCCAGACCCCTGTGGGGCAGTGTGAGGAGGCACCTCTCCTTGGGTCAGAGGGGGGCAGCTCAGAGACCAGGGGCAGCAGCTGTGGCTGCCTGGAGGACTCCCAAGGAGAGGGGAGGGGAGAGGAGGCTACTCCCCAAGGGAGAGTGTTCAAAAAATGGTGAGGGGCTGCTGGCTCTGCAGGCAAGGGGTGACACGGCTGGGCTCCTGAGCCAAACAGGAAAGGCCGCAAAAAGAATGTAGTTGGTCTAGGGAGCCATGAACTCAAAAAGATTAAAAACCTCTGTTTTAGGGTATTGCCAGGTATAGAGGGTATTGCCTTCACTGGGAAAATAAAGAAAGCAATCATTTCTCCCCCTTGCAAAAAAAAACCCTAGTGGTGTGTAAATGGTATGCAGGATCTGAATGTGAATGAGACCAATATTATCATCTATTTATTTATTTCTTGCATTTATATCCCACCTTTTCTCCAAGGAAGCTCAAGGTGGTGCACATGAGTCTCGCGCTCCTCATTTAATCCCCACAACGACCTTGTGTGGTAGGGTAGGTTAAGCAAGCGGCAGTGACTGGCCCAAGGTCACCCAGGGAGGTTTGCGACCAAGTGAGGATTTGAACACTGGTCTTCCCGGCACTCTAACCACTGCACCACATTGTCCTGGAGGCCAGAGTTTCACCATTGATACAAAAGAATGATCAGAACTTGAGTTCAGCAACACCTGGAGAGTCACAGGCTTGTCCCCCTCTGCTTTAAGCCAGGGGTCTCCCAGTACACCTGCCCTGCTGTGGACACCCAAACACTTCCTTAATCCTGTTTTTGTAATTTTCCGAGGCACACAATTTTGCTCCATAAAAAAACAGCAAAGGTTGGTGCTTTCAATGTGAACAGTAAATGTGCTCTCTCGGTAAAATATACTCCCATTAACCACTATTGATCCATAAACTTTCCTACAAATTTGTCCCGTTCCCCCCCCCCCCATCACACACTCCCCAACAAGACTGGATTGCATCTTAATTTAAACATTTCTTTTTTAAAACCCCCACCCAAAACATTCAGCATTTGGTGAAATGCTGTCACGTCAGCAAAACCAAGAACAACACCCAAAGCAGGCTGCACCGTCCAATTGACGACGATTCCCACCCCAAGCCAGATGATCGAGGAGCGAAACCATTTCCCCAGACAGATCCGTTCCTTTTCCTGGGCAGCCGGGCCCATTATGCAAATCCAGTGGGGGGAGAAGTTTAAAAGTCAGGAACTGCCATATATTTCTTTATTTCATTAACATCAGCGCGAGTGGGAGAGTTAATGTGACAAAGTGAGCTCATTCCAGTGCTTATCCAAACAGTTCCTTTATAAATTAACAAGATTG
Source organism: Podarcis vaucheri (assembly GCF_965113315.1). Classification (NCBI taxonomy): domain Eukaryota; kingdom Metazoa; phylum Chordata; class Lepidosauria; order Squamata; family Lacertidae; genus Podarcis; species Podarcis vaucheri. Next base: position 51,316,635 of record NC_138752.1, read on the forward strand.
GTGATTTCCTTCTAACAAGAGTTCCAGAATGGCTGTATTAGGAAGACAGAGAAGCTTTCAAAGTTAGGTAGCAAAACTAACATCAGTGAAGAGACTGGAGCAACCCGAGAAGAATGGAGATTCGAGCCCCACTGGCAATGTTGCAGCGCTGAATGTTGCAGCACTGAATGTTGCAGTTCAGGGTCCTAGCCTCTTCACTCCATTCCTCCCACCCAGTTTTCTATATCTCCTCTGTCAACTTTATGAAGCTACTGAGCATACTTAGTCCACATTGGGCTGCTTGTGCATAGAGGCAGGTTTCCCCAAAAAATGTTTTGTGTTTCTGCAATATTGTATTTTGGCAGGTTCTCCTGCCTCCCTCCTTCCTGGTGCGGTTTATAAGACAGCAGCACTCAGAGCCCGAACATCAGCAATAGAGGAAATTCTGTCAGGCAGATCTAGCAGGAGACCCAGGCAAAGCTGAAGAGGAAGGCAAAACGAATGGGGAGCAGGCGTTAAAGTTGTGGGTCTGCAGCATCTTGAGTGCCAAGCAGACAGTGCCTGAGTCAGCCAACAAGAAAGAAAACTGGGGAGGTTCAGATTTCTGGGGAGCAGCTGGGAAGCCTTGCAGAGAAGAACTGAATCTTCCTGCTATCGGGCAAATGCTTGTTTATCTTTTTGTACTGGATTTGATTTCTTCCCCGCCTCTCAGGGCAAACCCTCCACAAGGAAGCTTAGCATAAGAATATTAAAAGCAACACAGCAATAGAAAACATGCATGCCATAAAGCAGCATTGGGTAGGAGCATATATAGTTGACTTATACCAGTGCAGACTATTGAGCCATACAGCTCAGTATTGTCAATACTGACGGGCAGCAGCTCCCCAGCGCTTCAGCACTCCCAGTCCTATCTGGAGATGGTGGATCCTGAACTGGGGACCTTTTGCATGCCAAATAAGTGCTCAGTAGAAGTTATGGCCCTTCCCTGATATATAGAAGGGCCAGCTGTGAAATCAGTACAAATCTTGGTGGAACTTAAGGGCTTTCTGACCACTGAAAGGCCACAAGAGAAAGGCCCACGTGGACTAATTGTGGGAAGAAATCCCACAACCCTGGAGCCGCCACCAAAAAGGCCCTGATCCCTACCATCCTAATCTACCTTAGTGACAGACCAGAGAAGGGGGAATCTCAGCAGGGCCAACTTGAATTTAAAGCATATTTGGGGCATTTTGTCATTGATTTAGACATCTCGGAAATTTCAAGGGATATGGAAATTTCCCAAAACATAAGCTAATGATTCTAATGTTGGCATCACTAGATTTTGGCTCAAGTGAAATGGGAGGTTGGATATTTTATTTTTATTTATTGCACTTATATCCCACCTTTTTCTTCAGTGAGTTCTAGGTGGTGTACATGGTTCTCCCCTTCCTCATTTAATGCCCACAACAATCCTGCGAGGTAAGTTAGGCTGAGCAGCAGTGACTGCCCCAAAGTCACTCCAAGAGCTTCATGGCCAAGTGAGGATTCAGATCCCAGTCTCCAAGGTCCAAGTCCAGTATTCTAACCACTGCACCTCACTGGCTCTAATGTATTCGTCTTCTTACATTTCTATCCTGCCTTTCTTAGAACCATAGAGTTGGAAGAGACCACAAGGGCCATCGAGTCCAACCCCCTGCCAAGCAGGAAACACCATCAGAGCACTCCTGACATATGGTTGTCAAGCCTCTGCTTAAAGACCTCCAAAGTCAGAGACTCCACCACACTCCTTGGCAGCAAATTCCACTGTCAAACAGCTCTTACTGTCAGGAAGTTCTTCCTAATGTTTAGGTGGAATCTTCTTTCTTGTAGTTTGGATCCATTGCTCCGTGTCCGCTTCTCTGGAGCAGCAGAAAACAACCTTTCTCCCTCCTCTATGTGACATCCTTTTATATATTTGAACATGGCTATCATATCACCCCTTAACCTCCTCTTCTCCAGGCTAAACATGCCCAGCTCCCTTAGCCGTTCCTCATAAGGCATCGTTTCCAGGCCTTTGACCATTTTGGTTGCCCTCCTCTGGACACGTTCCAGTTTGTCAGTGTCCTTCTTGAATTGTGGTGCCCAGAACTGGACACAGTACTCCAGGTGAGGTCTGACCAGAGCAGAATACAGTGGCACTATTACTTCCCTTGATCTAGATGCTATACCATTTCAGAGCCCATTCCATTAACAGAGCCCAGGGCAACATCCCGGTGATTGGTTCCCAGTCAGCCTTCCAGGTATTCAGCCAGCTTAGTCTCATTTGCCTTCAGACCATAAGGACCTAAGAGCCTGCTGGATCAGGCCAATGGCCCACCTAGCCTAGCACCCTGTTCCCACAGTGGTCAACCAGAGAGGACTGTGGGAAACATGAGCCCAAAAGCAACTCTCCCCTCCTTTGGCTTTCAGCAACTGATCTTCAGAAGCATGCTTCCTCCAACTATGGAAGCAGAGCTGGTAGCCATCAGTCGCCTTCTCCTTCTCCACGAAGTTCTCCAATCCTATTTTAAAGCCATCCAACTTGGTGGCCATCACTGCCTCCTGGGGGAATGAGTTCCATAGTTTAACTATTCACTGTGTGAAGAAGTTCTTTCTCTCATCAGTCCTGAGACCAACCCTCGAAAAGATCAAGGGCATTTCTCAGAAATGATCTGCGCGTCTCCAGACAAATATTACTACGTAATATCTGCTCAACGCTCTTTCCACTGGCCTCCCAAGTGGGCTTTTGTCTCGCTGAATTTTTAGAAGAGGATTACTTGAGCAGCTCCTCAGTGCTGACAATCCACTGGATTTATCCCAAAGCCAATCAACTCAAAGAATGATTGATCCTGACTTGGAGGTGTCAACCTATCAGCGAGTCGCCCGCCTCTGCTTTCAAAGAGTTTCAACATTTTAATTACCTCCGCCGTGATGCGGTTGCGCCTGATTTCAAGGCTGGCTGTGTCTAACTTTAGCTTCCAGCCATTAAATCATTGTTCTTTCCAAAGTTCAGAAGACTGATGAGCTGTCAGGACCCACTAGGCTCAAATTCAGGGGGTGTGTGTGATTTTTTTTTAAAAAAATACCCCGAACCAGTGATGTTATGGTTTCAGAGAACAAAGAGCTGTCCGTGGAGCCAGAGTATCTCAAAACTAAACAGCACCTGCTCTTCCCATTAAATTCTGCTTTCTTCTTGCAGTAGATTGACATTCCCAGAAGACAGGGCAGAGTTCTCCTCCTTGGGTGACCTCTGAGAGCCCTTAGACCTTCTCTAGAAGTCTTATGTTACAGCTATTCCTTCATCTTAGCTGTATGGCTCCTGCATTCTGAACAAGGCAGACTCGCTTTGCTTTTGTTTCCGCTTGGTGAGCAGATCCACTAAATTCTGGCCCAAGGTCACCCCATGGGCTGCATGGTGGCCACAATGAATATTGCTCTACATCCATGGCTGGAGGCAGCGATGCTTTTGAATACCAGTTGGTGGAAACCAAGGGAGAGCAAGGTTCTCTTATGTTCAAGTCCTGTTTGCTGGTTTCCCATCTGGTTGGCCACTGTGGGAACAGAATTCTGGACTGGATGGGCCTGATCCACCAGGCTCCTCTTATGTTTAGGGCTGAGTGGAGAGTAAAGCCCTGGTCTCCCAAGTTCTGGCCCAACACGTTAACTCAAGATTGGCCTTCTTGGAGCTCTCCGTTGTTGGACTCCCGACCCGTTTCAGCCCCTGTCAGAATGCTCAGTGATCCAGGATGATGGGAGTTGTAGTTCATCAGTGTCTGGAAGGCATTACGTTGGCTATGCCTGCTCTAACCGCTGGCCACACTGGTCTTGAAATCACACGTGGCTCAACTTCGGAGCACCAGCTCTCGACTTGATCTCTCTCACACAGACATACAGCTGCAGAAACCTTGTGACGCCTCTGCCTGCTGTTCCTTGATTAAGGAGAGGAACTTGACAGATGGGCAATTCTAAAGAGATCATTGCAATGAAGGAGGTGCTTCTGCAAGGCCTTGTCTAACAGTAAATCCTGCAAACAGAACAGTTCTATAGGAGGGCTGGGGAATCTTTTTTCAGTGGGACACATTTCCTGGCCTTCTGGAGGAGGGGGCTCATATTCTTGCTCATCCACATGTCTTCATTCAGAGCCTTGTACATCCCAATACAGTGGTACCTTAGTTCTCAAACGCCTTAGTTCTCAAATGCCAAAAACCCAGAAGTAAGTGTTCCGATTTTTGAATGTTTTTTGGAAGCCGAACGTCCAATGTGACTGTCGGCTATTGTTTCCAGGGCACCTGCACCAATCAGAAGCTGCACCTTGGTTTTCAAACATTTCGGGAGTCAAACAGACTTCCAGAACCGATTAAGTTTGGCACTTTTGTTTTTGCTATTTATTTTGCGTTTTTGTTTTTGAGGCTTTTTCGGTTAATTTGTTTTTGTGACTATGTGGAACCCAGTTCAGTTACTGATTGTTTGACTGTGACTGTGGAAATGGATAAAAGCCCCCCATCCAAACTATGACTATCAAGTAAGAATTTTTTTTAATTTTAATTTTTATCATCTACAATACTGTTTTATTTATTTTATAGTACAGTACATTGATTACTGCTTTCCTTTTATGGATCAATGGTCTTGTTAGATAGTAAAATTCATGTTAAATTGCTGTTTTAGGGGTTGTTTTTAAAAGTCTAGAACGGATTTATCCGTTTTGCATTACTTTCTATGGGAAAGTGCACCTTGGTTTTGGAACGCTTTGGTTTTGGAAAGGACTTCCGGAACGGATTAAGTTTGAGAACCAAGGTACCACTGTACACCCATTTGCACACAGAACACACGCATTTCCCCTCTCTCAGACACACACATGCAGAAACTGCAGCAATTAAACAGCACTGGAGCCTTTCTTGAGTCTAATTGCTAGAGGGGGAGTGAAGATCACAGAGAGGCGAAGGTTAATACTGCCTCCTCCACCTGCAATCTCCATGAAGATCAGAACCAACCCCCATCCGCAGCAATTAGAACCAATGAGAGGCTTCTTTCAAGCCTAATTGCTGTGCAGTGGGGCAGCACAGTGGAAACGAAGGGGTCACTCTCCAGCTGTGATGACCGCCCCCCCCCCCAGCGCAGCAATGGAACTCCAGAAAAGGTATTCCACTGGAGGCAATGGGAGTCTTTCCCCAAGATTTCTTGCTTCAAGTGAGGGAGTTTTCTACGAAACTCCTACACAAAAAGCACCGCACACCAGTGCGAATTGTCCACACAACATCGCAACCTTATCACAGAATTGTTGGAGGGGCTGCAGGTAACTATAACTTTGTAAATGCTACAAATATTTCAACAAAATCTACCATTTTGTGTAAAATAATAACAATAATTTTGCAATAATAGGGATGTAAAGTCAATTTTGCTTGCATGACCCTCATTATACAGAACGGGGAACACCTGGCTTGACAGCAATGCATGCAAAGCGGATCTCTGGGTCTTAGTGGACCACAAGATTAACATGCGTCAACAATGTGGTGCAGCAGCAAGAAAAGGAAAGGGGGGGGAGTTAATGCTGTTATAGGCAGCATCAACAGAAACAGTGTCTAGATCAGGGCTAGGCAACCTAAGGCCTGGGGGCCGGATGCGGCCCAATCGCCTTCTCAGTCCGGCCCACGGACTGTCTGGGAATCAGCGTGTTTTTACATGACGGGAATATGTCCTTTTATTTAAAATGCATCTCTGGGTTATTTGTGGGGCATAGGAATTTGTTCATTATTTTTTTGAAAATACAGTCCGGCCCACCACATGGTCTGAGGGACGGTGGACCCGCCCACAGCTGCAAAAGGTTGCTGACCCCTGGTCCAGATCATAGTATAGTCATACCTCGCGTTATAGATGCTTCAGGTTGTGTTTTTTCAGGTTGCAGACCGCCGAAACCCAGAATTACTGGAACAGGTTACTTCTGGATTTCGGCTCCCAAGGGAAGGAGCCGAATCAATGGATTCAAATTACAAGGCAGGCAATTTTGACAAAACAGTAGGAAGAACTTTCTGATGATGGTAAGAGCTCTTTGACAGTGGAACAGACAACCTCAGAAGGTGGAGGACTCTCCTTCATTGCAGGTTCCTAAACAGAGGTCAGATGGGCATCTGTCAGGGAATCTTTAGTTGCAATTCCTGCATTGCAGGGGACTGGACTAGATGACCCCCAGGCAGTGGCGTAGCGTGGGTTGTCAGCACCCGGGGCAAGGCAAGTAATTTGCGCCCCCTAACCCGTGGATTTGCGCCCTTAACCCATGGATTTGCGCCCCCTAACCCTAACCCCCAGATGGTGCGGCCGGCCCCCCCTGCACCCCCCACGCTACGCCACTGCCCCCAGGGTCCCTTCCAACTCTAACACTCTATGAATCTATGATTCTAAGTAACGGTTACAAAACAAGCAATAAATCAATGGGTCACTGTATTGAGTAAATTTGGACTTGTGGGTCACTGTGGAGAAAAGTTTGGGTAGCCCTGTCATGCATGAAACATGCCGTTGCTTCCAGAGCTGTGAATACTCTGAGCTTTAAAAACATTAAAATTCAGCAACCTCCATAAATTATACAGATGGCAGTGATTTATTTTCTTTTGCATCATTATTCTTCTCTCCCTCCATCCCTCCCTCCCTCTCTCTCTGTTTGCATAATTTATTCCAGTTTTGATACTGACGGCGTTTATGGGGAGGGGCGGAGAGCTATGGCAGAAACTGAACCACCCTCCCAGAACCAGGAGAGGAGTGTAGGTTAGTGGCAGAGCCCTCACTTGGACGCCGGAGGTCCAGGTTCAATCTCCAGCACTGATCCTCCAAGCAGGGCTAGCCAAGACCTCTGTACGAAATCCCGATGAGCTACTCACACACTGAGCAGCAGTCCTCAGACTTTTCAGACGCTGGGCCCCCTTTTAACCCAAACATGCATGTGGCGATGCTTTTCTTAATCTCCTGCCTGATAGCGCTCTTGTTGTGACCCACCTTGGACCAGGCAATACCAAAGGTAGATAGCTAAAAGGTCTAACTTGGGATAATGGATCTGGCTGGGTCTCATAGGGAACAACAGGCTGAAAAACTCCCCCCCCCTTCCCCTCCGATCTAATGGATTGGCCAAATTAAACGTCGACATTCAAGCTTTAGCTGGGAATTTAGGGAACGGGTGTTAATGGCTTCCGGAAAGGACTGTTTAACCTTCCAAGTGTTAAAAAAATAAGTGGTGCTCTGGTATAGCCTATTAGAAACAACTCCCCCCCACACACACATTTTAAAAGTTAAAAAACCCCAAAAAACCCTTGAAGCCAGACAACCGGTCTAGAAGCCATCCATTACTGCTTTTACGCAGGAGCAACAGCTGACATGTATACCCACAGGAAACATTCCATTAAAAGCTATAAGCACTGCACATCCATACAGAATGGCAGTGGGCAGGTGCTGCGCTGCTGGGTGGGATGCCCTGCTATTTTGTGTCCCCCCCCCCAAAAAAAACCACAACCATGTGTAAGAGCTGAGTAAGAAACAGTTCCTGAGCTCGAAATGAATTACTTTTCACAGAAAGCAAGAGTGCGCAGGGCCTTCGCCCAGCTGGTGATTGAGAATCTGTGAACCAAGGTGAGGAGTTAAAGCTTCTAAAACAAAAGTCGTTCTTGCTAAAAAGAGTGAGTCAGCCTTCCCCCTGCAAGAGGAGGAGGAGAGCACTCTCTTTGGAAATGGACTTCCAGCGGATCTTGGACATTTCGCACCAGTGGTTTTGCATGGAGCAGAAACTCAGGTCTTAAAATAGGCTCCCCAAACACTCTGTGCTCAAATCTCAATGTGCGAGAGGAAAATGGAACACCCATCAGCAGAAGTAGCAGACCTCGGAGTGCCAGGGTCAAAGAGTGGGGCATCCTGCATATGGACTGCCCTCTGGCTGCCCTCTGTTGCAAGACAGTGTGCTGGGTCCACCTTGGTGTGGTCTATCTAGCAGGACTGCTGCTTACATTCTGATTATTTCAGCATCCTACCAAGCTGTTTGCCTGTCCCCATGACTAGAGAGGCCTAGGCAAATATGTGCATATCTGCTGAACCGGTACAAGTTAAGAATAATCATAGCATTGCAGTTGGAAGGGAACCTGAGGGTCATCTAGTCCAACCCCCTGGCAATGGAAGAATCTCAACTAGAAGAGCCATGACAGATGGCTATCCAACCTCCGATTAAAAACCTCCAAGGATCGAAACTGTCCTGATGCAGGATGCAGTAGACATACATCTAATGTTTATTTTTACACACGTAAATCCCTGTGTTTCACCTTTCCCACTGGAATTTCATAGTACAGTTCTGCTCCTGCCCAAGCTTGTGTGGTTTTCACTATCAGCGAGCGGATTCCCCTGGACTTGATTCAAATGTCTGCTTAGAAAACCAGCAGGTTTTGCTTCAAAGTTGGAAGATAGCTGAGTGGTCTATTTCCTGAGGCCAGATCCAAGTTTAGGAACCACATCCTATTAGGAGCGATGTCATCAGCAGTGCATCAAAATTAAAACCACTTGCTCCAGCTCCCACTCTCTGTGAACCTCCCTGAGGCCACCTCTCCCTTCTCCCAGTCTCACCTGAAGGCCAGCTGTAGAAGCAAAGCCTCACGTCCCTTCGGATTCTGTGACGCCATGGAATGCTATAACACCAGTGCCCCATGCGCAGGGGTCTTGGGAAGCATCGTTCTCCAGGGCTCCTGACTCACAGGAGCCCCGGAGAACTTCATTCACCAGTGCTCAGTGTGCATGGCCCAGTGCAGTTATGTTAGCCTAGGAACCCAAGAAATGGCGGGACAAATGACCTTGCTGTCATTATCCTGCCACCGTTTAAGTTTAGAATAAGGGGAGCAATTCTGGGGAGATGGGGGGGGGGACTGGGAAGCAGCAGGAGAGTGGAACAAACACCAATACAATGGATGCTCGGGTTGCAAACGTGATCCGTGAGGGATGCATGTTCGCAACCCGCAGCATTCGCAACCCGCATCTAGGTCTCTGCACACGCGCAGGTTGCAATTTGGCGCTTCTGCGCATGCACGACTGGCAAAACCCAGAAGTAACCTGTTCTGGTACTTCCAGGTTTCGGCGGTCCGTAACCCAAAAAAATGCAACCTGAAGCGGCTGTAACCTGAGGTATGACTGTACCCCCTAAGTTGTGGAACTCCCTACCCACAAAGGTGCATCTGCAACCTTCATTGATCCACAAGACGTATATTTTTAAGACCCACCTTATTCTTGTGGTTGTAAGATGCGTTACACTGTTTTTAATATTCTGTTTTAATGTTGTAAACCATAATCATGTAGGATATATGAGCCCAGGCCCAAATCCAGAAGGATCGGAGCTGGTTTCATATTAAAGCGGGGGCATGCCACGTTCATATTCCAAACTCCCCCAGCTCCAAACTCACCGCATCACAAGTTTCCACGAAGCTTTGTCTTTTCTGACAGCGAGTGTCAGTGCTCTCTGCCTGGCATCAGCTGGGCTGCATCTGCTTATCTTTCGAAAGCAATGGGACCTGGGGAACGAGAAAGCATAACTGGGGGCGGGGGGGGGGTTGAAATAAGTAGAGGACAAATTTTACTGGGAAGGTGACTGGAACAAGCCAGTGGCATGCATCTGGGACACGGTTTGGCACAGGGGCAAAGGAGGACAAGGTGCAGGCAACCCCTCTCCTTTCCCCGCCAAAAAAACACTGGGAAGGTGACCATGTCTGCCAGCAGAAGGATTTGCACAGCTGAGTGTTCCTTTCCTTCCTAGGAAAGGTTGAGGCAACAGGCTTGATTTTTAGAGGTGCATCAATCACCAGCCTCCTCCTGCAGAGCCGAGAAATGTTCCCAGCTGGTGGCGTCTCAGTGGCCTGTGGGCAGCAAGTTAACATTTGCGCTCCATTTCCCAGTCTAATGCCAATCTCTCTCTCTCTCTCTCTCTCTCTCTCTCTCTCTCTCTCTCTCTCTAACACCACTCACACAGATAAGGAGTAGGAGGGATCTTACAGAGAGGGGGAAATCTCCCCCATTATTTTTTGGTATGAGCAAACTTCCTGGCACTGTGGTGAAGAGGACATTCGCTTTGCCCCCTGTACAAAACAGTCCTGCCAATCACCTCCTTTTAAACCCCGCAAGGCACCCTTTGCCCAAGCTGGGGCCCCCTCAGATGTTTTGGACTACTCCCCCCCCCCTTTGCTTACGCAGCCAGAATGGTGCCATCCATGAACAAAGAGCGATGGGTGTCAGCAGGCTTGGCGAACCACCCCTAGGTTTGCAGAAGTACAAAAACCTTGAGAAAACTGCCAAAACAGGTCAACGAAGACTGAGCATGCTCAGGGGGCATAGAATGCTGGCTGACTGTCCAGTGGAGTGGGATGGGGATGGAATGGCGTGGCTGGAATCCTAAACAGCAGCGACCCACGCTGCAACATTATGTAGAAAGTAAAGGTAAAGGAAATAAAACATTCACATGTTTGACTTACTCTGGAGACATTTACTCTACAAATCGTATTTTATTCCAGTTGTACTGTTAGGCTTCCTTTAAATCGGGGGGGGGGGCGACCTCTGGGCTTCCAGATGGGGATGAACTACAACTCCCACCTTCCCTGACCATTGGCCATGCTTGCTGGTGCTGCTGGGAGTTGTAGTTCTAGACCCGGAGAGCCGATGGTTCTGCTCTAAGAAGCATGGGAATGGAAGTTCTTAGCGATCTTCGACCTTTTTGTCAAACCTGCATTTCCCAGGGTTCCCTAGGGAGAGGGAATAACAGGGAAACCCATTTAAAACTGTAGTGTATTGATGCTTCCCCTTTCATCAGATTCGGTTCCCCTGAACTTTATCCAATGAGGCAGAAAAAGCTGGATCAGCAGCGCCCCTTGTGGTGGTGAAGGCTCACTACAGCAGATGCGTGTACCTGTGCATGCTTCAGTGTGGAATATGGATGAGGTTCGTTTTCTTGTTCGAGGCTATATTTCCCAAACTTGGCTGGTCTCCAGCTCCCATCACCCCGACTCTGGCATTGCTGGGATCTGTCGTAGCCCACCAAATCTGCAGCCTGCCAGGAAAGATGAGACCTCAGCCACTGTCAATCAAAATAGACAGGACTAGACAGATGGACTACTACTGCTAGGTCAGGAGCATCCCAGACCCCAAGATTTCAGGGCCCAAACCTGATAGCCAGGGGGGAGGGAGGCTGGGGAGGGCCCCATTGATCTCACAGGATCTGGGTCCCAGTGATGTCCTTAAGCACGACTGAATCTTGGAGATGGAGGTTAATTGGGAAAGGAAAGGAGGGCAGACCCACGCCCTCCCCAAAAGATTCTATGCAATAATTTGCAGTCAGCTCCTCCTGGGTTGACACTTGCAAGCTGCACACGTGTGTGTGTGTGTGTGTGTGTGTGTGTGTGTGTGTGTGTATAGACACTCTCTCCCACCGGGAGATTCAAGCCCGCCCTCTGCTGCGTGGAGCAGGCCAGGCAAATCTGGAGACTTGGAGATGTGGCAAAATTATGTGTTGTTTTACCACCCTAGTTCCAGCAAGTGGGAGGGCAGCCTTCACCTCAGAGGCCAAGGGGCCTTCTTAAGAGCAAGTCTGCTGCAGCTTCTCTCCTCCTTTCAGGGGAAGACTAAGTCTGTTACACACTGACAATACCAGTGGCTTAAACCCTGTAATCCCTCCTTTACTTGACTTTGGGCTATTTTGAGCAGGAGATTAAAAGTGATTATCTACATCACCTGAGATGTTGCCTTTTTTTTCTTCCTTTCTCCCTCCCTCTCCCTCCTCTGGCCATCAGCTCGCCTGCGCTGGGTTTTCCTGCTCCCTGCAGATGGAGGAAACCTCTGTGCCACTTTCCTCTCCTGGGTCTTCCCCCAAAGCCCCTGCCCCCCCTTTCCTGTTGCTGCGCATGGGGAAAGAGCCCCAGATCAGGCTGGATCAAAGCCTGCCCACAGCACAACATGGTCTTTGAGTCCTCCGTTTATAAAAGGGACTGCTAGCAAGGGCTGGGAACGCAGGGAGGTTTTTGCCCAGCGATCGCTGAGCCTGGATGATCTCTTTCTCTCTGAAAAGGCCCTTGAGAGTGCCCTGGTGTCAAAGCGAAGAGGGCAAGCCAGGGAGATTGCGGTCGCTTGCCCTCTTGTAGGCTTCCTTGAGGAATCTGGCAAGCCACTGTGAGAACAAAATGCAGGACAAGATGGACATTGGCTCTCATCTCTCACAGGACTTCTCTACTTTTTGGTTATGCTGGGGAAAAGCGATCTTCCTGCAGTATTAGCCTAGTCGTAATTCTGTCTCTTATGTTAAGGCTGTGAGTGCTGATGTTTACACAGCCAAAACAGCACCACCCATACATATGAGGGACATCTATGCAGGCCTGGGGAAAACCCCAAAGTTACCAGACTCTTGGGCTGGGGTGTGGTTGTTTGGGGGGTGGGGTGATTTTGTGTGCATGTGAGAAACAGCCTGAAGAGGATGGAAGATGCTTAGTGGCTACTGAATGCTGACTAGCTAGTAGATTGGAATAGAGGCTCTGGAATGGTGAACATCACCACTCCGCGCTGCAACATTGTGTTGCAGGTTTCACGATTGTTGCATATCTCATCAGCCCCTCATGAACTGCTACCAATTTTGTGTCCCTCTTAGGGATTCTTTGTTTAGATGCTGATATGAATGGCTCAAGGAGTTGTTCTGCTTTCCACTACAGGCCAAGGGCTTGAATGGGGAGCTGAATGGGGAGTTGTGCTGCAACTGCAGAGGCCTCCTTTTTGTTGTGGATAACATCCTGCAGCACAACACAGCACAGTGTGGTTCTTTTTGGCACCTGTCTTTCACCAAACACCAGCCACACCCACACCAAACATTTGAAGCTCTTATGGTGACACTTTAAACAGACACGGCTTCCCCTCCAACCCAAAATAATTATTCTGGGAGCTGTAGTTCATTAAGGGTGCTGAGAGTCATTAGGAGACTCCCCAGAGCTTCTGGATTAGGCGGCATTCCTATCCCAGCAAAACTTTTGTTGGTCTTCTGCAATATAGGGGCAACTACAGTCCCATTCAGAAGGGACGCGGGTGGCGCTGTGGGTTAAACCACAGAGCCTAGGACTTGCTGATCAGAAGGTTGGTGGTTCGAATCCCTGTGACGGGGTGAGCTCCCATTGCTCAGTCCCTGCTCCTGCCAACCTAACAGTTCAAAAGCACGCCAAAGTGCAAGTAGATAAATAGGTACCACTCTGGTGGGAAGGTAAATGGCATTTCCGTGCGCTGCTCTGGTTCGCCAGAAGCGGCTTAGTCATGCTGGCCACATGACCCGGAAGCTGTACGCCGGCTCCCTCGGCCAGTAAAGCGAGATGAGCACCGCAACCCCAGAGTCGTCCGCGACTGGACCTAATGGTCAGGGGTCCCTTTACCTTTTTACAGTCCCATTCACACAATACAGTTAAAGTACCATGAGACCACTTTGAACAGTCACGGCTTCCCCCATGGAATTCTGGCAGCTGGAGTTTGTTAAGGATCCTGAGAGTTCTTCAAAAAAGAAGAAGATTTTATTGGATTTTTACAATTTTATATTCAATCAAACAACAAAATATGACATTTGTCATATAAAAGAAAAAGAAAAAAACCCTCCCCTTGACTTCCCTTAACTTCCCCTTCTGGTTCTTTAAATATTTACTACTTCTGCTTAATTATTATCTTATTTTTATAATCTTATACTTTAATACTCTTATTTTCTTATCAGTTTTATACCAAATTTTCCTTCATGATTACATCTTGCAGTCAATTTCATTCGATGTTGTCCTTACTTAACAGTTGATCTTATTTTCTTACCTGTAAGTGTAAGAAACCCTACTTGTGAGTCCATATTTTTACAGTATTTCTGTAAATACAACATAAAGGGTTCCCAGTCTTTTTTAAATTCTTCATTATCATTGTCTCTAATTCTTTCTGTCCGTTTCACCATTTCTGCATATTCCATAAGCTTGACTTGCCATTCTTCATTCGTTGGCGTGGTTTAACAATCAATCCTGCTGGGAATATAGTGCCTTCTTGTATGATATGATTTTTTATGTACATTTTCCCCCAGTTTATGCGTTTTTCTACGCATTGCTTGGCAAGAAAACTGCATTACATATTTAAAAAGATAGCAGTGTTTCAGCCTGCAAACTGACTCAGAATTTGGGGGTCTCCCTTTTAAACATGAACTGGATTGAATTTCTCCCCCCCCCAACCTTCTCACTCCTCACCTCTTCTCCCAAGGGACCTCCAGCCAACCTGGATGCCCTGCTTAAGGGCACAGCAATCTTAGCAGTGAGATTAGGCGTGCTCCAAGCATGTCCGCGTTTTTATTGCTGTAGGGTTGATGCATTGCCACCACCAGGAAATGGACTTTATCGGGTGCAGCAGGTTTAATGGTAGGTTACAAGCTAACTGACATTTCACATGCCTGTGTTTTCATGCACAAGAGGTTTCTATCGAAAGAAAACCCATGCACATCCCTCCCCCCAAAGAAACTTGGGAACGATAGCTTCCCCCTCATGGAGCTACAATTCCCAGCACCCTAAGCAAGCTATAGTTCCCAAAATTCTTGTGGGGAAGTCACATGCTTTAAATGGGGGTTAAATCTCTGGTGTGGATCTGCCAACATACTGAGGAAACAGCTGAATCCTAGAGAGTAACTCTGCTAGCAGCTCAACAACCACATGGGAATGGGCACCCACATGTGGCAAAAATGGGGACAGAGAGAGCCCGTAGGACCCCTCCATGAATATGGGGGGGGGGGCAGAACTCTAGGACTGCGTCTCCTTTTGCAAGGGGGGGGGCGGTTTCATCACTTCTGTAACAAGCCTGCAAAAATTTCCTCTTTGTCTCAGCCATGAAATGTGCAGGATTCCTGCTGCCCCATCCCTCTGCACATGGTCACCTTGACCCAGCGGTGTTGTTGTTCCCCCTGCCCTAAATTGGAGGCACGATTTGTTCTTCTACTTGAGATGTTTTTCATTTAGAGTGGCTAGGAGTCAGAATGACCTCTCTTCAACCGAGGCCAGCCCCCTATGGTTCCAGAGTGAGGAAATATTCCAACTAAGCTCCCTGCGTGGAAGGAGGGAAGTCCAGTCCAGTGGGTCGCACAGAGAAGCACCGGAAAGCCTCCTCTGAGGGCAATCATGCTCCTCTACCTTTGCACTGCAAGTAACTGGGTGAGCCAATTACGCTCTACTGCAGAGCAGCATCCCAAACACCCACCTGCAAGTGTAGGTTCGTTGGGCAGAGATAAGAGCAGAGCAGAGCATCATCCAGACAGGGCGCACATTCAGCGTTGATCTCATGCCAGTTTTGAGCTCTTTCTGCATATTCCAGCAGTTAGACATAACAAAATCTTGTGCCTGGCATATGTGAATAACTGTCTTTGATGAGGACCGGACTAAACTTTTGGAAGTTCAGCCTCAACATATTTGTGTTAAAATGTTCTCTTCTCTTTTGCTTTTTAGCTGGGGGGGGGGGGGCTGTGAATTTCAGGTGCAAATGGGTTGAAACTTGCTAGAGGTCTCTTTGGCTGGAAGCCACCATCTTTTTCCCAAAATGCATCTTGACACCGGGCAGCTGCCACCAAAATAAAGGTGGTCTCGCCTGCAGCAAACATTTTAACCCAACACACTTCTTGCTCAGTGGCATTTCTGGGGGTGATGGCAGCCTCCAATCTAACAGAGTGACAAGGGAGCTCTGGTAAACATCTCTCAAAAAATATTCTGCACCCAGTAATGAAAATGGTCCCCAGCTTTCATGGCCTACAAGTGGGGCTAACCAATTGGGGGGCAGGAGTGCCAACTCGGCACCATGACCATGAGTGCCCAGGGCCGTGGGTGCCACGCAGCGTGCATGACCCTGGCACCAACATTTGTGGGTGTCTCTGGTCCCTTCTTAGGGAATTTTGTGGGTGCTGGGGCACCCAGGGTCCCAGGGAATTGGCACCTATGGGGGTCTTGTTGCTTAGCCCTAAGCTTCCCCACACCAATGCATAACTCAAAGTCATTTTGGGTTGTAATTCCATATCACTAACCTGGGAGAAGTCCCCGTTGGACTCAATGGGGCTTGTAAGTGGGGACGGCTAGAAGTGTCTAGCTCCGTTCCTCATTTTCCCAATCTTAATTTGGTTCATCTTATTTCCACATGTTTGCAATTGTCTATAAGAAAATTGACCTGCATTTTCATGCACATAGCTCCCCAAATAGGTATTGTTCTACATAGCTTGGCTTAGTACACACATTTTGGCAAGCATTTTACCCCTAGGTAAAGGTAAAGGTAAAGGACCCCTGGATGGTTAAGTCCAGTCAAAGGCGAGTATGGGGTTGCAGTGCTCATCTCACTTTTAGGCCAAGGGAGCAGGCGTTTGTCCACAGTCAGCTTTCCGGGTCATGTGGCCAGCAGGACTAAACTGCTTCTGGTGCAACGGAACACCGTGACGGAAACCAGAGCGCACGGAAACACTGTTTACCTTCCCGCCAGAGCGGTACCTATTTATCTACTTGCACTGGCGTGCTTTTGAACTGCTAGGTTGGCAGGAGCTGGGACAGAGCAACGGGAGCTCACCCTGTTGTGGAGATTCGAATGTGGAATGCAAGTGGCACTGTGGTCTAAATCACTGAGCTTCTTGGGTTTGTCGATCAGGAGGTCAGCAGTTCAAATTTACCCCTAACAGAATTGCATGTTATTTTCACTAATCTGCATACGTGAGTGTGCATTTTTTGCTAACTGCCCATTTTTTGATGGGCCGACTGCGCCACAGATCTCAAAGGTGACCTGCGTTTCTGCTCCATGCATTGCTTCGAGAAGTGTCGCAACCTGGAATGGATGTCTCCTCGATTCATATTTGTGAGCAGACACGTATGGGGCTTGCGTTGTTAGTGTTGCTTCCAAAGAGGAAGAGGCAAGCGCAAACCTCAAAGGGGAATCTCGCTCGGAAAGCTAAAAGGGTTTTGTCAGAGCAGACTTGCTCCGAGACAGCAGCGCACCCTCTTGCATACGTTCGACACACCACGGTTCTCATTTCAAATGCCACTAGGTTAGATTTAGACTCCATCTGCCACGCCGGAAATTAATGGCAATCATTAAGGAGCAGCAGCAACAACAACAAAAGGGGGCGCGAGGAGAAAGCTGGCGAAGTGGGCCTTGAGGTAAAAGCAACAACAACACGCAGCCATCTCTGCCAGCGAAAAAATTAAAACTATTTAGACATACAGCGCCATTTATTACTGCAGAGTTCTCCTTCCACCTGGGGTTTAAATCTCATTACAGTTTGCCCAAAACAGATGTTACCCTTTTAGCGGCAGGTTATTAACGATAAAACTCAATTCCTCCAGAGAGAATCCGTGTCAGGAGTTTGGTTGGAGATGGCTTTTCTTTTTGCAAAGTGTGGACCGGCCTTTGCCAAAATGTTGCCCTCCAGATGTTTGCAGCTGCTCTGGCAATTGCAGGCTCTCGGTCAGTTCAAATAGGGAGAGGCGATCCTTGAGGTATTGGGGTCTTGAGCCAAATAAAAACATCCCTGACACAAAGAGTTGGGGGCTGCAAGACCCCCCTCCCCAAATTTCAAAAGAACTCTATGGAGGCCTGCCATTGGTGGCGGCTCCTTCGTGCCAGGCATAAGCTAAATAAATGCCATCAATAAAGTCTGGCCCAAAAGAGATGGTAGAACCGGGGGTGTTTGCTGTGACTTGTTTGCAAAGCATTTTGAGGAGAAAGTTGCTTGCATCTACCAGGACCTTGACTCCACTGCTACAGCAGCTGACTCTCAAGAGGTACCCAGAGCACTGTCTAGTCCTGTTACATGGGACAAGTTTCAGTTAAGTTAGGCTTAAGGATGTGGACAAGGTGCTGGACCCTTGTTCCTTTTGGTTAAAAAAAAAACTAGCAGAACAGGTAGCTGGGCCAGGGAGGTGAGGAATGCCTCCTTGGGAGAAAGGATGGTCTCTGCCTGCTTGAAGGAGGCAGGTTGTTCAATGGGGCAAGGTGGTTTGAGTATATTACATCAATCTTGGCCCGGCCGCACTGACTGCCAACTAGTTTCCAGGCCCAATTCGAAGTGCTGCTTTTGACCTATAAAGCCTTAAACAGCTCAGGACCATAATACTTCAAGGACTGCGTCTCTACATATGAACCAACCTGGACCCTGCAATCATCAGAGGCCCTTTGTATATGCGTCTGCTGCAAGAGGTCCGGAGGGTAGTGACATTTTCTGGGGCGGTTCCCCATTTGTGGAACGCTCTCCCCAGAGCTGCTCGCCTGGTGCCTTCATTGCATCTCTTTAGCTGCCAAGCAAAAATGCTCTTCTTCAACCAGGCCTTTGGCCGATTAACGTTCTGTGTCCTTCTAAATGTGTTTGTGGGCGGGGGGCGATTGGTTTGTTTTTGCTCTTGTTTTTATTGAGTATTTTGCGTTCTCATTTTGCATTTTTATGTAGTGAACCGCCCTGCGGTCTTCGGATGAAGGGCGGCATACAAATTTAATAAATAATAAAATACAGTGGTACCTCTGGTTGCAAACGGGATCCATTCCAGAGGCCCGTTCGCAACATGAAAGGAGTGCAACCTGCAGCGGCGTGTCTGCGCATGCGCGGGTTGCAATTTGGCGCTTCTGTGCATGCACGTGACGTCATTTTGCGCTTCTGCGCATGCGTAAGCAGTGAAACCTGGAAGTAACCCTTTCCGCTACTTCCGGGTCGCCACGGGACGTAACATGAAGCGGACGTAACATGAGGTATGACTGTAATGGTATGCATATCAAGCATGTTTAATGTAAAAGCAGAAGATCGTAATGACTCACATTGCCTACCTTGATCAGAATGGGGAAAGTGTCGCAGGGCATGAACGAGTCTCCTGTGGCATTCCATCTCGCTCGGATTCTGATATTTCAAAAGGCCGAAGTTGAGGCGGAGGGAGCCAGCAGGGGGGATCACCCAGGGAGCTAATGATCCTTTGCCTCTTAAGCAGATGCTACGTGTAATTATCCTCAGTGGCCTTCAGCTAGGCTACCTGTGGGTTGTGATCCTGTTAGATCTTTATGAGCTAAACGGCACAAGATGGCACACATCAGTAGAGATCAGCTTCGTTCAGATGAGAGCAACGACAAGCGCGCTCATGAGAGGCATAAATGTAGCACGGCTCCTTTGACAAGACTAGCCCTGTCTTGGGTGAGAAGGCTGGACTGGGGCAGGCATAGCCCTGGGCTAGTGGCATCAGGCACCTGCTTAGGTGGTACCTCCAGCAGGTGAGACACTGCCACGCTTTGGAGCATCCTAGCTGCTCCTCTTGTTGCTGCCGCCAACACACACAAGGGCATAAAAAAGTAGGCAATATATAATCTGACTACAAAGGAGTCCTACGAGGTGTGATGACTGTATGACCAAAGGGGAAATGAGCGTCTCTTCTAGTGAGAGCAAACGGTTTGTCAAAAGTAGAACTTCCATGTGCAGCAATTGTCTATCTGAGGTCAGGTTTTGAATTGGATTTATTTGGTCACAGGATCATTAAAAGACTGCATTTCCATAAGATCAGCCAAGACCTTCTGGTGTGTCCCCCAGCTTGAGGCTTTTTGCCACTCACCCCTCTTCTTTGTTCTGTGCAAACCCCTTTCAATGAGTTTTGATGTGTAAATTTGCTCCTGAGTAGACTTCAATAAGATTCCTTTCAGGGGGGAAAATGTTTGATTACTCATTTTAGGAAATGATAATTTTGTAGTCCATTTTCGGTTCCATGTAGGGTGAAGAAATGCTTTTTGTGAGTCTGAAGTAGAAAATCCCCTTCAATTCAATGCAGCCGAGCTGAGCAGAGTTTGCCTCTGGCAGGAAGAATGCTCACACCTCCCTGACTTTCCTGTGCGTAGATCATGTGTGGTCTGTAAAATGACTCAGCCTTAGCTATTTAAACACATTCAAGGTTCTGAAGGGACCATAGAATCAAAAGAGTTGGAAGGGACCTCAAGGATCATCTAGTCCAACTGATTCTCTTCCTCAGCTACTCATCCCTCCCTCTGTCCCTCCAGAATTTCTTTCTCACACAGTTGCAAACCCACAGGGGATCCCATCTTCTGCTTCACTGGGGACAGCCACACAGCCTCTCCAGATTTTCCAACTCTCCATGCATCTCGTTCTAAATGAGCCTTCTTCCCCTTTCCCCACAAAGCTGAAGGACTGAGCTGGCAGATGCCATTCACTCTTTCCGTCATGCTGGGAGACTGGGTAATGGCGCCCCTCTGGAGGCTTTGCCCGGGGCAGAATCCCTGGGCACAGCTATCGCTCTGGCTTGGACTGCATCCACACTGCACATCTAAATTATGTGAAAAGTACAGAACTTCCCCCCAAAAGGCTGGGAACTGCAATTCCCAGAACCTTAACAAGCCCAGGATTCCTTTGGGGGAAGTCATGTGCTTTAAATATATGGTGTGGACACAGCCTTGGGCTCTGGCCTAGGTTTGCATCACCCTTTGATGCCTCCTGGCCACTTTGCACCTCACTTTCCCCACACCCCAGATCTAGAAACTTCTTTGGTATATCTGGAGAGCTTTTTATGCTTTCGCTGCCCGCCATTTCTCTCTCAATATTCTCCCTGCTTTTGTTGAGTTCCCCTCATTTAATGAACAACAGCTAGGAGAGAGAGAGAGAGGAATGCTAGAAGTTGGCTGCAGTTGGCTTATATTACCTCACTCTACAAAACTCTGCGAGTTTGTGGATCACAGTGCATCCCGATCCCAATCTACCTTCTGCGTGCCCCCCTCTCTGAGCACCCAACCCCGGTAAGAGGAACTAAGCGACTGGAAATTCAGGTTTGGAATCAAAGGCCCCCTCATTATCCAACTCTGCTGCAATTCAAACCAAGTTCGCCATGCAAGTGTGTGGAGGCTGATCTGGGAATATGCACAAGGGCGAGAGAAGGGGGGAGAGAGAGAGGGAGAGAAAATGAACCCAGACAGCAGCCTGGGCCTGAGAGCCTCCTTCCCACACCTGACGTATACGAAATGGACATCCAGCCATTTAGCGGAGGCTTCACCATTAATAAATGTTTGCTATACCATCTTAGAGATGTCTCCTCTGATTATTTTACACATAATGAATAGCTCTGGCTCATTCTAACATTTGGTGCCTGCAAGCCAAATAATAAAAATAAAAGCGCCCCCACCTCTCTCATCTCTTTGCATGATTAAACATTTATCATTTGTAATGGATCGCGGCCTGCTATGTCATTACTCTCTTTTGGTAACAAGCAGCTCCTTCATTTATTGATAAACTGACCTGCGCAACAGGGAAAGAGGATCCTGAAAAGGAGCTGACAAAGAGGGAGGCAGGAGATGGACTTGGGTGCAGGTAGAGGGGGAGGCACAAATGTCTAGGTAGGAAGATAAATGCAAGCAGAGGAAAGCCAACTTTACATCTGTCTGTAACGCAGAGAGCCAGCTCATCCCCACAAACACAGCTCCTTCAGATCGCTGAAATCCTAGTGGGTTACACTGAACTACGAAATGAAAGCTTTGCCCGTGATTCTTGGCCTTTGAGGACAGGTGGTCTGGAGTGAATAACCAATTATGTGCAGATCAACAGAGAAAGGGGACGTCCTGCATTAACGCTGGAGATGGAGGGCCAAACTAGGTGTGGTGTGATTGATGTAATTTTGGGCTTGGTGATTGTTGTCTCCAATAGGAGCTGGGTTGGGAGTGTTATGTGGGGCAAGGGAAGAGGGCTATAAAACTCCCATTGACATCAATGGGCCCTTTCTTCTCATTGAGAAGAGCTGACATGCGGGCCTTGGACTGGATCAAAACTGTGTTTGGGGACAAAGGGCTACCAGCCCCCACTCAGCCTCACACCAGCTTGTTGTAAACAACAACATCCCAATATATAAAGGACACTTGTGAAATAATTTCGAACAACTGAAATAAATCCAGAGAAGGGGATATAGTCTGGTGGTAAGGCGTCTGCTTAGCACACAAAAGGTCCCTGCGGTTCAGTGCTCAGAATCTCCAGGTGAGGCTAGGAAAACCCTGCACAGCTGCTGCCAGCCAGTGCCGACAACAGTAAGCTAGACTGCTTGACAAAGGCAGTTTCCAGTGTCCCTATATTATTCCTACCCGGCGGGGGAAGTGTGCTGTTTTACAGGGGTTGCATTTCACTTTGACAAATCCCACTAATTGCCTTCCCCCCTCTCTGCTTCTTTGTCGGCAGGAGACCCAAGTAACCCAGCAGAAGCAGCATTACCAGAGGCAGTTGCGACAAGGAAGGGTGATGGAGAAGGAGCCGAGCCTCAAAGCAGAAGCCGGCGGCAAGACGAGCACTGGGAAACGCCCTGCCGAGAGGGAGAGAGAAGTGTGTGCCTGAGCCGGACCACCCCTCTTCCGCCCAGGTCCCTCCTTGCCCCCCCCCCCAAGGAAGCCCAATAGGATGGCAGGAGAGACAGCTTGCCAGAAAGCCCTTTGCTAGAGCTTTTTGCCCAAGGGGGCACCCTGGGAAAGATCAGCGCCGGACGAGGACTCCCCTTCCCACCTCCTCCGACTGGATGTTCCCTTCATGGTCCGAAACCATGGAGCGCAAGGAGAGAATGGCGAACACTAACGCAAGGCGGGGTTTTGTGCTGTGAGGCAGACTGTCGCCCCTTTCCCCTTGCAGGCCCCTCGTCCCCGCCCAGCCCTCCCAAATGGCAGGCCGCCGGTGGGCCGCGACGTCAGCCCTGTGCACCTGCGTGGCGGCTGTCTCCCTCCTGTACGTGGGGAAGGCACAGGCGGACTGCTGGCTGATCGAGGGCGAGAAGGGCTTTGTGTGGCTCGCCATCTGCAGCCAGAACCAGCCGCCCTACGAGTCCATCCCGCAGCAGATCAACAGCACCATCCTGGACCTGAGGCTGAACGACAACAAGATCAAGAGCGTGCAGTTCTCCTCCCTCAGCCGCTTCAGTAATCTCACATACCTCAACCTGACCAAGAACGAGATCTCCTACGTCGAGGACGGTGCCTTCTCCGGGCAGTACAACTTGCAAGTGCTGCAGCTGGGCTACAACCGCCTGAGGAACCTGACGGAGGGGATCCTGCGGGGCCTGGGGAAGCTGGAGTACCTCTACCTCCAGGCCAACCTCATCGAGACCGTCACCCCCAACGCCTTCGGGGAGTGCCTCAACATCGTGAACATCGACCTGTCGATGAACAGAATCCAGAGGCTGGACAGCAGCACCTTCCGAGGCCTGGCCAAGCTGTCTGTCTGCGAACTCTACAGCAACCCCTTCTACTGCTCCTGCGAGCTCTTGGGCTTCCTCCAGTGGCTCGAGGGCTTCACCAACATGACCCGCACCTACGACCGCATGCAGTGTGACTCGCCGCCAGACTACTCTGGCTACTACCTTCTGGGCCAAGGCCGGAGCGGGTACCGCAATGCCCTGGGCATGCTGTCCTCCCTCTGCACCGGGGGCCCCTACACCATGCCGCCTTACTTGATCCCGCTGAAGAACCCGGTGACCACTGCTCCGCCCGAGAGCCCGTGCCCCGAGGAGGAGTGCTTCTCTGGGGACGGCACCACGCCCCAGGCCTCGCTGCACACCCCCGTGATCGACCCGGGCCTGTTCCCCACCATGAAAGTGAAGCAGCTGACCCACAACTCGGCCATCCTGAGCGTGCAGATCCCGGTGCCCTTCAGCAAGATGTACACCCTGGCGCAGTTCGAGAACGGCCGCTACAACGTCCTCACCAAGCTGCTGAAGAAGAAGGAGGACATCACGCTGACGGACCTGGGCCCCAACGAAGACTACACCTACTGCGTGATGTCCTCCAACCGCGTCTCCAGGTACAACTACACCTGCCTCACCATCAACCTCAACAAGCATAACCGGGAAGAGCCCGTGCCGAGCCCTTCAACGGCCACTCACTACATCATGACGATCCTGGGCTGCCTGTTTGGGATGGTGATTGTCCTTGGGGTGGTGTACTACTGCCTCCGGAAGAGGCGCCAGCAGGAGGAGAAGCACAAGAAGGCTGCCATCAACATGAAGAAGACCATCATCGAGCTGAAGTATGGGCCGGAGATGGAGGCGACTAGCATCTCCCAGCTCTCCCAAGGGCAGATGCTGGGCGGCGAGACGATGACCCGCATCCCCTACCTCCCTTCCGTGGGGGAAGTCGAGCAGTACAAGCTGATCGACAAGAGCGAGACCCCCAAGGCCACGAAGGGCAACTACATGGAGGTGCGGACGGGCGAGCAGACCGAGAGGAGGGACTGCGAGCTGCCCCTGCAGCCTGACAGCCAGAGCTCGGTGGCGGAGATCTCCACCATCACGAAGGAGGTGGACAAGGTCAACCAGATCATCAACAACTGCATCGATGCCTTGAAATCGGAGTCCACCTCCTTCCAGGGGGTGAAGTCGGGGGCGGTGTCCATGGCCGAGCCTCAGCTGGTGCTCCTGTCCGAACAGATCCCCAGCAAACACAGCTTCCTGGCCCCGGTCTACAAGGAGAGCTACAACCACCCTCTGCAGAGGCACCACAGCATGGAGGGCCCCCCAAAGCGCTCCAGCACCTCTTCCAGCGGCTCCATCCGGAGCCCCCGATCCTTCCGCTCCGAGGGCTCCGCCCACAAATCCGAAGCCAAATATATCGAGAAGACGTCTCCAACCACAGACACCATCCTCACTGTGACGCCGGCGGCCGCCATCTTGCGGGCCGAGGCCGAGAAGATCCGCCAGTACAGCGAGCACCGGCACTCGTACCCAGGGTCCCACCAGGGGGAGCAGCAGCACGAGAGTATGGGCGTGCGCAAGCCTTCCATCTTGGAACCTTTGACCAGGCCCCGGCCCAGGGACTTGGCTTACTCTCAGCTCTCCCCCCAGTACCACAACCTGAGCTACACCTCCAGCCCAGAGTACACGTGCAAGCCTTCCCACAGCATCTGGGAGCGCTTCAAACTGAACCGCAAGCGCCACAAAGACGAGGAGGAGTACATGGCGGCTGGCCACGCCCTACGCAAAAAGGTCCAGTTTGCCAAAGACGAGGACCTGCACGACATCTTAGACTACTGGAAAGGGGTGTCAGCCCAGCACAAGTCCTGAGTCCTCAAAACCTGTAACTCGTGACTTCATACTGGACCAAAACAAAACAAACGAAATCAGCAGCAGCTATTTTTAATCCAGACTTGTCTTTAAAAACACACATACACACACAAAAATAAATAACTTATCTATAATTATTCTATATAATGTAACAGAGAAAGAGAGAGAGAGAGGTATTAAAATATTGTCTCGCATTCGTGAGATCCACACCAAATCTGAAAAGAGAAAGGGAGGGAAACACCTACAATGTTGAAAAACTAATAGGTAAATGGTGGAGTGGGGAGAAATGTTTTCTTTTTATAAAAAAAGCAGAAAAATTGAATTTGCAGAAAAAAAGCAGAAAAATTGAGTGAAAAACAACAGGGAAAGAGAGAGAGAGGCACAAAATGAAAGGAATACTGGAGTAACCACGACTGCATCGCATGACTCATGAATCTGTGGTTTCTTGTGGACTCTGTGTACAGTTTTGTCTTCTTCTTCCTTTCAGTAACCAAAAAGTAAAAAACGAAACACACACACACACACACACACACACACACACAAAGGTAAATCAGAAAAAGTTAGCAGAAGGTGTGTTTTTTTTTATTAAAAAAATAAACATGAAAAAGATCATTCTTTTTGGGCCTTTTGCAAATGGAGTCTTCCAGTTTAGACTACGAACCGCCTGAAGTCCCATTTGTGCATTTCTTTCGTGAAAAGGTACTGTGTGTCGCCTTGTAAAAACCGACACCGCTCTATTGTACAGAGAGAGAGAAAGAAATTCTATATTTGCAAATGTTTGCTGTATAATGAGAGAGAGAGAAAGAGAAAGGGAAAAAAATATTACATCTACTAAAAGAAATATATCTATATATTCACCTGTTTGTACCAGGTTTTAATCATGGATTTTAGAAAAAAGAAAAAAAAAACACCCTACCTTGGCTTGCCTTTTTTTCTGGTGCTCTGTTGGGAGGGTGGGGTGTGTCTTGCGTTCCATGGATGTTTGCTGACTTCAGTTCTGGTCAAATCCAAATGTGCTGAGAAAATGGCAGCGCTCCTCTCATTTCTGAGGGTCACCAAGACATGCCTAAGCAAATCTTCCTCCTCCACTTAGGCCGGGCTGCATGATTCTTAAAGCAGGAGGCTTCTAGGTCAGGCAGATCTGCCCAGTTTCCTTGTCTAATAAGGATTCGATGGATTTAAAAATGTGACTTCTGTCACCATGTCGCAGAAGACTGAGAGGTCGTCCACTAGCAAAGGAGCTGGTCAAGGATTCTGCTCTCTCTCCAAAATATAACTCTTGGCTACACCCAGATAAAACTAAGTCCCACACCACCTGCTGACTAAACTATAGAATGACATGACCCACACAGAAAAACCCACCCAGGTACAACTGAGTCCAGTGTTCCCTAGCGACTAGAATAATAATATCCTATTGCTAGATCAGGTCAACAGTTTCTGCATCTTGTCCTCATAGTGGAAAACTAGATGCATATGGGAATCCTGCAAGCAGGACCTGAGAGCACCTTCTCTCCCCCTGCTTGGGTAGATAGTATCAGCTTCTGGGAATGTCAAGAAATCCCTTGATTCCACTAAGTTGGGTCCAGCGCCCCCTAGTGTCTAAACCATTTAACAGCACTATCCACATAGACACCAGCTTCTGAAAATTGGGGCACACCAAAGGTGGGAATGTTTTCTCACTGCTAAGACCCAAATTCCTCTCTGTGTGCCAAATGAATGCACCAGCCTTAGCAATGATTTGCTTCCCAGGGATGGAAAGCAGAACCCACTTGAGATTCTTATCTCAATATTATGTTCGCAGCCCCTATTCTTTTTCTTACGGACTGTTTCTTGCTCAGTTTGCAACAGGGAAAATTGGCAATAAAATAGGATCCGTCTATATACGGTGAGGCACGCCAGTTGCCAAATGATGGCTAAAGGCCACCCTGCGTGACAGAACCAATTCAGAGGAGCGCTGGCAGTAAATATCTATCTGTTTCATTGCAAGGGGGTGAGGTAGCCGCATCTATGCACAAACATCCCCAGTGTCACAGCTACAATTTGCCTGAGGCACAAGAGTCCCTGATTCCAAAATAGCCACCAGCAACCTCAACAGCATGTTGTGGGACAGCCCAGGACTGGTGGTGCTTAGAGTGTGCCTGAATTCCTGACTACTCCACAGATATGCTTATAAATTGAGAAGAATACTGTATTCTAAAATGTGACCAACCCTATGTTGAATCCCAAAGACCAACTGATCAATCCATTGGGCAACAACACACAGTTCACGTCTTCTAGGGAATGCACCAATTCAGAGTTTGGGTGAAATATACTTTTATGCTCCTCCACGTTAAACACAACAACAACCCAACACTTTGTTCACAGAAAAGAGAGGCGCCTTTTTGCTATCATGCCAGCTTTCCACGGGGCGAAAGGTTTTGCCACGAGGGAGAGCATTCAAACACAGAAGCCCTCCTGGTATTCTCAAACGGTGTGTTCCCAAACTGTGTGGTACCATGTATTTTCCTGAATGTGCCACTCAGGCCTTCCAGCACGTCCTCAAACTCAACACATGGAGTACACAGAACCTGGAAGAGTCTTTTTCTGTTCCACCATCAGCATTTTCTCTTAAAAACAAATGGAAGGTCAGACTCCTCCTCATGTAAATCCCATTCACCATTTATTGCTTTGGAATGTCATAAAGCTCAGCTCCTATAATCCAGGTGTACTTCCCACTCTTGCAAAATGGTGTCCTTGAGTGTTATTGGACTGCAGCTCCTGTCAGCATGGCCAGTGTGGAAGGAGGGTGGTTTTTTATTTGTTTGTTTATTAATTACCCACCTTTCCTCCTAAGGTCCCAGGGCAGGTTACCCCGAGAGAGAGAGAGAGAGAGAGAGAGAGAGAGAGAGAGAGAGTTTAAAGCAACTTACAATCACAAAAAAATAAGTTGGGTCCTGAAAATATGCATCTCGTGTGTCAAAAGCCAGGGTAAAGAGCGGCCTCTTCAGCATCCTTCGGAAACTGCATAATGAAGGTGCCAGGCGCACTTCTGTGGGGAAGGAGAGCCACAGTTTAGGGGCCACCACAGAAGAGGACACCATTTATAATAAGTGGGAAGCGTATATAGCTTTTTAATTTTTTAAAAAAATGTTTATTTACTGTATTTTCATCCCACTTTTCAGACAACTATCCAAAAGTGGCACACACCAATTAAAAAGAAAAGAAAAGAAAAGTTGGCGGGAGATTATGGGACTTGTAGTCCAACATCTGGCAGGCCCAAAGTGGGGTACTCTTTTTCAAGGCCATTGCTGCCTGCCAGAGGGCAACGCAAGAAATAGCTCTCCCTCTTATTCCTGGCGTCCTCTCAGGTATTAGAAAGCTGTCAAGACGTCCTTCTCCATCTAACCTCTGTCTTTCTCTTTCCTTTGTATTTATTATCTGCTCTTTCTCTGAGGAAATTGGTGGCAGCCTATGTGGCCTCACAACCACCTTGTGAAACAGCGGCTGCCTACACACCATTTAAGGCACATTTCCTCCATCTCCAAGAATCGTGGCAACTGCAATCTCTTAAGAGCACTGAGAACTGCAGCTCTTGAGGGGGGGGGGTAAACTACAGTTCCCAGGATTCCTTGGGGAGGGGAGGGGAGGGGGGAGAATGCGCCGTAAATGTCTGGTGTGTACCCAAGTGTGAGGCTCAGTGAGTCGCTGGCTGGTGGCCACACAGTGAGCTTCACGGTTAAGCCAGAAGCTGAACCCAGCCTCTCTTAGTCAAAGTCTCAGTTCTACCTCACTGTCTGTCTAGCCCAGGGACAGCCAGCTCCCAAGAGAATGCAATCTACTCACAGAATAAAAAACTGGCAGTGAGCTACCCCTTTTTGGGGGGTTCAGGCGAAAGTTGTTGAGCTTTTTTTATAGGCAATTCCAGTTATAGAGAGGAAAATTCCGAAATACAGTGGTACCTCAGGTTAAGAACTTAATTTGTTCTGGAGGTCTGTTCTTAACCTGAAACTGATCTTAACCTGAAGCACCACTTTAGCTAATGGGGCCTCCCACTGCCGCCACGCTGCTGGAGCACGATTTCTGTTCTCAACCTGAAGCAAAGTTCTTAACCCAAGGTCCTATTTCTGGAGTCTGTAACCTGAAGCGTTATGTAACCTGAAGAGTATGTAACCCGAGGTACCACTGTAAAGTAAAGGGGAAAGGCGCTCACCGAAAGATGCCCACCCCATGACATATAATTTTTATTATTCGTGAAGTGAACTCCTACTCACATGGAAAGGCCATTCATTAACTTGGTCTAAACAAACTTCCAAAGAACATGGCATCCATGAAAGAGAAAAGCAAAAGAACAAAAGGACAGTTGCAAAAAAATCACTGTTAACAACTCATTCTCGAATTGCCCCCCCTTAAAAATCAAATTGCTCCCCTGTGGGGGGGGTCCCACATTGGAAACCCCGGCTTTAACAGTTA
Organism: Podarcis vaucheri; assembly: GCF_965113315.1. Lineage (NCBI taxonomy): Eukaryota > Metazoa > Chordata > Lepidosauria > Squamata > Lacertidae > Podarcis > Podarcis vaucheri. Next base: position 51,346,124 of record NC_138752.1, read on the forward strand.
CCTCAGAACTGAGGCCTGGATCAAAGCATGAAAGGCAGCTGGGCTTTGGCTCTTGTGCCAAGGTCACCAGCGGAGCGGGGCCAGCCCATCCATGAGGCAGACTGAGGCAGCTGCCTCGGGCGGTAGACTCCAAGGGGCATCACCACATGTGTGTCCCCAGGTGGAAGAGCAAAGAGAAGCAGCTGCAGCAGCTTCTGGGTTCTGGATAGACATAGGACAAGCCCTGCGAAATCTCATGAGACCTTCCCAAGACACCATTCAGCGAGGCTGTGGCAGGAGGGGGTGACACACCTGGCAACACCTCCCCCTTTTGCTTCAGGCGGCGAAACAAGACGGGCCACCCCAGCGAGGGTGTAGGGGGACACACACACACTCCGGTTGGCCGCAATCTCTCCACTTCCACACAATAGTTGTTCTAGCCTACATTACAGGGTAGCTGAAATCTGAGAAAAGTATGTGAAACCCTTGGCTCACTCTAAAACAAAACATAAATGGTCAGGTGTCGTTATGAATTACCCTAGTTATCCCTTGCCATCTTTCTTTGTTCGGCAACGGCAGTCATCACCACCGCCACAAAACCTAAAAACCAGCCTCATAAAGAATATTCTCAGTTGAATTACGAAGGCAGGAAAGTACAGAAGGCTGTGATTGCTGGAAACAGCAAAGCAGATGGAAGTCAAACAGACAGCCATGCTTTCATATCCTGAGTTTTAGGAGCAAGACACCAATCCTGGGCAATATTGAAAACACGATGCAGACACAGCCTGCTTCAGGAATGAAGTGCCGGTTGACAGAAGGGTCAATCTTCAGGTCTTCTAAGAAAAAAAGAGGCACGGGAGGTCAAAGCATGCTCATGTTTCCTGGGAAATGCAGCTTCTGGTACATAATAGTGGGGAAGTTTTTGTGCACTTGAATTATTTGTGGCTCTAGGTGCCACAGAGAAAACAGCAATCCAAGGAATCTCTCCACACCAGGGGTCAGCAACCTTTTTCAGCCCTGGGCCGGTCCACCGTCCCTCAGACCATGTGGTGGGTCAGACTATACTGGGGGGGGGATCAATGAATTCCTATGCCCCAGAAATAACCCAGAGATGCATTTTAAATAAAAGCACACATTCTACTCATGTAAAAACAAGCTGATTCCCAGACTGTCCGTGGGCCGGATTAAGAAGGCGATTGGGCCGCATCCGGCCCCCGGGCCTTAGGTTGCCTCCCCCTGCTCTACACCACACTGTCAATAACAGGCCAACTTGTTTCCTGGATTAACACTTGAAGATAAAGGGCGCATGGCAGAAACTCCCCACCACTACCAGAGGCTAAATAAAATTGTCTGAGGCTTCTTGGTTTAGAGGGTGGGGGAAATGTAAGTTAAGCAATGTAGGGCAAATTAAAATGGCGAAGGGCACGGGCATAGCGAAATTCTTCTCCTCCTTTCATCATTCTGCAACTCAGTTATGCAATGGTGCCTACTGGCCTCACCTGTGCCCCCCACCCCACCCCAAAGAGAAAAGGATATGCAAGATAATAAATAATAATAATAATAATAATAATAATAATAATAATAATAATTTATTATTTGTACCCCGCCCATCTGGCTGGGTTTCCCCAGCCACTCTGGGCGGCTTCCAACAAAGATGAAAAATACACTAAAATGTCACATATTAAAAACTTCCCTGAACAGGGCTGCCTTCAGATGTCTTCTGAATGTCAGGTAGTTGTTTATCGCTTTGACATCTGGTGGGAGGGTGTTCCACAGGGCGGGCGCCACCACCGAGAAGGCCCTCTGCCTGGTTCCCTGTAACTTGGCCTCTCGCAGTGAGGGAACTGCCAGAAGGCCCTCGGAGCTGGACCTCAGTGTCCGGGCAGAACGATGGGGGTAGAGACGCTCCTTCAGATATACTGGACCGAGGCCATTTAGGGCTTTAAAGGTCAGCACCAACACTTTGAATTGTGCTCGGAAACATACTGGGAGCCAATGTAGGTCTTTCAAGACCGGTATTATATGGTCTTGGCGGCCGCTCCCAGTCACCAGTCTAGCTGCCGCATTCTGGATTAGTTGTAGTTTCTGGGCCACCTTCAAAGGTAGCCCCACGTAGAGCGCATTGCAGTAGTCCAAGCGGGAGATAACCAGAGCATGCACCACTCTGGCGAGACAGTCCTCAGGCAGATAGGGTCTCAGCCCATGTACCAGATGGAGCTGGTAAACAGCTGCCCTGGATACAGATTTAACCTGTGCCTCCATGGACAGCTGTGAGTCCAAAATGACTCCCATGCTGCGCACCTGGTCCTTCAGGGGCACAGTTACACCATTCAGGACCAGGGAATTCTCCACACCTGCCCACCTCCTGTCCCCCCAAAACAGTACTTCTGTCTTGTCAGGATTCAACCTCAATCTGTTAGCCGCCATCCATCCTCCAACCGCCTCCAGACACTCACACAGGACTGTCACCGCCTTCACTGGTTCTGATTTGAAAGAAAGGTAGAGCTGGGTATCATCCACATACTGATGAACAACCAGCCCAAACCCCCTGATGATTTCTCCCAGTGGCTGCATGTAAATGTTGAAAAGCATGGGGGAGAGTACAGAACCCGGAGGCACCCCACAAGTGAGAGCCCAGGGGTCTGAATACTCATCCCCCACCACCACGTTCTGAACACGGCCCAGGAGGAAGGAGCGGAACCACTGTATGACAGTGCCCCCAGCTCCCAGCCCCTCAAGACAGTCCAGAAGGATGTTATGGTCGATGGTATCAAACGCCGCTGAGAGATCCAGCAGAACTAGGAAACAGCTCTCACCTTTGTCCCTAGCCCGACGGAGATCATCAACCAGTGCGACCAAGGCAGTTTCAGTCCCATGATGAGGACTGGAAAATCCCGACTGGAAGGGATCCAAATGGTCTGCTTCTTCCAGGCGTGCCTGGAGTTGTTCAGCAACTACTCGCTCAATCACCTTGCCCAAGAATGGAAGATTTGAGACTGGGCGATAATTGGCCATCGTGGCCGCATCTAAAGATGGTTTTTTAAGAAGCGGTTTAATAACCGCCTCTTTCAGCGGGTCTGGGAAGGCTCCCACACGGAGGGAAGCATTCACCACCCCACGAAGCCCATCGCCCAGTCCTTCCCGGCTAGCTTTTATAAGCCAGGATGGGCAAGGATCCAGGAGACAGGTGGTTGGCTTCACTCGTCCAAGCAGCCTTTCCACATCCTCAGAGGTAACAGGTTGGAATTGATCCCACGCAACTTGACTAGACAGGACTCTAGCACTCTCCCGCCCTGGCCCTGCTCCCACGGTGGAGTCTACTTCTTCCCAAATCTGAGCGATTTTATCTGCAAAAAACATTGCAAAATCATTGCAGGAGATCATGTGGCCCGTACTGGGCCCAGATGTCGCAGGTGGTTCCGCTAAATTGTGAACCACCTGAAAAAATCTCCTGCTGCTGTTTTCTGCAGATGCAATAGAGGCGGCGAAGAAAGTCTTCTTCGCCATCGCTATCGCCACTTGGAAGGCTCGACGTTGAGCTCTAACCTGTGTCCGGTCAGATTCGGAATGAGTTATCCGCCACCGTCCAGGTGGTCCTCCTGGGCAGCAGAGCGCAGCAGTCCTTGTGAGGCTTCAGGCCCCGCCCCGGGCCAGGTGGTAAGTGGCAGGAAGGAGCAGGGCCCTCAAACACTCACACAGGAGAGTCCTCCTGGGCAGCAGAGCGCAGCAGTCCTTGTCCTTCATCACAGAAGCAGCACCTATGGAACTCACTGCTACAAGGAGTGGTGGTGGCTGTTAAAAACAGCAATTGGCACATTCAGAGCAGAAGGCAGGTCTAACAAGGGCTGTGTTCTAGGAAAGTGGAGAATGGTATTCATCTTCAGAGGCAATCTGCCTCTGAGCCCCAGGTGTGTTATGTCTGAATCCACATGTATATCCAGTGCACTTATGGCCCAAACGTGTACTTTCTATGAGAGAAACAAAATATAGGATGGAGACAGTCATGCTTTCTTTAAATGCATGTAAACTCTTGCCTTTCTACCTGATGAAGAACTCTTCACACCAAGAAACGCTCAGAAAAGTGACTTATTACAAGGAAAAGACAGTACATTGCTTTAACATTAGGTTACAAAGTGTTTGCAGGTGGGCAGGACCCAGTCAACACCACAGTCACACTCCTAAAGTCCCTAAATGTATGCAAAAGGAGGCGAGGGCAATCAGTGCTGCCAGTCCATAGGAAACTAGAGTTGAGATATTCCTTTACAGAAGCCAGGACCAAGATTCTAGGCCTGTTTAAGGATTAAGGCCTTCCCGTCTAGCTGCATCCTGGCCTTTTAATCAGGCTAAGAGAGAGGACTTCACACTGTTCCTGGTCTGAGGTCCTTGCAGGACTGCGATTGAGGAGCAAGATGTCACATTTCTAAATTGTCAGTGAAAACGATGCTGCTTAAATACCTTTTCAGGGGCTCACTCATTCCCATGGGAAAAGGAAGCCAGGCTAGGAACCAGAACAAGGAACTGGCAAGGGAAAAAGAAGGAATATCCAGGAGGATGTGGAAGGACTCGCCCAGGGAAGGTATCTGGCCCAGGACCAGGAGAAGATGGATCAATGAGAGTCCTTTAAAACCGGGCGCAGTGCGCTGGTCTATTTATAGCACAGCAGCAGTTTGGAATCCCAACTCAGAATCTATTAACATTTCTGAGAGCTCACCAGAGGGAGGACCGATAAGAGCAGGGGAAACAAGCCCATCATTTCCACACACACCTGGGTGGCATCCTGTTGTTATTCCGAACAACCCAGCACTTCACGCCACAGCTTCAAAGCACCGTGGCACCACTTTAAACTGTCATGGCTTCCCCCAAAGAATTATGGGAGGTGGAGTTTGTTAAGGGTGCCAAGAGAGATGTTAGGAGGCCCCCAGAGCTACAATTTCAAGAGCTCCCTGGGAAGTGGGGTTGTTAAACCACTCTGAAAATTGTACTCCTGGGGTGTGTGGGGACTAAGGGGCCGCCCAACAACTCTCAGGCAGCTTAAGAACAAAATAAGACCCTGCAGGATCAGGCCAATGCCCCATCTTCTTCAGCATCCTGCACAAGAGAGCGCTCCCCTCCTGCAATTCCCAACCGTGGAGGCAGAGCACAGCCATCAAAGCTGCTAGCCACGGGGAGACCTATCCTCCACGATTTTGTCTATTCCTCTTTTAAAGCCACTCAAGTTGGTGGCTATCACTGTTTCCTGTGGGAGGGAGTTCCACAGTTCAGCTACGCACTGTGTGAAGGAGGACTTTGGATGAGAGCGGTCACGCAATGCGGAGCTTACTGTTCTTTCATGGCCTGCCTACTCATTCATAGGCATGGGATTCCTGGTTGCCTGTGGCAAGGAAAGGGGAACCTTCAGCCTTACAGATATTGCTGCTCTCCAACTCCAGTCCTCCTTGAGAGAGAGATAAAACTTTATTTGCATTAGCCAATGGCCATAGCAACTAAAACATTACAGAAAAGGAAATTTGATATAAAAGCACAATTTAAAGTCCTGAATCAGCAGTCAGTTAGTGGCCCTTGTTCTGACTGCCCCTGCTATGAACCTAGCAACCTTTGCTGTTATCTGCTCATTTTGATCTGATAGAAGAAAGGACATTGTGGCAGTGGTTGAGCGCCCTGGGATGGTTAGTACGAGTGGGGTGATGATCCTGTTCCTCAGGTCTTTGTAGAGAGTGCAAGACAGGAGGACGTGTGCCGCTGTTTCGGTGCTACCATCTCCACAGGGCGCAAAGACGTTTCTCACGCGGGATCTTTTGGAATCGACCCTCAAGTACCACAGATGGCAAAACATCCAATCTTGCATGTGTAAAAGCACGTCTGTATTTTGGGATAATAAGTTTGTGCAGATATGGGACCAGAGAATCAAAATGGAGAGGTGGGAACTGAACATACCAAGGGCAGAATTTCCTTATAGTGGCCAGGTTGTTCTGATGCTCAATAGCTTTTAGACGTTGACCAATTAGACTGTTTGCTTCAGTGGAGCCCATAGTGCTTCTTGACTGCTGGCCATGGTGGCTGGGCAGGGGTAAGCCCAACAACAACTGGGCCTCTGCATCCCTAGCATGTGGCCAGCGGGCTGGTCCATTAAAAAGAGTTGGTAGTCCACCTGGGGGTACCACCTAGAGGCCAGATGCTGCCCTCCCAGGAGATATTTTCTCACATTCCCAAGGTGCGAAAGGTTCTCTCAGGGGGAAGAGACATGACTGCAGAGCTGCCCTTTCGGCGCCTGACACTGTTGCCCTTTTCAGAAGAGAGGAGATCGGAACAAACACCCGGCCTTAAGGGCAGAATGGCAGGAAGCCGGGGAAGGGAGGCAGGGGAGGGGGAGGAAACTGCTGAAAGGAGGGAACCAATTTAGCTCAAAGGGAAGGAAAAAGAAAAAAAGCAAAGCCCTGTTAAAGATTCCCTTGTTAAGCCACAAAAACAAGCATGCAGATGCCAGGGGAAAGATGGGACCCTTTAGGTCAAGGTACATCTTGTTCCTGCCAAGAGCAGGCCCAGATGGGCTTTTATTTTAAGGAGAAAGATGGTGGGGGAGAGAGAGAGAGCACTGCTTGGAGACGGCCAAGCAGAAGACGGGCAGCGGTTCACCCCAAAAGGCCGGCAAAGGAATGATAATGTTTAGGGGCCCTGTTTGGTGAAATGCACTTGGTTAAAGGAAACTGCATTTAATCGAAGGAGCATTTATGGAAGCTGTTAATGCAGTCGGTAGGCGAGGGGAAAATTAAAGGCTCAGAAGACTGGGCAGCGGTGGGGGCGGCGAGGACACACATTAAAACGTGCAGAGGAAATAAAGCGTTGCACTTCTAGCAATGTCTCTGCTTAAAAAATGTCTCTGCTTAAAAAAGCAGACATCACCTTGCCAACAAAGGCCCGTATAGTTAAAGCTATGGTTTTCCCAGTAGTGATGTATGGAAGTGAGAGCTGGACCATAAAGAAGGCTGATCGCCGAAGAATTGATGCTTTTGGATTATGGTGCTGGAGGAGACTCTTGAGAGTCCCATGGACTGCAAGAAGATCAAACCTCTCCATTCTGAAGGAAATCAGCCCTGAGTGCTCACTGGAAGGACAGATCCTGAAGCTGAGGCTCCAATACTTTGGCCACCTCATGAGAAGAGAAGACTCCCTGGAAAAGACCCTGATGTTGGGAAAGATGGAGGGCACAAGGAGAAGGGGACGACAGAGGACGAGATGGTGGGACAGTGTTCTCAAAGCTACCAACATGAGTGTGACCAAGAGGCAGTGGAAGACAGGAGTGCCTGGCGTGCTCTGGCCCATGGGGCCACGAAGAGTCGGACACGACTAAACGACTAAACAACAACTTCTAGCAGGTGGGAGATCCACCTCTCCCCTTTGGCCATTTATTAACTATTCTTTGGATGAGGCCAAAGGGGACCAAAGCTTCCCCTCAGCTGAACTTAAGAGGGTTGTGCTAGTGAGCACAAGAGACTTAACATTTGCAACGTGGAAAGCAGGGAGAAAGTGGGGAGGCAGAGCTCATGGGCTGGATCACAGCTTTGAGGCGGGCAGTGTCCTGCATTCTCCACATACTGAGTGATGCACAGGTGGCCACACCTGCCATTGCACCCAATATGTTTACGTGCTATTCCTGGAGCATAACCCCCACGTTGCCCTGCACAATAAGAAGAAGACGTGCGTAGTTTGCAACCTTCAGCCTGGCAGGAGCCAGTTGCAAATCACTGTGTCGACTCTGCAGACAGGAGGTCTGCCCTCTTCCCCTCTCCCAATTAAGCTCCATCTCCAGGGCTCACTCCTCAGCCTCAGATTTCGGCCCTGAAATCTCAACATCCAAGATGCTCCTGGCCTGGAAACCCTAATTGTGGGATTTGCCCAATCTGGTCTTTGGAGCAAAATAAACAGCCAACTTCAGGTGCATTGATAGCTTCATGAAACAAAAGCCTGAGTCAAACCTGCTTCCCCTCTTGTAGCTTCTGCACCTTTCCTGCTCCCGGCTATCTTGCATCAGCCGTTCCCTTTCCTTCCCAAGCAGCAGCTGAGAGAAACTAGCCAGAAACATGCGAGGTGAAACTCCAGTGGCCTGTTTGCTCTGCGGCATTTATGAAATTGCTTGCTCATCAAATGTGGGGAATTGTTTATTTTGTAAGTAAAACAAACACAAAATACCTCAATTTTTATTGCCGCTTGAATGGGTGCCCAGGACCTCCCAGCTTCAGCCGCTGCCAAGCTGGGGAAGGGAACAGGACTCCTTAATCAATCTGGAGCATTGGAGGCTGAGTCATTGGCTACGTCCGTTCCTGGCAATGGAAACAGAGTTCGGCCACAGGGCTGGGTGAGGCACATATGCACAATGCCTCACTGTGGTTCAACATCCTTTCCCCTGGCCACACAACCCCATCAAGCAAAACTCCAACTGAATAGGGTTCCCACCTGAGACATCTCCATTTCATCCAATTAGCCATGCTTGTTAATGCAAGGATGGATGGTACCTAGGTAGGCAGAGGGCAGAAAATCAAACCTTTCCCCATGAGCAGCGGCGTAGCGTGAGTTGTCAGCACCCGGGGCAACGCAAGTAATTTGCACCCCCTAACCCGGGGCAAGACAAGTAACTTGCGCCCCCCCCTAACCCCTAACCTGCGAGTTGCCGCTGGCGCTGCCGCCCAAACGACGCCGCTTGCCCGGAGGAGGAGGGGGGCAGAGAGGCTAGGAAAATGCAACGGCCCAGCAGCTGCAGCAGCACCGGCGGAGGCGGGGCTGTGAGGAGGGGCTGCCTGGCGCGTCCTCCGCGGCGAGCGCTGAGAGCCGCTGCCTGCCGGGCGCCTTCAGCCCGGGCGCGCGCACAGCTCGTCGGTTCCGCGAGACATGCAGCTCCGCTACAGCCTGCGCCCGAGGCTCTTCGGCGACTCCGGAGGCAGCGAGCGCGCCCCCCCCAGATGTTGCGCCCGGTGCGGCCGGCACCCCTGGCACCCCCCACGCTACGCCACTGCCCATGAGGCTAGTTTCTGGCTTCTGTGCCCAAATAACTGTAGAGCTCTCTCCTTCAACATGTGCCTTTCCAACAGATGAGATGCATCCATTCTCAGTTTGTCATACAAATCAAACTCCCACATATTGGAATGTTTAAAAACCCAAAGCCTGATATATATTGTTATAGATTGGGGGTGGGGGTCAGTTTGTAAGACCTGTGATCCTGTGTATGTGAAGGTAGAATGGATAAGTCACCACCTGGCGAACTGGTCCAACTAGTTCCTTTGTTAATTACTTGGGCTGGCCAGGAATGATGGGAGTTGTAGTCCAACAGCGTCTGTAGGTCTACAGGATCCCTACCTCTGCATTAAAATAACATCAGGATGCTAATAAGCAATAAAAGCATGTGTAAAACACACACAGTGCAAATCAATTTCAGCTAGCAGAATACAGATACAGTGGTACCTCAGGTTAAGAATTTAATTTGTTCTGGAGGTCCGTTCTTAATCTGAAACCGTTCTTAATTTGAGGTACCACTTTAGCTAATAGGGCCTCCCGCTGCTGTCGTGCCGCCACTGCGCAATTTCCGTTCTCATCCTGAAGCAATAGTACCCGAGGTACTATTTCTGGGTTAGCGGAGTCTGTAACCTGAAGCGTCTGTAACCTGAGGTACCACTGTAGTTAAAACAAAAAACAAAGTAAACAGCGATTTTAAGTCTGATAATGTGTCACAACAATCTACTCACTGCCATTCCAGACTCCTTCCTTGGTTGCCTCCCTGTGTCTCTTACTGGATTGGAAGCATCTTGGGGCAGGGATCTTCTCACACATTCTTTGCAAATCACTCTGTACAGGGATGTCATCACGATGGCATTTCATCGCCTTAAGTTGCAGGAAGGACCAGTGGTTTATAGAGCTTTTTAAAAAGTTCCAGGCCTCTTTGACCAAGGGAACAAGTTGATGAGCAACGATCAGCCTGCAAAGCCAAATGGAATATCCCTGTTTAAGACGAACATCAGACGATCCCTGCAGCTCTCTGCCAGCAGAGATTCACATAACTTTTAAACACCTGCTGAAAACCATTCTATTCCACCAGGCCTATGCAGGCAATTAAGAATGCATCCTTCTACAATGTAAAAAAAAAAAATCCTTCCACTAGCACCTTAGAGACCAACTAGGTTTGTTATTTGTTATTGGTATGACTACAATTGGTCTTACAGGGAAAAGCAAGGGGTGAGATGGCTAAAAATAGCTTTATCATGTATAATGAGATAAGAATCCAGTGTCTCTATTCAGTCCAGGTCTCTCCATGGAAAGCTTTTTCCTGTAAGACCAACTGGAGTCGTTAACAGTCATCAACAGGTTTACCACACCTATCAGCCAATCACCCATTCCCAGTAAGGTGCTACTGGAAGGATTTTTTTTATTTTGTTTGACCATGGCAGACCAATATGGCTACCTACCTGTAACTCCTTCTACAATGGTTTGCTGATGCTAACTTTTTTTAATATGGCCTGTATTGTACAGTCTTAAGTTTTATTAACCTTATCTATCTATCTATCTATCTATCTATCTATCTATCTATCTATCTATCTATCTATCATCTATCATCTATCTATCTATCTATCTATCTATCTATCTATATCTGTCTGTCTGTCTGTCTGTCTGTCTGTCTGTCTATCTGTCTATCTACCGATCTATGACATAGTGGTAATTAAGTATTTTAAATAAATAAATGGGAAGCCCAGAAAGCAGGACATGAGCGCAGGAACACTCAGTTTGCAATGTAACAACAGACCGTACCTTGTGAGTTTCATGTTGAATTGCTGATTACACATTCTTGGACAACGGTGTTTCTTCAACAAATCACCCTCTTTGCTTTTAAATTGAAGCTGGAGAGGGCCATTTCAGACTAAATGGATGCAGCGAACAGCACATGATGAAGTGGGTTTGGTTTTTAAAAAATGAAAAGAAAGGGAAAGCATAATGTTGGAGACTGCTGGATAATCTGTGTGAACTGCCGAGATACATTTTCAACTACATAACATACTGTAGGGTGATTATGTTTTTCTAGTACATCTTCAACCAATAGAGCATGCACTATATTGGTTTTTAATCAGTGGTGGAAAATGGTGTGGTGGGGGGAATAACTCCATGATAGAGCACATACAGTGGTACCTCGGGTTACATACGCTTCAGGTTACATACGCTTCAGGTTACAGACTCCGCTAACCCATAAATAGTACCTTGGGTTAAGAACTTTGCTTCAGGATGAAAACAGAAATTGTGCGGCGGCGGCAGCGGGAGGCCCCATTAGCTAAAGCTAAGGTTAAGAACAGTTACAGGTTAAGAATGGACCTCCGGAATGAATTAAGTATGTAGCCAGAGGTACCACTGTATTTTGTCCTTACAGGCAAGACATGTCTGCTATAGCTCTCTCCCCACCTGCCATTCACAGCAGGCAGTATTTAGAGGCACAGTTATCTCTAACAGTATCCCTCATGGCTAGCCTTACCTTCCATGAATTTATCTAGTCCTCTTTTAAAACCACCCAAGTTGGTGGCCATCACTACGTCTTGTGGGACCATATTCCCACATAGTTTTAACAATGTGCTATGTGAAGGAGCGCCTTTTGTCTGCCCTAAATCTTCCAACTTCATTGGCTGTTCCAGAGTTCTAGCTGGATCCAAAACAATGGACTCAAATTACAAGAAATGAGATTCTGACTAAAACATTAAGGAGAACTTTCCTACGGTAAGAGCTATTCAATAGTGGAATAGGCTCCCTTGGAAGACGGTGGTCTCTCCTCCACTGGAGTTTTTAAAGCAGAGGTTATGTGTGGCCATCTGTCAGGGATTCTTCAAATGTGGTTCCTGCAATTGCAAGGGGTTGGTCTAGATGACCTATGGGGTCCCTTCCAACTCTACAAATATATAAATGCACTCACCTTCCACCCCCACCTCCACCCCCTGCAACATTTAGGTCTAGCCTCTCCAGGGCACAAAAATTCTGTTTATATATGCCGGCTTTAATTCCAAGTGCCACATCAAAGCCACGTCGCTTTAATAAACCCGAGTCTTTGCTTGCTGCAATTCCCAGTCCCCAAAATCACTAACAGCCCACCCTCTCCATTAACAATAAGCAGTGAGATGCAGACTCTTCAGCTGCCCTTAATTAGCAGCAATAGTCCCTATTTTCTGGGAGCAATCCCTGGTAAATTACTTTCTCCTAGTTTGGCTTTCTTAACTGTTTGTTACTCTGAGTTGTGTGATTTGTCATTCTTCGGAGTTCACCAGCTCTCCTAATCCAGGTCTGCAGAGGTTAAACTTCTCTTTCCCCTCTCTGTATCTCTCTCTCTGTCTGTCCATGTGCCTCTTTATCTGATGCAGGGCCATGCAAGTAAATTCGCTCACACAGAACCTAAGGCCCGGGGGTCGGATCCAGCCCAATCGCCTTCTAAATCCGGCCCGCGGACAGTCCAGGAATCAGTGTGTTTTTACATGTGCCCTTTTATTTAAAATGCAACTCTGGGTTATTTGTGGGGCATAGGAATTTGTTCATTTTTTTTTCCTTTTCAAAATATTGTCCGACCCCCCACAAGGTCTGAGGGACAGTGGACCGGCCCCCTGCTGAAAAAGTTTGCTGACCCCTGATCTACTTCAACCCCATGCAATATGCAGGTGTCCCATACAGGGATCAAACTTGCAGCCTCGGTGTTATCAGCACCACGCCATGTTGCATGGCGTCCAAGTGGCTACACCAAAAGCCAAAACAGACACTGGATACAAAAGCAATGTCTGGACACAAACTGGAACAATGGAATGTCTGGTAGCCATGTTTGGGTTTTTAAAAGTTTGCTGTGGGGTAGGCATCACTGGGGCAACAGCATGTTGGGTGGGGATATTTAACCTTCCTCTCTCCAGCTGCAACCCCAATGAAAATTGCCCCTTGCACTGTGATAGGTACTAGGAAAACCATCTCCCATCAGCACCAACAGATTGGCTGCAAAGGGTAATCACAACATTAAGGAAGATGTCCATTTGTATACATCTTGAAGTGCTTTCAGCAAACCTAACAGGATTTGCCCCTCCCTACAAAAGCTGTCTACTTCAGGGCCACCTGTACAAGCTCTCTTCAACTCCACTGTTCCTGGCCAGGTAAGGATTTTATGTTGCATTTTGCATGGGTGGTGTTAATTGCGAGGGAGGCATTAGAATGACATTCACCTCTCAAAGCTGCCTGGACCCAAACTGGGGCTTCAGAGGAGGAAATTCCAGCTTTGGAGCACCTTTTACCAGCATCAGCTGCCATGATAGCTGTGGCTGCTTCTGGATCAATACAGCTTAACCACAGCAGCAGTCCAAGCACTATTAACTTCAAAGGCAGAGTTACTGCAATGCTCTGTGCGGGGCTTCCCTTGTAATTGATCCAGAAGCTGACAGGGGGCTTGTTCATTGTCAGCAATCGTGCTGCAGCATTCTGCACTAACTGCAGCCCCCGAGTTAACTGCAAGGGCAGACCCACACAGAGCATTGCAATGGCTGCTATGTTATCATATCAGTGTGATGAATGAAGCTCGTCCGATGAGCTTCAGCCCGAGGGAAACAGCGAGCTTTCATCCCTTGGTGGGTTCCCTAGCTGGTGCCTCCCACCATTCCTCTGTGTCCAGCCAGTCTGTGACATTTGCTTGGAGGGGGACAGAGAGAAGAAGAAGAGTTTGGATTTGATATCCGGCCTTTCACTCCCTTTAAGGAGTCTCAAAGCGGCTAACATTCTCCTTTCCCTTCCTCCCCCACAACAAACACTCTGTGAGGTGAGTGGGGCTGAGAGACTTCAGAGAAGTGTGACTGGCCCAAGGTCACCCAGCAGCTGCATGTGGAGGAGCGGAGACGCGAACCCGGTTCCCCAGATTACGAGTCTACCACTCTTAACCACTACATCACACTGGATGTTTAGGCGGTACCTCCTTTCTTGAGTCTGTTGGTTCAAGTCCTGCCCTCTGGTGTTTGTGTGCGCTGCTCTGCTTCACCAGAAGCGGCTTAGTCATGCTGGCCATATGACCCGGAAGCTGTACGCCGGCTCCCTTGGCCAATAAAGCGAGATGAGCGCTGCAACCCCAGAGTCGGCCACGACTGGACCTAATGGTCAGGGGTCCCTTTACCTTTAAGGAGTCTCAAAAGTGGCTCACAATCTCCTTTCCCTTCCTCCCCCACAACAAACACTCTATGGGGTGAGTGGGGCTGGGAGACTTCAGAGAAGTGTGACTGGCCCAAGGTCACCCAGCAGCTGCAGGTGGAGGAGCAGAGACGCGAACCCGGTTCACCAGATTACGAGTCTACCGCTCTTAACCACTACACCACACTGGTGGAGAGATTTGTGTGCCTATGTAGAAGCCACTGGTTTTTATGCGGCTGGAGGGCAGCACCCACCACTGTCATGTGGACCCCAGCAGCTCCCCCGTGAGCGAATTTGGCCCCTGGGCTGCAAGCAGTTCCCCATCCCTGCTCTAGCTAGTTAGGCACATAAGAAGATGAAGAAAACTGAGGCTGTAATTCACCCCTGGAACTTCACTTTGGGAAAGGGTAGAGTAGAATGCATAGCATGTTCGCAACCTCCATTTTTTCCTGAGCAGGAGAAAGAGGGTTGCCTGCCAATCAGCCTTGCCTATCAATGTTGCCAGAACTGCTGGGATGCGAACAGTTAAAAACAACTCTCCATATGCAAATGAGATTTAATTTATCCTTTTCATCAGTTGCAAATATACCTTCTGAACCCTATTAACATCATGAATATGCAAATCATACATTCTCAAGGACCCGGCGCCTAGCTTGATTGTTTGAGTCTAGTTAGCAGTCTGTAAACCTAGGTGCAAAATTTAATTTCCATTTTAAGTTCCATAAAAAAAGAGAATCTGTTGGTAATTAAGTTAATTACAGTGTTACAGTGGAAGAGGAGAGAAACAAGGAGGACAGATCATTCATTAATGCTGAATGCCAGCGAGGGAGCCAAAGGCTAGGATTTGTGTCTGTCTGGAGTCAGGAAATTAGACAACGGCACATCCCCCTCAGGGGCTGGGATCCCCATTCTGGATTTGTGGTCCAAATAACTGAGCAGCACAACCGCCTTCCAGTTCTCAGAACTGTTTTTTATCTGGGATTCAAGACAACATAACCTAGGCCTGTGCAAAGCTGGAGATCCTGCAGTATTTGGTCCCATCACTGTTGCGTCAGAACAGTCTCGGCATTTCAGAAAGGACTGTGGGTCAAATGCCAGGGATGAGCTGCTCTGGGAGCCCCCCCCCCCTTTGAAGTGGGGGTGACAACATTCCTTCCTCTGGTTGCTTAGCAACAGTGATTAAGCATCCCTAGCAATGGCGCTACTTGCTGAGTACCAAAGCTCCAGAGCTGCCTCTGGTTTCTTTGCTCTAACTTTCTTCAGAAATGTCTGAGCAACTTAACTTCCATTTAAACAAACAATCGAAAAAGGTCTCCCTGCTGCCCTCAGGCCTCCACTCCCTCAAATTCTACCCCACCTCCCATCAAATGGGACCAGGGAGAAAGATCACCCTCTAATGGAACATAAGATTCCTGGTGGAATAAGACTAAAGATTCCTCGAGTCCAGCCCCATGCTCCCCACAGATCTCGTCCGTCCCCCCTGGCAAGGGCATGAAGACAATACAAAAATGTTCACAAGATTCTGCATATTTGTTGTGAATGCCAGAAAATTAAGGTGGGTGGAAACAGGAAAAGCCAAAAGACACGAATTGCTAACTTGGTAGACTGAATGGCTTGATTTCAGCTCAGTGTTTAAAACATGGTGGGGATTATAAATGGGGAAACTAGGGAGGGGGGACCTTCCATCTCTTAGAGAGTATGAAAGTGGATGCATAACAATGAATACTGGTGCAAAAGTCTTTAGGAAGAGTGCATGCCAAAAAAAGGAATCAGTGGAACAAGAAGGGAAATTAATGCCATATTGGAATCAGCGAGCTCCATATCAAAAGGTCACAAGGAAGGCCCTGGAAGCTCTTTCGGAGTATACTGGTGATATGTCAAGGTGTTGAGCAAATACGCAATAAGCGTGGTTTAGATTTTTAAGATTTTTAAAAGGAAATGACCTTTTCCTGCAGTTTCACTCCTCAATAACTGGCATTCGGTGACATCAGCACTGATCCAGGGTGTTTTTTTTGGGGGGGGGCTTGGGCGTAGTGTTGGGAGTGTCTGACTACGACCTGGGAGACCAGGATTCAAATCTCCACTCAGCCATTGCTAAAGCTTGCTGGGATGACCCTGGGTCAGTCACTCACTCTCAGCCTAACCCACCTCACAGGGTTGTTGTGGGGATTAAATGGGGAGGAGATCTAGCTCCTTGGAAGAAAGGTGGGACCAAAAATGCAGTAGATACGTTATGCATATACAGTAGTGCCCTGCAAGACGAATGCCTCGCAAGACAGAAAACTCGCTAGACGAAAGAGTTTTCCGTTTTGGAGGTGCTTCGCAAAACGAATTTCCTATGGGCTTGCTTCGCAAGACGACAATGTCTTGCGAGTTCCTGCTGGTTTTTTTTCCCTCCCCCCCTTTTCTAAGCTGCTTGTCAGCTCATCCGATCAGCAGATAACCCAATAAAAGCCGCTAAAAGCCGCTAATAGCACTAATCCGCTAATCCTTCAATGGGCTTGCTTCGCAAGACGAAAAAACCGCTAGACGAAGAGAATCACAGAACGGATTCTTTTTGTCTTGCGAGGGCACCACTGTAAATGATTGGTTTTAATAACTGTATTAATTGGGTAAAATTGGCATTGTTATAATGAGGCTGTTATTGGAATGATATTGGGAAAAGATACTTACAAAAAAAAGAAAAGATGCAGTAGATAAGTAATAAATAAGACATCCTCAATGAGCCTCATACAAGTGATCTTACCCTGTTCAATGCACCCACTGCCATCTGTGCCTCTTCCTCCTCATGCGTTGTCCTTGATGCCACCTGCTTGCTTGCCAGGTAGAGAGCCAACGAGCAAGAGGCCATGGCTCCTCCATTGCCCCCCTGGCCGCCTCTCATGACCCACCAACCCAACCAAGGCATTGAAGGCTGGCTCAATGTGCCCCCTTCTTATTCTCCGCTGCCTTGTCTGTAGGAGCAGGGGCAATGGCAGAACAAAACGTACAACCGGTGAGAAGCAGTTGGCTTGGTGGGCAGCAGGCTGTGCAGACTTGTGCTAGGATAATCCAGCTCTGACCTTTGCTCTTTGCGCAAGCGGTCATCGCTCACTGGTGACCCTCATTGGTGACCCTCATTAATCAGCCTCTTCAGCTAAAGGAATGCAGGTGGCAATGAGGTTGGGAATATTCACGGACATGCAATTTCGGCCTGTTAACCAGGCCTAAAGAAAAGAGCTTATAGACCTGGTTAAGAAACAAAATGGGTCTATAATTTCCCACTTCTGTTGGGTTTCTGGGTGGCTTAGGAAAGCTTGTAATTTTTGAATGTCTCCAAGTACTGGGTATGGGGGAGGTCTGCCTAATATATCATTAAATAATCCACACACTATTGGAATCAGAATGCCTTTGTATTGTTTGTGAAAATTACTAGCAAACCTGTCTGGGCCTGGGGATTTATTGGTATTTAAAGATTTAATTGCTTCAGGAAGTTCTGCAGGTGAAATGGGGCTGGGCGAGATAGACAAAGGCCCCACAGAATTGGGGGTGGGAATGGGGTGAGCATCAAGCCCAACCCCCCCTGCTCAGTATCAGCCAGCAGCAGGGCAAACTTCGGTCTTTCAGATTTCAGCAGTGCCCTGTCATAGTCACAGTGCCTAGCGATGCCCTCTAGGCTTGGCAACCAGTGTGGCAGAACCAGCCACGCTGCCTTAAATCCACCTCTGGCAGCAGCTTCCCCTGTCATGGGAAAGGGTACCTTAGGTGGCAGAGTGCATGCATGGCTTGTAGGAAGTCTACAGTTTGGTTCCCAGCCTCTTCGGTCAGACTACAGGGAGCTAGTCTCCGTAGGCCTCCCGTCCCATTCTTAAATCACAAGTGAAAAATGCTGACAATCTGACAAGACTGCCCACAGGGGGAAAGGAACAAGGGCTAACTTAAATAAGAAGGTTAAGATATAACTCCATGTCAAGGAATGGCTGGATGATGGGGGGGGCTCCAGCTGGAGAACCCCCTAGAGAAGCCTCGGAAGAGGAAGGCTCAGTGCCAGGGGACTGGTGGTGGGGCACAGAAGAAAGGTCAGAGGAGGAAGGAGAGACAGAGTGGTGGGATGCTGAAGAAGCAACAGGCTTGAGTGACAGAGAGGAAGAGGCAGAAAGCACTGCAGATGCAGGACAGGCAGCTGAGGAGGAGGTGGGGACTGAGGCTGCAATGGATTCGCAGAAGCCTGCTGGTCCTACGGTATTCAGCTCCCCTCCTCCCTTGTCTGCAAGTGCCTGGAGGGTCTTGCATGTAGCAGAACAAGGAACACAGAGGGCACAAGGGCTCCCTCTCAGAGTTTAAGACCACTGAGAAAACAACTGGCTGGGGAGGAGACTTAGAGGGAAGTAGGAGGCACAGATTGTCAGTTCTGGCAATTGCTTTACTGGGGGGCCAGACTTGCCTGTAGGCTTCTCTGTTTGTAATCTGTTTCCTTGAATAAAGAATCAACTTTACTGCTCGTTTCTGCAGCTGAACTAGCCCTGACACTCCACTATATACGGGTTCAAAAAGCAAATACTTTCTTAACTTTTCAAAACCAGTGAGCTGAAGCCTACCGTAGTTGTTTCACCTTCTAACCAGTAGCCCCCTGCAATGCACACAAATATACACATTTTTAAGCATGTAAGAGTACAGAGCTACATGACTTTTATATCCTACACTGAGAGCCAGTGTGGTGTAGTGGTTAAGAGCGGTAGTCTCGTAATCTGGGGAACTGGGTTCGCGTCTCCGCTCCTCCACCTGCAGCTGCTGGGTGACCTTGGGCCAGTCACACTTCTCTGAAGTCTCTCAGCCCCACTCACCCCACAGAGTGTTTGTTGTGGGGGAGGAAGGGAAAGGAGATTGTTAGCCGCTTTGAGACTCCTTAAAGGGAGTGAAAGGCGGGATGTCAAATCCAAACTCCTCCTCCTCTTCTTCTTCTTCTATCGTTATTTATAACAAATAATACCACCAAAATGGAAAACTGGCATGGATTGGCATTTCTTTTATGACAATCTGAAATTCGAACTTGAACCTACTTAGTATATCAGTAAGCCTTGTTTGTGAGCCCTCCGTTGCCTTTTTCGGCATTTTATTTTATTTTGATTTCCCTTTTCTTTTTATCTTTCCAAAGGCAAGCCGTATAGAGTGTGAGATTGTGTTGGGCTGAATCTATAGATCTGGGGGGGTTGGTATGCACTAGCTTGATTTTCAATAACTAAAATTAAACAACAACAGGTGAAAAATGCTGCATTTGACATTTCAGTTGGTCTATCCCCGTTGCTGGCAGAGCCATCCTCACCTGCACAGATCACTTGCCGCAGGCTGGCTGGCCGCCCACCCCAACGCAGGCACCTGGGCTGAGGGCGCTGAGCCTGCGCTAACCCCTGCCCAGCCTTCCCTGCAGCATGGCTGGAGTATAATTAAATAGGAAGCACCGTTATAAACTTTTAATTATGGTTTACCACGGCAATAATCCCTTAAAATCGGTCATTAGCACGCTTAAGAACTATTTTGTAAGTGGCATATTCTAATGAGTTAGCGTAGTTAACGAGTGATTTGTTAGAGCTATAATCCTCTCCAAACACCACCTCAGGGTTGTTAACTAACAAACAGTGGCAGCTCGATACTCTGCCCTCCAAGAGCCAAACGGCAAAGCCAGGAGGCTTAATGGGAGAAGGAATCTGTAAACCGGATGCCTGGGAGGGCACAGGCTGGGCAGTGGCTGCTCTGGCGCCCCTGGCATTTAGATCAGGTCACAGCTTATCCCACGATGGTGACACTTGGCTCCACAATGAATTATTTTATTTCAATCCCCACCTGGCAGCTGGAATGGAGTGGATATGACATAAATATAAGTGCGGGTTTATATTAAATCCACACAGGAGAGACAGAGAAAGATGTTATCTGGGGATCATTTATCAACCCCGCTTGCTCCCAAGTATCTGACAATAAAATTTTATTTTATTTTCTTCCTGCCCCCCCTTCCCTTCCCATCTTTCTGAGACAAAGAAGTCCCAATCATTCCAGAAAGTGGAGCTGTCATTTAAAAGTACAACAGTCGAAGGCAACTATGTTAAAGAACATATCAGCCTGGAGAGTGTGGTGCTGATAATGTATCACCAAGGCTGCAGGTTCGATCCCCCTTTGGGACAACTGCATAGTCCTGCTTTGCAGGGGGTTGGCTAAATGACCCCCAGGGTCCCATCCAATACTGCATGAAGTGTAAGGCTAAAGAATCCTGGGAAACATAGTCTACCAACCAGAGAGATATAATTCCCAGCACTACAGTTCCCAGGATTCTTTGTGGAAGTCGTGTGTTTTAAATGTGTGGTGCAAAATAGTAATGCAGAATGGTGGTGCAGTGGGTGGAGCCAATCAGCAATTGCATCCTGCTGCCTAGGCAAACATAAATCTACAACTGAGCTACAGTGGTACCTTGGGTTAAGAACTTAATTCATTCTGGAGGTCTGTTCTCAACCTGAAACTGTTCTTAACCTGAAGCACCACTTTAGCTAATGGGGCCTCCCGCTGCTGCCACGCTGCCGCCGCACGATTTCTGTTCTTATCCTGAAGCAAAGTTCTTAACCCAAGGTACTATTTCTGGGTTAGCGGAGTCTGTAACCTGAAGCATCTGTAACCTGAAGCGTCTGTAACCCGAGGTACCACTGTACTAGTATAAATCAGGGATCTATACTATACTGGACAAAAGCTGTCCAGCAGAGCTGCAGAAAAACCGGGTCAAAGGCGACCAATTAATACTTGAATTTTACAGAAGTGGCATGACTGCTTAGCAACTAAGTCATGGCAGCAAATGCAATTGCAGTTGCTTAATAATAATAATAATACACCTGCAATTGCATTTGGTGCGGGACATCAGAAACCTGTGGTGATCTAGTGCAAATCACAGGTCATGGGAGAAGAGTGTCAGAAGAGTCTGGCCACTGGATCAGTCGCAAGGACTATCTTGCTCAGCAGTCTGCTGGCAGAAATGACCGGCAGAATCCGAGACCAGGGAAAAGAGACGGCGGAAGAAGATTGGAAGAAATTTAAGAACTATCTTAAGAAATATTGCAAAATTAATGAATGTTAGAATGACGCTGGTTTAGAAATTAAGTGGATTACAGCTGTAAGGATTAAGTTAAAAGAAAAGAAAGGTTAAAAATTAGATAAATTTAAGGGTGAGGATTTGCTGAATTAAAATTGAAATTGGAATGCAGAAAGGGGAGGTATGAGGAGGTCGGAGAAGTAAGTTATAAGAAAATAAGGGTTTGAAATTATACTTGTTCTTTTTTTGTTTGTGTTTGTGTGTATTGTTGTGTTTGTCTGTATAATTTGTGAAACTTCAATAAATATCTTATAAAAAAAATTTAAAAAATCTTGCTCAGCAGTCTGTTCATAGCGGTCAGCCAGATGCCTCTGGGAAGGCCAAAAGCTGAGCATGAGCACAACAGCCCCTCTCCCAATTGTGACCTCCAGCAATTGGTATTCAGAGACCTGGGTGTAACACATGGCCACCGTGACCAGCAGCCACCATGACAAGCGGGCCAACTTGCTCCATGCGACGCAAGCTCTGGGGTCTCCTGCATGCAGCACCTCACTGGAACGAAAGAGGTCTCTGCACAGCTGGCGTGCTGATGCTTCAGGAGATGCTGGCAGCCAATCCAACTGAGCTAACTGATCAAAGTTGGGGAAGGGAGCGGGGAGTGGTGGCGTGGAGTCGCCTTCGCAGTCCCTGCAGGCAATCAGCTTGCTCCTTGAAGCATGAGAAGCAATTGCCCTTATTATTCCAAGCCTGCGTTGCAGCAAACGCCGCTAATGGTCATAAAATTACCCAGTCCTTATTTAAACCCAGCTACCATCTGCATCAAGATGACCTCCGAGTGGGCTTTGGCAGCACGCCAGCAGTGGAGAAGTACAGAGGAGGAGTTTGTGGGACCTCGGAGCAAAGAAGAAGAAGAAGGAGGAGGAGGAGGAGGAGGAGGAGGAGAGTTTGGATTTGATATCCCGCTTTATCACTACCCGAAGGAGTCTCAAAGCGGCTAACATTCTCCTTTCCCTTCCTCCCCCACAACAAACACTCTGTGAGGTGAGTGGGGCTGAGAGACTTCAGAGAAGTGTGACTGGCCCAAGGTCACCCAGCAGCTGCAGGTGGAGGAGCGGAGACGCGAACCCGGTCCCCCAGATTACAAATCTACCGCTCTTAACCACTAGACCACACTGGAAGTAGTGGGTGGAGGTGCTGCGGGAAGGATCCCCAAACGCAAACGAGAGGCAGAAGGGGAGAAAAGGAAGAAAGAGCAAATCAAAACCAACATGAAGAGCGAGATTAATGAGGACTCAATCCATCCATCAGCCAGAAACCTCAAAAAGAAAGGTTGGAACAATAGCAAGAATAAATAGCGATGTTAATAAACTCCACCCGGGCAATGAAGAAGTGAGGCAGAAAACTAAGGTGGGACCTCAGTCCTTTGTGGGTCAGGAACAGAGGGACATTGACCCACATAAGGCAGCTTCCAGGTTCTTGGTCCATCTAGCTGGGGCAGCAGCACTCAAGAGTTTGAGACAGGAGTCTTTCCCTGACCTACTCAGAAGTGCTGGCTGCTGAACCTGGGACCTCCTGCTTGTAAAGCCAGATCTGCTTGGCCACTGTGGAAAACAGAATGCTAGGCCTATGGCCAGATTCACACCATGCATTGAGAGAACTATGATACCACTTCAAACAGTCTTGGCTTTCCCAAAGGATTCTGGGAGCTATACTTCCAGAGCTGTTTAACCATCAATCCCTCTTCCTGGGGAACTCTGAGAATTGAAGCTCTATCAGGGAAAGAGGGACCACCTAACAACTCTCAGCTCCCTCATTTGGGGGAAGCTATGACTGTGGCCCGGATAGGTCTTTGGTCTGATCCAGTAGTCAGGCTCTTAAGTTTCCCCAAGCAAGCCCAATTAATGGCTCTTCCACACTTCTGTTTGTCCCGTGCCTAGACAGCATGGGTCCAATTGGGTTTCTGCTCATCCTGCACTTTCTAGGCATGGGTGCAAAGGTTTTTGAATTTGTCCCTGTGGTTTCCCCCCAGAAACTTGCTCTTTGGTGACAGATCAGAAAAAACAGCAATCTGCAGAAAAGCCTATTGCCCTTTGTTCCGATGCAGTGCTAAAGATTGGGTTTTCCTGGGCCGGGCAAACGGAGGTGTGGATAAGCCCTGAAACCAATAGGAGATACAGAACAAACACGATGGCTTCCTTGGGGCTCACAACTTCCAGATGAATCCTGCCTCCCGTGTGCCAGTTCTTTCTCACAGCACACAAAATGGCACCACATCACTTTGCTTAATGGTGATTCTGGTTCAGTTCACAAGTCTGTTTCAGGCTTAAAACTCCCTCTAGAAGCTGCTGTTGCGTCATTCCCCACCCTCTCCCTTTGGGCAAGTAGAGTTAACAGGAAGGAATCTCCGCAGACAAAGATGTAAAAATGGCATAAAAGCCACTGAGCTCAATTGCAGATTTCCATAAATTTTGCAACAAGCTTCTGCTGCCCCATTAAAAAAACAGAAGGAACTTCAAGCTGACTCTGTATTAGCCCAGAAGGCTGTTGCTCAAGAAGGGAGAAATAAGATATTCATAGTATATTTTTAGATACTTGTGCTATGACAAGCTCAACATAATCCACATAGTAACTTAAGATGGCTTTCTTTTGGGGAGGGGGGTTCCTAATATATATATCAGAAAGAAAAAAAGCCCCTCTCACAAATTTGTTCCAGGAGCCTTTAGCTGCATATAAATATTGGGCATTTTTAAGTACTGTTTCAATTAAATCCTAATCTCCCACCAAAGGCCAGTTTGCCTAGAACCAAAGCGAGGCAAGTTGCCACCATTTCTTTCCAGCTAATTGCAGCCAGCTCACCTGCTTGCCTTGGAACCAAGAAAGGTTTCCATTTTGCAGGAGCAAAACTACAGGGAAGAGCCAACAGTGTGGCGCGGCAGCTAAAAAAGCCAATGCAATTCTGGGCTGCATCAATAGGAGTATAGCATCTAGATCAAGGGAAGTAATAGTGCCACTGTATTCTGCTCTGGTCAGACCTCACCTGGAGTACTGTGTCCAGTTCTGGGCACCACAATTCAAGAAGGACACTGACAAACTGGAACGTGTCCAGAGGAGGGCAACCAAAATGGTCAAAGGCCTGGAAACGATGCCTTATGAGGAACGGCTAAGGGAGCTGGGCATGTTTAGCCTGGAGAAGAGGAGGTTAAGGGGTGATATGATAGCCATGTTCAAATATATACAGTGGTGCCTCGCAAGACGAAATTAATTCGTTCCGCAAGTCTCTTCGTCTTGCGGTTTTTTCGTCTTGCGATGCACGGTTTCCCATAGGAATGCATTGAAAATCAATTAATGCGTTCCTAGGGAAACCGCCTTCAGACCAGGTCCGGGGACAGTCTGTCCCCGGACCTCTTCTGAAGGCTGGGGGGGGGACAAGGGCTTTTCTTTCCACCCCCAGCATTTAAAAAAACCCCGGGACAGCGGAGGACTTCTCCGCTGTCCGGGCAATCTTAAAATGCTGGCGGGCGGCATTTTAAAATCGCCCCGGACAGCGGAGGACTTCTCCGCTGTCCGGGGCGATTTAAAAGCCCCTGGGAAGGCAGGCAGGGGGGACAAAGACTTTTGCCCCCCGCCAGCCTTCAGAAGAGGTCCTGGACCTCTTCTGAAGGCGGGCGGGGGGCCAAAGTCTTTGCTCCCCCCCCGCCTGCCTTCAAAAGGTGTCCCCGCTGCGACGGGAGGTGTCCCCTGCCCCCCCACCCGGCTTCGGAGCACCGGGAGAAGCCATCTCCCCGCAGCCCCTTGCTGCAAAAGACGTCGGGGGAAGCGGGGAAGCGAAGCGCTTCGCTTCCCCGCTTCCCCCGACGTCTTTTGCAGCAAGGGGCTGCAGGGAGATCGCTATCTCCCCCCAGCCCCTTGCTTCAGAAGAGGTCCGGGGGAAGCGGGAAGCGAAGCGCTTCGCTTCCCCGCTTCCCCCGACGTCTTTTGCAGCAAGGGGCTGCAGGGAGATCGCTATCTCCCCCCAGCCCCTTGCTTCAGAAGAGGTCCGGGGGAAGCGGGAAGCGAAGCGCTTCGCTTCCCCCCTTCCCCCGGACGTCTTTTGCAGCAAGGGGCTGCAGGGAGATTGCTATCTCCCCGCAGCCCCTTGCTTCAAAAGAGAAGACCCGCTGTCCCCGGGGCAAGCTTCGTTTTGCGAAGCAAGCCCATAGGGAAATTCGTCTTGCGAGGCAACTCGAAAACGAAAAAACCTTTCGTTTTGCGAGTTTTTCGTCTCGCGAGGCGTTCGTCTTGCGGGGTACCACTGTAAAAGGATGTCACATAGAGGAGGGAGAAAGGTTGTTTTCTGCTGCTCCAGAGAAGCGGACACGGAGCAATGGATCCAAACTACAAGAAAGAAGATTCCACCTAAACATTAGGAAGAACTTCCTGACAGTAAGAGCTGTTTGACAGTGGAATTTGCTGCCAAGGAGTGTGGTGGAGTCTCCTTCTTTGGAGGTCTTTAAGCAGAGGCTTGACAACCATATGTCAGGAGTGCTCTGATGGTGTTTCCTGCTTGGCAGGGGGTTGGACTCGATGGCCCTTGTGGTCTCTTCCAACTCTATGATTCTAAGTCTGGGAGTTGCTTTATTATTATTATTATTATTAGTAGTAGTAGTAGTATTCTGCCTTTCTTCCAAGTTGAGATTCAAAGGGGCTTACAATACTTAAAAACAACATAAATCAATATAAGTTTCTTGTTCTAGCCCAAAGCCACGAGAAACCTGCAGCAACAGTAACACCTGAAAGCATACATATCATACGTCCATAATATGATCCCATAACCCTGATGGGAGAGAGGTGTTACCAGAGTGTCAGGGCTTGATTCAGATGCAGGTCAGCAAGGAAAGAAGCAGATCTCTGTTGTCAGTGAAGTTAACACTTTAGTTAAGGAAACAAACATACAACTAGTGGTCTTGGCACACTTCCCAGTAGGTCTTGCCTGTGGGATGTAATCCACTGAGAGCAGTCAAGTACAGCATTCCTTGTTTTCCTAGAGTGGACATGCAAGGGAATGTTTGGTCCAGCCAGTTGAAACTTCCTGTTCCTCCTGGCCTGGAGCATTCTTCCTTGCATGTGACTAGTGGGTGGGCATGTAAAGGGACAAGCCATGCAGCCCCCCCTCTCTTTTCCATCTTCCTTTTGTCCTGCGAACTTCCTGGAATGAACTGCTGGCTGCTAGCCAAGCAGTCCCTCAGGTCACCTCCCTTATGGGGTAAACCTGTTTTTATACGTTTGTAACTTTAAGCCTAAAGCCTGCCTTCATGAATCACACTGTGCTCTGCCTGATTGTGAGTAAACTTTCTTTTTATTGCTTATGAATAAGACTGTGGACAAGCCAGATTGAATTGCGTATTGTCTTCAGAAACTCACACAAGTTTGCAACTAGTTTTCTGCTGTTTAAAAGCGGAATGCACTCCGCTAAGTAAAGGAACTTGCAAACGCAAGTTAGGAAGGCTATTAATAAGCAATATATCCTCTCCTGCCACCCTGAACATTCCCACATTGCCTCTATGGAGCAGTTGCCAGGGCTGAAGGTTCCTGCCTTTCACCCTTTCTAAGGGTCCTCCAATCTAGCTATCTCAAACTGTGCCTTTGACCTCTGAACTTCTCATTATTCTGCACATTCTTGGAGACCAGGTAGGAGGGGAGCTTGTCACAGCAAGAGAGGGCAACTTCCTGGATTCTTCAGCAGTCTCTTGATCCAGCTCCTCTGCTTCTGTCTCTGAGTCTGCACTGCTCCATGTCACAGGCTCTCCCTGCTCACTCAGTCCTGTTGCCCCTTCAGCATCCAGGACTTCCTTTCACTCTTCTCTCTCTGACCTTGCTTCAGTGTCCCACCACCAATCCCCTGCCTCTGAGCCTTCCACCTCTGGGGTTTCTCTTGGGGATTCGCAGACTGGTTCCTCCCACCACTCCTCTTTGTCCAGCCACTCCCTGACACAAAGACACCAATGAACTCAAATCCAGCTTGATTTCAAATCAAACCTCCAAATCATTGCAGCAATTTAGAGTGATTTTATCTAACTCCTTTTTATGATTATTATTTTTGGCAGTGCATAGAGGACCACTCTGTATGTTATGAAGCTATTACTGTCACTCAAAAGAAATGGGACCATTTCTGCTGGGGTGTGCCTGTTTGCTTGTGTGAACGAACGTTTTAGAAAGCAATGTCTTGGGTCTCCATATACCGGGCAGGCTAACAGATAATGAACAATGTTTTCCACCTGAGGTTGCCACAGATACGAAGTCTGTCTGTGTACAGGACCTTGTTGTAGGAGTCATCCAAAACTGCAGTAGGCATCACTTGGAAATGCAACTCAATAGAAAGGATTCTGTGTATAATTTGGAGTGGCTTTAGAGGAAAAAGCTATCAAACCTCTGGCACTTTTCCTGGAAAAAGAATGGAAGAAGCGCAATGGGAGAGATTATTTTTTTCAAAATCAAGATGGAAAACCATGGCAAATACAACAGGAAATGGAAATGGAAGATATGGAACTGGATGCAAATTAATGAATACGTAGTAAGTAAGGAACTATGGAATATTATTTTGATATACGGTCACAGCAAAGATACTCTTATGTGGACAAAGATGGAAAGACTTATTATTGTTTAGTATGGAAAAATGGTTGTTGAAGATATTGGAGACAAAGTTGATACATTTGGGAAAAAAACTATTGCTGTAATAATAATAATAATAATAATAATAATAATAATAATAATAATAGAAGAACCCCTTTTGGACTTTTTGTGTAAAAAGGAAAATGAATTAATCTATTTTGATCAAAAGATTGGGGAAATATTGCCTAACAGAAAGTAGGTCAGTTGAGTATCATTCTAGAGTGAATATTTTGAATAATTTCTTTTAAGTAACTGACAGACATAAAATTAGAAGTATTTTTATCTCTTCTTCTTTATTTTTCCGTTGGTTTTCCTTTTCTTTTTCTCTCCTTTTAGTTTTTTATTTGGATTAGTTTCTTTTCTTCTATTATGAAAAAACTTTAATTAAATCTTATTTAAAAAGAAGTACAATTCAATAAAGGCATTTCTTAAGGAAGCTGGTGAAAGCTTGGTCAGATAACTAGCTCTAAAATGCTCTGTTCTCAAGAGTAGATACCAAGGGAGAAATCTGGTGTTTCTAATTAGTTGCAGGTCCCTTCTGGATTCTGCCAGAAGAGCCAATCCCTTAGCTGACACTTATTCAAGGTTAAAGCAGAACTCAGTTCTAGAAAATACGAGGAGTAAGAGTCTAAAACATATTGACAAGCTGCTTTCCAGAGTTGACTATCATCCAATTCCATATAGCAGAGAGCAGGAAAACTTTCAATAGGCATAGTAGCATTTTTTTAAAATATACTTTAACTGAGCGCAGTCCACTCTTGCCTTAATTGTTGGCCATCCGGATTCTGTACGAAGAGGAGCTGCTGATATTTCTGATGTTAGAGCTTCCAGAAAAATAATAATCTGATCAGTTTCCAAAACTTTAATGGAGTTTGAATCTGAGTTCCAGATTTCAACGCTGCAGAGCATTTGAGTAAGCACTTTGCTACCAAATATCTTTAGGCCAGGTTTATTAGCTGCCCTTCCTTATCTTAATAGAACTTCATCAATGCCCCTATGGTTTTCTGTTTCACCACCTCCATTTGACACTTCCAAGAGAGGGTTTCATTAAAGAGTACAGCCAGGTATCTGAATGAGCAAGTTTGTTCAGCAGCCTGCTGATTCAAACACCATCCTAGGACTGTGTCCGCTGAAAATCACCGTCTTGTTCTTAAGAGTAATTTATAGATAGGCTTTTCTGTTTATAGTAGGTAGTAATACCTCCAACAGATTTTTGCGGCCCAATTGAGAGAGAGAGAGGAGCACTGAATCGTTTGCTTACATAGAGATTGAGATATTTCTGCTCCTAATTGCTGCAGAGGGGGAGTTTGCATTGGCAAAATATGACACCAAATCGTTAATATAAAAGTTAAAGAGAGTGGGAGCCAGAATGCAACCTTGCTTCGCTCCTTGTGGCATTTTAAAGCATCAGTCATACCACCATTTAAACCTACTCTGACTCTTATTTCTGTGTTGCTGTATGGTTCTTGGATCAACAGCAGAGGTTTACGGTCAATGCTGGCAATTTGAAATGTCTCCCACAGTCTATTCCAATTAACAGTCGAAAGCAGCTGAACGATCAATAAAGGCCACATAAGAATTATCCTTAATGTTCTTAGTATATTTTTTTTTCAGAGCAAAATACTGATCAATGGAACTGTGTCCTCCTCTGAATCCTGCTTGTTCCTCGTGGATAATGTTGTTACTTTGCAACTAGTCTGATAGATTTTGAAGGAGATGCCGTGCTTATAACTTTGAGGAGATGTCTAACAAGCTGAGCGGCTGATAGTTTTGTGGATCATTCCTATCCTCTTTTATTATAAGTCAGGAAAATGATACAAATTTTCCATCGAGGGCATTTGGCCCCTGTTGTAAAAACATTATAAAATGCAAACTAGTTAAAAACACTATATAAAACACATCAGAGTACATTTAGAACCAGCATTCAAAATGCAGTTTGCTCTGAGAGTAGCCCCGCGATCAGCACCACCTGCACCTTACTTTCCAAAGACCTGTCTGAAGAGGAAGGTCTTAGTTCGTCTCTAACCTCTCTTGGGAGGGAATTCCACAATTCTTCTTTGGCGATCACTCCTAGCCAAGTAAGATTGTCTTCCATAAACACGGTTTTAACACAGAAAAGGGTCCCTCTCATGTCACCAGCAACTGTGCTTCTGATGTTGAAGGGACTGAGAGGAGCTCACCTGAGGATCTTAGCACCCGGTCAGGTATTCTGGGCCCAAGCCATACGATTGTCGTGGCCGGTCAGGTCATTAGGCAAAGGAAGGCAGCTGCCTTAAGGCAGCTGGTTCAGAGTGTCACAGAAGGACAGCCAACTGTGAGTTCTTTGTTATATTTTTACTCCCTGGGAAACCCAGACATAGGATTTTCTGTCTGGGGGGCGGGGCTCATTTGCGATCCTGCCTCAGGCAGCAAAATGTCTTGTGCTGACTCTAGCAGCTCTAACGGAGTCCAGCAATGGAAG
Organism: Podarcis vaucheri; assembly: GCF_965113315.1. Lineage (NCBI taxonomy): Eukaryota > Metazoa > Chordata > Lepidosauria > Squamata > Lacertidae > Podarcis > Podarcis vaucheri. Next base: position 51,376,423 of record NC_138752.1, read on the forward strand.
CAAGATGTATTGTATGTTATATCTTTATTCAGAAGAACCTAGAAGCCACTTAGTCAAACAGGGTGTGTAGAACAATTTAAAACAACATTAGGAAAGACTGCCGACTTTGGGAAAGGGACTGAGCAGTTTGGAAGGGGCCAGACTGATCTATGAGTCAAGCCAAGATTCAAATGGACCAGCTCCTTAAAAACTCATTATTTCCAAACCTACTCACTCCAGCTTGAAGACTCAGAAAGATCCCTGGAATCTGCCACCTTCTGCTCTCTGTGCTGCAGCCCATGTCAGGGATTTAATTTGAGCTGGCAGCTTTTTCTGGAGCTCAGCTTTGCTCCTGTGGACCCTTATCCTCCTCTTTCACCAAACGGATTCCAGGAAGCAACTGAGGCTTAAATTAATCTGTGGCCCTGGCTCCCAACTTGCAGATCAGCCAGCACTTTGGGTGGCTTCTCTGTCTACAAAATCATGTTGTGGCCTGACTCTGCAAATGGGCATTAAGCTCCATAAGCAGAGTGTACTTCTGTAGCCAAAAACCTGGCTCTTAAACTCGTCCAGGCACAGCAGAGAAGCTACAAAAGGAAGCTTCTTCCTAAACATGGGGGGGGGGGAGGAGGTTGGCCGTTTTGCCGGATTAAATTTGCTCCCAGTGCTGACCCCAAGAAGAGATGAAAAGTACAAAACAAGCTGGAATTAAAGGCTTTCTGCAATCTGTCCCCCATCCTACTCCCTATCCCCTCTCCTCTCGTTATAGAAAAAATATGCAAGGGTGAATAAAAAGAAGGCTTTAGTTGTCTGGCGATGAAGCTACGGCTTTCCAGCCCTTGCCACCCCCTTCGTGGAGAGGATCATTCTAAGAAGGAACACAAAATGTGACACTGTCTTTCAAATACCCAGAGCAAGGGATCAAGAAGGAAGCAGAAATAAGGGTGCCTCTACCTGTAGGTACCACATCAGAGCAGAAACTGAATCGACTCTCTACAGCAATTGATGCCTCTGGAGATGGAAGCGACTAATAGACATGTGACAGTCCTAAATGATCAATTTGTGGTTACCTCCTCCCCACAGGTTCTTGCTGCTTGCTGACAGAGGATGCTGCAGGAAGTGAGGCTCAACTTGCCTTACCGAGCTGAGCAGATTTAAACCTGGCAATAACTGGTACCTTCCCACCTTCTTCTCTGCGACACGTAAGCCGCAACAGAGCGGGATGGGGTGGCGGCGCCACCTAGATAAAGATGGCTTTTTAAGAAAAGGGTGTGCAACAAAATGTTACAGCATGGAGTGATCCTGGTCAAGATTCTAGGCAGTAATCTGAAGTGGGGAGTGTGCGGGGAGAGTCCCCCTTTTGAGCCCCCTCCATTCAAAGTCTCACCTTGTCTTTAGATAAAACGTTCGGACGTGATTCATATATATAGACTGATGTGCCCCCCCCCAAGCAGCTTTCCTCATAAAGCTGGAAAAGGTCTATTTCTATATTTATTGAATTCGGTTTATTATCAATGCACATTTTGGGAATCTGCTCTCTGATGGGCAGGCTCCCCCCACGCCCAGTCAATTTCCAAGGCAGCTTTTTGCCTGCCTGCCCCCCACCTCTGTTTAGCCAAGATAGTGGGTTTATTGTCAATTTATTAATTACTTCATTTCTCCAGTAAGAAGCCTGCGGAATGATTTTTCTAGAGGCAGCTGAGGCTCTGCCATTGTGTCGGCCGAGGAGCTGCGCGTGGCTGACGTCACAATTCATTTTCCCCATGACTGATGAAGGCGGCTCTCGATGCCACGTTGTGCATACGAATCAGGAAGTGTTCCCCTGGCACAGAATGCCAGGCAATCCATCTTCACACTGCCACTCAGAGCGGCCAAGAGGGAGAGAGAGGGGAGGAAACTTTTGCTGTTGGCGATTGTTCCAAACAAATTGCTACACTGGCTCCCCAGAGCCACGCTCCAGGCGATGCTGTGGTGCTTGCGATGGCAACTGCTCTTCATGCCAATCTCAGAAGAGGACGGTAGAGCAGCAATGGTAGCTCCAACTTAAGTTTCCCAGATTCCCTTATTGGAAACAAAGGATTGTAGCACCGGTTTGCAATACAAATGAATTTGCTCGGAGCTAACGTATCATCAAGTAGAATAGGCCACGGCAGGTGAACCAGGAACCTTGTGGTCTCAGGATGCTAAGCTAAGCTACCTGGGGCTGTGGATGATCAGGCTTCAGGGCCCAATCCACAGGAGGGAATGACACCATGCAACACCAGCTCTCTGGTTGGCAGGCAGTAGGAAGTGTCTGTGCTGGCAGGACTGTGAACTGCCCCTGATCAGCCAGGCTTGGGATGGATACTAGGATCCTGGCATGCCTTTGCCTGAAAGCAGAATTTTTCTGTCTGCAACACACTCGGTTCAGCTTCCACAGCTTCCAGCTCAAGCCTTCCATAGTTCCATAGCACAGGGGGCATTGGGCTGAAGAATGAAGCCTCCAACCTTATGTTAACAATTCCGATATCGCTTGATTGTAAGGAAACCTCTAAAAATACAAAACACAGAAATTATTGATAAAAAGTGTTAAAAAGCAGATATTTAAAAATATTCCGATTAACATCCACAGTAGCTAAAAAGAAAGAAAACACATGTACCACTCTAGGCAACGGGGATGGCCACCCACAGCCTTGGCCTGGCTGTGACAGAATGCAATAGGAGCCACTAACTTGATGTATTACCTTTGCCGACTGCAGTTGTTTTCAGCGCTACTTTTCACTGTCATCCACTGTGTTTTATTACTGCTGCTTTATAGGCTACTGCAAACAACACCAGAATTATAATCTTTAGAAAAATATTGAAGAAATGTTTAAGTAAACAAACTATTGCCAACCTTCCAATTATTTTGCCGATGGCCATGTTTTGTTTTGTTTTGCTCTGAATTTTCAAATAGGACAGGCAGGAGAGACCTTGGCAGGTTAACAGGACGAGCTGGCTTCATAACTGACCCTAATAAGATGCCTCTAGAAAAATGATGGGCTTGCTGTGTGCTGGTGAGCAAGGCGCCCTTCTCTTTGTGTGGTAATATCAGCCTGAGCACCGCCATCCATCATCCTTTATCACAGCGAGAGCCGTGATGCCGCAGAAGAGAAGCAGCAGCTGCACCCTGGAAATGAAGGCGTGTAGAGCACCCGTGGGTTACAAAGCCCCCTAAAAAAATCCAGCTCTTGCTACACTGGCCTGCACAGCAGAAGGAAGTTTTGATTTTGGCCTGGTGAGGCCTCAAGAGAGACTCCATTAAAGGAGGCCAGGCTCACATGTCCGAGGAAGCTGAGTTGCAAGAGCATCTGGTAAATCCATTGCCTCCTTTGATGGTAAATCTCTGCCCTTCCTTCCTTCTCATTTGTAAATTTTAAAAATAAACAAAAGAGCATCAGACTACCTTCTAGAGGAGTTCAGCCAAGAAATGGACTCCAAAATGTCACTCTTTCCTTTCACACAAATCACAATAACTGACCAAGTAATTTTCCGTGATTGGAGGTTCTTTCCGGAAGAGCCCCAAAGATGTGTTCATCACTTTCCCTCATCTTGCCTGGACAGCAGAATAAGATGCATTTCAAGAAGGCATTTCGCAAACATCTTTCATGACTCCCTCTTTCTTGGGGAGACCTGCTCTCTTTATTCATCTTGCCCCAAACTCTTTCAACTGCTTTCTTCTAATTATTGCCCTGAAATCTTTCCCAAAGCCCCTTAAAATCACTACCCAGACCTTGCTTATTCACTTGACATCCTCATTCTCTTTCTACAAACATGCCGCTACAATCAGCCCTCATTTTCCCCTCTCCAGTACCACTTTTACCCCCTCAGTCAAATCTCCTCTCTACCCCATTCATCCAGTTTCTCCTGATTTTTGTATGTGTTCCTAGGATTGCTTCTAACAATAACTCTTGTACTGGTTTTAATTCTTCCAAGCTCAGCCTAGTATTGGTGTGCTGTTTGCTGACTGCGTTTAATGTTTTTAGTAAATGTGCCAATTTGCTTTTGAGATAATAAGCCAATTTCCTTTTTTGACATAATAAAATTCTGCTTCTGATTCATCACTGTTACCTGTGTTCATTCTTGGGGAGCCAAACTCTGGAGCGCATCCAGGTCTCATTGTCAAAACAGCCCTAGAATCGAGTGTCAGGTTGCAAGTGAGAACTGCAGGCTTCCATGTAAACTGCACAGTTGATATAAAAGTGACACTTTATTCATAGAACCCCTGTCTCGAAAGGGTACAGGAAGAGCAATTAACAGAAGGTGAGGAGGACTCATCCGGCACAAGGTAAAGGTCAAAATCTCAATCTTCTACTGCAGACTAAATCAGCACAAAGCATTCCCTCCCAGTCCTTGGATTTCAGATACTGTCAGAGAAGCCTTGGGGCCAAAGGGGGAGAAAAGACAGCCTCAGAGCAGGACGTGTGCTCAGGGGTCCGGATATTAAAGAAACCTGAAGGATCACAGGACACTTATTTGCATTTGTCCTTTACCAGCTAACAAGTTGGGCTGCAATCAGACGATCATTCTCTCTGGCTTGGATGTCTTTACCAGCCAGCAGGGGCTCTCCATAACCCCTCTGAAACCTCATAAATGTACTCTTTTTTGGGGGGGAAGGTGAGTAGATGTTGTCCCCCATTCCCTAGCTATCGTTGGCCACAAAGATCCAATATGAGTAAGAAGAGTGGGGTGGGGAGATCTCTTTGGCCCCTTCTTTGAGAAACCATTAAAGGCAGAAACTGGAAAATTTCAACTTAGGTGAGAAGAAACAGCACAGCCAAAGCAGGACTAGGCCACGGTCTGGCGACTGAAGAGGTCGAGGGTGACAGCACTGAGGAAGGCTGGGATGCTGTCCTGCTGCAGAAGGTGGAGGTCGATTAGCTCTTGGACTGTCCGTGAAAACTCGGTTTCCAGTAGCTGCATCTTCGCATGGGGGGCTCTGGATGCCTGCAGGGGGGAAACAAGAGGAGGGGGGTGGGAGAAGGGAAGCGAAGCTGTTAATTCATGACTGCCAGGGTTGTTCTCCCAGGACGCCCGCACATTCCAGCACCCTCGCTGCAGAGACTCCTACAGCATATCTTATTCTAATCAAGGTAGCGTTATCTACTGCTGGGCAGGTGTTCAACACACAATTTAATTGGGCCATTATTAAGATTCTGCATTTCCAAAATCTCTGAACAATGCTCCCTTGCGCAAGCCTCAGATGAATAATGAATTGCCGAGCAGTGGGAAGAATGTTGAGAACGTTTTGAAAACAAACTTGAAAGCGGCTGTCGAGTTAACGTGTGCAGAAAAAGGAGCGCCACTGAAGGTAATCTATCAAAAAAACCAGTCTCAATGGGATTGGAATATACAAACAGCTCTATCCCCTGTCTCCATGAAAGATTGATGGTCTTAGCCCTTCAGCCCCCTCCCCTCGTTCTTCCCAAAGATCTGATAATTCAACCTTCACTACTTCCATTAGATTTCTAAACAGCTCAGCGGCATATACACCCAAGTCGGTTTTGATGAGTTGTTGTTTTTTATAATCAGGAAGGCATCTTGTTCAAAAGCAACCACAGAGCTGCTTCATGCATTTAAGCCTCACATCAGAAACAGCATGTGAAAAATGCAGCCTGATTTTGTGCTTTCTTGAGGCGGCAGTACCCGAACAGCCATTAGCAAGGGTCCCCAGGCCCAGTTCAAAGGGACAACCTTTCCTTTGCTGCCAACCCAGGAACCCACCACCATCCATCCTGCTAGAGCAGAGCAAGGCTGGAGGGGGAATTTTGAGGGCAGAGAGGCAGAGCTGCTGACGGACCCTTGCTTTGTAGACAGAAGACTTGCCAAGGGTAGCCCAGCAGGCAAACCACTCTGGAGAGAGGTGTTTGGAGGGTGAAATGACTCAAATGGAAAGTGGGCCAGAGAAGCTGGACCCCCCAAGGAAAGGAGCGCTGAGCAGTAAGGTCTCAGGCAAGAAATTCCAGCTCAAAACTCAGGGAAATTTGGTCCCTCTCAAAACTAAGGGTATTTCAGGAGCACAAGGTAGTCCAAGGTTCACAGGGGATGTTTGAATCCTCTCCACCTTTAACACTACAGTGGTGCCTCGCAAGACGAAAAGAATCCGTTCTGTGATTCTCTTCGTCTAGCGGTTTTTTCGTCTTGCGAAGCAAGCCCATTGACGGATTAGCGGATTAGCGCTATTAGCGGCTTTTAGCGGCTTATCTGCTGATCGGATCCGCTGATAAGCGGCTTAGCGGCTTAGAAAAAGGGGGGGAGGAAACAAAAACCAGTAGGAACTCGCAAGACATTGTCGTCTTGCGAAGCAAGCCCATAGGAAATTCGTTTTGCGAAGCACCTCCAAAATAGAAAACTCTTTCGTCTAGCGAGTTTTCCGTCTTGCGAGGCATTCGTCTTGCGGGGCACCACTGTATTCTAGCTCCAAACCTACAGGCAGTTTAAAAAACCTAGAATGTCCCAGAATGAGACTTTATGAGAGAGAGAGAGAGAGAGAGAGAGAGAGAGAGAGAGAGAGAGAGAGACACTAGATGATTCTTGTGGTCCTTTCAAACTCTACAATTCTATAATTCCATGCCCAGATGGTGGCTACAGGTCCTTTATTAAAATCAAAGAAGAGTTGACCACTGCCTTGATAACCCTCCTCCAAAACCTTTGGAGAACGGCTTGTATCCATCTAAGTTCTACCCAGAGTACCGTACATCCACTGAAATTAATTGTCCCAAATTAGTCATGTCCAGTGGTTTTTTTTCCCAGGGGGTACTCAAGGTATGCAGTACAAGCACCTCTTGTCTGTTTGTTTGTTTGTTAAAAAGTGTGACAATTACTGTATTAACTTCATGGTGAGTTATTTTTCTAGGAAAAAAGCACTGGGACTCATGTCCATTAATTTAAATGTGTCTAATCAGAGTAGAAAACAGTTGGATACAACTCAATTTTGTGTGCTCTGAAATTGCCCAATTGCCTTCCAATATAATGTCTGTGGATGGGGTGGTGGCAGGATTGCCCCTAACTCCCCACCACCCCCAAGGATAGTATTAGGTGCCGAATCTCACCTTCCTTCCTTCCTTCCTTGGTTGGGGAGCCTGTGCCCCCACCCCATGCATGATGGACTGCAGCAGCTCCCTGACCATTGGTCATGCTGGTTGGAGCTGATCAGTGCCAGAGTCCCACAACGATGTTGGGAGGGCCGCAGGTTGATGGAAATAGGCTCAAAAGTGCATAGGCAGTGGAGGGGGGAGCAAACACCAGGAAGAACTTCCATCAGGAAACATCAGAAAGAACAGTAAGAGCTGACTGACAGTGGGACGGACTCCCTTGGGAGGTGCTGGGCTCACTTTCCTTGGAGGTTTTTGAGCAAAGGTTGGCTGGCCATCCACCATGGATGCTTTAGCTGAGATTCCTGCCTTGCAGGGGTTTGGAATCAATGACCCTCAGGGTCCCTTCCAACTCTACAATTCTACAACTATGATTCTATGGAAACCTCAATGGTGGCTGAATGGGCTTTCTATGGGCTGGGGACAAAGTTCCTTGAAGCTGCCAATGACAAGCGAAACCCAACTGAATGATGTAAAACGGTAAATTGTGCAAATGTGTTACATGCCTGATCATGCAAACAGCCTTTCCATTATTCAAGAAGCCATATGAACCCAACACATGAAAAATCTTGATAAGCATTTTTGACACACACACTGCTGTCTACTGCCTGGCAAAACTATATTTTCAGTTTATCATTCTCTTAAAGTCAAATGATCGCCCCTCTAGCTTCAAGGGTCTCTCCTGGCCCTGCAGCCCAAGATCCTTTCTACTAGAGATGCCAGGAAGGGATCCTGGAACCTTTTGCACAGACAGCAGGCATTCCCCACTGAATTGCACTCCCTCCTTGGCACTTTCAGCCTGTACTTCTTCTGACACACTGGTTGTAAATCCAGAGCTGGCTTTCTGCCTGCGTGGCAGGGCAGTGTGTGTGTGTGTGTGTGTGTGTGTGTGTGTGAGAGAGAGAGAGAGAGAGAGAGAGAGAGAGAGAGAGAGAGAGAATTTGCAGCCCGTGATGGTGCCATGTCCTGGCATCCCCTTGGAGAGAAGAGGCTTTAGCAGCCTTTGCTTTTCTGCATGAGACAAGATTAGCTGTCTTCGGAGGGAAGGAAAACACCATCAATCTTCCTTTTAACACTGGATATTGGTAAATTATTCAGGGCTTTATATTTTTTAATATATATTCCTTTTGGAAGGCTTGTGCTACGGATACAGCAGAACACCAGCTCTCAGTCGTTGAGTGAACCAGTTGCTTCGGAAATAGTGCCTTTCGGCTTTCGTTCCACTCTATCTACCTGCCACTGAAGGAGAGGAAGGTTCCCGAGGGGCCAAAAGCTCAGTGGTGGGTAATGGTTGCCTGAGAGAAGGGAGCGGCCCATGATCCAACTGCCCTTTCTCTCTTAGCTGCACAATAAACTTTCCAGCCCATTCATTCTTTGTGTCCTCTCCTCTAATGACGGCTAGTTTCTCTGGCTGGTTTGGATGGTACCTGATCCTGGTCATGCTCATACACAGAGAGAACAAAAGTGCACCTGTCTCCTCTGCACAACCTCCAATGTCACCAGACCAACATGGGGGGAAGTAATGTCTGCACGTGGCCTACGCACATAAACTCCAATACAAGCAGACATAGGTGACTTGGTCGAGATTACTCTTCAGTCACTACAGACCTGGAAGCCACCTATATTGGAAACAGATATTTGGGGACCTACCAAACAATTCTGTCGTGCTGGTGATGCTGTTGCAACCCACCTTAGATCAGGTCACAACTAGTGCTGGGCGATATCAGCTTTTCAACATCGCAATGTATCACCAGCAGAGGGGGGAACAAACTGCAGCCCCACAAAACACTGGGCTGAAACCACCTCAGCTCCTTTGGTAGGAGCAGAAGTGGTTTCATGCCAGCATCTCGTGGGGTCAGGGCTGATGCAGTTTGTTCCTTCAGGTGCCAGCAGCAGAGGGAGTCCTTCCTCTGCCAATGTCAGGCATGCTGAAGGAAGAAGGAGCTGCACTGGCTCTGGTGCCTCACGGCTCATTCGTCTCTCTGTGTGAGGGCCAGAGCGCAATGGCGCCTTCACCTGGTGATATATCGTGGGTGAAACCACCACCGTTCCTGACTAAGGAGTGAAATACCGCTGGCTGAAGGAGCCATTGCGCTCTGGCCACCAAACCGATCCCAGGTGATATATCAACACAACACCCATGTCTAGCCACAAGCTTGTAGTGATCCACCAGTCTTAGACCGATTTGTTAATTTTGCCAAAGAGATCAACTCTATGTAGTTCTGGACCTCACAGCCCTGTAAGGATGTCTAGGGATGGCAGTGGCAGAGTACAGGAATAGAGCCAGTATCTACAATCAATAGAATCAAGGAATGAAGTTTTTCCTGGACTGTACCATCTCAGTCTGCAGGTGAAAATTTGTATTTTCTTGTAATTCTCACCATATTTTTTTTTTTGGGGGGGAGAGAACATTGTGCACAGAAAATTAGGATACCATAAAGAGGCACCCGGACTAGCCTTCTCCCTGCCACACCCATTTTCTATGTCATTTTGTTTCCTTGTTTGCACAAAAGATACTCAATGTGAGCCTCTGCCTTCCCACCTTAAGTGGTGCCCCGCCGAGAAAAGCTTTACCACTCAACTGAGGTGGAATCAAACAGCCTAGAGAAAAGGTACCAACTCCAAGCATCCACTGACCACTGGCAATGCTGACAAAGGGGCTGATGGGACTTGTAGTCCAACTTCTGGAGGGCATTGGTGTGGCTACCGCTGCCCAAGAGTCTAACTCATCCCACCTTCCCATCTCTGTTTCTTCATCCCTCTGTGGTGCGGCAGAGCTCTTCCGACAAGCCTGAATAGCTTTCCTAGCTGTCAACGCACAGCAAGTCTCGCCCTCCTCCCTGACCCAAGCCAAGTGGGAAGTCAAGCGCACATTCAGTGAAGACGGGTGTCAGATGCTGCATCACATTTTTTCCCTTTAAGCCCTCCGTGTTGAGAGGTTGCTGCATCCGACTGGCAGGGTCATGCCAACATCTCTAAAGACAACGCGGCGACATGCGAAACACAAAGGAGGATCAGTGTTGTCACTCGGCAATGAAACATACACGACTCCAGAGCATGTGAGTGTCGCGCGACTTACGACTGGAATGACAAGTATGCCACGTTGGTGGAGATTTAGAAAATGTAACCTTCTGAACCTCATTTGAGAGAACAGAAAGGGGCGCTTCATTCTTAACCATCAACAGAGAGAAGAATGCTGGGTGTGTGTCAAGGTGCATTTGAATATCATGCCTGGGATCCCCCACATCCTTCTCTTTATAGAATGCAGCAGCAAGGGGGGGGCACTGAACACAATTTTTTGAGGGTGGGGGCAGGTTTAACACATTCCTCAGACTATGATTATTTTTTAAACACTTTCCTTACACATATGCCACATTCCCATCCAAAATTGAAGCATTTCTCCCCAAAGCTGCTATTTATAGAAATCGCAGAGGGAACTGGGGTGTGTAGTTTTGTGAAGGGTTAACCCGCTCCCCTTTCCCGCCGTGCCATGGTCCTGATTTGGATCACAGCACCCCTGGAGTTGCTTTTTTACAAACAGAGGTATGGAGATTGTGCAGTTTGCTTTAGGAAAGACACAATAAAAGGAATTTGCGCAATACGTGATCCCCTGATGGAGTTAACTTCCAAGGGTTATGATGAAGGACACTAGCTCGGATGGCATTAAACAGGGCCAGGCAGATTCAGTGGGGTTTGCCCAGGAGAATTACCTGGTGCACTGTATCACAAAGGCACTCTTTTCAAAGCAACCCCCTTGTTGCATTTTCTTAACCTTTTCCCTCACTTCACAACATCCTCCCGCTGATGGCCATTTTCATTGCCCTGCCATGGTCTGTATTTTCTAATCTCCACTTTAGCAGGCTTAGATCTTGTCACAGACCAACAAACCAATGTTAAAACATCCTTCCCTTCTTTTATTTGGAAAAAAAGCACACAAACCCTCAGTTTTGACCTTTTAGCAGGAAAATCCTTTGGTTTCTGCCTCTTGCTTTAGATTCTAAGATTTTTCTAAATGTCAGGAGCTAACTGTCTATGCGCAGCTGTCTCTGAAAACGGCAAAGCTGCCTCATAGAGAGACCACCAGCTTCCTCTGGAATGTCGACACACAGAAAGGGCAGCCTAGGAAACACAGCTGATGCATGAACCAAATGCAAGGCACACAATCCTCTTTCAGGTTTCTCAGGTGTATGCACAAAATGTAGTCCTGAAAGTCACAACCATTTCAAAACGAAAACTCTGGGTGCAGAAGGACCTTGAGATAACGAAGGAGAGGAGAGCCGATTCCAAATGTTTGGGTCAAATGGTGTGATCGGGGTCAGCACATGGTCAGATATAACACTGTCGGTATCAAAGGACACACGTTTGCTTAGATGGGGAACCTGTGGCTCTCCAGATGTTGTTGGATTCCAATGCCCATGGCTGGTGGTCAGGGATGACAAGAGCTGTAGTCCAACATCTGGAAGGACAAAGGGAGTGGCTTAGATCCTGATGGCCCTTACTAGGGTTGGAGGAGAATTTTGTGGGGTCCACATTATAAGTGTGCTGATCTAATGAGAGAAAAGCCAGCCTTACTGTCCTTAGAACAGCAGCTAGCGTCTCTCCCACACAGACATCTTTGAAGAGCAGACAATGGGACTCTCAGTAGATCTATCTCCTTTCAGCCCCAGGTGGTAACTATTGTGTGTTGCCTTTGCAGAGTGGAACAAGTGAAGGTGGGGCTGAGAGAGGCACCAGGCAGGGAGGGCTCCAGCTGCAAAGAATAGGTTGATAGAAAATAGACCCATGGCATGGCAGGGTCTTGTCTAGAGAGATGAATTGGTTCTAAGGAGAGATGAACCAGTGAGGGGCAGTAGTCAAGAGTGTAAGCCCCAACAGGTATTTCCGATAATGAAAAGTAGCCTTGCTTTGTGTTGAATACTGTGAAGCTCTCTCTCTCTCTTCCTGCATTGCAGGGGATCAGAGTAGATGACCCCCAGAGTCCCTTCCAACTCTATGATCCTATAACTTTTAGAAGTGGGAACATAAAGCTACCAAAATGCGAATTTGTCTTTCTAAAGGATTTTCCTAGTTATTGTCCCAAAACATAAGGATAATGGAAGGGCAGGAGAGGAAGTGATGGGAGAGACACAGGCACGTTAGTTCTGCAATGCAATCAGAGGAGACTTCTGAGAAGCGGAATAATTGCTCAAAACTTTGCTCTCCTGGGTGGTGATATCATTATCAAAATCCCCAAATTGAATCATGCCTCACTGATCAGCCTCTCCTAAGCATTAGGCCCTGCTCAAATATCATGTCCCTAGGTAGCTAGTAAATCACTATAATTAGGAGGTGTTCATTTAAAGTGATAGAAATATTAAAAACACCAAACAAGACAAATTGGCCCACGTGACGGGGTTCAGGCTGACAATACTTATGAGGTTGTCAGTAGCACTATTTTTCTTGATTCTTCTTCTTAGCAGCTGGTAGATTTTGAAGCCTCTGTGACATTACTTTGCACAGTCCTCTCTCCACCCCCCGCAGGACAGCTTAACAATGTGGCTCTAATAGGGCAGAGGTCCCGGCTGCTTTAGTTGAGATTCCTGCCTTGCAGGGGGTTGGACTAGATGACACACAGGGTCCCTTCCAACACTACAATTGTATGATTCTGTGAACTGCAGTGTCCAGGTGACATGCAAGGGATTCTATCTATCCATCCATCCATCTGAGAAAAGAAGCTTTTCCCTGCAGTAATGCTTGTGTCTCTAGCTTCCTCCTGACTATAATATTCTCTTTGTAAGCTAAAAGTGGTCAGCCAGTTCTTTATAATAATTGCTTCTTGCCAAGACTTTTGACCCCGGGTCGCTGGCTTGATATATAAAGTGAATTTACGAAAGAAAGAGGGGGTAGGGAGTGGACAGTGATTAAAATGACTTCCAGGGAACGCAATGAAAAAGCTGCTCTTTCAGGGTGGGCAAGAAAGGAGAAGCTGGCTGACAGGGCCAGAAAGGAAATTGAATACCTGTGTGAGAGAGGCAAAGAGCAATCTGAAGTACAAAGCAAGATTTCTATCAACTGCACACTCGCTTTGCACTTCTTATTCAGCATCTGAGAACCACCTGACCATCACCACCATATCTCCTTCTTTCTTTAGGATGGGAGAGCCCTGCTTCCTGCCTTAAAACCAGGGGAGCAATGAACCAGCTTTCACATACCAAAAATCAGAGAATGACACCCAACTGTGGCACACCCACGCAAAGAAAGCAACTGAACTCAAAGAAAGCAACTGAGCTCACACCTGCACCTGCAGCTCCATTGCTCCCAATTCAAGAAGAGGATGGATGCTGGGCAGGAGTTATTTCTGCTACAGGTAGGGACATGGCAGGGATTGTGCAGTGCTCCTTGGTCATGAGACAGTAATGACTCTGGGTTCAGAATTCTAATCTTCTGGGGATGAGGATGGGGGCCTAGAGCAGGGGTCAACAAACTTACCGTGCCTCGGGCCGGTGTCTCCTGTGCCGATCACGTGGCAGGACGGAGGGCAGGGGAGCATGTGCCCAACCTGGATGTGCACCGGAAATAACGCTTGCGCATGAGCAAATAACGCTTGTGCATGTGCACAAGCTATTTCCGGTGCTCCTCCGACCCAGAAGTGGGCAGCCGCGCAGTGCCAGTAAGAGTGGGGGCAGCAGCGGGCATAGGCCTGGGCCGGATAATCGAGTCCCTTGGGCCTTATCCGGCCCGCAAGCCTGTTTGGGGACCCCTGGCCTAGAGCAAGAAAGGGGTAGTGCCTTCAGGAGCAGTCCCACAGGTTTCTACAAAAGCAGAAATACTGGCCCAAGAAGAAAGGCATTTCACTAGAATCACTTTGGAAAGGGATAGAACCTGGGGTGTGTGTGGAAGAAGAGGGGGCAGAGTTGGAAATGGCCAAGAAAGCAGCACCAGATTGAGGAGACAAGAAAAAAAATATATGATTAAGGGATTTGGACTGGTGCTGGTTTGGCCCTCAAAAATAGGTACTTTTGAGACTCAAAAACAAACAAGGAGAATATTTGGCTCAGACCTAGTTAAAAATAAACACTAAGGCAAAACCCTGATCCCAGAAACAGGAGTAGGTTCTGGCCTTTCAACTTTCTCCTGCCTACTTATAGGCGCAAGGCCATTTTGACAGAAACATTCCATTGCTGAAGGAAAGCATTTCATTGCTGACGACTCTGAGCACGCCTGTGTTGCATCTCCCGACCATCTGTGAGCCTGCCATATTGATCGGAGCTCACACTAGAAAAGAGAAACTACCACTAGCAGCATCTCCCTCCCCCCATCCAAGCCCTATAAAGGGGGCTGCCAGGCCATCTGTCTGCAACATCAGTAACACCAAAGAAGCCATTTGTAGGGCAGCAGAAGTACACTGTTAAAATCTCAATTTTTTTTGCTTTGATAACCTTTGCCAACTTGCAATGATCCCAGAAGCTTTTTCAGGGTATTTGATCTCACTAAGATCTCCAACATAAAGATGAAGACACTGGGTGATCTTTGCACATCTTCTGGTCCATCTTGTAATAAGGTCCTACCTGTGTTTCAAAACAAAGGAGACCTGAGAGGCCATAGACAGATAGATCTATCTATCTATCTATCTATCTATCTATCTATCTATCTATCTATCTATCTACAGTGGTACCCCACAAGACGAATGCCTCGCAAGACGGAAAACTCGCTAGACGAAAGAGTTTTCCGTTTTGGAGGTGCTTCGCAAAACGAATTTCCTATGGGCTTGCTTCGCAAGACAACAATGTCTTGCAAGTTCCTGCTGGTTTTTTTTCCTTCCCCCCCTTTTTCTAAGCCGCTAAGCTGCTTATCAGCTGATCTGATCAGCAGATAAGACGCTAAAAGCTGCTAATAGCGCTAATCCGCTAATCCGTCAATGGGCTTGCTTCGCAAGACAAAAAAACCACTAGACAAAGAGAATCACAGAACGGATTCTTTTCGTCTTGCGAGGCACCACTGTATCTATCTATTTATTTATCCATCTATCTTAGATAGATAGATATGGTCACAGCAGCCACTGCAGAAAGGAAATCAGTTTCTCAGGAGATGCTCCCAAGGTAGGCATCAATCCCCAAGCAAACATTAAGGAGCCGCCTTGCAGGATCAGACCAAGAGTCCATCTAGGGACCTAGGAAACTCCCCTGCTTCCTAGTACTTTTAATACAGATGCAGACGACTGAGTGTGAGACCTTTGGCGTGTGAACCATGGACCCCACTGCTGTGCTCTGGTCCTCCCTGCCCCAAGGATTTACTTCTGTAGATGCTCATAGGCAGAGCATAATGTGCCTGCTATTCACCCCAAGGATCCTGTGATCAGAGACAAATGGCCTCTGATTACAGAAGCTCTATTTTGGCTTGTCAAGGCCAATGTTCATTGATGATAACATAAAACCATATTGAGAACATTTTATTTCTTATATATGGCTCCTTCATCAGGCCCCAGGGGCAGGACATAAAAAACAATGATTTATTTTTTTTAACGAGCAGATAGCACATTGTGGGTTGCTGTGCCTGGTTTGAGGAAAGAGGCCATGCGGCCCTACTTCTCTGGGATATTTTTGAATAGCTTTCTTAGTTTGTGATGCTATTTTAGGGGTGTTGGTCTATTTCCTGCATCTCTCTCCCTTGCACCCCACTGGCTTTCCTCCTTGACCTCCTTCCAGGTAGTTAAAGAATAAAATAAAAAAGTGAGGGTGACAACCTGCAGCTTCCAGCTGGAGGGCCTTCTAGGTGATTCACGATGCAGGTGGGTTGTTGAAGACCTCAGGATTCATCGGCTGCCAAATAGAAATCATTTCCCTTGTTTCTTGTGACAAGCTCCTCTCTTTGAAAGAGACTGTGGGGGTGAATATTGGGGGGGGGAGGAATAGGATGGGAATGGGGATAAAGTGGTGCTTTACTCATGATGGGTGAGTTGCTCTACAATCATGCTGAAGAAGAGCAGGTATGATTAATCCATTTGGCAGCTGTTTTGCACAGTGTAACTATCCTTGCAAAGGTTGAATGGAGTGGGCGGGTGGCACCAGGCTCCGCGGACCGATGCTGGCGTAGGGAGTCCACTGGCACTTAAGCACGTGGATCCAACAAGCAATAATTGCATGAAAAGTTTGTCTCAACAGAAGAAGAACAGGCACTTTGGCTGCCCATCTCCAAGACACAAGGAATTGTTTTGTAAAAGCAACATACGGGGTTGATAGCAAATCTCATTGGTACTTCACACTAGGTTTAGTCATCTTTGCTCTTCTACGTTCTTATTTCGTCTCAGCCTAGTGCCCTTAGGCAGAACCTCAGTATAAATTAAGAAACAAGAACAGCAGCATGTGCTTCGTCACTTGCATGCAAAGTCAGAGACACCAAGAAGAGGATTTAGGTCTACAAGGGAGGGAAGGAGAGGGAGAGGGAGAGGGAGAGAGAGAGGAAAAAATATTGTTTTTCAGATGAGGAAAAGAAAAAAGGGAAACCCAAGATGATATTGGTTGCTACTTCTCTAAAGCAGTGGGAGGGTGGCCTTGATGGAAGGCTTCCACCAGCCAGGGTCTAGCACGTCACATCTTGGCTCACCAACACTGTGGTTCCTCAGAAGTTCAGGCTAGTTAGACTTTAGGGGCTTGTGTCCAGGAAAAAGAGGACACATGGCAACCCTTTTCCCTTTGGGGCTGCAGTGCTAGCTCCAAAGAAGTCAGTTGATCTCCCAGCTTGAATACTGTCAGCTGATTCTCCAAGCCAATCAA
Source organism: Podarcis vaucheri (assembly GCF_965113315.1). Classification (NCBI taxonomy): domain Eukaryota; kingdom Metazoa; phylum Chordata; class Lepidosauria; order Squamata; family Lacertidae; genus Podarcis; species Podarcis vaucheri. The sequence continues at coordinate 51,393,266 of NC_138752.1, forward strand.
GGCACACCAGGCTCTAAAAGCCAAGCCAGCTCATACGTCCAAGGAACATATCTTATGCATGAGCTGCCTACCCTCCTGCTTTCTGCTCTTGACCTTTGTCTGCTTGGCCTGGTGCCTGACCTCTGACCTGTCTGTGACCAGATCCACTGCCCCTCTGAACCTTCCCTATCTGTGCCCAAGGGGCACCCCAGCTGCATCCTGCCAAGAGCTGACACTGTCGGAGCTGAGCTGTATAGGCAGCTACTGAGTGGGAGTCCGGAGCCAGGAACTGAACTGAATCTGAGCCAAGGGAATCAGAAAGGAAGCTGAGAGCTGGTGCCAGGATCGGCCATAGTTACTCAAGCAAATTCCTGAACAGGAAGGCTTTAGATGGCCCAGGGTAGCTGTACAGAAAACGGGGGTTTCTTAGTTCTAGAGCTAGTGGCTGCCCATAGAAGCACCGGAACCAGGTTACAGATGCAGTCAAGCCTGCGAGGAGATGAAGTTTGTGTCCCACAGAGCTGGGATCAAAGTTGGATGGAGCCCTGGAGATCTGCAGGAGGGTAAGTCTAGAGGGAAAGTGGGAACTAAACGAGATGCAGTAAGCAACAGGGAGCTGGTACCCCCTCATGTCTCCTCTGCTCTCCCAACGCCACATGAGAATACTGCACAATGCGACATGCTGCCCTTGCCATCACAGAGAACTTGTATCACAAGGAAGAGAGGGTAAGGATCAGCTCCTTGACCCATGTTACATCTAACCTGGTCCTCAATCAGGAGCCAGGGGCCTGTGCCAAGATGTCCATCTGCGTTGGGATGGGAGAGAAGAAGTGGTCAAAAAGGCCTGCCAATAAGCAGAGCAACTTCTAGGGAGAGAGGCAAAGCAGGAAGAAGCAGGTCAACAAGTGAAGGTACCTTGAGCATGCCTGGGGAAGTAAGCCCAGAGGAAGGCTGGTTGTTGTCCAGTCAAAGACTCAGGCCTGACCAGGAAGGAGCAATAGAAAGGGCAAGTCAGGAGGAACCCACGTAATTGTTTGGGAGAAGGGCCATAGTTCAGTGGTAGAATATCTGCTTTGAATGTAGAAGGGCCCTGGTTCATTCTATGAAGTCTGAAACCTTGGAGAGCTGCTGCCAGTCTGTGTAGAGAAATACTGAGCTAAACTGACATATTGTCTGACTCCAGCCTTCCTAAGTCTGGATCATTGTGGTCCTGTGTTGGCCCCTTGGAGGACAAGACTGTTTCTTCTTCCCCCTCCCTGGAGTCTTGGGCTTGCTCTCCAACGCGCAGACCACTTCGAATCCAGGCTGATCCAGACAGCATCGTACCCATCACAAAATGCCCATTCACATTGTTGATTTGTAGCGCTTTGCAAATCACATTTAGCCTCCTGCTGCCCTCGCCAAGCTCCTACTTTGACATCAGAATGGTTTCGGCTAACCTAACAGGTAAGGTGACACCTTTCGTCAAGCAAGCTTAAACGTTATCGCCTTAATTAATTTCAGCCTTATTTTATGAGTTTGGCGTGGCACTGAGCAGCTATAACCAGCCTCAGTGTCTTCCACAAGGTACCGAGTCGACTCGGGAAATGATTCAACAAGATCAGCAAGCCGTGCATGACAGAAAACAGAAAAGTGGGATGCTGGGAAGATCAATTAATTTGACAGCCCTCAATGATATTTTTCTCTCCCAAGCCAGGCCTGAAATTCATTATTGTGCTAATACTTGGAGGCTGGGAGTCAGACACAGCAGCACTTAAATCCCTTCCTGCTCCAGTGACTGCTGCCTTCTCCAGGATGGCTCTCCCGGCAGCTTTACAAAGAAACCCAGAGCCAATTTCAGTACTGGAAGGCAGCAAAGTTAACAGACAAGCAAAGGAAGCCCCTAGACGGAAGGTTGAGTGACAGACGCATATAAGTTGTCTTCAGATAACAGAACTCACCATTCCAGAAAAGGTTTCCTTTTATCTACCTCCTTGGTGTCCTAACGGAATGGCTTCGACTGCTTAACTAAGGGAAACTGTCCTGAATTTTTTATTTTGGCCTGGGATTTCTACCTTTTGGGTTCTCCTTCAGGAACTAGAAGTGAAACATTTTCCCCAAATCCAGGCTCTTTACTGGGGGAACTGGGGGCTTGAGTGGGAAGCTGTAACCAGCAGAAGGGTACAGTTACTGATCAGGCAAAAGGCAAAGGCGAAGCTCTTGATACCTATCCTGACATCTAGAACGGATGTTTAAAATGTTGTAAGCCACCTTGAATCCAAACTTGGGGGAAAGTTGGGATATAAATATATTAAATAATAAATATGACTAATAATATACCAGGTCTGGCCAATTCAAAGGCTTCATACTGGTTGTACATTGCAGGGGTTGAGATTGCCCACTGCTGTTAAGGCTCTGAACAGCCACAGTCTTAGTTCAGAGGAAAAATCCTAGCCCAAGTTTCCCCACGCTGATGCCCTCCTGATTTTTGGGATTCCAACTCCCATTACTACTGACCATGCTGGCTGGGAATTATAGCCCAAAATATGTGCTTGGGAAAGGCTGCCCTAGCCTGAACACACAAGGTCCCAGTTCATGCTTTCTTCGGTTTGATAGACCCTTAAGCCCAGCCAGCTTTTAACCTAGAAAACCACACACTCCATACTTATAGATAGCCCTTCCATTTGGGATTTGTTGCCTTCAATTGGGATGGTGTTGGAGGCACCATGATACGGATCCTATAAAAACAGGTAAATCCACACAAATGCCAACATTTGTATTCACACCACTGTTGGAGCTATCTAGCGCTATGTTTGGTTGAAAGCCTACTGCAGCTTTCGGAGATGTGAATAATTCTCACTTCGTGCTGGAGCTCCTCTCCTGACGGGGCTGCCACCCCCCCCCCCAGCTCAGCTCCTTTTTGCTAGAGGTGCACTGGGGAAAAGATTTATGCAGACACCATCTCTGCAATTATGGACAGCAGAAAAGGCGCCCAGATATCATACAAAGTGATGCATTTTTGCCAGCAGGCCTGTATGCATCACAGATCCAGTAACAGCTGTCACACTCCGGTCTCGTCTGAGCTCCAATACTGCCTTGGCTTTATTAAATGCTCTTTCAGATAGATGCTCTCCTTTCCCTTCCCTGCCACTTTCCCCATGTGACTGTATTCTCTTCACCAGATTTCTCAGGGCGACAGGAAACGTCCCAACTTCAAAGGGGAGATGGTGTGATTGGTGACTGTTTCCATCACATGGTGTTACATTTTTAATGCTTATTTCTTTCGGCAACACGTAGCTAATTAGCAATGACCTAGAGGCAGCCAAACCGCTCAAAAGGCAATCTCTGCAGCCCTTGGGCATTCTTTAAAATCTGGCTTCTCTCACTGCATCACATCTTTCAGTAATCATCCCTGATGCCCAAATAAGACAATCTGTTACCTCTTGAAGAAGGCTAAGAAAGTGACAAGGTGATCTGGGGAGAGCCTGAGCAGTTATTTATTTCGAAGGGAGTGGGAACAGGCCTCTTCAATAATCTCTGCTGACCAACAGCCCACTCCTCCTTGATCTTCTGCTTTCCAGTCTTAGCTTCATTCTTGCCAATATATTTTATTGTTCTAAATTAACTACAGAACAGACCTCCTTTTGGCATCAAATGGGTTTTAGCCAGGAGGAGGAAAAATCAAATGTTTCCAAATATGTTTCATCTAGAGACATAAGCGCCTTAAACAGCTTTCTGCGATGGATGCTTTTGTGCTTCCGTCAGATGAAAGATTCTGAGCAACAACAGAAGTTCTTTACAGCATGGCTGTTCTTGATCGTATGTTGTCTTCCAAACGGGGTGCTGATATGCGTTCCAACCACAACAGCACCTCCATAGAATCAAGGTCAGATAGAACGATGCTGGAAAAGCACAATCCAGGGAATTAATCTAGATGGCAATAGATTCCACTGAAGCCACCAGATCTATAACCAATGATCATGGTTACTTCTAGACAACTATCACTAGACCTGAAATCCTTTCAGCAATGATTTTCTACAATTGGGAATATCTGCTAAAGATTATTTTCCATCATTCATATATCATCTTTGATATGCAAAGAACATTTGTGCCCAGGATCCAAAGAGCTCTGTGAGGACTTTTGCATGCTGAGTGTGATTTCCTGCCCTGCTCTCAACAGCAGCCCCCTGAAATATCGCAAGCTGTTAATCCCCTTCAATTCCAACAGAATTTTGCCTGCAGGAGTGTTGTACAGGAATTATATCCCAAGCCCCCAAAGGTGTGTGCAACTCTCTGTGATGGACAAAACTGCTGCACAATGTGGGTTGAGCTCTTTACCTATTGTTGCAATTTATCTGGTAAGCATTTAGGTTAGAGGCTGTTCCTTCATTCCAGTATGGTGGACTTTTGGATTCAAGTTAAGAAAAAGCTTATAAATAAAAAAGGCTGTTTAAAGTTTGGGATGGGGGAAAGACATAAATCCAACCCTTTCCCATCAGAACAATACAAAAAAACATTTACACTAAGAGGCCCTGAGACATTTTATGTCTCTCTAGCAGCCCCAGAACGGTATCACTGTTTGGTATTTATGTTTTGTTTTTTTAAATAATAATACTTCTTGCATTTTACAACAATTTAAACACTTACAAAAGAAAAAACAAAAAGAAAAAAATACATTATAATACAAAAACACTACATAAAAATTAACAAAACAAAACAGAAACAATTTAAAAACACATCAAAAGGAAGAAGAATAAAAAAAAGAAAAAAAAAGGAAAAGGACAAAGAAAAAACTTCCAATATCTTATCATTCTTTCCCATATTTCCACGGCCTCCTCACACCTCCCTTTTTGTATTCCACTTCTATTAATTATTTCAGCAATTCCTTACCATCTTCCCCTGTTTTCTATCCTATAATTATCTTAACACCTTTTAACTTTATTTTCCTTTAATACTCTATTAATCTATTTATACTTCCTTATAACATTTCTACTGAAGCCATCTAATTTCATTCCAACATTCTTCTAACATTCATTAATTTTAGAATATTTCTATAAATAGTCTTTAAACCTTCCCCAGTCTTCTTCCACCGACTCTTCTCCCTGGTCTTGGATCTTGCCAGTCTTTTCCGCCAATTCCGTCTAGACCATCAACTTCATCTGCCATTATCCAACACTTCAGTGTTTTCAAGAAGCAGCCATTCTCTCAGCCAGCAAAAAGCAGATGATTCACAACAAAGTTTAGGTGTCTGGCAGGGCAGGTCCACCTCCTTCTTTGGCATCCGTCAATATCTTAAGTATTACTCGAGGCTTCCTGCCCTGCCAAACCAATCCAGGAACATCCCTCTGCCACCTCCTGAAACAATCCCTCCCATCCAAAACTTGCACTTTTTGACACAAAAGCAACATCCCCGGCAACACAGCAACCCTCATCCCCGCCGCAACAGCTCGGCCCAACCATAACAACTTTAGATTTGTCCATATTTCCCAATCCCCCTTCTCTTCAATCCAATGTCCTTCACAGTTGCCCTTAAGTAAATTCACATTTTTGGCGGTCCTACTGTCCCCCAAAAGTCTCTCTTTCTCAGCCGATGTTGATCCTGTCTCCTCCTGAAGTTCTGTCGAACTTTCCTTTCCCAGTTCTGGTGGGGTTCTGATCTTCAAATTCATCTGTTTTTCTTTAAATTCCATCATAGCAAATGTCAGCTTATATTCGTCAAGTTGCTTTTGAATGTGTGGGGCTCTCTCACACTCCAATTGTGTTGTTTTACATTCAGCAGCAAAGGTTTTCTCCCTGACTTCATCCTCCATTTGCCATATTAAAATAGATTCCTGTGTCAATTTCTAGGTGGTTTCTGTGTTGGTGTTCACCTTTTGTCCCAGGTTATTTAACCTTTCTACAATTAAATCAATTTTATTATTTGCGGCATCCGCTTTCACATTCATCACTTCTGTTGCATTGTACAGAACTTCTGTTTTCTTGTGAAGCTGTTCCAGTGAGTCATTTATTTTCAATAATGTGGCCACTAAGGCCTCTTCTGTTAACATTTCATCTGTTGTTTCCTTTCCATTTGCCATAACACTTAAGAGGTTCAAGGTCAGTCCCAGAGTCACACGGTTTTTATCTTGCAACTGGAAACTCCCCTAGCCCAGCTCTTGTAAAGTAACCAATTTCAGAAACTTCCACTAGGGGAAAACAGTTTCTATTTATAATGATCCAAAATGTCACCTTTAAGCGCCACTCGTACAATCCAAAGTTAGTTTCAGTTTTCAGTTACTTTATTACTCCGTTTTAGAAGCAGCCGGAGATAGTAGAAACAATATATCTCTCTTATTTTGCTAGCTGTCAAGGAACATTCTAAGTGCTGTCAATGGACATTCCAAAACGTCAGTCCTACTAGCAGCCCATTTCCAGGGTCAGAGCGGCAGTATTTTAACTCTCTTTACTCTCTCCTGCAGGCATACTCAGTCCACAACTTTCCCCCCTCTTCTCCTGCCTCCAAGGGGGATTTTATACTCTATGCCGATGGAAATTTAATCTTTCACAAAAGGCTTTCCAAGACTTCAGCTTACAGACTCCTTGCCTCAGTCTATTTACAAATAGAGAAGGCGGACTTCCTGTTTTGAACCTCCCCGTTTCGATGCCCAATTAAACGTTTAAAATCTGATTCTCCCGTATCAGCTCTACTCACGGGTAATTACTTTGGAGTCAAATTGTCCACAGGAAAAAGTCAGTGCTCTCTCAGCAACAGCTATGCGGCTTTGCTCCGTGGAAGAAGCAGACGATTCGAAGCACCGCGCCACTCACCCCACGTCGCTCCGGGTCCCCGAAATCGGGTTCCCCGCGAGTAGGGGAGGCGCAAAAGGTGCCCGCTGAATCCCACGTTCACAGGCTTCTCCCGCCTGTGATTTTTACGGGTCTCCGCCTTCGCCGTGGCGGTACAGACCCAAATTCCCATGGGGCAAGTTCCTCCCAATCAGAGGAACTCCGCCATTGCCAGAGGCACCAACCCGGAAGTCTCCACTGTTTGGTATTTATGGTTCAGTATCGATTCCAAGGGAATGCATTTTTATTGTGTTTCTGTAGAAAATCCAGCTGCGTAAAATACAGGCATTAACACACTGAAAAGAAAGCAATGTGCTTTTGCACGTCGCACAAGGCAAAACTGGGCAGATCTTGACAAATTGTACAGAACAAAACATGGATCACATGCCTTACCGCCTAGGCGCCATTTTGCACACTACAGGCAAACTCCAGTAGCCTTAGACTGCCAGCCAGTTCACTGGCCCATCTCTGTCTGCTGTGACCAGGCTCAAGCAAAGGTTTATTCCAGCACTGCAGCTGGAGATCCTTTACAGGAGATGCCAAAGACTGAACCTGCAAAGCATGAACTCCACCACCAACTCCGGCCTGTGCTAAATTTGTACAGAGACGCATACTGAGATCAGAGCTGCAGCCAATCATGGCTCCCCTGTTTAATACATGTGTTTGCAATACACGTTATACATGCAACACTTTAAGGTGCAGACTTTAAACATGGGCTTACACCTGAAAAATATAATGCATAAAGGGGCCCTTAGAACAGCCCTTAACAATCTGACCATTTCATCTTTTTGCCACATTTTGTGATCACAATGTACCCTTCTTTTTGATGAACTATAAATACTGCCAAATGGTGGAGATAAAATTCAGTTTACTGCATCCTCCCGCCCGCCAATCCCTTCATCATTGCCCAGATAAGCTTCTGGCTATCAGGAGTCACGTGACTCTCACACATGCCTTGTGATTATTTTCCAGTTCAATTAGCAAGCACCAGAGTGGAGCAGTAATTTTATACTACAAGTATGAGCTCCAGGAAAATATTTTTCATTATGCTATCGCCACCACCACCCCAAATATGGAAAAGAAAAGCTAATAAAATTACTGCCGTGTATTCTCCAGTGTTCCGGCTAGTGATTTTACTGCAAGAAGCAACAAGTCTTTTAATGCCCCCCTTACCAAGTTCCAGGTTCCTTAAAGAAACAAACACAAATTCTGAATGCTCCTTCTAGATACAACAGTTTATAATTGTGATGTTTGCAGCAAACAGATCATACAGCGTTCTCCAACCAAAATCCCAGCAGCCCCAACCAGCATGGCTGTTGCAGACTGGGACTGATGTGGAGTTGTAGCCCAAAACATCTTGCAAGCCCCAGGGTGGGAAAGGCTGTCTTAATGGTTCGAAGTCCAGAAGCCGACAGGTGTCCAGTTTTACCTTTTTGTCCACTTTTCCTGCTTTCCTCCCTAGGCGCGCAAGAGAAACTCCTACATCATTTCATGTCTCAGAGGTTACCATGGTCCTAGCATTACTGGTGGAGTGTCCCAAGACAGGCATCTCTTTTTGGGAACCCATAGCAAAATGTTCCAAGCGACCGTCAATCTAGAAATGCGGTCTGTTTCTGCTAATCCATGTTCACGTTTAACCCAGTCAAATCTGACAGCCGAAAGCAGCTGCTCTCAACCTGTTCCCAGTTCTTGCCACCTCTCCAGATCGCTTCCCAAGCTCCGTAAACAAAGATGTTAAGAGGCAATAAATGAAGACAGAAAATGCATTACAACAAGAGGAAAGTTGTTCTAAACTCAACCGTTTCATGTGCTTGTTTTTAAGGTTATTGCTCAGACCTCAGAGGTAACAAAAAAACACTTTAGCTGCTGTCGCTTCCTCTTTGCAAGCTCCGTGGAGATCAGGAACTTCTTTCCCCTGCCTCCTCCTGTACCATTCACACATCCAAAAAGCAGAAGGTGAGTAATTGTGATAACAGCAGCTTGCGGTTTGACATATAATGCGGGGAAAGCAATACCTTGCTTCAACGTTACCTACTGGACACTAGAAAGAGACAAATTTGTCAATTTCAGTTTCTCTCGGTTGCTTTTTCAATTCCACCCCATTCAGCCAACCCCATTTATGAATCAATTTGCATTTAAAAAACCCCAGCCTGCACATTGTTGTATGTATTTCTCCTGATATATTTGTATGCAATTTTCCATAGCTGCCTCCTTCGCTCCATAGACATTGGGCAATGTTTTCAAACCTGCTGCCTGCTTGGGAAGCTTATCCGCAACAAAAATAAAAAAAATAGTGCAGCTTTCTCAATGTGAGCAAAAAGGCAGATATTTGTGGCATCCCTACAAAGAACTAAATTGAACTTGACTCCAGAAAATGGCTACTAGTCAAGATATAGGTACAGCTTTACTCACCATATGTGGCCAGTTACATTGCAACGTACAAAGGCTGGGATAGCCAGCCATAGCAGCATCTCACTATCAGTGTAAAGGTAAAGGACCCCTGACAGTTAAGTCCAGTCGTGAACGACTATGGGGTTGTGGCACTCATCTCGCTTTACTGGCCGAGGGAGCCGGCATTTGTCCGCAGACAGTTTTTCCGGGTCATGTGTCCAGCATGACTAAGCTGCTTCTGGCGAAACCAGAGCAGAGCATGGAAACATCGTTTACCTTCCCGCTGGAGTGGTACCTATTTATCTACTTGCACTCTGACGTGCTTTCGAACTGCTAGATTGGCAGGAGCTGGGTTAAAAGGCAGGTAAGGTGCCATTCAAGTAAGCGAGTGACTAATTCCATCCTTCAGAGAGATGTGGAAGGAAGCTTCTTCGTGGCTTCTCTCCCTCCCTCCTCTTTCTCTTTCTCCTTCTCCCCCCCCCCCCCCCGGTATTAGCTCAATATGCTCTTGCTAGTATTAACAAGAAACAGCAAATATGGCTTCTTCTCAAGTAGGATAGGATAGCAGGAAAATCCCAAGCAAAACACAATTTGTGCTCCACTCCAAAACTTTGAGAATTGTGTTATGTGCTGAGGGTCTAACCTGCCTGTCAGACTTGCTCCCTAATCTTGCAGCCAAAATCATCCAGGCTCAGGACCCAGACAGATCCCTTTCAAAATTGGCAACCACCCACTTTAAAGTTCCCCACCATGACACCTTTCCAACCTGAAGCTCATTAGATGCTGCCTGTCTCTGAATAGGGTTTTAACCAGCTTTAGTTGTGGAAGCCGGGAGAATTCACATCCCAGCCTCTGCCTTGTTATCTTTGATACTGGCGCTGCCTTTGGATGGGAGGACAAGGCAAAAACATAAATAACAATTGCCTGTCAGTCAAAAATCACTTAGGCTTAGTATTTCGTCACAATGCCCCAAACAGCTTTTAGACAGGAAAACAGACTTGTTTATCACGATGAACGGAGAGCCCAGTTCCAACAGGAAAACTCCCAGCTGATCAAGTTTCTTTTTGAAACTTCTCAGTGATTTGGATGGCAGAATGAGTGTAAATCAGAGCGGCTTGGTGCAGACGCAGGGTTGGCATAGTCAGGCGTTTGCCAAGGGCCCCACCCCAGTAGAGCAGCCACCGAGCAAAGCCCTCTCAGCCCTGCTTCCTCTTCTTCACCGCAGCAACTTTTTAACCTGCTTTTTACCCTGCTCCAGATAATGGTGGTGGTGGAGGAAAAGAAGAGCAGGAGATGCCACCGCTTGCTTTTTCACACTGAGAGCCAGTGTGGTGTAGTGGTTAAGAGTGGTAGTCAAGTAATCTGGGAAACCGGGTTCGTGTCTCCGTTCCTCCACATGCAGCTGCTGGGTGACCTTGGGCTAGTCACACTTCTCTGAAGTCTCTCAGCCCTACCCACCTCACAGAGTGTTTGTTGTGGGCGAGAAAGGGAAAGGAGATTGTTAGCTGCTTTGAGACTCCTTAGGGTAGTGATAAAGCGGGATATCAAATCCAAACTACTACTCCTCCTCCTCCTCCTCCTCCTCACTGGCTGGCAAGTGGCAGCAATGAAAAGGCAACAGTAGCAAAAGCTTGCCATGGCCAGCATTGTGCAGATGTGATGCTGCCTGATCGCCTAAACTGGGTTAGGACACGGGGTGTGCTGACTCAAAAAATCCACATGGCAGGCATCCCTCCTCCCTTTCAGTTTGCAAACTGATAAGAGTTAGCGTTACACCTGTGCTGGTGTTCTCACTAGCTGTAGTCAGCACCAAATCACATTGTACAATCTTGGTTAGAAATAATTTTTCCTGTGCTCACAGGACACAAGCCATAGCTAGTTCTGAAACTGAACAAGAGGGACGGACGCTTGTCCAAGCTGGGAAGAAAAAGGACAAGTGCCTGTCAAGGGCACTTCAGGGACAAAGGAATGCACAGGGCAGATTGCTAACTCTATATTGGCAAAGATAACACTTACAGTCACTTCTACACCTCTGGAGACCTACGCACACCAATCTAGCATCGACAAAGCTATTTCCAGGTCTGCACTCTAAGGAGCAGTTGCAGAAACAGGGGACCACTTCCCTTCCACCAGTTCATGTACCTTTTCCCCAACAGATGGTGCACACACAGTCGAAGACTACAGCTTTGTGGAAGCTTCCTCTGCTCATTCCTTTTCAACCCCCTTCTGGTTCAGGGAGACAGGGTGCAAGGGCAGGTGGAGAAGCACCTGGCCCTTCATTTGCCTGACCTGCTTCTTCCTCTTCTTCTCCTGACCCATCCTGTGTGTCACCCTCCAGCTCTGAAGCTCCGACTCTTCCCTCCTGGCCAGTACAGTTCCTCACGAATTGCTGACCCTCTTTCCCAAGTCAGACTCCAGCATCCTACCCTGAAAGTGCACCAGTCCCATGGCACTCTGGACCTGCTAACCATGGTTAGGCAGTTTTATATCTGGACCAAGTCGGTACATACTTTATGGAGAGTACGTTATGCATACATAACAGAAGAACCCCATTTTCAGGCCACAAACAACAGAAAGGAGCTTTTGCCATGACACCCTCTTTGGGAGCTTCCAAGGAAATCTGGCTGACTTCTGTTGAAAACAGGATGTTAGGCCACATGGACCATGGGTTTCACCCAGCAGGGAATCCTCCAAACCTACAATTCTATGATATGTTTATAGAGGAAAATAAGAAGAGCTGATATGTATTTAAACTAGCTTTCCTCTACTTGGTGCCCTGCAGGTACTTTGGACTTCATTCAACTCCTAACAGCTCCTAGCAGCGCAGCTATCAGGGATGATAGGAGTTGCAGTTCAAAACATCAGCAGGGCAACAAGTTGGGGAGGTTGATTTAAAGGTATCATCACAAACAACTCAGTAAAACGAAAGGTTATCGTGCTCCAGCGAAGAATGTAATGAGTCTAACAAGAGTATTAGCTCTCCCTTTAGAACTGTAGTCTTGAAAAAGAAGTGTTAAGAAAAAAAGTTGTGCTCTACACAGCATCTAGAAACCCAAATTAATTTAAGCAGTGGATGGAGAGGTGAAGAAAGCAGATAGCCATGCTATGTTGGAAGAAAAAAAGAAAAAACCAAGCAAGGGGAGGCTTCCAAACAGTATAGGAAGATCAGGGGATTCATTGAGTCCAACTGAAATCATGATGCCCAATATTTAAATTGACCAGGCTTCTTTTTCAAAGAAACTTTATTGATTTGTTTTAAACACTTTGAGCTCCTATATTATAGGATTTATACATCCAAGTGTTGCATTAATGGTGTTCCCACCTTTTGATGTTTATTACCACAACATTCTCCAATTCTAATGTCTGGCTATCTGGTTATATTCCCTACAAACTTTTTTGCGGAGGGCATGGGGATTGTATTGTATGAACAACAAATTAGGCATCACATGTAGTGAACTCGTATATTCCTACCCACTGCCAGTGTTAACAAACAGTTTTGTCTCTTACAGCAGACTTTTAGAGGCCACATGGAAAATTGCCCCTGAGTGGGCTTGATCCTTGCGCCAAGACCTGACTTTCCATAGCACCTAACCGAGCAGTTTCACTACTCACAATCAAGTCTCTTTTGTTTCATATCCTTTAAAAGCTACATAAGTTTTTCCCCCTTTACACTCGCAAACGCATTATAGCAAATATCAATATTTACTCATTGGCCGCTTCAAAGTAACACTGATATTATTATATGGTAGATTACATATTTGTCAGTTCTTAGGGGTTCTCTTACGAACGTGCTATAGTCTGCCTCTACTCACTTTATCTACTTACTTTCCAGCTGTCTGTATCATCTTATTCTGGATAACCTCTTTTTGAAAAACATGATTTTCAGATTCTACCGTACAATCTTTCTGTTTGGAGCAATTGTGTGTGATTCTTATAAATTGGCCATAGGGAATATTCTCTCAGATATGCTCTGGATGTGAGCGATTGTAAATGAGAAACATTTTTCTTTTTATTCTATAATATGGTGTCCACCTCTATTGTAATATCTAGATATTTCCATCTCTGGCAGCCTTTGTTCATTCTGGATTTGGCCTTTTTGGATCTATTAACCCATGAATTCAATTCAATTAGATTTTTCACTTTCCTGCCAGATAAGAACTGTATCAATATATATCTTCATCCAGAATTTGATATAACCTATAGCAGGGATGGCTAATTTATGGTCCTCCATATGTTGTTGAACTACAATTCCTATCATCCCTGATCTTGTTGGCTGAGCCTGCTGGAGACCAGCAACATCTGGAAGGCTACAGGTTCCCCATCCCTGCAACATCTGGAAGGCTACAGGTTCCCCATCCCTGCAACTCATTACCAAACTTAAAACCATGGAGAGACCTGGTCTGAACAAAGACATTGGATTCTTATCTCATTATACATGACTAAGCCATTTTTCACCGTCTCACCCCTTGCCTTTTCCTGTAAGACCTATTGCAGTCGTTAAGAGTCGTCAACAGGCTCATCTCAGCTATCTGCCAATCTCCCATTCCCACCACCCTTCTGAGTAATACCCCTCCCCACCTTCTCACTATATAGAAGGATCTGGCAACTTCTGTTTCAGTGTATCTGAAGAAGTGTGCATGCACACAAAAGCTCATACCAAGAACTAACTTAGTTGGTCTTTAAGGTGCTACTGGAAGGAATTTTTTTATTCAGAGAACAGAGTTATTCATTCAGTGTGCATTGAATTTTTCTGATTGTCCCCTCTACAAATAAGAAAGTTTTGGTGACATGGTTCCTACCCCCCCCCGCAGAAAAGAATATTGCCCCTCCCCACAGAGCTGTATCAGGCACTTTCTCTGGAAAATGCTGAAAAAGCACCTCTTCCCCCTTTGGTTTGACACTTAGTCCAGCATCCTGTTCTCACAGTGGCCTACCAGATGCTTCTCTTGGGAAACCCAAAAGCAGGATTCAAGCACAAGAGTGGCTTCCAGCAGCGGGTATTCGGAAGCCTTATTTCAAGGCAGGAGCCAGGAGCAAGTCAGCAATAACTCACAAGGTAAATGAAGCTAACTCTTTATTCAAAGAAACAAAACAGCTCAGGCCTAGAGCTCACAGCAACTCTTCCCAGCTGGTCTTGCCCCAATGAGGCACTTGTGAGGACTGAAATTCCCTGAGACTCCTTTGTCTTGTTTCTTTTTGCTCCAACCTCTTCATTCCTCTTTGTGTTTTGGGAGATCAGAGAGGAGGCAAGATGATCACAGCAGGAGGGGGAGATTCCCTGGCTTCACCACCAGTTTGCCTCTACGCTGCCCTCTTGACCCCACTTCCCCCCAGCCTCTGCTTCTACCTTGGATTCTGAACTGCTCTCTGCCACCACCTCTTCCTGCTCACTAAATCCAGTTGCCTCTTCAGCTTCTGACACCTCCCCTCCCCCCCAGTCTGCTCCCTTTTCTCCCTCTGACCACTCATTGTTGTCCCACCACCAATCCCCTGGCTTTGAATCTTCTTCCCTGGGGGTTTCCTAGTTGATGTCTCCCACCATTCCTTTGCATCCAGCCAGTCCATGACACATTACTACTTCCAACTGTGGAAGTAGCCACTGATAGCCTTGTTATTCTTTTCTGATAAACCAGTTGGAAAGAAGGAAGGAAGGAAGGAAGGAAGGAAGGAAGGAAGGAAGGACAGCCACAGCCATAATGAGGGACTTAAAAATGACATCTGGGCTGACAGCATGGGTGGAATGCATGATGCATGATGACCCATCCACTTTTTTGCACGCTCCCAAGCCAGCTATATGCACTGTGCTTCTGCGGGTTCATAAACCCTTTTTCCAAAGGCAGGAGGAAAAAAGGGGGGGCAGAACTGGAAGAGCTGACACTCTGCATTTCCTGACTTTTTAAATGCTTGATTACTCAGCCTTAATGCTTCATTAATGCTGATTCTTGCCTGGAACAGAGTACACATGCCCATCTATGAACTCACAGTTTATACAAGAGCTTGGGTCTGATGTGACCTTTAATCAGCAAGGAAATGTGCGGGGAGGGCTGGCCAGGAGGCTTCTCAAGTCATTAAGGTGTCTTCTCAATTGAAGCCTCTCATGAATTATTTGTAAGCTATTTTCTCACTTATTTTCAGCTGTGCGCCCACACAGACATCCCCCAATAACAACAGACTTCCAGAAACACAACCTGTCTGTTAAGCTATTTGTCTATTTCCCTTTCATGCACTGATTGTTGTTGCCAGGCTGACGTTGCTATGCTGCTATTCTAGAACAAGACCGGCCAGGTCAAGGCAGATGAAAAAGCAGGGGTGGGGGTAGGGATCTTGGGAGAGGGCAAATTAAGGCTCAGTAACTGGTAGTGAGCAGAAGCGTGTCTCTGATGGAAGAGTGTGGGGTTCGTTGCGCAGTGTGTGAGAGAGAGTGTGTGTGTGTGTGTGTGTGTGTGTGTATATAAATTATATATATATATATATATATATATATATATATATATATATATATATATTATATAGATAGTGTGTGTGTGTGTGTGTGTGTATATATATATATATATATATGCTTTCGTAGATTTTCACGGGTACAGGAATGCAGGTTTTGGTGTCTTCGGGTGTCTTCCCGTGTAAGAGTCGGGGTGTCTGTGCGACGTTTCGACGAGGTCTCACTCGTCATCTTCAGGCTGGTGCCTTCGGCTTCTTGTTACTGGAACAGAGCAGAGTCTGGTGTTTGAGTTCCTATAAATACTGTTGAGGGGTGTGGTGTATAGCCTCCAACGTTCTGGGCAAAGAGGAAGTTCCTAGCTCGCCCCTATACACGAAGCCAAGCCAGAGCACAACTAAATGCAGCACAGCCATCTTCTCAGAAAAAACTCTTCACAAGCTCAAGAGGTCAAGACACGAAAGCTTTAGCAACTAATCTACACTTAATGACCCACCCAGTGATATTCTGAATATCACTCATGAAATCACCCAAGATATCCCTCAAGTAATTAAGGAACAAAAGAAGAAAAGGCACACTAATCTCGAAACGTCGCACAGACACCCCGACTCTTACACGGGAAGACACCCGAAGACACCAAAACCTGCATATATATATATATATATATATATATATATATATATATATATATCTCGGCCTGCTCCACCCCAGAGCTTGCAGGTTGACAATGCATTTAAATAAAGATGTCACGTTAAAATGCAGGTAAAAATGGCTAATGAAAAAGCTATCCTAAAACCCCCATAATGTTCAAGGTTAATGCAGTGTGTCCCTATGGTATGCTGGAGAAAAAGGATACCCATCCCATCATGAGGTCTGATGAATTTCTAGGATAGGGGGGTGAATGGCAGGGAACAAGGGCACCTCCCGAAATGCCACAGCTATCCTGGCTTGGCACACACCGAACACATGAGTCTACTTTATACGGAGGCACACTGTTGGTCGGTTTCATGCAGTGTTGTCTACTTTGACTGGTATTATGTATTTATTAAATTTATATACCACCTTTCAGGGCTTTCCCCAGAAAAAACAAAGTTGTGGAGCTTTTTTTTAGGCCGCTTGCCCCACTGCCAGGGGGAAAAAGATATAAATTGACACCTTATGTCACCACCTGCCTCCACTGCCATCTCACCGCCCCAACCCCTGTGCGCCCACCACCTGTGACGCAGCCCCAAGTGCCATGCTGGGGAACAGTACTACAATGCTACAGAGGTGCTGGGATGCACCAAAGAGGTGTCAGAACTCTGTTCCGGTGAGTTCTGGCTGAAAAGAAGCCCTGCCGCCTTTCACCCAAGGTTGAGAGGGTGATTTGCAGTATGGAAACACAAAATATATAGCATAATAACAAACAAAACAATAGACAAAACACACACCCCAGTTTAAAAGGCCACAGTCTGTTTAACTAGCCAAAGGCCTATGAAAATAAAAATGTTTTCACCTGGTGCCTAAATATATGTGTTCGGTGAGCCTTCCTGGCCGCTGCTCTGTCTCCAGGATCTCAGGAAGAGAGATTTCCTGAAATGCTGGGTGCTGAACCTGGCATCTTCTGCATGCAAACCATGCACCCTAAAGCTGCATTAAGGGAATGCTCTTTGTTCATTATAAAGATTGCTAGAGAACACAAAGTAGGACGTGATCTCTATGTTCAGCCCAAGCCATCTGGGATTCTGTTAGGCCAAGTCAACTCTTCCGCGGGGTCCACTTTCAGACCTCCTGCAACGATGCCCCTTAGGAAGGACCCAGCCATAGCAGCAGCGAGACACTGACCTCTGCTTGAACACCTGGCATGTGATATTGTTAGGTAGAGGATGTTTCATGAAATTCATTGGTGTGGGGAGAGAAAAGGAAGGAGGGAAAGCGAGAATAACTGTCCACACACTCTATTTTTATTGTCACATGGAGGTGCCTTCCCAATCATTGCACACATGCGGTACGCTCTGATATTTCATTCTGGTGATGCTTTGCAAATCTGCACTCCATCTCGCTTGCTTTTCCTTGCTTTGGCTGCTCGTTGAAGGGAAATTAAGCCTCTGGGAAAACAGGCAGCCTCGGCACGAGGTCAAGAGACCTCCTTGAAAGTGCAAGGGAGTGACGGGGGCACAGCAGTTGCTTATCAACCCTCCTCCTTCTCCTTCCCAAATGGAATATTTATTTCCTCAATTGCAAGTTGCCTGCTAACTGTGCTGGAGCTAACAAAACACTGCCAATATCTGCTCAGCTGTAGCTCAAGGACAATCAATACTGTACTGGGATCAAATACAATGATTGCCAAATCCAGAGCTCCGCTGTTTGCAATTAAAGCCTCTAATGTCCATCTCCCAGCAGCAAGAAAAGCAAAAGATAGAGCCCTCCTTAGGTGGGGGAAAAGGGGGGTGGGGGGAAAGCGGTAGGTGGAGGAAACTGGCTGCAGAGCCAAGAGTAAAACCGTGGCTGCTGCGGCTGCTCCTTTATGCATTTTTTACGAAACACGAAGTGAGGATCTGCTGATTACATTTTTGATTAGGGCAGGCAGAGCTTGCCCTGCCCTCTGCACTAACAGTGCCAAAGGAAGCCTTTCATGTTCACAGGCGTGAGACTTCAAAACAGCCATTCCAGGCTCTTAGGAGGATCAGACAAAACCTGCCACTCAAACTGAGCAGAAGGCTTGGGGGGGGCTTTGGGCCCCCGGGAAAGCGCCAGCAGGAGACTTGCTTGCTGGGGGGGGGAAACATAGGGAGGTGTCCGACACCACCCCGTTATTGGAGATTTAGGATCTGTGTCAACAGACACCACAATAAGACTTATACATCCATTAGTATACAAAAATGAGATACAGGATTCAGTAACTCTTTTGTCAGGTAGAAAAACTTGGTTATAGTTTCTTTGGAGAGGAGTTTAGTTCATGTCTTCATTGCTTTCAACAGGAATTTAGCTACAAAATTCTGTAATAATTTTATGTGTATAAGAAGGAAGCGGGAAAATGCAGTATGCAGATGAACTTAAAATACAGTTACTGGGTCTATTAATGTTACAAAACAAGACAAGGCTTATTTTTCTGAGCCACAGGATTGCAACCTGTCAAAGAATGGTGTCCCACTAAATCTCTCATCCCAAACAGATGAAGGTCTTCCCATAGAGCTGGGCCTCCTTCTGTGGATGAAAAAGCATGGACAGGAACACAATAGGTGTGCCTATTCTGGCTTTCCATCAGGACTCTTGTCCTTTCAGCAGGCATTTTAAGGAAGTTTTCTTTTTTATGATTAATCTGAATTGGTCTTATCCATTGTAAGCATTTCACAATTCTAACGTACACCACTTGGAAACTTTGTTTATTAAGTGGTATATATACTATTAAATAGTGGAATCTGCAACAAAATGTTGCACTGCTGTTGTTTAGGATTGCAGCCATTCTCCCTCCTCAACTGTCAGTCAGTATTCTACGACCAATGAGCATGTTCAGACCTCACTGGGCTGTTTTTCAGCCCCACCCCCAAGAAAGATGTTTTATACTTCTGCAAACCTTGGACCTCCTCCAAGCCTGTTGATATTGTGTATGTGTGTGTGTGTGCGCACACACACACACACACACCAGCCATTTGGATGACATACGAACAATCAAAACAGGAATTGTTATGCAACACCCCCAATCTCTGAGCAACGTGAGATTCCATGGGTTCCAGGCGCTCACCCAGAGTTCATATCTTTTTTTGGAAAGGAGGCACAGTGGAGCCCGCCTTTTCTAGCACATACTGACAGTACACAGCAAAACCATTTTCAAAGATACTTGCTCTGTTTTATAGAACCCAGGGTGACTGCATAACAAAACCAAGCTTGAAAATTCATGTTTTATGATGAATAAAAGGAATTTTCTACCCATGTGGCCCACAGTTTTTGGGAATTTGTTGTAATGGGGTGGGGTGATGGTCAACACTGTAATTGTGTGTAATACCTGTTCCTGTACGAAATGATTTTAAACACAAGCTTAAAACAAAGGAACAACACTACCACTAGATCCAGCTCTTTGTGACTAACCATTGATGCTCTCTTCTAAGAATTTGTCCAGCATTCCACTTTTAGTGCAAGTGCATCTGGAGAAGATAGGAGTATTGCTCACTCACATTTTGAAGTCATTCATAGCAGAGAAACAAGAGTGAGTCCCCATGTAAGCTGATCCTCGGTGCCACAGGAAGTGAGGCAGTAAGAGGTTGTGCTACCCGATCTGGTGATTACATCCCAGTACCTTCTGCAGTGTCTCATGAATGTACTCCCTTCTTAGAGCGCAGAGCCATCTTCTCAAAATGTCATTGCCCCAAGCAACCACCAAATTTGCTTGTCTGGTCAACCCACATCCATGCTGCATGCACATACTAGTTGCCCAACTAGGTTGTGCGTCCTTTTCTCTTTGCTGTGTTATCATTTCTTGCATCTCCCAATGGTTTTACAGCTAGAGTTATGGGGCCATTGGTGGTTAGATCATTTCATTTTTCCACAAGCTGATTTCCAGCTTGCAAGTAAACCCATGTGCCAGTGGGATGATGGAAATCACATATAGCCCAAGGTTCTTCATGCAGGCGCTATTTTAGCCCTTTGTGCAAGGATCCTGGTGCCCTCCTGAACCATAAAGCCCAAACACCACTTAATTTGCTATGCAAAGGAAACAAACACCATCTTCAAGGTCGCATAGGGCTGACTTGTTAACTGGCAGGAGGGGGAAATCCTGCCTCTCACCGACTTGCCACCCATACTAATGGCTCCTTTGCAAGGCCATGGCCAAGGTGAACACGGCAGCTCGTACCTTTGCATTCAGAGCATGGAGAGAATCTGCTGTGCTTTGGAAGAAAACTAAAAAAACCCAAAAACTACAAAGTACACATTTCTTCTCAGGTAATTGCTCTCTCCAGAAGTTCACCCCTCTGAAAGCAGCCTGCAGATCTGAGGAGGCTGCAGCACAGCAGACAAGTGAACCAATAAAGATCCACAAACTGACCACTGTGCAAAACCATTCATTCCTTACCCCTTTATCTTGAGAGGGCTGCAGGCTATGAAGACTGTTTTCTTTGAAACAACTTCTCCCATAGCACTACTGTGGAAATAAACCATAAATTGTACCCTGATGACCATGGGAATACCATGGAGAGCAGTGGTGGGCCGATATCAGAGATGGGGGCACTGCTTGTTCTGTTTTCTTAAATTGCAACTGATGGTAAAGATGCTTTACAAAGATATGAGAATGATGAAACTAAGTGGACCAAATTGAAAGTATGCGTGGACTGCCAACAATGACAGCTTTACAATGAAGCCTTCAGGATTCTGAAAACCATAGTTTGCTCATAGTCTCTTTGAGTTCACCCCTGCGACTATTGATAGTATCATTGAGACATATATTAAGCACTAAGAGTATACCAGGAACCACTCAGAAGGAACACAAATGATCTCCGGCCTGAGGACTTATATAAAAAATGCTCACTCAAGAAGCTCAGAAACACTAAGTTAGGCTAGACCCACCCAGCTCACCCATCCAAATCTTGGTCAGTCCCTTCATCCATGATCAAGTTGTGGATGGGCAAGGTTTTGCCTGACATTCAATAACTGCACCAGCAGACCAGAGGTCTCAACAAATAAGCTACCAGTAATTTCCAGAGGTGAGGGAAGGCTGAAGCAGGGGACTGAAGCTGAATATCTAGATTTCTGCCCCAGGTGGTGGTCAGCTCCTCCACTCCAACTCCCCTGCCCACCACCACTGAAATTGGAGTAGCATCTTTGTAACTTCCTGCCACTTTAGCTACCCAGGTACACCCTAGCACCATCATCTGGTATCACTATAAACAGCTGGGAAATTAAGGACACAGTTAATAAAATAAGGTCCTGTAGCAGGAACATCCCATGCTGTCAAGTGGAAGATAGTAATGCCACTACAACACTCCTTCCCATCTCTCACTCAGCTGGACCACCAGCACAACTTTGCCAGGCTCTCACTCTGGGTACGTGTCACAGGCCTGTCACCCACAGTGCCTGGTCCATAGTTCCATAGCCTGACAGACAAGGGTGATAATCCTCAAAGAGACCAGCCCCATTAGTGTCACCCCTTCTGGGAAGACACTGCTGTGGCTTATCCTGCCACCTGCTGCACAGCCTGTATTTCTGTGAAGGCAGGCTCTGGACCACATCCCAGATGTATCCACTCCACCAGCAACCCAAGAATACCACACACTGCAGTTAGCCTGAAAAACCTATTACCTGCAGGTGGGCAGGAATCACAACAAGAAAGACAAGCTCTTAGACTGATGCAGGCAAAACACACACACACACACTTGCTGGCAGAGAGCAGATCCACCGGCTGATCCTCCTGTAGAGATGCCCCCTTAGCTACAATTTTTAGAAGACTACTGGCGATAGTGAGGCCTAAAAGTGGAAGGAGATGAGATGGGGTTTGTGGATTTTATTAAAGCCTCCCCCACCCCCAGTCAAGCACCATGTCCCGACCCTCCCACCACACCCTGCACACTTTCCATTTTGCAAAAAACCTTTTGCAAAAAATAAAATAAAAAAGATTGCATCATTTTAATCTTTCTGCTATGCTGGAAATCTGATCATGAAAGAGAGGCTTTCCCCCTTTCTTCTTTTTAATTAGTACTTGGTAATATTACCAAGCTGTGAGTTTATGGCTTTGTAGATCTTATATTTTTGACACTAATTACTCACAAAGGCTTTTAAAGAAACATTTCAACATAGCAACTGTAATTAAGTCAGAAGCGGCAAATCTCCCCCTTCAGAAAAAAAAGGGGGGGAAGAATCTCCATTCATAGCCCCCATCGCAGCACAGCCCACAATATCACTTTCATGGTGAGCCCCAAGTACAGGGAATGTATTACACTCAACACATTCAGAGCACAAAGCACATCCCAGCCCACTCCTCAACTGATGTATTTATAGCTCTGTGCAGTGCAAAGAATCCACAGGGATTCACCGTTTGCATATTGGCAGTCTGAGGAATTTAGTTAATTTTAGACTAGCTACAGCTCCTAGAGAGAGAGAGAATATTCTTCCCTCATTCATATTCTTGAACCTCAAGGACTCAGCTCTGAAGACCCCACATGACCACATGATTTATTTTTCTCCCTTCAGACTATCTATCTATCTATCTATCTATCTATCTATCTATCATCTATCTATCTTCTCCACTCCAATCTGGGGTCATGGCATCAACACGGGGGAACACAATGCTATGCTTACTGGAGGTCAGAGGGGAGCTGGCAACTAACACATGATAGCATCATGGAAAGGAAAAATGGCTCTGAAGCCAGTTAATTAGGAACAGAACCACTAAGGTGAAAAGGAGTGGAAGGGGTGTGCTTTGTGTGTGTGAAGCGGGGGGGGGGCAGGGGGGGAGAGTTTACTTCTTCTAGGCCAGTTTGTTTTTTAAAATCTCAACTACTGTCAGCAGCCAGTGAGGCAGAGGAAGGAAAGGAAGCAGGGCTGTTTCACTGCCTCTGCTGAGAAACCGGCTACGTTTGGTGCTCTCTCAGCTGTCAACTAGTGGCAGCAATTCTATCAGGCTATCAAAACAGTTTCCATCCCCGCTGGTCGGTAAAAGAACTGTAACTTTCAGAACTAGCACTTGAGCTGGCTTTCCCCCCTCCTCTCACCCCAACCAATGTTCCTCGTGCGTTGTATAAAAGTACTGCCTTACTGCTCGTCTTCGCCAGTTGCTCTGGAAGCCTGAATTTTCAGCAAAAGAGGGAGAGGGGAACACTCCAAGCAAATAATAGCATAAATGGCAAACTTCAGGTCCAAGTAATGCTGCCTCTGAGGGATGTACATTAGGGGTCGGGAACCTTCTTCAGAGGGCCACCTTGCTTTGTAGGCAAACTTTCCAGGGGCTGAATCCAGGTGGGCAGGGCAGAGACAAAAGTGGGTGGCGCAACAGATGTGCCTCTTTGCATTCCAGCCATGCAAAAGAGCAGAAGTTTCTACCTTTCTCCAACCAGGCTGGCAAGAGGCACTGAATGTGTTCAAGGACACATTCCAGATGGGCAAAGTCACTACAAGAGGATTGAGGCATGGAGAGAAATTTGAGGGCTGGAAAGAGAGACCTAGAGAGCTGCATTCAGCCCACAGACCAGAGGTCTCCCACCCCTGCTGTAGATCAAAAGGTGCCATACTCTATGACAGGTTTCCTCAAACTTGGCCCTCCAGATGTTTTTGGCCTACAACTCCCATGATCCCTAGCTAGCAGGACCAGGGGTCTGGGATGATGGGAATTGTAGCCTCAAAGCATCTGGAGGGCCGAGGTTGAGGAAGCCTGCTCTATGACATCCTCCCAACACTAGGGTGACTCTACCCACCCAGACAGCTCACTGATGTACCAGAACTTTGTCACCTCACTCTGCTACAAGTAAGAATCAGCCCTGAAATCTACAACCAGTCCAGTTTACTTTGTGCTAGCCAGCCTACCAGCAATTTATCTATTTACTGTGTTTTTAAATCATCCTACAACAGAAGTTCTCAAGGCAGGGTAAAATTCGTAACAAAAACACAGAATAGAACTGTATTTAAGGTTTATATAAAACCATTAAAAATGCAATTGCAAGAAGCCTTGAATAAAATTTAAGATATTAACAGATGCTAAAGAAAGAGGTGGATTTCCCCTGCCAGACCTTAAACTTTATTATGAATCAGCTGCTTTTTGCTGGCTGACAGAATGGCTGCTTCTTGAAAATACTGAAGTGTTGGATTTAGAAGGTTTTAACAATGTATTTGGTTGGCATGCATATTTGTGGTACGATAAGGTAAAAGTACATAAAGCATTTAAAAATCATATTGTTAAATGTTTGGATAAGATATAAGGATTTGTTAGGGGGGGGGAAACCCAAGATGGTTGTCACCAATGGAAGCGAAGGCACAGAAAAAACTCAATATGGAGGCCAAATGGCCGAAATATTGGGAAATTCTGGAACAAGATGGAGAGAGAATAAAATTGCAGAGCTTTGAAAAGTTGAAAAACAAAGTGCGAGATTGGCTCCATTATTATCAAATAATGGAGGCATACAAATTGGACAAAAAAGTTGGTTTCCAGGTGGAAAAATCAAAATTGGAAACAGAATTGTTAGATCCAAAAACCAAGAATTTGTCAAGAATGTATAACTTGCTGTTGAAATGGAACACTCAGGATGAAACAGTGAAATCAGCTATGATTAAATGGGCACAATGATGGCTGACTGGGAACGGTTATGGACCACAGGTATGCAATTTACGGCATGTAATGCCCTAAGAGAAAATTTAATGAAAATGATTTACAGATGGTACATGACACCAGTTAAGCTTGAAAAAATCTATCATTTGCCCGATAATAAATGTTGGAAATGTAATGAGACTGAGGGTACATTCTTTCACCTTTGGTGGACGTGCCCAAGGATTAAGACATTCTGGGAGATGATATATAATGAAATGAAAAAGATATTTAAATATACATTCCTTAAGAAACCAGAGGCCTTTCTCCTGGGCATGGTCAGCCAATTGGTGTTAAAGAAGGATAGAACTTTTTTTATGTATGCAACAACAGCAGCAAGAATACTCATCGCGAAATATTGGAAGACACAAGATTTACCCACCAGGGAAGAATGGCAGATGAAGTTGATGGACTACATGGAATTGGCGGAAATGACTGGCAGAATCCGAGACCAGGGAGAAGAGTCGGTGGAAGAAGACTGGAAAAAGTTTAAAGACTATTTACAGAAATACTGTAAAATTAATGAATGTTAGAAAAATAGATTAATAGAGCTTTAAAGAGAAAAATATGGTTAGAATGTGTTAAGACAATTATAGGATAGAAAACAGAGGAAGATGGAAAGGAATTGCTGAAACAATTAACAGAAGTGGAATACAAAAGGGGAGGTGTGAGGAGGTCGAGGAAATAAGGGAAAGAAAGATAAGATGTTGAAATTGGATTGTGTTTTAAATGGTTTTTGTTTTGTTTTGTTTGTTTCTTTTTTCTTTGTATTGTATTGTATGTGGGTTTTTTTGGTGTTTTGTAGTGTTGTGTTTAATTTGTTGAAAAACTAATAAATATTATTTTTTAAAAAATGCAATTGCTATAAAGCCACCACAAGCAGAACATATAACCCAAGAATAGGGGAAACAGCTTATGAAGCACCAAAGGCCAGGAGAAGCAAATATGTCTTCAGTAAATATGTCTTCAGACATTAACAAAGAGGGGAATGAATGTCATCTCCCATGGGAGGGAATTCCACATTCAGCAGCCAAGAAGTTGTGGGCCACTGTGGCTCAATGTGTGGTTACAGGTGCAGCTAACAGCAAGTCTCCCCAGTGGATGTCAGAGCATGGGTTGGCTCATGTGGGGAGTGGTGGAGTACACAGGCCCCAAGCACCTTAATTTAGGCTGGGTAGCAGTCACCTCCGGCCATTTTCAAAATTCATCTACATCCCATGACATGTCAATGGAGGAAAAGGGTTTGGATCCAACTCTCTTATCAGCTGAGCTACAGTACCAATCCCTGCCAGAAGGTGCATCAAAAAAATGTGATCCGCATTTGCAGTGTAAAGTGGTACAGGACATTCTACCTCTGCAGGACTCTACCACCTCACTCTGCAACTTATGTAGATTCTGCATTCAAAATGAGATGAACAGAACAGGTGTCCCAGTGTGGTTTGCCTTTCAGGTCTAACAGTGGGGTACAGTCCTCCCTTGGTCCTCTTCAGATTTCTTTGGAATTGGTTAATAGTCAGAATGTGGAACTTGTGGCCCGCTAGACATTATTGGCTCTTAGCTCATATCAGCCCCAAGAAGCGTGAACAATTATTTGCAATAAATTGAAATTCTTACCATGAATTTTTACCCCTGAATGCCATTTCCTCTACCCACATCATGGTGGCTCTTGCCATGACTGAAGCCACAGCTGAAACTCTGAAAGCCGCTTCCTCCACTTCAGAGTCCCTGCATAAAGCTGTGTCTACTCTCCTGCAAATGCATCTTGGGGGCCACTTTCTCCTTCTGCTGGAATAACTTCAGAAGAGGCAAGAATGGCCACTGGTGAGTCCACCACCAGTGTGGTCAGCTGACTCATGATCTTAGTTGGAAAGAGGTAATATTTATGGACCAACTTATGTGTGACCTTGTGCCTAGCTGGAGTGGCCCATTCAGTATTCCACAGCTCAAAAAAAGAAGTCTAGGAACGGATGCATGACCATTCATTGTTGCATAAATACTCTGTTGGGTAACTACCTGGTTAAGTACTCTTCGCTCCTTTGGATGAAGTTGCCACTGTTGGTTCTGTAGGGTTAGGTTGATCAGGCAATTCTAAAATCCAACTGGCTTTGGTCACAATGGCTGTGAATAATTTTCCGACTAAAAAAGCCTGCCTTTAGGAGGAGGAGCCTCCAGTTCTTCTTCCAAGAGTTCTCCTTCCTCTTTTCCCTCTGAAGTACTTTGATCCCCCTGAGGTTGAAGAAAAACCTAGAGCCAATGCCACCTCTTGCTATATAATTTCCTGCCCCTCAGGTTGCCCTTGTGGCCATGTGAGCAAGATGGCCCCTCCTGCAGAGAGGATCACAAGAAGGTTAAAAATATAAGAGATTGTTTTGCTTGTGAAGTTGTTCTCTAAAAGGTCAAAAGTTTGAGAGGATGTTTCCCCAAGGATGTTTTGCACAGGAGGGCCAAAAGATCATTCTAGGAACTGGGCAATTAAGGAGAAATAGAAACAACTAAGATTCTACTCTCCTTTCAGTTGGTTAAAGGTTGGGAAGGGAAGGGAACATATTGTATGTAAGCCAAAACAAAGTAGTTAGTAAGAAGGTTGTGGAGTCAGAAACTTGAAGAGCTGGAGTTGAACAGCTGCAGAAGGGAAAGTGGGCTGGGAAACATTAAGAGAAATGAGATTTTGGTAAATATCAAAGTGTATAGTTGGGCAAGAAGGCCTAGAGAAGACCACACAAAACCCTGAAAAGCTGAAGGATGCAAATCAATAAGAATTGGCTTGATTAGGGAAACAGTCTAAAACTGGCATGGCTGGGTACGTTTTGTTCTATTTAATTTTGTTTGCTTTTATGCATAACTATTCATATTCTAAAATTATTATTTTCGAAAGTCATTTGTGTGAAAACAATTTAACTTGCTACCTGATAAATCCTTAGGTAAAAGTATACTGGTTTTTTTTGGGGGGGTTGCTATGGGCCATACCACTCTATCCAGTATTGAGAATAGGTAGGGCCAGTTGAAATTCAGAAGGTTAAAGAGTTGCTTAATGGAGGCAATCAGAGAGTAGTAAAGATATCCACTTGGTGGCAAACAATGAAGTTAAGATGAATAAGTGGTTGGTTTGGATAGTATGCTTGCTTCCTTCCTTTCCCACTCATGATATAGACTACAGCACACACCATCCCACCTACTCTGACTGGAAGCATCTTGAAAGTCTTCAGAAGGGTCTTTCTCCCAGCCCTTAACTGTCAATGCCGGAAGACTGAACTTGTGAATTCTGCATGGGACCCACCACTGAACAACAACTCTTCCCCAAGTTTGGAACCACAGCAAGTTTTTTTGTCTTAGCAATTCTAGGGAAGCTCTAGATGCAATGCAAATCTCACATGGCATCCAGAAGAACCTAATCTAAATAAACCTATCTCCATCTTGAGACTATAAATGCAGATTCCATGGTTGCAACATCAAGCCACTATTTTCCCTCCCCTCTTTCCTTGTACTTTAATGCCCTGCCTGATGAAAAATTCTAGGGAACTCAAAAGCTTGCTTCCTATTTTGTGACATTTTGCTTGGCCTTGATAAAAGTATGGCTTGACTATGGATTTTGGATTGTTTTCGTTGGGATCAACAAGGCTTCCTTTGCTTTTTACGCACCTCCACCATGAAGTGCCTGGAATCCTTTCAAAGTGATGGTTGGGATGGGTTTTGTATTTTCCCATTTCCGACCATTTATAGGGATGCTCTGCTTATTGGACGGCTGAGGCGTGTGCACACGCATGAAGTGTTCTGTTTCAGAGCTGGCTTCAGCATTTACTTATTAGGTCAAGTCGTCTACGCTTTTGTTTTAAAATGTACTTTATTTTCCAATTTGCGAGGTGCCTGTAGGCGGATGGGGGAAGGCAAATGATAAATAAAAAGAGTGCTCACATTTCTTATCCTCTGGCAGGCAGAACGAACAACCGCAAAGTTTGATTCTCCAGAATGAGGTATATTAAACAACACTATGAATATGATATGTAGTGAATATCTGTGACAACAGCAAACCAATTCCGCTGCTGGAATATTCATGCAAATGGGAGCAATTTCGCTATGATTAAAAAGGCAATTAACTGAAAAAAATGCCAGCGATTGCAAAGGCAGCCTGTGTGTCAGGGAGGCCTCCACGCAATGCTGAACTGACATTTCGCTCACTTTCATATCCCATCAACAAGATATGCACAACGGCCTTGTGCGTACGAGACTGGCAATTACCCCGACCGGGGGCAGATGCCTGCTCCAAGATAAACGTAGCATAGCAAAAGCGACAGGCAGTGTTCAGAGAGTGGCGTGAATTTGCATGCCCACCCCAACCTTGCTGACCAAAATGCCCAATACAATAATCAGGTCTAAATTAGAGTGGTTGCTTACTCTCCAGGGTTGGCAAAGGGGAATAAAATCTCCCTGACACAATCTGCCTCACTTTGTTGCTCCAAATGTTATGCATAATAAGGAGAGGATTTTAAAGTCTGTGATGCCTCCCCAAGAGTTCTCTGCACTGGCCATGTTCAGGTGGAATCTGGGGGAAAGTCTGAAGCTCAGGGGATGTAGATGGTCTTTGCCTCCCTGTTGCCTCCAGGTGGGGATGGGAGAAATCTCTGTCTGAAACCTTGGAGAGTTGCTGCCAACTGCTGTAGACAACACTAAGCTAAATGGACCAATGGTCAGGTTCAGTACAAAGCAGCTTCCTATGAAGAAATCCAAACCTATCCCTTTGGCATGCTGGTTATTATAACTGTCATTTTAATTACTATATATTGGTTATATTTTCATTGGTTGTTATGCTGCTGCCACCCTGGGCACCTATCAGGGAGAAAAGGCAGGATATAAATAAGCTGATAAACAAACCTGAATTCTGTACTTTAAAGAAAGGAGAATGTAGCTGGAGAGTGTGTGCATTTTAAAGAAAATTAGTCCCTGCATAAAAGTAACTGTATGTAAAACACTGACTGTCCCATCAGTGAGAAATGTTTAGCATAGGCCTCTCCCTGAAATCCTGCATTACTATAGGTAATGAATTCTTCTTTAAAAATTGCACATAGGGGAGCATTAAAATTTTTGACAACGTGCCTTTTATCACACTACTCTCCTTGTAGGCATTTATTGTGTCTTCCTGATTTTGAACCCCTCAGCCTGGGAGCAGGCTTGCTCCTGCCCCAAGTCTTCATGGGCCTGCTCCTGCAAGCTCTCTCCTTGGAGGGGTTCATTTGGGCAAGGCTACCTACACTCCAGCCTCCAAAATGAAATAACCCACCGTTGGTATACAGATTCTTCTGTCTCGGCTATTTATCACCCTGGCCAGTAATTTGTCCTGGATCTTTAATTCCTTCCCTCTCCCTATTCTTTTGCACTCCTATCTAGGATCCGTTGCCTCCCAGCCGCCCCTCTGCAAAGGCCAGCGACGAACAATGGGCAGAGCCTTCAGGTTGAGGAAGAGATCTGCGTTGAATATTAATGGATGAGGGATGAGCAGCACTCTGGACCTCTTCAATTAAGCTGCCATCTCCATCACCTTCAGCTGTCCTGGGAGCCTCGAAGAGCCATCAACATAAAAATAATTGTTCTGAGGTCATGCCAGGACATCTTTGGCCATTTGTTCCCTTGCCAGACCCTGTTCCCGATGCTTTTTTAATAGATAAAACCCACTGTGCCAAGGAAGAAAGCTGCCCACTGTCCAAGGTGCTGAGCATGTGAGTGAAGGCTAATTAGGTGTGGCTCATTAGCAGATATCAGGGGCTGGGCAACCTGCCCAATGCAACCCGGGCGATTCCCCCTCCGTGGCCTCGCAGCTCTGTTTTGGATGCCAAGACCAACACAATGCAGTTTGCAGGGAGAATCATTACTGATTACTGACATTAACAGCAAAGTGTGCAAGGCGTTTATTTCCATCCTTTACGCTGACTGCAGAGTATTTTGTGTGTAAAAGTAAACACAGCATTCTAAAGCCAGCTTTTTGCGGTATGCCTGGAACCTAATTCCAGGGCAAAAGGGGAAAAACAAATAAACATCTCAAGAAAGGTGGCAGATTTGACAAGAGGCTTCATTTAGTGAGGCCTTCGTTAGGGACACGTGCCTACTTGAAAACAAGCATTTTGTGACTCTCCTGAGCTCCATCTGTATCACTCTAATCAAGATGTAGCAAAGGTACACTGCTTGAAGTTTGTGTCAATGTAATATTTAATTTATTTATTTACACCATTTTTATCCCACTCTTCAGTCAAAAAGGACTCCCAGTGCAGCTTACAAATGTCAAAGATAAGGAAGTTCTTGCCCTCAGGCTTAGAATCGAAAAGACAGCACACAAAAGGAAAAAAAGATTGGGAGGGAGGAGGAAAAAGAACACCTAGGCACTATTTCTTATCTACAAAGTTCTTGTAATGGCTAGCTGAGATGAAAATACTTCAAGGACAAGACAACCCTTCATTCAGGGTTGAAGAGGCTGGTTCATAGTTCTCTTGTCTGGCAGGGGAGATGAGCTTTGCCAGGGCCCAGTAGGCAAATAGGTGGTCTAAGAAAGGGCAGCGGTCAGGTTCCAGGGCAGGCCAGATGACATGGTTAAAGAAGGGCTGGTGGTCAAGTTCTGGACCAGGGCAAACATGAGAGTCAGTGTGCCTTTTTAGTGAGATTAATTGCTCAGACCTGGAACAACAGACCCCTACTTGTTCCTCAGCTAACCTAGTCCAGCTGGACAGATGAGTTGCAGTGCCTTCTCTTGCCATTAACAGGGGTGGCACTGTAGTGCAGGAAAAAAATCAGCTCAGGAACTCTCTCAGTCTGAGAGCTGTCCTGGTGCAGCAGGGAGGCTGGTGTCTGGGCTATGCGACCAGAGTCCCTTGTTCAAAGGCCTTGGTACCCTACATTCTCCAAAGGTCCAGCGGCTCCATGCTTAGGGCCACATCTTGCCATTTCTCCTTATGTAGTGAAGTCCCAGACAATGGTCTGAAAGTAGCCAAGGCAGCCATAATACGAAAGCTAAGAACAGGACCGGCTCTGCCATGAGGTAGAGTGAGGAAGCAGATGTTGAGGGATGTGGGGAGTGGCAGTGAAGGGTTGGAAGACAAGGATGTGGATGCTCCATAGCCTGTCCTGTGTCCACTATGCTAGCTTGCGTTCTCAGGTCTGCTGGTGGATGCTAGCTTGTTGCTAGGGCTGAAATAAGATTTAAGTGACAGTCCAGTCGGCTTCTGTATAGGAAAAGTGTGTGTGCACAAGCCCTATCTTGTCCTTCACTTCAGGCATTAAAATGTCCTGGGTCTGCCCTGGCTGAGGAGGCCTCACACTGAAAGCTGTCTGGATGGAGGAGGGCAGAATATGATCTGCAGGTATCCACTGTTGTTCTGAGATGCACTGGCAGATGCTAGATTCAGGTTTCCATTTGAGATTCTGCATGCCGCGAGCCCGTGAGTCCGCAGCCACAAATGCTCTAAAGTCTAAAGCCTCAGATGAAACAGGCGCGAAGGACAAGCAAACTAGATAGTGGAGGGTCAGGTTCAAAAACAGTAGCAAGACAGATTAAAACACAGCATTATTAGTCTACTGCACAAAATAGGAACGCCAACAGAATTTCACGGGCAGGGTTAAAAGGTGAGCACTGTTAAAATAGTTGATATAGATTTTTCATTACAAGACCAATAATAAGAGACTCACCCATAATTCTGCAGGGCTTCATACATATACAGACAACAGCACACTCTTTCTACAACTGAGGGAAACACAGTCCTGCTTCTCCTCCATCTTGCATAGCCATCATACAAATACTTTGGCTGCACCTTTCTTTTCACCTCCATTTCCAAGAGCCCAACTACCAAAGCAGGGGTGCAAGAGCTTCCTTCCCTTCAACAACTTTGGTTCCTCTACAAATCTAACAAGTCTAGCCATTGGGGAAGTGCCCCACTCCCCTTTAAAGCAGAGACAAAAACAGCTCCTTCAGCCAAACTCCTAAACTAGGATGTCTCCACTCAGTCCTTTCTTTGGTAGAAAAATGAGGTGCTGGTAGTACTCGTGATAGAAGCGTTGTGGGTGCCAATACAAGATGTCTGCCATGAGCAGGGGGAGGGCAAAGCATTGACAGTACTCCATACCAGTGACTACTCTCACAGAAAAAGCACTGCCTCCACCAAATACAAACTGGAAATCTGGACCCCCAAACACTGCCAATAAATCAAACTGGAGAGAATACGGTAGAATATTGGTAGATCTTCCCTTAGCATTGGAGATTAGACAGCTGAAGAGAACTAACTACAAACGTGCCTGCTACTTTCAGCATCACTGAGTAGACTGTGTAGAGCATCACAGTATCAGAACTGCATTCAGTGATGGGGAAAACTCTCATAGTCATGCTTGAAATACTGAACTGTTCCCTTCCCCTGAGGTAAGATAAATAGTTCTCTGTTTCAAGCACAATTCTGAACCAAAGCAGATCCTGTCACATAATGGTGTTAAGGACTGTGAATGGGTGCAACCCCTCCAGACCCAGCTCACCTACCAACTTTCCTACTACTGGAAATAGAGCTGGGAAAACTACATTTCTCAGTGCTCTGCCATAGCAGTATGCCAGGTGTCAGAAGAGACGAAAAGAGGAGAGACCTCTCCCTCTCATCTCACCACCACTGCTGGAATCGCATTTCCCAGTCCTCCTGGCACCTGGGTACATAGCCAGGTTCCAGGAAGATTTTGAGGATCTGTGTCAGAATGAGGCAAGGCAACAGAGACTTCTTGCATACCACCTCTAACTTTCCCAGGTTCTTCATACAAAGTGAAAAGTGGAGGTACTTCTTTGGGGTGGGCAGCACTTTGCTGCTCCTTGCACTCTGGAAACTGCCTGATCTTTCCATCCCTTGGAGGTGGCCCTGCTCCCCAGAACCACCGGTGCCATCCTCACACTGAGTTATCTTGGATGCGAAGTCATTTTTAAGTAACTTTTTTTGGCTGTCATTGACGAGGCCACAGGAGACTTCCACATCAAAAGGACCAGTCATTTCCACAAACCAAAAAGTTTAAACCACCTACAGAATGCTGATGCCTCCTTTCTATTCTTACTAATAAACAGGCTACATCAAGACTTCAAGTCCTTAGGTTTCAGGAGCTGCTGAATTCTGAGTGCTGCTGCTCCATGTGCTGAACCATTGAGCTGCTAGTGGTGGACTTCTTATTCATCCTGCCCACCTCCACCCATGCAGGCTGAACAAGGGACCTTTCTAGGCAGGAAGAATATAAAGGGTTTCCTTTTCCAGCTGGGCCTTGCTCAGGCACCAAGATCTACCTGAGCTCCGATGTGTCTTGTGCTTCTGGCCTTGCTCTTTGAGCCAGACTCCTGCCTTGTTCTCTAGTCCTGCCTTATAGACTGCCGTCTTATCTGAATTGGTCATCAGTCTTCTGACTCCCGGTTTCTATAGCCTGACACATTCAAGTCTGTTGCCCATAGCCCAGGCTTGATATCAGGTGGTCCCCTGACATGCTGAGCTTTGGAAGAGGTGAATATGTCTCCTGTTATCTCTTCTTGCTTAAGGCTGGTAGCCCTTTAGTGAGATGCCCCAAAGTAGACTGGGATTGGTCTACTCAGCTTCTTATTCCTTGTAGTCAATGAGTTCTCTCTGCCTGAGTTTCTTGGTCATCTTTTAGGAGGCTCCAACAGCTCTCCAAGCTCATCTTTTGCTGTTGCTCGAGGCTCAGATGTCCTCAGTGGCACTGAGTGCCTTCCACCACCTTTGGATGGTGGGCCCTTGCACCCCTATCTGGATAAGGATAGCCTAACTGCTATTGTCTATGCTCTGGTAACCTCTAGGTTAGATTACTTCAATGTGTTATACATAGGGCTATTCTGTTTTGTTTTTATTTTGTATTTTGTGGTTTTTATCTTGTATTTTTATGCTGTGAACCTCCCGAAGATCTACCTGGAAGTATAAAAACCAAACCAAACCCTTTAACAGGCCCTCTTAGTCTCCACAAGCTGAACTATTCTTGGCTGGCATCTTCAGGAGTTGTTTGGTGGTTTCCCAATAAGCAACTGAGATGCACCAAGGTGCTTGAGCTATCCTCTTAAGGGTCTCTCCCCAGTATATGGTGCTCTTCTTTGGTGCATAAGCAGTATGCCTCCAAATACCAATACCTGGGGAGCATTGACAGGAGCTGCTTCTTGCATGTGTCTTTTGCTTCTGGCCTTCCTGATTGGCCACCGTGAGAAGGAATGATGACGGGCTAAATGGCCCTTTGGTTTGATCCAGTAAAGCCCCTTTTGTGTTCACTTTGTCAATATGGAGCTGCCAGTTCAAATACTGCAGTTGGTATCAGTTGGCACCAAGTGTTTTGTTAGGTGATTTGCACAGACATTTCCACATGATTTTAATTTCTCTGTCCAACAAATGGCATGATCCCTTCATGGTGAATTTCTCAATGCAAAACTGAGCTTTGCTCTTGCAGCGACAGCAAACAGATGGGTGAGCTACTGCTACCCCAGAACACAAACTCAGTAAACCTTGCCTGAGAAGTGTTATCCAAACAATGACACCACTTGAAGGGGGTGAAGACCAAGCAGAAGGGATGACTCATTCAGTTGGTTTCTCCAAGGAAATGTAACTCCCTCCAGTGAGATTCTGGGTCTGAACTATTAGGAAGGTTTTGAGAAACTGCCCGACAATATCACTTAATCTGCAGAAGACACACCATAGTTTCTAGTTGCATGCATTTACACACACAGCACAATTACTATCTATTTATGAACAGGCAGCATCATCGCAGTTTTGATAGCCAACCACTGAGATGAGACTCACATTTTCTGGTTAGTGCTCAATGGCCACCTTCTAACTTGGCTACTGTTCCATCTGAAGAAAGGATGAAGGACTAGTGACCATTTTTTTTTTTTTAAAGGACTAATTCACAGAATCACAGAATTGTAGAGTTGGAAGGGATCCCAATGGTCATCTAGTCCAACCCCTGGAATGGAGTAATCTCAGCAGGGGGAGGAGAGGCATGCAAGTCCCCTCCTGCCTACTTCCTTCCATGAGTGTTTCTTAAAAGACTGAAGGCACAGTGAATCAGCCCACAAGCAGACTATCAAGTGCAGTTCACAAAGGGAGGGGGGACAACTTACATATCAAATGTAAGTTTACAATGACAAATTACTTGTCAAGGGACAAGTAAAACAGAATGCCTTTTTGTAGTATGGAGTAGTTTATATTTTTCCTGTTTATTAAGACTGATAGTATGACGGCACTTCTAGGCCAAAAATGCTACAATTATAATTAATGATTCAAGGGTCTGATCACTTATCATTGGTAAGAAATTTTTAAAAAGCCACCTGATATTTCAGAAGGTCTGGAATTCTATGCTACAGTCTTTCAAATTCACAACCACCCAACCCATATTATAACGCAATATACAAAAACAGGTATCTCAGTAAAATTCCTTCACTGAGCTTTACATAACTAACTTACTTTTTCAGAAAAGCAAGCCCAAGGTAAAAATGGATCTCCATTTACAATAGGGTGGCCACTTCATAAATTCATGACCAACACCCCTCAACAGCCTGGGCAGCTGGTAATCGGGAGCAGTCAGCCCCATTTTCATAGCCACTATCCCACTGCCCAACATTGTGATGTTGCAATCAGATGCTAGGGACAGGCAAAGGCCTACACAATGACAGTATGTGGCAAGTGCAAAAGAGGCTGACTGAAGTGCAGTTTATAATTTATTTTTATTTTCTTTTATAAAATTTATACACTGCTTGATTGGGGGGGGGGGCGAGGAGAGAGAGAGAAAAATCAAAGTGGTTTGTTGTTGTTGTTACCCTTTCCCTTTACAAGAAACAGTAGATCTATAAGCAATGTTACCAGCAGTGGCGAGAGTTACCGGTATTTGCAGGAGAGGAGTGGTTTGGGAGGGATGCGAACTTGTGGTCCTCCAGGTGCAGTTGGACTCCCAACTCTCATCAGCTCCAGTCAGTATGGCCAATGCTTAGGGATGATGGCAGATGAAGTCGAACATCACCTGCCGGGGCACCAGCTTCCCACCTCTGCCATGGTGGAAAGCAAGAGCTTGATACTAGTTTAGCTGTAGCCTGCCAGCTATTTAATCAGACAGAGGTAGGTGGAGAGTAGTCAACAGCCTCCAGGATGTGGCAGAGGCATTTATTCTTCTGCATCACTGTAGACAGGTGGCATGAGAGAAGGGACAAGTTTCACTACAAGATTCTGAACAAGTGCCCTGGTTCCACAATAGCACAACAAAGGCCTTATTGCATGCCTAAGTAGTTGCAGAACCATAGCAATGAGGAATCCCAGGCCAGCCGATCTGCTTGATTTGTGCCATCTTTCTTCCACTGGGGTGGGGAGATACAAACAGTTGCACACCAACACTTTACCAGCCTCTTCCCTGCCCTCTCTCCCTCCACCCACTCTATCTTGTCTTCTGGCTCCAGTATTCATAGGAGCATCTCTCTCCCTCCTGTGCAGCCACAGCTGCAGACGCAGCAATACCTGCCTGGAATGGAAAAGACGGACACTCTCAAGTCAGCCAGCCCCTGCCGCCGACATATCGCTTTTGCTTATCACAGCCTCATTATCGCAGATGGTCTCACCCAAACACGGCCTCCCTCCTTCAGCTTGGCCAGTTTCCGCTCCTCCGGAAACGTGGGTTAGGACAGGATGCTATCATCACGCCTGCCTTTGTGTTCCCCCTTGGAGCCCTGGGAAGGCTTTTTAAAAATAATTCTCCCAGCTGCGTCTCTGACCTTCCCCCAAAGAACAGCTAAAGACAAAGTCAGATGCATCCTTTGCCAAAGAGAGATGGGAAACGGCAGCTCCTGCTCCTTCCCATTTCACAGGCAGAGGAGGAACAGATGGAGACAAAACACAGGCCTGAAATACAGTTAAAGAAAGGGATCAACATACCACGCTGGTGATGAATGGCTTCTATCTAACAATAACAACAACAACTTATTTATATACAACAATAGCAACTTATTTATATACAACAATAACAACTTATTTATATACAACAACAACAACAACAACAATTTATTTATTGGGTTTCCCCAGCCACTCTGGACAGCTCCCAACAAAATTAAAAGCACAGTAAAATATCAAACACTAAAAACTTCCCTAAACATGGCTGCCTTCAGATGTATTCTAAAAGTTAGACAGTTGTTTATTTCCTTGACATCCGATGGGAGGGCGTTCTACAGGGCGGGTGCCACTACCAAGAAGGCCCTCTGCCTGGTTGCATATCTAGTTATAATCAGCCCCATCCCTTCACCCCACCACCTTGAGGACTTCCTTTCAAATCACCCATCTCTTTCCAAACAGCCAAACTACCAGGACGTAAAAACCCCCACAGAAATTTAGGGAACTTCGTTACACCCAACAAATCTATCCTTATCTTCGCCTGAAGTCGGCTTAAGGGTTGTAATGCTCAGGTCCCACTGGGGGTAGGGCTGCCATACGTCTAGTGGGAATCTCTGAAAGGTGGCGATCTTAGGCAAGTCACTCAAAAAATACATGTTTTTGTAAAAAACAACAATAACTCAACAGCTTTTGATCATGCATCCCAAGCTCTTGCCAGTGACCCTCCTTCACATCTTAGGTGTTTTTGCCTCTTTGAAATGCATCCTTGAACTCTGATAATGTGTCAAACTTGACTGGGCAGGTAATAGAGATGAGTGTGTGTGTGTGTGTGTGTGTGTGTGTGTGTGTGTGTGTATGAGTGTAGATACCAGACTACTGCACAAGAGCAACATTGGTTGCTCTGCCTGCTTTAGCTTTTGGTCCCACCCACCCATTAGCACACGGCCCTTGGAACGTTGCTCAGAAAGAAATATGGCCCTCAGGCTTAGAAAGGTTTCCTGCGCCTGGGCTGGCCAAAGCCCTGTGATAATTATAGCCCCTTTTGACTGTTGCCAAAAGATGGAGTCAGCTGGCAAGAGCTTTGGCATTTTAGATTAAATATCAGAGATCCTTGCTCGCAAACATTAAATTTCACAGAACACGTGAAAAGCCAGATATTGTAGCATTTGTGGCTTCCTGGCAAAATGTATTATCTGAAGGTTACATCTAGAGCCAGTTAATTTCTGCAGTTTCCTAAGAAACAAAATGGCACAGGACGGCTTGAGAATGGCAGGCAACTGAGAAGAGATTATACATTATACATTTTATTTTTGGTTTTTTTTAAAAAATGTACTTAAGCAATAATAACTAGCACTCTTAGAAAATGAGTTAGGATAAAGATGGTGGGAACATAAGAAAACAAGAAGTGTCTTCTGGATCAGACCAATGGCCCATCTCAGGACCCAGTTAACTAAGGGACTGCCTTGCCCCAGATAACTTTGCCCAGAAACTGCACCTCTCAAATGGGGCTCTGCTGGGATTATTGCACGTCCTAAAGATATGCTTAGTACGTACAATAAACTGGGCTTTAAGTACTGTCGTTTCAGTCCTCTGGAATTACCACTTGAAATTAGACAGCCACCTAGTGTCGTGTTGTTTAGATGTCTACTGACACTTTTGCTTAAGAAGGCTTTCCTTGAGAAGTGACTCAGACTTTTTATAAAATATAAGTTCTACTTCTACAGA
This sequence comes from Podarcis vaucheri, assembly GCF_965113315.1. Classification (NCBI taxonomy): domain Eukaryota; kingdom Metazoa; phylum Chordata; class Lepidosauria; order Squamata; family Lacertidae; genus Podarcis; species Podarcis vaucheri. The sequence goes on from NC_138752.1 coordinate 51,432,726, forward strand.
AACTGTATTTATTTATTTATTTATTTATTTATTTGGTATTTTATTTCATTTCTGTTCCACGGCTTCAGGCTGCGAAGCAGTTTACATTTGTAAATTTACATTTACATTTGTAGAATACATTGTAATTCCTGGCTTCAGGCAGGAAGTGTGGGTTTGTTTTTTTTTTGGCCCTGCCTAGGGATGCTGGGGACTGAACCCAAGACTTTCTGCATGCAAAGATGATGTTCTCCCACTCAAGAGGAGCTGGTCTGTTTCTGCAGTGTTGTTACAACCTCTCTTGATTCAGCTTTCCTCATTTCTACGACCCCCATCTTCAGAGGTTGCTTTTTGCCTTTCTCATCCCCTGTGCGGACCTCACTCTCCACACGAGGGCCATGAAATCAGTGGGGATGGGTGGAGAACAGGGGATATTGCTCCAGGCTTCACACACAAAAGGGGGCACACAGACACCGGCTAACAGAACAGACACCAAAGTACATTATATGCTGGGCAGAGTGAGAATCAAAAGAGAGGTGGTCAAATAAAGGTTTTGCTGTTTTAAAACAGTCAAATTCGCCCCTCTTTCCATTTATGAGTACTGTATATATGGTGGGAAAGACTCAACTATCATTGAATCTCCTCTTTTAGCACAAAGGGGGCACAAGCCCCCAAAGGCAGGTATTTCATCTCCTTTGTTTACAACTATCTCTTGAGAAACTTAACGGATTGCATGCATTAAGCAGTCAGCAGCTAGAAAGTCAAGGAATCTCTCATCCCGGCCCCTGGCAGTGCCTTCGTCAGGGTTGGCATTCTGAGGAGATGCACAGTCTCTGCCACTTCTGTCTAGCTCTTTGAATGGGGATTTAAAGCCATCCGGTGACACCCTATGATTTAAAAGTTAATTAACAGAGTGATATAAAGTATAACAGCCTCAGGTGTTTATTTCCAACTAGCATATTTCTACATCGTTTGGAAGGGAAGAAGAAAGAAGGGCGGTCACAGGAGGGGAGGAAATCCAATATATATATTTTTAAAAAGCCTTGTGAAGTGTCACATTAAGAAGTAATCATGCCGCTAAATCATTCTGGTTCTGAAACACTTCTAATAACTTCCCATTGTCTCTCTCCTCTCAGGTTCAGGCTCATTTCAACTGCTCTCCTCTCAGGGCTGGCTGGTTGTTGCTCTCAAGGAGCCCCAATAGAAATGGAGCCACATGGCAGCAGCAGGTGCAAGCAAAGGATGTGTGGATGCAGAACTTCAACAGGTGCTGCTACTTTTGAGACATTAATGACAATCTCCTCAGAAAAAAAAGAGCTATCGCTTCCCTCATTAGCACTCAGATGCCTCAGGATTTGCTACAGGAGAAATGAACATGGGAAAAGCTCCCTGGAAGTTGCTGCTGGGATGTGAAATGAGGCAACAAACAAATTGGAGAAGGGAACACATAACACTAGTGGGGAGAGACTGAAGGTTAATAAGGGAGTGGCAGTAGAGCCTTGGCTGCTCTGAACTCAGCCAACCTCAGACACAAACACTTCTGGATGTTGCTTTTGAGCCACTGGAGGTAGAAGGAATATGGAGAGAGAAGAACATGCCCAAACCCTAAACAGAGGCCAAAGGTATTTAATCTTTTGATGAGTTGCTGCAACAATCCACTGTGGCAACTTGTTGAGGAAACATCTTCAAGGATGTGCACAACCTGGTGGTGACTCAGGGTTTGGTGTAGGAAGGCTGGGTTCAACTATCCTGGTAACAACACACATAACGTAACAAGCTAACTTCTATTTCAATCACAATTCAACATATAATATCTCACAAAGTATAATCCCATAGACCAGTACAAACAGAACATATCAAGAGAAATTAAAAGTCCAATGGATGGGCAGGAGAGAAAGTCCATTCGGTTCCTAAATTGGCATATTGGCAATAACCACAATATGGTATGGGTTGAATATCTGTAACCTAAGGTTTAGTAGTGTTTTGCATGGGTTCAAATATCAGCTCAGCCATGAATTCACTTCATGGTTGACTTCAAAAACAGGAAGAATCTTCATCTTTAAAAATAGGAAGAATTGATTTCTAAAGAGTGCATGAGGCAAGAAAATGCTATTTAGATAGAAGTAGGCTAAACATTTAATGAATAATTTCTGAGGTGATCTAAAGGCCATACACAACTTTGCTTCTCTCTTATGACATGTGCACTCCAGTCCCTCAAAGGATGAGAGATCATACGATTCTGCCGCGTTCTTTATCCACACTGGTGACAGAGGATGGATCAGCTCTAGGGCCACAGCAGGAACTTGGAAGGCATCACATATAAGAAAGCCTTTCGGCATTCTAAGGAAAAGTCCATTTTTCTGTAATTCATCAGGTTAATAAATGACTCCATCTCTCCCCGCAGCCTCTCATATAACCAATTCTCATGCAGCGTGCTGAAGCTTCCTTTCACTATTAATATCACTCATTGAGAAATGTAATTACCAGCTCTATCACAAAGCGTCAGGCACATTTATCCACTCCATACCCTGGCAGACTCGAGACCACATCAGTCACCAGCAGGCTTGCGCTGACAATGTCATCCAGTGGAGAGATCCAGCTCAAAAGCTCCCCGGAAAACTTAAATCACTTTAAGAGAATGGCCAGCAGATCCCAGGCTTTCAGAGCCGATGAGCAAATCAATGAAGGGAGGAAGGGCACATCACTGAACCTAAACAATATGAAGTGGTGGTGAGCACCATCTCAGAAAAGAAGATTAAGGACCAGGGACCTGAGCTGTGAACAGCAGGATATGTTGCTTTCTTCAAGATCTTCAGAGCTGTCATACTTTAGGGTGGAGGAAATCATCCACAACAGAGAACAGGTTTTGAGGGAGGCCATCACAGAAGATGCTCTTGGTGATGCCCTCCCATGGTGTGGCCATGCCTTCACTGGCACCAACTGACTGATGGGTGAGTAAATGGGACTGCTTCTCCCGATCATTTGTGGCCACCCCCCACGGAAGGAGAGGGCTGGCAAGTGAGTGGGCAGCAGCAGTGAGACAAAGAATCAGCAATGGAGGACATCTTTGACTACACCCCCTGCTAGAGGTGCCCTACCACACCAAATGCTGACGCTAGCTCTAACAGAAAACCAAAGGCGACATGGTAACGGTAAAGGTAAAGGTACCCCTGCCCGAGCGGGCCAGTCTTGACAGACTCTGGGGTTTGTGCGCCCATCTCACATCTATAGGCCAGGGGCCAGCGCTGTCCGGAGACACTTCCGGGTCACGTGGCCAGCGTGACAAAGCTGCATCTGGCGAGCCAGCGCAGCACACGGAACGCCGTTTACCTTCCCGCTGGTAAGCGGTACCTATTTATCTACTTGCACCCGGGGGTGCTTTCGAACTGCTAGGTTGGCAGGCGCTGGGACCGAGCAGCGGGAGCACACCCCGCCGCGGGGATTCGAACCGCCGACCTTTCGATCGGCAAGCCCTAGGCGCTGAGGCTTTTACCCACAGCGCCACCCGCGTAGAGGTGTATAAAACTATGCATGGTATTGAGATAATGCATAAAAGTTCTCTCTCTCTCATATTTAATGCAGGTGAGACAAAGTTAATATTTTCTGCTCACCATTATGCATAGAGAATAAAGCACCTGCCTTCCTAAATACACAAAGCCTCTCATTAAATTCTGTCAAGCTGTGAGATTAGAAGTCCAGTGGAAATTAACCCCATGACAGTGATCTTTCTCAGCCCTCCAGGAGGCCTATCTCCCCAGCTGTCAAGAGGTCTTACACTACATTCCTGGCAAACATGCTATGAGTTATGGCTGGACAAGGACACATGTCAGTCAAGACTCACCTGGGCTGGAGACACCCCCTCCCCCGGCAACTGATGCATGAAGTTGTCTGTGCCCCAGAGAGTAAGTTATTCAGTATTGGTTTGGAATGAGCACAGGATAAGTTAGGCCAATATTATTTATTATTATTAATTATTAAATTTGTATACTGCCCTTTACTGGATTTCTGGGCTGTACTGGTTTCTGAACACCCTCAAGAGCTGGTGAACCTCCCACAGTTACTACAATGGGTGGAAGAGCACATATATTGTCTACTTAGGGCACTGAATCAATAGTCTACATCTGTACCTCAATCAAACCACAAAAGGTCACTTTGCACGTAACTTTTTCTTTTAAAAAAACTGTGCATATATAATAGTGGCAAGAAGCATATCTACCACACTGGGCACCCAAGACGAGGAACCAGGGTTAGCTGGGGTTCTTTGCTATGTGTACGATGAGTGGCACCCACACTTTTGCTGCTGAAAGTATGGACAGTCAAAACAATGGCCGACTTGCACCTCCCAGGCAAATCGCTCTAGTTTCTCTGTGGCGGCCCCCTCTCATGCTAGGTCTCACATTTGCCATCTTCTGAACAAATCCTTTTGATGGGAATACATTTTATTGCCAGGATCTGTACAATGAGAAACATGGCTGGCAGCCCACTGACTACACTGGAGTACAAACGAATGCATGTGGTAAACATAGCTCATGAAAGCAGGCAGCTGGGTACACTTGCCCTGGGTCTCAGAGGGCTAAGCTGGCCGGGGGCCCCACCAGGGACTGACTGCTTTTTTTGCTTGAGTTTATAACTTTATTCTAACAAGACTCCTGCCGTGGGCCACAGACAAGCTCTGCACGAGTCTGTATGAAACTACTCATGCATTCAGATTGACATCTGCTCTACATCCTTCCCTATATATCTATATGAGAGTTTAAAGCATAAGGAGAAACAAGCAGTTTTCAACTTACCTATAACTCCCACCCCCCCAAAACTGGTTCATGTTAGCAGTGGCGTAGCGTGGGGGGTGCAGGGGGGGCCGGCCGCACCATCTGGGGGTTAGGGTTAGGGGGCGCAAATCCACGGGTTGGGGGCGCAAATTACTTGCCTTGCCCCAGGTGCTGACAACCCACGCTACGCCACTGCATGTTAGCACTCTGTTGACTGAGATGCTAGTCTTCTTAACTGGGGGGGGGATTATCAGATCCTGAATTACACAAATAGTTCAGATAAAACTGAGGTCTATGTCCAAGAGGCAAAGAACACACATCCCCATAATCCTTAAAATCCACCCTTCTTCATAAAAGGATGTACCAAGGTTCATCTAAATCATTTTTTTAAAAGAAAAAACAACTCTCTCTCTCCTGCAGTTACATTGCACAAAGAACCAGGACCCTTTGATAGCGGTTTGCAGAAGGTTGAAGCACACAGAATAAAAAGGATCCAGTCTTGGGAACCAATTAGTGCTTTCCTAGGCCTAAATCAAACCAGCCGCCTGACTGCTCCAAGCTCAGTCAAAAGCACTAGCCTGCTCAAAACCTATTTGCCCCAAATGTTCCTGTTCTATGTGCTTTGAGATAAGGCAGGCTTGTAAACAAGCCCATAAAAATAAGCCTGCAAAAAATGTTATTAGCCTGCTGGGGGCTGACAGAGCTCTGTCCCTCCTGCAAGAAGCCCACTGCCATTTCTACACTGGGCATGGAGGAAGGGGCTTCCCTCTGCTGGGAGCAGAGGAGGGACAGGCAGAGCCTGCTAAACCTCTAGATGAACTAGGTGGTTGCCTTGGGCAGCAAAATTAGAAGGGTAGGAAAATTTGAAAGGTGGCAAAATTCATAGGCCCACAGACACTCCATGATGCTGCGAACAGTGCTATACAATTCTTATTGACCTACTGGTGAAACAATAGTTTGTGGAAGACAAATGTTCGGAGCGCATCCAATCGGCTCAGCTGCTGCCCTGGCAAAGCAGCATTTAAGCATTAGCTATCACAGAAGGTGGTTGTTCTGGACGCTTCTAAGCAGCTCATACATGTTTGGAGTCCTTGCTTTCTCTTCTTGTTGTGTCTGAGAATTTGTCATTATTGTTGTGTATTTTTTTGTATAGATGCTTTGGTAGATGTGGTTTTCTTTCGCAACTGTTGCCATCTCCTCCAGGAATTTGCGTGTTTTTGCATATACTCAAAGCTGGTTTGAGGGTTTACAGTTCTATAACCTTATATATAACCTTCTATAACAGTTCTACACTTCTATAACCTCTATAACCTTATGCCAGCTCTGGGGACAAAGTGCTCCTCTGCTAGTCTGCTCCCTTGTCTGCATGAAGCTCCATGTCACCTATAGCTACCATGCTGAAATACTGGCCTGATTGGCGCATCATGCTGAGCTATGCCATAGCTAGGTGCGAACACATCAGCTTGCAGGCTCCTGGAGATTCTGTGGCTGCCTTGCTGCTGCATTGCATTGCGCTAAATCATAGCTTGGCTTAGCATATCATCTGAACCCAGTGGGCTTGTAGGTTAGCTTTCCCGGACAAACCACAAGCTGTAAACCACAGAACAAGCCTTGGCTACAGCTTGTGGTTTATCTGGAGAAAGCTAAATCAACAAGCCCAGAATCAGTCAAGACATAAAGCTATGGTTTTTTGTCAGTGTGGTGCAGGAGCAAAACAATAGGGGATGAATGATGGGCAACTATCTCCTCTTTGGGAGCCCAATCAATTTGCAAAGCAATGGTTTGGTTTGTGGTGCCCAAACTTTTTTCAAAGAGGGCCAGATTTGATGAAGTGAACATGTTTGAGGGCTTTTTTATTTTTTAGGATTTTTTACGCGAGGACATATACTGCCATGGGGGCCAGATTAAATCGACTGGCAGACCAGATTAGACCCCCAAAACGGACTTCGGACATGCCTGGGTGTGACGTGTGGACTAGTTCTAGAAGGCTTCAATAATGCTCCCAACTTCCATTCAATAGTCTATCCCTACTTTAAAACGCCATCCTCTCCCATATAATTTTTCTTCTCTATGTCTTATAACACGTTTTCAGTAACTGACAGGGTCTCTCTTGAAGAAAGGGCAGGTCCCAGGTGAGAGTAGAGAGAGTTCACCTTTTTTCTGTGTGGGGCAAGTAGAGATTTAGCTGTGAAAGAGGACTTTGTATTCTCCTCATTCTTTTTTCTTGCCTTTTTTTTTAAAAAAAGTTTTCTTTTGTTTGTAATATCTTATGAAAAGGCTTAATAAAATCTTTTCTAAAAGCAGTTCATATCTTCCAACAGCTTACATTACTTTCTGTTTCACAATAACCCCAGCCTCCTATGCACCCCCCCCCCAAACCCGGGAAAATATTGCTCATTCAACCAAGTAACTCTTTCCCAATTTTCTAGGAAATGAGAGTTGCCCTTCAGGTGCTAAACTGCAGTATCCTCCACAGAAATAAGCATTTTTTTAAAAATAAAACAAATGACTTTTAATTATATCCTTTCCCTTTATCACTTCTACTAATATAAATTATGTTTTATGCTTTGGGAGAACATTCAAGGAGAATTACATTATATTCCTACATCATTTTCATGCTTCCCCCCCTCCCCAAAACGTCTTCCTGATACTGGCTAAATGTTGCTTCCATGCCGAATGAGATGCTCTCCATAAAACAGGATGAATTAGAAGAGAGAAACATGACAAACCTCTTTCTTAGCCATTCTACTATTACCCAGAAAAATGAAGAGTACAATAAAGTTGAAAGAAACAACTGTATTTTCAAGCATATGCCCACTAGTAACTATAGGTGACATTGTCAACAATGATTCGCTTGCATCTCCCTCTGATTTCAAATTCATTCAATAATGCCATTTACTGCTCCAAATTGAGGTCATTCTAAGCAGCACGGTGCAAGTCATTACTCAGTATAGTCCTGAAGATGTGGCAGGACAAAAAGGTAGCGCTCACAGGAAGGTAAAAAAGTTCTGAAAATCACACAAAGCCAAGGGAGTCCCAAAACGATCCAGGATTTCATTTGACATCTCAAATAATCAGTTACTTGAATGCATTATGAATGCTGTAAACATAGCCAAATGAGTTACTGAAGATACATTATTAATACCAACATATTATTGATGACCTTATGCATTCATGAATAACGGAGCCACAACAGTGGCTTGGGAAGGGCAATGGAAAATAAAGCATTGGTAAATAATGTAGAGCATGGGCTGCTGCAGTTCAGATGACAGCGGTGCAACCTCATACTTATTATATCATGTGCATGTTGACTTTTTTACTCTTTTCAGGATAACAGCAGAGGCATCAGAGAGAAAAGAATGTCTACTGCTCCTTTGTGATGGATCAAAATAGACAGGCGACTCTTGCAAGGGTCTGTGCGGAGGCTTCCAGATCGGTTCAGTATTACAGTAATTTCCACCAATAGTCTATTACTGTTCATTGTTCTCACCCTTAAACCTTTCTGCTTCTTACCCTCTCAACCTGAAACACACTGAGCTTCCGAGATTGGTACAATAGCCTCAGGTGACTGCCATAAATGCTACTCACAGACAATGTGCTTTGGCAAAACTGCTCTAAAATGCCCTGGAATCCTGAATGGCTGGTGAAGAAGGAAGAACCAGTCTTGTGCTCTCTTTCTGTGGTGTGCATCTACACAAATCTGAGCTTTGGTTCCATCTGTTGGGGATAATTTGTTAATTATTCAATAGATAATTTATCATCTCCGCCTGCTTGATCTGTGCTTATTACCTGCTGTCTACAGCAGAGAGAGCACTGTGTGAATAAAGATAGGATTAATTAATAAAGAAATGTTCTGAAGAATGCTAACAGAGAGCAACTGCTTGCAGTCTAAGCTCTGTATTGAACAAACAACACGGAAAGAACCATTAGGGCAAATTCTCACTCAACCAATTCACAGTTATTTTCTGCTGGTTCGGAAAGAAGAGAGTGATAATTAGTGAAGTGCTATCTCATCCCATCAGAAAGTGTAATTAGCTCAAGTTACAAATTTCATGTCAAAAGTTCAGACAATACTTCAAGATCTTGTAAGTATATATGGGAATACATAACCACTATTTCCCCTCTCCTGATTGGCAGTCTGCACAAACCCTCTCTGTTTACAGTCCATTTGACACAGAGCATCTGGAACAAGATGAAGCAGCCTTGGATGAAAGCCCAAAGGGTCAAGTGGCCAGCAGCAAGGTGCAGGAGGATGCCTAGCAGGACTACTTGAGATCCTCAAGAGAAGTGGCCAAAGTCAACTGAAGACCAAACAATGAGTGAGAAATAAATGTTGAACTAGAACAAAAGACAAAAATCTGTTTCTGTATGCCACAACGGCCGCTAGAACTAGGCTAGCCCAAAGTTGGGAAATGGAGTCAATACCTACTATAAATGACTGGCAGATCAAGATGATAAATTATGCTGAACTAGCTAGAATAACAGGAAGATTAAGAGACCAGGATGATCAGAAGTTTCATGAAAATTGGAACAAATATCTGACGTATATAAGAGACAAGTGTAGAACTTTGATGACTCTGGCAGGGTTAGAATAACTCTAACAGTGTTTGGCTAATATGTAAAGGAGATAAAACACGTGACTTTAGAACCTATCTGATACTTACCAACGAAGTGAAGGGAAGTCCGAGGCTCAGCGGAGCCCAAAATAATTGTGTAATATATATATATGACTCTTGTAACGGCTATGTTATATGAAACTTATGTAATCTAGATTGTATATATGTATAATCAATGAAAAACCAATAAAAATTTATCTACAAAAAATATATAAAAAGTTGAACAAAGATGTGTATTAAATCAACATGACTTGTTTCTTCAAATGTGGTTGCTGAAAGATTTCAGATCCAAATATTAAAACTGATTATAGTTTGTCAAAGAATAATTAAAAGATTGTGGCAAAAATGGTTCCACATGCATCTGCACTGAAAACAGGGCATTTACGCTTCCTTTGTGAGCAAAGGAGTATGACAATAAGCATCGGAGCAACAGGACACATCCCATTTCACTGCTCAAAGCAAAATTGGAAGTGCTGCCCTGAATTGCTGCCACCGCCACCAACCTGCTCCTGCTGCTGCTGCACACCCTGCCACATCTGCCAGCGGTGGAGAAGTGGCATTGACATTGGTGCCGATTTGGGGCAAAATTTCACCGATTTTGGGTGAGATGGAAGTGATCTTGCCTGAAATTGGCACCAAGGGTGGTAGTGCTTCTCTGCCACTGGCAGAAGCAATGGGGCATGCGGACGTCGCCTTGGGAGCTTCTGTCACCTGAGGCAGTGGCCTCATCCAGCCTAATGGCTGGGCTGGCTCTGTTGAGCAGGAGCAAAGATGGCAGCATTTGGGGGTGTTTTCATGCAAAGTGTGCATGTGCAGAAACCAGAAAATAACTTGTAATTAAGCACAGTTTGAATTAGAATAATATTAAAGTTCATTGAGATAAAGCATGGGGCATAGTATATATTGGGGCATTTACAAACTTAACAAAGTTCAAGTTTGGGCAGCATCACTAGTCATAATCTTCCAGTCATAATCTTAGCGTTACAAGAGTAGGAATGGACAACTTTCCCGGGGGTGGGTGGAAGAAAAGTGGGGGTTAGAGAAAAGTACAAGGATCATAAACTTCTTTCATATATAAACCAAGTTCTTACTTGGATTATATGCCTTTTACTGCCCATCCTGGAGAGTCCTGAAACTCGGGGTTCATAGTACATTTAACAGCAAAGCAAAATTTCACATTGTGTATGAATTGGGTTGATGACTGTCACGGCTAAAAATTGGCCGCTGTTTCTTTAATGCTAAAAGAACTAAGTCAGCATGAGTCAGCGGCCTACAATGGCTCATGCAACCTTTCACCAAATTGTATCTGTATATATAGAGTGGTCAATGTTAGTGTTGGGTGTGGGTTGGTTGGTTGGTTGGTTGGTTAGAGAAAACTGGTAGTGTTGATGTGTGTACAGTTGGTCGTTCATTTTGCAAATAAAGACTTTTAAGAATAAAAGCAGAAAATACTCTGCAAGGACACTCTTCTCGTGGACTCTTTTATGCTGACAAGGGTCTGAGGAGCCAAAGGAAGTCAGGACCTTTGCTTTTCCCAAACATTGACAATGACTGCCTACAAATATATAGGAAAGCCCATGCATAAGAAAATAAGTAACTTGAACAGAACATAGCATTTCTGAATCTAAATCATCAGGTCAAATGAAAGGGGTGGGGTTATATAATAGGGAGAGAAGAAAGGTTAGGTGCCCACAGTGGGATGGTTGAAAACCAAGACATGTGGGTTTGTTCTGACAAGACTGGTTTCAGATGTTATGCCTGACTGCTGAGGTCTGTTTATTTTTCTTTTTTTAAGCCTCCATATGCTTCTGTGGGTGAGAGCAACACTCTGTCACCTCAGCAAGCTCATGATCAATTTAACAACCATTTTGCACAAACAAAAGTTTCCTTGCTGAATTAATTATGCCAGAGTAAACAAAAACTTTTTAAAAAATGCATGTTTCTGTGTGATTGCTCTTTTTAATTGGTTGGTTTAACATCTGATATTTGATTTAATTTTATCTTGATTTTCCTCACCAGAGATCTGGGTTGACAGACACACAAGTCATTACTGGAGCTCTGCTAATCATCAAACTGGCTTTGTCCCAGGGCAACAGTTAACCATTCCACTTCTGTCTCTTTTGGTTTGCACGCTGTCGCTTTTAGTGCTGCAAAGTTACTGCCACAGTTAACAGATTGTGTGGAAAAGCAGCATGATGGAGGATTCAAATTCTGCCTCCTGTAGCCGTGAACAACATAGACTCTCCTCTCCTGCCTGCACTGCCTGAGATGAAGTTATGTCTGGGGAAAAGTGGAGTTGGGGTGAACAGAGAGAATTTTTTCTCTGTCTCTCTTAAAACAAGAATTATGGGGCATCATATGATCTTGACAGGAAGTAGAACCAGGGCAGGAGAAAGGACATCTTCACATGGTGCAGAATTAACATATGGAATTTGTAGCCACAAAATGCATTGATGGGCACTGGTTTGAACATCTTTAAAAGGGGATCACAGAAATGCGGGGGGGGGGGGGCTAGAGGGAATATTCGAGTTCAGAGGCATTTGCCTCCGAATACCAGTTGCTGACCAGTAAACTGGGAATACCTGCTGCCTCTGTGCTTTCCTTGTAGGCTTTCTATGGGCGTCTCAATGGCTTCTGTGGGAAAGAGACCCTTCTGATGATCTAAATGCAGAAAGAAAACAGGCACACCCTTTCACCATCTCATTCCTAGCCAAAGGTTGACTTCCTCTTGTTCAGTCACAGAAAAGACGCCTTGCTGGATTAGACATGCATTCTGCAGCCAAACAAATGCTGCCGCAAAACTCACATGATGGTGGTAGCCATCCCCTGTCTCTCCCCACACCCCAGCCCTGGTGACCGAGAAACCTGCTGCCTCCACATATGGAAGTCAGTTGCATTTAGCTGTCAGGGCAACAGACCTCGCCTTCACGAATAAGCCCATGAAGCAAGAGACCCCAGACCACCTCTTATGCTAATAAACCTCAGTAGTGCTCTATTTCCCTGCCCCACACAGCTTACACCACAAATACTAGCTGCTGGGTTTCTCTGGTTGCAGCAATATGAATACAGCAATGAGATTGTTGGGAGGGGAGCAACTGCAATCACACCACCTGCCTTTAAGCCGTGCCTGAAAGGACTTTGATTCACACAAGGGAAAGGGGGGGGGGAGGAAAAGCTGGAACTGAGAGCATCTTTGATTCCCAGCTCACCTCTACATGGCTTCATCACAGCAGAAACCTCTTCCTTCCTTCCAGCAACCAACATTAACTCCTCACTAGGCATTAGCAGGCCTCGTTTGCCATTAATCACCTCTCTTCATTCACTGGACCAGAGCGCAGTTGCAGGCATATCTTGATTTGTTCTAAATTGACTGGTAATGGTCACCCCAGACATCAGAAATTATTTTAATTAACTCTTATGTCAGCATTGAACAGTTGTGCATTGGTTATGACAGCACAGGAGAAGGAAAGAGAGGGATCTCAGGGCCTGGGGTGCAGGCGGGGGGGGGGGAAAGAAACCCAAACAGCGTCCATAGCAGCCTCTCAGTTCAAACCAGAAAAGAACAGGGCAATTAAAAATAAACCCACTGTCAGAAGACAGGATTTCTGGAGTAAGCAGACCAGGAGCCAACTTTAAGGCAACAACACCGGGACAGAAACAAGGCAGCGAGACACAAACGGTTGGACGAGGCTCTTGGCAGATGATTCTTTCTCTCTCTGTAATGTTAATCTGTTTGTGAGAGGGACGCAGAACTGGGCGGGAAAGCAGAGGTCACCTTGGTGTAAATAAAGGGAAGAGAGATGCTGGCAGAGACAGCAGGCTGGGCTCCTTTGAACATTCAGCTCCCTCCTTCCCTGCTCTTTTCTTCCAGAAACCCTCGCTTAGTACACTGTAAACAATAAACTGACACTTAGCTCAACAGGACATAATATTGCTGAGGAGGTGGGAACTTTAGACAGCAACTAGTTTGGACTCCTACAAAAAAAAGAGAGAGCTCTTCCTGTAGCTTCTGAAGCTCTCTCCTCAACTGGTGGTGGTGATGATTGATGGAAATGGACTGTAAATAAAGGATGGGGGGGGGACGGCCATTATGGTTAAATCGTTGATCTCCACAAGGCAGTCAGGTCTACAGCCATGAGTGTTAGGGTCAATCTTTTCAACTTGAGAAGTCTGGTGTTGTTCCTGCACTGGATATGCACAGTAGCATAACTGCATTGCCTCAAAGGGGCTAGATGGAGCAGAAAAAAGCAGCCCACGCCTTTGTAGGTGATTGACTCTGGACTATAGTCTCTGCTTACCTTCCAGTTTCTACTCTGGAGCAACATTAGGCAATGTGGAGAAAATAGCACTGCGTCCTTAAAGCCAGCAACAACACTATTAAGAATAACCAGATTTCCACTGAAGCAGGGTTTGCTAACCAGCTCCAAATCCTGGCTGAATGGGAAAGCACAGTCAATGCCAGTGCTGATGCAACGCTTAACCATGGTTAAAGGCAGGCAGGGGGAAGGGAGCACAAAAGGAAATAATCTGAGCTCACAAGATACTTTCAATAGTGCCAAGATGCTGAGCAGAGATCCACACAGCCCCTACAGAAAGGAGCTGATCGCTAAAAGGATGCTGTGTCTCCCTAGTCTGAGTTCAGGCGAAAGCAGCATCGGGAATAGAAGTTTCTAAGCCAGTTTCTAAGAGCTAGCTCCCTGTTACCGGCTCAATACTCTGGACATAAATTTTCTTCTATTAATGGCCCACCCTGGTCCCATTGCCTGCCATTCCATCGCTGAGGACTTTCCAATGGCCCCCGGTTGGAGTTTTAATCTCCGTAAAAAGCAGGAGGCGGCTTTCCAAACGACCGTTGTTTACTGCTATCAGTCTGTCACTGGCATCACCTGCCAAAGGAGGTTAAGGAGAAGGAATAAGCTATTGCTTCCAATATCAAACTTGCAGACTAATGACTAGAACCAATGCTCATCCTGAGTACCAAACTGGCTGAAGGTTTTGACTCCACCCTAGCCAAAAAGACTCATATGCTTATGTGACGAAGTCCAGCCTTGTCATCAGCTACTGCCAATCTGTTTTTTTTTATTCATTCCTGAAAGGAAAGAAACTCAGACCAAGTCTACCTTATTTCCTCAATGTCAGTCTCAAAATAAATAGCATGCCTTCAGAGATCAGCTGTAATTTGGGCTGACCAAAGCGGAATCAATTCATAGTAGGAGTGTATGATTAATGCACATCTATCCACACATTTCTTAAAGGCCAAAGCAGGAAACAGACATTGCTCCAGAAGCTAGGTAGTATCATAAGTAGCCTGGGCTCAGGAGGGAATATGTCTGGGATGTGCTCTGAAGATGCAGGTACTGAGAGAAAGGAAAAGGCTCAATTGCTAAACCAGTGTTCAAATTAGAGAGGGAACACTGGTTTAGCAATTTATCTTTTGTGATGCTCCCCAACTACTGTTTTTAGGAGGCTAAGTGGGCCCCATGATTTGCTAAAAGTAAAAGGAGTCGGGGCTAGGGATTGTGAATGTCACCTAGGGCCTCACTACTTCCCCACTTCTGTAATTTGAGTGTCATGCCAAGGCTCCCCAAGAATTCCCTACTTGAGAGCCCTCTTCAGGCATTAAAGGTAAAGGACCCCTGACAGTTAAGTCCAGTTGCAGACGACTCTGGGGCTGCGGCGCACATCTCGCTTTACAGGCCGAGGGAGCCGGCGTTTGTCCGCAGACAGCTTTTCTGGGTCATGTGGCCAGCAGGACTAAGCCGCTTCTGGCACAACGGAACACTGAAACCAGAGCAGCGCATGGAAATGCAGTTTACCTTCCTATGTATCTACTTGCATTATTCAGGCATTAAAAGGTAAAGGTAAAGGTACCCCTAGCACCACGTGGGGGACAGTCGGGATGGGGGCACTAAGCTCCTCCCCATCGCCTTCCACGGGTTGCATGGTGAACCTCTGCAGCTATGAGCCTCCAGTACTCATAAATGATCCCCATGAGATCAGCTGCTTTTTGGCAGCACTACCTGATGAGAGAAGATGGGAGCTGTGTGCCTCCACCTTTAGACTTGCTCCCCTGCTGGAGCTGCACAGGCCTTTGGGCTCTTTGTGTGCTTTCTGCATCCATGCAAGCTTCCCATGGGAGTGTGAACTCGGGACGATACACAAGACTCCCTGTTGAGGAAGTTCAATGTGAACACGCAAAGCACCAGAGGGCTTGTACAGCTCTGGGCAGTGTGTGTGTGTGGAGGGGGGGTAAGGGGGGTTGGGGTACAGCCCCACTCTACCCTTGTTCTCTCTTTATGCGGCAATGCCTGAAGGGGCCGTGCAGGATGAAATTGTACCCAAATGGCCAAAAGGATAAAAAGCAGCTTCAGAAAAGGCTGAGTGAAAGTGGCTATGTCACGCAACTTGTGGATGGTGATGCAGCTTCAGAAAATAGAAATGTGGGCACTTTGCCACCACAGCCATAAGCCCCGCTCCCACCATATGCCTCCTGGGGTCTCTGCTCTAGCTGTTCAACAATGCTGCTTCCATTTGATCTCTGTGAGAGAAACACTGGAGTAAATTTCCTGAGCTGCTTGAAGTGGTGCTGCCTCTGTGTACGAATTCAGGCAACACAGCGGGTGTTTGATCAAGTGCCACTTAGAAAATCAGCACCTATGACTCTTACTCAAGCAACTTCTGAATAAGAAGTCCCTCTGTTTCAGGTGCTCACATCCCATAGCCTGCTTATTCTCTTGTCTTTGGGGATTGGAGAGGGACGCACACACACAGCCTGAACAAAACCCTGTGTCTGAGTTAGAGGAATTAAATTCTCCAGGATGGCCACAAGCACTGTCTGGGAAGTTGCTGTGGATTTGAACAACAGCTCCAGAGACGTGACGGCTCCATATGAGATGCACAGCATTTCTATTTTGGCCTCTCAGTGCCAGCCACCTGCAGCTCCAATTGGTTTTTTAGCCTGGGGTTTTAGGTCTGCTTGTTAAAAACAATTTGGCAGCAGTAGTGGGGGAGAAAATTGTGCAGTTGTTAAAGGCCTAGCTGACAGCAAGCGCAGAGCTCACAGCCTAGTCAGAGCAGGTCCAACATGCCTCTGAAAATGAGATGGGGGGTGGGAGCTGTTAAAGGTACAGACTGGTGTACAAAATGGAGAGGACTGCGGGCTGGAGATGACCCAGGGACCTGTGGGTGCTGCACTTGCTATGGCAATCTGCTCTTTGCCATGTTAATCCATTCCTCCTTGCTTCTGTCCTGTCAGCCCTTCCCTTGAGGCCTGGCAGCTGGCACCACATCCGCATCCCTGCGTGCTTTTCGGGAACAGAGCCAGGAGCCATCAAGTCGTTTTTGCGGCTGGTGAAAGGATGATGGGTGGCATTGCCGTCTCTGGCCCTGCTGCTGTCTGGAGCACCGGGTGCCCTCAGGTGCGCAACCTCAAGCTTGTCCTCTCTCCTTGTCTCTGTGAGGCATGGAATGAGCTCTCAGGAGGTGCAGGGAGCTTCACAGGCACGAGCAGGAGTGTGACTGCAGCTGGGAAAGGGGGTCCTTCAATCACGATAAATTAATTTGCAGGAGAAGCCACCTATTAGCAAACAGTGACACATTTGGGCCTTGCAGCGACTGTGCCCACCTGTATACCTGGGCTTTAGTGATTTTTCATAGGCGCTCTCTCTTACTAGCTTTTGAAGTCTCATGTCCTATTAGGCAGTCTCCTACTACTTTCCCTAACGGCATCAGATATGAAAACCATCCAACTGCAGTTTCCACACATTAAATCTTCCCTGATGCTGGGTCTGTGAGCTGACTTTAAAATAACCAAGTCAAATCTTATTTTTCGCCTGTATCAGAAAACACAGCCCTCTCCTGCTGGGTCCTTGAATGCTGCTCCGAACTGACCAGTCTGTAGAGATGGGCTGGCCAAACTAAACACAGGGGCTCTTAGGGAATTCCAACAGCCGGGTGGAAAGGGGGAAACTGGTTACATCCAAACAGCTTTCTAGTTTCACTGCAGAAGCTACATTTGTTTTCACATTTAGGACTGGTTTACAGTCAGCTTTTGAATTATGGTGCTGGAGGAGACTCTTGAGAGTCCCATGGACTGCAAGAAGATCAAACCTATCCATTCTAAAGGAAATCAGCCCTGAGTGCTCACTGGAAGGACAGATCCTGAAGCTGAGGCTCCAAGATTTTGGCCACCTCATGAGAAGAGAAGACTCCCTGGAAAAGACCCTGATGTTGGGAAAGATGGAGGGCACAAGGAGAAGGGGACAACAGAGGACGGGATGGTTGGACAGTGTTCTCGAAGCTACAAACATGAGTTTGACCAAACGGTGGGAGGCAGTGGAAGACAGAAGTGCCTGGCATGCTCTGGTCCATGGGGTCATGAAGAGTCAGACATGACTAAACTACTAAACAACAACGAAAGAAGGATGGTAGTTCTGTGGGATAGCAGATGCTTCTCATGCAGAAGGTCAGTCCCTGGAATCTCCAAGTAAGGTTGAGAATGCCCCCTGCCTGAAATCCTGCTGCCATTCAGTGACAACTACATGGAGACTGATGGAGCAAAGGTCAGACTCAATAGAAGGCAGTTCCCTATGTTCCTACTGTGAGGTTAGTTGTATTGATGACTGCTGCAAAGCCCCATTTGCTGTCCCTGTAAGGAAATATATCCAAACTGAAGCAATACTATTCCAGACAGACTTCAGCCCAAACATGGAGACTTACAAAGGAATGACACTAATCCAAAGAAGGCGAAGAACAGCATACAGGCTGAAACTCCGTGCCTGCACTCTACCCTTTGAGAGAGTCACATGTCTGAAGAGGTATTTTGCATCTTTCAAGGCTTGGAGGCAAAGGTTTCCTAGAAGCAAACAAAATCCCTGCACCTTGCAAAACAAAAACGGGAAACATGGCAGGTTTGGAGAAAATGAGGAGTCTCGAGAGAAGGCATTTTATGCCTGGGTGCAGAGATGGTGTTTAACAGCCAGACAGTACACATTTCCCTCCTGGCAGCTGACACTTACAAGCAAAGCCATATGGTTAACCTTGTGATGAAACCACACCCCATAGTTTTCACCGAGGTAATAGCAGGCAGCAATGCTACCTGCCTTTTGGAGAAGAGTGTGCTTGCCCAACCCAATATTTACCTAATCTAAGGTCAGCGCCATTAGACGGCATCTCATTTGCATCATTAAGAGTCTCTCCCTGGCAGCTAAATGCTTGCTTTGGAATTGGAATGACTGTAATTAAAGTTACATTGTATTTGGATCGGTGCCAATCACACTGGAGCTCCAACACGACCCATCTCGTTCCCGGCACCAAGCACCCCGGTGTCCCACTCCATTAACTCTGGGGAATTAGCTGTCATTAACGAAGAGATGCACACTCCTTCGTGTTGTCAAACCGCAATCAAGCAGGTCGCAGGTGAAGAATAAATACTTCCAGAACAAGCCCAATTACACCATTTACATTTCATTACCGAACCTGTTTAAAATCCACTGATGGGCTCCCAAGTTCTTCTGCCTAACAAACAGCACTTCAGAGGAATTAATAGTCCTTGCGGAAGAAGCTAATGGCACCCTCCCACCCTGACTGCATTTGCAATATGGATCTTCAAAGTTGCTGCCCCTCCCCACCCCTTTTAAACTTTCAACAAAGCGTGTGTCTCAAGACTGCTTAATTACCAGAGTTGGAAAGTTAATGCATCTCGGCTGTCGGAGACCAGCTCAGGCGAAGGCGGTGGCCTGGGAGGGGATTATATGCGCTAGCTCACACAGGCGCCTCAAGATGGCCACCGAATAGCAATTAAAGGCAACGCAGAAGCTTCGGTGGAGGCTTTGCCATAGCAACACAGCCTAGCCGGACCAGTTCCCCAAAGAGACACTCCCCTCGTAGAGACCACAGCAGCGGAACGAGGACAATGACAGCTTTGGCCATGCCAATCTCCATTTCAGATAAGGGTGAAAAAAGAAAGCCGAGTGACAGTTTTACCAATGGGATGTTGTTGGTTTTTTAAAAAAAATCTCACATTTGGGATCCAAACTATGCCGTCTATGCTGAGGAGAGTGAACAGTGTGGGAGAAAACCAAAGGTGGTTAATAACAACACAGAGCTGGCTGCTTTCTTACTACAATTCTCCCTCTGTAAGATTTATGCCCCACATCCTAAATTGCTCCGATACAGATCCCCCACCTCCATCTCTATTTACTCCCAGCTTTTCCATTTGACGGTCCTCCCCCTAAAACCTCCAGTTTCACTACCATACTTCAATTGCCTCCTCTTGCCAGGTCTGATTTATCCACAGCCCAGTGACTATTAAAGCTACCCCGGAGGACGTGATGTGCTGATGATGGAAAGGTGAGCTTGCGAGATCTCCAGGCGAAAGGTTGGACAGGGAAGAAAGCTGCCTGCGTCTTGCTCATGTTATTTTCTGTTTGCAAATATTGTCCAGGGAAGAAGTGGAAGCAGGAGGGAAATCTTTGTTCAGTCAAGCCCTTGGTAAAGGCAGATTTGCCACTGGTAGGAGAAAAAAAAAGGAAAAGACAGGCAGTCTACAGGAGGCAAAAGAATTTTGGGGATGGCTGAAAGAGTCACTTTACCTAAAGTTTAAAACCAGAACACATAGAATAAGGCAGCTTCCTATGTTCCAGAGTCAGATCATGAAACCCTCTAACTCAGTATTGTCTACAATGACTACCAGTAGCTTTTCATGACTTCAGGCAAGTGTCTTTTCACAGCCTGATCTGGAGATATGCAAGGAAATGAATCTGGGGGCCACATGTGTTCAAAACATGAGGCCTCCCCCATCTAATGGCCCAAAAGATAGGTTTGAATTTGATGCAAGGAGTCCTAGTTTCAGCCCTCTACTCATTGCATGGCCATATGTCCACCGGCTCAGTTCCATATTTGTAAAATGGGGGGACGGGACTGTGGCCGACCTTCAAAGGTTTATTACTGAGAACAAACAATGCTTTCAAAGCACTTTGCAAACCAAAACGTAGTTAACAGTAGCAGTTTGGAATAACAAAAACCGTTAAGAAACTAAAAGAAGCAACAAGCTGCCGTCCCGAGTGTTGCATGAACTGGGACGTTGCCTCATCGGAGAACTCAAGCAGATGGCTCTGCACAGCACACAAGCCCTTTGATACCTACGGAAGCTCAGGAAGGCAAAGGAATCCAACTGCTGCAGCCAAAGACCACCCCAAGGGCAATCAAAAGTACGATGGCAAAATTTGATTTTGATTTTTTTTAAGTCTTCTTCTCGCTCAGCTCGAAAGCAGAAGGAAATAAAAGGGTGGGAAGAACAAGAGACTCCCCCCCCCCAACACCCTCTTTATGCTCTCAAGAGCCACGCAGAGTGCTTCCTCTAAGCGTACTTGGGGTGAAGCATACTGGAAGTGGAAAGGTTCACAAGTGCCTAATCTCCGTAATTGTTTATCAAGGAGTAAGGAAATCGCATCGGTCCGGATCTTGTGCGTTGGATTTAGCCACTTGTACAAATCCTCAAACTTGAGATACAGGCCAGATGCTGACAGGAACCTTTCCTCACTCAATCGTTCCACACCTGCTGTTCAAAAGTAGCGTCCGTGCTATGAATGGCCTGCCGACTTCCTGATCAGCTGCTTGAGAAATGGCAGCAAGGCTCCTTCTGTTCAACTTGCCTGCATGTTCACTGGTGTCTAACTAGGCCATCTGGGGAGTAAGAGGTGACAAGGCGGACCAGGCTCACATATGGCAGCTGAGGAGGCTCAAACATGAACCAGGCACTTTGGACATCACAGCATGCGGAGGGAGAGAGACCCTGCTTTTTTATTTGTTTGTATTCTTATAAACAAGAATAATGTTATACAAATAAGCATACCAAGTTTTCTCATGTCATTTGTATATCACAAAAATAGCATAATAAATGTGGGAAAATATCTACAACATATGTTTCATTATTAGTGGTCAACGTATAAATTCTTGGTTTATGAGTTGGTTTAAACGATTACGAAGAAGAAAAAGAAAAGAAAAGAAAAGAAAAGAAAAGAAAAGAAAAGAAAAGAAAAGAAAAGGGGGAAAGAGGAGGAGTGGTGTGGGGTGGTTATCCTTTTATTCTACTTAGTGTATGTGAGGGGTTGTGTCAGCGTTACTTGTATGGGTTGAGAGAGACCCTACTTGGCAGCATAGGGACACGGGTGGCGCTGTGGGTTAAACCACTGATCCTAGGGCTTGCCAATCAGAATGTCAGCGGTTTGAATCGCCGTAATGGGGTGAGCTCCTGTTGCTCGGTCCCTGCTCCTGCCAACCTAGCAGTTCGAAAGCACGTCAAAGTACAAATAGATAAATAGGTACTGCTCCGGTGGGAAGGTAAATGGTGTTTCCTTGCGCTGCTCTGGTTCGCCAGAAGCGGCTTATTCATGCTGGCCACTTGACCTGAAAGCTGTACGCCGGCCAGTAAAGTGAGATGAGTGCCGCAAACCAAGAGTCATCCGCGACTGGACCTAACGGTCAGGGGTCACTTTACCTTTACTACTTGGGAGCATGGAGAATGAACTGCTGCAGTGGGCTAAAGTTAGGCACTGCTTGTGGGAAAGGCTAGCAATGGTGTCATTGAGAACTGGACCCTATTCCTGAAAGATCACTAGACAGTGCAGAATTTGGCTGGAGGGGTATCAACAGGCACAGCTAGTGTGGGTATTCAGAAGCTTTGGGAAATCAGACCAGGAACAATTTGCCACAGGCTCATGGTGAGTGCTTAGCTCTATGAGTAGAGAAGGAGCTGGCTGCCACATTAACTCCCTCCCCCACCATCTGAGACTGACACTGACTGGCAGCCCCACCTGCACTTCCAACACTGACAGAATACGCAACACAAGCCTGGGCTTTTTGTGTGTGTTTTTATAAACAAGATTCATAGGAATAATAAATGATACCAATAAATACACCAAGTCTTCTCATGTCATAACATGATAAATTTGCAGTAATGTCAACAACATATGGTTCATTATTAGTGGTGATTGTAAAAGTTCTTGGTCCATGAATTGGTTTAAACAAAAACAAAGGGGAAACAGGGTTGGCCAGAGTTAACAGGTAACATTCAACATCACATAGCTAAACACTTAATCAGAAGCCCTTGTGGAGGTGCTTAGATTAAGTATGAATAATAGTCATTTTCCTCTTATGTTACCAATGAAACAGTATAAAGTGCTGGTATATTAATGAATGTGGGAGGGGGTTCAAAATGAAGATAGTAATTCATGTTTAAATTTAAATTTAGATCATAGAATCATAGAATCATAGAGTTGGAAGAGACCACAAGGGCCATCGAGTCCAACCCCCTGCCAAGCAGGAAACACCATCAGAGCACTCCTGACATATGGTTGTCAAGCCTCTGCTTAAAGACCTCCAAAGTAGGAGACTCCACCACACTCCTTGGCAGCAAATTCCACTGTCGAACAGCTCTTACTGTCAGGAAGTTCTTCCTAATGTTTAGGTGGAATCTTCTTTCTTGTAGTTTGGATCCATTGCTCCGTGTCCGCTTCTCTGGAGCAGTAGAAAACAACCTTTCTCCCTCCTCTATGTGACATCCTTTTATATATTTGAACATGGCTATCATATCACCCCTTAACCTCCTCTTCTCCAGGCTAAACATGCCCAGCTCCCTTAGCCGTTCCTCATAAGGCATCGTTTCCAGGCCTTTGACCATTTTGGTTGCCCTCTTCTGGACACGTTCCAGTTTGTCAGTGTCCTTCTTGAATTGTGGTGCCCAGAACTGGACACAGTACTCCAGGTGTGGTCTGACCAGAGCAGAATACAGTGGCACTATTACTTCCCTTGATCTAGATGCTATACTCCTATTGATGCAGCCCAGAATTGCATTGGCTTTTTTAGCTGCCGTGTCACACTGTTGGCTCATGTCAAGTTTGTGGTCAACCAAGACTCCTAGATCCTTTTCACATGTACTGCTCTCAAGCCAGGTGTCACCCATCTTGTATTTGTGCCTCTCATTTTTTTTTGCCCAAGTGCAATACTTTACATTTCTCCCTGTTAAAATTCATCTTGTTTGTTTTTGCCCAGTTCTCTAATCTGTCAAGGTCGTTTTGAAGTGTGATCCTGTCCTCTGGGGTGTTAGCCACCCCTCCCAGTTTGGTGTCATCTGCAAATTTGATCAGGATGCCCTTGAGTCCATCATCCAAGTCGTTGATAAAGATGTTGAATAAGACCGGGCCCAAGACAGAACCCTGTGGCACCCCACTAGTCACTCTTCTCCAGGATGAAGAGGAACCATTGATGAGCACCCTTTGGGTTCGGTCAGTCAGCCAGTTACAAATCCACTGAGTGGTAGCATAGTCAAGACCGCATTTTACCAGCTTCTTTACAAGAATATCATGGGGCACCTTGTCAAATGCTTTGCTGAAATCAAGGTAGGCTACATCCACTGCGTTCCCTTCATCTACCAGGCTTGTAATTCTGTCAAAAAACGAGATCAGGTTAGTCTGACATGACTTATTTTTCAGAAATCCATGCTGACTATTGGTGATCACAGCATTCCTTTCTAGGTGCTCACAGACTGTTTGCTTAATGATCTGCTCCAGAATCTTCCCTGCTATTGATGTCAGACTGACTGGGCGGTAATTATTTGGGTCCTCTCTTTTCCCCTTTTTGAAAATAGGGACAACATTTGCCCTCCTCCAGTCTGCCGGGACTTCGCCTGTTCTCCAGGAATTCTCAAAGATGACTGCCAGTGGTTCTGAGATCACATCTGCCAGTTCTTTTAATACTCTTGGATGCAGTTCATCTGGCCCTGGAGACTTGAATACATCTAATCTAGCCAAATATTCTTGTACTATCTCCTTAGTTATTCTGGGCTGTGTTTCCTTTGCTGAATCATTTGCTTCAAATTCTTCAGGTCGGGCATTGTCTTCTTTATCGGAGAAGACTGAGGCAAAGAAGGCATTGAGGAGTTCAGCCCTTTCTGTGTCCCCTGTTTGCATTTCACCATCTTCTCCTCTGAGTGACCCCACTGTTTCTTTGTTCTTCCTTTTGCTACGAACATACCCATAAAAGCCTTTTTTGTTGCTTTTAACCTCTCTAGCAAGCCTGAGTTCATTCTGTGCTTTAGCTTTTCTGACTTTATGTCTACACGTGCTGGCTATTTGTTTGAATTCCTCTTTGGTGGTTTCCCCCCTTTTCCATTTTTTGTACACATCCTTTTTTAATCTTAATTCAGTTAAAAGTTCTTTAGATAGCCACCCTGGTTTCTTTAGGCACCTTCCATGTTTTCGTCTCATTGGTATTGCCTGACGTTGTGCTTTTACTATCTCCGTCTTAACAAACTCCCAGCCATCATGAACTCCCTTTCCTTTTAGTATTGCTGTCCATGGGATCTCACCCAGCACTTCCCTAAGTTTTATGAAGTCGGCTTTCTTAAAGTCAAGAAATTGAGTCCTAGTATGCTTGGCTGCTACTTTCCGCTGTATAGTAAAGATCAACCAGATTGAGCCAAATGCTGATGGGAGGAGATTGTCCATTCACTGGAATATTGGCATACGTTATGAAATTTATCCACACTGAGGTAAGGCTATCTTTCTTGATCTGTCCACGCGCCAACCATAGTTTATTTGTTAATCTCTCAAGGAGTGCTGTTTCCCAAACTGTAAAGTACCAATTGTCTAACGTTGTGCCACAAAGGTTTTTCTACTGTCTGGTTATATTATGCCTTGCCGCTTGTAAAAAAATGGGTTATTAATTGGTTATTACATAAATCCAGATTGTGTTGGTGAAATATATTAAATAAAGCAAATTCTGGTTTGACTTCCAATTGTTTTGTTATTTTACTAATTTCTTGGAATATCAAATTCTAGAAAGGCTGAAATTTTGTACATTTCCACCACATGTGGAGATATGTACCAGGTGTGGGACAGCTCCCCCAACAATGTGGCGAGGCGCCGGGATGAATCATTGCCAACTTCTTAGAGGTTAAGTGCCACCTATATACGAGCTTTGGGGTTAATTCTCTATTGCTTGGTGAAATAGACTTACAAGGTTGTTGATTTTGTCCAAAATCTATTCCATTGACCTGGGTCAAGTTCATAGCTGAAATCACATTCCCATAGATGTTTAGTAGGGTGAAGTGAACCCACTGATGCATTAAGTAAAATTTTATAGATGTTATATCTGGACCTTGTCCTTGTGGATATTACAAGTCTTTCAAATGGGGCTAGTGGTCTTACTAGTAACTGGGTTAGCAAAAAAGAAAAAAGGTGCAGATTTGGTGGAGTCAATGGCTTTGTAAATTTCCCAGTTCAGTCTGTATTTCTTGGGCTGAAAGGTGTGTATTTCTGTTATAGAAATCACATAACTGGTAAAGACATTTTCATCTCCATCCGGTCACATCAAAATATTGTGAAACCGTGGGTGGGAGGTGAGGGGTGTCAGTGGGGAAAGTGCTGGAGTAAGGATTCCTGCCTTTTCTTCCTAGGCATTAAGCATGGTTTGTGTGAATCTGTTTTGAACTTTTAGGCTGGTTCTAATTTTTGCTTTAAGAAGGGATATTCTGAGGTTGGAATTCCCCCAATTAGTTCTGCTTCCAATTGAACTCCTTGTTTTGAGGCCCCAAGACACAGGGCCTTCTCGGCAACAAACCCTTCCCTTGTGAAGCTCCTGGCCTGAGGTGGAATTTCAGATCCACTCCCTTGCCCTCTTTCAGAGGAAAGCCAATATCTTTCTCTCCAGAGACTCCTCTGGGTTTCTGATTCTATCCAGGGCATTTGCTGTAGTTTGTTTCAGCATTGTTTATTTTGGGTTTTACATTTTAATATTGCATTTTTAATTGTACTGGAAGTTGCCTCAAGAGCCCTGGGAGGACTAGTAGGCAAGATACAAATGTTTGAACAACCATCCTCAGAAAAATGCCATTCCTCCATCCAAGCCATTGTCTGCCTCAGCTGGAGTAACTTATCAGCCAACACGCCTCAGTACACCACATCACTCCTCTTCTCCCATGTTTGCTCAGTGTCTGCCTGGGACTTGACAGTTCATCAGACCACTTGCTTATCCATTTAGTCTCTATCTCTCTCCTGTTTGCTGCCCTCAATCCAGCGGGGATTCCCAAATGATGAAGTGAATAGGGCAAGCCGGAAAACTCTGGCCAGTAGCCACAGGGCCACAACAAATGTTTCCAAACAGACAGACATTAAATACAGAATGCAGAGGAAGACAGCGGTTTAGATTTTCAATCTGGGCACTGAGCCAGGGATTTCAGGCTGAAGAAGGCTGCTATTTAAAGAGTTATCCAGAGCTGCGAAGTTCAGCTCATTACAATCCCCTCTGCTGAAAGCAGGGACAGCCAAACAGCTCTACAGACGAGTGCTCTTCAGAACTTTCTGTCCTCAATCAGTCAGGAAGGAGCTAACCCAGAGATCTGCTTCTGTCTTCTCTCCCAGGTGAAAAATGAACAAAATCCCTGCACCTTATTTCTCAGAGAAGGACAAGTAACTAGTTGCTTGCAGTTTGCTGTTCCTGTCTGCTGCAGTCGGGGAAGGCACACCAATGCTGCCACACTGAGCAAATTATACTGAGGAAGGGCTGGACCTACAGTTCCTGTTGAGAAGCTTCTCTTTAAACAAAGCAGCAGTACTGATCCATGCAACCGCACTTTCTAAGACATGGTCCCGGGCCCGTGCACAAAACCCTCTCAATCCCCCCAAAGCAGCCAATGCAGGGTGCAGGGTGGAGAACTGAAAAATAGCTCGATAGATAACTGCTTTTGCTAGTGGGAATGAAGGTGACCAATGATGGACACCATCACAAATTTGCCTGATGGGGAAGTTGTGGCAGTGCAGGACAACAGAAAAGAAGGTGAAGGGTAGCAATGTGGTGGCTGAGATTACACATTCATCCTTACCTTAATCCTAATAATTGAATACCAGCTGCTGGAAACTACAGGGGGGTGGGTGGGATGCTCCTGTGCTCCTGTTCTGCTTACTGGTTTCCCACAGACATCTGGTTGACCACTGTGAGATCACGATGATGGACGAGACAGGCCATTGGCCTAATCTAGCAGGCTCTTCTTATGTTCTTCTGTTATCCTTAAATTTGCTGCAAGGGAGCCTGGAGAGTTCACCCCAAATATAAATTACAATTCCTCTCCACACCTATCACTGCTTTATTGCTCCATGTTCTGCTACTGACCTTGTGTAGCTTTTCCTCCATCTCTTCCTCCAGAGCAAAGTAGATGCAGCAAAACATGTCTTCCCAACCTCAAATTTCCTCTCACTCACAAGTCCTTGTCTCCTGCGATTATTTTGAGAGTTATTCCTTCAGATCCAAGAATACTGCTGAGCGAGATGGGGGTGCCACGACTTACCAAATAAATGCATCCTTTAGCAGCCAAGGAAACCCTACAGTTGTATCCAGAATTTATTCTAGGTAACAATGACAAGCATAAATTAAAGAAAATGAGCTGCTGAAGTGGCTCTTTCTCTGGCAGCCAGGAAAAGGTCCAGACAGCTTTTCAGAAGGTATATTCGTTAACTTACTATTGGCTTTGAGAGTGGGAAGCAAAGACAGGGTCCGTTCACCATGGGAAGTCAGGTTTTGGGGGCAGGCAATGAGAGAAAGAGGCCTTTGAAGAGGAGAGAGTACAAGTTCACATGCAACACGAGGACCAGATGTCAAGTGTCAGTGCTGGCATTTAGCATTTGCTCAACAGTGACTTGGGAAGAGTTTCCATTGTTGTAATGAAAGAACAGGGGTTAATTGCAAGAACAGAAAGCTGTTCGTAGCGTCTCCCACAAGAGAGCAGCAGCAGGCACCACCGTATGGAATGGGACATCACAGCTCCTCTGGCTGAAATAGGAAACAGCCTGAACTCCATCCATCTGTTGGTTAGTGAGGTCCCATGCTGATTAGCCAGGAGCTGGAGGAGGCCAGACCTAACCATGGAATTAATTTGCAATTTTCAGCCAACCCTGGGGGTCTCAGCTGCTGATTTAAGCCAAATTACTTTGGCTCTGTCCTAGAGGGGACACCATTGGAAAGCAACATAAGAGATAAAGAGAATGTACTTTCAAATTTGTCTTCTGAAAACTCTTCATCCAAAGTCTTTTGAAGGCTCATGCATAAGCACTGAATGCAGGCATCTTTGGGAAGGGAACCAGAGAAAAATACACAAGGACCCCAGAGTCTGCTTTGCTTTTCTGCCATTTTCTTGGTGTTCTGCCCTGCCCTGTGCTTGTACTGGAAGGCTTGGTGTTGACAACAACAGCATATATACATGGAAAGTATTATTATTTTTATGACACAACAGACCAAATAGGCAGATGAGACTCTCAGTGACATCAGCTTAATGTGAGCCAGAATGGTCGATAGGCTTGCTAGAAATACAGAGACAAGAGTAAAGCACAACTTGAGTTTCTGGTAATTAATTGAATAACAACATTGACCATGATACTCTGTGGAGGGATAAGGCCCAGAGGAGTTATTCTTGTTGGTTTTTTTGCACCAAAATTTTTATAGATGATCTACAGACCATCCTGGGCAATCATGGTGCTCTCTTATAGGCCTTAGGTGATAGGCCTGTCATAAAACCATAAGCATAGCCCTGCTGGGTCAGCTCATCTAGTCCACCATTCTGTTCTCACATTTGCCAACCAGATGCCTATGGGAAGACCATGAGCAGGGCATGAAACTTGTATAAAGGAAAACCCAAGAAATATACTCTATGAAAAGGAGATCTCTAAAGTTGCCTAATGACCTAAATCCAGTTTGGGTGCAAAGCTTAGCACGGCAGGAATATTATTATTATGAAATTGGGATTGTTAGGAAATTAGTATTATTGGAATAAATAGATTCTATTTTTCTTATATTAGAGAAGCAAATAAGATTATGAAGCATTTTAGGTGTCATGAAACATGTCAGAGAAGCAAACATGTTTACAGAGTGTCAAGTATGATGTGATAAGTACATGTGTGGATCACAGCCTTTGACATAATATAGTAAGAAAAACTCCAGGGATCATGGGATAAAAATCCTATAAAAGGCCCATGTTAGTCTTTTGAAGAACTCCATTTCCCCATCATTATCAAGGGACATCTGCCACCAGAGACCACCAAGCTATCAATCCATCTAGTAAGGTTTTACGGTGTGTTGGAATATTTCATTTAATACTTAAAAAGGTGTTAGATTATTAGAATGAGATATACAGGTTTGGAGTGTGATGGAAAAATATATGTGGTGTAAAGAATAAAGCATATGAAAAGGCATTCTGTGTATGTCCTCTTGGATTTGACTAGATTAATTCCAGTTGTCACTGGGGTCTTAAAACATCCCTTTGGATCAATCACGACTGCTGTTCAGAACTAAAATTGAGGGATAATTTGATCAGTAGTCTGCCTAACAATGAGTGTAGCAACAGTCTCCCACTCATGTTTCCCAGCAACTGGCATTCTGGGGCACACTCCATTTGATCCTGGAGATAATGCAGCCATTGTGACAATATGATAGCCATCTATCAAGTATCTAATAACCTTTCCCTTCGTGATTCTGTCTAAACTCATTTTAAAGGCATTCAGAGTTGGTGGCTATCACTACATCCTATGGTAGCACATCCCCTAGTTCAGCTATGCACTGCGTGAAGAGCACACAGCCAGTCTCATAATTTAAAACTCAGTAGCAACAACAGGTCACCCACCAGAGGTATGAACACAAGAACTGGTCACTGCAACAAACTCAGAAGCTAACACAGTTCCCATATTTACACAGGGTAACCATTACAGGACCTAATCAGCAGCAACATCACATATTTATTTACTGGCTCATTGTGATATTTGCTATCACTTACTAGCTATGCTGTTCTGGCTGCTACAGAGGACAACTGTACAGTATTCCATACAAAATAAGGGACACAAATCTGACATCAAAAGGGGCAACATCCAGAAACCAGGAGGAGAACATTTAAATCTCAGGACACTCCACTGCTGACCTAAAAGTATAACTTCTTCAACAAAAGAACATTAAGGAGTCATCAGTGCGAAAGTACTGAATTAGAATCTATCATGAAGTTTAATTCTGTCCACTTGGGAATGAACAGAGATAAGAGTTTCCTGCCCCACTCTAGGTGTAAATTATTTCAACAATGTCCAGGAAGGTTGTGTATACCCATTCCCACTGTTGTTTGGTCATTGTGCTCGGTTTGCATATATTTAAGCTTCAATTAAATTGTCAGAGACTATATTTTCTGCATTTCATTTTCCTCTTACCTCACTGCTTACATTTTAAAAAAATCTACACCCATGTGTACATATGTACACCTGTCAACTAACGATAACTTCTAAGTGGGCATTAGTCTGCGGAAGCCTGAGCTATAATAAATCTGTCAATGTTTACGGTGCCACAAGACTATGGAAGAATAGACAGCTACTGCTCTGTCCTCCCATCTCATGGTGAACTCCTTCTATCCCTTACATAGGCAATTTGAAAACTGGAGACAAGTTTCATTCAATGAATGAAATTGACAGTGCTGATAAAGACCACCGTGGGACTGTCCTCGCATGGTGAGTAGTGGCTTCCTCTTGCAAGGGCTGCTGGGAATATGGGAGTACTATATGGCTATGTAACTAAATTGGGGGGGGGGGATACAGTCACATTGGTCCATTAATTTCAATGAGTCTACTCTGAGTAGGAATAATGGCAGATATCAATAGCCATAGCACAGCATGCCTATTAGGACCAAGTGAAAATCACAGAAGAGAAAGAGAGAGCGCTTGCCAGCTTCACAGAACCCTCACATTCAATGTTAAACAAGCAACCAAAAGGGGAGAGACTGGAAAAGGAAGAGAAAAGGAAGTTACTAGTCAAGGGCAGGGATCTGACAGTCTTAAGATGATGAGTCAGAAATCTTTTTCCAGGCTAACTAATTTTGATTGCTGCCCAGTGCAAAAGATTTCAAGGTTACCTGTGCCATTCCTCTTTCCCTCAATTCCAACACTCCTGTTTTAGGCTGAAGGGGAGGGGGAACATGGGAAGGGAGAGCAGAGGAGAAGCTGCAGAAAAAGGCCACAAACACAGGCTGACATACAAACACGCTGGAAAGGTGACTCAAAATGCTTTGTGTTGCAAGGCAATAACAAGGCAGGTCAACGTGCAACAACAAAACGCAGCAGCAGGGCAAGGCAAGGCATCTTTCCGAAGAGAAGTAAGTGGGCCAAGCACACAGCACGGCAATGGCAGCTGACAGAACTCGCCTGCAGAAACAAGAGGTTTTGTGGGCTAGGCTGCCTCTGATTGGGAAGCCAGCTGGTTGCTCTTCCTTGTAGAGCTACTTGCTGCACAGGCATTTGCATTTCCTTGCATTGTGGGGAAAGCGCAAGAGAGAGTTTCAAAGGGGAAGAGAAAAGAGGGAGAGATGACGTGACCAGGACAACGTGCGCTTGAGGCTACTTCTCTACCTTTGCGGTGCACGGAGTCGACAGGCTGCACTGCCTCGGTGGAAAGGGAGCCTATTGATCTGACAACCGACAGCAGGCCACAGAGCTGGAGATGGTCTGTCCAATGATTTGCACTGAGTTGCCAAAGAATACCAGTGCCACCCTCTTCCCTCAGATCCAACAGCACTCACTGGTCTCCATCCTCCATTTGTTTTGAGGGGACTGTATCTCTGAAATTATTTACAGGCCATCCCATAACAAACAGCTCTCTGTGGGGCTCACAGACTACAACAAGACAATAATCATGCAATGAGCTATAATGCGGCATTTACAGGAGGAGAAGGTGGCCAAACTCAGTAGCAAAAGCAACCTGTCCTGTCCTGACCCCACAGATGAGCCCGTGACAAGACTGTTACAGCACCAAGGATAGCTCCTAGTGAGCAGCTTGGGTTGGGCTGTTGAGGGTTGGAGATGAACTGAGGAGGTGTTTAATCATGGGTTGACCTGTACTTTCCCTCCATCGCTTCTGTCCTCTTTCAATGGAGAACTTTGGGGTATGACAGGAACAACTTCACTGCCTGGAAAAGGCATTATTTTATGAACCTAAGATCATTAGGTAAAGACAGGATGAACCCAATATTAACTGCATCATACTAACTCTAAGGGGGACACGGGTGGCGCTGTGGGTTAAACCACAGAGCCTAGGACTTGCCGATCAAAAGGTCGGCGGTTCAAATCCCCGCGACGGGGTGAGCTCCCGTTGCTCGGTCCCTGGCTCCTGCCAACCTAGCAGTTTGAAAGCATGTCAAAGTGCAAGTAGATAAACAGGTACTAAAGTAGTGCAAGTAGATAAACAAGGTAAACGGCGTTTCTGTGCGCTGCTCTGGTTCACCAGAAGTGACTTAGTCATGCTGGCCACATGACCTGGAAGCTGTACACCGGCTCCCTCGACCAATAAAGCGAGATGAGTGCCGCAACCCCAGAGTCGCAACCCCAGAGTCGGTCATGACTGGACCTAATGGTCAGGGGTCCCTTTACCTTTTCCTTTACTAACTCTAAACTGCATTTAAGCCCAAGGGCTCAGTGTATCTTCTCCAGACAAGATATCCTGCCTGAAAACCTGATATCTACCTGTTAAGGGCATATATGGATATTAGGAGAGTCCTGCTGAAACAGACCAAGGGGGCCATCTAGCCCAGTATCCTGTTTCCCACATTGGCCCAGCCAGATGCCTAAGGGAAGATCCAAACAGAATGAAAGTGTAGCAACCCTTCTCCCACCTGCAATGCCCAACAACTGGTATCCAGAGCCACTATTTTACTTTTAAAAGACAACTGTAGGGAAGTTTTTAATGTCTGATTTTTTAATATTCGGTTGGAAGCTGCCCAGAGTGGCTGGAGTATAAATAATAAATTATTATTGTTATTGTTATTCTTATTGTTATACTGGTAGCCTCATTCTTCTCCATGAATAGATTTAATTCTATTTCCATGTCAGCTAAGATGGTGACCATCACATTTCAAGGCAGTGAATTCCATGAATGTTATGCATTACATGAAGAAATATTTTCTTCCACTTGTCTTGAATCTTCTGCCAATCAATCATTTTCACTGGGAGACCCCAACTCTGCTTCCTGCAAAGGAGGACCTCCATCCCCATCAGCTTTCTCTAAAATATGCTTAACTTTTTAAACATCAATC
Organism: Podarcis vaucheri; assembly: GCF_965113315.1. Classification (NCBI taxonomy): domain Eukaryota; kingdom Metazoa; phylum Chordata; class Lepidosauria; order Squamata; family Lacertidae; genus Podarcis; species Podarcis vaucheri. The sequence continues at coordinate 51,466,190 of NC_138752.1, forward strand.
ACCACCACCCGCTGTTGGGAAGCTTATTTATTTCTCACATTTATATCCGGAGTAGCTCCAGGCAGTGCACATTTATTTATTTTCAAATATTTGCATGCTGATCTTCAGCTAAAAAGCTCTCAGAGTGGCAAACGATATTGCAATAAAATATTAAAATTAGGCATAAACCAATCAAACACAAAATAATAATAAAAAAGCAAGAGACAAAAAATGAGTAACGTTGCCATTAGAAAAATAATAACAAAAATAATCAGCAAATTAAATCCAGCTATTTATATTCCACTCTTAATACAAGTGGCTGAAAGTCACAAACTGAAAAGTCTGGGCAGTGAAGAGACCTAATTTGATACCAGACGTGCTTCTGTAGCAAAGGCATTCCAGATATGGGAGGCCCCAATGAAAAAGGTCTCGTCTCTTGTTACCACCTGTCAGGGCTGCCTCAGGTCTCAGCTCACAAAAGACCAACGCCAAGCTCTTCTTATATACAAAGATGTTTATTGCAGTTCATTATAGGTTTCACAACCGAGGCGCGCAGCCCCGCGTCTCTTAGCCTAGACATTTGAAGTCTAGTTTAAGGTGCTAGACCACCTCTTCCTGTCCTTTCTTTTCCGCAGGGTCTTTCTGCCCCCCTGGATTCCTTCCCTCCTGCTCTCCCCTGACGCAGATCCCTCAGATGCCTGCTCCCCCCTCCTTCGTGCTTTGGGGCCAGGCTCCTCCTCCGGGCTCTCTGCATTTCCGCGCGCCTCCACATTTGAACTTGGCGCGCGTTCGCTACCCCTGACCTTCCTTTTGACAGCTACACTACTCCCTGTACTACTCTCCGCCCCTTCCGGCTCTGCTCCGTGTGTCACACTGGGAACTCCACCCTTCTCACTCCGTTCCTCCTGGAAAGCCGACCCCGACCTCCCATTCCCACTCGGGGTTTCCCTGCTGCTTCCCTGCTCCTGGCAAGTCCCCCCTGTGACCCCCCTTGGCTTGACCAGGGGCGCCCCCTTCTGGGAATCCTCCGATTCACTTGAGAGACTCATGGAAGACCTCAAGTCATTGTCATCCTCTTCCTCACTGTCCTGGGTTTCTTCCCCATTGCTCTCCGTCTCCCCCCTCACCTGTGCCTCTGTCCCTGAACCCCTGACACCACCTCTGAAGGCAAAGGTGCTTCGAGGAAGGCTTCCAATGACAGGCATAACTATCAGGCAGGCTTGAGCAGAATTCAAACCCAGGACTTTCTGACCAAGTCTGATGCTACAGCCCAGAAGTGGGAAATCCATTTCAACCTAAGGGCCTCCTTCCCTTACAGGCAAGTTTCCAGGATCCAAATGCCGGTGTCGGATGGGGCCAGAGGCAAGACGTGGAGAGACTGCTTGCTTTGTATAGTAGGCTATATGGAAGTCAGACATTTCTACATTCCCACCTCCACACACCTCTCCACCCTTCATTCAGGCAAGCAAAAGGCCGTGACACAGTTCAAAGATACACTGCAGCCGGACAAAAGCAAGGGGTGAGGGTGGGGGGCGTCTGGGGAGCAGGTGTGACCTGGGCAGAGAGGTAAAGGGAGCTGTGTTTGGCCTCCGGGCCAGAGCTTTCTCACCCCGGCTCTAATCAATGCCCCCTATTTCGCCTCCATGATTTAGTCAGGTCCCAAGATGGGAAGTATTTTAACATATAATTCTACACCTTTGGGGTATATCCACACCTTTCTTAAACACCTGGAAGCTCCACCTTGCCAAGCACCTCACAGAGAGCACTGTTCCATGCTGGCAGAGCCTGACTTCTATCTGCGCCTGTTCTTACTGCTCTCCCCATAAAGGGGTTGAGTGTCTCTAGTCAATATACTGTGACACATTCCTCTTTCTTGCCCTCCATCAACCTTTTCATAATAGCCGAAAAATTTGACAACCCTAAATTTAATCATGCACTCACCTAGATTACGATCGTTAATCTCACAGCCACTGATGGGTAATTTAATTAGGGCACATTTGTAATGAATTACAATCATCAATTAGCACCATCAAGTCAGAGCCTGAAACGAACAGAGGGGAGTCAGTAAACTAGCACTGCCGGCCTTATTAATTGCAAACATGCTCCGTGTTAAGTCTCCTTTCTCCCTCCCCATCTCACTGATGCTTCCATCCAAGCATGTTATTATTGGGTTTATGGATACAGAACACAAACACTCCAAGACCTCCTGTACAGGCCGTCTGCAAATATTGATCTCTAAAGAATCTACCAGCAGCAGCCAAATGCCTTGAGCTTCGGATGCAGCAGCGCCATGGAAACTATCAGGGACAAGAAGGCCTCTTCTGATCCTCAAGTGCCAAGAGTTATGGTGTAGAAAGTTTGTCTGGATCCCACCTCAGCCATAAAACTCTGGGGCAAAACACACACATACACACATTCAGTGTTCTTGGGAAGAGGATTGAAATAAAAAGTACTTGGCAGAAGATTAATTCCTTTGGAAACAGAGATGGGGAGGCTGTATCCCACGCTTTCTGCAGGGTTCTCGGCCTAACCATCAGAGTCAATAGTCAGGGATGATGGGAGTTGAGAGTTCGACATCTGGAGGGACACTGGCTCCCCATTCCTTGGCTAACGTGCTGGATTTCGGAATGGGGAGATCTGGGTTCAAGCCCCCACCCAGCCACAAGGTCATTGGGTTACCTTGGGTCAGTCCCTATTTCTCAGTCTAACTTAGGTTTGAAGACCAAGTGGGGAGGGAGACCACGTAGGATACCCCGAGAACACTGCAGGAAGGGTGGGATACAAAATGGGCATTCCCTGTGGTTGCACCTATTCTGAAGAACAGACCCTGCCCAAGAACTAGTGGTGATTCTTGATATTATGCCTTTGCCAGCAGTTAAAAATATTTGTGTTTGCTTGAGCATTTATTTTTCCCCTGCCCTGTTTGTTGTTTTAATGTATTTTTCATTGAATTTAATTTATTTGATCTTTTCTTATACTCCACTGTGATAGCTATATGAAAGGTGGCGTGTTTTTTAAAAATAAAAACATGTAATTTAAATAATGCTGAGCTAGGTCATTCACCCATCTAGGTCAGAATTGCCTACAATTCTGGAAAACGTGGATAAACGTTTTCAGCTCGAGGTCTGCATACCCTTCTGGGAATGGGTGCTTTAGTTGAGATTCCTGCATCGCAGGGGGTTGGACTAGATGACCCGTAGGGTCCCTTCCATCTCTGCAATTCTATCAGTCAAGAACCAGAGCCTTACCCACACTCTCCACTCCATCCAGCCAGCCAAGAGGCTTTATCACAATCCAAACACATTCTCGCCAAGCAAAAGAAGTCAAGGAGGGCATGGAGCTGGACTTGTAAGGGGTGTCACCAGGAGAGAGGTGGGGCTGGCCTAGAGGGGCATGTTTACTTCTGGCACCTGAGGTTCCCCATCCCTAGTCAACATTGACTAGCAGCAGCTCTCCTGGGTTTCAGACCTGAGTCTTTGCTGACTATGCCGGATATGCCAGGGGTCCAACCTGGGACCTTCTGGACACATAGCAGGTACTCAGACCCTTCCCATCTTCTGCTGTGCAATTCCCTCTGGTGTTATGGATGCTATGTTGTGCCCCAACAACAACAACTTCAACATTCTTCCACATGTTCTGAGGTTGAGCCAGGTTGAGCCCTAAAGCCAGAACATAAGCTCTGGCTTCATGACGACAAGCTAACCATCAATCACCGCGCAGTTAAGGTAAAGGTAAAGGGACCCCTGACCATTAGGTCCAGTAGTGACCGACTCTGGGGTTGCGGTGCTCATCTCGCTTTATTGGCCGAGGGAGCCGGCATACAGCTTCCGGGTCATGTGGCCAGCATGACTAAGCCACTTCTGGCGAACCAGAGCAGCGCACGGAAACGCCATTTACCTTCCCGCTGGAGCGGTACCTATTGATCTACTTGCACTTTGACGTGCTTTCGAACTGCTAGGTTGGCAGGAGCAGGGACCGAGCAATGGGAGCTTACCCCGTCACGGGGATTCGAACCGCTGACCTTCTGATCGGCAAGCCCTAGGCTCTGTGGTTTAGACCACAGCACCACCCGTGTCCTCAAGTTGATCCTAACTGAGCTGCAAGCCAGGAGGTGGGAACTGGCCCACATGCCTTGGATATTACGTGGTGGAAAAATGGGTGCATAAATACAAACAGTCAAATAAATGAACAATGCTCAAGGAATGCAGGATGCGCAACGGAAATGTTACTTAAAAGGTTATGCTTATTTGCACAGTAAACGGCAAAGGCAATTCACCTTGAGTTCCCCTTGACTTCCAATGCACACATAAGGTAGTGATGACATTTCCCCCCTTAGAAAAGATAGCAGCCAAATTATATTCTGGTCCCAACAATAAAAACAAAGTATTTGAAAATGATGAAGCCACTGCCATATTAGCATGATGAGGAAAATCTGAATGACTTTGTGGAAGGTTAATTATGCCTCTGTAATTGTTCCATCCACTTTCAGAGTTTTAACCAAATGGCAGCTGGAGAGAACCTGCGGGAGTCTCTTTCTTGAGAGTTTCAAATGGCTTTCTGATAAAGCTGATTTGAAGCTCTGTTTGCTGATTCAATGTTGATAATATTTTATCATGCTGCTTGATACTGCCTTGATTATTTGTCTCTCTGTGCTGTCTGTTGCTTGGAGTTCCCCATGTCAAATAAAAGTGGGATGGAAATGTATAAAATAAAGGAACAAAGTTCATCCAAAGAAGGTGTTGCTGAATCGTAAGGGACAGGGAACAGCCAGTGCTTCTTCCTCACAGAAACCCTACGTGCAGCCTGAGAGCTGCAACTACTTAGCAGAAGTTAATTCAGTCTGCAATCTTCATATTCAGGCTGAGTCCAAATGCAGACCTCAGGGCTTCAAGATCCATCCTTATTTTTTGTACTTCTTTGTACAAAACCATTTTGGTTGGCCATAATAAAGGAATTGCCCAACTGTGGATTCTGGAGGCTCAGCAATAGATTTTAAGAATTGGGGAAGCAACAAGAAGTATCAAATAGGAACAGAAGATTATAACCTCAGAAGGTTAGCCTAGGTGCTTACATCATTACTTAAAGCGTCTTGCACTGAGTGTCTCAGACATTTTCACTTTGCAAAAAGCAGACATTGGAATTAATTGCTTGAAATAATCAGTGCTAGAAAAGAATGGTTACAAAGAGAAGCTTTACCTACTTAGGGAAATGGGACACCATGATTGTGGGTCAGTATTGACACAATAGTTAAAGTCACATAGTTAAAGCTATGGTTTTCCCAGTAGTGATGTATGGAAGTGAGAACTGGACCATAAAGAAGGCTGATCGCCGAATAATTGATGCTTTTGAATTATGGCGTGGAGGAGACTCTTGAGAGTCCCATGGACTGCAAGAAGATCAAACCTATGCTGGAGAAGAGTGACTAGTGGGGTGCCACAGGGTTCTGTCTTGGGCCCGGTCTTATTCAACATCTTTATCAACGACTTGGATGATGGACTCAAGGGCATCCTGATCAAATTTGCAGATGACACCAAACTGGGCGGGGTGGCTAACACCCCAGAGGACAGGATCACACTTCAAAACGACCTTGACAGATTAGAGAACTGGGCAAAAACAAACAAGATGAATTTTAACAGGGAGAAATGTAAAGTATTGCACATGGGCAAAAAAAATGAGAGGCACAAATACAAGATGGGTGACACCTGGCTTGAGAGCAGTACATGTGAAAAGGATCTAGGAGTCTTGGTTGACCACAAACTTGACATGAGCCAATAGTGTGACGCGGCAGCTAAAAAAGCCAATGCAATTCTGGGCTGCATCAATAGGAGTATAGCATCTAGATCAAGGGAAGTAATAGTGCCACTGTATTCTGCTCTGGTCAGACCTCACCTGGAGTACTGTGTCCAGTTCTGGGCGCCACAATTCAAGAAGGACACTGACAAACTGGAACGTGTCCAGAGGAGGGCAACCAAAATGGTCAAAGGCCTGGAAACGATGCCTTATGAGGAACGGCTAAGGGAGCTGGGCATGTTTAGCCTGGAGAAGAGGAGGTTAAGGGGTGATATGATAGCCATGTTCAAATATATAAAAGGATGTCACATAGAGGAGGGAGAAAGGTTGTTTTCTGCTGCTCCGGAGAAGCGGACACGGAGCAATGGATCCAAACTACAAGAAAGAAGATTCCACCTAAACATTAGGAAGAACTTCCTGACAGTAAGAGCTGTTCGACAGTGGAATTTGCTGCCAAGGAGTGTGGTGGAGTCTCCTACTTTGGAGATCTTTAAGCAGAGGCTTGACAACCATATGTCAGGAGTGCTCTGATGGTGTTTCCTGCTTGGCAGGGGGTTGGACTCGATGGCCCTTGTGGTCTCTTCCAACTCTATGATTCTATGATTCTATGATTCTATGATTCTATCCATTCTGAAGGAAATCAGCCCTGAGTGCTCACTGGAAGGGCAGATCCTGAAGCTGAGGCTCAAATACTTTGGCCACTTCATGAGAAGAGAAGACTCCCTGGAAAAAACCCCTGATGTTGGGAAAGATTGAGAGCACAAGGAGAAGGGGAAGACAGAGGATGAGATGGTTGGGCAATGTTCTCGAAGCTACCAACGTGAGTTTGACCAAGCGACAGGAGGCAGTGGAAGACAGGAGGGCCTGGCGTGCTCTGGTCCAGGGGGTCACGAAGAGTCAGACACGACTAAACAACAACATTGTCACAACTATGTTCTAGCACAGCTCCCATTCAATTCAATGGTAAACTTTCCAGCAGCTTGTGTCCCATGGCCCAAGCTTATCTGTCTCCTATTCCTATACATGGAAGATGAAGCAAGCTTGTTTTCTCCCGCCCCAGATGGTAGGATGATAATAATAATAATAATAATAATAATAATAATAATAATAATAATAATAATAATAATTTATTATTTATACCCCGCCCATCTAGCAGGGTTTCAAATTACAAGAAAGGAGAATCCGACTAAACGTCAGGAATATCTTTCTGTCAGCAAGAGCTATTCGACAGTGGAACAGTCTCCTATAGGAGGTTGTGGACTCTCCTTCCTTGGAGGTTTTTAAGCAGAGGTTGGATGGCCATCTGTCATGGATGAGATTCCTGCATTGCAGGGGGTTGGACCTGATGACCCTCAGGATCCCTTCCAACTCTACAGTTCTATGATTCTATTCATTTGCCTTGATGGTGTCACCAAATGCACTGCCAAAGAGTCAGATGTTGCACTGAGTCTCCTGACGGAGCCACCTCTGCATATGCCTCTACTTGCTATATATAGTTCCTCACACTGCAGGGTTGGCTTCTGAGTGGCTGCTTGTGAAGCAGTCCTCCATGTCTGATGTACTCAGGGTGCTACACATAGACACACACAGGTCAGGGCCAGCCCAAGGCATTTTGCTTCCTCAAGTAAAGAACAAGATGGCTCCTTCTACATACAGAAGCTAACTGGATGGGCAGCTGAAACTTACTTCCGCACTGGTGATGGGGTAGCATTCTCCACCACGCCTGAGGCAGCAGGGCCACACTAGGTCAGACCATGTGGCAACACAGGGAAACGGTTGGGGAGCTCAGGTGGAAGAGCAGGAGGCAGCTGCCCAAGGCAGCCACCCCACTCTGCCTCATGGTGGGACCAGCCTTGAACGAAGTATCCTTAAGAAACTGCAGGGGAGGATGGAGAGGAGAGAAAGGTGAGAGGAATGACCCTGGGAAGGAAAGAGACGGAAGCCACAGTGAGTGATTAGACAAACTAAAGGGGCTGGCTGTGGTCCAGGGGCCTCCCCATTTTGTGGTGCATTGGAATTAATCAAATTAATTATATCAAGTTTTATAAATAATCGGTCTGCAACAGCTTATGTGCTTGGTCTGTGGGGAAGTCATGTTTTTTGACTGCGTTTTGTGTGCCTTTAATATCTCTGTGCCTTGCATACTCTCTCATGCCTCGCTTCCATAACACTATGCAGGAGAAAATCAGAAAATTACAGCTCAGAACGACATAATTTGATTGCTCAGAGGTACGCGGGAGACCTGAATCTGACAAGATTACGTGTTGAAAATGTTACCTGAAGTAATGAATTCATTTGAACAAGTTCCCTACAACACTATGCTGATTTTGAGCACATTCTTACATTTTTTGGAGTAGGCATTTCCCACACTTGAACCCTGATAAAAAGAAGGAATGGGTTTTAGTTTTCATAGTGTATGTTGGGGTGGGGGGGGGGGAGAGAGCAGCATTCTTTGCAACCAGTGAAGTGGATGACATTAGAAGGCAAGTTCCATCCACACTAAGTTCGTTTTGGAGGAGGCAAAAAGGATCCTGGCCAGCTGCCTGGCTTTAAGAATAACTAGAAAACAGCTGACTCCTGAAACAGAGACTTGGCATGCAAGTAGTCCTTAATGAGCTAAATATATTTTGTTGGGAAAATTGGGTTCAAAACAGCCAAGTTTGGAAACGAGCAGAACCATATGCAACAGAAAATTCTATTAGGCTGTTAGCTGTGCAATTAAAAGAGGAAGTGGTGAGCGCAAACACTTAACAGCATAGCTAAAACCCACAGGTCCATTAGCTCTGGAGCAAGTGTATGCTGATTAGCTCAACAGAAGGAAGCTGACAAGTTTTGCCAATAAAGCTTGTTAAGCTGCACACAAAGTTGGTGTACCTTGGAAGCTCTGCAAAGTGATTAACTCTGGGATGGAGGAGGCAGAGGCTAACAATGCAAGCTATCCACTCTGGAAGCACTTGCTGCATAAATCAGCAACACTTCTGGTCTCTATCGTGGAGCCTCACAAGCCAGGGCTAATGTCCCTCCACCACAGATGAAGGTTTCTAAGGCCCTTCTACTGGACTCTGCTACATCCCTTGCAAAGACCCCCAAAGGGACAGGGGGTCCATTTCAGCATCAACTGCAAAACTGACAATTGCTGAGCTTCAGGAGAATTGCCCCACGGCATCCAGTTGCAGCTGGCCTGCATTTTCTTCCAGAAGACAGCTGAACCACACAGTTCTAATAGGTATGTAGATAACAGTAGCAGAAGACACTTTGGTTCTCCAGCCATACATGTTAGTAGCTGTTATTCAGCCTAAACACAAAGTGTTGGTGCAGGCATCATGGGCAGGCCCTCTTAACAATGGTTGAGAGATTTATGAATTGAGAGTCCCTGCATTCCCTCCTTCTAGCCCTTTCTTCCTTCACAGCAGATTGAACTGTCTTGCCTTAACTATGGGTACACGGTACATCAAGGATGATATGAACTGCCGCTGAAGAGCTAACTAGGGTTCCCACTTGATTAGAATTGGAAACCAGCCCTTGTTGCCATCCCAACTTAAGTGGGAACCTCAGACAGCATTAGCCACAATTAATGTTAAGGTTGGAGGGGAAAATTTGTTTCAAGAAGCAGAGGAAGCATGACATTCTGTGGACAACTCTCCATCTCTTAACCATGATTAAGGAAGGCCTATTCTTTATGCGTGCAGCAGGTTGCTGACATTTCTAAAATTACATGAATACAGATTAGGCTCTTTCAATATTTTCATAATGCTGGGCACTGGACATTAATATGCTTCATTTTTATTTTTGCAACCCCAGCTGGTGAGGTTTTTTTAAAAATGTGAAAAGCAGGAGCCCGAACTGTTCCACATCATTCCTTTAATTCATATAAATTAAAACCTATGTGAAGCTAAATTAAAATCCTTGCTCTCAGGTGGGGACCCACTGTGTTAAACTTTTGCCTGGAGTTAACTCAACACAGCAGTTATAATGGGCCGGAAACGGAGGTTTCTAATAAGGGCTGCTGACAGCTCCCCGACTACTGCAACGAGAATGTAACATCTCTTTCTGTTCCCACTAGGTCTTCTAATTTGATCCTTTCCTCGGAGAAGGGAAAATAGAAGCGAAGGAAGGCAAGAGCTTGAAATATTAAAGTTTCTCTGAGAAGCCTCTCCACTTCCCCAGCTGCTCTTCCGCTGTTTGGAGCCATAAATCTTGCAGTCGTGCAAGCTGACTACCAAGGAACTTATTACTTTTATTAGCCCAGCTGCTAGAAGTTGGGGATGTATTAACAATCCATCAGAAATAACTGTGACACCAATCGCACAGAGCCAGAGGGACACCACACAGATGCTCAAACACTGTGATCATGAACACAGCACAGTAATTACTGGCTGGCTGGCTCTGTGTTTTTGTGGGCAAGAGATTTATAGTGGTCTCTCTTGAGGGAGCATGGCTACTTATTCACCCCAAAGTCCTCAACACACCCACTCTCCTGAGATTAGATAAGGGTCCTTCAGCAGATACATGCGTTAAGAGTTTTGCCAGGCACAAGCCCTGACCATGGTGATAATAAGGCACAAATGCAAAGGAAAGCCAGATGGATCATTATCCAAAACATTAACCAAAATTCTTGTAACTTCAAGAATCTTTTCCTATATTGAGCTTCTTGTTCTTTGAACTTGGTAGTAAAGATTTGCTGCAGGATGCATTTTATGAGGATGTGGTTATCTATAAAGACCATTAGAAGTTATTACATTTCAGCTGAAGAAGTTTGTCCACTTGTGGCCTGAACATCTCTCTAGAAGCAAAACTGATTGGTTTTGGAGTAAATTTAGATAGTAAGAACTATTGCTTACCTTCCCTCATAACTCATTGACTGCTGTGATCTTGTGTGTGATTATTATTATTTTTTGATGCACTGAGATTGTAATTAGTCTCCCATCTTGAGCTTTGGGAAATGTTGTGAAAATAGTGTAAGGTGGTGATAAAATTGGTATTCCTTCTTCACTCAGTTAACCAATTTGTTCCAATGCGACAGAGGTCAGTCCTGCTGAAGATGTCCATGTTGTGCTTTCTTGACAGTACTAAGATTCTCACCTCTCCCAGTAACCAAGCATGCTGCCTTAGGAAAATACACTTCGTTTTAAAGAAAAGACTTGCATCCTCATCCAATGCTGCCATGCACATAGGAAGCACCCTTACACTGAGTCAGATCATTGGTTCATCTATCATCAAGTATTATCTACACCAACAGCCTTCATCCCTTTCAGACCCAAGAGTCACCTGTTGCCCAAATTTGTACTTGGGGACTACTTCTTCATATGCTTTTTATCATACATAGCTACACATAAGGCCTTTGTGGGGCTGTTCTTCCCTAGCCCTGCCTAGAGATGCAAGGGATCAAATTCAGGACTTTCTGTGCGCAAAGCATGTACAGTGGTATCTCGGTTTGCGAACTTAATCCATTCCTGAAGTCCATTCTTAAACCAAATCCGTTCTTAAACCAAGGCGCACTTTCCATAATGAGACCTCCTGCCGCCGGTGCCCTTCCACCATTCAGCTTCCGTTTGAAGATATGTGTCTGTCAGTTGGTGCTGCAGGAGAGGCTCGCGCAGAGCTGTTCTCCACTGCTGCATACCGGGTTGGGGCAGGAGTAAGGGTTTGTGGTACATCAGTGGAACCCAAACAGTCCTGATCTCATTGCCACCCTGTCCCAGCTCTGCACCGTCCTGGTAGCCAGCTGTGAGATGGGGTCAATGACTCCACAGCACTGGCCCACTTTTCCAGTTACTCTTCTGTTGCAGCATTACTAGCTGTAACATCCAGCCACCAAACATTATTATTCCAGATGGGGGGAAGGGTCATGGCCCAGCAATGAAGCATCTGTTTTGCATGCAGAAGGTCCCAGATTCAATCCTGGCATCCCCAGGCAGGGCTGGGAAAATACTCCTGTCTGAAATTCTGGAGAGCCACTGCCAGTCGTCATAGGCAATACTAGGCTAGATGCGCCAGCATAAGGCAGTTTTCAGTGCAACTCATCTTTCTTTATATGCAGATCTATTCCAAAACCACCAAATTGTATTGTCTTTTACATATCTCAGCTCATCTGAAACTCTGTGGTTTTATTTATTTTTTATGCCTAGACTCAATGCTTTGCAATTTTAAATCTGCATACATTTAAATTAATTAACATATGCAATTAAGCCATGGCATTTTCTTAGTCTGAGTTGGCAACAAATAATTACAAAATCTCCAGTTGTTTCCAGCTGTGTTTATACAGAGGCAGTTTCAAATGGGGGAGGGAACCCCCACCAATGAACCCTACAGGGTCAGGGATTAAGCTGGGACATTCCAGCCACTTTGCCAGTCTTTAATTCTTTTCTTTGCTCATTTTTTTAAAGGCCCTTCCTTTCCCCTGGATGATTCTCTGGCTGAATTTTCAGAGACGGTTATTTAATTGCTCTTCTCATTTCACATCAGAGGAACACTGAGCCGCTTTGCTGGGTGCTTGGCTTTGTATCATGACTGAATTGCACTCATGGCTACCTGCAGTGTTCATAATTACAGATGTGATTCCAAGCTTATTTGCAACATTTCTCAGAAAGCTATGAAATTTCCCTTGCTTCTGCCTCATGTGGGGTATCTTCCAAGACTTGTCAAAGAATATTAGTTGCCAACATTTTGAGCTGTTCTAAAATAAAACAAAAACAAAAAGAATTGGGGAAACTCTAACCAATTCCTGCTCTTCCACAGCAAGGACTGTTTCCTATCAATAAATCCACTCTGTCTCTAAGGCCACAGAAAACTGAACTAGACACAATAGGAATGTCTGTAAAAGCCTCTGATCTATGTCACATCCAATGTGTATCCTGTTCTATGGGAGCTTGAGGCTCAATGGAGAAGAGGTAGTATCTGGTGAAGTCAAATCAGGGTCAAACCAAGCAAGTAAACACCAGTCAAGGCAAGCAATATGTCAAGGTATGGCTGCCAAGGGCAGATCATGGCAGTTCCCTCTCTTATGCGGAGGGCAACCAGAACAGGACCTTCGAATAGGTTCAGTCTTGTTGACAGAAGCTCTCTTCTGCTAGGGAAAGGAAATGCTGTCCCAGCAGGGAGGTGAAACCTTATATTGGCTGAAAAGATCTGCCATGTACCGTATTTTTCGCCCTATAGGACGCACCGTCCCATAAGGCGCACCTAGTTTTTTTGGGGGGAAATAAAGGGGGGGGGGAATTATTTTTTCCCCAGGCGTGGGGCTGGGGCAGGGGAAGCCTGAGCTTCCCCCGCCCCTAGCCCCCAGAACAGTCAACTCTCTGCAAGCCGTGGGAGCCCGGCGCCGGACTCCCATGCCTTGCGGAGAGCTGCGCTAAATCTGGGTTCAGCGCGCCATACTTCAGCATGCAGGCAACTCTCCGCAAGCCGCGGGAGCCCAGCGCCGGGCTCCTGCGCCTTGCGGAGAGCTGCGCGAAGTCTGGGCGCCCTGAGCTCACGTGCCCAGCCTTCGGCATGCAGGCAACTCTCCACAAGCCACAGGAGCCCAGCGCGGGCTGCCACGGCTTGCGGAGATCTGCACGAAGCCTGGAGAGCGAGAGGGGTCGGTGCGCGCTGAACCCTCTCGCTCTCCAGGCTTCCGCGAAAGCCTGCATTCGCCCCATAAGACGCACACACATTTCCCTTTCATTTTTGGAGGGGGAAAAGTGTGTCCTATGGGGCAAAAAATATGGTAATTGTCTCTGTTTCCCTAAAGAAGTTGGATAAGTTGCTAAAGGCCCTTGCCTGATTTTGCAGCCTCTGAGAAGCTGGAGAGATGGAAATACAGTGGTATCTCGGGTTAAGTACTTAATTCGTTCCAGAGGTCAATTCTTAACCTGAAACTGTTCTTAACCTGAAGCACCACTTTAGCTAATGGGGCCTCCTGCTGCCGCCAGGCCGCTGGAGCATGATTTCTGTTCCCATCCTGAAGCAAAGTTCTTAACCTGAAGCACTATTTCTGGGTTAGTGGAGTCTGTAACCTGAAGCGTATGTAACCTGAAGCATATGTAACCTGAGGTACCACTATACATCAGGGGTCTCATTGTCCAAGTCCAGAAATGGTGGAAGGGCTGTTTCCGCTGGCTGGAAGGGACACAAATATGGGTCTGCCAGTTCTTCCCTCCAAAGAAGAAGCCCGAGTCTCACCCTCATTCAAGTTGGTTGCTCTGGACTGGAAGGGTCCAGGATCAGGAATCATGACAATATGGATAAATCCAAGATCACTAAATTTCCTGGAGTTAAACAAACTTTTATGTGGAGGCGGCAGGGGGGCGAGGAGAGATAAATCAGTTATAAGGAACTTTGTGTCTACAGGTACCACAGGGTGTTCCCTTTGTTTTTCTTTGTGTAGCCAGCTTTGGAATCATGAAAGCAATGAAAAGCAAGATCTAAAACAGTGCACCAGGTAAAATAGACAGTAAATACATGATGGGGTGGCAGGAAGTTACTGGGGAATTAAGAAGAATGTCTAGAGAACAAATGTTGTTAACTTTTTTTGTATTTTTGTTTCGACTATATATATGCTTGTTTGTAATATTTTCCTTATTTTCAATAAAGCATAAAGAAAAGAAAAGAAAAGAAAAGAAAAGATCTAAGTGCAATATTAACAAGTTTCCACTGTGCTTTGTGGTAAAAAGTCTCTAAAGGGAGCATGTGCTTGCCTGACTTAAGTTGGCCATGACTAATGTAGCCCATTGATTTCAGAACACTCACTTGGCCTGGACTAACATATAGTTTTTAATGATCCAGATCTCAACTCTTCAGCATTTTCTGCAGCCATCGTTTTCCACCTGTCGGGCGATGGGTGTTCCTTGCTTGGTGCTGCTGCACCAGGAGAGAAGGTTTGCTGATAATTGTGCAGCTTTACACAAGTGCAAGTTCTTAAGCTGCTCATGGAAGCTCACATTAATTCCATGAATAATCAGTCAGGGCTGGCAGGCTGATTAGCCCTTCTTCTTGTCTGCTTACAAACAATGATTACTGTCTAATCTCAGCACTCTTGGAAAAGCTACCGAGAGTGCCCTTCATCTGCTACAATTACGTTCCGTCTCCCTTGGAGCCAGGGCTTCCAGTGCTATCCATGGTCTCATCTAGTCAGCTAGTACAGAGACGGACATTACGAAAGAAAGAAAGAAGAGCCTAAAGTGGTGGCTCACAACCAGGTAAACTGAGCCAAAGCATTAAGTGATAGCCAGAAAACAAAACAGAATGAAGTGGAGACCAAATGAAACATTTGTTGTTTAGTCATTTAGTCATGTCCGACTCTTTGTGGCCCCATGGACCAGAGCACTGCCTCCTGCCGTTTGGTCAAACTCATGTTGGTAGCTTTGAGAACACTGTCCAACCATCTCATCCTCTGTCTTCCCCTTCTCCTTGTGCTCTCAATCTTTCCCAGCATCAGGGTCTTTTCCAGGGAGTCTTCTTTTCTCATGAAGTGGCCAAAGTATTTGAGCCTCAGCTTCAGGATCTGTCCTTCCAGTGAGCACTCAGGGCTGATTTCCTTCAAAATGGATAGGTTTGATCTCCTTGCAGTCCATGGGACTCTCAAGAGTCTCCTCCAGCACCATAATTCAAAAGCATCAATTCTTTGGTGACTAGCCTTCTTTATGTTTCAGCTCTCACTTTCAGTGGTCAGAGATTATAGTTGTGGTTCAACAACATTTGCAGGCCACACTATTGTCCACTCCTGCTTTCGATTATGCTATCCATGCACTGTTTAGAAGATGATGGAATTGGAAGAGGTGTCCTGGAGACTCATAAAGTGGAAAAACTGTCAGACTCAACAAGCTGCTGCTTGTGGTGATTTTTTGGTATTTGGAGTTGAGCTTGATGTTGGTGGGTTCTTTAACAGTTAAGGTCACCCATGAGAAAAAATGATCCACAAGGTTCTGATTGCTCTTCGGCTGAAAGTCGGTGGGTAGAGTGTATTCTCTTGTAGAATTGAACAGCACTAATTGACAGCAGTGACCTGCACTACCCACAGCTCAGCCATAGTGATACCTGCCTTGGTTACTTCTAGCTTGAACTACTATAGCACATCCTATATGGGGTCGCTTTTGAAAAACATTCAGAAGCTCCAACTAGTACAAAATGCTGCAGAAAAAAATTGTGCAAAGATATTGCTCACCCTCCCACTCCAAACTGGAAATAATGTGGCTTGTTTTCTAAGCTATTCTGACTCTACGCTGGAGGACATTTGCTGGTGGCATTCATGTGCTAAGAGTAATGGTTAGAACAGCTCTCAGAGGCAAAAAAAGGATATTTTAGGCAATCCCCATTCCATCAGTACAACTTCTATTCCAAGCACAGACTGATGAATTAACACTCTTTCCAAGGCTCTTTGTTGTAGCCCCTGAGTTTAACTGGCAGGGATAGGAAGAGTGTGATGCAGGTTAAAATAAAAAAGAATAAAGAAGAATGAAAAGAACTACACACACAATGAGCTGACCACAGATACCTCAAAAGGGTATAATGGAAACCACTGTTAAGGTCAGTCTCTATCACCATCAGTATTTGGAAGGAAGCATAAATGCAGGTGCTATGGAAGCTGGAAGAAATGTTACAAATAAAGCGGGGGAAATGAAATGGCTAATGAGAAAAGATTCGAAACACAGGCAGAAGCGAATTCAATTTGGAAACTAAAAGGTAATGCAATTGATAAAACAATAAAGAACTGCTCCTTCCAACACCATACAGTTGTTGCAGAATATCAGCCAGTTGTTTGAAAAGTATAAACGCCAATGGGGAAGAAGGGGCAGAATTAACCCAATGGAACTAAATAAATATTGGGTAAACATTCTGAACCGAATATCAGTGCCAGCATAGTATTAGAATAAAGATTTATTTCTCAAGAATGTGTAAAGCAAACCTCATCACAATGGATTTTGGAGAGAACCAGTCTGAGAATAATATCCTGCTAAGTGGATAGCTCAGTCTGTAGAGCATGAAACACTTAATCTCACAGTTGTGGGTTCAAGTCCCACATTGGACAAAAAGACTTCTGCCTTACAGTTGGATTCAATGACCCTCATGGTCTCTGCCAACTCTACAATTCTATGAATATCAGAATAAAGGTTAGCAAATTCTTGGCAAATTTTTAATTTATTATTCCAACAAACACCATGAATATTTCACTTTAAACATCTTCACAAAGAACAGTTTAAAAGTCTCATGGGTCATTTCTTCTTGCAGAAACTGAGGTTTTCCATACGGAGAAGGAAAGAAAGAATGTTAATGCCCTTTCTTCATTGCACAAATCAAGTCATTTGGATGCCTTTTTACAATATAAATTATGAAGTTAATCAAGACTAGGAAACTGCAGCGGGACCTGGCAATTTGAATGGCAGATGATATTCAGAGCTGACAAATAAAACATAGTGCACATTGAACCAAACTGACTATTTACTCAGGTAGCTTAGCTTTAAATTAAATGTAACTATCCAGGAAGAAAAACTCAGGGAATCCATTGTGGACAGCTCAATGGAAACATCTGTTCACTAATACAGTTCCTGGCTGTTGTTTTTTTAAGGAGTTGGAATAATTTTTAATGTAGCAGGAGTTTAAAATTAGATAGCCTTTCCTTTTTGTCCCAATAAACAGCACTTCTTTCTTTCAATGACTGAACTGAGAAACTGGTTTCTGTCTCAGGAAAGGAAGGAAATCATATTATTAAGCTCATACCCTCTTGTCAAGTGCCATCTGAGTGTGGAAATTGGCTGCATTTAAATAAGTGTTTACAACTATGCCATTTCCTGTTATGAAATTTATAACTGAACGGTGCCTACACCTAATTGCTATACATTATGAATTATGAGATGTCAGCACTATTAATCATAAATTTCAAACTACTCTCTCTATTTGCATAGCTATGCTTTCAATGATTGCTTACATGGCGCCATTAATGGGCAAAATGGTTTACAACAATCCTCATTCATCTCAATAAAAAAAAAACCCTGTGAGGCACAAGACTTGTTCTGGTTTTAGAGGTGGATATATTTAGGTGTGGATGAACTTGCCCATAAACCACTTAAGAAAGCTGAGGTCCCCACATCTCAAGACATCTTTCAATATTTGTAGGAATAGTGAAACCTTTTCTTTTTTTTTTGGTGGGAACCATCTTCAGTTGGGTTTTATCACAGGAAGGCAGGGCATAGACTGTGAAATACAAAAATAAGCAGTCGAGTCGTCTCCTTGCACAAACCAGAAAGATAGCCTGTTTCTTTAGGATGCAGCAGCGGGAGGAAGAAAAAGGAAGCGGGGTCACTCTATTAGCTTAGCTGAAAGACCAGCTACTGTTGACTCTGCCTCTCCTTGAACACCTCCATTCCTCCTGGTCATTACAAGAACTTTGTAGTTGAGAGCTAGTGGTTGCGTTTGTTTCCCTCCTCCCTTCCACTCCTCCTTTTCGTGACATGTCTTTTATATGGTAAGCCTGAGAATAGAGATTGCCTTATTATTTATCTTTGCAGAACTGCTCTAGGAGCCTTTTTTGGGCTGAAGAATGGGTAAAATACTTCAAGGACCATATTTTTCCGTGTATAACATGACCCCATGCATAAGATGACCTCTACTTTGGGGAGCCCAAAATTAAGAAATCAGTGTTTTAAAGTTGTTCAGCTTTTTGGGGAAATCACCCCAAAAGTTGTCGAGTTTCTTGGGGTGATCCACAGAGCTGAGCCTCAGCCGGTGAGAGCACAACTAAGTTCCCTCCTTGCCTCGGCACTGCCTCTCTCTCCAGCCAGCTCTGCGGTCCTGAGTCCGGCATTCGGTGACTTAGGAGCAGCCAGCTCAGCCAAGACTTACTGTATAAATCTGTGTATAAGGGGGGAAAAACATTGTCTTGTACACGGAAAAATACGGTATATAATAAACAAACACATGGTGGTTTACTCTTCCCACATGACCTTCCCTACTCTATTGCTGAGAACAGGAGGCCAGAAGCACAGCTCAAGAGTCCAACACAGGCTTTCCACACAGAAGGTCCCAGGTTGGACCCCAGCATTTCCAATGAAACAGTTCTGTTAGCAGAGGATGGCAATGGAGACTTCTTGGTGCAGGACATCACAAGAGATACTCTGTCCATTTCTTGTGCAAGAAGTTCCTTTGCTGGTCTGGTGAGTTCCCCTCCCTTAGCTGGAGTTTGTTGGTGGTCTGCAGGGATGTTTTATATGTTGTGCTGATCTGCAACCTAAGACTCCTCATGCTCTTGGATTCTGGATCCACCATATACTCAAGTCTCTGTATTAAGTGCAATAGGCATATAGGGGTTGCCATAAAGAGCTGTGTTTTTCTCTATATTAACACAGAGCTTGACATAGGAAGCTGACTCATACCAGGTCACACTATTTGTCCATAAGGCCCAGTATTGTCTGTTCTGATTGGCAGCAACTGTCTAGGGCCTTGAGCATTCGAATCCATTAGAAAAACCCCACACAATTCCTAAATATGTGTGTCAATGTCGGCTTTCCTTAACTGCCTCCAGCATTCAGGCTTCCAGAAAATGGGGAATTTCATTGCTCACTGGGTTTGGTGACCAGAAGAGCTTAAGAGGGGAGGAAACTGTATCCAAGGGGGAAAGGAACTGAAGCCCCCTCCCTCCTAGTGGATTCAAGCAACATACAGAGTCCTGTGTGTAACATGCATAGTGTCATGAACAGCAGCAGGCCACCTTTGCCTAGTAACTGCTGCTGGCACAAGACCTTTTATCCAAGTGCAGGCCAATACATTTTTCTGCCAAAGGAAATAAAAACTTTTCTGCTGTACAACCTCTTCTGGTGTCTTATCATCATAGGCTGAGCAGCACCAGAATGGCACAATAAATGATCGAGATCTGACTGATCCAGTTTTTCCCATTTATATTTTTACTGTCCAGCATTCCTCTGAATTCCCTCCCCTTTGACAAAGATGTCTCTGCCGCAAGCAGTCAGAGGAGATTGGTGGGCTCTTGATCCCAATCACCAGCTATCTGCTAAGCTGCGTCTGTGGCCTCCTACCAAGAGGAAAGGGAGAAGCTTTTTCTCCAAGATATTCACACAGCAGAGGCGTCTGCCCCCATAATTTCACTGGGACAGCCCTGGTGATCCCCAAGTATATACAGAGCCCCACTCAAGGGATTTATATTAAGAGGGCCTTCTGTAAATCCAGAAGTGGCCAGATTTTTCAAAAAATATCACATTTAGAGTCCAGTTCCATGAGAAGCGTTAAACAAACCTAATTTTGTGTAGGCTTACATACTATATTCTAGAATGGTATATTCAGGCAATCAAAGAGAAAGGCAGGATTCCAGGAGTCCTTTTCTTGCCTTCACCATATTTCCTGTAGAAACATCATCAAGTGCAAACACTCACAAATGTTTAATTACAGTGGCTAAAAATTACATTCTTTGAGCAAGTGTTAGCAAAATCACAGAGAAAATGTGATTATAAAGGTGAGGTATCACTAATTAAGGCTGTCTCTAGATTTGCATATAAAACAAATATTAGAGCTCTTTGTTATCTGTGGGGGAAAATGCAGTTTAACCTGCTGGTAGCAGCACTTAGTACTTTGAGAACAACTTTCATGTCTGAAACCCTTTACAATTACTGAGGCTCATAACCTACCTGTGGGGAAGGTAAGAAGGATGGATTTTGCATAATATATGGGAGTTTAGCCCATGAAGTTCAACAAGCATTCTGATACATCAGAACTAACATTGGAGGCAGGACTGTTATCTGAGTTTTCCTCTGTTCAGTGCCTTCTTCAACTTTCTCTTGGTAATAACAACTAGCATTTAGTTTGTTTGCTATCTTCAAAGTGCTTCACATACAGTATCCCTACTAAAGCCCTGTAAGATGGGTCAGTGTGGCAATCCTTTTATTGGAGTGATAAACAGTAACCTATCTAAGGCCACAGTGACTTTGCGACTCAGCTAAGATTTGAACCAGGGCTCTTAACCAGGGGTGAGGGACCTTTTCCAAACTGAGGGCCACATTCCTCATAGAAATCTTCCATGGGCTACATGCCACAGGTAGGCAGATGCAAAGGCAAAACTGGACAAGCCCATGCCCAGAAAGTGTGACTCTTACCTGTGTTCCGTAGGCTAGATTCCAGCAACAGAGAAGTCATAAGTTTAAAGCCTGATTCAGTCCTAAAGTCAGGCCTGAACCCAGACTGAAATGGGCTCCCGCTCCCATTCCCACTTGGATAACATTTCTGCTGGTTTGGGCTCCTCCTCAAGGCCAAGTATTTGCAAAAATGTGGCTTGATTTCTAGCATAACAGACTTTAAATCTACTGCAAAACGATACTTCCTTGTGTAATGCAGAAGCTCACAATCTTTGACATCTGAAACTCGAGGAAGAAAACATTGGCTTTACATTGCCTTAAAAATCTATAGTTGCTTGATGCTTCCAGAATGAATGAGGATGGAGTAGGGAAAGGGGTAGATTAATGATAGTTGATAATTAGAGTGGAAGGTTCAGCTCACTGTGTCATGAACTAGTGAGTAAAGTTAATCAAGTGTTCAGGGTTCCCTAGGAGAGCAATAAGCCTGAAACTTGTCAATGGAAAGTGAGAAGAGACAAAGGCATGATTGCTATATTGCAGCCATTGTTAATTCCGCTAAGCGGTATTGCCATTTTCAGGGAAATCCCTGGGGCAAGATTTAGACTGCTAACTCCATATTTAACACCCTGTGCTGTATTGCTGTTGATCTTATTACTTCCTAGCTGTCTTTTCTGTTACAAAGATCTTCACCACCTTTCCAAAATCCTACCTAACAGGACATCTACATTCTAAGGACATTGAATTGCGTTGTTCCTAAAAAGAGATGTCAACAGAAAGAGATTTCTTTAAAAAAAATCTGAACTGAATTCCCAGCTCTGAATTTACAACCTAAGGAAAGAATACTTAAAGTCTTCCAACTTCCTGGAGCTGGCATAGTTAGGCCACCCAAGAGTCCATGCCCAACACTTCACTCTTTAAATTTCCACCTCAAGAAATCAGGAATCCACTGAAATCTGAGGGGATATGGTACCAGGATGCTTGAAATCCAGCATTGCACAAGGATGTTGTAATAAGAACATAATAAAAGCTCTGTTGGATTAGGCAAAAGGCCAACCTAGGTCAGCATCCTGTTCTCAAACTGACCAACAAGAGCAGATGCCCACATACAGAACATGAACACAATAGTACTCTCCCCACTTGTGATTCCTAGCAACTGGTAATCAGAGACATACTGCCTTTGACACGAGAGCTAAAACATAGCCTTATCCTCCATGGATTTGTTGATTCCTCTTTTAAAGCCATCTGATGTGCAAAACACCTCAGTATAAGCGACAGAATGTAAACATAAAGAGAAATAATATTAACAGGAGAACTCTAGCTCATGATTCTCCAAGTACTGTAAGCAGACCTGCTCAGGACCAAAGGGCAACAGAATTCACAGTGGAGAATACGTTCTCAAAAATGAATTAAAAGGAACAGCAAGGAGAGCAGATAATAATGCCTCTCTAAAACATGAAGGGGTTCTGAGATTGAACATTAATCTTGTTGTGATGCATCTAAAATACAGAAGGCAAATGATGGGCAATTTCTCCTCACCACCACCACTACGGAACTACAGAGAAATTTAATCATTTTTCCCTTCAATTTACTCTGTGCAAGCCAAGCCTAAATGGAGAATATTCTCCTTATCAGCTACAGGCTCGCCATCATTATAGCTTTGAACTGTCTGCAGATGGAAGAAAGGCTGCAGCTGCTGGAGGATCTCTGCCATTACCCAAGAGCTTTCCCAGTGGAGAAAACAAAAAGAGGTGATGGAGTGAATATTCATCATGCACAACTCTGCGCATAGAGATGCAAGTCTATTTCTAGGCTAGAGGTACTGAGCTATTTGAAGGAGCAAATGGCAGGGAGACAAATCCTAGCTCCAAATGCATGTTGGGGCAGTGTGCAGCAGTATCTAGGCTGGGAGGGAGTTTCATCCCTGTCCACAGTCCCAGAATTCAGTTGCTGGGCTTCAGCTGCATCTGGGTGGAGGTTGGCAATGCCAGGAAGGAGCAGGAGGAAGGATGTTGCTTTCTACCTCTGCACTTCGGTATCACTAAGATAATAATCGTCCCAGCCAGACCAAGCAATCTGGGGAACTAACAGGCCTCATAACTGCTGCTTCAAACTTAGCTTCTGAATCTAAGCAACTTGAAGTCATTTAGATGACTGCCCTTTGTCTCTCCTTCCCTGGACTGTTGGCCGTCTTTCAGAATTTCACCAACTGCATGATTCTGACTGAGCATCCGCCTCTAAATATTCTAATTTTTTGGCTTCAGCTTCACCTGGACTATACTCTCACCTCTGACAATTCGAACTAGCAGCTTCTAGGCTTGAGCCTAAAGTTCCTTGGTTATCATTATAGCTGGTCTAATTTACTTTCGAGTTATCACTTTAGCAAGGTCCAGTTCTCTGCCTCAACCACCTCATGTCTTCCTCGGGAAGCACAAACATTTTAAGCAGGGATGCCTTACTAAAGGATGTCTTCTTATCACAACTTATCATTTGCAGAAATACCAAGTCCTGTCAGCTGCGACCATTACATCTTAAAAAATATAATGTCATTGAAGAGCACACCTGGAAAAAAAGTCAAGGCTTCAGCTGTTGCGTTTCCATTGCAATATGGCACCATCTCCCTAGATACTTGAGCCAGTGGTGAGGTAGGTGTCACAATTTCTGAGTTGTTTGTTTCTTCAGTTCCAATGAATGGCTCTTAGACAGGGCTAAGCAATAAAAGAGGAGGGAGAGGAAACAACAAAAGCAAGAGACTTTCACCTTTACAAGGCTCTCTGGGGACTGTCTGCCCACATACCCACTCCAAGCCCCCAAGAATGCCAAGACAAACATTGTCCATGAAAGGCATTCGATTAAAGCTGTAATTTCCAGAGTTTCTACCTGTCTGTGCCAACTTGTCTGCCAATGAACCTTTCCCCTTTTTCTGTTGCAGGGGATCCTACAGGGTGGCATCTTCCAAGGTGTACATATAATTTGCATTGGCCACTACTTCCCTGTGCAAACTGAGAATATGGCCCGGAACTCTCCAATGTTCCCCTCATTTCCCATGAGGGAAGATCAACAGTGGTGGGTTAGGAACCTGTCTTTCATGGAAGCTTATCTGCTGTTACTGCTCTTCTTACTGAAAAATACCCGGTAAACGTCTGAGAAATCCCAGGCTTCCCTGGGATCCAGTTTGAAACCTGCATTAGAAAATAAAATTCAGGCTAAGTCCTTGGCATTCAGATGCTATCTGCACTTCTCACAATCTTGCAAAACTGCCAATAAGAGTCCTCATTTCCTTTACAGGAGCATCTCTTGCCTTCAGCGTATATAGTATCTTTTCTCCTGATACTGATGGAAGCAGCCTTTGCAAACGTCTAAGTATTATGCGCAGGTAAAGCAAGGTTTTTCTCCTCTGGCACATATTTCTAGGTCTTAACTGCAGTCCCTCAATTACCACAGCACAAGGCTGTGAAAACAGCTCAAGCTGAAACATACACCGAGCTATTTCTAAGCTTGCCTTCACCCACCTTTCATTATTTGCCCTCATCACCATTAAAACAAGAGATGTCAGGATCTCCTATGACTTTTAAATAGCTGAAAGCTAAATTAAATTACACATCAAAGCATTCGCAAGCATCCAAAACTGCAAGACCACTGCTGGGGAAAGGTGGTAGCAGCAGTGATTGGGCCATGCCATACCAAGCAAGGTGTACAACATTTCTCAAGATCCCACTGGGAGCCAGTGTGGTGTAGTGGTTAAAGAGCGGTAGTCACGTAATCTGGGGCACCGGGTTCGCGTCCCCGCTCCTCCACATGCAGCTGCTGGGTGACCTTGGGCCAGTCACACTTCTCTGAAGTCTCTCAGCCCCACTCACCTCACAGAGAGTTTGTTGTGGGGGAGGAAGGGAAAGGAGAATGTTAGCCGCTTTGAGACTCCTGAAGGGGAGTGAAAGGCGGGATATCAAATCCAAACTCTTCTTCTTCTTCTTCTTCTTCTCAATCCAAATAGCCCACATTCAATATCACTTTGAGGTGGGGAGGACTCCTCTTCTTTTCAGAATACCTTGTGATTGATGTGAGTCACTGCAATGGATTCTACCTCTGAATAGAAAGACGCCAGCCAAACTAGCAGGAAGCAGCCCTGTTCCCAATGACTTTGTACCGCTGAAACAGGAAGCCCTTTTTTATACTCCTTCCAATGGCCAGCATGGGTGGGGTCGGTCTGGAAGGTATTTCCCTAAGAAGCTGCAGTGCCACAGCTAAGCACATGGGGCAGTGGACAGCGAAGAACCGGGCTAAATATCAGAGCCCAGGAACACAAAGACACACCGCTGCTGCTCATGCAAAGTCCCAGCCCAAGCGAGAAGCTTTTCATAGACATTTTTGCCTAGGAGTGCACAGTGACCAATCCAAAACCTGTAAATACTTCGCTGCCAGTAAGAGGCTCCAAAGCACAGTTTTGCTCGCTCATCATAATTCAATTAAGTTTCCCTTTAAAGGTGAATAAACCTAATTCACACTTTCCTAAACACTGTGAGAACCCAAATACAGCTGTTCTTTGAAATTTGATTAATTTTCATAGGGGCTTGTCTTTGTTTTAAATACAAACTAATGTAGAAATGTGTGGAAATGAACTTAAGACCTGAAAATTGAGAAATTGGGAGAAATCAAAATAGATGGATTCACCCATTCATGCCACATTGAGCTATAGAGAGAGACGTTCTCAATTCTAGATAAGATGGCACAATGGAGAGCTCTTCCATCTATAGATCCCATGCAGAGATGTTTGAAGGAATCCCCTCACCAGTTTTTAATGTACACAAGGGTATCTTGGGTGGTTGTTTGCTATGGCTCAGTGTGACTTCTCACCTTGTTTTGTTATAAGAATTTTACGATCTCAAATATAGATTCATAAATGCACACATATCTAAATATATAAACCATGTGTCTGAAATAGTATGGGAGAGCAATCCTGAAGCCATTTTGACTCTCCCAATCCCAATGACCTCAAATATTCCTCTGCAGTAAGGGAGGCAAATGGGGAAAGCCTTCCCACTGTCTTTTTGCTTACAAATCCTGTCTTAAGGGCGTATTTGTGTATGAATAGGCTGAGCCTGTGACATGGACTCAGGAACTAAAAGTATTAACCATCACAAAAGAATGGCTAGGTGCCCAGGTAATGCAATCAGTGACCATTATCAGGTATCCCGCCAGACAGGATTTCTGCTGTAGACCGCATCCTATGATGTATGTATGATGATTTTGGGGAGGTATTTGGCTAAGGGTGTTGGGCAATGTCAAAAGTCTTTAAAGATTCCTGCACACTTTTGTTCAGGGACTCTCCCTCCTTGGAAAAAGGGGAGGGAACTCTGCTGCAACAGAAAAATAACTATCTGCCTTGCTTTCCACTGGATCCTGCCTCCATCCATTCTTCTTTGACCGATCATGGACTTAAGGGACTCAGAGTCCCATGGGGAGTTGGGCAGCAAAAGCAAAACCCTAATTTTTACATCAGTGGTTTACCTCCTTATTGCTGTATGAGAGAGCAAGGCCTTAGTGAAACGAGAATTAACTGAGTAGCCAAATCCCCATTTTCAACATGAACGCAACAGCACAAAGAAGCAGGTTACTTAGCTGAGTGGATTAAAGCAGTTCCAATCAATTTTTGTAGCTTTCTCCACCACTGTGTGCTCATCAGCACTGAATGACACACACCTGGTTCTGACCTACATTTTGGCCACTGGCAAATGTCTATTAGACAGAACCACATGTTCAGCCATCTGTGTAACAGCCAAGAGACCTCCGACTAGTACAAAACATGCCAATCCCATCTGTGGTGGCCCATTTACTCCATGCTAGTAGGATTATATGAAGATGGAAGGAAAGAAGAACCCAACACTTTTTTGGGAAGGGGTTTCGGGTTTACTGAGGACTTTAGTATGAAAAGACTGCATCAGCTTCAGACGGGGTTAATAATTTTCTGTCATGCTGATGGGACTGCTCCCTTTGTAATTCTGCAGTGAATGGGCAAACGTTACCTTTTTTGCTTACCAGAATATTTTTTTTAATAAATCTTGGAAAAATAAGACCACCTGCACAGACTATGCATTGCGGAAAAGTGTGACAGTATCCATAATTCATGAGAGAGCTGTCCACAGGCAAATTGCCTGCAAAAGCGTTGACAGGAGAAATCCCAGTTCTTTCCTGCCTACATTGATTTCACAAGATTTGGTAAAAGGGGAAATTTTAATTTCTAATTAATCTGCCAATAGATAATCTTTTTAGCGCCCTTAAAAAAAAAGTAATTCACACCTTCAGTGTCAGAAAAGCAGCCAGCAGTTAAGATGAAAGAAGTGAAATCTTGGCTGCTGTTCAAGACTAGCCCTCTGCAAATCAGATGCAGTGGGTGAAAAAACAGCCTTCGTACAGCTGATGCTGAGGCCGCAGAGGCCACTGTAGGGACCGGCTGAGGCAGACTGGGAGTCTCCTGCACTGCATGCTGGTCCTGCTTGTGACAAGTCTCTTGAGACTGCTGAGCAAAGGAAGAAGGAACAGGACTGTCCTCCCATGTCCCGCATGGCTTTACCCTCACTCTCTCCACCCACAGCAGCTCACTGGTTCCTCTTCACCTGGTCTGCTTATACTTGCCAGGCCTGGGAAGGTAGCCAAATTCTGGCCTCGCTTGCATGGCTCTCCAAGCATGCTCAAGGTGACTTCATCCATCATCTTGCCTGTTCCTCCTCTAACTGATCCCACCACAGTCCGCTCACTACACTATCTTTTTGCCTGCACTTCTGACTGCCAGAATCCTCTTTCGTTTATTGAAAAGCATTTCTAAACTGCCGAATAGTTATTTCTAAGCTGAATACAAAAAAATGCAACATAAAAACAATCTCGGAGTATCACTGAGACGTAAATTCGGTAATAACAGGGGCCATTTTACTGGGCCAGGGAAGAATGGGCAAAATATATAAGGTTTTATAACAGATCTAAATCAACTCTGCTTCACATATGGTGGTGGGAAGGAAATTCCTGAATGCAGGGACAATGGCAGAAAATGCCCGTTTTGGAGCCAACTCCTTGTGATTTTCTGTAGGGTGCGGAGCAATGAGTAAAATTTTCCCCAAATGATCTAAGTGATCATACAAGTCTCTACAGCCGCTCCACAATTGGACTTAGTGACCTCCAACCCTACCCTGCTATGGACTCTGCCTCCAGGAGATCTGCCCCAGGAGGCATCTACTTCCATCTTAATCCTTTGGGGACTGACACTTCTGGCCCTCATAGTGCTGATGGGAACCACTGTGTAAGAACATAGGAGCAGCCTTATGTTTCTAGGAAGCTCACAAGAAGGACTTAGGGCAGTGATGGCCAAACTTGGCCCTCCAGCTGTTTTGGGATCACAATTCCCATCATCCCTGACCACTGGTCCTGTTAGCTAGGGATGGTGGGAGTTGTAGTCCCCTCCCAGCTGGAGACCCAAGTTTGGCCATCACTGACTTAGGGGAAACAACCCTCTCTCACTGTTGCTCCCCTCACAGCTGGTATTCTGAACTACGCAGCCTTTGAAGATCATTTAACTATCGTGGCTGTGTCTAGACCTTCCCTTGAGGAATTTATCTAATTCCCCCATTATTATCTAAGCAACTGACCATCACAGCATCTCCAGGCAATTAATTCTGAAAGTTAATCATGCATTTTGTGACAAAGCACTGACTTTTGTCTCTCTTAAGTTGGCAGACCATCAAACATGCCTGCAGCACATACGACCCAAGTTATCAGATGTGTATTTTGCAATTGCCCTGAAGCAACAGACAAGGTTTGGTTCCACCATGACACAAGCTGTGGCCATGCCGGGGCTACCCTTTCCCCATTTTTAACCTGAGGCACAGTTGGGAGGGCATATGTGACTTCTCATGCTTATCAAAGACACATGGTGTTCCTGGCAATGAGCCGTTGACACCATAAAGAAATGCAATGTCATAAACCCTTCAGGGAAATCTAGATGTTGTAGGATGAACAGTAATACAAGATATTGTTGCTAAGGGATGGGAATTGCGGGGGGGGGGGACACAAGAACCAATGAGACATCACAGAATATGGCTGTGTTTACGTAAGAGAAACATTACAATATATGCCAAATGCGACCAAATAGAATAATAGAATTGTAGTTGAAAGGGACCACGAGGGTCATCTAGTCCAACCCCCTGCAATGCAGGAATCTTTTGCCCAGTGTGGGGCTTGAACCCAGGACCCTGAGGTTAAGAATCTCATGCTCTACCAACCGAGCTATTCCAGACTCATGAGGTGGTGCAGGGCACCTGATTCAGTCTGGAAAGCTTGGGTAAGTGGGAAGAGAAGGAACAACCAATAATACCCTGGAGAGAAACACTTACTTAAGGAATAAGGTGTGAGACGGATACACTGATTTCACTGAAGACTCTAAATGGAGGCATTTGTTGCAAGTTTGAAGTAAGAAAATCCTACGTCTGATCCCCAAACCTTATTTCCCTGCCCCTTCCTCTCCTCTCATTCCCCATATTCATTATTAATACTGCTACAAATTTGCACTCTGGTTCCTGAAAAATTAATTCGGTGATTAAAATTTCAATCCCTACAGTATATAAGGAGCTCAAGCAAGCTGTATTTGCCATTTTATAGTTGGAGAGAGGGGATGTTGTACACAGCCACTGGAGTGTAACCCATTTTGGTGCTCGCTTGTGCAGTCTTCTCTCACAAAGATTAAACTCAGAGCAAAAAACTTTGCAGGGGTGGGCTGCTTTTCAGTGTTAACCTTACATTGCTGCAGTTACTGCTTCTCCCTTATTGCCACTTGGTTACAAGAAACAGAATCCTGATTGCCTCCAATACTGCACAAAGTTGAGCGCTTGGCCTAAAAGGAAATCCCATAAACCACAGATACTCAGGTCAACACGACCTTCGTTTAGAACTTCGTGAAATGTTGTGACAGTTTATATGGGAATGGAGAGCAACGCTGTTTTCTCATGTCTACTGAGGGTTGTTATCTTCGTTGATTTTATTTCTCTGCGGTGTAACAAGGATTATGATGTATCTTTATTTATTAAATTTCTATACCACCCTTCATCCAAAGAGCAAAGGGTGGTTTACAATCTAAAAACACAAAAATACATACCATAATTAAAACAAAAGCAATATTCCTGCCAAGTGTCAACAGCAGGTTCTATTCTCCCACTAGAAAATTAGCTACCACCACTCAATGCTGTTTTCTCAGTTATAACCATTGCTACTATTTGCTTTGCGGGACAAAACATACAGGTACCCTGAAACACTAGCATATTTGGCAAAAAGCAGCTTATTTTGGAGGGGGGAGAAACATATACAAGGAAAGGGTTAAATTCCCCCCCTCACCCAACACCATGGTTACAATCTGATTCAGGTTGTAGTATGACTATTAACTTTTTAATTTGTGCACCTTTTACATCCGAGCTAAGTTGCTGCTTTAAAGCATCCTGCAGTCAGAGCTGGCCCCAAGAAATGGCTTCCCCCATTCTTCTCCCTGTCAGCCTCGCTTTCCATCGCTATAGGCACTCTCCTCTGCTTGTTTTATATAGCCTGACACTGCTCAGCACCTCATGGCAGTGGCAGCAGACAAGCAGCCCTCACGGCTTACAGGCCTCCTGCAACAGAATTCCTCCACCTGCGCTTTGCACCCAGGCACCTTCCCTCATCCCTGACTGTTGGCCATTCTGCATGAGGCGGGTGGGAGTTGGAGTGCACAAACATCCGGAGAACATTAGGTTGGGAAGGCTGAAATGTGAGGACAATGCTTCATTCTCATGATACACACATGTACTCACGCACACCCGGATAAGTAACTCCAAAGATATGCGCTCTCCCAAGACTTAACTCAGAGAAGGGCAACATAACCTGGGGGAAGATGCAGGAGAAAATGTAAATGTTTGAATGAATGCCTTGGCACAGCCTCCTGGCTTTGCCTATGATTTTGTTCCTGGGCTGCTGCCTTCCTGCAGAGTAAGGCAAAATTAAATTTAGCATTTTACAAATAAATAGGTTAAGGCTGAAAGGACACTATTTAGGAATTTACTGCTTACCGCGACCTCAGAGATTATAGATCCACCACAGTCTATTACCCCGTTTCCATTCTGTTCATCTTTCCCTGTTACAAAGTGGCCCTTTCATCAGGTCTTTCTCTGTCCCAGCATCAAACTATCATCTCTCTAATGGATTTAAGCAAAGAGTAGCATCGTTGGACTTATTTGACTATCCTGCCAAAAAAACCAAGGACGTCTCCTCTTCCTTTCCCACTGCAACATGATTAAATACTTCTCCGACAGAAGAAATGACAAGGTCTGCTTGCCTTTTTCCGAGAGAGGGCAAGAGGCAGATACATCATGCTCCCTTAGCCCAGTGTGGGCTTTGTGTTATTGTGCCATTAAAGAAATGTTGATTGCACAAATCTGCATCCACACCGTGATGCAAGGCTGGGGTCATGCTGTGAACAACAAACGTTTTATGGTCCAAAAACTTTTTTATTTTTAAAGGAGATGAAAAGTTGCCCAGTTCTCAATGTAGAAAAGAGGAAACATTTATCAGGTTGTTATCTTAGCTGAGATCAGATATAGTTTTTACATTTCCCAAGCCAGTGCCTTCCAGATGTTTTGGACTGCAACTCTGCTCCTCCCTGACCAGCGCCAATGCTGGATTGGACCAATGGGAGTCATAGTCCAACAACATCTGAATGGAACCAGGTTGGGGAAAGCTACTTCTCAAGATCAGTTTCACAGCAGAGCACAGGACCAAAGAGCCAGAGAACCCCATTCCTGAACTCCAGCACCATAAGTGGTGAAGTTTATTAATTTATTATTATTATATATATTAAATTTGCATATCTTGGGGAGGTTCACACTGTATTTTTTAATTTATTAAATTCTTATATCACTCTTCATCTGTAGATCCATAGAAGAGCAGGATGAGAGCGGGCAGCAGCTTCCCCACCCCTCTCCTACCCTGAAATATGGCGCACGGGAGGGCGCCCTCCACCCCCCTTGGAGGCACACCCACCCTGAGCAGCAGGGGCATATGCTCTGCCGCTGGTCTTAGAAACCTAAGAGCAGCCCAGCTGGATAGTCCAAATGCCCAACCAGCCTCATTCCTATGGGATAAGGTCCCATAAGCAGGACCTGACTGCAATATCACTTTCTCCACTTGTGTTTCCCAGCAAGCGACATTCAGAGCGAGTACATAAATGTTGTAGCTAGTATAAGGTTACCAGATGTCCCTGTTTCCCGGGGACAGTCCCCGGATTTACAAATCAGCCCCCATACAAAATCCATTGAAGTTGAAAAGTGTCCCCGGATTCATGGAAAAAAATCTGGTAACATGGTAGTAGCCACGGATAGCTTTATCCTCCATGAGTGTGTCCACTCCTTTTGTCTGTTTTCCCAATACAATTTCACAATGAAGACCATGAGGCCACCATCCAAAAAGATTTCCATTGACATGAGGTTGCATTCTTTGCATTATTCCTAGATGATGTTGTTGTTGTTGTTGTTGTTGTTGTTGTTGTATTTATCTTGCTTTGAAGCAAGCTCCTTTTAACTGGGAGGTGCCACCTCTGTGATTTATTAACATTCTTTCAATAACAAAGAAAGACCGGTGAGGGAGGAGATTCCTTTCCAAACATCAGCCAGTAAAACCTTTTTTAGAGCAATCAACACCCATGTGCTCAAGTTCTGATGAAAGCTTTTCTCTTTGGCATCTGCCTTCTGAGCGCATGTAATATATATGCAGCTTCCCACCAAAGATATGAGGATTTGCAAATCCATACCCTGCAATGATATGGCACATTATACATGGATCAATGGTGCATTGTGACTAAGCCCGTCCCTCCCCACCCCACTTGGTCAAGGCATGGATCATGAAAATGCAGTACAAGCAAGCTCAGACTGATAAAACTCTGTGATGTGCTTCCAAACATCCTCACCATTCACTGGCTCCCAACAAAGAAGTGACAACTTGAAATCAAAGGAGAACATGCACTGCAGCAGCATTTAAAACTGTTGGAAACCATCAGCGTTAATAACCTGGATCCTTTAGTTCTACACTATGCTGTTTCTTGTGGTTTACATTACAGACTTAAAAGGCTCCTAGAGCTATGAGATCATCTCCCCACAACCAGGCACCAGGGTGACTCCACCAACCCAGATTTCTATGGCTTCCCAGGCTGCTTACATGCCGAGCCTGACATCTCAGGAGGCACCTGAATTGTAAGCAAAGAAAGAAGGTTTTGCCCTCTTTGGCATGCTTACAAAGCAGATGCATTAGTCTCCTGCTTCAGCTTGAATGGGGCTCTTGGAATTCCTTGGGCAAAGCAAGTGGGGCATCGAGTGGCCCTCATTTGCTCACCTCTGATCCAATTGCTTTGCCTGCCTGCACATACTGGCACAATGGTGCATTAACCATCTTCCCCTTCCCATCCCTGACAAGAGTGTAAGGGCCATCTGCCACAATCTTCAATAAGAATGGCTCCTTCTCTCTACAGCAGCCAATTCAAATTAAATAATGATGTTTTAATGAGAATGGAAAAAAAGAGATGAAGGGGAACAAAAGCCCTGACTTGGGAAGAGCAGCAGCAGGCTTATAATTAGGTTAATTACTATGATGGCAGGGATGAGAGAGACAGATGCTGGACAAAGCAGCAGAAGGCCTTTAGTCAAGGTGGATCACGACTAGAGTTTCTACTTGCAAACAGGAAAATTGCAGCATTTCCAGGCAATTGCTGAAAGCATACAGGGATGGATCTGTGAAGAGGGAGGCTCATAGAAGATACTTCTTGAGAAACTCTAAAACTATCTAGCATCCATTATAGGTACTTTATATGAGAGTGCCTGTGCCTCTGTCTGACTTGCTCTGTTTTGTCCCTTGCAAGTAAAGATTACCTTCTGATTTCAAACTTAAGAGAGAATTTGCAGCAGGTATAGGAAGCCACCAGCAATGTTGTTGGATTGAAGCTCCCACCAGACCCACTGAAGACCCACAGATTTCCCACCTGTTTTACAGTGAGATGAAATGGACTACCTGCTCACAGAAAGATGCTGCTATATATTTATTTAAGCAACTGACTCATATTCTGCATTTCTGTCCTTAAAATAATGAATTGTTTTTCTTTTAAAATGCTATTTCAACTATCCACTCTATTTTATCAGCTGCCAGACCATCATAGGAAGAGTTTAAGGAGAGTTTATGGTGGTTAAGGGTTCTCCATTACTTCAAACTGCAACCCTTATACAACCTATCTGATGTGTGTGCATTTAAAAAACTGGTATTTGGTTTGAAACACGAGCTAAGCCAAAAGCCCCAGAGAACTGAATCCTCCTCCACCAAATCAAACAAAAAAACAACAGTTCCATAGCAATCACAATGACACCCATGTCAATTTTCCTTGCACCCCAAAGTAATTTATGGCAACGTTTTGATAGTTTCAAAATAACTGGAGTTGCAAGCAGGTCTTATGCCTATTTTTTAAAGTTAACACTGAACAGATATCTTGTTCAGTTCTTATTCCTCTGGGGCTCTGTGATAAAAGGATTATCTTTCTGTTGGGTTTTCTTTTAGATTAAGCTATTCTTTAGGAGATCAGACTAATTTAAAAAGGGGGAAAAATCCACTTAAGATTCCACCAGGAGGTAAGGAAATTGTTTAGCAAAAGAAAAAGAAACAAACATAAGACATGCATCAGGACAGAAACTGCAGCGGGAGATCAAGCAGACAATGGCTTGGAGGAGATGAAGACCTGGGTAGCAACTGAACAAGGCAGGCAGCGAGGGGGCCAAAATGCAGGACTCTGACCTCCTCTCCACAGCAGGATGTTTGGCAGACAGGATCCTGCTTGGGAGCAACTGATTAAGGCACCCTCTCACTCCCCCCCACCCCCGTTTGACCTTTCCCGCAAAATCTGATGCAGCTCATTTGGCAGAAAGGCATTTCGCTCGCACACAAATGGCATGTGCCTCCTGGAGCTGAGCAGAAACTAAATCTTTGGAAACAGTACAAGAAAATTGAAAATGAAATATAAATATAAAATAATGTGTAATTAACAAGAATGAGGACTTAATAGAAGCCCGCAATCGCTAATCAATCTCTCCATGCCTGGCCAGTTCCACCGATGAGCTCCATTGTTATTTTTGATTGTGTGTGCAAGGGTGCGGGACGGCTGCTGAGAGAACAGCGCTCTATCAA